>NC_139778.1:2665366-4025759 GCF_965231275.1 Zosterops lateralis
TAAAAACTAAAGTAACCAGAGATGCCCAGAGTGTTAGCAGAGATGAGGAGAAAGAATTTTCAGGGATCTCTGCAGGATCATCACTGTTTCATGGTGCACCTGTGAGCACCATCTCTACACCCCATGCACTCCAAAATCTCACAGTCCTTTCTCCACTCCCGGCCCAGCAGAGCTGCACTAACAGAGCAAAGCCATTGCAGAGTCACCTTAATGAGCTCCACCATCTTCTTGGCCTGGGCAATGGTGACTGTCAGCTCCTCCAGCTCATTCTCCACATCGCTGAGGAATTTGCCTTGTTGGGCCTGCAGACATGAAGGACAAACACTGAGCTTTATCCCCAGTCCCAGTGGGAGCCATAGGGCATTCAGCCTCTCCCTAAGCTCATCCCACAGATCCTCTCTGACTGTGACCTTGCTACCAGGCTTTGGGTGAAAGATGCAAGGGGAACCATGAGTTGTTTTCCAGTTTTCCTTCCCTGCAACATCCAACCTGCAAACATCCCTTTGCACTCAGCTGGAAAATGAAACGATCATGTCCAGCTCCACGTTCCCCACCCTGGTCCCAGTGGAAACCAAACAAAACAGGAATTTGAAAGCAAACCCATCAGACACGATTGCAATTGAGTGCTCTGAGTACCCAGGGCTGGGAAAAATCCCCTGGGTTTGGTGCAGAAGCTGAAAGGCAGACCTGGAACACTCAGAAACTCAGCACAGAGTCCCCTGGAGGTTTCTGTTTAGGAGCAAAGCAAACCAGCTCCGGAGCACGGGCTGCAAAGGAAGCACCTTCTGAACACGGCGTTTCCTGAGGCGCTATTGTTGGCTCAGCCATTGCCCATCACGGGGACGGGTCCCTCGGGAGCCAGGAGGGCACTCCCCAGCCAGGACAGCTCCCTGCGGGTGCTCAGCCCCCCGGCCCTGCTCCCTGCAGCGCCTGTGCCCGGGGAGCAGGTCCAGGTGCTTTCCCTGTGCCTCCATCCCAGCCCGCAGCGCAGGGCGGGGCCGGGGCACTCACTGAGGTCGTGCAGGCGACATTAAGCAGCGCCTGCCGAGGTCTGACAGCTCCTCGGGGCTGGGATTACACACACTTTCTATTTTAAGGCACCCCATGACTAATAATGCCGATAAAAGGGTTTTCCTGCAATCCCAGCAGCCCATCAGGAGCGGGAGCTGGCTTGGGGCTGTTGCTTGGGGCTGGAAAAGGCAAAACTATCCCAAGGTCTCCAAATGCCTCATGGCCATGCGAGATGCCACCACACCGCGAACCCCACAGGTTCCGCTCTGCCTGCAGCCCCATAGAGGCCCCACACTTTTAGGGCAGCAGTGCCCACGTTGGGCTTGGAGCTCCGGCTCCTGGGAAGGCTCGTGGGTGTGAGTTTAGGAGGTGACTCAGTCACATCTGGGAATGGGAGTGATGGAAAAACCCCCGCTGCCAAAACGGCAGGATACAAAAGGCTGGGGGGGCGGGCCGGGCCGGGCGCCAGCGCGGCCAGAAAAACCGCCTTGACGGAGCTGTGGGAACGAGACGGGGACGGCGGGAGCCCCGGGACCGCGGGGGTGGCCGCTCTGGGGTGTCCCGGGCAGCCTCGCCCCAGCCCCACGCCCACGGGATTGCGAGTTCGGCTCCGCAGCGGGAAGAGTCCCCAGAGGATGCCTGAGAGCGGCTCTGCCTCGATACCCGCCCCATCTGCCCACCCTGTCCCTGTCCCCGCGTTCCCTGATCGCGCAGCGCCCTGTCCACATATCGGGGTGGAATCCCCCGAGGGCTGAGAGTCCAGCATCCCCCCACATGGAATTCCACCGTGCTGCACCTGCACACACCCCACCGTAGCTGATCAGGCTCCCCTGGGGACGCGGGTGCAGGGTGAGCCCCTCCGAGGGACGCCGCACCTCACAGCACCCCCGACACCCCCGGCCCGGGGTCCCACCGCGCCCGTCCCCGCCCCGCGCACCTGTTTGTGCTCTCGCTCCTGCTCCAGGGGCACCACGTCGTGGGCGCGATGCTCGTGGGCGCGGCAGCGGGCGCAGACACAGCTCTGCTCGGTGCGGCAGAAGCCGTCGAGGGGCTGCAGGTGGCGGGGGCACAGCCCCTCCTCCAGCCGGCGCAGCGGGGCCACCAGGCGGTGTGCGCGGAAGGCGGGGGCGCGCCGGTGCGGCTCCAGGTGCGCCCCGCAGAAGGACGCCAGGCACACCAGGCAGGAGCGCTCGGCCGCCAGGCGGGACCCCGGCGGGCACACATCGCACAGCACCGCCGCTCCCTCCTCCCCCGCCGCATCCTCCTCCTCGGCTCCCGGGGCCATCGGGGACGCGCCGGCCGGGCTCGATGGGCTCGACGGGGACGAGGCGCCGGTGGCGGCCGCCAGCAGCGGCAGGAGCTCGCACAGGGCGCGGTTCTTGCAGAGCCGCAGGGCCGCGGGGACGGGCTCCTGGCACAGCGGGCAGCGGGCGGCCCCGCCCGCTCCGCCGCCGTCGGGGGGGCCTGGCCGCTGGCGGAGCTCCTGCAGGCAGCTCTGGCAGAAGTTGTGTCCGCACGGCACCGTCACCGGGTCCCGCAGCACGTCCAGGCAGATGGGGCAGCCCAGGGGACCCTCGGGCAGTCCCGGAGCCGCCAGCGCCAGCCGCAACGCCGCGGCGGAGGACGGCCCCGCGCTCCCGGGCGCAGCATCCATCCCTGACCGCCCCGACCGGCCCCGGCCCCGGTCCCGGCCCCGGCGGAGGCGGGAGGCGGCCGCGCCCCGCCCGCCCGCTCCGCCCCCCCGCGACCGCAGCCGGGGCCCCGCTCCCCGCCGGGCCTGGGGGTGCCGAGTCCTCGGGACACTGACCCACAGCATCAACCCTGGCTCCTGGTCCCAGGCACCGGCCCTCCGGGGAAGGGTCTCACCCCAAATGGGATCTGCTGCCTTCGGGGAGATCAGCCCCGCGGCGGTATCACCCTGCTGAGATGTGCTGCCCTCCATCCAGGGTCTGCCGCTTCCTAAAGGATCTGCCCCACTGGGATCTGGACCCTTCCCAGTGTTCTACTGCTCCCAAGGGAAGCTGCTGACCTTCCTCACATCTCTCAGCCTGGGAAGCTGTTGCCAGCCCATTCCAATCCCCCTCACAAGGCTCTGCTGCTCCCCTTGAGCATTCCCTGCCCCTCTAGGACGTGCTGCTACTCCACTGCCCCCCTAGCTGCCACATGGAAGGTCCTGAGCCCACCCAGTGCACAGGTACAGGTGTTTTCCTGCCAGCCCTCGTGTCCATGGATTGACATCAGCCCTCCCCATGGCCCAAAAGGGCTGCAGTGCCCAGGTCCTGTCCCCTTTTCCTCTGGGGTCTGTCAGGAGCTGGCAGGCACCAGAGAGGGATGGGAGACCCCAAAGTGGTTTTAGAGTGAAGATCTGCCCCATGAGATCTCTGGACCCCTTCTGTGCAGGATAAACAGACAATTTTTTGACTTGGATAAGTTCCCAGGTGGATGCTGGCCCAAGGCCTCACCCAAGGACAGGGCTGGGAGAAGCAGGGAGGTGCTGAGTGAAGGAGGAAGCACAAGACAAATCACATCTGTTCTTGGAGGATTGATCCTTTTAAGCTTTTTGTCCCCAAAGGAAAAAATGATGTGATTCATTCCCTGGCATTCATATCCCCAGCACCTTTGAACCCAGTGCCCAGTTTTGCCCTGTTAATCCTCACCAGCACTCCCACAGGAGCAGGAGGAGATGTTGGACCTGTGGTCTCAACCTTGGAAAAACATCAAAAAAACCTTTAGATTTTTTTCTGTGCCAAATCAACCTTGGAGCAGAGCAGTAGGAAACCAGGTTTCCTTATCACAGTGTTACAGTAAATAAAGCACCTTCTGGCTCTGCTGCCAGCTGTCATTCCAAGGGTTGGTCATAGGCCCCATGGGGACATGGAGGGGCAGGATGGGGCCCTGCAGGGGTACCCAGCTCCCCCCACCCCCAGTGCTGCTGGGTCCCACATCTCCCAACAGCAGCAAGGTCAAACCAGTAAGAAAATAAAGCTTTATTGGGAAAAGCAGCATCGTACAAAGAGCTGCAGCATAGAACCCTGAGAAATTGCTCTGCCAGGTCTGAGAACAGCAAGAGGAAACCAAGAAGGGGTGGGTGGGAGCAGGACCTGCCTGCATGTGAGCACAGAGGTGCCTCTGAATTGTTTCAGAGCACTCTGTGATAGCAGCACATCCCTCTGGTGCTGCTGGGGCCTCTGGGATCCCCCTCATCCCAAACCTTCCCCAAGTTTGGGAAGTTTGGCAGGGATAGAAGAAAGAGGAAAATTTCATTTTTTTCACCTTCCTTACCCCCTCTTCCCTTGCTCTGTCTGCAGGGAGAGGTTCCCATGGTGAGCTCCAGCATTGGCATGTGTCACTAGTGTGATATTTGCATATGCAAATCAAACAGGTTAATTTACATGTCTGTGCTCATCAGTCCTTGTTAAAACACTGCACTCCACACCTGCCTCAGCACTGAGGTCCCACTGTACCATGACAGCCCCAGCTGCAGCTCCACTATGGCACCAGCCTGGGACCTGCCAGCCTGCCCATGGCTCAGTGAGGTGGCTCTGGCTCAGTCCCTCTGGCACAGTGTCACCATCCTCCCCTCACAGAGCCAGAACACAGGGTACAGGGGCTCAGTGAAGACACCGTGGAAGGAGTGGATGAGCTTTGTCCTCTCCCCGAGGCCGTAGAAGGAGAGGAGCCCCTTGCTATAATCCAGGCTGACCCCCAGGTTCTTGTAGAACTGCTCCTGGATTTTCTGGGCCCAACCCTTGTGCCAGGCCAGGTAACAATCCTCCCTCACCTGCAGCCCCCACGAGCCCCCATCCAGGCCGATGTTGAACCTGTGGCCCGGCTGCTGCTGGCGGGGCAGCCCCTGGTAGGTGACCCCCAGGATGACGGAGTGGCTGGAGATCTTCACCTCCCAGTAGTGGTGTCCAGGGCCGTAGCTCTGCGTGCACAGCACCTGCCAGGGCTGGAAACGAGGGCCCTGATCCTGCCCATGGACAGGGCTGGGGCTGTGCTTGGCTTTCCGGGCACCTTTCGACAGCTCCAGGTACTTGTTGGCTGTCTCGGGGTCGAAGGTCAGGCTGCGGTGGTCTGGGGAGAGCAGGGGCATGGATGGGGCTGAAATGATTCATCAGACATTTATGCCCTCCCAGCAGTGGTGGGGTTTGAATTCTCTAGGGCTGCCTCTCAAAATGGAAGGGAACAGGTTGTTTGGAGGGGAAGGGGAGTGGGAGGGATGCAATACCTGCCCCAGAGGGAATGGAAAAGCCCAGAAATAGCTGCTGAAGCACTGAGACACAATGCTTTGCTCAGTCCTTGCACAACCCAGCTCACAATCAATGAGTGGCTGTTGTGACCACAATAGTTCTGTGGCCATTTTGGCAGGGATGTGCTTGGTTTTAGAGAAAAAAAATACCAGTGTGGGTTGGGAGAGGGGGAGAAAACCAGGTGTTAAATGAGAAAATACAGTATTGCAGGGAGTTACTCTCCTCTGCATGGGCTGTGATAGCTCCTGCTGTGGGTATTCACTGACCACCAGCACCCCACCTTCCTCCCTCAACAGCTGGGCCTGGCAGCTGGCTGGGCTTCTGCCTGCTGCCCATAAATAACAGAGGGTTCCTATTAATAACCATAAGAATGTTCTGTGGGGCCTGATGGAAGGAATTCCTCCAGGTCCCACAGGCACCAATCGCCTCCTTGGCAAGAGTGGCATGAACAACATGGCCTGAACATTACCAACAAGGAGGAGATGGGAAGAGGAGCACAGAGGAATTTCATAAAAACAGGAGAGGGATGGGCCTTGGGAGGAAAGGGGACATGAAGGACTGTAGCTAGAAATGCTAAGGCCATATCCATGGATAGAGAGCAATGACTGCAGGCAGGGCTCTGGACTGGGGCAATGCCATGCTGGGGAGTGACTGATCCAATACCAAACAGCCTCAGTTCCATGGGAAAGCACTTCCTGGTGCTGCTAATCCCCCTAATGAGTCCTTTCCCATCCCAGCCTTTCCACCCTGTCCCTTCACCACCCTTCTCTGCATTTAGGGAGATACACTGGAAGAACCAGGGAAGGAGCCCCTGTCCCTGCAGCCACAACCACCCTCCTCCTGGGGAGGAGCCCGGCTTGGTGACATCTCTTCCTGCTGGGGACCCCAGTGAGGTGCTGTCCCTCCAGGACCCCTGTGCTCCTTACCCTTCAGAAGCTCAGCTCGGAGCTGGCACCTGGGGAGAGGAGCCACACTGGGGAGAGTGGCCACAGCCTTCACTGCCAGCTCCTGGGGATGCTCCGGGCCTGTGGAGGATGGGAACAGGCATTTTGAGTAATGCCACCCAAAACCTTCTTTTTTCCTGGCTTCATGGGAAGAAGAGGAAAAGGAGAAGGAGGAGGAACTCCATTGTATCCAAACCTGGAGGCAGGCATGGAGCAGTGGACAAACCTGGGTGCCCTCATGGTTCAGCATTCCCAGCAAGTATGGGCCACAGGGAGGCCACCCAGCTCATCCCACTTCATCTGCTGAACAGTAAATGTGTGTCCCATCCCAAACCCCTGTGTTCAGCAGCTGTGTCCCCAGCAGTGACACAGGCCATGCTCATCTTCAGGATGACTCAGAGCCCTTCAAAGTACCCCTGAGGAGGAGGTTTACCTTGGCCACTGGAGTCTGGGGCTTTGGGGGCCAAAGAGCCAGGCAGGTCCTCCAGCAGGAGCTTGGAGATGCTGGTGAGGATCTCAGAGATGGGCTTGATCACAGCAGCCACATCAAACTCCACGGGCACCAGCTCCTCTGGGCTCTCCAGAGGTGGGAGCAGGGGAAATTCCTGTGGACAGACACACAGACACTGTACACCAGTCTGGGGAGGACTGTGCAAACCCATGTGCACTCACCATGTCTCCCCAATGGGCAACAGGGGCAGACCAGCACTGCCCACACAGCTTTTCAGCGACCCCCAAAAAACAGCTCTTCTCCATAGCCCCATCACATCCCTGAGCCAAGGGATCCCTGAGGATGGATTCTCAGTGGGAATGGGTTGAACACAACTCTGCTGTCATCAGAAGGGTGCAGGCCCAAGCAAACAAGGATAAAGTGCCAGAGTGGTACCTGGAGGAAGGTCCTGTGGTCAGGGCAGGCCAGCAGGCTCTGAACCCTCTCCCTGTGCCGGCCAAGGACATCCAGGCGGTCCCTCCACAGGTTCCAGTTCCTGTCCACACGCTCCAGTGCCGTCCCCTGCTCTTGTTCAATCCTGGCCACTGTCTGACACTGGAAATCCTCCAGAGCTTTCCTCAGGTGGGTGAATTTGCTCTGAATCTGAGCTTTGAACTCCTCAGAGCAGTCCTGGGCAGGAAGAGCCATGAGAACCAGTGTGCTCCCACCCACAGGCCAGCACAGGGAGGCTGCAGCGTTACCTTGATGCTCTGTGTTTGCACCTCCAGCTCCTTCATTTCCAGCTCAATCCTCTCTGATTCCTCCTGGGCTTTTTCCAGGGATTCTTGCAAAAAGGTCTGTGAAGGGAGGCACCAACATAGAATCATTACACTTGGAAAAGACCTCCAAGATCATCAAGTTCAACCTATGACTGAACATAGCACAAGCCCAGAGCACTGAGTTTCATATCCAGTAATTTCTCCCAGTTGTGTCCAGTTGCACATCCTGTGGACCAGCCCAAAGCTGCCCACCCGGCCCCCAGGACCCTCCCAGGGCTGCAGGACAAGGCTAACAGGGAGGGAGGCAGCTGGGGAAGGGGACTCCGTGTCAGGATAACAAAGAAGTGATTTTTTATGTTGCCTTTCACCCCCTTCTTAGCCGTTTCCTGTAGATCAGAGGGAAACAAACACATATGGCACCGTTCATCTCGTGCTGCTGGATTTACCCAGCTCGCTGCTGCTCCTGACAACACCTGCTTTCTCAAAGAGCAGCCGGGCACAGGTGGCATCTCCCTGGCCAGCCCCATGTCCCAGGCTGGGCAGTCTGGCACACAGAGGAATCCCGCCCCTGCAGCAGGACACGGGGCGGTGGAGGTGGATGTCGTGTGTGCCCGAGCTGTCACAACACCCCCTGTTCTCCCACCGCCCCAGCCCTGTCACTCACCTGCTTTTTGGCTCGTTCCTCCTCGAAGAGCACCCTGCGGTGCCTCTGGCAGTCCCGCACGGTGCAGATGCAGCAGATGCAGCGCCGCTCGTCCTGGCAGTAGAGCTCCAGCGGCCGCCCGTGCTGCCGGCACAGCTCAGCGGGGGCCGCCTCGCACCGGCCCGGCCCCGGGCCCCGCATGTCGCTGTCCCGAGCCAGCTCCACCACGCTGTACAGGGTGACATTCTTCTCCAGCTCCGGGCACCGCCCGAAGGCCCGCCGGCACTCGGGGCAGGTGTAGCTCGCATCGCTGCCGGCGGGCGCCTGTTTCTGCTTGTCCCAGTGGCCGCTGATGCAGCCCTTGCAGAAGTTGTGGCCGCAGGGCAAAGTGACGGGCACCTTGAACAGCTCCAGGCAGATGGAGCACACCAGCTTCTCCTCCAGCTTCTGCGAGATGGGTGATGCCATCCTGCCTGTGCCGGAGATCGGGCGAGGAGCCGGGGAAATAGAAACTCATGAGTGCAGAGGAAGAGGCGGTGACGCTGTGCCCAGAGGCGGGGCAGCGATCCCGCCCAGACTCTCTTCTAAAGTGACACCCGGCGGCTGCCCCGGGGTCACAGAGGCTGTGCCACGGTCCACGAGACCAACCCTCCCAGGGAGGGTTGGAGCTGCTCCTCCGTGGAGAGGGAGGGCTCTGAAGCACAGTGGGAGACTCCGGAGAGGATGGAATGCTGCAATGACAGCACAGGGAGACTCGCAGGAGGCTGACAGGGAGCAGAGCAATGTGTATTTCCATGAACACGTTTGCCGATGTGCAATTGGATTTTCACTCCTTTATCGCCCTTTGAGGGAACTTCCAGGCATCCTCAGCTCTGCCAGGGCTGGGTCCCTGAGCTGAGTGTGGCAGTCCCCCCTGGCACAGAGCTCCTGCCTGGTAACCAGCAGAGGCACCAACTGCTGCTGCAGCCACATGTCACCTCCCTGTGCAGTGACAAGGCTGTGACACATGCCAGCACCACGTTCTTTCCTGCTGTTTGTCATGTCCCCATACACACCCACCACACCTTTTCCTAAGAACTTCTTTGCAACACCTGTGCACATCAGCAGCCTGGAACAGGATAAAGATGTTACCTGGGCCACCTGCCCTGCTCAGGTGGTAGGTGGAGTCTCTTGTCTGGAGGCCAGTGAGATGCCTGTGCACTGCAAACCCTCACCTCGTTGTCACAAAGTTCAGTTTCAGTTTCCTAGCCCAAGCCTTATCTCTGTACCGAGCTCATGTGCTATCTTGCAGACATTCCCAGGCCACTGATGATGATGGAATGGCCTTGTTTTTCAGCAGCTCTGCAGCCTCCCCTCGTGAGCAGCTTCCCTTTCACCTGCACAGGTGAGGGCAAGCAGGGAGCAGGTCTCTGGTGGATCATCCAGATCAGCTTCCATACTACAGGCAGCCTCAGAGCCACGTCCCTGACCACAGGAGAGGACTTGGGATATGTCACAACTCTCTGCCTGTCCCAGCAAGCTTCGGCTCCAAAACATTCCTTTGGGCTGCATCTGTCAATTCTGGCCAGATATTTAAAGCCCAGAGAGGTGTAACATGAGCTGTGTGTCTGCCTGGAACCTGTGTCCCCATCGTGGGCACCTCCCCAGCACACTCATCCCAGGTTAAACCAGAACCCTTCAGGCTGGGAGGGGAGTTCAGGGAGCTCTGGGGTAACTGGTAACACCTCTGAGCACAGGCAGCAGAGGGGCACTTCAGCCCAATCTCAGCTGTTTGCTGAAGGTTCCAATTTCCTGGTAAAAGGAACCTCAGAAAAAGGCACAGGGAACCAGAGCTGGGAAGAGGAAGCAGTACCAGCAGGAACATGTTGGTATTTGGGGGTCCATGTGAACAGGAGATGCACAGTGGAGGACAGCAGAGAGCAGAGGCCCTCCAAGGCCTGGGAGCAGGACCAGCAGCAGTGCCAGGCCACCACCAGAAGCAGCTCTGCTTCCGCTCCACCTGCCCATGCCAGGTATGTTCTGTCCAGGGAGAGAGGGGAAGGAGACTGAGGTCCATGTGCTTGGGTAGCTGAAGTCACCTCCACCAACAGTGACCTTGTGCATGTTTACCACCTGTGCAGCCACACTCTTCCCAAACTACAACATCCAAGAAGGGAAGTGACTCCGGGCAGCAAAGGGCTGCCCATCTCCCCTGCACCCTGCTGAGCTCCCCAGAGTAACAGTCTCTTTCCAATAAAGACAGCTCTGCCAGCACTGCTCAGAGTGTTTAATCAAACTCATCTCTCCAGGAGGACTGCACAAATAAAATCTGACAGTCCTGAACCACAGCACTGTGAGGGGAAGAAATTCAGGCTGGCCTGGCTTTGTCTGTTCCATAAACAGGCAAGAGGAGAACTGTGATCCTTGCAGGGAAACAAAGTAGAGCATCTCTGGTGAGATGCAACCTGCCAGCCACTGCTCAGCTCTGCTGCAAAATCAGGAGCAAGGTTTCAGCCTGGCCATGGCTTCACTTTGAATGTTCTTGTTAAGCTGCCTCTTGACCACGCAGCTGCCAGCCCTGTGAGCACCCACTGCCAGTCCCAGCACAGTGGCACTGGGAGCTGAGGGGCTGAGACTTTGTCATTTCCCTCCTCAGGCACTGAGGGCAGCACAGGAAATCCAGGAGCCAGCATCCCACGGCCACAGAGGGGGACAGCTCCTAGTAGATGCCATAGGTGGGCTCCTGTGTGTCCCGGTACCTGTCCAGGTACCTCAGGGGCTGGTGCCGAGGGAACTTCACCTGCGGAGGGTGGTAGGGGGGCGGCCGCACGAACTCGAACACGGGCTCCCTCATGTCTGCAAAGGGGGACAGGGTCAGCACGAGGGCTCACAGCTCAACTACACACCCCCCTGCACCCACACAGGACCAGGGCTGCTCAAACATGCCCTTGGAGTTATTTTAAAATCCTCATCCAAGAATTAGGGGTTGTTCCTTCAGGCTGCTGTTAGTTTGGAGGAGGATGGCTCAGGAAGGGCTTAGTCTGTGCTGATCCTGGACAAGTGCCAAGACCAACTGAGAGCCTGCAGCCACAGGGCATGTCCCACCCACAGATCCCCTCCAGCATCCCCATTCCTTACTGAGCAGCTGATGGAAGGTGGAAGTGACAGAGCTGTCCCACTGACACTGGAAAAATGCCAGCCCTGCTGGGGTCATGGTGTTCGCATGCTTTTTGTAGAAGTCGAATGTGCTAAAGGTTCTCATCTTCAGGCTGTAGCTGGAAACAAGACACAAGCACCAAGTGAATCTCTCCTTGCAGCAGTACCTGCTCCACATCACCCCAGGGCATATGAAAGAGATGGAAAAGGAAGCCACTAAAAGGAAATCTCCCAGTGTCTCCATCTCTGTGCACATTTCTGGGCAGGACAAACCACTCTCTAACAGCCTGTTCTGTAACAACAGGACACTGCAGTGCTGGGACTGTGGCTGCAGAGCACACACAAACCCAATGCAGCCCTGGAGAACTCTGCAGAGTGACAGGAGCTGCTCCTCTGCTGCAGTGACAGGCACATGAACCCCAGAAGCAGCAGCAGCAGCAGGCAAGCCCAGCAGTGAGCAGAGGAATTACCACGGAGTTGGCCGAGTGTCCTGGCTGAAGTCGATGGGGCCACGTTGCTTGAAGAGCAGGAAGATGAAGCGGTGATAGCCTGTCCCCATGGCAGGGAAGGGGGGCAGGTAATGGCAAACCTCCTTGCCAGCCTTGATGTCACTGCCTGGGATGTTGGTCCTGAACACAAACACATGTACACTCATTTCCCTCCGGCAGATTCATCCAGGACTGCAAATCACTCTGCCATGCTGTGATGTGATTTCTACCCCGTTTGATAAGCGAAGAGACAGTAGAGATTGCTTTCACCACAGGAAATATCCCACCCAGTGATTGGAATGCTGAACAGCAGCAACATTTGGAACTCCTGCATCCTTAGCAGGACCCAGAACACAGGGCTAAAGGAGCTAATGGCAGGAGCACCAGGAAAAGCCATGGATTCTGAGCTGCTGGAGGAGTTTTTGCCCAGTCCACAAGCACAGAGCATATGGCTCTGCTGTACTCACACCAGCCAGTGGAGGTACTCCGAGTCTGCATCCCTCAGATGTCCATCTGTCAACACACAACAGAGAAAAGTGACTTAGGGACACTCTGGTGCCAGCATCAACCCCAAAGTGAGAATGCCCAGACCTGCTTTGACCAGAGGGAGCAGCTCAAGACCTCCCAGCATCCCTTCCCTAGCAGAAAAGGAACTCATTCCTATAGGACTGAGTTGAAAATGAGGAGCAAAGAACTCTGCAGATATAATTCCAAGATTCTTGAAATCTTCTTGGGCAGCTGCATCTCTTCACTGTATCTTGGTCAGGGTGAAGAGTGTCAGCAAAGCTGCCTTCCAGGGAGACTACCAAGGAAGAGGAGTTTGGAGGTAAACAAAGATGGGAGTCAGGAAATTATTTCCTCTACAGTGTGAGTCCTGTTGGGTCACTGTCCCTTCTCTCAACTGCTACAGATTTAGGGAGCCTACAATCTTTCCTCCATATTTAATATGTCCCAATCTAACAGATACACTATCACAGAATTACAGAACAGTCTGGGCTAGAAGGGACCTTAAAGCTTATCTAATCCTAACCCCTGCCATGGGAAGGGACACCTTCCACTAGACCAGGTTGCTCCAACCTGGCTTTGAACCTTTCCAGTATTCATCACCTCTGTGTAGCCAAAAGAATCAGGAGTTAACCAAAAGTTGAGTGAAACAACCCAGTTTAAACATGTTCCTTTAAAGAATTTGCTTCTCACCTGGATTTGTGAGCAGCAAGGTCCAGAGGGAGCCTTTGTCTGCCTCGTAGGACACTTCAGGGGGACTGGAAGCCTAAAAGAGCAACATAAAGAGAATATCAGTCACTCACACAACAGCTTCCATGAACTGTGTCTGGGCAAGGTTTGGACACAGCACAGACTGGGCACTGCCAGGCCACTGAGGAATCCACCTGGAGACCTCCAGGGCATAAATAACCATCAGCCTCCTGACAGCCTACAATCTCTGTCCCTATCACATCCATAAAATAGTTTCCTTCAGGACAGAGGAAACACCCTTGTAAAAGGCATCCCCTGGAATGAACCAGGCCCGTTGCAAGCACCTGGCAGAAAAAGGCTTTCCAGGGGCTCTGGGTTGTCCCAGCTCTCCTCACGCACCTCTGAGGGAGTCACCATGTTCCCATAGTAGACTGGCACGAGGTGCTCGTCCTCCTGGCTGTAGTGCACCCTCAGGGCCACCCAGGGGGTGAAGGTGGCCCCCCTGAGCAGGTCCCGGAACACGCCGCAGTGCCGGGCCACGCGCTGCTTGTGGAACGGGCCGCTGGTCCTCTCCCACTCGGCCCTGACGTCGTCCAGGGGAATGAGCACTGCAAGGAGAGAGGGGGGGATGCAGAGGCAGCAGCTGGACACCCAGAGCAGCAGGGGCAGGAAGGGAGGTGCCGGGGCACTGACTGGTCCGGAGCCGCGCCGCTCGCTCCATCTCAGGGTTCTGGCGGTTCTCCCTCAGGATCCTCTTTCTTTCCTTCAGCTCCTTGGCCCGGGACACCTTCTCACATGGCAGCCCAATGTCTGTCGGGGGCTCTTCAGAGACGGGGAGAAACATGTGAGCACCCAAATCAAACACAAACCCCTGTGACACCTCTGAGAGTGTGAGACAGAGACTTCCAGAGATCAGGATCAGAGAAGGGTTGGGAGACCATCCACTTCCATCCCCCGCCATGGACAAGGACACCTCCCACTAGAAAAGACTTGAAAGGACAATCAGGCCTTGATTCTGTCCCCTTTGCTCCTTTCCCAGCTCATGGCCCTCCCATTCCCAGCTGTGTTCTCTGCTGCAGGCCTGAAGCTCTGGCTCCCTGTCTGCTCCCTGTGGCACGACTGGTGATGCTGTTTTACACCACAACGACACAGAGACTCTGACTTCAGAAGGCTGAAAAAGTGACTCCTTTATTTTCAGAAAATGTTTCCCCTTTTATACTATTCTACACAGACCAATTCGATTGGTGACACAAAGACAAACCTCTTTAATCACATTGGTCAGACCAGAGGGACATCAAGAAGAAGTCCCTCCTATGGAAAGAACATAAACATTCTTGCCCTTACCAAAACATGTCTCTTGTTTACAGAAAATTCCCTGGGAAAGGAATTTCAGAAACCAAAACATGCCAGGCATGAACCAAGGCTACACACTGGGGTTCCAAGCAATCCCTTCTTTGCTCTGTATCTTTTGGCAGGTCCTGGCCAGCCTCCCTCCCTTTGGAAAACCACCACCCCTTCTCCCTGGAGACATTTGCACTCTGCAGACTTGTCCATGGGTGTGGACCCAATATTTTCTGAGCCTGAGCTCTTCCCAAGGGAAGCTTTTCAACAGTTTTCTTTTTCCCAAAACAACCTTGTGTAAACAATATAATATTCCTTTCCCATAACAACAGGTGTTGTTTGCTATTTCTGTTACTCAGCCAATGGGAGAAGTGTCAGCCCTATGCACAATAATGTGCGTGTTATAAAAGGGCTGAATGAATTGTAAATAAACCACCTGATTTCTACTGCCCTGACTGGAGTCGAGCATCTTTATTTCGTGTCCTATGGCAACACACGGTAACGGGCTGAGCCCTGAGCGGCTGTCGGGGCGGCCCCGGCGGGGCGGTACCTGCAGGGGGGTCGGTGTGCCCGCGGTACGTGTTCCACCAGCGCGGTTTGCGGCTCTCCAGCGCCGCCCGCCGGAAGTACCGCCTGAAGCTCCGGTACCGCTCCAGCGCCTCCAGGTTCTCCACGGCCAGGTCCTCGTTGGGCATCGGCCCCAGCGGGGCTGCCCTCTTCCAGAGCGCGGCTGGAGGGGAACACACATCGCAGGGCGGTCAGAGGGACAGGAACGAGCCTGGGGTGGGCACAGCATAGACAGGGCCAGAGCCATCCCCACCTCCCACAGCCACTCGTGGAGTCACGGGATGGGTGAGGCTGGAAGGGACCAGCTCTGATCCCACCTCCCTGCCCCGGCAGGGTCATCCCAGAGAGCACATGGGACATGGTTGTGTCCAGAGGGCTCTGGGACATCTCCAGTGAAGGGACACTCCACACCCTCTCTGGACAATCTGTTCAGGGTTTGGTGACTGCACAGGGAAGAAGTTCTGCCTCATGTCCAGGTGGGATTTCCTGGGCATCACTTCATGTCTGTGGCCTCTGGTGCCATTGCTGGGCCCTGCTCTTCCCCTTCCCTGCAAGACGGGACAGAAGGGACTCGGGTCCCTCTCAGCCCCAGCACCCTCAGCCTTTCCCCAGGACAGAGATGGTCCCGTCCCCAGATCATCTTTGTGTCCCTCCACAGGACCCGCCCCAGGAGCTCCGTGTCTCTCCCGTCCCGAGGAGCCCAGAACTGGACACTGCTCCAGGGGAGGCCTGGCCAGGGCTGGGCAGAGGGGCAGCATCACTCCTGATCTGCTGGAAATGCTCTTCCCAAGGCACCCCGGGACACCAGAGCCCTTCTCGTCCCCTCGGGCACAGCGCTGGTCACGGACAGCTCAGTGTCCCCCAGGACCCCCAGCCCTTCCCCACAGAGCTGCTTTTCCAGCTGGTCTGTCCCAGCCTGTGCTGGTGCCTGGGGTCGTTCCTGTGCAGGGGAAGGACCCTGCACTTGTCTTTGGTGAACCTCAGCCAGTTCCTCTCTGCCCTTCTCCCCAGCCTGCCCAGGTCCATCTGAAGGGCTCACAGCACTTTGGGCTCTCGGCCACTCCTCCCAGCTTTGTGCCATCAGTGAACTTCCTGAGGAGGCATCGACCTCATCCATGTTCCTCATCCGAGTCATTGAGGAATAATTTAATCAACTCTGGGCGCAGTATTGAATCCTGGGGGACGTCACTAGTGACGAGGCCTGGCGTTCGGGACACAGCCGTTCGAGAGCACCCTCCCCTTCGCTCCCCGTTCCCCGGCGGGTTTCGGGGCCCCCCTGGTTCTCCCGTCTCTCACCGGCCGTGCCGAAGCTCCGCCCGCCGCGGGCCCCGTGCAGCGCCGCGCTCAGCAGGGACGCCGCCATGTTGTGCGCCGCGCTCAGAGAAGGACCCTGTTGCTATCGTGACGGTCACTGAGCCTGGCTTGGAAGGCCCGCCCGCCATGGGGCTGCCCCTCGCGCCGCCTGACTCGGGCAGTCCCCGCAGTGGGGCTGGCCGTGGTAGAGCCTGATTAGAAACGTCCCTACAGCCGCAGCTCTTCCCTCGCCCCGGGCTCCCCATCCCCGCCCTTGCCCCGCTGAGGGAAGTGTCCCAAAGCTCCTTCAGGCCGTGGGCAGCTCACACCAAGGCTGAGTACAGGACAAAGCCAGCCCTGCTCCTGCCCTGTTCATACTCGAGTTCCTGCTTCCTGCAAATCCCTGGGAACCATCGGCCTCTGGTGTTTTATAACCTGCAGACCCATCCTGCAGTGGCTTTCCCCACACATGCTGCCAGCCCCTCTGGGAACACGGGCTCCTTACGAAGCCGTCCCCAAAAGGTGGCATTTTAAAGAGTCCATCGCCACAGGCCCCTCATTTCAGGACTCTGCAAGAACAGAGTCGCTCACAGCGTCACTGCTTGACACTGAAATTACTCCTGTGCCAGGAGAGGCTCAGCACTTGTGGAAATGGCACCGTCCTGTTGCCCTAAGATGGGTGAGGCTGCAGGGCAGAGTCGGGCAGAGTTTAAGCACTGTTTGCTGACCCTCAGATCACAGCAAGCTGTGGCATTCAGGCGTTGTCACCAATCACAGCAATGTAAGTGCACAAAATCCTCACCATCTGCAGGGAAAGAAAGTGTTCCCCAATACATCAACTCCAAAACTGAATGGAAAACAACTTCTGTGAGTGAGTTGAAGCTGCTGCTGCCCAGCAGCAGAGCCAGACCCTTGCTGTAGGCACTGATGAGCTTTTGCTGCTGTTGGGCTGCAGTGACACAGAGCAATGGCACAGCCAGCCCTGCCCTGTGCCAGCTGTGCTGCCCTGGGGCTGGGAGCAGCAGGAGAGGCTGGATCCCCTGGGATGGGGCTGCTGCCCTTCAACACTGCAGAGCACAGCCAGGGAGGTCACACTGTGTAAAACACCAAAATCCAACTAATCCGAGGTCTTCTGAATACTTAATTCTGCTTCCCCCATTACTTTACATGAGATCCACTGAAGGCAGAGTGTGAAAAGAGAGACATTTCGTCTGAAAACACATTTTTGTAATTTATTAGATCTGTACACAGCTAGTGCTGTTCTCATTAGCATATTTTAAACCTGCTCCTCCATCCCCCCTCGCTAGGCCAGCAGCCTGTTCCAGTGGACACAGGGAAGGCAGAGCCCTCAGCCTCCTCTGGCATCCTGAACTTCCATGGGACCTGAAACACTCGGCAGGCAAAAGGCAAGTTTGATTAGTTTATTTAAAATTAAACATTTCTTTCTGTTCAGCTACTGCACGTGGAGCCAAACCTTGTGTCTGATCATTGTTAGTGCCAGAAAACTGATTCAAAATTAGAGACTAACAGAGACCAAAGCTGCAGAGAAGCAGCTTCTCTGGTTTTGCCTCAGAACTGCAGGATTTGGGTTTATGGTGAAGCTTTTTACCATTTTAAGCTCAGAGTTGCCCTTCTCTAGTGTGAAGAGGTTTTTATGATTACTGGACAGAGTTACTGGTGTGGAAAAGCAGCAATGATTTTGCTTGGTTGCAGTTGTTGCACTGATTTGCTTGGGCAATAGGACGTTCTCTTCCAAGCTAAATAAAATTCTTTCTGTTCAATCAGACAGCACTGTGCAAGGCCCAAGTTAATATCAAAAGAAAATGAAGCAAATCAGAGAAAGCTCCTTGGAAATGCATGGGTAGAAAAAAAAAAATCTGGACACTTCACTTGGGATTGTCATTTTCTTGACAAATGTCTTTAAAAAACCAGGACAACATCCCAGAAAAAACAGAAGACCTGAGGATGCTGGTCAGCTGATTTCTGCCCTCCAATACTGGCTTCATCATTCCAGGTCAAATTTGAAGGTTTTACCACTACACGTGGGTTTTTTCCCTCACCAAATCAACGTAAGTAACATTTGTAAAGTGCTTTGAGATAGTGCTAGAAAATGCTGAGTGAAAAGAGGGGCAAAACATCTGTCATCAGCACCCAGCTGATTACTACGAGTTGGTTTTTATCCTCAGAGCAGCATCACTGTGTTCTCCTTTGACCTCCTATTAACCAAAAGCTGGCACAAAGGGAAAAGGAGTTTGTTCAGGGCAGTGAAAGAAGGAAAACAAAGGAAACATGAGGATTTCTTCTGGAGAGGTGCCTGAAGCAGAGCTCGAGAAGAACAGGTATTTACTGCCCAGATCCATCAGGAAAACAGTGCCACATGCAGATTCACATGCACAGAGCTCTGCAGGAGGCTTCACACAGCACAAACATTTGCCAAATGAGGAGAGAGGTGGGGCTAATCTTAAAAAAAAAAAATAAAATAAAAAATGAAGAAATCAAGACACTGATGCTTTTTTTGAGGGGAGGACATAACTGCTCACCAGAAGTTACTGTCTGAGGGCTGTCAGCTACATCATAGTAAAGTCCTGCCACCTTTTCCAGCTGACAGGAACTTCTCTCTAGTTAGCAGCTTCACAAAAGCAATCCTTGTGTAAATCCATAAAGCTTTCCCAGATTTAAAAAAAGTTAATTTTACCATTATAATTGCACTTTAAAACCAGGCATCAATCCCTACGCACTCTTCCCAAACACCTCCTCCATTTATAAAAGAGGAAAGAAAGGCTACAATTATTCACTGTCCTACAGCTACAGGATTCAAAGGTTTGATTCAGGTGCCTGAAGGAAGGATGCAAACACCCAATTTTCAGGGCAGGACAAGAGTGCATTTTAGAAAACCTGCAGGCTTCACAGCTTGGCTTGCATTGGCTTCAGGTGTTTATGGAAAGATTCATGAACCTGCAAGACAACAAGACAGTGGTTACAAGGTTAGGCTTGATCATTTTTACCTCCTCACATTTGCAGTGGTTTTTTATACTAATTAAATTTGGATCAGAGGCACTTTGGCGATTTAAGAACAACCAGATAACTTCTGTATTTCAGGGTCTACGTGACACAAAGCATGAGGATATTAAAAAACAGCCTGCCCACTACCTTTCTTTTAAGAAAGAAATACAAGATTTATATCCATGCAATTGTTTGGCATTTTAATTACAAGAAAACTGGTACAGGTTTCCTAAGGGGCTGTAATGAAGCTCCTAAGCCCCACTGACTTCAGACATACAGAACAACAAGCAAGCTGCGGTGAGATTTAACTCCAGCTGCAGTCTCTGGCAGCCCATTGTAAGAGATACAGTCTGTCCTAATCAAATAAAGGCACCAGGAGACAGGATTTACCATTCTGGCTGATGGAGCAGGGACACTTCAGTCTATTTTAGCTCAGCTGCAGCTCCAATCCTAGGCCAGATATACAACATCTGACACCTAAGTGCTACAGGGGAGCAATTTATCCTCTCCTCCACTCACTGCTACTGCCCAAAGACTGGAATATTTGCCAGAAAATGGGCAAGGCTTCCACAGCTGATATCACTAAACAGAATCAACAGCAAGCGATAATTGCTTTTGAATTCACTGAGATAACTCAGTTGTTTTTCTGTGGAATGCACCATTTCCTCCCTCAACTGAGAAGCTCAAGAGATCCCACAGGGATGAGTGCAAGGTACACCTGGGAGAGAAACTACAGAGAGCAAACTGAAAGAAGGTTATTAGTTTTGGTCCATTACTACTTGTGACTTTTCTACCCTCTTTCTCAATTACCTGCTGGGATCACTGGAGCATAATTAACAACCTTAAATTGAGTTATTTCTCTGATCATGTGAGAAAAAGAGGTTTCTTTACCTGTGTTTTGTTCAGTGGGGATTTCTTTGCCCACTCAAACATGTTCTCGTAGACGTTGCCGTCATAGCGGCCGAGCACAGATCCCAGATGGACATCATGGAAGTCAAAGGAGTCCACCAGGGCCACTGCATTGGGACGAATGACAGCCAGGAGCTCCTTCACATGCTGGTTCACTTGGCTTATTTGGGCACTGGTCAAGATACCCGCCTTGGGAGGGGAAACGAGGATTGCACAAGTCACAAATCCTTCCCTTCCCCAGTGTCTCACACAGGTCAGCTTTCTCACACACAAAAATGCAGCAGTTCATAAAATACCAAGGGTTTTTTCTTCTTTGTTAAGTAATTAAATTGGCAATTTGCCACAATGCACAAGGAGATGCTAGCACAGCCCTCCATACTGCCCAGCTATTAATCCTGGGTGAGATACTCTGTGAGTATCTGTAAGTTAACTGCAGCAGCAAGCTTTCTTGGAGAATATACATACAAGGATATTAAATTGTTCCTGGCTTCAGGGAAATTTTTAGTAAGCAGCAAAGAGGAAAATGGGAAGACAAAACATGCCACGTCTGCCTGAAGAGCAAACAAAACACTGCATTCTCAAACTGACAGAATGAAGAGAACAAAAGCAATGCCTGCCAATGTAAAGCCATTCATTGAAGGATGAGTTAGAATTTGGAGCACAAGATCCAAATATTTGGATCTTTGAGGGATATTAGTTGTGGAGCATGTCTAACTGCTGCTCCTTTATTAATTCCTTGTTTTTTAACACACAGCAGCTGGTCACCAACTGGAAACCATTTGAGCTAAACCTTGGCACGTGCCTGGTTTCCACTTATCACAAGGCAAACCCGACAAGGGCCTTCCAGCAGACACACTGCTAATGAATTTCTGGCAGCCAACAGCCAAGAATTTACACCTATAACATCCATACAGCTTGGCTTTTAAAGCACATTTGCAAGCAGTGAAGGTGGCTTCAGAGACCTGGAGTGCTGGAGGGAGACACCAACCTGCAGGAAGTCGCCGGCGTTCCTGCTGATGCCGAACAGGGCGTACAGGAGGCACAGGTTGGTCAGCACCGCGTGCACGGCGGCGTCGCTGACCTCGGCCAGCTTGGCTGTGAACAGCTTCACCACCACATAGTGACAGTGGGCCTGCAGGAACCACACAGGGGCAGTCAGGGACACAGAGATGAGGAGCACTCACAGCATGTTTCTTTAGCAGGGACAGCACTGACCTCTGACGCCCGCACAAGATCAACAGAAGTCCTGTTCCAGGCGTCCTCCTTGCTCTTTCTGTGGTTCAGCTCAGCTTGCAGGTTCTTTGCTGCAGATTCTACAAGCCTGATTCACATGAGGAAAAAAAACAGTTTACATAACACCATATTAACAGGATGACGTACACTGAATTCATACACATCAGTCATGGCACATGAGCTCAGAATTTTTCTCATGCTGCAGCTACAACACAACTACAGAGGGGTAAGAGGACTTCTGCCAGCACACATAGTGGTGCTTCAATACCTACTCACAAGTAGGTGTCTGTTCTACTCTCCCACTTTACTCACAATGAACTTTAATATCAAGATTGTTTCTCTCCACAAAGACCTCTGAGTAGTTTGGTATTTTTAAGTTTGGATATACTTTACACATAAATAAGAAAAAGATACATCCCAAAGGAATAGGGAGCAGAGTAACCAGGCTATGAGCAGGCTGTGAGCAACCTCCTGCAGCCTCAAAAAGCACTTAGCCCTGACCCCAACCCAGTAAAGTGTGTCACTTCCTGAAAGCAACACACGGATCAAAGCTTCGCCAGCCACACCTCGAGAATCCAGCACAAACAGGGCAGTGCATCACCACCACCAGCCACCTCACCCAGTTTTTCTTGGCTCAGCCCAGTCAGTGTGAGCTCACCGGGCAGCACGTGACTTGTAGGCCTCTACCAAGCTGGTGGGGTCGTTGATCCTCATGGTGACAGTCCTGGCAGCCACGTGCTGGGGCTGGATGCGCTGCCTGGAGAGCTCGTTCAGGTAGGACACCATGCCAGTGACCTGCTGCCCAGAGGTCACCTGCGAGTAGCTTTTTATAAGGAACCTGAAAATATAGACAGCAGATGGCAGCTCTTACTTATGAGTTGTCTGAATGGACAAAAGTAATCTCACTGAGGCCAAGGCCAGAAAGAACAGTTGTAGGCACACAATTACCTGTCAAAAATGGGGTAGGGGACAGAAACATGACATGGCAATACAGGCACTTCTGCTCATCACTTTGTCACTGAATTCACTGCAAACCAGTCAAGTAAAAGACTCCTTAACACCAATTTAGTGTTAAGAAGGGCATCATTTATTACAGGTGCCTGGTTGCACGGGGATAACTCCTCCTTGTGTGCATGTGATTTTTTACAAGTGTTGCTTACATCTAGTCACTACATGCATATTATAATTCACTCATTACCATAAACCCCTCCCCAGGTTCCCAGATTCAGTCCTTGTTTTGGCTGTAGCTGCATTCCTAAGCCAGATGTCTCCCCCTTATCTTCCAACTGTCCTTGCTGGGATAGCAGATTCTGCCTGTCCTGTTTCTCTGCTCAAAGTCACACAGACACAGCAGAAACTGAATTAACCCTTTTGGTACCAACTTCAGCCACAAGGACCACAAGGAGAGGCTGGAACACCCCTGTGCAGAGCTCCCCTACCTGGCTGTCTGCAGCATCATGACAGTGTTCTCCCCCTCGTAGGTGCAGGACGGGGTGAAGGTGACGTAGATGTCGGGGATGCCGCTGCAGCGGGAGTAGCCGTGCCCGCCGCAGGCCATCCGACACTCCTCGATGCCGGCGTTGGCAGTCCAGGAGGTGAACGCCTTCAGCCCCGCTGTCAGGGCGTGCAGCTGAGGGGCAACAGCAGAGACACGTTTATTTTCCAGTCTTAGTTTGTACACATACATGTTAAGGACTGCAACTCCCAGAAAAAAAAAAAAAAAAAAAAAAAAAAAAAAAAAAAAAAAAAAAAAAAAAAAAAGAAGCAGAGTCAATGCTATTCTTGCACTGTTCCACAGGGTCTTGTTTTTCTTGAAGGAACTCTTTCCTGAGCCAAATATTTATATGAAAGTCCTTGTACATGGAAAGACTTCTTTAAAGTACACTGTTCCTTCTGCCCCTTCACATTTTATGTACAAGACTGTTTTCAATTGCCCATTGCAACAAAGCCTAACAGAAAATTAACATTTTACAACCCTAACCCCTCAGTATAGTACTGATACTTCAATCAACACACCTATTCTACCTATGGCACTTGGAAAAACAATTAAGAAGTTAGAGCAAAAGCACAAGACCAGTTGTAACTCCCAAACACTACTCCGTAATTCCTGGAAATGCACCTTTTGAATAAAAGTATATACCAGTAGCTTTGTTATTGTGTATTAGTCTGTGCATTACACTTTTTAATAAAATACTAAATGACTAGAGCATATAAATGTCACCAGCACATACTGGACTTGGGGGCTTCTGAAACTAAAAAAGTAGAAGACACCTCATGAGTGAAAGCCAAAAAGGCTCAATTGTCTCTTTTTCCATGCTGTAAAGAAACCTCACACAAATTCAATCAACACTCTGGTTTCCAGAGGACACAGTACCTCTGGCAGCTCACTGAGGTCCCCTGTGCTGATGTCCCCACTGACACGCTGGTAGGTGTCCTTTATGTAGGCTCCCACAAAATGGAAGGCGTATGCTGTTGCCAGGAGAGGAAAGAGTTTGTATTGCTGGGTCTGATAATCCAGGATCTGGGGTTCTGGTTCCCTAGAGCACAGATGAATTGGCATGTCAGTGGTAGCAAACTGCTGCAGAAATCCCATTTATCCCTACACTAGGTATGTTCACCAGCCATATCAAGCCAGACTCTCTAAGACCATCCAGCAACAGCCTCTGGCAGGGGAGGACGTTCCAAGAATGAAAGACTATGCATAGCCCAGGACAAACAGTGTTTTGAAACTATACCTAATGCCAAACAAACATCAGCCACAGCCCCCATTCCTCCCAGTGCTTCAGAATTTTCCCTCAGCAGCTGAGGCTGGCCTGGGTCTCCCTGCACTCACCCTGGCTTCAGCTCAGACTGGTGTCTGACGGCGCTGTAGCGGATGGCAATGGTGCAGGCCCGGGACAGCGAGCGAGCCGAGTCCCCCACGATGAGGGAACGGATGAACACCATGGTCCCATAGGTCAGCTTGTCACTGACTGGTTTCACATAGGTGCCATCTGGTTCAACCTGCCAAAAAATAAAAGATTAAAAAAAAATACAGCATGTTGATTTGTCAAATTTCCTCCCTTTTACATGTTCACACTCTAAAACTCATCAAGCAGAATTTACAAGCCACCCACAATCCTTTTGGTGCAGAACTCAACCTCACAGGAGCATTCAGCATGCCCATTTCTAACAGCAGATGCTGAAACTCACTGCTTTACCTGGGCATATTTCATCAGCATGTTTTCCCGAGGAATTCGGAAGTTGTCCATTTTCAGGTAGCCATTATCCATTTCATCATAGCCAAACTTGGGGCCAATGTCACCCACTGTAATACCTGCCACAGACAAAGCCACTTGCATTAAGAAACAGGAACTAAACACCACACAAGAGGTTCAAGCCTTCTCCAATAAGGAGACTGTTTAGTTTTCTAGCAAGTCCTGGCAGTGTTATGAGTAAGAGTTAACAGAGACCTTAATCTCTTTGATGGAAAAGTGGTGACCTGGTTTTGGCTGGGATAGAGTGAAATTATCTTCCCACTGGCTAATACAGTCCTGTGTTCTGGATTTAGCAGGAGAACAATGTTGATAACACACTGATGGTTCAGTTGTTGCTGAGCAGCACTTGCATCAGGTGAAGGACTTTACAATTTCCACACTGCCCCAACAGTGAGGAGGAGGCTGGAGGGGACACAAGAAGCTGGCAGGGGACACAGCCAGGACAGCTGATCCCAGCTGGACAAAGGGATATTCCCCACCATGTGGCATCATGCTGAACAATAAAACTGGGTGAAGCCAGCTGGGGGGGGATGACAGCCCCCTGGTCAGGGACTGGCTGGCATCAGTCAGCTGGTGCTGAGCAATCACACAGTGATCACTTGCTCTGCAAATTCTACTCCTGTTATTGTAATTTTTATTGTTATTGTTATTATTTTTGTTGTTATTAATTTCCCTTCCTTTTCTTTCTATTAAATTGTCGTTATCTCAGCCTATGAGTTTTACCTTTTTCACAATTCTTTCCCCCATCCCTCTGTGTGGAGGGAATGGCTGTGTGTGTTTAGCTGCCTGATGAGTTAAACCACAACTGGACATCAAGACATGGGTATCTCCATAATTTCCATGCAGCCCTACTATCCACTCACTGCAGGAGCTGTCTCTAAAGTTCATCCAGCTCAAGAGTGATGAAAGCTCTTCTTCCACTTTCAGAAAGCAGGATGTGCTGCTCATGGAATGCATAGCTGGGAGACACTGGAGCAGAACCAAATCCCAAACTAAACTTCACAGGGGCAGAATCAAATCCCAAACTAAACTTTGCATTGAAGGCCCAGTAGGAAAGATGATTTAGTGGTAGTTCAGTCATAAGAAGGACTCATTTAAGCCCCACAATCTACCAGCTGAATTCAGCTAATGAAATAAGACATGGACTTCACCAAGACACAGCAGCTGTATACAGTCAGAGAGAAACAGGTTTGATGTATTCCCTGAGTGTGAATTTGTACCTGGCAGAGGTTCATGTGTGCCCAGCTGGCGGATGGGGACAATGAAGGCGTGCAGGCCTTTGCACTCGCCCTGGGTGTAGAGCTGAGCCAGAACGATGGCGTGGTTTGATGTCTTCCCAACTGCAATAGAAACAGTCAGACACACTTACACACATACAGAGTCCTTCTTCTGAGAGAACCTCATCACATCACTAGAAACCCAGACTGACCCCACTGGATGTCACCCCAGTCGTACAGCTCTATGAAAAAGTGTTGCTCAAGTCAATGGAAATTGCACAGTGCAATTTTCTTGACTATAAAACACCAAGCCTTTGGCACACCTGCCAGTGAAGCTGAAGGAACTATAAATAATTTGATTCAAACAATCAAAAATGACACCAAATCCACAGTGTGAATGGTTCTGAGCAACAGTCCAGAGCACACAGTTTAGCAGGCTCTGAGAAGTCTGCTTGTTATGCAAGAGTGACTGGCTTTCAGCCAACTCCTGGGATCAACTTTCACTCATCACTCCGTAGATATAACACACATGGCATCACCTCCCTGAGTTTTTCCATACATCTCCCAGATTGGGGCACACTTACGTCCACCTGGCCACCACTTAATGGAGGTGACTGTGGGGCTGTTGAGGATGAACTCCTGCGTGGAGGGGTCGTAAGTGGCTGTAGTTTCCAGGCCCCGAAGATGAGTCCCTAAAAACAAGAAAACACATTGTTTTGGCAGGAAGTTGGCCACAAAACAGAGACAAGGACAGAACTGGACAACGGAAAGTGGAACTCCAGTAGTAATGTTTTAATTTTAGCTTTGCTTTTAGGCTATATATATAAAAAGCTAAATATTAATACATTAAGGAAGAATAAGTGAGAGCCAGACCACATTCTGGGACTGGAGGCCAATTCTCAGAAAACATATTGATTTTTTCCCCAGTGGTCTGAGACTAGTTTTCCAAGCACCTCCAATCTAACACCCTTTTGCTCTCACACGCCAGAAGCCCTTTCTCAGTTAAAATGTTCCACAGGAACACACCACCTGAATTTCACTAAAATGCAATCCGATTAAATTGCAAAACAAAACCATCCAGTTCTCAGCCACAAGATGAAATAAACAGTGCCCATCATCACCTCTTCATTCCCTCATCAAGCCTGCATTCTCCTCATTTCATGGAGCTGATCTCCCAGAAGAGATCATCCATAGCTCCAAGACAGCAAGTAATGGCATGTGCATGCCAGGTACTGATCCAGGTAGATGAAGAGACTGCAAAAAGATGGAGGTAATTCCAGGAACAGTCTTTGTCTTCTGCCCTCAAAGCTTCATTTCTCACACACCTGTCTCAGAGCAGTGGCATTGCCCCTGAATGCCTTAAAAACTCCCAAAATCACCAGGTTTAAACTAGACAAGATGAACAAGGTGAACACTCCTGAGAGTCTGGGCTGACAGGGCAGGACAAAAGCTCCAACAGGAAAAAGATCACTTTGCAGCAACCACGTTCCCAAAGCATGGAGATAATGGCAGACTTCCACAGGCAGCTCAACACAGACTTAGTCTGCTGGCAAAGGATCTTCAAACCTCACTAGTTCATAGAGATTCTCCTCAGACTTGCAGTTATTTTATGCTTCACACAGTCTCTACATTTCCCTTCAACACAAAGGTGAATCCTGCTCATTTTTAGAAAATAATTCTCATCTGCAACTCTGAGATGACCAAAATTAAAGTTTCCCAAGGCAGAATATCCTCCCTTTGAAACTTGAATTAGAAGTGTTGCAATCACAATACTGTTGGAGTTACCAAAATTCATTTCAAAGCTTGAAAGCAAAAGAATAGCAACAAAAAACAAAATCAACTTGAGACAGAGAACTCAAAAAGCCCAACACATTTCATGGTCAGTTAAAAAGAACATACAGGAGTGAATTAAGGAGAAATAGCTCCACACAGAACATGAGCATTGGAACCAAGTTAATCATGACCCATCTGATCCAAGGTTAATTCTGAGGTGAACAAGCAACTTCTAATTTTTTGGCATCTCCTTTTTCACTACCTCAAAACTCTGTCCTTTTGTCTTTACACTGAACATTAACAAGAGCAAAGCAGAAGTCAAACTGGAAAGAACAGAAAATGTAAAATGAACAGATGCCACCTAACTGACAGCACCAGTGATGGCCAGTGATGATACTGGTTTGAATGGCACATGGAGCATCCAGGTGCTCATTTACAGAGCTACAGACATCAAATCCTCCGTTTTGAGGAAGAGAGGGAAGCAGCACATGGCATAATGCTCTATTAACCCTTTCAGAGGCTGTCCACATTTCCCTGCAATCACAGCTGCACGTGTAACACAGTGGGACACACACACAGGGCTCACCCCAGGCACAGGAATCCTCTGTACACAAAGCCATTCTTAGAAAGAGCATTTACTGAATGTACTGTACCATGGCCCATTTCAGTCTGGGCATAAGTGCCAACGATCTCCAGGTTCCAGGCAGGCATGAAGAAGCGATCCTGCTGCTCTGGGGTGGCCTGGGTGAGGAGAGTGGGCAGGAACATGCCCAGGTGAAGGTCCAGAGGCTCAGGCCGTCCGCGGTGAACAAAGCTGTGAAGAATTGTCATGGGATGGGAGCGTGAAGGGAATGTTATGGGAGGGAAGCGAGCATGAGGATTCATGGTGGAGATTCAGGAAGAGACAAAAAGAAAAAAAAATGATCCATGTGTCAATTGGAATTCAGCAAGTGTATTTTAGAGAGGCAGAGCACTGTCCTTTTCTCAGGCCTGAGTAATAAGGAATTGCATTCACGTTGAAATAAACACGCTGCACTGCATTTCTTTTTAACCATGCAGAAAGTGCATCTGCAACATTCCCCTATTTTTGATATGATTGACTTAAAAAAAAGGATGAATCCAAACCAAAAGATGGACCAGACCTGCAGAGCATCTCTAAGTTCAATGGACTGAAGCAGTCAGCTCAGAATGTCAGTTTGCTGGAGACGTGACGTGGCTGAACGCAGTGTGCTTTCAATCAAATATAGAAAGTCCATCTTTTTTTTGTTGTTGTTTTTCTTTTCCATGTTTTGAAGGTAGAACCTGGTGGAAATCCCAGTTTATCCAGCTAAACAAGTTAGGTTTTCAATGGACTTTTTTTTTTTTTTTTTTTTTTTTTTTTTTTTTTTTTTTAAGGCAAATCTTAACTGGCTGCACTATTTACTCTGATTTTTTAAAATTGAATATCAGACACAACTAGTGTACATGGCATTTCAAATCAACTCCCTTCAGCTTCTTCTATTTTAAAGATCTTTCTTAAAAGGACAGTGCTCTGTACCTGTAAGTCAAAGTTGTGAACATGAACAACTTGGGAAGAAAGCCAAGATTTTTCAATCTGCAAATCACCAGCACAAATTATCTCCAATTAAACATTTTTCATTAGAATTACTTTTTCTCCATGTTCTGACAAACACTGCTGTGAGGTAATTAAGTGGTCTACTAAGTTTTTCAATATAAAGAATTAATTCATCATTAAACCTTAAAATATTGACAGCTTTGAGTATTAAAACAGTGGGAATAGATTGAAAACCAGTACTTCCATCTGGCTCACTTATGTATGAAATAAATTTAATTGGACTTTAACAGGAACATATAGATATATTTAAATGATATGCATTTGGGAAAGAGCACTGGTCTGAGCTTGGTTTAAACTCATTTGACATTCTTAGCAAAGTGGGAACAATGCATCCTTGTGTTCTCTAAATACACATTAATATGAACTAGTTCTGTCCCTAGGGCTTCCCAAGAACTGTTTTTTGATATTCTCAGACTCCTACAAATAAATTCAACTATCAAATAAACCCAGCAGCAAGGTTTTCTGACTGCACAGTGACTAAGTCCAACAGGGGACTAATGGGCTACCAGGAATACCAGATTCTAAGTGAGTTCAGTACTGGTGAGAAGTACACAGCGGACAGCTAAGAGTGGAAAAAAATTCCTTATTTACCAGCAATAGTTATAAACCAGACAGAAACAGCACAGTATTTTCACTTTTTCACTGCTCCTTCTTGTTTCGTTTTCAGCCCTGTGCTATTTGTTTTTTCTTTCTTTGATTTTTTTTTTAAGAGAGACTTCTTCACTATGAAACAGGTTAAAATCAACACAGGCTATCACACACATGTCACCAAGATAAAACTGAGTAACTACCCATTCAGGCCAGAGTTCAATTCAATAATCCAAAGGTCTGTTTCCCCACCACCAGATTTTAAACATCAAGATTAAATTAAGCAAAGTTCAGTGACAATTACTGCAGCAGCTCCACTGATGAAATAACAAGTACTCAACATTCAGAGCAGGAATGCCAATTGTTTGTGTTTTAATTATTCAGCATAGAAAGCCTATCTGCTTCACTGTATGAGCTTCATTTAGTGTCAAAATACCAATTTACCCGTGCAACAACATGAGAACTATAAGGAAATCAACCATCATCAGGCAAGGAAGTGCAATGATTTAATGTGAAATCAGAAGTAAAACCAATCACTGCAGCGTGTATGTGACTGATTTCAAGCAGCTGGTGTGAGAAAGCAAATAAGGCCAGCAGGCACTGATTGTTGCCATCAAGTTATCTCTCAGCTTCTGGTGTTGAGCTGGGTTTGTTGAGCAGGGCAGAGGACAGGATTTCTTCCACTGAGTCTTGTACAAATGTTTCCACAGCTGTAACTGAAGCACCAGGCAGCTGGCATTGCCCTCCAGCAGTGTCCAGACTTGCACACATCAGGCTTTCCCACTTCAGATGCCAGCACAAGCACTGGAGTCCTTGTTTGTACACTGTTCTTGCTGGTATTTCACAGCCATAATTCCAGGTTCTGGGCTAAAAGGCTGTTTTTTTATCCATTCAATGTTTTTCCAGTTGAAGCAGTGAAAGTTGCTTTCAACAACGCCAGGAATAAGATGGGTTTTTTCTTTGTAAACAAGACCTTTCCAGGAAGCTGTACTGCTGCAGTGGAGCAGCATCTGGAAGAGAAGTGCCTGGGGCAAAGCACACCTGACTTTCAACCCAAAACTCACAATCTTTCTCCACTGCTCCTATAGGAATGCTCCTGACCTGTTTCTGCAGGCCAGCCATGCACTGAGCACACATGTCCCAAAATCAGGCAAAAGTAAAAACCACAGTACTGCTCACTGACATGTTCCAACTGGTTCAAGTGAAATTCAGACTCTCAGGGCTTAGAACAACCTCCTCATTTCAAAACAAAGGTAACAACTATCAGTGCAGAGATCAGCTAAGAGGTGCATTCTGGAAAAGACCAAAGGAATCCTGGGATTCTCAGGATGTGAAATGAGGCGGCTGCCTGGCTACAGACATCAAACCATTAACTGAGGAATTTTACCTTTCCCCCTTTAGATTGACCCGGGGAACATTAACAATTTACCCACTGGAGTTAGAGAAAAGAGGTTACCCATTGATCCCTGAAGGGAACTAACCATGTCCCATTTCGGTTTGGGCGTAGGTGCCAATTATCTTGACTCCACGGACCAGGGGCAGCCACTTCTCCTTCTGAGCATCAGTCGTTTGGGTCTCTATGGTTTTGTGAAACATGCTGAAGTGGAGACCCAAAGGTTCAGGAAAATTGCCCAAGCATGTTCTACAGGAGAGAAATAGAGGGATCTGAATCTCAGTCTTAGTGTTACCATGAACCTGAAAGGCTTTTCTCCAATTGGAGCACAAGATAAATTATCTCATTGCTTCATTCAACCTCTTTTTTCTTTTGTCCCACAAGCAACCTCCAAATAGAAGCAATGCTAATGGGGAAACAGATCTTCTTAACCAGGCATCTTCTTCACCCTGTGAATCCTGCTGTTGCTATGTAACTGGAAAAAACATTATTCTACAAAGGTTCATGAGGAACTTGAAACTAAGGGCATGAAAACCAAATTATTTTCTCCCCCACCTCTCAGGCTTTGTGGGAATAAATCCCACTGCTGCTGGTAGCCTACAGCTAGGGCATTATTAGTTAGAAGAAATATGTATTAAAAATGAAAAGGCTTCTTTGGTGACTGAGTTCTTTTCCAAAGAGCTTTGTACTACCTGCACCTGCTGCTATCAGTTGTGAGATATGGAACTCACCTTCAATTAAAATTACCATTACAGTCTAATGCTGAAGAGAATGGAAAGAAAAATCAGACACTTTAGGTGTGCTTCACCAAAGCAGAAGTTATTTCATGAAAGAAAACCCTATCTAGTAGCCATAATTGCAGGCAAAGTACATTCTCAATTAAAACATCTCCCTTCTGCAGCTTGAACAGTTTCTTCATCTTCTACTGTAGACAGATGTTTAGTCCATCTAATTCTAAGACAGAGGAGGAAAAAATGAACCCTCTGCATAAATACCATAGGGGTATTCTGCACATAGCTTGTCAATTACAACAGCATTTGTGACTGGCATTTTGCTCCATGCAGAGAGTAAATAATTGATAATTCCACAGCAGGTCCTGTACAGGCTGTGAAAACCAGCCTTAGAGTGAGAGACAAAGCACCACTGAACTGCATGCTGCCTGTTTTAAATCAACAACACTAAATGAGCCATGGATTTTTCCAGGACTAAAACTATTGTAATCTAATCTGGTGCTATTCGATTTTCATTTAGATATTTATTTAGATAATTATAATCTAACTGTGCTTTAAGCTGGTGTGGGTGCAGGGACAGTGTCTCAAGTTCCTGGAATCGAGCCACACAGTTCTTTCACAAAAAAATTCTTGCCTACAGCAGCATGTTAGCAAAACCGATGCTTTTGGGGTGACCAAGGGCTTAAAAATGCTGCAAGGACAGCAAGACAGAACTTTTCAACACTAAGTAGGTCATTCTTTTAGCCCAGGACCTATACAGCAACAGCAGCACCCTGTTCTTCCTCACTGCCTACAGCACAATTATTGTGCACCTACACCTACCCAAAAAGGAGAAAGCTACAGGGAAAAAAAATGAGTGTTGACTTTAAAACAAAGTTTCAGGGCAGCTTGGGAAGAGCTTGAATGAGTCTTTGCCTATTTTCAGCAGTCATTGAAAGAACTTGAGAAAAATGTGCAACCCATGCTTTGCTGTCAGAAAAATCAGGTCAGATACTGCTGGTTTGAAGGTAATGCTCCAGGAAAAAAATCACAGAAATCTTCTGAAAGGTCACACCAGCAACTTTCACTGCCTATGAAGAAGTTTAATCACAAGTGCCAGATATCTCATCATTAACTATCACCTTCTCTTCACAGACATTTAGCAAGTGGATGCTTTAACACCCCTGTGTCAGAAGGTTATGATGTTTCAGTAGCTAGTCGTGCAGCATTTTAACAGCTTCTTGCATTAACTAAGATGAAAATTAAATTACAGCAGAAACTGTTCATTTCTGCGTACTCCACACTGAAGATTTAGGATTTCCTTAATGTGCCTTCTAACAACTTGAATGATAATGAGAGAGAATCCTGTTCTCCCCAAGACACAGGGCAAACAGAAGAGGTACCAGCTGTGAAGGGAGGAACAACAGGTTTTCCTCCCTTCTTTTTCTTCCTCTGAACTCTAACTGCTTCTCATCACAATTTCAGCACTCCCAGCACATGGATTGGCTGTTCTCCAAAGGCTGCAGTGTGTAACTGTTCAAATACTCTGCTCCATCAAGCCTGATGGTGGCAGTTACCATCTAATCAGCGACCAGCTGCTCTGAGGTCAGCCGTGCAACAACACCCAGTGTCACAATGAGGCTGCAGCTCCAAATCCACTCCTGAGAGAAGGCTGTGTAGTAATACGTGCTTTGGCAATATAGATCGAGATTTCACTGCAACCAGTGCCGCCCACACAGTAAAAGGCACTTGTGTGACAGGTGTGTCACTGCCCCAAAGTGCACAGAGGACAACAGAAGCACAGTCCGTGTGTTCAGGGGCTCCAAAGCTACAGGAACAACTGCAAAGCCATTCTCAGGCTGCAGAACTGGGTCACTGAACAGGGGCATTTCCTTTACATTAGTCTGTGTGCAAACTTTTCTGCTTTGTGCAGTTCTTGCAGTAACTCTCTCAAGGAGGAGCACGAAGGGTCATCCCAGTGGAGAAGGAGCAGGGGCTGTTTGAGCTGTGCTAACTGGGCTTCAGAGCTAACAACTCCTAGGGCAATAAACTCCTGTTCCAGCTGTATCAAAGTAGGATCAAGCCAGACTTATGCACTCTGCGTTAATTTAGCAGTGGTAAGTAGGGCCCATAGTAGAGTTTTTCTACTTTGATAAGATCAAAGCTACTCCAGGTCCTAATTTAGAGATGTAAGAACAAATTCCAACAGGGAAAGTGCACATTCATGCAATGCTCATGAGCACAGGAATCATCTGGTGACCAGCAGCTCTCAGATCTTCTCTTCTTCCATGACCCAGTTTATCTCAACTGTTTTTCACTTCTTTGTTTAATCCCATTTTCCTCAATGAAGGTTAATTAAAGTTGAAGGTGAATTAAAACTGAGCAGCTTGCTCTCTTCCAAGAGCACTGGAACACTACACCAGAAACATTTCCCATTTTTCATGCTGAATTACATTTTGCTGCAGTTAGACTGTAAAAAAAATCTGAAATATTGGCACTTTTAGGCTGATGGCCTTCAAAGCTGTAGTCACAACAGCTGCAACTGCAGTGTGGACATAGAAGAATTACTACATGAAGAGAAATTAACTGTATTTAATAGATCCTCTTCTGATTTGGAGTCCCTTTGGAAACAGGAAGGAGGAGCATTCACTTTGACATCTCACAGCAGCAGCAGCAACTGTTTAAGTATATCTTCAGGGCAGTGAAGGAAGCAGCATTTCTCCTCACCTACTCATAAATCAAGCCATAAAGTTGGTGAGTCATGTGCAAAGCTACCTAGAAATGTTCTGGCAGTTCAGGAAAACTACAGGGAACAACTCCTCAGAATTGCATATGTAAATCTGTCCCTGCCTTTTGGGGATAACTGACAAAATTTCTTAAGCTTCCATAAGTAGAAATGTCAATCACAATAAGTACAACTTGACATTGGAATCAAGGACATCAATCTATTTCATAAACTTCATTTGAGGTATGTTGCAACACCATACCCATTCAGTTTTCAGTTTGGAAAAATGAATAAGCCCAAACACACTTTCTCTAGGTCAGCTTTTACACTAATGAAGTCACTTACAGTTAGCACAAATTAGCATGTTTGGATATGAGATAGAAATAAACATAATTTTGTCAGTTGGGTGCAGTTCACCAAATTAAAAAAAAAAAATTAACACTCAACAGGTGGGAAAGTGGGGACAAATTTTAAAATGCAAATGAAATCAAAGGATGAAAAAAATAATCCTTTCATTTCCTCCATTTTTTAAGCAGCAACAAGCCCACATCCTCCCTTACCAACACCACACGTTATAGTAAAGAAGTCATTTCAGAATATTAACAGTGTACAGTTCTTAGAGCAAACACACTTCACCTGTAGGCAAGAAGTTTATGCACTGCTCTTCATTCTGTTCCGTGTTATTACAGAATGAATATGGTATATAAAATAAATAAAAAATGGCAAATACAGTCAGTCTACAGTAATTGCAACTATATTTTGAAATCCTGAATGGCTGCAATTAGATTTTACCTTGGGAAAAAAATAAGCCTTTTTCATTGTTTCAGTTGGTTTTGGCCTGTGAATTGATTAGTCACACCTCCCCATTCATGTCACATTAGATATGGAGGTGCTATTGGGTATCTCTATGAAATATTACCCTTCCATCCACTTAACAGCTGCTGACTCCAAAGTAAGGTTATGGAAACACAAAACTAGAATCTCTCCTTTGACTACTTCAGAAAAGTCTGTTTTCATATAATATTGTCATTAATGCTACAAAAAGACAGAAAATTTGTTACAATTCTCCATCTGATAGATTAGACAGACTTTGCTGAATTTTCTCCGTAGAAATAAATAAATAAATGAAGAAACTTCTCTGTCACTTTCAATGAACCTTGTGTAGGAAAAAAATTAATGATTAACTTTGGCTTGTGCAGCCCCTGAATAATGCACTGCTGTCACTGAACTTGTTCCCTATTATCACTGTCCACCAATGATAATTTTTAAATTATTTATGCTACTTCCATGAGAACTTTGATGACACAGGTCAGTGCAAACCAGTTTCTCTGAAAGTAAAACCACAGTGGACAAGATGATTTCAATTTCCAGTGCCAATGGTCGTGCCCTGGGGCCCATGACAGCTTTTCTAGAAAACAAGTGAGAGGGGGCTTGTGGTCCATTATTTAATGTGCCAGAGGATATATCCATGGGATTAAAACAGATTTCTAGATCTGTGTAACCTCCCTGTTATCAGTTTCTGTTTCATTAAATCAGAAAGAGTTTAACAGAATTAGAGGGAGAAATGTATCAAAATCAGGAACTGAGCTCTAATTCCTTCTGCAAGGAGTGAAAACTGAGATACAGAGACATCCTTGCTTTGATTAACTTGATCCAAAGGTTATATTATGAGATAAGCCAAAGGTCAGATACAACAAAAAGCCTCTGGGTCAAAGACAACCTCTGTAGCACCAGGAGCTTAAAGGAGGGACACAGAACACACAGTGATAAACAAGAGCTTATAAGTCATCTTGGAATATTTTCAAGTATCACTGCAATGTGACTTTATTGGGTCTAAGTGCAAAGCGAAGTAATCAGCTTTTAAGAGATTTCATTAGAAGCTGAAAACTCATCAGATCTATTCAGATTTAAAGTAATTCAGTATTTTTTTTTTTATTATTCCTTTGGGAAAAAAAATCTGACCTCAGGTTCTGTTTTTTAGTTTCTGCACCATATATAAAGAACACCGCATAATTGTTAATGTTGCATTTCTGTTAAAAAAACAAAACAAAACAAAACAAAACAAAAAAAAACAAAAAAAAAAAACCCAAAAAAAAAAAAAAAAAACCCACCACCACCAACAACAACAAAAAAAACCACTAAAAACCCACAACATTCAGGAATTCAGGGTTTCATCTGGAATTCACTGAATGGTCTTGAGCTTCCTTTAAACAAAAAACAGGGGAAAAGCACAACCCTAACATCCTTGGTGATGATTAAAGTACATAAAACAAATAAACTCTGCATCTTTTTGGGTACCTTTTAAACCAGTAGATCTCCTCAGGATCTGCAATTCCATATTCCCTGAGCTTCATCACCATCAAGGAGCTCTTCCTGATGGCTTGCTCATAGCGCTGGCTACGGGACAGGAAGTTCAAATCCTCGTGCTGGAAGTCAGGGTCATTAAGAACTAAGGCCTCTGGGGACAGAACAGGAGAGGAAAACAAACTCAGTTTCCAGAAACCTCAGCAGGGGAGTGAGCAACAAGCCAGCACTTCACCTGCTCTACCTCAAGGCAGAGGTATCAGAAAATTGAAAATAAAATCAGAAGTTAAGAAAATGAGAAAGAAGTCAAAGCTCTTTGCAAACTCAACTCCTGGCACTCTCATTCCACACATAAACCCCATTTTCAGTTCAAAGCACTCTGGACTTGGCAGGAGGGCAGTTCACTGATGTAAGACCTGCAGGCCCCTCAGCCTGGTGAACTCTGACCCCCGTGTAACTCCAGCAGAAGGGCACAGTTGTTATGCCCACTGTGCCAACTGGAAAACAAAGTGCCCAGAGACTGCAGACTTTCTGTGTCCCCCCTTGGGCACCGGAGTTACACAACACGGGCCTCTGACAGTCCCAGTGCAGGGAAGGAGCTCATTAATCTCTCATAACCACATTGTGCCGGGTGACAAACAGATGACATTTGTACTGTTGGGCAAGAGCATGTGAGGAAGGAAAAAGGAGGGGACAGAGGCCAATGTCCATGGGAAGCTGCCTCTGACCCTCTGGAGGAAAGGGAAACAGAGAATTAAAGGGCACTGCTCTATCAGGGTCACGCTAAATCGTTTCTGGGGAGAAGAGGGGGACCAGGGACTTAACACAGCTCTTGCTCTTCTGTAACCCTTTCCTTTACGCTGATCCTCCCCCTGCAAACCCTCTCCTCAAAGCTTTTTCTTCTCCTTGGGGTCTCCTCTCTCCACAAAAGCTCCTCCACACCCTCTCCCGCCCCACGACCCCCTCACAGCTCCGTCATTCCTCACCCCGTTACCCCCGCCCTGGATCCCGCTCTCCCTCTCCCTGGAGGTGCCTCCTGGGTGTCTCCCACCACGCAGCCTCTCCCCTGCCCACCCCCGAGCCCCGACCGGGGCTGTCTGTCTCCCTCTCCCTGGAGGTGTCTCCTGGATGTCTCCCACCACGCAGCCTCTCCCCTGCCCACCCCCGAGCCCTGACCGGGGCTGTCTGTCCCGTCCCCACGGCCCGGGCCCTCCCCTCACCGATCTCCTTGCGGCGGCGGGTGCGCTCAGCGCCGCCGTCCAGGATGTGGGTGAGCAGCTCGGGCTGGAAGGTGGCGGCGGCGCGCTCCCTCCGCAGGTCCGCGTTCACCGACATCGCGGTGGCGGTGGCGGCGGCGGCTGTGCCCGGTCCCGATCCCGATCCCGATCCCAATCTAAACCCGATCCCGGTCCCTTCCCGTCCCCGCCGCGCCGGCACCGCCCCCGAGTGACGTCACTCCCGCGACGCCACGTGGGTGTTGACCACGTGGGTCCGGCCCGTCCCGCGGGAGGCGATGGCGGAGCGGTGAGGGCGCGTTCAGTCGTGCTGCGAGCGGTGCCTTAAATAGTGCTGCGACGTGCGCGGAGCGGTGCTGGGAGAGCGCCTGGCACACGCGGCTTCGGCATGGAGTAGTTAATGAAATAAACAGCTCGTTAAATGCTGTTAGAGGGCTGCGTTTGTGCACGCGTTAAATGCGGTGTTGGATGGTGCTCTGGGTGTGCGCGTTAAGGGCATAAAGGGCTGCGATTGAATCTCCCTGCAGGGTCCTGCAGTGGACGTGGCGAATGCATTCGGTAGCACGTTGGGTGGGCACAGGGTGTGTGGCGATTGGGGTATGGCTTTTACGATCTAAATGACTGTACTTTTAAAAGTGTATTAAATGTACACTGGGCATCCTGCATCCCTGCTTGATCCACCTTGCTGCTCAGTGTGATTCAGGAGCAAAACCCGAGCGGTACAGGACAGTCTTAGCCCTTCCGGAGGTGCAGAATTGACCCCGCTTTTTAAGTGTGAGGTGCGGCGAGGAGCTGCAGAGGGCGGGGAGTTGGGTTTCTCCTCTGCCAGAGGGGTTTTTCTGCCCGCTCTGGGTGTCCACAGCCTGGCGTGGGATTGCGGCACACAGAGAGAGAGGTGTGTGCAGGGACGGGGTAAGCCAGGATCGCCAGGTTTCGGCAGCCTCCCACGGAGTCCTCTGTGGGGCATTTTGCAAGGTTGTAATCCTATGAGTAATGTGTTAAGGGTGGGCAAGGGACACCAGACATTAAAGCCACAGCGTGTGTGTCAGGTCAGTGTCCCCACTGCTGAGTAATCACTGGGGGCCTTGAACACCCAGGAATGGACCCACTTGTCTGAGTGCCAGGAGTCTCTGCCTGGGCTGTTGTGTAGCTCTTGGGGTCCTCCACAAAGAGGGGAAAAAAAAAAAAAAAAAGAGAGAAAGTAAATGAAATATAGAAATACTCCAAACACAGGCAGCCTGCAAGGGAGATTAGAGGGAAAATTATGCCAAAAATAACACTTCAGGGCACAGCCAGGAGACTAGCTATGACACTGACTGGGCAAGATTAGAACTTAGCTGAAGCTGCTTTGCATTCCTGCCTTTCTGTGTGCTCTGTGCTGTGGCTGACTTGCCTGTGCCAGCCCTGCTCCACTGCAGGAGTTCCCAGGAGGTCTCACCTGAGCCTTGCCTTGGAATTAATCCTTCTCATTCATCCCTGTCTGCTAAACCCTACCAGACTTCTGATGAAACCAGGTTGGCTTGGATCCAATTTATTGTTCTCCCCCTGCAGGATCAGACACAGCCAGACTTTTTTATGCTAGATTAAGAGAACAGGCTCAGGGTCATTCCTTAAATCTTGCTGCATAGTACTCTGTCACCCCAGCAGCTCTGGCTATCCCTTTATCTCAGTCCCTCACACTCTCTGAACTGCTCAGTCACTATTCTCCCACTTCCTTAATCTTTCTCAACTTGTCCATAGCTGGGGGGAGACCCAGGGGACTTGGTGGGCTGCCTGTACTTCATGCTGGGTTGTGTGGGACTAGGCAACACCTCTCCGTGCTGGGCCCTGGGCTTGGCACATGCACTGAGCTGCAAATAGAACTCAGCAGGGGAGCTGTGAGGCTTCCATGGTGGAACCTGGGCAAGGAAGGAGTTGAAGGGCAGTATCACTTAAAATTTGGATCAGGTGCTGGAGAAGCACAGTCAGACCTTTTGCTTTACTGCAGGCCTGCCGTTGTGTGAGATGCTGCCGAGTGCTGGTGTCTATTACTTCCCATGGGAGATCAACAGCTCGGTCCCCGAGGGGAAGACACTGAGGACATTTGGCAGGTGAGAAGGGTACTCTGCTCTCCTGCAGCCCAGGCCTTTCCTTCACTAGTGAGCACCCCCCTTTGGTTTGTAGTTGGATTTCTGCACAGCTGAGCTTCCCAAATTGATCCTTCCCAGGTTATGCTGCTATGACCTGGCCCGATCTGAAGCCATTCTTGCCATGCAGCACGACTCGGCTCAGTACCAAGTCTGTGTTGACACCAAGTTTGTGGAGCCATTCCAAGCCCAAGTGGGATCTTTCTACCTGGTCCTGGGAGAGGCTGAACACAGGGAAGGTAAATGCTCCAGAACTGGTGCCCTTTGCTGCTTTTCATGGTACATCAACTCTTTTGGGGTTCCCTGAGTCGCTGAGGGCAGCCTGGGCCAAGGCTCCTCTTGTGCAGCTCCTCCAGTCACACGAGTGTGTTATTCAAGATAGGAACAGCCTGTCTGTCCCTGCTGACCATGAGAAAATTTTCACCATTATCTTGGTGAAAATCTGGTCTTCTGGCACAAATTTTTTTTTAGAAACAAGAAGCATTTCATCAGCATTGCTGGGCTTGTGAAACCTGTGCTAAAAAAGCCTTCTGGCATCACTGCCAGCCACCACACCAACAGTCTTCACCCCAAATGTGACAGATTGCAGCAATACCTCATTGCAAGTGGCTGGGTTGGTCTTTGCCGTCCTTGAAAGGCTCTAATTATTATCCCTGCCTTCAGACATGTGAGGAATGCAGACAGGCTCTGTCATGCAGGGCACCCTGTTGTCTTTTTCTGGGGTGCCCTGTGTTCCAGCTGCTTGGTGCTTTGCTGGGGAGTTGATCTGAGCTGGGCCATGTGATGGTGAAAGAAATTTATTGTTATCTTGGCCACACCTGATAAAAAGCATTCACATTCATGCCATGGAAGTCCTCAGTGGCACATGGAAAGCCACACTTCACGTGGCCTGTAGAGAGTGACCTGCTAAGCCACTGCCGCAAAATTCCTTTAGAAAATTGTTATTTTGGTCATCCCAGCCTAGGAGGGAGTTGCAGGGGTGGAAGGGGAGCAGACTGAGATGGTGGCTGTGTCACCAAGGTTTGGCCCCTTCTGTGCAGCTCCATGTTACCACTTGAATGCCACCAATGAACTGTTGGTTGTAGCCAGCTTTGAGACTCTCCTTGTCTGCACAGGGGCTTTCAGAATTGAGCTCAGACTCATCACTGCTGCTTTTCAGACAGGGAAAATCAAAGTGCATCCAGCCACAAAGTAGAGAGATGCTGCATGGCAGGCCCTGGCACTGTTTCCCAGTGCAAGGGGAGCGCAGTGTCAGTCACCAGCATTTTGTAGCCATCAGGGCAGAGGGAAAGCACATCACTAAATTAAGCTGCTCCTGCTGCTCACATCAGTGGCAGCATGCAGCCAGTCTGGTCTCCTGAAGTTCTCAGGCTATGGTTATTTGCCCAGCTTGAGTCATATGTTGCCTGAGGGAACTCTCTGTCTCCAAGCTGCTCTGTCTGTTTTCTTTCCTCCAGAAACTTCCAGTCCTGTGGTAAAAGCACGAATACTGACCTGCGTGGAAGGGATGAATGTGCCCCTGCTGGAACAAGCCATACAGGAGCAGAGGAAATACTTCAATGAGAGGCAGGAGCAGCGGGAGAACAGCATATCCTGACAGCAGCTCTGTGGCCAGCCACACGCTGGTCCTTGTGCTGCCATTTGGAACAAATCTGTTAAAAGTAAATTAGGAGGTGTGTTTGCTGTGGCAAACAGCAAAGTCACCGAGCAGGGAAACACCTGAAGACTGTGAGTCAATGTGTGTGACTGTAGGCTGTCCATTCCTGCCCCAGGTGTCATGACTGAAAATAGCTCTGGGAGGCAGGTTTGTTGTTTGCTTGAAAGGCTGGTTAAGGAAAGGGAACACTTGGGTTATGCTGATCCTTTCACAGTGCAGGACATGAAGAAGTCAGAAGAAGTCTCTGAACCTGGAGTTCAGCAGCCCAGCTTTGGCAGAGGGGGGAAAAGGGCATTATCACAAAGTTCATTAGCTCTGCCTGGCTGTGGGCCCATAAGTGCCCGTGTTGGGGTACCCTGACTCAGCTGTCACGCAGGAACATTCCTGACAAAGCACTCACATATCTGGCTTGACCAAAGAAACAAGAAGAACAAAGAGTCCCTATTTTCAGTAGCACCTGCCTCATCAGGTAGGAAGAACTGGTATCTAAGGGGAGGATTAATTCTAATTCTAAAATAAATATTTGCAGTACTCTGAGTACTTGAATTTCTTGCTTGACACAACTAAGTTTAAGAGACTTTAAATCACTATTTTTGAAGTATCTAAAGATTTTGATTGAAATTTTCCTAAATAAAGATGAAAAAAGAAGGCAGCCTGTCTTTTATTGATTAAATCCCTCTTTCTTGCCAAGTCATATATGTTAGGCCATGCATAAACTCTATAGATGATGTAAGAAAACTCAGTTTTCCTCCTCCTCCTAAGTACTGGGTGTGTGTGGAAGTGGCTGGATTTAAAAAAGTTGCAAGAAAAGGAGATGAAGTTACATCAGAGCTACTCTGGTTAAAGAACATGGTGCAAGACCCACACAGCTGAATTAAACCGTTGACAAAAGGACAGAACATTGCTAATGGCAGATGAAAATCAAATGTTTGTGCAAGGGAGAGAAGACTCCTGTAGAAATGTGTAGAAATCCCCAAATCTGGAGTGAGCTGTGCCTGTGGTTTGCAGGGGAATTCAGCCATCTCCAGCCTTTTCTGCTTGCACTCAAAGATTCTGAGGTGCTGGCTCAGCAGTGTGTTAAATCAGCCCTTTTTTAGGTCACCTAACAGTTGGGCTCTTCCCTGTGGACCTATGCAGCTACAATGTCCATGCTCACCCAGAGATAGGGAGCCCCCAAGTCCCCCAGATGAAATTTCCTGGTGCCACATAGATAAATTTATTTTAATCTTGTGTTCTGCCATCTATCAAGTCAATGATTAATTCCCCCTCAAGGGCATTTTCCAAAGGCTGACCAAGCAGCACAGCCCACGTTGGGGACATTGTCCAAGGGACAATTGTGCAAGAAAAAGGAGAAAAAAAAAAAAAAATAACAAAACCCTGCCAAACACCACCCCCCCAAAACAAATAAACAAACAAAAAAAACCCCCAAAACAACAACAACCGAAACAAACAATAAAAAAAGACATTTCTGCTGAGTGTTTGCCCTCAGCATGTCCAGGGAGCCATAATTATGACCCCAATGACTCCAGCAATGCCCAGCACTGTGCAGACACAGTAGGAGACCTTCCCCATGCCCTGTGCAGTTCTTGCTGCTCTTCCCCAGGCCCCAAAGGTGCCTCTTTACATCAATTTTCCTCAATTTCTGGCTGTAGCCATCACACTGCACAAGCTGGGCCACAGAACAACCAGCCCTGGGCGGCTCCTTTGTGGCTCCATCCACCTGAAGCTCCCCAGGCCCCACCAGGCTGCCCTGTCCCCCCACAGCTGCCCCGGCGTCACTCAAGGCTGAGGGAGCACCAAGGTGTGACCCAGACCCCGGCAGCACCTCAGGGAACACCTGGAGGGCTCAATAATTTTCCTGACATTCACCTTTTTTTGTTTCCCACTGCTATTTTTTCTCTCTCCCCTCAGAGCGCGGTGCCAGCCGCCCTCAGTGCCGCGGGCAGGCCGAGGCAGCCCCATGCATGGAGGCCATCCAGGAGTCCTTCCAGAAGGTGGAGAAGATCGGGGAGGGCACCTATGGCGTGGTGTACAAGGCTCGCAACAAGCGCACGGGGCAGCTGGTGGCCCTCAAGAAGATCCGCCTGGACGCGTGAGTGGGGCAAAGCCCCGGGGCTGCCATGGCGCTGGGCCTAGGCCCAGTATGGTGCACAAAAAAGCTTGATGTGAGGGGAAAATGGTGTCTCTAGGGTAAATGGTGTCTCTTATGTGTTGTGGCACCAGGAAAGGCAGAGCCTTCCCCAAAAGGGAATGTTGTCTGGAGGCCTTGGGGGCTCTATGTCTCACTGTGTGGCAGCTGTGCAGGTGCACAGGGAAGAGCCCAATTTAGAAGTGGCCTAAAAAAGGGCTGATTTAATCCATTACTGCTCAAAATGTTTGAGTACAAGTGTTTAGGGCCTGACCCGACCTGTCTTGTCCCCCGGCCCACGGCACAGGGCAGGGAAGCAGCTGTCCTGCTGTGAGGTGGTGTCTCCTCAGGGCTGTGCTGTGGGGTCGGGCAGGGTCAGCCCCGGCCCTCCAGGGTGGGAATGAGCAGGTAAAAGTTTATTGCTGTTCCCCTGGGTCTGCCCTGAGCTGTGTGCACAGAGAGGGGTGTCTGTGTGGACTGGGAGCCAATATACTGGGGCTGCACTCCATGGTGGCCCCTCGGGGTGGGGGACGTGACTGCCTGAGGGGTGAAGAGCTTCCATTTTCCTCCACCTCCAGAAAGAAAGACCTAGGTGTTTAATACATTATTGTTTCTCTAAATGCAGCCTTAGGTGCTTCCAAACAAGCTCTGCCCCAAGGCTTGTATATCTAGGTCATCCCCTCCCTCTCCTTGCCCACAACTCCATTTCCCCCTGCCTCACCCCAGCCACTGCTCCACCCCAAAATCAAATGCTCCCTTGGGTTACAGTGGGACACAGGGCCCCAGTTGGGCTGTGGGATCCCCCTGGGTTATGGGGTGCAGTACAGGCTGTGAAAAATGAGGTTTATTTTTTTGGTAAATTTTAAGAGATAGATTTAATAAAAAATTAAGACAAATAGGAGATAAACAAGTAAAGTACGGTTGGTTGGGTGATTTGGCATTTAGTTAAGTCTACACTTTGCTGTATTAGAGATATTTGTTAAATACTTTTTTATTGCATTAGTTTGATGAATGTTTATATTTTTTTATAAATTAGTTTTTATATTTTAGGAATTGTTTTGTATGGTTTTTTTTTTGGTTTGCTTTTTTAGAGTATGTGTGTTTTACGGTTCTGTTTTTATTATTGTTTTTAGTTTGGGCTTTGGTATACGCTTTTTTTAGATGGTAGATGCTGATAGTTGGTATATTAATAGTAGAGGTTTTTTTAATATGTTTATTGGATGTTATTTTGATTAAACAGACAGTTTAAGTATACTACATTAACTACTACTACTATGCCTAATTTTCTAAAAGCAGAAATAAAAAACTTATATTTTATATTTTTATTACAACATTATTAATCATATAGCACACATTTTGCGAAAAGCCAACTTTATAATCTACATTTATAACAAGGCTATCTCTGCCACAGGGAGTCAGAGGGTGTCCCGAGCACTGCAATCCGAGAAATCTCACTGCTGAAGGAGCTGAAACACCCTAACATAGTCAGGTAAGACCTGCACCCTCCCCACCTGCTCATCCATCAGCTCCTGCTCCAGGAGCAGACAGCAAGGGGGTTATTCTGTCCTTCCCCACCGGCATAGGCAGGAGCAAAATACACAGAAAAATGCAGGAATCCCTTGCACTTCCCTGGCTTTCAGCAGTACCTCATGGGTGTGCCACTTCAGCAACAAGCTGCTGCTGCCCATACTAGAGTTTGCCCTTAAACTGCCCTTCTCTTCTCCAAAGGACCAACAGAGCAGAGGTGTGAGAGGGAGGAGGGATGTTTGGGTATTTGCAGAGGTCTGGAGCAGACACTGAAGGGAGAGCCTGTACTTTTACAGGCTCCTGGATGTCATACACAGCCAGAAGAAGCTCTATATAGTGTTTGAGTATCTGAACCAGGACCTGAAGAAGTACATGGACTCATGCCAATCTGGAGAGCTTCCTTTAAGCTTGGTCAAGGTACAGTGTGGAAGGAATGCCAACAGGCAGGACAGACAGCATGTCCCTGCTGCCTTCTGCTGGGCAGAGCCATCTCTGAGGAAATGATTCCTCAGTCTCCTAGATCTCAACCATTTCAGCTGGGACACCCTCATAGCACAATTGCTCAGAAACGTTTATTTCCCAGCCATTTTCGGGCTCCCCAGCCAATCTTGCTGCAGAACAAAGGAGGGATCTGTTGCTAATTGTCTTTGTAGACAGTAATGGGTGGGTGGAAGGGACTGACAGTGCCTGGATTAGAGTCTCTCTGTCCCCACGTGGCAGCAGTTTGTGTGGATCTCTGAGTAGTGGCCCATGAGCCTGATGTTGCACTGTAACAAGGCCTTTCTTCCCATTCACATCTATAAGTAATCCAAAGTGGGTTGGTTCACACAATCCAGAGTTCAAAGTGTTTTCATCATGGCCTTATCTGAAAACTCTTCTCTCCTTAGAACTACCTTTACCAGCTGCTGCAGGGTGTGAGCTTCTGCCACTCGCACAGGGTCATCCACAGGGACTTGAAGCCTCAGAACTTGCTCATAAACGAAGCAGGAGCAATCAAGCTGGCTGATTTTGGACTAGCAAGAGCTTTTGGGGTCCCCCTGCGCACATACACTCATGAGGTAGTGTTGATGCTCCCTGAGGGGGGTGCACAGTCCAGAGTGGGTGAACAGCAGCAGCAGCACAAGTTGCCCATCAGTAACAGAGGCACAGCCATGCCAGGAATGTGCTCTTAACTTCACCTGCAGCTAAGGGACCTCCACGTCCCTACAATGTGTGCTGACTGTCTGTGCTGGAGCCTGGCTGCCAGCAGGGCTCCCACCTTCTCTCCACAAGGTACATTTAATTGTTCCAGAGTGTGTTGTTGAAGAATGTTCTGTTAATCCCAACCTTGCAGGCACTAAAGGGTCTGTGAATTCAGCAAGGCCTTAGCACACTGATTTGTACAGTCACTGCATTACAGCTGAGAAGGGAGGGTCCCATGCCTCTGGTTTCATCCAGGGAAACCAGACACAGCCTGTTTGTTGGCTCCTTTCCAGGTGGTGACTCTGTGGTACCGAGCCCCTGAGATACTATTGGGATGCAGATACTACTCAACCCCTGTGGATATCTGGAGCATCGGCTGCATCTTTGCAGAAATGGTAGGATGGGTTTAAATAATCTCTTTAATGAGCCAGAGAAGGCAGCTGCAGTGGGAAGGAGGGATGAGATACAGAACATCTGGGATACTGTATTCCCACCCTGTCCTGGGGTGTGCTTCATGGAAAGTCCACCCTAAAGGTTAGCTGGTTCTTATCTCAGAAGGAAATCTACCGCCCTGGGGGCCTGGCAGAATTCCAAGTACATTGGAACAAGATGCCTCTCCTTGCAAAATGGTTAACTTCAGCCTTATTACTGCAGCATTTTGACCCTGGGAGGAGATGACTCTCTTCAGATGTCCCCATGGTGGGCTGCAGAGAACAAGCACTCTCGTGGCATGGCAGAATGGATCTCCTAAGGGTCCATACTCCCCTTGGAAGAGCTCTGGTTAGCCCTGCAGTGTAATAGCACTTTTCCTCATTCCCAAAGTCCCTGAGCTGCAGAGCAGGCAGGAGGGATCTAGCCCAGAGTGGGAACAGGCAGTCAGACACCCGTGATGTTCCCAAGTGCTGCCTGGCAGAATCAGTGCATTGTAACTGCCCTGGTCTTTGCAGTTGTTTGACCTGCTGGGACAGAGGGTTGCTTGCACAGCAGAAAACAGGGCACACAGCTGATGGGAAGCTGGGAACTGGCTTTTTCTTTTCTTCCCCCAGATGACCAGGAAGGCCCTGTTTCCAGGGGACTCTGAGATTGATCAGCTCTTCCAGATCTTTCGCATCCTGGGCACTCCCACTGAGGTGACGTGGCCTGGGGTGACCCAGCTCCCTGACTACAAGGGCAGCTTTCCCCGGTGGCCAAGGAAGGAGATGAAGGACATTGTTCCAAACTTAGATCGAGATGGGAGAGACTTACTGACGGTGAGTGAGGGCTCAGAACAGGGCCTGGGGATAGACAGGATGCTTTCAAACTGGGCAAGGAATAGGGATATTTGAGATTTAATTACCTGGACTTGTGTTAGCTAATCTGGGTTGAACGCTCAACTCCGACATTGCAGAAGCACCAAATCATGGAATAGGTCTCAGTCCTACTCTGAAGAAGGACTGTCATTGCAGGTTCCTCTAAGAACCACTGCACTGGGAGTCAAGGAACTCTTCTAAGATAATCCCCAGAGTAACTTCAGTTGTGGGTGACTCCTGAAGCCCAGAGAAGGAAAAAGGCAGGACCAACATCTGCAACTGGGCCCAGCTGAGTGCAGGTGCAATCAATCACCCAGTTTTTAAAATCCTAAATCTGCTGTTTTTTTCTCTTGGCAGCAATTGCTCCTGTATGATCCCAGCAAGCGCATCTCAGCCAAAGCAGCCCTCAACCACCAGTACTTCCTCTGCAGAACTTCTGGGAGCCCTGAACAGCAACCTGTGCTGTGGAGAGACTGCAGATGAGAGGACGTGGTTCTCCCCAAGCTCTTGCACCTCCAGGTAGCACTGCAGATCTGGGGCACTTAGCAAGGGCCTGGCTGGAACCCAGTCTTGCTTCTCCTGAGGAGCCTGGAAGGGGACATTCTTAGTGTTTAGAGACTTTCAGTCTGTTGCTGGGGGAAAGTTTGGGTTACAGCCAGGAGAGCTGTTTTGAAGAGGTCGTGTGCAAGAGGTGGGGGTAATTTATCAGCATAAATCACTGAAATGAAGAGAGCATCTCTCTGAGGTTTGTCCTTCTACTACTAAGCTAAGGTGACACACAGTGATTTCTGTCTCCAGCACTGGAGCATTCCCAGGTCTGTTGGTGGCAGTTGCTGGCATGAGGGAAGGGGGGCACTTCCCTTCTCAGCCCTTTGCTGCTGTTGTCAGCCAGGCTTCTCAGCACTAGACAAGCTGGTAGCCAGAGCTGTTTAACAGAGCTGACATCCTGCTCTTTCACAAGCTGAAGAGCACTATCAGGTGTCTTTGTGCCTTAGCTGGGACCAAGAAGCCAAAAGATCCAGTTAGCATAAAGCAGATCCAGTTAGGATAAAGTATTTGCTGCATATGACTGGAAACAGGGAGCAGCTAAACCACTGGCTTTCCATCATTGTTCCAGATGTAATGCTGTTTCCTTTGCTTTATTGTCTTGAAAATGTGTTTGCTGTTCAAATGTTTGTCTCTGACTCTTGGTGTGGTGTTGACATCTTAATTTCTTTTTCATCTGCATAAAATAAATACTTGTAATTTGTTCAGAAACCTTGGTGTTCATTGTTTAGCAAAGCCCATCAGGCTAGTAAGGCAGGATAGCCTGACTGGTCCTTTTTTCCACAGAACCTTTCTCCCTTCCTCATGTCCTGCACTCTTATTTTTTCCAGTCCAAATCCTTGGCAGGTGCAGAGATGTGCTCTCAGTCCTCTTGTGGGACTGGTACAAAAAGCGTTAATCCAATTTCTGCTGTGTCTGTGTACTTTTAGCAAGGAAACAGGGTATACAGGAGCTGCTTTCTCATCAAGGACAGAAGGAAGATAAGGGGAAGAGATCTCCCTTAGGAATGCAGCTATAGCCAAAACAAGATTATGGAAAAAACTGAACCTGGCAACATGGGGAAGGTTTTATGGTAATGAACAATTGTCATACACTCGTGGTGTCTATATAAGCAACACACCTGTAGTGAGTTGTGTGCACACCAGGTGGAGCTTATCCCTCGTGCGCCAGACCTGTGGTAACTTCTTAACGCTACGTTGGTGTTAAGGGGTTTTATTTTACCCGCTTTTCGTTGAATTTCGGTGACAGTTATTGACCACCCAGATGGGAGCTCACCTCTGAGCCTCGGCGGATCTGCAGTCGACAGATCTCCAGCCGGCACCGAGGGGTTCTCGGGGAGATCCTCGGCCTCAGACCGTCAGGGGCTCGGGGGAAGATCCCTGGGGTGAGTAAAGGCAGCATTGAAATTGTTTATCTTGGGGTTATTGACGAGGGGTACGAGTCACCCAATAGGGTTCAAGTCCCTGGGAAAGCTCACCGTCTGGGGCTTCGAGTCCCCCAGGACTACTGGGGGTTCCAATCCCTGAGGCCTACGGGGTTTGAGTTCCCTCCGAGGGGTTCTCCTGGAGCAGGAAACTTAAAACAGTGTTGTAGCTGGCCGAGGAGAAGAAAAACAGGCTCACAAGACCGGAGCCGAAGCATTGCTGTTCTCGCTTTTGTGGTGGAGTTTGCTTAGATACTCTGAATTCATTTTGGTCTCTGACAGTGTGTGTGTGAGTGGGTTGTGTGGTGATTTCAGTTTGCCGGCCTGTAAAATCAACACTGGAACGCCTGTGATATAAAGCTCGTTTGCTGGAAGAAACATAACTAACTGTTGGGGTTTGGAAGCAATCGGGGGTGTGTGCTATCGATTATTGATTTGTTTCCTGTGTGCGCGGCTGAAATCCCATTTGTGGACGCGAAGCGCCCTCTCGTGCCAGTGCTCGCCGGATTCCCGGGGAGTGGGAGCGGGCGGGCAGGGAACGAAACCTCAGTTGCAGCTCGGCCGTTCCCCCGCCGTCATCTTGGCTCGGAGAGAAGGAGGAGCAGAGAAGAAATCCAACAGACTCGCAGTCCAGTAGCCCGGCCCCGGCCCGGTGGGTTCTCGTCTGTTTCAGCGCCAGCCTCCTGGGCAGCGTCACCCGCCCGCTGCAGCTCAGACAGCCTCGGGGACTCCCCGCGCCCAGGTAATCGTTGTATTCGCTTTACAGCCGTTCCTATATACTTGTATTATTGAGTATGGGGACGGTCTGTTCTAAAACTAGAGTGGGAAATGATATCCCGAATTCTCCGTTGAAATGTATATTGAACCACTGGGAAAAGATAGGGGGAGACTCGCTACTTAAATCCAGACTAATCCAATATTGTAACTACTGGTGGCCGCTGTATAAACTGGACAATCAGGCGAAGTGGCCAGAGAACGGCACCTTAGACTTTCACATCATGTTACAGCTGAGGCTGTTTTGTAGGAGAGAGGAAAAGTGGAGTGAGATGCCGTATGTAGACCTGTTCTTTACTTTAAGAGTCCATCCGGAATTGCAAAGGGGGTGCCTACCCAGCCTGTCAAACCCTCTCATGTTAGCTTCCGGAAAGGAAGGGGAAAAGGATAGGAGATTGGAGAGATGTTGTTCTTCTTGTAGTATTGGGGACCATTGCTTGAAGTGCCACAGCCGATGGGAGGAGGATGATGTAGAAATGATAGAAGCACCAGAGGCAGGAGACAAGGGGATAGAGAATTGGGGTGTGTCTGATAAGGGGGAAGCACGAGGAGGGGATGAGCAATCAGGGGAGAGGCAAGAGATAATTTCAAGTCCAGTGGTGGGGAGAACCCAGGGTGAGCAGGAGGAGAGAAAGCAGGAGGAAAGAAAGCAAGAGGTAGGGGAGCAGGAGGTGAGAAAGCAGGAAAGAGATAAGCAGGAGGCCATAGCTCAGCTCTGGGCAGGGATGGGACCTCACAGCCCGATAGTGGTGAAGGCACCTTTCTCCCCCGTCGATCTCGAGGCATGGAGGAGATTGGCAGGGCCCTACAGAGAAGATCCAGAGAGAGTATCAAGGGTATTTGAAACCATCCTTAAGATCCAGAACCCGGACTGGGGGGTTATACAAGTTCTGTTAGATACTCTATTAGACTCCACAGAAAGAGAGATGGTACTCAGGACTGCTAGGAAAGAGGTGGACAGGATAGCTACAGCAGGAACTGTGGAAGAGCATTTTCCCTCCCAGGACCCCCATTGGGACCCTAACACAAAGGAGGGGAGGATTTTTCTGGGGCAGTATCAACAATGGATATTATTTGGCTTTAGACATGCAATGCCAAAGGCAATCAACTGGTCTAAACTTTATGAGGTGAAACAAGAACCACATGAGACTCCAACTGCATTTGTGGAACGCCTAAGGGCAGCTGCCAGGAGATACACTAATATTGATCCGGAAAAACCAGAGGAAGCTGTACAGCTGGCTTCCATTTTCATAGGGAACTCAGCACCGGATATTAGAAAGAAGTTACAAAAGCTGGAGGGAGCAGAGTCTCGTGAGCTAGGAAAACTCTTACAAGTGGCCTGGATAGCTTTTAATAACAGGGGAGAAGAGGAGGAAAACAAGATGCGGGAGAGAGAAAAGGAGAAGGGGCAGAAAGAAAAGAGATGGGAAGTGGAATGGGAGGAAAGAAAAAAGAAGTGGGAAATGGAAAGGGAGGAGAGAGAAAAGAAACGGGAGGTGGAAAGAAAAAGAGAAAGATGCAGGGAGGCGATGCTGAGCGCAGCCCTGCAGAGGGCGCTGTTTAAGCGCAGGGCGCTGCAGCCCAATCAGTGCGCCTATTGTCGGGGCCTCGGGCACTGGAAGAGGGAATGCCCCAAAAACCTGAAAGGGGCCATGGTAACCCAGCTAACCCTCCATCAGGAGTGACAGGAACCGGGAGTGAAAACCCCAGCTAAACCGCCGGTTACAACAGAGCTGGGGGAAAGAGAAAAATGACTTTTTAATACACACTGGGGCTACTTATCTGGTATTAAATACAAATAATGGAAAATTAAACCAAGAAACTGTACATGTTGTTGGTGCAACAGGGAAAGAGGAAAAACAAACATTCATTAACCCCATTAGCTTTAAATTTGCCAAATGATGGACAACACACCAATTTTTATATGTGCCTGAATGTCCAGTTCTTCTGTTAGGAAGAGAACTGCCAAGTAAATTGGAGACATGGGTTTTGTTTAAAGATGGAGAAATGCAATTAATTGGTATCTGAGACTAAAGCCATCGAGGCAAGAACTTTTATGTTGTAGGGATCACTGGAACCAGACATTTCTGGAGGAATAGCAGAAACAACAGAAAATGCAGTAAAACACCCTTGATTTGGACGAGTGGAACTCCAGGCCATTCCCAACAACCTCAGCCTGTAAGTGTTACCCTAAAACCTGGATCAAAACCAGTAAAGCAGAAACAATATCCTTTAAAATTAGTAGCTAGGAGGGGAATTGAGAGTCTAACTGAAAATTACAGGGAATTTGGATTATTGATAGAATGTAAGTCAGAACACTCCCATTTTGCCAGTTTAAAAACCTGGGACAAATAAGTACAGGTTGGTACAGGACCTATGAGCAATCAGTCAAATATTTCAGGATATCCACCCTGTTGTAGCCAATCCCTTTACCCTGTTAACATCTCTTACAGAATATCACCAATGGTTTACAGTGGTAGGTTTGAAGGATGCCTTCTTTTGCATTCCTCTTGATAAGCAAAGCCAGGGCATTTTTGCCTTTGAACGGGAAAATCCTCAGGCTGGCAGAAAGACTCAGCTTACCTGGACTGTGTTACCAGAAGGATTTTAAAATAGTCCAATGATTTTTGGGAACCAACTAGCAAAAGAATTGGAGACCTGGAAAGAGGAGTACCCTGAAGGATTGGTCCTGCAGTGTGTTGGTGATATCTTACCAGCAACTGGAAGTAATGAAAAGTGCATGGAATTGACTATCAGTCTTCTAAATTTCCTAGGCCAAGGAGGTTACAAAGTATTTTGGGAAAAAGCTCAAATCATGAGGCAGCAAGTTACCTACCTGGGGTTTGAAATAATACCAGGACAGTGGAAATTTGGAACGGACAGAAAAGAGGCCATCTGCCCAGTACCCTAACCTGCCATTGCCTGAGATTTAACAGCATTCCTGGATATGGCTGGATGGTTCACACTGTGGGTTTTAAAATATGGATTTTTGGTCAAATCATTGAGCTTTTAAAGGAGGCCCAGGAAGGACCTTTGATTTGGACTCCTGAGAGTGAACATGCGTTCTGTAACTGAAAGATGGCCCTGATGTCTGCACCTGCTTTAGGACTTCCAGACTTAACAAAGCTCCTTGAGCTTTTTGGGCAGGAATGACAGCACCTCATGCTTGGAGTTCTGGCTCAGAAGGTGGGAGACTTCAAGACGCCTGTGGGATGCTTTTTAAAACAAGTGGACAATGTCAGCCAGGGATGGCCCAGATGCCTGTGAGCTGTAGGAATGACTGTTTTCCTCATCCAAGAGGCCAGGAAATTGACTTTGGGACAAAAGATAGTGGTGTACACTTCACACACCATAACCACTGTGTTTTGCCAAAAAGGGGAGCATTGACTTTCCCCAGGTTGTATGCTGAAATATCAGACTGTTCTAGTGGAGCAAGAAGATGTGGAGTTGAAAGTAACCACAGTGGTAAATCAAGCCCAACTCCTGAACATCCCAATGCAAGGGGAAGAGCAGCTGACCCTCGATCACCTACACGCAGTTAAGCAAGTTTGTGTAAGCTGACCAGACCTACAAGATGCACCAACTGAAGATCCAGAGTTCTTTACAGAAGGAAGTGGATTGGTGCAAGATGGAAAGAAAAAAGCTGGTTATGCCATAGTAACACCAGCCTAGGTAATAGATAGAAGCTGCACCACTGCCCATGGACACCTCAGCACAAAAGGCAGAGTTCATGGTGCTGTGAAGAGCCCTGGAATTGGCAGCAGGAGGAAGAGTAAACATATGGACTGGCTCAAAATATGCTTTTCGAGTTGTTCATGCCCATGGAACCATATGGAAGGAAAGAGATCTATTAACAGCACAGGGACCTCTCATTAATATATACAAGAAATATTGTTCTTCCTTGATGCCACTCAGCCACCCAGAGAAGAGTCTGTACTACACTGCAGGGCACACCAGCTTGGAGATTCCCAAATTCTTGTAGAAAACAGACTTGCTGATAAATCTGCACAAGAGATTGCACAACAAGGCATCCTGGCATTAATACCTGAGAAAGCTGTTTCACTCCCAGAAGTTAGCCCTGGATAAAGTCAGGCAGATAGAAAATTAGCTACTTACCTCAAAGCCTAGAACAGAGAGGGTGGATGGCTGGCAACTCCCAACAACCACATCATAGTCCAAACACAAGTGGTGTTGCAAATTGTCAAGGAGAAATACCAGCAAACCCACTGGAGAATCAGAGCTGTGTTGATTGGACAGAGGGCTCAGATACCAGTGTCCCTATGACCAAAAGTGCCTAGTCTGTGACAGAAAAATGCCTGATCTGTCTCAAGAATAATCCTTTGAATTCAGAAAGACTGCCTCCATGGATCACTGAAAGAGGAAACACTCCCAGGAATTACTGGCAAATTGTTTTTCCTGAGCTACCGCACCAACAATACAGGTATCTCCTGGTATTATTTATTGAACACCTTTTCCAGGTGGCCAGAAGTTTTCCCCTGCTGCTCCAACAAGGCCAGGAAAGTCACCAAGGTACTCCTCAAAGAGATCATACCCAGGTTTTTAGTTCCTATTGGGATGTCATCTGATGAGGGACCTCATTTTATATCTGAAGTGTTACAGCAACTTAGTAAGCAGTTGGGTATAAGCTGGGATTTACATACTCCATGGAGACTGCAACCTAGTGGAAGGGCTGAGTGAATGAATCAAACTTAAAAGAAACAGATTGGCAAAATGTGTCAGGGAACTTTCTTAAAATGGCCACAGGTGCTACCACCAGGCTTGTTATGAGTTAGAGTACAGCCCCAAACTAACCTGAAGGTGGGCCTATATGAATTGATGTTTGGGAAGTCATATTTTGTGAAGCTTCCCCTGGATCTGAGGAACAAATTGGAAATCAGGAAAAAGAAAAATATTTAATTTCGTTAGGGAAACCCTTGAATGAACAAAAATAAAAAAAAAGGTTTGTCATGCTCTCAGAACCTCTTACCCTAGACACCCCAGTTCATTCATTTCAGCCTGGGGATCCCATACACATCCAGATCTGGAAACCTGAGCCACTTCAGGAGCAGCAGGACCTTATCTGGTTCTGGTGACTACAAGACCGGCTGTGAAGGTGAAAGGAATTAAGTCCTGGATACATTGCACCTGAATTCAGAGTGGACAATGGAAAACACTGGACACTTGCAGCTGAAGACATCTGCAAAACCATCAGTGAAATGTATAGACTAATATTTATGGGAATTATTTTATCTTTAGGTGGAGTTGTTGAAGAAAATTTAATATTGACTTGAATCCAAGGGTTTGGTAGGATGCACAACCTGTCCAGCATTACAGCCTGCTTCCCTTTCCCCAGTTCAGCAGGGAAACTTATTCCTGGACAATTGTCCCTATGAATCTGTCAGGGTTGATTCAATATGATAATCTGACAATACAAACCAGAATGGCCTTAGATCTATTGCTGGCCAAAGAACAAGGGGGTTGTGGATATTTAAAATTGGATAGAAAATGTTGTTGTCTACACATCCCAAATGTAACAGAAGATCTCCAAAGACCACAGAATGTGGCCAGTTGCTGAGGATAACAATGCTATCCTGAAACTAATTGGTTCAGTAAAATTCTTTAAGAAATAGTGTGATGGTCCCTGAAAGGAAGGAAGGCTGGCTGGAATACTGGAAACAATTTTAACTGTCATTGTAGTTGTAGTGATTATCAGCATTGCTGTTGGTTGTGTTCACAAAACAGTCATTCCAACAGTTGTTGGAATATAGGTAACTATAGATAGAAATTGAGTTGGAACTTATCAAATGGCCTTAAGGAATTTGAGATGTTTCAAAGAAGGGAATTGATACCAAAAGGGTTAATCCAATTTCTGCTGTGTCTTTGTACTTTTAACAAAAAGAAATGGGGTATGCAGGAGCTGCTTTCTCAGCAAGGACCTATTGAATTCCAAGAACATCTGGCTTAGGAATGCAGCTACAGCCAAAACAAGGCTATAAAAAAACCTGAACCTGGGAGCACGGGGAGGGTTTTATGGTAATGAGCACTAATAATGTCCATGTAGTGACTGTATATAAGCAATGCACTTGTAGAGAATCGTGTGCACATTAGGTGGAGCTTATCCTGTAATAAATGATGCCTCTTCTTAACACTACATTGATGTTAAGGAGTTTTATTTTACTCTGTTTTTGGTGAATTTTAGTGACAGAATGAGAGGCTGATGGTTCTGCAGCCCAGTGATGTCTCAGTATGGGGTTGCTTTCCATTAGAAGTTGCCACACGCTATTTCAGAGTTATGTTCTACTTATTTAAATATTCAAAATACAGATCTAATTTATGGAAGCCAAACTTCTGCGCTCCTGTTTTTCATGCACATGCACACATGTGCTCTCCTAGTAACTGCAATCCCAAAAAACTAATTTCAGCACAACCTGACAGCTGTGCTCCTGCATCTCATGGCCTCTGTGTGGTGAAAGCCAGCTTGGAGGCACATATTTGTGGATGAAACCATGGAGACATGGATGAATTCTGCTGTGGGAATCATTTCCCTGCCTTTGCATACATGTTGTAAAGTCAATGTTCTGCTGTTTGCTCTATGCAAACAATGCTCACATTGTACCAGACAAACCTTGCAGAAGAGTTTCCTTTTTGTTTTGCTTATAAAAAGATCTGCAGTAAAAAATAAATACCAAGGACATTCATCCAGTCCAGAAACATAAATAAAACACTAGAGTAAACCTAGCCCAAAAATTGAAGCAACTGACTTTTAACTTTAAACATTTCTTATTAACTCCACTGCCAGCAAAGGGAACAAACAACAGCTGTGTTGAAATAACTGCTCTGGGGAAGCCACAGTGTAGCACCATCACTCTGTGCCTGGGAAAGGAGGAAAAGTCCTACCTGGCTCTTTCTGAGCAACTCATAACCCTGCCAGACAGCAAGGCTTTGGGGAGAGCCCCATGGCTGAGTGGTGCTTCCTAGGGGCACATCAGGATTTGACATGAGCTACTTTCTGCAGACAAGGGGCACTTGGTAGCAAACAAAAGTGAGTGTTTTTCAGACTAGACTAAGCTGCTCAGCCACCTAATAATCTCTTAACAACTTCACCCAAACCCAGGTACATCCCTCCCGCCACATAGTTTTGTCCAAAATTATTAACTACCTGCCTAATTACCAGAACTCCAAGTCTCATGGTTGCAGAACACTCCCCCAAAACATTAATCACCCCACAGGATGGGGTGAGGAAGGCTGGCAGCACACTCACCTGCTGGGCTGAGCTGAGCTGCAGGAAAGGCAACAGCTCCATTGCTGATGGATGCTCCAGTGTCCAGCCAGCTGAGGGGAGCAAAGCCAAGGCACAGCGAGGCTGCTCCCAGCAGCTTTGAAGAGCTGTGTCCCAAGGTTTCCTGGGAACAGCACTGCTCCAGGGCTCCTGGGTTGTGCTGGGACAGGATCCTCACCTGGCCATGCTTCTTGTGCTTCAAGGGCTGTTGGGCAGAATTTCTCTCCTGGTCCGTGACAGCCCAGCTCCAGGGCCTTGCTGCTGGTCCAGACTAAAGGAAACAGGCTGGGAGCAGATGCTCCAGGCTGTGTGCAATGGTTTTCCCTACTGTAAACCAACAAATTGCCCAGCATTGATCATGGCAGCTGAGATGGCCATGAACAGCAGCGATAGGCCTGACAATAACCAGAGACCCTGTAGAGCCTGGGACAGAGCCTGGGCTCTGTAACTTGCTGTTAGAGATTATTAATGCTGGGCACCACCTACCAGGAGGAAGGTAATGGGAGCTGTGTGTGCTGAGCCTGCCAGAGTGGGAACAGTTTCTTCCTGGAGCCCAGACTTCAAATTCCAGCTAGGCTATATGGAAATAGAGGCTAGGCTGCTGGTCTGGTGGGTGAAGGAGAGGGAGAAAACCTCTACTCTCATGGATTATTTTGGGTACGTTTGAGTTCCTGAATAGCATCAGCTAAAAGAGCCCTTGGGAGAAGGGAAGGAGCAGCTGATACGAATAGAAAGTAATTTTCTCACCTCATAAACCCAAGGGATGCTCCACAATAGGATAGATACTAGGGAAGAACATTTGGGATATGAAAATTTCTTGTTTCAGGAAGGACTGAGTGGTGGAAGTTACACAGAGGAGTAACTTACTTTTAGTTCACCTAAAGAAATAGCAAGTGTAGATTTTTCCAGTACTGTTGGGTGGGACTGCACCCCTTTGGTGTTCAGGTCCCTCTTTTAGAAATGTCCAAATGACCAGGAAAGCAAAGTCCCATTGGTTTTCAGTTTTAAAGACAAATATAACAAAACCTTTAAAAATATGGACTCATAGACAGAAGGACACTTTAAGGGGTTCAGTGCTGGGAGATTAGGGAGAGCAAGAGTCTGCAAAACCTCCGTGGATTGGGCTGCAGGGCATGGGATTGCATGGGGGAGGAGTAACTGTGCCTTCAGCCACAGCTTGCAGAGACAACACAGCCACAGACACTCACTTGCTATGTTTATTGCATGCACAATGACCCAACTGGAAAACACTCTGGCTCTCCCCCCTTTCTGGGCACAGCCACATTTAACCTACTGCCTGTGAAGTTCTCACAATCAACCCCTCTCTGGGCTGATTAGGGAACAGCACCCAGGGACTGTGGGGACCCCCCATGGCAGCCCCATGACCGCGTTTTCTTCCTCGCACGGCCGAGCTGTGTTGGGAGGCAGGTAGCTAAGAGAAGAGTAGGCAGCCCTAAATTCTAGATGCACCGTTCCTGTGAGCCTGCTGCCTCTGTGGGGAGAGGTGTTCTGAAGGGATGAACTCCTGAAGGAACCAGCCCCAGTATCTGCCTTGGTCCATTCAATGCCTGAATCGCGAGAGCCTGGGGGAGCGGCTGGCCTGGTGGTACCGCTGATATCCCTCCGACGCGGCTGGGAGCAGCAGGAGGTGGGTCAGAGAATCCTTCTGGCAGAGGGCCATGGCCTCCTTGTAATTCATCTTCTCTTTAGTGACAGGGTCAACGAGATCTTTTTCATAGTTGGACTCATCCTGGAGCCTATTGGCCAAGTTGCTTGTTATCATCCCTGTCTGGACGGCTTCCAGCACAGGGATGCGACCGGTTTTCTTGGGATCGATGAGCCCTCCAGTTAGATGCTGGACTTGCAGGTAGGGGAAAGCACTGTCCTTGGTCATCCAACCCTTCTGAACTGCTTCCCCCACAGACAGCCTTCGCTTGGTCACCGGGTCCTCAATGCCTGTGAAAGCTTTCTGGGCATTGAGCAGTCTCTGCATGTAGGTCCTGTCAATCAGCCCCCTCTCAATCGCCTTATGGACCGAGAACCGGTCCCTGGAAATGAGGTCTATGATGCCCCCCGTGGCAGCCTGGGCTTCCAGGAGCTTCTGAGCTGTCATGGGATCAAGCAGCTTCTTTGCAACAGCAGTTTTGATGTTGTACTTGGTGTTGGTGGTGGTGTCATACACCCCAGCGATGGGAGATGTGTCATCACATATGCCCTTCTGTGAGGCTGGGGGGAAGAAGGTTTGGGTTTGGTGGGTGGTGGGTGATGTGAGTGGGGATTTGGAGATGATGGAGCCAATTGAGAGGGACGAGGGAGGCTTGGTTTCCCCAGCCACCAGCAAGGCAAATTCAGAGATGGGAATCTTGCCATCCCGGTACAGCTGGTACTCCTCCTTTGTGATCCTCCTCAGCCTTAGTGCGTCATCAATGGAATACTGCTTCCCACTTTTCTTGTCAAGGAGAAGTGAGATCTCCCCATTTGGGCCCAGGGTGGTGATTTCTTCCCAGTCACACTCCAGCTCTTGCAGCTGGATGTACTGGCCTCTGTCTATGATACCTCGTTTATAGGCTTCATAAGGGGACATGTCCTTCCCTGTGTCAGGGTCCAAAATAGAGATCTTGGTGGAGAGGTTCGTCTCTCTCATCTGGGTCTCATGATTGATTTCTTCACGGTTGACCTTTGACTGGAGATCCCGAATGAACCTCTCCTTATTGTAGATCTGGTCCTTCTCCCTAAGGATGTCTGCCTCCAGCAGGGAGACTTCATGTTCCAGCTGCTTCTTCTTCTGCCTGTCGTTCTCAGTCCGCTGGCTGAGCAGTTTGGATTCCTCCCGAAGGAAGAGGACTTTCTGCTGCTTCTGCCTCTCCAGCTCCCGCAGTTCACTCTCCAAGTTGGCTCTCTCCTGGATGGCCAGGTTCCTGGCTTTCTGCAGCTCTGTCTCTTCACGAGCCCACGTCCTCTTCATGCCTTCAGCTCTCTCGATCCTCTCCCGGAGCCGCCGTACATCTTCTTCTGCCTTTTGCTTGGCTCCCCTCTCCCTGCTCAGCAGCTCCCAGATGCGTGCACGTTCACTCTCCAGCGCTCTGTCCTTTTCCACTCGAATCACCTCCTTGTAGATGGTCTTCTCCTGGGATTTTGTTTTCTGCAGGACATCGACTTGCACCTGCAGGTTCTTGCATTCTCTCTGCAAGCTCAGCACCTCCATCTTCTCCCGGTCCAGCTCCAAGCGCAGGCTGCTGGCAGACTGTTCCAGGACTGGATCCTTCTCCAGCTTGACCACTTCTTCCATAATGATTTTTTCTTGTACTGGAGCTGGGCTCTCCTCCAGCTCCTTTATTCTCAGTGTAATTTGTCTCATCTCCTTCTCCAGTGCAAGCCTCTTGCTTCGATCCTCCTGAAAGTTGAGCAACTTCTCTTGCTCTTCCACCAGCACACGAACCTGCTGCACGTCGCGTTCCAGGCGACGCCTGTTGCTCACCTCCTCATCCAGACTGCGTCTCAGCCTGCTGTGCTCATCTCGGAGCTTTGGATCCTTTTGGGTCAGTATCACCTCTTGAACAACCACCTTCTCCTCCGGCTTCCGCCTCTCCAGTAGCATGTATTTATTCTGCAGGTCATAGATGGCATCCTCTGCAGCTCTCCTCTTCTGGGACATGTTCCGCACCTCCTGACGGAGGCGGTCGGCTTCTTTTTCCAAGAGTGGATCATTCTCATATCGGATGACTTCCTTGTTGACCAGCTTGGTTTCCACCTTGGATCTCTCCCTCCTCCATTCATCCCTTTCCCCCTGAAGCCTAATGAGCTGCTCCTGGGTCCTGCCATTGGTGTTCACAAGTTCATTGAGCTGCTCTTTCAGCCTGTCGATTTCTCTGAGAATCTCTGGACTCTTCTCATGTTTCACCACCTCCTCTATGACCTCCTTAAACTCCACCTCTGGTTTTTGTGACCTGAGGACTTTGAGCTCTGCTAAGGCCTCTTCCACTTCACTGTCAATCTTTGTCCTTTTCAGAGTGACTTCCTGCAGCTCCCTTTTGAGGTGTGCAATCTGCCGCTCTGTTTCGGGGTCCACCATGAAGATCTCATTGACCCTCTCTTTCACCTCTATCCTGGGCTTTTGCTTCTCTGCAATGCTGTACTGGTTCTGCAGCTCTCCCAGCTCACCTGTCAGCATCAAGTTTTTGCTCCTCTCTTCTTCAATCAGAGTTTTAAGCTTGGAAGTCTCTTTCAGTAACTCTGGGTCCTGCTCTACCTGTTTCACCTCCTTAACAATAATTTTGGGTTCTGCTGTTTCAATCAGTCTTTCCACCTCTTCAATCTTGTTCTTCACTTTCACTATTGCTTCTTCTGCAGACTTTCTTTTGAAGGATTCGTCATCAATTTGTAACTGCAGGCTCCTAACAGACTTCAGCATTTCTGGGCTTTTCTCCAGTTTGATGAGCTCCTTCACCACCACCTTCTCTCGGATGTTGGGCTGCTTTCTCTCCAGCATGTGCAGCTCCCTCTTATGCTGCTCAAGTTCAGAAGCAGCAGCCAAGCTTTCCTCCTGGAGACGTTTGATCTCCTGACGAAGACTGGCTGCTTGGCCATCCAGGCTTGGATCTTTCTCAATTTTTGTGATCTCTTTGGTGAGGAGCTGGGCAGGAGCGACCTTCTTCTCGCTCTCCATCTGGGCAAGCTTACGGCTCATCGCATCAATGTCTTCTTGCAGGCTCTGCCTCTTTTTGCCTTCCTCTTCAATCTGCTGTACCATCCTAGACAGGTTGCTCTCCACCTGTGGGTCTCTGTAGTATTCAATCACCTCTTTTTCTTCCACTCTTTCAACAGGCTTCTGAGTTTTCAACATCAGCAATTTGTTTCTGTGTTCCTCCAGGTCCTCTTCAATCCTGGCCACTTTCCTCCTTTCCTCCTCCAGCTGTGATTTCAACCCCTCAGATTCCTTGCTTGTTGTGGCTTTGTTTTCAGCTTTCTGGGTTTGCTCATGTACAGCTTCAATGTCCTCATGCACTTCCTTCTGCAAGGGAAAAAAAAATAACCCTCTTTTAAGGTGACTCAGAGATCTTTTAAAATGACATGGCATGGTGGGAGAGAAAACTGGCACAGAATCCTCAGGCAGTCATCAAATAAGGCTGTTTGTAAATGGAAAGTGAGCACACAATCCTATCATCTCAAGCAACTGACTTGGTGGGTCTTCCTCTTGGGATGGAGGTGCTGCAGCAGCCCAAAAAGGTGCTTTGTGCTGCCTTCTTGTATCTGCAGCTGAGGGAGAGCATCACAGCCACCCCGCAGTTTAATCTCTTGTGCTTCCTGAACCCACTAAATGTCACCTGGTCCTGAGACCTTTCCTACAGGTGGTTCAAACCTTAGAAAGGTATAAAAGTCCTATTGCTTTGAATCATTTCCAGAAGATTGAGAGCACTAAATTCCAGCCACACCCACAAACAAATCTGAATTTTTCAGTCTGTGATCATTGATTAGCTGTGGCTAAGAGAACTGGACTTAAAAGCCCTAATTTTTTTTTTTTTTTTTTTTTTTTCCCCAAGCATAAACTACATCTTCAGTAATAAGCTGAGGGCCCCCAGAGGTGATGAGTCCCAAGACCAGTGTCAGAAACTGTGGTTTCTTGTGGTCTTTTTCTCAGAGGGGTTTCCATTCCTGTCCTTCCTCACACCTGGATGTGGAGACTCAGGGAGGGGTGGGCAGCCCCAGGCTGAGCAGGTTTGAACCCCAATCTAGAGCACCCCAATCGTGCAGTGAGCTGAAAGCTGGTACCTTCTCAACAATCTTCTTGGCAAACTCCAGCCGGCTGAGCTGCTGTTTGTTTTCTGCTGCCAGCTCCATGTAGAGCTTGGTGACATCATTTTCCTGCAAAAGAAAGAGTGGTGAGAGCCTTGTGCCCTCACTCAGACACTGCTCTGTTGCGTGGCAGACTCTGCCACACTTCCTTGCACCTGGATGAATTTTTGTGTATGGCACAGCTCTAGGGATTAGTGTCTTCCCATTGTCTCCTTAGAGAGACACAGAGTCTAAGGACTCTTGCAGGAGATCCTGTCCCTGTTATTTGAATGCCTGTTAGATTCCTGCAGGCCTACACATGGTCCAGTCTTCCAAATTCACAGATGGAGAGCAGCTAGCAAAAGCCTCAAGATGATGCAGGAGAACTGGGGTGTAATTGGGAAAACACAGAGGAGCTTTGGCTCCTTCCTCTCCCCACACACCTACACTCTAAGTTTTATCATCATACACAATGTGGTGAGGAGGCAACATCAGCAATCTTAGCCCAGGTGCCAGGCACAACCCTGGTTCAGGATCTCACATGCTGCTTTGCCCCAGGGACAAAGGGATCCCTGAGGACTCTGACTCTGGGATTAGGACTATAATCAGTGGTGGCTGTAAGAGTGGATTAAGGCCTTGCAGAGGACATTGGGATGTGGGTAATGAGCTGATCAATGATTTCCATGCCTTCATCTTAGCATTTTACCTGGGCCTGGATGCTTTCCTGCAGGGGGGTGACACGCAGCCTCTTTGCAGCAGAGTCAGTCAGGGAAGGGTCCAGAGAAGAGCTGAATTTGCCTGCTTCAAGCTCATAGTCCTGTTCAGAGCAGACACATGAGAACCAGGTGGGATCTCTTGGGTGAAATTCTAAGGGAGTGATAAATGGGGAAACCCATCCTTACATTGAGTGTGGACTGCACGTTCTGGGACAGCCTGACCAGGGCATTCTTCTCAGGCTCCTTGCTCTGGATCTCCTGGACCAGCCTCTGCAGGAGACACACGTGGTGTTAAGGACACACTGAAATCCAGCTGCCCAGTAATACTCTTGTAGCCTAGAGAACCAGCTCAGCTGAGGGAATAGTGGGAACAGGAAGACATTTAGAAAGAGTCTCCAGAGTTTTAGGGTATCTCAGCAGTGCTATAACTTGCCCAGGACCTCCCACACTGATTTATCACAAATAAGATAAATAGCAGCCAACACAGAGACCTCCACAACTCCTTGTCTGAGCTAGTGAGCTTAGAGTCTGCTCAAGGAGAGAAAAATGAAGGACCTGGATGCACATCTCAGCCCAAGGTGCAGTATTTCAGGATCTGAAAGTGTCCTCTCCATGGAGATTTCAACCTGGAGGTGACTGGCACAGATGAGGACACCAGCACTGTAGATAAACCCAGCAGTGAGATACACCAAGTAACACCATCTGTGGACTGCAATCCTTCTCTAGTTCATGCACTGTGGTGGAGGAGCACACAACTAGGAGCTGGCTGGTACTATTTTGCATGTGCTGTTCACAAGCAAATTGCCCCATCCCTCTAAAGTTAAAGGCTGTTCTTGCCCTGGAACACACCTTCTGTGCCTGCAGCTTGTACTTGATCTGGCTTGGCCCATCAGTGGTCTTCACTTGGTGCTTGGGTAGGTTGTTCATCCAGAACATCAGGTTCTCATTGGAGTTTTGGAACTGCTGGTAGGTGAGGCTGATGTTTCTGAGGGTCTTCTCTCTGTGCAGCACAAAAGTGGACAGGAACATTAAGAGGAAGGGCAAAGATTCATGTGCAAGTTCCTAGGAAGGAATGTGAAAGGTGAAAACATCACCACAACAAACACCAAGATAACAAAAACAAGAGGGAGGGTGACAACTGATGCCTGAGTGGGGAGCACAGCTCTGGAAGCTCAAAGCCTGTGCTGTGAATAGAAAGGTGGCAACTACACAGCAGGACACAGCTGGTCCTCACTATTACAGGCTATGGTAAGAATCAGGGTCCTGCAATGAAGAACATACTCAAGGCTGTGACCCCTGCTCCAGTTCACTTTAGCAGAGCAGAGCAGAGCAGAGCAGAGGTAACCCCACAGGTGCTCACCGCTGGTCCAGCTGGTCGGCCACGGCATGGTAGCGATCGTTGAGGAGCTGCACCTCCCTCTTCTGCCGGGGCAGGTCAGGGCAGTACTCCTGGAAGTTGTTCTGCACTGCACTGCAGCTGTGCTCGGCATCCTTGAGCCCCCGGTTCAGCTTCAGCACACAGTCCTCCTGGGCCACCAGGTCCCTCCTCATCTTCTGCAGGGGAGGAAAACAGACACCTTGTGTTTGCATCAGTCAGAGCAACATCCCAACACCCTCCTTAATGTGTCACTGACACAAACTGACACAAACACCCTCCTCAATGTGTCACTGACACAAACTGACGCAAACACCCTTCTCAATGTGTCACTGACTGGGCAGCACTGGGTCTGGTCAGGCTCTCTGAGTGACCATGCGAGGTGGGAGAGGTGGAGCAATGAGGCACCAGGAAAGCTGGGGAGAAAGGTGGCTTGGACAGTGCTCTGAGAAGTTTTGGGGAAGGCAAAACATCAGGTCACTGTGGGTGTCAAGGATGGGGCAAGGAGATGGGGAGCAGGAAAGATTAGGGATAGGTGTGAGGCAGAGCAACAGAGGTTAGATGCTAAGGGGGACATGATGTATTTTAGGGACCACAAAGGAAGGGACAGAGGGACAGAGTGGTTTGCTGTCCAGTGAGAGCAGGTCAGCCTGCAACACCAACATTAAACCTTCAAGGAAAAAGTCATCAAAATGGCCTCATCACTGGCTCCTCAAGGTGCTCAAATAAATCCACATTGCTCCCTGAGCTCAGGGATCTCCCAGCCTGAATGAGAAGCCTGATGTTTCCCTACCTGCAGGTCATTGGCCCGATCCTGCAGGGCATTGGGGGATGCAGGAATGATGCCGTCCTGAGCCAGCTTGGCCTCAAACGTGCTGACAATCTTGTCTGTGTTCTCGATCTGAGTCTCCAGGTTCAGGGCAGCCTTAGCCCTGGGAAAGGGGAAAATGAAGGACAAGGTCAGCTACAGAAACCCCATTCTTCTTTTTCTCCCTTTGATGTTTAACCTTACTCAAACTTAGAGCTTCTGCAACATGTCAGAGAACAAGCAACATGCACTCACAGCCCTGTCATGCTGCTCACAAGTCAGAGATGCTGCAGTTCACTACACAGCAGAGCTGGGACACACACCCATTGTGGTGGATTTTCCATGGTGGGAGGATCTGCTCACAAATTACACACAAGAACTCCTTCAGAGGTGCCTTTGATGATGGATGGGAGGTTTCCAACCTGTGCTGGACCTCAACCAACACTCATATAGATAAAAGCATTTTCTGTCATGCTTCTGTGTCAGCACACCTGTGCAAGGAGACTTCCTTCCCTCATCCCTACCACTCACTTCTCGTTGTACAGGCTGGAGAGCATGTTGACATCGTTGTATTTGCTCCTGAGGGCATTCAGCGTGACAGGGAGCTGGGAAGCCGAGGTGCTGGTGGGTTTCTTGGAAAGGTAGGTCTCACACTCCTTCTGCAAAGCATCCTTGGCTGCCCCCAGGTTCTCAAGTTTCTTTGTTGTTTCCTGGCACACCAGATGGAAGCACAGTCACCCAACACAGCCATAACAGTGCTGCTGTGGAAATGTGTTTCCCTCAGGGGCGGATTTAGCTGTGGGGCTCAGGGTGTGGTGCCCCTCTCATAAGGAGCTGCCCCTTGGGGCACAGCCCCATCCAGACTGTGGCTGTCTGGCAGTGGCAGGGTGTGGGAAAGAGATCCACATAGACAGAGATGGAAAAAAACTACCTGCCTGAGCCCATCCTGCTGCCAGAGGTGGATAAATACCCACAGGTGAAGATGTAACAAGCTGAAATACTGCAAATCCAGACCTTGACCCAGAGGAAAGGAGAGGGGCTCCAGGGCACTGCCTCTTTCCCTGTCCCACTGACATTTTCAAGTCTGTACTTCCCATCAGGTGAGACAAAGCTGGCCCTTGGATTAATTCCCTTTATCCCTTAGTCTCTTCATTACAGACTTGAGAGGGTAGGGTGACAGCATTCTCAAGACTGGCACCTGGACCACAGCTCTGAAATGAATGGACCAGAGCCAAGGGAAGGGCCTGCATTTCCTGAGGGTTTCATTTAGTCCCATTTCAAGGGTTCAAGCCAGCCTGAAACCCTTAAAACTGCAGCATGGATTTCTCCTTTGGAGCACCAGCTGTCATCTCCCGTGTTATTTCCATGTTGTCCTGCTTTGGGCCAAGGACAAACTGCTCCTGCTCCAACTCACCTGCTGCTGTTTGATCCTCCTGCCAAGGTCATCTGTAGGGTCACTGTAGTTCACAGGAGACCTCACTCGGTTCAAGACCTCCTTCTCTACCTGGAGCAGGTCCTTGCCAACACGGTCCAGGCTGCTGAGGAGCTGGTCAGCTTGGGGATCATCCTGCACTGCTGGAGGGCTCCTGGACAGAGCTGCAGAGAGACACAGATTAGGTTAATCCCCAGGTTTTAGCCCTGCCATGGTGAGCCACAGCTCCAGAGGAGGGACAAAGCCAAGTGCTGCATGCAGACACATCCCTTCTCAGCTTTGCTGGGAGCCTTTGAACTACAGCTGTGGGAATAACACAGATAACCCAGGGTTGGGATTATCCATGGCTGCCTGCTCATCCCACAGCCCCCAGCAAGGGAAGAGAACTGCAAGGCACCCAGATTACAAAGCAGGTTTAATTAAGGTTTCTGGATAGGCACATCCCCCTGAAATCCTAAATACCCTCCAGCTGTTGATGGGGCTGGGGGTGAATCTCAGAGACGTGAGAAGGGCAGCAGACTTTAAATGAATTGCTTTAAGTGAATTCCTGCCAGCTGCTCTTTGCCATGGAGGAAAGGCATCCTCCCACAGGGACCTCTGCAGGTATCTGTGTGTGAGCTGCAGGTGCTTCTGCCCACCCTTGGGTGGGTGGTCTTTTTCCAGAGCTGCCTCAGGAGAGGGCTGGACTCTCCAGGTGACAAACCTTGCTGGCTGGGCTGGACCTGCTCCTTTTGGCTGCGTCTCAGGTTGTTCTGAACTGCTGTTCGCTTCTGCTTCACCGTGCTCAGCTCCCCTTCCAACCTGTGAGCACAGAGGGACATCATCAGCCAGGAAGGGACACAGCACTGACAGAGCCCTGCACAGCAGCAGCTCCATGGCTGTGCTGGGGAGGTGTCCCCAAAGGCAAGGGAAGGTGTCCCCAAAGGCTGGGAGCCTGCAGCCTGCTCTAACTCAGAGATGTCCCTCAGGAAAGGGAACAGCAGCAAGAGCAGCTGGTTGGTTTGAGCAGCCAAGTTCTCCCAAGGAAGCCAGTGTTCCCAAAGCTGGAAACGTATTTCATATGGTTGCAGTGCTTTGCAGCCTTTCAGGAAACAAGTACAAGTGGCTCCTTCTGTGGCTGTGGCACTAGAAATGCCAGATCCCACTTGTAAGGATGGTTCCTGCCTAATGAAACTAGAGCTGGGATCTGCCAGAGCTAGAAGGACCTAAAAATATTTCTGGGTGAGAAAAGATTCATGGAACCAGAAGGAGAGGGAACAGGAAGGACCAGACCAGTTCTCATCCCTCCTGTGGACGGATCCAGCTAAACACTTTGTGCTAAAAACAGCAATTCCCAGCTTGCCTGGCTGCTGTCAGATGGGGGCTGACCCTCTGTGCAGAGGAACTGAATTTCTGTTCTAAAATACTCATGAAACCCATAAATCCAAAGGATTCAATAGTCTGGGATGTTTGAAGAGGGTTACACAGGAGGAACACAATGAAGCAATCACAGCCATGGCACTGGGGAGCCAAGCTCCCACTTTGGGCATGCCTGCATAGCTCTGAGTCTGGGCTGTGGCCTTTCCTCAGCACTTGAGCAGCGCTGATTTACCCAAACACCCGGGGCCATGATTAAAAAGGCAATGCCAACCTCCCTGCACCACCGCCCCGTCCTGTGGGAACAGCAGGAGCTGACAGGGCAGGCAGGCAGAAAACCTCCACAGGCTCAAGGAGCATTGCTCAGGCTCCAGCTGGGGCTGGCTGAGAGGAGATACCACAGATAACTCCGTCCTGTTTGGCAAGTCCCAAGCTCCAGACTGATTCTGCAATGAATTTAGTCAAACCTCTGCGGGTCACATGTTGGGGTGAAGAAATCAAGCCTGGCTGTCAGAAAACTCATTGTCAGTGAGCTCTGTGCAGTGTGCAGGAATGTTGAGGAATGAGATACCTGGGTGCAGGGAAAAATCCTTCTCCAGGAGGGATTTAGTGCTAGATAGTAGAGGCCTGTCCCCAGCTGCTGTTTCTCTGCAGTCAGGCTGGTTATGACCCACGAGAGTCTAAATGTCTCTCTGGGTCAGGGTCTCTGCTGCAGACTCACCTGTTGACCTTGTCTATGGACTCGGGGTCAGGAGGAGGGATGGAGAAACAAGCAGAAGGTGCCTCCTGGACCACGCCAGTGCTGCTCTGGACCACCCACATCTCTGGGTTGCTGTTGTCCTTCAGAGTGTACTTGTCCCCTCTGGTCAGCTGCACCTGGGAGAGGACACAAAACCCAGTGAAAGGCTTGGCTTTCTGGCTCTAGAACAGCTCCTCACACCATGGAGCCAAGATCTGGAGCAACCAGAGAAGAATCCAGTTCTCTGTCCCTTCTGAGGGTGCTGCTAGTCCAGCCCTCACCTCCCCAGCATCCCAGTCACAGAGGGTGTCCAGGGTGAGGGGCTGAGAGGGACGTGTCCGGCGCAGTTTCAGTGGGCTGATCTCTTTGCTCCTTCTCTTCAGGTCAGCAATGCTCTTCTCTGCCTGCTTCAACACCTTCTCTTCATTCTAGGCACAACAGGGGAGACAGTGGTTGTGACCAGGTTTGGATAAGGAGGAAAGGAAGGGTTACACTACTGCAGGTATCCTGGGACCAATTATCTGTCCTGGTGGGGTGGAGTTGGGAGTTTCTCCATTCTCAATCCCTCCATGTCCCTTCTTCCCCTTTCCATTGCCAACACTCTCCTCACTTTCCTCTGCTCACCAATCTGCCATTGAGGACACAGCCTGGCTTAGCCTTAGGTGAACCCACATTTTCATATCAAATATCCTGAAGAAATTTTCCTTTTCAGAAATGAACATTCCCACGAGGTAGCTGCATTCCAGGGTCAGAAGATCCCAGCATCTCTTAGGAGTGAAATGTATTGCATACTTGGGAAGATCCCAAGGTGAATGTGTCCCCTCCCTCTCTCCGGGGCAAATCTTCCTTTCCTATCTGCATCTCACCCCTGAGGTCAGATTTCTTTATTCCCTCCCTTGCCCTTGGCTCATGAGAGCGCTGAGGAGATGGGAGGATCTTTCCCTGCTTGGATGCCAGTGGCTCACACTCTCAGGCCCTCTAATCCAAGTGTCTTATGTTAGGGACAACACATGGCTTCTCTCTGCACTTCTCCTTTACTCTGATGGTGACTTGGGGCCTGGCTGTGTGTCACTGATGGGGACAGTGCCATCTCAGGCAGTGTGAGCAGCACAGATCTTCTGGGCTTCCCCCTCCTAGCACAGAGCTGGGGTGAATTACCCCTGTTGGATTATTCATCCACCCCTTACCCTCTGTCATTTACTTGCGATTTTTAAACTTTGGATTTGCCCTGAGGTCTGGCTGGTGCCATCTCCTGAAGGTCTCACCTCCAGCTGAAGCAGCAGATCTGACACCACCCCGGGGCTGTCCTTGTTGAACTTGCTGTATTTGGTGTCCAGGTCAGAGCTCATCTTCTTCAGGGAGTGGCTCACAGCCTCAGCATCATCCTGGAACTGGAGGTGTGGGTAGGGAAACAGTCAGGCATGGGGGAACATTACTGTCTCCACGTCCAGTGGGGTCTCTCAGTTCTCAGCACCTCTAAAAGGTTCTATTTTGAGGGGAATTTCCCCAAATGACCTTTACTAGGTGCAAGCAAAGGGTCTCCCATCCTCACCCCTTTGCTGTCTCTGTTCCCAGCCTGCCCACTCTGGCCTGACCTGCAGAGCCAATCCCCATGAATTTGCTTTTTACCTTCTTATAGCTCTCCACACTTTTCAGTTGGCTCTCCTGGCAAATGCAGAGATTCAGGAAATTCTGCCACTCGTTCTTCAAGGCTTCCTGGTGAGCCTGTGGAGGAACATAGCACATCTCAGTGGGTTCCAGCTGGTCCTGGAACCACAGGTCTCCTTTCCTCAGAAGTCCCAGAGATCAGAGGAAGAGCAGAGAGAGAGAGCTGTGCCCAGGCACTGCCTGATGCTGAGCCTGAGTGAGGACACCCCTTGAGAAGAACCTGGCTCATACAAAGCAGCCATCACTTCTCAAGTGGTCTCAGCTCCAGAGGTGTTGGGGACTGAGAGCCCACCTTAGCCTGGCACTGCATCTGCAGCCTTGGAAATACAGCCTTGGAGGCTGGGAGCTGCTTTCACCTGAGAGGAGTCACACCATGTCAAAGCTGGAACTTCCCAACAGTGTGAGGGTGGCTGCACTGGTGTGTGAGAGCACCTGAGTGGGAGATGCTCCCAGCACACAGATGTTGGCCACTATCTTCTGGAAATTTTGGAAAGAGTGAAGACCCTGCACTTCCCTCAGCTTCCCTGCAGGGCTGGGGCAGGCAGAAAGACGCTGCAGTGCAGCCGTTGCAGCATGGAAGGAAAGAGTAACATAACTGCAGGGAGAGGTGAAGGGGTCTCCTCTGACCCACCACTTGAGGCACAGAAACACTTTCATTCTCCCACAGGGCTGGGGAAGAGGCCCTCTCTCCCTACCTGGATAGGTTTGATGGCTGGGTGCTTCAGCTCAATCATCCTGTCCCCATCGTCCTGAAGGTGGTTCACAAACTCCTCCTGGCTGAGCAGCTCATTGGACTTGAAATCCTGGAGGGGAAAAGAAACTTTCTGACCTTGGGAGCATGAAGGGAGCACAGAGGGGTCTCTTGGGGCACCAAACATAACAGAAATAAGACAAAAAACACAGACATCCTTGTTTGATTGTTTATTTGTTAAAACAGAAGGGGCTAGGCAGAGCTAAAACAAATGAGACACACTTGGACCTCAGAAAGCATCAGGGCATTTGCTCAAAGAGTATTTTCCTAAGGAATTTTACCTCTCATTTTCTGTGTCCCAGCACATGGAAGTCATTGGGTGTTGTCCTGTGGCCATGGAGGCTGATGTGGCACTGAGCCCCTCCCTTCTCTCTGAGCATGGAAAGCCTCCCTGACAGCTCTACAGTGTATGATCCCACCTGCCAGCTCAGGGGACTGGAGGGGTCATTCCTAATTCCAGCATGGGCCCAGGGGGTCTGTTCCCCCTCTGTTTTGGAAAGCCTCATGCCCAGGGCTGGTGGTGGCTGTGCAGGAGGCTGGGGTGACCCTGCAGATCCCTTTCCTGGCCAGGACATGCTGCCTCCCCCGCTAGGGCTCACCTCGTACTCGCGCCGCACGCTCTGCACATCCATCATTTGGTCACTCCAGTCCTGCTTCAGGATCTTGGTCTGCTGCTCTGTCAGGTAGCCCAGCTCCTTGGTGCAGCCCTGGAGGTGGTGGTAGAGGCTGCCAAGGCTCTGCCCTCGCCAGATGGAAGCTTTCTGCAGACAGAGACAGTGTCAGTACTCAGCCTGGGGAGTCTCCTTCCCCTCCTCCCCAGGACCACACTCCTGTTGCACATCCAGCAGGAGATTCCCAGAAACCTCGGTGAGAAATCTGCCACCACTGGCTCTTATCTGATGGGGCTGCTGTTCCCTTTCCCTCCTCACAGACAAGATATGTTTGTCTAACCAGAATCCCAGGTGTGGGCTGGTGCCCGGGGCAGTCTCAGAGCTGGCCCAGCTCTGCTGTATTTCTCATAAATCCCATTTTCAGCATCAACCTTCATGGGCCCAGCTGGGTAAATCCAGGCCCTTCTTCCTGGCCATCTCCTTTGCTCTGGCTGCTCATTTTCTCTCTGGAGCCCTTGTTAGGGATCAGGGCAAGCCTCCCCATTTGCAATCCTGATTTGGAACAATGTGTGGGCTGGATTTCCTGGTGCCTCCTGGTCCCTGTGCTCATGGACATAGAGGAAACTGCAGATCCATGACCCATGAAGAGGAGAGACATGGATCTCACCCTCAGCACTGCCCTGAGGACAGCAAGAGTTCTTTCAATTTACACCTATCCCAAGGAGGAAAGGAAATGTGGAAATGATATGAGGGACACAACTTTACTGTGCAAACCCTAGGGCAGCTCCTGTTCTGAACTGGGCATTCCCTGCCCATCAGGGCTGGTGTTACTCTGCTCAGACCCCATCTGCTCAGAAAACCACTGAGAACCTTACCAGCAAGTCCTTGTACTGGCTTTTTAGATCTGCCGCATCCTGAGTTACAACACAGCCAAGACCAAGGAGGTGAACAAAAAAAAAAAAAAAAAAAGAAAAGCTGTTAGCAAAACATGTGGTGAATGCTGATGAACTGATTTATGGAATGTGCTTTAGAAACCACCCAGGAGCCACCTCCCTGGCCCCCCATGCCTTCTGCAGAACAAGGGTGGGCATTGACTGTGAGGAGGAGCAGAGGGGACACAGAGCCAGGCAGAGAGCAGAGCCAGGAGGGCCCCCAGGGCAGTGACAGAACAAGGAGAGGACAGAGGAGGCCTTACCCCAGAGCGGAGGTTCTTGATCTGGAGTCCGTAGGCTTCAATCTCCTTCTGGAGGATGTTGTGCTCAGCTATTTGCTTCTCCAGCTCCGACATGCCAGGGCCATACTGTCCTGCATCCACTTGTTTCTGTGCAAAAGGAGTCAGGGCAGACACTAAAGCAAAAGGCTGCATTTCAGGGGGAAACCCCAGGCAGTGCTGGCAAGGCATGAAAAGATTTGGTGTCTGATAGCAGTCCAGGAGGAAGGAAAGGGATTTTTTTGTTGTTTCCCATTATTGCTGTTGGTTGCCATTTCCCCAGCCACACACAGGTGCAAAGATAACCAGACCACAACACCCTGGGCTACAGACTTGAGCTGAGCCAGCCCCCTGCCCATGGTGACATGCATGGGATGCACTTCATAAACATCCAGCTTTCAGGGGAATCCAAATTGGCCTCAATCTGGGCAGTCCACACACCCAAACCTTGCAGTGTGAAACCCTGAAAGGTAGGGCTGTAAAACCCGAGGAGACATCACCTTCTCCATCCTTTCACCCCACAGCAGGACTCTCTACCTGATGCCCCTAACCTGAAGAGGTTAATTCAGAGGGTGCTCCAGAGCATTTAAAAGGTAGAAGGAGAGTCTGTCTTCCACCCAGAGCCACGGAATTATTCCCACCACCTCCAACATCCCTGTGCTATGCTGAGGATGCAGTGCCTGGAACTGCCCTACAGACATCAGCAACATTATCTGGCCTGGCAGGAGGTGGGAGATAACACCCAAACCCAGCTGCTGTTACCATCTTTTGGTCCAGGATCCTGGCCCAGTCCACCCTGGGCCCCACCTCAGGGATGTTGAGCTGCTCGTAGAGGGCGCGGTACTCGGCACAGAGCTGTGTCACTCGGTCATGGAGCTGCTGGATGCTGCCGGGGGAAAGGCACAGGTCCCTGTGTCACTCAGGAGAGCCAAGGTGGGCCTGGTGGAGCCCAGATTTCATTTGCAGGGTGACCCAGGGTACTCTGCTGTCCCTTTGTGGCACTGGCCTCCTGCAGCAGTGTTCAGCACTTTGTCCTGCTGCTCTCCTTCTTCAGGGGTGTCTCAGGAATTACTGCCCAGGGGAATCCTGCAGGGAGGTCAGGGCTGTCCCTTCCCACTAGGAAACTTCCCTCCTGATTTCTACATAGAAGGGCTGGAAGTGAAGGGGAGCAAAGCACCAGAAGCCAACTGAAGCTCTTCTCCCACGCCAACACCCACCTCTGACTCTGCTTGCCCCAAATTAAAAGTATTTATTTTAGGGAAGGCAGAGGAAAAGGGGATTTGCCCAAAGTTTAGCTCTGCATTTTTCTTTTATAAGGGCTCCCAAAAGCCTCTTGGGCAATCACTCCGACATCCACTCTGCATACCTGTATCTTTATAATGAATTGACAGAAAAGATGATTTTAAGGCTAAACTCTGTGGGAAGAAGAGTGAAACTACCGTTCATGGCAAGGACTGGAGTTCATTCTGTGTCCTGAGAAGGTTCCCAATTGCTCAGTGCCCTCCAGTCCCTCCACTGCACTCACTCTTTCTCTATCTCAGGAGCCTGTGGGTGTTTCAGCCTCTTGGCACGATCCACATCCAGGAAGAGATCCTTCAGCAGGGTCTCAGCTTCCTTCAGGTTCCTGGCATTCTCTGTCTGGAACTCAAAAGCCTTGTTCTTCTGCTGATTGCTGGAATCCTGGAGGCCGAGGAGACAGAGGAAAAAGCCTGGATGGGCCACACGGACATCACAACACTTCCCTTGGCCAACACAGAGGATCCTCCACACAACAAGCACAGAAGAGCCCTGGTGCCCAGCCTCCTGCTCCCTCCCTCCCTCCCAGGGGCTTTGTGGGTCAGGCTGGCAGCCTCTGGGGCTGCTGGGAGGGCTGTGCTGCCATAGGTGAGACAGCCTTGGCTGTGCAAAGCCTGAGGCACTGAGCAGAAAGAATCTGGGAGGCCTTGGGATGCAGCCCCAGGGGTTGGGAGGCTCCGTGGGGTGTCTGTTCCTCCCCAGCCTCGAGTCAGCCCCCAAACTTGCAGCAGCATGCACAGAGCAGACACCCGACCTGCTGTCCTGGACATTTCTAGGCAAAGCCTCTCACCTCCCACCACCCCCTGCCACAGCTGACCTGCTTGAGCCTGGACTGAGTCTCCAAGATGTCCTTCTCCACCTGGTCAGCATTTGTCTGCATGCGGGAGATGAGCACGGCCAGCTCGTTTGTGGAGGACCTGAGAGAGGAACAGCAGAGCAGAGGGGTGAGAACAGCAAAGCTCAGCCCAGGACTGCCCCAGGCCTGGTTCTTTCCCCCTGTGCCCACTGGGGCTCTCAGGAAAGAGCCTGAGCTGTGGCCAAGGGCTCAGACACACATAAGGGGTCACTGTCTGGCAAGGCCAGAGATGGTGTGCTCAGAGTGGTGATGGGATCCTTCACATCCCACCCAGCCCTTCTGCACAGCTCCTGCAGGTGCTCAAAACTTTGTGTAGATTCAAAAAAACATCAGAGGGGAGGAAAACAATAGAACAAAAAAAAAGGGGGGAAACCTGCTGTAGAGTTCCCAAAAGCACCAACACCACATCTGGGGTGGGCAGAGCCAAAGCCACAGACAGCTAGAGGCCAGAGGAGCACCCTGCAGAGGCAGCACAACATGCTCACCCTGTTTGGAGGTGCTTCCCTGGGTGCCTGCCCTTGGCTGCTGGCACAGGTGGCCCTTCAGCCCAGCCCAGAGCTGCCATCCTGTCCCATGTGAAACTCTCCAAAGCTGGGCCCAGTGCCACCCCAAGACCGGGCTCCAGGGGACAAGGACTTGCTATGCAGACCACAAGCCCCTGTGGGTGCTGTAGCCTGTTGTGGTGTTTTCAGAGCTTGGGGAACAACATGAAGCTGAGTCAGAGCAGGTTTAGGTTGGATATCAGGAAAAGGTTTTGTACCCAGAGGGTGCTGAGGCACTGAACAGGCTCCTCAGGGAGGTGGTCACAGCACTGAGCCTGTCTGAGCTCAAGGAATGTTTGGACAATGCTCTTGGTGCATGGTGGGACTCTTGGGGTGTCCTGCACAGGGCCAGGACTCCAATTTCCCAAGGCCATGGCACACACACCTACCAGCCCTCCTCACCCCAGTGAGGTTTCAGTGAAGTTTCCTGACATTCATTCCCCATTGCTGTCACCTCAGTGCCACCACACAACCATCACAGCCCTTATCCCACCACCACCCTTGGGAATGAGCAGCCCTGCTGGAACAGCTGGATGTAAACCCTGCAGCCATGGCAGGCATGGGATGGTTCCCAACGCTCCCTGCGGACAAGGAAGCACAAACCCCAGTGCCACCTTTGTCCTCTGTCCTGTTGTTTCTAACAGCATCTGCCCTTGAGGACAGTGCCAGCCCTACCCTGCAGGCAGGGAGAGCACAGCACTGCCAGGGTGTGGGCAGGGGCAGGAGGGTGTGGAGTGATAGCATCACCCAGGGATGGAGCACTCGGAATGCTGCTGATGGGACAAAGGTCAGCAGAGGCTCAGTGCATTCTGTGCTGGGAGCTGAGACCAGGAGGAAAGAGTTTGAGCAGCAACAATGGGACAGCACTGGGGGTCAGCTGGAGTGGGGGGACATTTCTTCAGGGCAAGGTGGTACTTCTTTGGTGGAAGGAGAAGGTGGGAGAAAGGTGATGTCCTGCAGCAGAGTCACCACGTCTGCCCTTTAGCCAAGTGCTTTCCTTCCAAGCCCCTGAATCCACACAGGATAGGGGAAATGATTCCTTTAATGGCTCTGTCATTGCTCCAGCTCCTACTCGTGGCTCCAGCTGTTCCACAGTTCATTCCAAATGCTGGGATGTTCATTTATTACAGCCCCAAGTGACTGTAACGTGCCAGGGAGTGCTGTGGTCACCCCAAGCCCAGCGCTTGGATGCCACAGCTCCCGTTTGAAGTGAGCTCAGCCCACACTGAGCACAGCCCGTGTGGCTCCAGAGGAGGCACAGCCCCAGCAGTCCTGCTCACAGCCTCCTTTCCCCAGCTCCTCCCTTGTTTTTAATTTCCCAAGCATGGGCCTGCACGGAGGTTTGGGGCTGGCAGCATCTCCCAGCCGTGCTGCAGCTTTCCTGCCTGGAATGCACATGGGCAAAGGGCAGGGGGATGCTGTGCTGCAGCATTGCCACTCCTGCAGGCTCTAATTCCAGCGATCGTGGAGCCCAAGCAGCACATCCGGCACCATCAAAGCATCAATCCCTGCTACAACCTGTGTTTTCCATCCCGTTAATCACCCCTCCTACTCCATCCGTGCCCTTTCCTGGTGTAAACTGCAGCACAGAGGGAGGATGGGAGCAGGTCCCGGTGAGCCTGAGCGCACAGCAGGCTGGAAGCTCTCAGAGGTCCCCCCTCCCCAGGAGGTTACACAATCTCCCACTCATCCCTGACACGCCTGGAATGAGGTGGTGTCCCACGAGCAAATACTTGAGCACCACCCAAATTTCCTGCCCGGGCTCTCTGGGCAGGGAGGAGAGTGTGAGTCACGGGCTGGGCTGTCCCGGGGGACAGAGCCTCTCCCAGAGTCCCCCCAGGAAGTCTGCCTGGATTCACCTCCTGCCTGAAGAGCCTGGATGGGGTGTCCTGCTCGAGCCCATCCCCGTTTGTGTGTGGCTGTGGGTAACTGTGCTGCTCCAAGAGGGGAGAAGTGAGGATCCATCCTTCCCACCAACAAAATCCTGTTTATTCCTGCTGGCACTCCCTTTCTGATTGAAGGAAACGCTGGGGCACTCCATCCCTTAGTTCCTAAGGTTGGGCACAAGAATCTGCTTTGTTTAGGCTGAGCCACAACTAAACTATGGAGTGAAAAGATGTCAGCAACCTCCTGGTGACAGGGACTCAGCCCATCCCAGCCTGTGCTGCACAGGGCACCTGAGGGTGGAGACCAGGATGCTGCTGCAAACAGCCTGGCTTTCAGGGAAGCAGGGATAAATCCTGGAAAACATCATCTCAGGAGCAGTAGGGGTGTGCTGGGAGGAGTCCATGCAAACACCCACCCACAGAGCCCCTGGTGACAGGGGTGCATCACTGTCCCTCCTCAGGGTGTCCCCTGCCCATTCCTGCTGCCCCTGGGCAGGAGCTCCCGCTCACCCAGAGCTGGGCCCTGCACTCCTGGGTGACATTTGGGACAGGAAACATGGAACAGGATGACATTTGGGCTGCAGAGGCAGCCTGGCATCAGGCAGCCACAAGCTCATATTGGACACCCCTCCCAGAATTTGGGTCCAGCTCCACACACAGAGCATGGTACAGCCACAGCTCTGGGATGGCTGAAGGCAAGGCTGGGCAAAGCTCCTCCTGCTCCTCCTCAGCAGCCAGGGCAGCCTCCTCCCTAGGGCTATCTCATGCCTAGGAGAGGCACAGCACCATTATTATCATTACTAATTGGTTCATTTCTTGTACCACTTTCTGCCTCCTGGACAGTCCAGCTGCACACAAGGGACGGTGTCTCTCAGCAGCAGCAGCAGGGCTGTCCCCCACTCCTGGTCACTCCTGCCAGGGCACTTTGGGCAGGACCACAGCACCACCCTCTGCAGTCCCTGACCTCTCTGTCCCTTCCTCATGGGGACTTTGCTTTATGGCCACAGAGCCCAGAGCTGAGTCTGTCCTCCCCAGCACACACAGAGGTCCTGGCACATTTTGATTTGCCAGCAGATCCCAGCAGACCACCACTGACCCCCTGCCAGGGCAGGGTCAGTCCCTGAGCCCCTGCCCGTCCCCAGGGTCCACACTGCCCCAGACTGACTGGGGAGAAGCAGAGGGAAGTGGTGAAAAAAGCAGCAATCCTAGGAGACACTTAAATCCCAGGAGATGACTTGCCCTCCACCTCCCAAACCACCCACAGCCTTTGTTAAAATCACACCCAGGCACAGCCAGTCCAGCCAGATCCAATTCAATTCCACCTTCTCAAGAGCTTTCCCTTTCAGCCCTGCAGTGCCTGCACCTAGAGCAGGGCACATCCAGGATGCTCCTCAAACAGGGACAAACCTGTGCCTGCTGATGCCTCCCTGGGCTGCACCCACCAAGTGGGGACAGCAAAGGGCCCTGACAGCCCAGAGGCTCAGCACCACAGCCCCAGGGACCCAGAGCCCTCTCTGGGGGTCCAGCTGATTATGAACCCCAGAGAGAGGGAAACTCAGCTGCTGAGGCTCTGGCCTTGGGGCCAACAAGAGCAGCTGTGGGCCACCAACATTTTCTTGGGGCCATCTGCAGAGCGTGTGCTGTTGGCTGCTCCCAAGATAACTCATCCACCTTCATTTTCTCAGCTACTGACCAAGCCCAAGGCCATGGTCAAGTGAATTAGGCTGTGTCTGATGGTTGGTGCCTCCTGAAACAAGCACAACGAGCTCAATAATTGCTGTGCTCCTGCCTCCAGCCTCCATCCTGCATGGGGAAGAGGTGTCATCTTGCTGGGATGCAGCTCCAGTTATTCTGAGAGGGAGAGCCTACCCAAACCCTCTGCAGGGTCCTGAGAAATCCCCAGCCTCCTTTGGCAGCTGGCTGGGAAGGTGAAGGGATTACATTAGCAAGGCTGAATAAACCAGAGCCTGACACAGCTCCCAGGCTGCTGGGGAGGTGCCTCACTGCAGGCAGGCCCCAGGCAAAGCCTGGTGTTCAGAGAGCCCCCAGACCTGCCTTTGGGATGGGTTTGTGCCTGCTCAGCTCCACTGAGGCTTCCCATGGCAGGGGTCCAGCTCCCAACACCCCCCCAGGCAGCCCCAGAGTCACCTTTGTGGGGTCACCTTGTCCCCAGGCCCTGCTGCCCTGTGGCTGTTGGCTGTCCTGGGGTTTGGCCCCCAAAACAGCATAGTGTTGTGACCACACAGGTGTTCACACACACAAACACTGTCCTGGACTGCTACTGGTGGTCCCAGGAGATGTGGCCAGACCCCCTTTTCCTGCATGTCCCCTTCTCCTCAGCACAACCCCCCTGGCAACTTCCTCAGCTTCCAACCACGGCAGGGCAGGGAATTCCCGTGGAATCAGCCCTGCAAAATTGCTGAGGAAGGTGGAAAAGAATCCTGAGTCAACAAGAGGAGCTGGAGGGAGGGATGGGATCTCCCTGCAGGAGCGCTCCCTCCCTGATCCCAGGGAAGCATCACACATCTCCTTCCCTCAGAACGGAGGGAATTTCCTCATAGAATCACAGAAAGGTTTGGGCTGGAAGGGACCTTACAGACACCCAGTCCCAAGCCCCTGCCATGGGCAGGAACACTTTCCACCAGTCCAAGTTGTTCCAAGCAGGTCTGAATGAGGCAAACTCAGCAATTCACCCTGAGAGACCCGGCCTGTGCCAGCCTGGGTTAGAGCAGCCACCAGCAAATCCATCCTCACCCATCCCCACCACCTGAGCAGCAGCACAGTGAGCACCCTTCTCCAGGGATCCCAGGGCAGCATCACAGCAGCCTCACACAGCCAGGGAACCCCAGGATCTCAGGGCCAGGCTGGGATCTGCTTCACTGTCAAGCAGACCCTGCTCCACCCAAGCAGAGGCTGCTTTTGTCCTGCTCCTACCTGCCCCAAAGGAGCTTTTTGCACCTCCCTGCTCAGTGACCACAGCTCTGAGCACATCCCAGGCACTGCACATCCCAGGGCTTGCAGGACACTGGGAAGGAGGAACACAAAGCCCACCAAACAACAGCCAGGCAGCACATTTTGGTGTCACCAGCAAACCCCAACCTGCTGCTGCTCCACAGAGAGATGGCACTTGGGGTGGCTTAAAACGCTGTCCTCCCCCAGGGTCACACAGCACTGACACAGGACAGGGGTCACACTTACTTGCTGGGTTTGACAGGGGACCCTCTGCTGGGGGAATTCCGGCTCGGGGAGCTTTTGCTCACCCCCTTGAACATGTTGGCCGAGTCCCAGCTGCTGTCCCGGGCTCTGCAGGGTCCTGGTGGGCGCTGGTTCCCGGCTCTGCTCCCTGGGGATGGAAGGACGGGACTCAGGGAGGGACGGTCGGAGGAGAGGTAAAGAGCAGCTCCCGAGAGGCTCCTCCCCGCACGCAGGTGAGCAGCAGCAGCAGAGATGGAGGCGCATCTGAAAAAAAAAAAAAAAAAAGACTCGAAAAACCAGTTTAGGGTGGAAAGAGCAGAGCCCCAGAGGGAGAACGGGAGACCTCGCCCTGGCTCCGAGAGTGTTTGGGCTCACACAGCCGAGCAGCAGCTCCCCAGCAGAGGGACAGGGAGCACTTTGCAGGGAGGAAAAGCCTGGGAACGCGACTTGCAGCCACTGAAGGACACTTTAAAGCATCTACTTGCAGCATCTGTTTAAAATGCTGCAGAACAACAGAATCCCCACGGACAAAGCCAACCGAGTGTTTTCCAAGGTGGCAGCAGCACTTTGGGAATCAGCAATTCTCAGAACATGATGATATTTTTGCAGTCCAGCAAACTTTTGGCCCAGGCTCAGCACAAGGTGGCCCTGGCTCCCAGGAAAACACTGAGGGCTCATGGCAGAGGGAAAGTCAGCAGCTCCAGCACAGCATCCCAGGAGCCTCAACCACCAGGAATGAGGCTCTGGAAAAAATCCAGACCCAAAGATCTGGGTCTGAGGCTCTGCCCAGGTCCACACAAGACCTTAGCCCAGGCTTTGCCTCTGGGCAGCTCTTTCCCCTCTCTTGCAGAGTCCCAGGTGGTTCCCAGTAAGCTCAGCAATGCCCTGGCATCTCTGTGGCTCCTGGGGATGCCCATCCAGGCTGGGCTGCCCAGTGGGACTGCCCAGCCCCACATCCCTCCCCAGCCACAGCCAGGGCTGGCTGCTGCTGCTTTTAGACCAAGCCAAGTACAAAGGGCCCCAGAGACCAGGGACTTTGTGTTTCAGCCTGATCCAGCACAGATCCCTCAGCAACACAGGATCTCACCCAGTGCAGGACCAGGGAGGGAGGGCAGAGGATGGAGGAGGAAGGGAACAGGAGAAGATGAGGGTCACAGCCCCTACATAAGCACCAGTGAGACACCAGTGGTGCCAACACAGGTTTGTGGCTGTTCTTCACCTCTTCTGTGTGGTCCAAGGACAACCCAGGACCAGAGGAAAAGGCCCAGGGTCCATTGTCCCTTCCTGGGTACCCTCTTTGTCCTCTTTAAATTTAAATCACACTTGTCTCAGGAGAGAGGGAAAGACACAGACAGGATGGAAAGTGGTTGCTGAGAGATCACCCCTTTGCCATTGACATCCCACTGATGGTGATGGTCTCTGGCCAGAGCTGCTGGAGGCCCCAGGAAGACCCTCAGATCAGAGCCAGTCCCTGTCATGGGCATTCAAAGGCTTTAAGTGACCCAAAGCCTTGCCAGAGATGAGAGTTGAAAGCATTTGATTCCACACAGACCTGATTTTGTACCCAGACAAAACAGGAGCATGGGACAAGCTCTGCTGTGGGGGGCAGCTGTTTGCATGGGCCAGGATGGGATTAGTTCCCTGTAGATCCAAAGGAAACTAAATTAGACAAGATCAACTGCTGTAATCCTCTGGAAAACAGCCCCTGGCACATGGAGGAAGTTCTAAGAATTAGCTTCAAGAGTAGACTAAGCACCAACAGAGGTAAACTAAATACCAACAGAGCCCTCTGGACAGGCTGCTTCCCAAGCCATCCATCACCTGGAGCAGCCTGGAGCCTGCTGGGGCTCCTCACCTGCACAGCTCCAAGACAGCACCTTCCCCTCCTCTGTGTAACAACACTGCTGTGATCCTTCCCCTGGCCAAGTCTCTGCCTGGCCAAGATCCCTCGGAAATACAGAGCCTTCCAAAGGCAATAGTGGTTGCTGTCAGCCTGTGCACACACTGGCACACGCCCTGGCAGGCAGCAGCAGCCTCTGTGCCACACAGACGGACAGACAGACAAACACAGGATAATCCCTGGGAGGACAGAGAGCAGCGTCCTTGGCAGGGACCTGGCTGCTCACAGACCATGTGAGGCACAAGCTGGTCCTCAGCCCTAGTCCAGGAGTGATGCTGAGCACACAGCCTGGGTTGAGCTGCCTGTCCCTTGCTCAGCCAGACAGGGCAGGAGGACAAGGAGGACAGGCAGAGTCCATGCGAGGGGCAGCTCCTGGCTGCCTGCTCATCCTCAGAGAAGCAGGGCTTGCCCAGCCCTCAGCAAAGCTCCATCCCAGCCTCAGGAGAAAAAGCTGCCAGGGGAAGCCAGAGGATGGCTCAGGGGTGATGGGTCTTGCCAGCCCAGCAGCCCAGGCACAGCACCCAGCCCAGAAGCTTCTGCTGCTGCCCAACACTTGTGCCACACAAGGAATGTTCTGCTGCTGCCAGTTCAGCCTCCCCTGCTCTGTGATGGACACCAAGATCTGCTCAGGGGAAGGGGAAGTCGCTGCAGGAATCCTCAGGGGATTATGACAGATCCTCACACCTGTGGCAGGTACTGCTGGATTCAGCCCAGGCCAGCTCCAGATCCTCTGTGGGTTTTGCCCAGACTGGCCCGAGCTGTGCCAGGGCAGAGCACCGTGGTTAACCCAGACCCTGCAAGAAGCAACAGGCAAAGAGACCAGTTCAACCAGTTCTCCACCACAGCCACCCACACAGCTGCACCTGGCACTGGGGCCCAAAATGCTGGGCAGGACCTCCCTGCCCTGTGCAGCCTGAACCTGAGCACAGCCCTGGGGACCATCCCCACAGCACTGCCAAGGGTCCCCCATCTCCAGCAGGATCACTCCATCCTGCAGAGGGGACTAAGCTCCCTCCTGCCACAGCTGGCAGAGCTGCTGTCCCCACGGGAGATGGGTCAGGGGTGGGCAGCCTTCTCATCCCAGCTGTTCCAGCCTGGAAATGCTGATCCAGGGGCAAAGCTGAATCCAGAGTAGGCTGTGCCTTGCCCAGGCACATTCCCAGCTGGGCTCCAGCTCTGTTTGGGGGGTGTGATGCATCTCCTGGGGGAACAGACCTGGGGCTGGCTGCTCCTGCAGGGCTCCAGACACAACAGGGGGTGGTATGGGAAGTCACACCACAACCACTTCATTGGTTTTCCAGAGCAGGATTTATCCCCATGGCTGGGAGCTGTGCCAGGATGCAGATCCTGGTTTTACAGGGCAGTCACACAACCAGCAGCTGCCTCTTGCTGCTCACACAGCTGAGCAGTTGCCTGCAGGGACAGATAGCAGGCACAGCTGCCTGGAGGACCTCGGTGAGCACAGAACATTTCAGGGCAGGGAGATTTCAGAAACCATCCTGGGCTAACCTTTCATAAGAGATTGGCAGAGGCTGGAGGATGGAATGCCATCATTATCAGTTTAGCCTCTCTGCTGGCTTTTTACAGGGGGGATGGCAGGTGAACATGGCCCATAAATGATTTGCTGTTACCTGTGGAGACCATTTGCCTTCTTGGACAACAATGAGCTTCCCTCCCCTGTGCCTGTACTCTCCTGAGCACCCTCTGCACACCTTTCCTCCAGATCAGTTTTCTTTCCATTTCACCTCCTTGCTCTTGAACTTCTTCATTCTTGAACTCACCCCCTTGGGATGTGATGCAACAAAATCAAAGCACTGTACAAACCCTCCTGTGTCATCACACCAACCCAGAGCTGCTTCTGGCCAGACACTGCAGGGGAAACTCCACTTTTAAGCTCCAAAATGACTCTATAGAGAAGTGGGTGCCACAGCAGAGCAAGGGAAGGACCTTTACAACAAATTTAACCATTGGGAAGTAGGAGAAACACAGGAACAACCAGCGAGCACAGACACAGAGGGTGGTTGGGGTTTGGTCTCCAATTGTTTGGCACCTGGAAACAGCCTGGAGCTGTTTATAAAATACCTATGGAAAAGCAGTTTATGCACCTCCTCACACTGTAAGGGCCCTGCTCGTGATGACCCACATTTACACCAATAAAACCAAGGCCTGTCTCACCAGCAGCAGCACCCACCACTTCCCCAGGGATCCCACCTCTGCATCCATGAGGGATGCTCTGCTCTGTGGAGATGCTGCTTGTCTGGCAACAGACCAGCAGGTACAGGCAGCCCAGGCCAATACAAAGGACACCTGGTCTTTGCAGCTGGAGATTGAGCCTGTAACCCTTGAGCTGATCTCACCACAGGGAAACCCTTCTGAATGTCTCCAAAGCCATGGAGAACAGGGGAGAGTGAAATCAGGGCCCCCAGAGACCACCTTGGGAGGAATCAGAGCCTGGTCCCACACACTCACCAGTCTCTGCTTGCCTTGCAGACACCAAGGATGGCACCTTTTTGTACAATTCCTATTCCAGCCTTTTTCCTCCTTGTGGAGCAGTTTTTGTATTCCACAAGCCAAAGTGAATCTCCAGAGCCTCAGAACAACCTAATTGGCAAAACTGCCTCACCACTGGGATAATAGGACACTTGATTTTCTAGAGTCTAAAATTACTGGGTCCTCAAACTTTGTTTTGCTTTACCTTATCTTTGCCAACTGATAAGCAGAGAGGAAGTGCAAAGGCCCCAGGACTCCTCCCTGCAGGTGGAATTCAGACCCATTAAAAAGCTCCCCAGGTTGGGGCAGGCTCAGCACCCTGCCAGGTCTGCAGAGGCCAGGAGGCTCTGCATGCAGAGCCAACTCAGCTCCAAGGGATCTCTCCCCAAAAACCAGAGGTGGCCCAATCCAGCACAGCACAAATGGGCAGCCCTTGTCCTGCTCCTTTGGATCTCTCTAAATACAGAGAGATTCCCACCACGCCATCTCCTTAACAGCCCAGTCCCAAGGCTGTTATGGACTACTCATCCCCTTCAGACATCAAAAGGACCTGTCTGCTTCCCACCCCACGGCCTCTCCAGGCTCATTCCAGCATCCCGCAGCTCCTCCTGAGTTCAAGCCCCAGAGCTAACGAGCAGGACATCAGGGCAATTCCCTGCAGCAGTTAACGCGTTAGCCTCATTTTCCTCTCCCCAGAGGATTAGCAAGGCTGTAATAGCACTAAATAAATCCACTAATGGCAGATTCTCAGGACACTTTGTCTGGAAAACTTGCTCATAACTTACAGGATGCAGCCTGCACATTTGGCTTTATTATCCGGTGACACGGCTGAAGGGAGCTGCTCCCAAACAGAGTGATTGGATCTGAACAAAATGTGTCCTAGATCACTAACGAGGCAATGAGGTAATTAAACACCTGCCTGGAGACGCAGCCTTTACACACATGGCGCAGCTGGAGGAAGAACCCACGGGATCAGGGTGGGACATCAGAGCTTTTGGAGTGTTTCTTTCAAAGCTGCTTTACCCAAACAGGAGTGCCCTGGAGAAGGGACCATCCCCTGCAAACGCCGGGACAAAGCACCAGGCAACCAGCCCATGTTGGGATGATGGAAAGTTAAACACCAGGGCAGGTCTGCCCTCCACACTGGGGCTGCAATGTGCAGAATACCTGCAGGATGGGGTATTGCAGGTGATGGCCAACTGAAACATGTGCTGGGAGCAGCTCACAGATGTTCCTGCTTGGGAGAACAACCTCCACTCAAAGAGATGACTGAGGCAGCAGGCCTTCAGAGAAGAGGGGCCAAGGAAGGAGCATCCCATCCAACAAGACCTGGAGGCCATTGGGAAGGAGGGTGCTCACACCAGCTAGGAAGGATCATCCTTTCAGACACCCACCAAACCAAACCAAACCCATGGGAAGGCTGTGCTTGCACCACAGGGCTATCAGGAGAGGAGACAAACCCTTCCAGGGTGACTAAGGCAGGGGACAGAACATTGATAGCCCCTGCAAAACACCTCCCATCTCATCTGTGAGGGCAGAGAGTGCAGCAGCCAAGAACATTTGAGCCAAGGGGAGTCATGCTGCAAACTGCCAGTTTCAGCCCAGAGCCCCAGATGCTTTTCAATCACACATAAACCTCCTGCAAAGCTCCAGTTGTGAGCTGCTGTTGCCTGACTCAGCATCAAATGCTTCTGTCTCACAGGCAGAGACCAGGGCAGGATGAATGTGTCTGCCACAGCTAATTCTGCGTGGCCAGGCCTCACCTTCCCCGACTTAATTTGATGCTCTGAGAAAATTAGACGTTCTCCTGCTTCTGTAGAAAAAGGCAAGCACTGAAGGTAATTCAGAGGCTTTGATGCTGCTCTTTAGTCATTCGGGCACCACAGCCCCGGCCTGGCTCCCTAGACTGACCACGGGCAGGGATGGGAGTCACTAATCCTCATGCACAGCGTGTGAGCCTGGGGCAAAGCCCTGTGTCTGTGCTGTGCATGGCCAGCAACGTCCTGCAGCCCAGTGAGGCAGGGACAAGATCATTTCCAGAGCAAGAATTTTGACTTTAATAGCCACAGCACCTCGGGTGCTCACCAGTGGAGGAGTTTGATGAAAATCCCAGTGTGGCAGTGCCTGGAAATGCCAAGTGCACACTCAGACCTGGGTCTGGATTTGGATGGATGGCACTGGGGAACATGAAAGCTGCGCCCCAGGGCTGCCCGTGCACAAGAGACATGTACATGACACCCTCTGAAAGTGGTTTTAAACCTCCCTCTCTGAGCCATCACTGCTTTTTGGGCCAGAGGTGGGAAGGTTTTCACCACAGGTCCCTCACAGCAGCCCAGGGAAGGGCTGGGGATGGACACAGCCTCCTCCCTGCCACACTGGGTTTGCACTCGGGCTCAGCTCTAAGGCTGTAACCAGCACTGAGCAGGTGCTGTTGGTCCCAAAGTAAATCCCAAAGCAAACACGGAGAGTGAGCACACTCCAGGGGCGGATGCTCCCGAACAGGGACTTCCTTGCTTTGTCCCCACCCAAATCCCATCGTGCTTCCCCAAGAGCCCAGTGACAGCCCTGTCACGCCGTGGCTTTGCAGGACCGAGCCCCTGCTCAGGCACAAAAGCAGCAAAGTCAGGCCCAGGAAACCTCACCCAAAGGGAGACGGGCAGGGAGGGGCTGCATTTCTCAAACCTGCTCACCCTCGGCGTGGTCCGGGTGAGCCCCAGAGCAGAGCCCGGCTCCAGCCCCGGCTGCGGGCGGGTCCCCCGAGCCCTGCGGGATCCGCTCCCGGTGAAACCACCAAACCCCGACAGGGCCGGGGCTGGAGGGACCAAAGGGCAGAGAGCCCGGGCTCTCAGCCGGGCTGGACCGGCAGCTGCAGCCCCAGCACTTCCCCAGCCCCGAGCAGGGAGGGAGGAGAGGCAGAGCAGCCCCAGGACAGCCCCAGCACAGCGGCTGCTCTCAGCCCTCCTTTGCCGGGATCCCACCGCGCATCCCTCCCTCCCAACAGGGTCACAGAGGGATTTTCTTTGGCAGGAAAACCGACCTCCAGCTGTTCTTGTTTGGAAACAGCAATCCCATCCTGGAGAGGAGGAGGAGCCACAGAGAGTCAGTGTCAAATCAACTCACTCAAGTGAGCAAACACCTCAATCACCCCCCGGCTGCAGCCCACGGGGTACCTGAGCTGACAGGGCACTTCACAGGAGCTGGGGGGGAGAACAGAAACCCCTCGGCAGATGCATCTCCGCCCAAGAATGAATTCTACTCCCACAGCAATTGGACAAGGGACTTCCCACTCCTCAATTCAGCACCTGCCAGCCAAACCTACAAACTGCTGCTCCAGAGCCACAAATGCCCCAGAGGAGTCCTGACAGTGCCCACCTGGGATGTCCCACAGTTGGAGCAGCTTAGCTTAGGCAACAACTTTCTAGCAACACAATCCCTTTTTAAAAACACCCCCAAACCCTTTTTTCAAAGGTGGCAGACACTGTTATTTAGGAGCTCCCAGGCCAGACTGTTACAATCCCATGTTACAATCCCACCTTTCAGTTCTTTCACTGCCCAGTTTGCCTCATGCTCCCCACTTCCGTCCCCCATGAGTCCTTTGAGACACATCCCTTTGAGTGCACAACCAGAAATAAACATTGCTCAGACACAAGGTCTATCACTGGTGGTGGAATGAGGACCATGATGAACATCTCATTTCTACTTTAATACATGCAATGGTACCAGGCATGGCTGGATCAGCCTGTAATTAAAATTCCAGAGCTAATCCCAAAGATACTCCATAGGAAAAGTTGATTGAAAGCAATCCTCTTGACCATTATGCTGGAGTTTCCTGTTCTGAGTGCAATCCCGTGGCCTCCTTGCCAATTAATTCATGGAAAGAGTGCAAGCACTTTAAAGGAACAGCCATGAAAGAGCAGTGCAACAAGGAAGTTTCCAAGCCCCAGAACATGCTCTGAACCTTGCCCTGGCTGTTCCAGGCCCAGCACCTGGGCAGGCCCAGGGGAATTGTTTGTTCTGCCCATCAGACACCTCACCTGCTTGCCCCTGCAGCTCTGTGAGCCTCACCTGTGCCAGCCCAGGCTCCACTGCAGGGCTAAAAGCCTCAGTTTGGTCACTCTGGTCTGGTCTGCATCGTACAGATGACTTCGACAATTTTTTTCCCTTCTTTACATTTTTAGGTTTTTTCTCCTGAGCCTCATCAGGATCTTCCACGATTTAAGCCACACAACTACTCCCAAACCCCACTCCCTTTACTTTCCACTAACATTACACCAAAACAAACAAGCCAAGTCACTTCGGAGTGGTGTTATCTGAGCCTTGGGGCAGAAGATCCTCCTCCAGAGCCAAGTGGCCATTCCCCAGGGGATGGTGTGACCTCGAGCCTGAGTGCTTGGGCTCAGTGCTCCTAATACAAACTACACGCCTCAGAGATCAGGAATAAAACTTTATTGTTTTCAAATTTCTTATCTGCGTTCAACTCCTCAGTTCTCTGTCAAACCACGTTTGGCAGAAAGAGGCCAATTGCTCTTAGGTTTTTGTAACTGTAACTAGAAAGTTTCTCTGGAACCAATCCAGGCACAACAGAGATCCGCAGAAGGAAAGCAGTGTTTGGTGCAAACCAAAGGAGAACACTTGTGGGATTTGATTCAAAGGCTGAGAAGAGCAGCTCAGTGGACACAGGGACCAGGTGAGCCTGATCACTGTGGGCCTTTCCTTGCCTAAAAGGCAATGGGCTTTATGGGGAAGAGAAAGCTGCCAGTCAAGACCAAGTGTTCTAGAAATTGCCATCTGATGAATAAAGCCTTCCACATTTCTTTCACCTATACACTTCCCTTTCGTCTGTGAAATGCCCCTGGAATGCAGAGGAAAAGGGAATTGGCTACAACACAAGAAATTCCCATATTGTTTCCATGTTGCAAAAATTAAACAAGAAGTTCCTCCTCCTCCTCCCACCTCTGAGCACACAGTCCCTCTGTACTTGGCGAACTCACAAATCAGATCAACTTGGAACAAAGTAAGCATTCATATTAAAATAATGGGAATTGTTAATTCCCCCATTCATCTGACATGCACTTTGCAAGGAAAAATTCCCATTACAACAAAAACCTAATAATTCAAAACAGTCCTTCTGTTTCCAACCTTAACTCCAATGCCTAAAAAGGAGAAAAAACACCAAGTCCACACAAACAGAACAAACTGTTGCTTCACCTGCCAGTTACAGACTGAGTAAAAACCACACAGTGCTGGTTCCAAATGCTTTATTTAGGAACAGTTCTGCCCATGTGCTATGGGTTTTTTTCCTGTTGAAGTGATCACAATTATGAAATTGTCTGCACTTTCAAAGTGCCCATCCCCGTGGCACCTGGGTGCTTTATAAAAAATGCTGTCTGGCACGACAGAGATGAATTATCACTCACAAACCTACTGGTCTTCTGTTCCTTATCCCTCGTTTCAGGTGTAGCTACTGACCAGGGACAAGAAACAAAGCAGCAGATGAACTCCAGAAAAAGATCATCTTGTTTTCAGGCAAGGTTTAGATCAGAGACAAAACAAACACCAAGAGACCCAACTTCCCAAGAAGAGCAAGTAGCTATTTCTAAAGCCACCCATGAAGCTATTCTCCCAGGAAAATACTTTCAAGAATAGGTTCTACACTGTATTTAGGTATTTAACAAAGTGTGTGTATGAATAAAGAAGGGTGCTATTGGCCCAGAGTACAAATTCACCACCACAGCAGGAGTTAACCATCATGTTTGCCATCCTTATTGATAAGGAAAGAGGCTCTATTTTGTCATTTCTGAATGTTACATTCCTAAAAAATAGAGAGACTTCTGGGTTCAAGGGGAAGGAGAAGTTGCCCCCTTGGCTACTGTTCCACAGCCATTGTGTGGGAGCCTCACCTTGCTGGTTTAGTTCTGCATCTATTTCTCCCTCTGTTTCCCAATTACACCCATGTTCTAAACCAAAAAACCAAATTATAGTGTCAAATAATGAGGCAGAGGCAGGAATCAAATTGTATCTGTGCCCTGGTCCATGGTAAGATGTGTACGAGCCCTGGACAGACCACTGATCACAAAACTTCTCCACACAGAAAGGAATTTCTTTGTGCTCCAGGTTATTTTCAACTATTTATAGTGTATGTTTTTTTCTGAGTAAGTGTTTGTCTTTAAAACACTGGGAGAGAATGTGTGTGCACAGACATAAACACAGGACACAAGGGAGAAGATGGTAAAACTTCCCTCTCTTGGTTTCAGGTGCAGCTGTTTGTGTCCTAGAACCTCTTGGAGCTTTTCCTTCAATACAGAATAAAACCTCTGTTCCTCTGGGGGTCCTGGTTAACTTTTGAATCCAAAAATGCCCTTTATATATCCTGTGAGGCCACTCTTGGCCTTCTGCTCCACCTTGTCCTCCAGAGGAGGGAAAGCAACATGGTTAAGGGCGAGGTCAAAGAACAAGGGTTTGCATGGAATGGGCTGGAATCCTGGTGGGAAGTGCACAAGGCTGACTTGTTTGCTGACCAGGGAAGGATCCAGGCAGAAAGTCTCAAACCGTTCTGAGAGTGGCTGCAAGAGACCGAGGCAGGGACACAAATTAAATTCCAGTCACACCAAAAGGGTCAAACATCAAACAGGACTGAGCAGCAACTGAGACAAGACAAGTTCAAGTTCCCGTGTGAGAGCTCTGGAGACTTTGAAAATTATTTAACCTCCTGTCAAACCACAGCTGCAGGATCTCTGGAAAACCCTCCCATGTGCAGAGAGAAAGCTAAATAAAGAAAGCTGCCACACTGGAAGCTGCAAACAGCCTCTCAGCTCCTACCCCACTGTGTCAGGTACCTTTAGCACCAAGCCTAATAAAATCTCCTAAATAGACATGACCAAATCCTGATCAATGTGACATTTCTTGTGTTGTGAGACAGACTCAGGTAACAGGATAAAGGTGATGGTCACTAAGAGCACAGCTGGAATTTGCCTGAGCTCTTGGCTCTTACCTTGCCATCCTTGACCTGAGATGGAGACTCAGTCTCATGAGGATCATTTGCATCTGCAAAATTGAAGAAAAGGGGATAAAACTAACAGGCTTGACTTAGGTGTAGAGTAAGATTGTCTCAGGAAGCAGCTGTGCTCCAAGCTTAGCCATGATCCTTGCTCTCTGGGATGCACAGGACAGTATTTTCAGCAGATTTGATTTCCAGAGTAAGCACCACACACTCATCTAGAGCCAACACAGCCCTGCAGTGGTAGAGCTTCTCCTTCACACTGTCATGAGAAGGTCTGGAAAGCAGCACACAGCTTGAGTGAAGGACTCAGGGGGTGTCTGTTAAAGCAACATTAAGGCAATAAAGGAGGCAACACACTCCTTGTCCTGGATTTCCAGCAGCGGCACAGCAAAAACAGCAGCGCAAGAAATCACAAAGTTCATCCATCTCCCAAAGCTCTGTTGACCAGGATGACACTGACAGAGAGAACATCTCTGCTCTCCCTCTTCTAAATAGCTTGCCCAGCCAGGCAAAACTGTGATGAGTAAGGCTGAAGTGTTTGCAGCAAAAAAACACCACTAAACTGCTGCTCTGTGCAGGTCCCCTAAACAGGTGCACATCCCCAGGAAGAGTTTTAACATCCCTGGGCAGGGAGCAAGATGCCAATGTCCTGTCACTGTCAGCTGACCTGCACTACACACAGCTAGAAGCAGCTAGAATTAGGGGAAAAGTACTTTTCCAGAGCCCTCATGAATGGTGATGGAAAGACATTTGGAACTTTAGAAATGAAATAAAAGGAATGAAATCGCTGCAGGGGCTTTGGTCAAGATACATTACAGCAGAGTTCTAGTATAGCTGTGTTACTCACCTAAAATAGCTGCTGCTTGCAAGGAATACTTCTCTGCATTGACTTGAGTGATGAGATCCTGCACATCAGGCAGCTCCTACAGCATTAAAGAAAATTATTTGAGAACCTGAAATATGCCAGTCTAAGAGTCAGAGCAAAAGTAAAACCAGACAGAGTAAGAACTAAGAAATTAATTCCTAGTGTTGATAAGCTTTCTCAGAAGAGGAAAAGCTACAGGATTGTGCTTCAGGCACCACAGAAGTTGAATAAGAGAAAATGCACAGGTGAGAAAAAGTGGTAAATTGTTTTGGAGTTGGTGCAAGTCTGTCCCTCCTCCAAGTGAGCGGCCAGGTAAAGTGTTCCCATGTCACTAGAAAGTCTCTACTATAATGAACATTACCCTTCTCCCTATTTAAAGATCAGTCCTGAATTGTAATGGCCTGGCACCTAATTAACAATTAATAGTGAGACTGAGCTGCTCACTAAAACTTCAGCTTCAGGACTGGGTTTGTACCTTCAAGCTGTTCCTGTGAGCTCCAGCTCCCGACTGAACCTCGCGAGCGTATTTCAGAACCCTCTCGTACAACACAAGGGCCTCACTCCACTTCTTCACCAGCACATAGGACTGGGCAATGAAGAAACACCTGCAACAGTCAAGAGAGCATTCCTGACCTGTTAGTTATCCATGCCTTTTGCCAACTGAAATGACTGACAATAGGAGATATCTTTAAGTAGCAGTGAGCATTCCCTTTAGGAACCAGTCTCAAAGGATAGGGGAAAATGGATCAAAGGCCTGCACAGCACACAGAGCCATGGAATTACAACCTTTGAGGGTGTCATCTGTGCTAAAGAAAACCTGGCTGCTTCTCAGTCACCTGTAAGCTTTGTATACAAGTGTCTTCAATCCAATCTCCTTTTGGAAGTTCTTGTCCTCTTCTAGGCCAGGAAGTTGTGTCAGTTCCACAAGGTTCTGTGCAAAGGAGAGTCAGGATAACAAATGAAGGCATTGCCTTTCTCTGGAATCTGCTGGACTAAGAGAAAGCTGCCCCTTCTGACAAGTCAACAGAACACTCCCAGGGAAATAGTTTCCAGTTTTCTAATTATCAGTTTTCTAACCTTGTGAAGGACTCTCATTGAAACTTGTGCAAGTTGCCCTCAGGACAGACTTCCTGACACATACAGGAATTAAGACAAAGACTCCTTAGATTTCACATGAACTAATTCTTCCATAAGGCATTTCCCACTCCCATTCACAACTGCTTCAGCTACACGCTCCCTCAGTTAACTGCAAAATTATGGGGAGAAACTGAAAATCTGTTTATGAAGAGTAAGTATTTTTAGCTGCTACTTTCCCTGGCCAACAGAAACTAAGCCAGCTCTAAGGGTGCTGCATGGGAGTAGGAAAGACTATTTTAAACCTGTATTAGAATACAAAACAAAGGACACTCATTCAAGCAGCTGGTTCTGCTCATAACTCAAAGAGTGTTTTTGTGTTTCATGCAGATGTTGAACATCACTGAGGTACTTGAAGGTACTCAGCTGCTCTTCAGACTTCACGGTAGTTCACTTGCAGTACTGCATCTCTACAATAACCTTTTGCACTCAAGTTCCCTGGTCAGACTGGAGGGCTGGATGTGTTTTGGCAGCAGTACCTGCAGGATGATGTCGTAGAGGCGGATGAGGTCCTGCGGCCGTGGCGAGCGCTTGCCGTCCTCGTCGGAGCGCTGCTGCTGCAGCAGGGCCTTCTGCAGGGACTGGGCCATGCTCTCGTTGCGCTTGATGGCCGTGGACAGCTTGATGTAGGTCAAATAACTGCCAAAATAAAATGAGAAATCCCGTCAGCACTGTCAGAGCTACTCAGACGTTACTCTGTGTTCTACACTGGTGGTAGAAAAACATCTTGGAAGGTCGACGTGAGAGTCTGGAGTAAAATGTTTACAGAGCTGCCCGAATTAGATCCTTATCTGTACAGTCATCCTTTGGGATCCCAGAGGCCCAGAAGAAAAACTTCATAAAACAAAACCAAACAAAAATAAAATCTTGACATAGGAACGCGGCTACTTCACACTAGCACTGGCAGCAATGTTTGCCTGTTACCTGTGTAAGTACTGGATGTTGGACACCTTCCCAGAATCATTTTCCAGAGAGTGTTCTCGCTGCTTCTGTGGGCAATGGAGACAAAACACTGCATGATTTACTTAAAACTGGTGGCCAAGGGACCAAAACACAAAACAACTCAAAGTTTGGGTTTGGGTGAGCCATTGAAGCTGTAACAGACTTCTAGGCAAAAGAGGGAGGACTTCTCCACTGCTATTTCCACCCTCCAGTTCTGAAGAGAGTAAATTCAAATTTTGGAGCTCTTTATTAAAGAAATCCTAGCAAGTTTAACACTAAATCAACCCCAAGGAAACATGGTGTCACTGGAAGTAGAAACTGATCTTTGCTGCTTACCTGGTCTGGTTTCAATTCTTCCCGAACAGCCTGAATGGCATCTCTGCACTCACTGAGTAAAGACTCAAACAAACGTTCCTTTGTCTCTTCATTTTCTGCCTAAGAGCAAAGGAGAGTCAAGATGGATGAGAAATCAGAAATTTTTGTATGATGCATGAATTAACTAAGGAGATTAAATAAAGTTTCTCCCGTATTATGTCTTTAAGGTCCATGAGTAGTTAGAACTCCAACCTGTGCCTGGCTGCAACATATTCTTGGGGGAAATCTGCCAGAAATTGTGGAGAATGGGATCGGTGCTGAGAACTGAACAGCAGTGAAGGCCAAGCAGACACAGCTCATGGCCTCATTCCTGCACCAGTTGCCTTCCTTCCTAGCAACTCCCTTCCCTTCCTGGATGGCACCTGCACTGCTCCCTGAGTTGAGGCTGAACTGCACTGTGGGAAAGGCCCAGCAATAGAAGAGCTGAGCTGTCCTGAACTGGCAAATTACCAATGCAGACAGCTCTTGTTATGCTGATTTAATTTTTCCCATGTGGTAAGAACATGCAGATGATTATCTTTCCTCCACTCCCACTCTAGCAATGTTCACAGTGGCAATAACTTGCTTGTTTGAAGCATTTTTTACAGTAACCCTATATTTTAGCAGCAGGAGTGACTGAGTGCTTTTCTGCTGTCGCCATAAGTTTTGTTAGAAAAAAAAGTGAAAAGCAGCTTTTGGCCTTCTGTTCCAAAACCAGAACTTGAAAACAAGTTTGAAAAAACAAGTTGAAGCCTGATCTCTGCCTAATTTATTGGCATATTGTGTACCCAATTAAAAAAGCTCCCAAATGCAAACTCAGCCTTCATTCAGATGCTGAGAAGGAAACCAGGTGGAGATTGCAAGACTTACTGATTCAGTAAGAAAAAAACTACTCAGAAGCAAATCTCAGCCTCAGTGACTGAAGGAGAATTCAAGAGCACCAGCACTATGTTCTACCACTCCCAAGTCATGCAACAGTGTTACATGAGCTTTGCTGCAATAAATTTGCAGTTGTCCAAAAGAATAAAAAACTGCCTAAAACCATGCTCACTTCTCTTCTGTGCAGCTCTACAGTCTCTGCCTCTCCACTTCCCACGTTCACAACCCCAATCAGTGATTTTATTTTTACTCCCTCACAAAGCCTCAGGTATCCTGCAATGGAGGCGGTTTTTTGAGTTTGGAGGTTTTTGTTTTTAATTTAAGATTTGCTGTGAGAATTTTTAAGGTGGGACTGACTCCTGAGAATTAGCAGAGACGAGTCTGACTGCATTCTCAACCTCACCCAGAGCAGCACAGCAATTTCACTGTAAGCACAAAAATGAAAACAGACATGGCCAGATCATCATTCAGGCACAAACAGGGCGAGGGCTGGGCCCTGCAAGGAAACAAAGGTTTTCCTTTCTGAGCAGAAACTCCTTGAGCTGATTCTATGCATAAATACACACGTTCTGATTTGGGAGATATCAGATCATGGGACTGAGACACAAGTGCTACAGCTGGTGATTCAATTGTCCTGATAGAATTGCACAGGTTCATGGAAACCAATTCCACTGAACCCAATTCCAAACATGTGGAGTGCTCAGCTGTCAGGTTTTCTTTGGTCTAAAGCACTGTGTAACATCTCTGACAGTTATTACCACCCATTTTTGTTGCAATCTAGAGATGAGCACAGAATCCCTGAGGCAATACCAGGTAGGAGCACACACCTGTGTCATGCTGCTCTACAGCCTTGTCAGTTCAACCTGCTGGGAGCCAATGGGCCCCCAAAGTGTTGCCTTCAAATCTGTAAAAGGACTGACACAAGCAATTTTAAACCTGGATTCCTCTTCCAGTTTGGCTCATTTGTTCTGTTCCTCCCATTACCAATAAGGAACCAAAGGCAACAGTATAATTGCACTGGGAGACTCCATTTTTATACAAAACAGACTGGTTTTACTCCTAATTAAACCTTGCAGAGCGCTGCTGTTATGTCAGGGTTTCAGCTCTGTGAAGATGAGCAGAAAGGTGCCAAAAATCCCAGGAAGCACAATTCATTCACCTGAAGCTGGACTGCCCATCTCAGCTGACATAACTCCAGAACTGCTGCCAAAAAGGCAAGTTTTAGCTCCCTGGGAATGTAAACAGTGCTGCTGCATGCTCAGCTCTCACCAGTCCACTCAACTCCTCTGTTCAGCCAGAACTTCTCAGGGATGCAAAGCAAGATGAGAACAAATTCAGGCTGTTCTGCCACTACTTTAGAGAGCAAATAAACTGAAAAAGTCCAACTGTCAGCTGCCAGGATGGAAGTTAAAGGAGGGAACACTGAACTCTGAGCTGTACTTCCACCTGCTGGCCACACTTATGTGCTTCCTGAAACCAAATCCATTCATCAACATCAATTCCTAACATTATGGGTAACAGTCAGGTTTCCAACCCAGCCATATCCTGTTCATCCTAACCATACTCTTCTTTGTCCCCTGCTTTGGTCTTATCCCTCTGTAGAGTTTTTGTTTTATCATTTCTGGTTTTATTTATTATTCTCCTGGTGATAAAAATGTTTTTAATGCTGCAAAAATGCCATTTTTAATGCCAAGAGCTGTTACTGAAGACCCTTTCACTGCCTTTTCAAACTCTGAGTGTGTATGCAGCCAGTGAAAAGCAGGATACCTCATCTGGTCACTGCTTTCAAGGAAAAAACTACATGTGTGAGACTTGACTATAATACTAAAGACATGCATAGTATGTGCCAGTGAGCTGGACTTCAATGATCCTTGTGAGTCCTTTCCAACTCAGGATATTCTATGATTCTATGAAGTATTTCAGAACCATTACATATGAAATTAATTTACATCCTGATATTTATTTATCCACTTCCTGCTTTTGACAATTTCTGTAAGTCAGTAAAGGAATGGAATAGATCCTCACAGCACCTGCTACACCTGGCAAATGGCTACTTGCAGCTGAAGAAAACATGGCCAATATGTATTTTTATTTAGGCTATTCTGAAGTTGAAGCATTTGAGCAAGATGCTTAAAGAAATTTGAAGAGTCATTCAAAACCAGTAACTCTTAAAAATGTAACCTTCATTGCCAAGTGATGTACTAATAATAATGGTTACCACCCTGCTGCTGGAAGGCAGCACAGAATGTTCCAAGGATCAGGAATACTCAGAACACATCTCCCACACTACTCCACTCAGCAGACTGTGAGAGCTATCCCCAGCTGACACTTCAGCTTTGGGTTATAATCAGTATTCCCACTTTTACCTTCAGCCTTCCAGACTCAAGTTTGAAAAAAAATGAGATTACTCAAAAGGTTTTAGTTGAGGTACCAGGTATTGCATAGAAGAAAAGAGGATGGTGGGAAGGGCAGGATGGAGAGGGCTGCTGGGTTACCTGAGCAATCGCTGCCTCGTTGTCAGCCAGCCCCAGCAGGAAGATCCTCACTTTGTCAATCTTCACTGGGACAGTTCTCCCTCTCCACTCCACCTCACTCATGGTGGCTGCCTGCTTTGCCCGAGTCTGGGTGATCAGGGCCTGCACAGAACACACTCAACTTAGGAGCTTGAACTTACAGGGATGCAAAACTGAACCTCCAGAATTCATGTTAGACTTGACTACACTGAAATCAAAGGACTTTTTAGGAAAATGTTGTTTCCCACAGAGCCTAGGCTTGCTTGCTCAGTTCTGTTCTATTCTGGCTCTTGAATGGTTTGCTGCAGCAATATTCATGCTCAGCACGGTAATAATGAAGATTTCGAGTTGAGGCATGCAAACAAATTACCTCCAGTTTTTCTGCAAGAAGACCTTCAGTGCCACCAGACCTCAGTCTCATCTGCATCAACTCATTCATGGCAGACTGGTCACCTGAGAGAATCAACAAACTGAGATCACATTTCCATTTGACTTCCAAATTACTTTCATATACAAAAATAATCATTAGATTTTATACTGGCAGTTTAGGGACAAGCGTGCAATTTCATTCTGACTTCATTGGCAAGCTACCACAAACTGTTATTCTGTCTCTCTACACATAACCACAGGTGCTGTTGCAAAATGAGGCCCTTTCTGCATTGCTAAACTGTCCCAGAACAAGTGCAGAATTTGCCCCAAATATTATGACCTCAGTGTCACTTAGACAGGGTTTAACTAAACCAAAACTGCTTTCATGTGAACAGATGGGGCCCCCTTCCCTTACCAATGTTGTAGGCACAGTAGCGAATGTTGGGAGAGATCTCCTCTACACGCTGGTTATACAGCACAGCTTGTTCTTCTGTGAAAGCATTGGCCAGCTTTTCATAGATGGTCCTACAGCAAAGGACAAACATTAACACTGCAGTGTGTGTCACTTGTGAGGTGCTATCCTAAGGGAACAGTTTGTGTCTGTGCTCTGGAGGATGCTATTTCTTCAGCAGCACTTCCCAGCTGAGCACGATTAACTAAACGACTCACAGAGTTGCTGCACATAACTGAAGTGATCCAACACTTTTTACTGAACAAAGCAGGTGAAGTGAGGGACTCACTTGCATTTGTTGAAAGCCTCCATTGCTGCCTTCCACTCCTGGTGCTCGAAGCGAAGCATCCCGGTGAGATAAGCCATGTAAGCCTGCAGAGAGAGCGAGGGCAAGGTCACCTCCCCACCACCAACAGCCTCAGCAGTGCCACCTTTAGCACGGAGCCTGCTCTGACTCCTGCACTGAGTGACTAAGCTTTGCCCTTTTCACTGGGGCTTCCCACAGAAGACAACTGATTTGGATGACAGGTTACAGCTACCCACCTCTTCTCCTTTAACTGACTCTGCTACATTTCTAAGGAACCACAGAATCATAAAATGGAATCACAGAACGGAATGACTTGGAAAGGAACTTAAAGATTATCAAGCTCCAACCCCCCGCCATGGACAGGGACACCTTCCACTAGACAAGGCTGCCCAGAAATTAAAACAGAGATATATTTCTTGTTTGTTAAGCAATGGTCCACTGATGTCACAAAACTTTCTTCCCCAGCAATATGCTATACAATGGCAGTTTAATTAACTGAGTACAGCCTCTTGTTCAAAGAGGTCACAACAGTTGTTTCCTGTTTTCCAGGAACTGAATCTCCGAATTTTGCATTCTAGGTGGCTACATCAGCACATTTAACAATAAGGTAACTCAGTAGATAAGCAGCTTCTTAGGTTGTGTTGCACCATCTTAGCTGCCCTCAATTCTTCGTACTTTTATTACCCACTGAGAGATAGTAATCATTTCCTCACCCCAAACTCCAAAGGTTTCTTGTTCAGCCTTTGCTGTACAACAAGACCAAAATATCAGTGGCTACCTGAGCTTCCAGCTTTGTCTTGGCATCCACCCTGTTGCTCTCACAGAGCCTCTCCAGCTCCTCAGCGTGTTTCACAGCCTTGCGCAGCCGCGACAGCAAGTGGAAACGCTTGCGGGGCTCCGTGTTGGCCTCCTGCTTCAGCTGCATGGCATAGCTCCAGGCCCTCTCTGCATCCATCAGGATCAGCAGCAAATACCTGCAGGCCACAGGAGGGGCCAGGGGACAACAGTGACACTCAGACAAGAGTTGCAACACCACCAGTTGGTGGTGACGCATTTGGTCTGTTAAGTTCAGTAGCAGAAGTGCAGCTCGGTTAGTAAGAGGCAGATGCTTTTACTTCTTAAAGTTCTAAGCACACAAAGTCTCGTTATTCCTGACTGATTTCTGTTGTGTTTCTCACTCAGAAGTGTAATTACCCCAGTGAGGAAGAGAATTAGGTATCATTCTGTAATACCACGGACACTAAAAAGACAAGGGATTTATTATTTTAGGCCACTTTTCAAACTAGTTCAATCTGTTCTTAACAAGAGGTGAATGCAGCATCATGTGTTGTTTTCCCACAAGAAAAGCCAAGACAGGAAACATTTCAAGTATTCCTAAAAGATGGGAAGTGAGCTCAAAATCCTGGCTATTCTCCACACATTCTGTCAGAGAAGCATTCTGCCAAATTTAGAAGATTGAAGTAAAACTTGCAGTGCAACATTTCTGTCCAAAGGAAAGAATTGCATCTCCAACCACAACCTTGCTGGTTACACCATTTATGTTACCAGCATTCCCATGGCTACCTTGCAACAGACCTGAAAAAGCATTTCCTCTCCAATGTCACAGGAATTTACTGATTATGAAAAGAATCCATCTTAGCAACTATGAGGAAAGAGAAGGAACAGGCTGTTGCTGCTCCTTCTTCTCCCACTAGTTGAAGCTGGATCTGAGCAGTGTCTCTTGCACCTTCACTACAGCCTGAACTTTTATTAATATCAACAACATCCACCTCTGAAAAGAAATGTTTTGGATGATATTGCACAGAACAGTTTTCCACCTGAAACAGAAAGTACTGCAAGGAAACTCTTCAGTAACATACTGAATTCTCAATTCCTTTACCTGTTGTCTGAGAGAATCTCTTCAGTTACTTTCTTCCCAGTGAACTTGTGCCTGTTGCCCATCTTGAAGTTGAGAGTTTTGCGGAGCCGCCTCAGCCTGCGGGAGCAGTAACCCCTAAAAACAGACAACCACAGTCAGCCTGGCCAAAGGACAGCTTTGCTTCTGTTTGCTGCTCTAGCCAAATAGAAAAAGAGACTAAAGGCTGTACCAGGCAGTGTTTTAACAATTAAAACTCCACCTGGTGTGTCATATGGTAGCTCAAAAACTACCTGGAAAGCAGCAATTAACAGAAAACAAGGTAAGAAGACACGTAGTTATTCATGGTCTTGAAAAGTCAAGGTGATGTGCTCATTACTAACTGCTTCATGTGTGTTTATTGAACAATGAGTTCTGGAGGAGCACAGTGCCTGTCAGGAGGTGTGAACACAAGCTCCTGTGGGCAGGGGAGATGCAGGAGCACAGCACAGCCAAGGGAGATCAGCACACACAGCCTGTCAGGGGTATTCACCTGGCACATGGGTTTTGTTGCCTGCTGCAGGGGGGGTTACATTTTCAATGAAGTGAAGCCAAGCCCCAGGAGCAGCCCCCAACACTGACCTGTACCTCTGGAAGTCCCCATGCCTCAGGCCGTGCTGCTGCTGCGACTCCTTCACGATCTGCAGGACTGTGGCTGGCGTTAAGGGACACTCACAGGCAGCTCCTCCTCCCACCCCAAAACAACACCAGGAACCCCAGAGACCCCAGGAGACAAACAACCCCAAAACCTCCTAAAAGCAGAGAGCTGATGGTCCTAAAGCACCTCATGAGCCCAGGACTCCCTGCAGAGCCCCAAAACAAACTTCCCACAGACACCCACCTATCACCAGAGCTCACTCTGGGACAAGCAGCTGAGCCAAAAGATCCATCCAGGATAAGACCTGAGGGGCTACAGGAGCTCCCCAGGCACCCTCATGACACAGTTTTGTAGGGGAAACTGAGGCAGAGCAGCTTTGCTGCCCCAGAACGTCCCGTTGCTCAGGAAAAGGAAAAAAAAGCCCTGAACAGAATCACTGCTGCCTCCCCAGCACAGCTCCCACAAACAAAGTGCCTTCTCAGCACAGAACCTCATAAAAGCAGCTTTTGGAAATAACTCCAGGGCTGATTTTCTCAGTTTTTCAGCACGTTTCTAGTCTTGCTGCACATTGCTGTAACAAGCAGCTGTGACACAAAGCACTGCCCTGTGACCTGGGGCATTGTCACTCCATCATTTCCATCCAGTCTCTGGGTCCCTCAGTGGATCTGCAGAGCTCCTGCCCTTCCTTTATTCCCTCAGTTACTCCTAAAGCATGCCATATTTTAGTAAATCTGATGTTTTTCGTTCATTTTACAAGGTGGGTTATTTTGTGGAATAAAATCTCCACCACACACAAGAAATCTGTGCTGTATATATTCATTGCCTAAAATTTCCCCTTCAAACTTTACCAAGAAGCCTTTAAATAAAACCCACAACACAAAGCCAGACTGTACACCAACCCCAACAAAAGAAAGACTGTAACTACACCTAAAGAAACCACCAAACATTAAAAGTTTAAAATGCCAGACGTCTACCAAAGTGTTTTCTTGAGACTACACCTAAAGAAAGTCTCTGAAGTATTAAAAACCTGCACCAATAGTTATTACACTGAATTATTCCGTATTTGCAGAACAACCAAGTCAAACTGCAATATCCCAACACAGCCCTCCTCGTCCCAAGATTTTCTTCAGACTCTCTTTTATCCTGCACAGTTAATTGCTGAATTCATATCCCCTGCACTTTTTTTTTTTTTTTTTTTTTAATTTTTGCATTGACTTAGACATTCCTAACATTTCCAGGGTGATTGCTCTGCCCGCATCTCACTCGGCAGTCACTGACCACACACCTGCCGTGTGCCACGTGGAAAACTGAGACCTGATCTCCTCGGGTTTCCCTCTGACCCAGAGGATAAACTCGCTCTATCACAGCTGTGCAGCTGCGCTGGTTTCACATCCAAGTTTCGCCTACAAAACCTCCGCGAGTTTTACACGCCGAGATTTCAGAAACACTAAATCTGCCGGAGGCACTCTGCCACCTCAGCGCACCTGTTAAGATTTTTTTATGTTTTACTGCTCACTTCAAGCTGCAATAACAGCACGAGTAGCTCACGGGTGACCTGCCCTTACCCTAAAGCACCCGGCCCGGCATACAGCTCCGCTGTGGAGCCTGACGCCAGCTCTCAGGAGGTTGGAAAGGAGACGCAGCACAGGTAATTCCATAAATGAGGAAAGCCAGGCTGACCCGTTTTATCCAAACCAAACCCTCACGCAGGCCCAGGCAGCACCGCCCACATCCTCGGGGTGCCCCTGCCCGGGGCCCGAAGCCGGAGCAAGGGGGAGCCCCGCCGCCCGCCGTCCCTGCCCGCCCGGGCCCCGCGAGCCCCCGCGCCGCCGCCACGTCCCCCCGCCACCCGCGGGCCGGGCCTGCCACGTCCCCCCGCCGCCGCCGCGCAGGATGCTCTCTAGGCCCAGGCTATCGCCGAGTCCGCCGGGCTGCGACCCCGCCGGCCGCTCGTTCTCCTTGTTGTCCTTGCCGTCCTTGTGGTCCTTGTTCTCCTCCGCCGCGGCCCCGCGGCCGCCGCCGCCTCCCCCCTGACGCTCCGCCGCCATCTTGCGCCAGGGCCGCGGCCGCGCTGCATCACGGGCCGGGGAGCGGCGCGAGCGGCCGCGCGGGGGCTGCCGGGAACGGGGAGGACCCGGGGGGAGCCCGGAGAGGGATGAAGGATGAGGGATCCGGGAGGGGCCGGGCTGCGCCTCATCCCGGGTTTGGGGACAGCCCTCTAGCCCACGTCCCTCTCGTTCATCCCGGACTGAGCCCCCCAGCTCCGGAACGGTGCTTTGCCCCAGCGCCACCCCCAGTGCTGACCCCAAAATCAGCCCCAAGAGTCACCATCCCTAACCCTGCCCCGCTCATTCACCCCAGAAATGACCCCCCCCCCCCCCCCCACACACACACCAAAACCGGCACCCAGGGTCACCCTTCTCAGTCCTGTCCCACTCAGTCCCCTCGACTGTCCTCCAAATCAGCCCCCAGGGTCATCCCCCCACCCTGACCCCCGAATCCCTCCCAGGATGGCCTCGCACCTGGCGATGCTGTTGCTGCTGTCCCTCCCCGGAGCTGTGGCAGTCCCGGGGGAGCATCTTCATCCATCCATCCATCCATCCATCCATCCATCCATCCCTCCCTCCCTCCCTCCCCGGGGCACTTGGAGCCTGCTGCTCTGGGGCCCTTCGGGAGAGGGGGTTTAAATTCCCCCAGGCTAAACACTAAAAACAAAACCTCCCACCTCCAGCTGCCTCAACCCCCTCGGGCTGTGCGCCTGGTAAAAGGAGAGACTGCAGTTATCTCACCTAATTCTGGAGATACTTCATGGTGTGAGCATTTAACACCAGGTCCTTTTGTACATGGGGCTGAACACCTCATTAGGGACAAACACCAAACTTAATTGAGCACCTAATCGTAATATTTACATAAAGCCTTGTAAGTACAAATTGCTCCAAGAGCTGCTTGTGCCCCCAGACTCATCTTTGCCAGCCTTGGGCTCCTGCCTGGCTACTCTTTGTTGTCTCACTACAGGAAGAAATTTGGCTTCTCTCCCCTTCCAAGGGCTCAGCTGTGACCTGTTATTCCTGATTTCAAACTTCCCCTTTCCTCTCATAGACAGCAAAGCTCAAAGGAAAAGAAAAAAAAAAAAAAAAAGAAAAAAAAAAAAAAAAATCAACCATGCCCTCAAGCTACAGCTTTCTGTGCAAATCTTTTAAACTGTCTGCTCCAAATGCATCTCCCAAGGATTCATTCCTTATCTGAACCAAACCGTGCTCCAGGATGATGCTGAACTAAGAGGGCACAGCAATTAAAGCCTATTTTACAAACAACAGCTCCTCTCTTAGAGCTGTGGTGGTTCAGACAGGCTTGGGTTAGGCTGGCACAGCAGCACCCACCCTCGGGTGCCCAAAAAAACACCTCAAAGGACCTATTCCAGTGTCAGGACAGCCACCAGGAGGGGGACAGAAGGATCACACAAACCTGCAGCCCCTCATGGAGCAGAGCCTTGAGCGAGGCTGAGCTGCCTTTGGTATCACAGGGATTGCTGCTGAGAGTAAATCCACAGAGTTACAGGCTCCAGGCACTCACATCCCTCTGCCAGCCAGCCCTGCAGCCTGCAAGAGCTGGGAGCCCCACGGCCTGCCTTTTCCTATTGATTTTGGCCAGAGGATCTTGCTTTTGGGGGTCTGGATCATCCTCCTGCACCCCTGCCCAAATAATACATTTGTGTCTCAGGACAAGAATATATTTTGCTGCTATTTGTTTTTATCCTGCTACTCACAAGTTTTACTGATATTTGGGAAGAAACTGCATGTTTTCCCTCAAGTTTTGTTTTTTTTTTTTTAAATAATCTCACTCTGCAGCATAAGGGTGGACCCGGCCTCTCTGCAGGCTGACCAAAGCTCCAGTGAGACCAAAGACACCACCAGTACCATCCAAATTCTCTGTGGTATCTGAGGACACAGGGCAGGTCCTACAGGGCAAAACCTCCCTGGAATTGTGGCAATTCCCACATGGCAAAACCTCCCTGGGGCCGGGCTTTCCCCACGAGTTGTCCCAGGAATCTCCATGGTCTGGCTGGGGATGTGGCACAGGAGAGGCTCCCTGAGGCCAGTCTGGGACCAGGAGGGGAAGGCAGAGCTGTGCTCTGTGTCTCCGCAGCTCCCTGAGCCCTGTGGGGTGGCTGATTTTCCTCTGTGCTGCTCCCAATCCTCTGCTTTTCCCTGCGGGGCGTCATCAGGAGCACGGAGCATCCTCACACCAAATGGCTCTGTTCACTTCCCCAGGCACCTCCTCCAAACAGGGGCTGCTTTGTGGGGCTCCTTGAGGGCAGCCGAGGGTGGAAAGGGCCCTGTGTGCTGCAGTGGCAATGTCCCAGGGCTGTGAGTGTCCCCAGCACGGCGGGCCCAGCTCTGAACGCCCCCAGGAGAACTGAGAAGCTGCGGAGTGAGTTAGTTACGGGAGTAATTGCTGCATTAATTCTCTCCACAGGAGCAGAACGAGGCAGGCTGGAGTGGGGTCAGACGGAGAGTCCTGGGAGAGCTGATTGCACTGGTCGGTGCAGGACCAAAAAGGCAATTTTGCAGGAAAGGAGGACACGACATGACAAAGATTTGTTCTCGCTGCAATGTATCACGCTGCTCTCCCAGCCATGGGGAGAAATAGAGTTTTTCCTGAAAACCCGGGCTCACCTCGGGTGTTTTGGTGGGAGGATTGGATTTAGCTGCCCGCTGAATTCACAACGAGGACACATTCCCAGTCAGAGGGGACACATTCCTAAAATCCAGCCCTGCAGCCCCTGGGGTTGAACAAACCCTCTTCCAGTGACTGCTGAAAGGGGGAGGTGATTAAGAGAACCTCGCAGCTGCCTCACTTTGGGTGCTCAGCCCCCTTTGGGTGCCCGGCTCCCTTTGGGTGCTCAGCCCCCTTTGGATGCCCAGGTCCCTTTGGGGTGCCCAGGTCCCTTCGGGTGCCCAGCTCCCTTTGGGTGCCCGGCCCCGCTGCCCCAGCCCTCCCGGGGGAGACAGCACTGACTGACATTTGACCCCGGCCGAGCCCCAGTGCCGGGCGGTTCCCCGGGGGGAGCGGGGCTGGGATCCCTCCCCGGGGCCGGGCGGAGCCGCCCCGGAGCCCCCCGGGCCCCCCCGCTCCGCCGGCGCACGGAGAGAGCCGGAGCCGCCCCGGAGCCGCCCCGGAGCCGCCCCGAGCGGCCGCGGGCTCCCGCAGACCCGGAGGAGGTGAAGGGCGCCCGGCTCCCTCCCGGCTCCCCCGCTTCTCCCCCCCTGCCCCGGCGGGACCCCCGCACGCTCCCCCTGCACCCCCCTTTCCCCTGCAGCTCCCGTGCGCTCCCTGTGCGCCCCTTTTACCTTCTCTCCCTTCCCCGTGCATCCCTGGTGCACTCACCGCTGTGCTCTCCTTGCACCCCCTTTTCCCGTGCATCCCTTCTGTGCTCCCCGCCGTGCTCTCTGTGCACTCCCTTTCCCGTGCGATCCCTTTTCCTTTGCATCCCTGCTGCACTCCCCACGGCACCTCTATTCCTGTCCACCCCTTTCCTGTACATCCCTGGTGCTCTCCTCACTGGCCTTTCCCTGCACTCCCTTTCCCTTCTCCTCCCTTCTGTGCTCCCCAGCGTTCTCTCCCTGCACCCCTTTCCCGTGCAATCCCTGTACACCCCACACTGATCTCTCTGTGCCTTCTCCACGCACGTTCCCCCCTCCAGCCCCTGTCCGTGCCCTCCCGGCCATGAACGGCTCCCTGGCGGGCTCCGGGGGGGGCTGGCAGCCCGAGTCCGTGATCATCCCACTCGTGTACCTCATCATCTTCCTCGTGGGCACGGTGGGCAACAGCCTGGTCCTGGCTGTGCTGCTGCGCAATGGGCAGGTGAAGAACACGACCAACCTCTTCATCCTCAACCTGGGGCTGGCCGACCTCTGCTTCATCCTCTTCTGCGTCCCCTTCCAAGCCACCATCTACACCCTGGAGGGATGGGTGTTCGGACCCTTCATGTGCAAGGCTGTCCACTTCTTCATCTACCTCACCATGTATGCCAGCAGCTTCACCCTGGCCACCGTCTCCCTCGACAGGTAGGAAAGGGAATGGTGGGGGGGGGGCTCCCTGCACCCTGAGGCTCCCCTTTCTCTGGATCCCACTGGGGCACAGAGGGGACAAAATCCCCTGGAGCTGAATCCTGACTGCTGTGAACTCCTGGGGCTCCTGGGGGAATCAAGGAGCATTTCCCTGTTGATATGTGCAAGGAAGTGCAACCACTCAGCACGAGGTTCTGCAGAGGGCAGGATGGGGATCCTGGCCCCAGTGCCCAGCTGGAGAAAGCTTTCAGACCTCAAAGCTGTAGGACTGGGATTTATCCACAGGCCCTGGCAGTGAAGTGGGGATGAAAAATGAGAAAGAAGCAAAGGTCAGTCCCTGTGCAGTTCTGGCCTTCCTGGGATGCAAGAGAGAGCCCCTATCCTCCCAACAGCCCTCAGCAAAGCAGGCAGACATTGAGGAGGAAAAAACTCTGGGATGTTTGAGCTGAGACACTGATTTTCCCACCCTCCCCTTCTATTAGCAAAAAGCCCCTCTCTGTCCTGGTGCTATCTCTTGTCCCAGTGATTATCCCAGCCTGTCCCAGGGTGAGTTTTGCTGGGAAGCCTGTTGCTCCTGCCTGTGCTTTACCTCTGCAAGGGCCAGTGAGGCATGACCCTGCAGCAAGAGGCTGAGAGCTCCTGGTGCTGCTCCACTCTGTGCCCGAAACCTGTGAGATGGGATGTGGAAAGTCCATGTGCCAGTCCCCTGGGTGGCCCTGGAGCCCAGCTGGATGTGTCCTGCCATTCCCAGCACAGCACTGCACTGGCTGCTGACAGCACCCCCCGGAGCTAAAGCACATCCAGGGGCTGCCTCTCCCCCTGTATCCTACAGAGCAGAGGGAACAGATGTGTTGAGCAAGGGAGGGCTTGCACAAGCCTCAGATCTGGGTGCAATTAAGGGACCAGCTAATTAGAGAACTGAAAAGGGGTGAAGTGCTCTCATGTGTGCCAGTACAAGGAATGCTGTGTCTGGGGATCCTGGGCACTTGCTCCTGCCTTTGTATCCTCACTGCTCCAGTCACTTGTGCCAGACAGCGATGGTCAAGTGAAGGTTTGCTGGATTAGGGGAGGAACAGAATGGGACTATCCCCATTGTCCCCACAACCACTGCTGAGAGCAGAGGGTGATGAACAGGGTCGGGGAGAGAATCTTCCTCAATCCTTTGTGCTGCACAGGGTCCCTGAGAAGCACCAGGGAATCAGTTGTGTGACTGACTAACTGCCCTGGAAAGTTCAAATCCATCATTTCTGCCCTCTCTCCAGTCTGCTCCTGGCAACGCTCCCTCCATGCCCTCCCCAGGACTGCAGCCATTTCCCTCTCCCTTTCCCGTGCAGGTATTTGGCCATACGATACCCCCTGCACTCCAGGGAGCTGAGGACACCCAGGAACGCCCTCCTGGCCATTTGTCTCATCTGGGGGCTCTCCTTCATCTTCTCGGGCCCTTATCTCAGCTACTACCAGGAGTTCCAGCTGGCCAACCTGACTGTCTGCCACCCCATCTGGGAGATCTCCCAGCGCAAGATCATGGACGTCTGCACCTTCATCTTCAGCTACATCATCCCCGTGCTCATCCTGAGCCTCACTTACGTGCGGACTATTCGCTACCTGTGGCAGTCCGTGGACCCTCTCCAAGACATGTCAGAGTCCAAGAAGGCCAAGAGGAAGGTCACCAGGATGATCATCATCGTTGCCATCCTGTTCTGCCTCTGCTGGCTGCCCCATCACCTGGTCATCCTCTGCATGTGGTTCGGGTACTTCCCCCTCAACCACACCACGTACGTGCTCCGCATCCTCTCGCACGTCATCTCCTACGCCAACTCCTGCGTCAACCCCATCGTCTACGCCCTGGTCTCCAAACACTTCCGCAAGGGCTTCAAGAAGATCTTCAGCTGCCTCCTGCGCAAGAAGGCAGCACACAAGGTGCACGTGGCCCAGGCTGCCAACACGGTCAGCATGCTGGAGGCAGAGCTCAGTGAGGTGACCCAGCTGAGCGAGGTCCTGCCCGGCCACTCCAGTGTGCGCTGCAGGGTCCCCACACAGCCCTGGGGGCAGGCAGAGCTGGGGGGACAGCAGCAGGGAGCAGATGGCTCCTCTGTCACCTTCAACGTCAGCTAGCAGAGCTTCCTCCCACCCCACGGCTTTGCAGTCTCCTGCAGCATTGCAAGCCTGGGGCTGGGCTAGGTTTTGGGTTGAAATGGGACCAGTTGAACCATTTTCAATCAAATGCATCCAGATATTATAACTGTGATGCTGCTTATACAAACTCTGCCAAGAACCAGCCAAGGACAGGACAAATCCTTACACCAAACACTTGCTGAGAGTGTTCACTGCCATATGTAAATACCTGTTGCTCTGTCATGGATGGACTTACTACTCTCTGTTGCATCTGCACCCAGAGCCTTTGAAAAGCTCTGGTCCCTCCAACCAGCACAGCATCTGGAGTTGGTGGGTGCACTTTTAGGGACATTTGGAGAGTCTTATTTGTTTGTGTCCTGGTTTAGGAGCTGCATCCAGGGGCAGGGCTGGGCACAAACCCAGCTCCAACAGGGAAATCCAGGAGTGAAGCACAGAAGGTCACCAAGGACCAAGGGGAGGGAGGTTGGTTGCCAGGGAAGGACAGACATGGACTCGTGGTAGGGGAAGGATTTTAATGCTTCTGGACAGCTCAGCATCTCAAGCAGGTGAGGTGCTTGTGGAGACAAGCAGGGCACTGACACTGCTTCCCTGAGGTGGGACAGCCAGGGCTGTGTGAGAGCTGGGGAAGCCTCAATAAAGTCCCTCCATCCCACTTGCTGTGTCCAGCTCCTTTCAGAAAGCCCCAGAGCTGCAGGAGAGGAGAGGCTGGGGGGTGGTGGGACCTGCTGGATGCCGGGACGCTGAGAGGGGATGGAGGATGTGGCTGGTGCTCGAACACATCCCTGGAGGGGGGCACTGCAGCACAGGAATGTCACTGCACCCGCTTCGTGCAGCTGCCCACAAGAGGCTGCTGTGATTCACACTCCCATCTCCTAACGCTGCAAAAGCTCCAGGGGTGCCTGAGCCCTGTGACTGCCACCAGCCAAAGGCTTTAAGTGAAGACCTCCCTTTTCTTCATCAGAAGAGCATCACCGGATTAGAATCAAGCCACTCTTTTGAACCCCCCGTGGCAGAGCACAGACAGAGGGGGTGGCAGAAGTGCAGGGGAGCTGGGATGAGCTGTGCTGTGCATCCCTGCAATTCCCAGGTGTGAACCCCAACAGCCCCCATGAGGGTCATTTCTCTATAAACTGCCGTTCCAGAGGCCCTAAGTCTGTCTGCACAGATTTCACTGCTGTGAATCCCCATGGCAGAACTCCCCAGGACTGGGACAGGTACTTCTATCCAGGACCCTGGCTCTCCCTGGAGTTCTAGTCTTGACACAGCCCTCTTCCACCCAGCCCCAGTGCTTGGCCTTGTTATCTTGAGAAGCTGTTGACTGTAAAACATTTCTTTTCCCCTGCTGAGTGTTATTATAACCAGATCTTCCTCTCCCCACAGAGAGGGCCATAAATTGGCCACCTTCTCCTGTCAGTAGTGGTGATATTTAGTCTAGTCCTGTTCCCGGCGTAAGTCACAGAGAGCAGGGTATAAGCAGCTCCATTAATTACATCTGCATTTATCTCCCCGCTCGACCCTTCACAGCCAGTGAAAACATTGAAGCAGCTGCACAAACACAGCTAAAAGCCTTACTATCCTCGTGCCCTCATCTGCCTCTGCTCCGAGAGCCACAGGATCTGACTCCAATGGATCCCACACACACTGAGGGGTTCAATCCACTCTCCTGGACAGTTATCAGCTCACCTTGGGGATGGAGATGTTGGCCCACCACCTCTGCACTGCCCAAGGGTGCAGGTCCCTGTGCTGGCATGGCAGGGGGTGCAATATCCCCATGTCCCCTGTCAGAGACACTGATTCTGCTCCCCCATCCATCCCACCCCAGCCTTTCTGACAAGCCTCCCAAGCCCATGGCTGACCCTGCCCTGCCTTGCTAACTGCCCTAGAGCTGCCCAGCCACACCATTACCACTTTGAAGGCATGTCCCATGACACCCCTAACTCAGCTCCCAGCCCAACACATCACCCTCTCCCAGGCTGTAGACACCCCTGAAACCTGCTTATTTCTGGTCACTATTCAGCAATGAGGTCCCAAAAGGTGACAGCAGGCTGGGGGCAGGCTCTGCACAGCTCCCAGCCTGAGGGGGGGTGCACCTCACTGCTGCCTCCAGCACCCCCAAATCCCCTCTGACATGCACCATGGCTCACAGGGCTGCTCTCACCCTCTCCAGGAGCAGAGAGGGGCTTGGTGATGGTCAGACAGCAAGGTCAGGGCTCTGTGTTGTGACACATCCAACACCCCTCCTCATTTCAAGTATCCTCACCCATCAGTTGGCTATCACTTGTCTGCAGGCTGTAAGAGTGAAGCCTGGGCCAGATCATTACACTGTTTACAGCAAATACAGAATTAGAGAAAAAAGCCCCCTCTAGCTTATCTGACACTGTCCCTGCTCATCTGAGGAGGAAACCATTGCCCTCACCCCCAGCCTGTGCCTTGACGAGCCCTCCAAGGGCAAACACAATGTTTTGCTGCCAACACAGAACTATACTGGGAAGTTACTTTCCCCTCAAATAACAGAGCATATCAGGCCCAGATGGAAAAGACAAGAGCATCAGGATCTGCTGACACTCAACATGCTCCCAGCTGAGAGAAATGGGCTCCTGGTCCATCCCCTTGGGAGGTTTTATTTTAAATTAAGAGCACTTCAAGTCCCTATGTTCCAGTTAAAAATGAATAAAAGCATATTTAACTAGAAGTGAAAAATGGATAGGCTAAACTGAGCCCCATCAAGCCCAAGAGTGGGCAGGGAGATGAGGGACACTTGGCTGAAACCTCAGTTAGTGTGAGCTTTCCATGCAGATTTATCACTAAGGTTAGAGAAGTTATTTTGGTTTGTGGGCTTTTTCAAGTACTTACTCTGCCAAATTTGCTCTTCAGTCTGAGGAGGCAGCAGGTGGCACCCCCAGACCCCGGCACAGCCCCCAGCATGGGCTGCTGGGCAGCTAAAAAATATACCATGGAGAAATGGGGCTCTGGCCCCAAAAGCTTGGAAATTAGAGACATGTTCCCTATGTCAGGGAAGAATGGGAGGTGAGGGAAGGGCATCAAACCCCACAGGAGCCTTGGGGGAAGCAAAGGGGGAGGCAAGAAGGGGTTTATCCCTATCTGTGGCCCCTTGCCATGGTCTCAACACAACTCCAGGCTCCACTCTCAGGTCTCAGAGGGGTGTGAAGGGCTCAGCTGTGAGAGGGTCAGGCTGTGCTGGCTGCCATGGTCGCTCTTAATTAACGTGCTGCAAACACATTCTTTACCATAAAAAGCCAAGGAGAACACAGAGCCCTCCCATGGCACTTGAGAGCGTTGGACACAAGCTCAGCCTGGAGGCTCCCCTGCTCCCACCCTGAGGAAGGGGTGGCTCAGGAAAAAACTTGCTGCTGCTCCCAAAGCAGGTCTGTCTCCCCACATGCATTCCCTGTGCAGGGGAGAGGCAGACAGTGGGGGAACACTTAGAGCCAGGCTAAGTGGGAGGCTGGATTTAGGGAACAGGGACCAGGTGGTTCAGCTTTCTCTTTATCTCAGGGAAATGAGGGTCTTGATTCCCACGTGGGAGCAGCAGAAGTTACCTGTTTCCCCAGGGAATCACCACCTCCAGCTCTTCCTCACTGCACAAGTATCACCAAGCCCATCTCTCAACCCCCCGCAGCCTCTTACCCCCTTTCCTTCTTTCAGATGCAGCCAGGGCATCCCTGGGGTAGAAACAATGCAGTGAGCTACTGGTGCTGGTAATGGAGTGACCTGGGGCAAAAGGCTGACAGCAAAGCCCAGAAAGGCCTCTTTTGGTGGGGGCCATGCAAAGGCATTCCCAGACCCTCTGGAGAACAGGATGTGGCCCCATCCCAGACCCTTGAAAAATCTCATGCATTTTCTTTGGGCTCTGGTTGGCACAAAAGCATCAGCTCAGGAAGGATTTCAGTTCTGCACACTAAAGCTCAGGTGCTCCAGTAAAGCTGCAGGCAAAGCTCCCTCTCCCCTCTCCTGGCTTTCCCTGTGACCGTTCTGGGTGAATTGCCTCACCCTGGGAGCAGCTGCAATAAAACATGTTTTACAGCTCAGCATGAATTCCATACACTCTCCTCAAGAAAGAAATTCATATCAGGCTGCTGCAGTGTCAAAAACAGATTCAGAAAGATGGAATCCAGCTCCTGGTGAGTGTCAGGGTGTGTATCCAGCAGACTCAACACTGCACAACACAGAAGTCAGCAGAGCTTTGCTTATGTATAAAAACACTGTCCGGCGCCTGCTGGCCTCCAGAGGCTCTTGGAGCTGGCAGAGGTTAAAAACAGCAAGTACAAGATCTCAGGTTTCCACAGACATTTGAGATGTGACAGCAGGAGGAAAGTTTCTACAGGGAGGGTTCTTGTGTTGGCACTGTGAGCTTGCATGGTCAGACACAAAGAAACAGTCAGGTGAAGTGGTCAAGACTTGAACTCACACCGTGGTCCAGCTCTGGGCTGGACGAGCCTGTCAGAACTGTGTTGTTCAGGCATTTGCTACACTAGGCTGATGAAGAGAAGATCAGGGGGTCAGAAAGGGGGCAGGAGCTACCTGAATAAACATCTGTCTGATGTTTAGGAAGGCACAGTGCAGGCAGGCAGCTGGGTCTGCCACAGCATGACCTGTGCTCTCATCAAGGTTCTAACATCCAACAGCTCTTCCACTCTTGGGCTCATCATCAGCAAACACTGCTGTAAACACTGCTCAGGTGAATGATGGATTTGCTCCAAACTGCAAAGCAGCAGCTATTGAAAGTGCTCCTCGCTCTATGGAAACCTGTATTTCTATTGTTACAGGCAAACAATGGAGCAGGCAGCAGGAGAGAGGGAGAGAGGAGCAACAAGTGCCTGGCCAGAGACCACAGATACGACACAGGTGCTCCAACGCTCTGAAAAGCCTTGGTGCAAAGTGTCAGAGTCCAGATCCTGATTCAAAGCCTGTCAGGATTGCTCCAAGGCATGTGGGAGAGCAGCACTTGCTCTTCACATGCTTCCCATGGGTCAAACAAAGGGAATGGGCTTGGCTGCTTGCAGGGAAGAGATGCATCAGATTTAGGAAGACAGGACACAAACAGGGATGGGAGGAACGTGCTGAGTGGAAATCACTATGGGAACACTTGCTCTGCCTCAGGTCAATAAGGAGCAGCACTCAGCCAGGCCACCATGGAGCTCCCTCTGCTTCCCCTGCTCTGCCACAGCTCCAGGCCCTGCCATCACCCCACTGCCTCACGTGGAACAAACCACTGATACAGGTCCATTTTTGGGGTAAAACATCCCTGTACACGACTGGACTGCAGCCCCCCAAATCCCAGTTAGCATTGAGCAGCATCACTGAAATAGGTAACAGCTGAGATTAACAATGGGAAAATAATTTGGGATCCTATACAACTGAGATTCCCCAAACCCATTAGGGAGGCAGGTGGCACTATTTGGAGCTCACAGCCTCCTGCCCTGAACAGAAGGGATGTACTCATACAGGTTTTCTTCTTTTTTTTGTATAATTTTCTTTCTTTTTTAAACACACTCCCCTTGTCTGCTGCATATCAAGGCATTAACACAAACCCAGGTGAGGTGGATGTGCCAACACAGGAACCCACAGGGCAGACTTTGCCTTATCCCATGAATCTGGAGCAAAGACAGCCAGGAGTTAGTGTTTCCACAGGTTTATAAATCTGATAAATACAAGTATAACACCCTGCCCACCACAATGGGGCAGGGGAGAAGGGAAGGGAGTCCCAAGGGTTGGTGAGAGAGCACTGGTTTGTACTTGGCAGCTGGAGAGGTCACGATAGCTGGAAATTTATGCTGATGTGTCAAACAGCTTCTCGATCATCTCCCCCACCTGGTCCACCTGGTATTTGATGTATTTCTCAGGGTTCTTGGTGAAGGGCACATTGCCATATCTGCAAAAGAAAACAGGTCTCTTTGTGGGTCTCTTTACTGTGTTCCAGACAAGCAACTGGAACACAGCAAAGAGACCCACTGGCCGCTCCTCTGTCACAAATCAGCTCCACTCCAGCACACCCCACTCGAATGTGACGGAGTACTCTGAACAGAGCAAGTGACCTGATTACAACTGGCCTCACACATTTTACATGAACAGCCCAGAGTAGCTCAGGGCTTTGTGCTCACAGAACAAGGAATCAGAGTGACAGCAGATATCTGCAAACACTTATGGTCAACTTGGGGATGTCTGAGTGTACAAAGCAAAGAAGCTAAGACAGGACAATTGGAAAGGGGCTTGCTCAGACTATTCAAGGCCCCAAAGATCCCAGTAAACCCAAAGAGGAGAGGACAGTGTTGCAGAAGATCTTACTTGTTCAAGAAGGCACCATAGGTCTCTTTCACAATAGTTTTCTGTGCCCGGCAGATTTTGTCCCGTTGCTCCATGTCTGGGATTGCCCAGGCCTTCTGGATCTTACACAGCTCCTCCAGCCCATCATTGAAACCCTGTCCAAAGAGAAACTCACTGAGCATCCCGTCTGCAATCACATCTTCACATTGAGCTTGATGCTCTTCCCTCCCCTGCTGATCACCGAGGTCTCCTCCTCAGGCAGATCTGTGTGTCCCAATCAACCAGGGGATGTTCTGACACCATCCAAAACCTCCTTACCTTAAAGCGCTCCTTTATCATCTGCCTCTCCTTGTCCTTGAGCTGCAACAAGGAAGGAAAGGACCTTATTTCATCTCCAGAAATAAATGCCCAACACCAATGTTTGCCCACAACTCCCCATCCACCCTAAGAGGTGTCCAGGACTTGGTTTGGATTCCCTACAGCAGTGAGGAGAGAGATGCAGAGAGCAGCACACCCTACACTCAGCTGAAGTAGGTTTAACAAGGACAATTTTCAGCCAGAACAGACATTAAATAGACTTCTTCATGCTTCAAACCCTTTCCAAGGGAAGGTCTTGGTTTTGAAAATCCAAAACAGTGGCATTCGCTCAGGTGAAGATGTAAGAATGGAGGCAGAGATTAATAGACTTGGATGAGTCTATGGCAGGGGAGATCAGAAGGCACTGCTCCTGTCCACTTGTGCCAGCCACAGTGTTCACCCTGCAGAGTGATACTGGCATGAGATATAAAGGTTTCTGAGAATTTTTTATGACAAAGGAAATGATGTTTCTAGCAACTTCTGTCATGTCAAGCCCATTCTTGCCCATCCTCTTACCTTCACTCCTGGTTGAAAGACAGGCAGGTTTCTCTCCAAGATGTAATCTGTGACCTTCAACCAGCTGTATGTGCAATGAGACAGCAGAGAAGCAAAGAGTTATTCACACCTCTACCAGAGCACCTCTGTCTTCATCCATCACCCAAATGCCAACTCAGACAAGACACACCCCAGAACTTCCCACAGTGACCCCTTCCCAAGTTGGATTAACCACTTGGAAACCAAAAATATTCTACTTTGGTTTTAGAAAAGTTTCTGGTTTAGGTAAATCTCTCTCACTGCTCCAGCAGCCCTGGCTCCCAAGAGCTCCCAAAGTGACAAAAGCAGGGAGAGGCAGAGGATGTCACTGACCAGAGGATGTCACTGACCTGCGCTGGTAGGTTTGGATCTGCTGCTCAATGAGCTCCCGGTAGGACCTCTCTGCTGTTTTCTGTGTCACAGCCACCAGCTGGATCAGCTCAGACCTGGAAGAGCAGGAAACCTGAGGAAGTACCTGAGCCAGCTGCTCTCTAGGCTGCTCTCAGGATGGCAGCATTTCAACCCCCATCAACAAGTTCTTTCCAGCCCTTCACAATAAAATGTTCCTTGAAATGTGCAGACTGGGAGACAGAAGCAACTCCGAGTTACTTTCCAAAGCCACATCCTCAATCCTCCCAAGATCAAAGGATTCTCTAAAACCTAAGGGATTTCCTGATGCTTTTATTTTCCACTCTCAGGTAATGTGATTTTTATAATACTGCAAAACCTTCAAAGAGTTTCAAGGACAGAAGAAAAAGCAGATATGAGACAGGCTGGCAAGAAAATGCTCTCAATCAGAGCTCTGCTCCAAAACCATCCAATCAGCCTTGGACTTGAGGGAGATTCACTCAAGACACACACTTACTTCTCCAGAGATTTCAGAATGTAGTTGTAGTTGTTATGCAGAAAAATGGCACTCAAAGCTGGGTCTTCATAAACCTTGGATTTGCTAAGCAGGTTAAGCTGCAGGTTGCCCAGAACTTTGCCTTAAAGAGGGAAAAACACAGAACAAGAAGTTTTGCACTGAAACTTATTACTGACAAAGCAAACCAAGCTGTGGGCCCACAGCAAAGTGAACAGCACAGGCCTGACTGCCTGTACAAAGGTACAATCACATGTACTTAACAGTCCTTACACAGATTTTTCTTCAGCAAGTCATCAAACCCCCTCTGCAAACTACTGCCTTCCATGCCTTGGCAACAGAGCTGCACTTTGGGTTCAGAGGAACTCCCAGAACCTGCCACAGTGCAAGCTCAGGTCTCAGAAGCTGAAGGACGTGATCTCCATTGTAACAGAAGGAGAAATCACTGATCTCACATTCTTAAACTCCCCTTTGGCAGCTGGGAGCCTTCATGGGGCTGAAGGTGACAAGAGTTTAAGGGAACAGTTCTGCAGCAAAGCAAGCTGCTGCCCTGTGCTTTGTCCTGTCCTACTCTAACAGTCTAACTCCCAGTCTGACCCTTTTTTCATCCCTCCTGTTAGACTCCAGCTCAAATGTGGAAAGATCACATGGAGAAGAGACACAGCCTGTGCTCTTCACCCAGGAATGAGCCCCGTGGAGGCATGTCCATGGGGCAGAAGCAGGAATGTGATGCCTTCTAGGGGCTACCTAAAAGCAGAGGCTAGACAAAATTAAGAGAATAAAAAGCAGTCATACTTATTGAAGGCCCTTCAGGTACATTTTGGGCAGACAAAGCCCCCCAGGGGCTGCACCCAAAATTGGACAGCGGGTCACAGCTTTTCATACTTTTATTTTGGTCCATTTGCATACTAGGGGTAAATCTTCCAATTACAGCTTCAGGTAATGAAGCAATTTACTCCAAGTTTGCCCCCCCCCGCCCCAACTCACTTTTGTTTGCATTTCTCAGGGCACTGAGGCAGTGAGGTGTCCTTGATTTCCAGGCCTAGAGAGGAATTGTTTTGTCTGACCAAAATGGGAAAGCAGTAGCTAACACTGTATATGGTATTTAGAGATACACACTAAATAATTGCAGGATTACAAATGTGTGAAAAATACAAAAGCTAAAATCCTAAGGCATCCAAGGTGTGCAGGGTACTCACAGATGTAGGTGCTCAGCAGCCTCCTGCTGAACTCTGAGCTGTAACTACTGGCTGAGGAGCTGGTCTCTGAAAAGGAAAGTCTTAAGTCAGCTAACATGCCCTGGGAAGAGGGGGGTTGTGTGGTCAGCCTGCCTCTATTCCAACAAGCCTCATCCCTGTTGCTATGGAATTAGCTCCCATGACAGTGAAATCAGCTCCTGCTTCAGAGCCCACTGCCATCAGCTCATCCAGGGTGAGGGGGCAAGAGCTCTGCACCCTCAGTCCTTGTGTCTGCATCAAGTGCAGAGCAGCCTGGCAGAAATCTGTCCTTCCAGGTGCCCAGTGAACATCCTTTTGATCATAAAGAGAGTCATGAAACTCCTCCTCCCTGTCCTTTCCCCCTGCCCGAAAAGGGTTGGTAAGCACTAGAAACTGGCAATCAGAGAACAATGAGCTGGAGCTGTTAACAGCAAGCATACAACAGTAATTGAAACAAGCAGAAGGGCTCTGGAAAGCTTCAGCCATCCCTATGGCTGCTGACAGGTCCTGCCTGGCTCTAGGGAGGACTGTGCCAGCTCGGGAGGCTGCCCCTACAGGCAGCAGGGACTCCAGGCTGGCATATGCTCCTCTGTCTGGAGATGCCTTTCTGCCCTTGAGGCCTTGTGGGCACGGGGCCCACAGGACACGTGGGGTGGCACCTCCTCCTGCCCCCTCCAGAGAGTTTGGCAGCCAGACCCGGCTCGGGTGGTCCGAGTTCACCAGCACCCCATGGGAAAGGCCTCGAGGCTCCTGTTGCTGGGAGCTGGACAATAAGGAGCTGAGTGCACACAGGATAAAGCATGACACCAGCTGGGCCAATCTGCTACCTGTGCCAAACAGATTCAGTGCCATCAGAGAGTCTTGAGCCTGTTTCAGCTCTTGTGGCATCCCTCATTGTCTGCTGCTGACAACCCTCCCTATTCTCTCCAGCCCACTGGCAAGGATTATCTACCCTCCCCTTTTCAATTATGTGTTAATTTATTTACAACTGCTGGAGGATAAAGACTTGACATACATCACCAGAGTCCGAGGCAATATGAACAGGTAGGTGTGGGTAAGTTTGCTTACCTCTGGGATCTAAAGGAATATTGTACGTGTCCCCAAGAACTACAGAGATTAGGCAGAACAGAGAGAAAAGGGGAGGGACGAGAGAGAAAAAGAAATGCAAAAGTGCAAAAAGACAGGTTAGAGACCACCATTCCTTTGAGAACAAAGCAGATATTAACACAGAGCAGCCACAGGCAGGCGAACAGAAGAGCAGGCAGGAGTCCCTCCAAGGCCACAAATGGAATGGAGATCACAGAGGAAAGGCAGAGTTCAACCTCCTTCCCCTGCTGGAGACATTGTTTGCATTGTCATTCATTGTATTTAGCACAACACCTCATTCCAAATCAGTCTAAACCCACTTTCAAGACAAAGCTACCTCAAATCTATGTTGACTTTTCAACAAGCTAAGACAGATCTCCCTGCAAGACAAGATGTTGAGACTTCCAAACAGTGCTGACATCACCATTCAGGGGACAACATGGGAAACAGTTGATTGTTCTAATAAAAATTTCAGACTGCTTCTTTGGCCAAGAAGAGAGAGCCAAGGCCCAGAAGGGCCTGAGCACACTGAGCTTGCAAGTGGAAAAGGCACAAGGCAGTGGTTAGAAGAGACAAGGCAAAAACAGAGACATCGTAGTTTGAGTTGATTTAGAATTAGCAAAAATTTCCAAACAGAACTTTTCAGACAACAGTCTGGAGCCAGCTCTAAGGTTCCTCCTACCTCTGCTTCTAATGGGCTCTTTAACCTTCTCCAGTCTGTGCCTCCTCAGGGCCCTATGCCCCCTGAATCTCCAGTCTGCTCCATTCCAACCTCTTGAAAGCACAAGCTCTGCCCAGGCCAAGAGCTCACTGGAGAGCCTGGAGCTGCTGCTCTGCACAGAACCAAGAATCCCACTCCAGCTGATAAGCAGCACAACCTGCTACACAAGCAGCTCTCAACTTCTGATCTATGCATTTATTTCTGCAGTGAGTTCTTCAGCAGTCTGGAGAGCAGAACTAAAACTTGTCTCTCTGACAGGATGCACAAATGGCTCCAGAGCCCCAGCTTGCCCATGTCTCAAGGCTGAGGAGATTCTTGCTGCTGCTGTTGTACTCTGAGCAGAGGATGGTGCTGTTCATCACACACAACCCAGCTGGAGCAGCCACCCTCACTCCAGTAGTCACACAGCACCAGGCCAGGGCCAGACATCCTCTCTCAAAGCACACCAGCAGTAAACACTACCCTCATTGTACCTGCCAGGAGCAAGTGTGGAAGGCCAGCAGGGAACTCTGCATCCCTTGGAGTTCTTGAGATAGTCAACTATGTGGTCAAGGCAGACTGGAGGACAAGACAAACCACAGGGTGAAGGACAGGAGGAGAACAAGCTCACATTGCATGTTGAGGTTTGGTTACTTCAGGGAATGTCCAGGCAATGTGAGGAAGGAACTGCATGCCCAAGCAAACCCCATGCACATACATACCTTGTGATGCCAGCATGGCACCTGCTGTCTCCTGGAAATCCAGTAATTGCTGTAGGAAAAGGATGGCCTGGAAGCAAGGGAGAGAATTTAGGAGCAATGAACATTATATCTCCTGTGCTCTGCTATTAAGGATCATAGAGAACCACTTGTCCCCCTACACTTACAGGCATTCAAGAAACAAATCATTACACTCCTCTGAACTGCTGGATTTTCCTCACACAGTCCCACCATAGCTGAGCAAGGGCCACCAGCTAATTGTAATTGTTAATGCCAAGACACCTTAATTTAGGAAGTTTCCCTATTGCTCCTTTTAAAACTCCTTCAGAAGCTGTTTTCCACAAAGAATGGTTCAAAATCATCACATACGTTGCTGGTGAGTTCGTGAACTGTCCCATCTTTTGGCATGTTGTATTCCTTGTCTGGATCATTCTAAAAGGAGAACAGAGAGACATAAGGTAAGCATGTAAAGGGAGACACCTACAATACAACTGCTGCTACAAGTGAGCTGAAGGCTTCTTCATCCAGCCACTCCCAACAGCCTCAGGCCCAGCTCTTGCAGTGCCATCTCCTGGTGTTCAGAAACCAGAGCTGCCATGCACACACAGCTCAGAACCTCAGGGCTCTGTTCAACATGTGACCATCACACCTCCAGCTCACCTACCATTCACCAATTCCCCCTTACACAGGGACAACATGAGTCCTCCAAAACTTTTCAAAGCAGCGATTTTCCTTTCTTTTTAAATAGGAATAATTCTGAGATAGACGTGGTATTTGCAGAGGCCTGGATGCACAGGTCAAATTATTTGTAGTATAAGTATATGCATGTTGTAGTTAAGGACCTTAGGCAAAGGCCTTCTGTGTTTGAAACCAGAACCAAGCATTTGGCATTTGACTGCCCCAAGCAATCCAGCACGTTCCTGCTTCAGTCAGAAACTGCATGGTCTCATGGAAAGCTGAAAGCTAAACTAGGACTTTTGCTCCAAAAAAGTCTCTTCCAAGCCTAATCAGAGACCACTGAGGAGAATCCTACCTTAATGTTGTCTGCAAACTCCTCCAGTGCCTTCGCACCAGTGGTCTCCATGGAAGTGATCAGCCCTGGCAGTTTGTTCTTAGTGCCTGCTGCAGTTCCCTGGAATAGTTCCACAATAGATCAGAAAAGGAAAACATATAGTAGAAAAGGAAAACATATAACTTCCACCCAGCACCTACTCTCCCTCATCCCCCACCCCAGCATTTCATTCCAGCTCTCCATATGCCAGAAGAATATTTATGGCACCATCAACACATGAAATCCCACATTCTACAGGAAGAAAGGGAAGATGGTGGTCCATTGAGGTCAGGACTTGAACTGAAAAGAGCTGCTAGTGAGAGATGCTGAGTTGCTGATTCACCAGCTCAGAAAGGAGCAAGGTGCATTTGTGTAACTGCAGTCCATGCTGGGGGACAGAAGCAGCATGGCTTTGCTCAAAGTCACTGTGATAATCCATTCCAAAAAGCTCTCCAGATAACACAAGCCACAGGACCCTCTCCAATCCCATCAAATTTACCTGCAAGACCTGGTCAAATTCTGGCTTCATCTGCTTGAGATGCTTCAGGATGGGGAAGATAGTGAGCACAGCTGAATAGTCGTGTCGGATGATGGCTTTCCGGGCAGCTGAGACAATGTTATCACCCTCCATGATCAAGTTATCCAATGACTCCTGCAACAAAGCCAGAGACTCATGAGGAAGGGACAGGACTTCTGCCCATGCAGCACAAAGGGCTCAGTGCAGGACACCCATTCCAGATGACCATTTGGCTGAGGTGTCATTTGTGCTACCAGGGAGGGACTCTAAGCACACGTTCTCCAGGCTCTGTGCAGGCCCTGGTTCCTTCAACAGGTCCTGGAGGACAAGCCAGCATCCTTTACAAGCACAGAGGCTCAACTGACCTGGATGAGAGAATCAAAGGTCTTCTTCTGGTGGTGCTCTGGGACAATTTCTGTGAGGAGCTGGTATTCACTCTGGGCCAGTTTGACAAAGGCACTGACGCAGTGGATGTACGCGTCGATCTCGATGTCGAAGACGTCGTCCCTCCCTGCAAGGGCAAGATGCCTTTGGTTTACACAGGGAGCATGAGATTCTTCTGGGAAAGTTGGTTCTGGCTCACACCCATCCAAGTGTGAGAACAAGAGTCATCTTCTCACCACTCCTGCTCTGGGTTTGTGTGTGGGAATCTCTGAGTACATTGCAGGAGGTAGGAAAAGTCACCCGCAGTTCAGGAAATGCACATCAGGGCACCACCTCTTTCCAGCCTCATGACAGAAGGGAAGTTTGGAGTTCTTCTGGGATACAGACTAAATTTAATCATGGGCTTGAACACAGAGTACTAAACTCAGGAAGGTCTGAGGTGAATTATTCAACATCTTTGCTTGTATTTTTAGAATTCCTTATCTCCATCCATCATGTGGATGAAGAACTGCCATTTGGCATCAACATTTCTGGGAAATAAAGGCTGTCCTGGAAGGCAGCTCCTTCCCACTTGCAGAAACAAGATAAAAACCAAGCTGATGAACATTTACATCCTATGAAGCAGGAGTATCAGCACAGCTAGGTGAGTTATCTGCCACACAACGTTGCATACAATTATCTGAGTCCTAAAATATGAATATCTCGGTCAAAGATCCATCAAAGATCATACGTGGTAGGCATGAAAAGTGATACAAGGGCCAGCTTGTATTGAAAAGTAATACAAGGGCCAATTCATGCCAAGCACTGCTGTGTCTGCAGGACAGACACAGACAGACCACATCCTGCAAGATAGTAAAATGACACAGAGAGGCCCTCCCTAAGCTATAGGCTGCTGCTTCTCTCCTCCCAGAGACTTTTGATGGAAAAAGAACCAATTCTTCCCTATGCTGACAGGTCCCTCAGGGTGATATTTCAAAAGTTTTGGTCAGCAGAACACACAGACTGTCTGCAGTGCAACAGTGCACTGCAGTGTGTGCTGCACTGAACCCTTTCCTGCTTGCTTTGCTTCAGCACCCAACAGGCCAGCAGCCACCTACAGGAAAATGTCCCTCAGCATGGTGACCCTTGGTTGGACAAAGCTAGGTTCTCTGTCTGAGGGCTAGGGGGAGGGTGTGATTAGTAGGAGTGAATTCTACTGAGAGAGAAGAGCCAGAGCTTCTCAGCCAGAGGAGGCTCATGCTTCAGGACTGCCCACAGAGAGGAACAGCCCTGGCTACACCATGACATGGAACACACTGGGAAGCAGGGGGGAGCAGCTGGTTCCCAGTGCCAACCCGGTACTTACCTGCAGGCAGCCCGTGCTTGTCGCCCAGGGCATCGGAAAGGTGCTTAACGCGTAAGTCATGCTCATGACCTAGTGGGATGGCAGCCGGCACAAACAGAAGGCGCAATTTATCCAGGGTGGTCACAGCAAGGATGCTCACTCTGGGAGCTGCTTCAAGCCTGGCTTATTTGATCTGGTGCTCATCTTTTTCCCTACAGTCCCAGGAATGCTTCCTGACCAAATCCTTTTGTTGGGCTATATAGCTGTAGCAACCCTTTGAAACCTGATGAGAAGTGTGAGTTAAATTGTTTCTTGGACCACAAGAATCCCTTGAACTTCCTGCCATATGTTTTGAATGGGATTGCAGGCTTCAGAGTCCAGTTTTTTACCCACAACCATTAAAAATCCAAACTCAAAGCCTCTCTCCTGCTCAGCATGAGGATTTTCCCCCACATGAGTGATGTTGGTCACCATCTGGGGTTTAGCAGGCTACAGCAGAGGTGCTGAAGAGACCTGCTTAGGATGGATTTACAGCAGGAGGCAGGAATGTCTTAGAGATGCTCTGAAGCATCTTCTCCTTTATCTGGCACAACCTCTAGCAGCAAAGGAGGTCAGAAAACACGAGACAACCATTTGGGCAGGTCTGCACAGAGATGATGTACAGGAACAATGCACTAAGCTACCTGTGGTCCAACACTTCAGCACCAGGTTTGGAAAGGTCACTAGGAAACTGAATGTCTCAAAGTTCAAGCAAAAAGAAAAGAGAACAGGAACACCACAAGCAGATGTCAGCAGAGCTTCCATTATCCAGGTGGCTGTGGTGGGTCAGTGTTAAGGTAACATTCCTCTCCACTTCTACTCATGCTTATGGAGACTTTGAAATTCAGATAGTAAATTCTGAATAAATAGAATAAACAAACCAAAAATAATTTGGCCTTCCAGCATCTTCTTGGTTCCCCAACCCAATGCTGTCTATCAAGCACTGAACTAATGGAAGCTCCACCTGGGAAAGCAAGGCTGATACACAGAGAAAGTCAAGGGTGAAGTAGCTGGAGCTGTGATTACCTTCCATAGGAATGAGGTTAGAGGCCCCCTTTTTCCCATCTAGACCATGCTGAGAGTATTGTTTCAGAAGGTTCTGAGCCTTACGGATCGTGCCTGTCACCAGAACCAGAGAGAAGAGACAAGAAAACCTAGAAAATGAGTGAAAGAAAACAAACCCAGAACACCAGCCCTCCACCAGCAAGTCACCTGGGCCCAGCAAGAGGATGCTGGGCAGCAATGAGGATGCTCAGCACGGGAACGTGAACCCCAAACTCATGTCCAAGTGTGCAGATACAATGGCATTTCCAGAATGTTTCCCTGCTTTGAGGCTGGAGGCATAAATTCCAGCCAGGGATGTATAATCAGTTTGGAGACACAGCATGGTATGGCTGGGTGATAAACACAACCAGAGAAGGGAAGGCATGAAGCTCCCTTCTCTGTAATGGGTTTACTGGAGTTGGTGCTCTGCATCCAAGCACACAAGGTTTGCTGCTTTTCCTCAGCTGTGGAAGCTGAGGATTTTGCATATGGACAATTCCTGTTTGGCAACACATTGCCTGCTCCTCAGAGCCACAACTGCAGTCACTTAGTAAGAGATGCCTTTCTGAGGGGTATTTTCTGAGCATAATCAATAAAGAACCATCAGGAGCCCCAGGGCCAAGACAAGGAATGGTACAGGAAGCAGTTAAAGGGTGACAACCTCTGGGCATTTTTTTGCAGCAGCAATTCCCATCACAGGAATCCCAGAATAACGGATGCTGCCCACCCATGTGTAACTTGCACTAAGCCACCCTAATCCCCAAGACACTTCTTTTCTAAAGAACTGCAAATCAATTAAAACCATGAAAAAAAAAATAACACTGGGTTAGAAGATTTATACTTTAAACACAAAAAAACCAGACAGAACTGAACAAAAGGCAGTGCTGGATATACAGCTGGAAAGCACAAAACAAAGCATTAATGTGACAACTGAAGCCTAGGCAGTGTTTCCACATTAAAAGGTTAGTTGTCATGCAACAAGCTACAATTATCACAAGCACACGGACACCCTCTCATAGCAGAGCTTTGCTGTTGCCTGCACAACAGGGAGCTGGAAGTTTTGGGAAGGTGGAAGGGGTTTCTATAGGAGACCCAAATGAAACAGAACCGGGCTGAGTAAATGAAGAAGCCAAAAACATAAAAATGCTGCTGCCAAAATTAAGACTTGTTCTTCCACTATAAAGTGGAATATAATAAATACTTCAAACATGCAGAAGATCTCTACTTCCACCACTAACTGTGAGCCACAGTGCAGCCTGGAAATGAGTGCTGGCTGCCCAAATGTTGAAGGGAGCTCAAGTACACACTGCTGCACACCCCTGGAACAACATTCCGGGACAGAATTCATCCCATAAAGGGATTTATGGCAAAGGAAAGGAAACTTCAGGTCCCCCAGACAGTTGGGGAGAACAGGAGAGGGAAGTACCCCTTGAATTACCAAACAGCCTTAACCTGGTACACTTACTAAATAACAGAACATGGTTCCCAAAATGTAATATTTCACTGGTGATATTGTCCTTCTACCAGTTCAGTGCTCTCAGTCACTTTGTAAAGAAAGAAAAAATCATATCCATGGAACACTTCTAGCAGGAAGCTCTCCCCTCCCAACCCACACCTGGGAGATGGGAAGTCTCATGCTTTTGCTGGCTGATGCATTTGCTCCCAAGCTTCTGCCACATGATGAAATGAGGGCTATGTCTCTTCTTCAAATCAGCCTCCTGATGCTCTTCACACCCCATATCTCCACTTATTTCTTATCTGCTTCCAGAAACCTCAAGAGCCTGGGCACACCAGCAAGCTCCTCTGAGCAAGCAGAGCTCTTCCTTACTGCTGCTCCTATGGCCCAGCAGCTGCAGAGCAGCTCAACTCAGGTACTGCTCTTCCACCTGTTCTTTCATCTTTCCCATTTTCAAGCATTTAGGGGGAGGGGAGAAATACAAAGGAATAAAAATAGAGGGTGAATTGGTGTGAAAACCAAGCAGACAGTACAACTGCTGCTGCTGTCAGCAGGCTCTCACTCCACAGCTATGCAGAGGATGTTTTCACAGCCCACCCTTGATGGTCTCTTCTCTTTTAATTTTTTTTCCTCTTTTTCTCAATTTCAGGAGCTGATTAGGCTACATTTTATTTGCATGAGCACAATTACCTGTGTTTGCTGACACACACCGAGTGTTCAGTGTCCAGGGGCATCACTTCAGTGCTGCTGGATCCCTCTGACTTGGCATCATAATCAGGCTTTAATGGATTCTGGTGGAAGCCAAATGCTTTTGTTCCAGGATTGTTTTCCCTATTAAGCAGCTCCCTAATCAAATGGGACTGTGTTTCAGCTACTAATGAAAACATCACATTCAAGCCAGGCAGTGATCAGTCTGGGAAACAGGAATGGGCTCTTTATTCTGCCACTCAACCTGTCTTTAGGTACCACCTCACTGGAGCACTGAGGAAACTGGAAAAGAGCTCCCGTGTAGTCTGAGAAGAGTCTCTAAAGGTCAAAAAACACCTGAAACCTTTGCTTCTGCAGCCCAGTTGTTCCACAGAGTGAGGTTTGGGCATGCATGAGACATTTTCCATATGCAACTCATTCTCTGGTTTCTCTCTTCCATCAGGCAGTTTTCTATCCAAAGAGCAGGGCAACACATCCTCTTTTCTCAAGCTCCAGCTGCAGGAATCTGCATGGAACCAGACAATTGCCCTCTGGCTTTTGTAGGCATCCAGGCTAAGTGGCTCCATCCTTCCACAAAAGTGCAGAGCTGCTGAGTTGCCTGCTGCTCTCAAGCCAGAAGAGAGCACAGGGTCTACAGGCATCACAAAGAAGTTTTGTTTTATTTTATGCACACGTTTGTAGCAGGGTGTTTTGGGAACCTGAATACACCTGCTCTCTGAGAGGGAGTACTGACATTCCAAACAGCAAACTAAAACCAGAAAAAGCCCACAATCAACTTGACACTGTTGAGTGTCACTTAAGAGGAGATAGCTCATCTTTAGAAGCATCTCCAGCAGTCAGATTTTTAACTGCATGATGTAATGACAGGAGACAGCATGGGGTACATCAACAGACAAACAGGAACAGAGAGACGAACAACACCCTCTGAAACAAAACTTGGGTAAGGAGCATGTTCTCTAGAATTCAACACAGTCCCTGGGGCTATCTCTGCCTTGTTACCCTGTCCCTAACACCTCACCTTCCCTTTAGCCTCTCTTGTGGTCTGTTTTGTGGTAAAAAAAAAGCTACAGCACATCAGATTTAGTTTTTTATTTACCCCTTGGAACAGGTTAAAGTGTGCGTTGGGGTGTGCACTGGGATATTCTTCCTCAAGGACCAAGGAAATTAAGTCTCTTGTTGGAACTGTCAAAAAAAAAAACCCTTGTCTGAAAACCATATTGGCAGAACTTGGCTTTACTTACTGAAATAAAGTAACAGATCAGAAAAAAACCTTTGTCCAAATTGAACAAAGGCTAAACCCAGGGGACTCAAACATCACCAAGATAATGGTGCTCTGAAGACAGACACTGTGCCAGTGTGAAAATGGTGTGAAACCTCCACCTCAAGAGCTGTACTTGAAAGCTAATGGAACTGCAGAAAAAACAGTGAATCTCTGCCCTAAGACTCTATTTTCCTTCATTTTTAATTTCACTTAAGTACAATTCAGCAGTCATAAGAGATGCCTGGTGTATGAGGTTCAACATTCACTGTCCTTCAAGAGCTCCAGTCTGGTTCTCTCTCTGCTTCACGGAAGACTGGAGACAAATGAACCACTATTTCTTCTTGACATTACAATAACCCAATGGATCACTTGAGACACTCTTTCCTTCATGCACCATCAGCTCCAAAAGCACGTTCAGACCATGCTCTACCTGCTCCATCTCATAAAATCCAATTGAACTGGGCATAAAGACATGAAAATCTTCTGGCACATCTACAGCTGAGACTTTCCTCATGACAAGTAATTCTGGATGACCAAATGCATCCACTTTGGAGGAGTCCTGTTTGTAGGAACTTGTGCTCTCCAACATGTGGGCTCATCTCTATGGGACCATCTGAGACTCTTAAAAAATCCCAAGGATTTTTCAATAATCTGCCCATGAAAATAAAGAACCTCCTCCATCCCTGACTCTTTACCTGAGAGCACAGGGGAGATACTATCACTTGTTAGGCTGCTCAGAAATGTTTGCTGACTATGCTGAATTCACAGCAATAAAAACACAGAAACCTTTTCAGAATCAGGGGAATAACTGAAAAGTGTCAACCAAATCTGAAGCATCTGCAGCCTGAGCTTCCATTGGCTCAACTAGAGATCCCCACCAGCACCTTTCAGTGCCTCTGAACCTTATCCACGTGGTTCTCTGCTGCTAGGGGAAAATTCACTGAATTCACAAACAATTCCATCAGCTTTCAGGGACAGCTCCAGGGTACAGCAGCAATGGCACAGATTGATTTTAAAAGATCACAGGGGTAGATGTCTGGATGCCACAGCCTTCCCCAGGCAGCCTTCCCTCTCCAAATATCCCAGGCACACCCTCTGCTGTAGCAAGAAGAGGCCCAGCAAAGCCTCTCCACACACAGAAGTGAAGAGAATGAGCACCAGGGCCAGCACACACACACATAGACACACATTACCTGGGATGAGGACTGCATTCACATCAGGATTATAAAAATAAACACAACACAATTAAAATGGGTATTTCATCTTCCTCCCTTTCCCCATCCCATTCACTCCCAGGCCCTACCCACATTTCTTAGTGTTTTCCTGAACCCACTAAGAGTATTTGGACAACACAGGAGAAAATAGGGAAGGGGAGTATTGGCCACGTAAACTTACAGAAATATGAACTTTTCTGATGTGATCACTGTTACAGAGGAGACAACAGAGTGCTGGGACACAGAGGATCAATATCCCTGTGCTGGCTTTGGCTGTCCCTCCTGGCTGTGCTCCCAATAGATGGCACATTCCAGAGACAGGAACTCCAGCCCTACACTCCCAAACTCCAGTGACCAACCTCACCAGCTGCACCAAAAGCAGCAAAACTGCATTGTGAGGAGAGGAGGAATAACCCCCAGCCCCATCCATAGCTCTTCCTGAGACAGGCTGAGGCAAGAGCTTTAAGAGCCCTTTTAAACTTCAGACAATGTTGTATCTCATTTTTGTAGGCATCTACCTAATTCCCATCTCAGCTCCTGGGGGCTTCTTGCTTTTTAGCACAATAGTAATTTATTCATAGCTAATGATTGACGTGAGGTGTTTTATCAGATAAGAGCTTTCCAAGTGCTGTGGCACACGCTCTATTCCATATGCCAAGGCTGAGGATTTGATCTGAGGTGTTCTCAGTTCAAATCCTTTTACAGCCCCCTCAGGTCTCTTTTTATTCATCTCCTTTGTTAAGGCCTTTCCTCTCCCTGTATACAGGATCCCTCTGCTCCCTTTACAGCACCCAGAGAACAGACCTGATGGCTTGACAGACAGACAGAGTCTGTAATTCCAGTGCTGAATCCAGAGCAGAGAAGTGCTTACCTCCAAAATCTCACGTAAATGGCCTAAACCCACATTTTAGACACAGAGATCCCTCAGCAATGAGAAGGCCTGAAGATGTGTTAACACCCAGTGCAGTGATGCCTCCTCGGGGACTCACCTGGTCTCTTGATTGGCTTTTTGGTGGGGGTGTCTTTCCTTTTGTTCTGAATGGCAGGGGAATATGGCACCCCAGAGGAGGAGCTGTTCTTACGGAAATGGTCCTTCAGCCCCTTGATGGAGCGGTCCAGCTGCACGGAGCGGATTTGGAAATAAACTGTCATGAAATCTGAGGAGACAAGGTAAAAATGAGATTATAAGCACACAGGGAACACTATATGGTAAAGCAGACACTTTGTCCCCTGCAGGGACTTACAAGCATTGGTGTAGAACCCCAAGTCAGCATCCTTCCCTCCCAGAGCCTATCCTATTTTCTTCAAAAACTTCTTCTCCCTATCTCTGCAATCTTCATTCCAGCCCTCATGCCACACACAACATTAATTCTGCCATTACCAAGTGGTGGAACTGACAGGAGATATTTGTGCAAGACGTTGTCAATTTGAGAGCTCTGTTTCCAGCATGAGAGACTTTACACACTTTTCAGGATTCGGGGCACTTGGGAATTTAATGAGGTGCTCGTCATTTGAAAGCAAAATGCAAACTGACTAATAAAATATGCTCTATATGCATGAGTTGCCTTTGATCATGGAAAAATTCTTAAGAAGCTTTTAAGGATGTTCATCCTACTTGGTAGGCACAGTAATCCCCTCCTCAGGAGTAAATCATTGAGGGGGGGGGGGTGATTCTTGGAGTGGCATGAATGTGAAAGTTCACATTTCCTGTACAAGTCTACAAAGTCACTCAATCCTGAAGGAGAAGTTAATAAAGGACTATAAAGCTCTAGGCAGTTCTTGATGCTGCAGAAGAGGAAAGGAGAGACATGTACAGAGTGAAGAAAGTCTGTGCTGCTTTCCTCCTGCCTTTGGTGACATTTCATACAAAGAGTTCTGGTCATAAATATTTCCCAAACGGGAATAAGTGCCCAGTGTCTTGCACATTTATAAAACCTGAGCAGTGGATAGCTGGAGTTTCGTCTCAAGGCATTACAGGTGCAAGTGCAGTGGATTTTTGCTACAGGACAGATTTTGCATTAACCTAATTTGTGCTTTGTTTACACAACTCATTCTGTTCAACCGACAAACCATTGCTTCAGTCTCACTACAAAAAAAAGCAGGATCTTCAGGTGCTGGAAAGACTGAACCACTCAGCTAAAAGGTGCCACTAAGGCATCACTTGTCCTGCCAGTGCTGCCAGATGCCCACAGGGAAGAAGAGGCAGCCCCACCCACCTTGATTCCTGCCATTCTCCACCAGCCAACCCGAAATGCGGATGATGTCGTGCAGGACACTCTCCGGGAGGTGCTCCAGGGACATCTCCTCCTGCGTGTCCATCTCCTCATCCCCACTGATCAGGTCCAGGATGAGGATGGGGGGCACTGGCTTGGTGTGTCGCGTCATCAAGCTGCGGAACTCCGATTCCAGGGATTCCTTGCCCCGCTCAAAGAGGGATTTCTGGCACAAAACAGCAGGACAGAAGGAGAACAGGACTTCTGTAATCAGTCACTCATGAGTATTTTTGTTTAAGAACATCCTTCCTAACTACTGTCAAGTACTGCAGGCTTTAAACTCCAACCACGCCTGAGAGAATTTTTAAAGTGAATTAAATTTTAAAAAATGCTTGGGAGTCATTCAAGTGGGATTTAAACAGATCACCCATTCTGCTCGAGCAGCTGAAGGACTGACAAGAGCTGCTCAGGAGGGGGTTCAATCAACTCCTCCTCCACAGGTGCAAGAGCTGCTTTCAGAGTCCTCCTGCATAACTGAAAGAGACCAAAACGCCAGGAGCAGAAAATGCTGCCCAGTACAGGCTTAAATAGAAGCCAAGGCAATTGTTGCTTCAGCTGTGCCCAAACAGCACCTTCCCCAGGCAGCAAACCCACAGCCTCTCCCAGTAGGGCTGTGTCTGTCCCCTCTCATCCACAGGTTCCAGGTCCATGACCCACCACACGGTTCAGCTCCGGGCTGTCCGGGTTGTTGTCCTGGAAGTATTCCACTGCCTTCTGGATTTTGTCCATGCAACTCAAGTATTCCTCCAACCTCCCCGTGGGGCTAAAAATAAAACCAGAAATAAAAAGTAGTGCCCCAAGAAGCAAACAAAATAACAGGAAAGCACCAGATCAGACTCAGGATAAAAATAAGGGAAATCTCAAATCCCTTTTCTTCAGCTAGGAGGAGATCACGGAATTCCCTTCTGCCTGCACTCAGTGCCACAGCAGGACACCCAACCCGCAGAGCAAGAGTAGAAGTACTAAGGATGGAGCAGCACACAACCCTCAGCCTTGCTTTTCCTCTCCCAGACAGGCCCTGATGGGAAAGCAGAGGGAACTGCACATCACACCCCTGACAGGAGCCATCCAACACCCTCCCACACAAGGAGGCTCCAGAACAGCTCTGGTACATCCTGGATGCAGTGACAATCTCAATGGGCAGGGAAAACCTTTGGGAAAGGGGCAGAGGAAAACAGGGAAGCCATCAGTGCTCATGGAGGTAGCTATGGCAGCACCTCTGCAAGATCTGGAAGAGATCCCAGGGCAGAGTCTGAGCTGTCTTTGCCCTGTGGAAATGGCTGAAGGTCAAGTCACTGTGGACAGGGGATAAAGAAACAGTGTGGGAAGGATACAAAGCACACCACGGGTGTGTGGAGTCAACTCCCCCACCTCTCCCTCAAAAATCCAACAGGATGAAGCTCCCAGCAGGATCTATCTGCTCAACTCACCCTTCCTTGATGATCTTCTCTGTGTCCTTGGCCACATGGTAGTAACTGATGACGTGATCCAAGCAGGACAGAGTCTTCTCCACATTCTCCTGCAGGCGCTGCAGGTTCTCTGTCTGTTTGTGGACAGGGATGATGGAGTTCTCCAGCTTCATCAAACGGCTCTCAAAGGAGGAGAGGATTGAAACCTGCATGCCAAGAGAGAAACCAACAGCTGAGGACTTCCTATGGAGCAGGGTAGGAGATAGAGCAGGGAAGTCATGGACCTTCAGGGCTTAGCTTTTCTTTTTGGGCTCTGCTACTAATTTGCCACGGCTCCTTGGCAGCTATTTTCATCCCTCTGTGTCCTGATTTTTATTGACAATCACAAAACAGATCACCTGCCATGTAGGGATGGGCCAACCCCAAATTAAATGATTGCAAGGAGAGAAGATAATGTTCCAAGGCAGTGTAAAGGACAAGCAAAATGTTATTAGCCAACAGAAAATAAATCCACAGGAACTGCCTGGAGATGCCCCACGTAAAAAGAGCAACAAAAGCACAAACCAGCAGCCCCTTTCCTCCACACCAGAGACCCAAAGAGGAGCTGCACAAGGACCAGTCTAGTGAGAACCTTCTTTTTCCACTACAGACATCTGGTTTTTAGAGAGGATTGTGATAGCACTTCTGACAGGTGGAAAACCACAGCAAGCTCATAAAAGGGTGTCTCAGTATCATAATTTCTAGGCCAAAAGGTAATTCCTAGGGATTCACTCCTATGTCATGTATTCCACAATTCTCTGGTGATGCCTCTAAGACTTTTTCAAAGCACTGAGACCAAAACTGGACATACCATTTAAACTAAGGGCTTATGAGCAATTACAACACAATAATTACTTTTTAGCTTTACACAGAACACTCATGAAATAAAACTCCAAACAAAACCTGAATTATGAAGCAACAACACAGTGTCGTTGCACAAACTATTCTGAAGTTTCTAAATACCTTTTCCCCAAGAGAAAGGACTGACTGTAGCAGAGATGAGGCCACCAGCTCATCTGAGCCCTCAGCAGAGCAGGAGAGAAGCGCAGTATTGAAGCATTTCTCAGGTTTCCCCTTTGCCCAGTCACTGAAGCCCAGAGTGGTTTATCACTCCACATCCCCCAGATGGGCACAACAACAGCCTTGAAAACTAATACACCTAAAAGCCTAAGAAAAAGTAAAGCCAGGCTCAACATTAGGACCTCCCTACCATATTCTTGGTGAGCTGGTCACTCTTCTCGAGGCTCTCTTTGATAAAGGACAGAGTTTCTTCTTCCTGTAAGATGAAAAAATACTCTTAAATTCTAAACATTAAGGTTTAAGTCACTAAACATTACACACAGGTTTTTACCAATCTTGTAAACTCTGCTGCAAGCCATGTTTGGTCTGATGCTGATTCTGCAGTCATATTTTAATATCACCATCTCTTAACAGAAATCTGGCAAGTAACCCAAGGTGGGGACACATCATATAATGAGTGAGGGGTTAATGAATTAGCTGATTCCCTTCAGTGCCAGGAGCATCAGCACAATATAAAATTAACACCTTTCCCACTGAGGCACAACGACTCAGAACACACATTTCCCTGCCACAGCATGACACAGGTGTTGCACTGGCACCCTCCAAATCCACCAGGAACTCAAGTACCCAATGCAAAGCAGCCACCAAGGGCTGGTTTTAAGTCATTAAAGCCCACAGGGAGAGGGGGAATTGCAGCCTGTCAGGGCTGGTCTCACACCCGAGAACGTGACAGGAGCGCCCACGGATCCTCCCAAGCACGAAGAGGGAAGCCCAGGCCCAAAGAGGTGAGCAGAGATACCCTGACCCTTCAGACCAGGCCTTGAAGGGGACCTGGGGGTGCTCCCAAGCCCGGACGGGGGTGACGAGGGCCTTGAAGGGTCTCAGGACACCCTCAGGCCCGGTGAGGACCTCCAGACCCAGCCTCGTCTCCCCGGCAACGCCAGGGGGCTGCGGGCCCAGGCCCAGCCCCCGGCCCCGGCAGCGCCTGCAGCGCGTCCCAAGCCCAATCCCACCTGCTTGAGCTTGTCCTCGATCTCCCTCCTGCGGGCCGACACCTCCTCGCTCGGAATCATCGCGCCGGAGCCGCTCCGCCGCCCGCTCCCACCGCGCCCGGCCCGTCACTGCCGCGCCGCCATGTTGGGCGCGGCGGGGCGCACCGGGCATGCGCAGAGAGCGCCGCTGCCATCTTGAGAGTGGCGCTGCTCAAGAAGCGCCCGAGGGGGTGACAGGGGTGAGAGCGCGTGCGCACTGCCCTGCTGGCGGCCATGTTGGGAGTGGCGGGATGGCTGCGCCGCCATGTTGGGAGTGGCGCGATGGGGCACAGACCCCAGGATCAATTATTGATCAATTATTTGGGATTCCCAGATCATCCAGTCCAACCCGTGCCCCAACACCGCCTTGGCAAGCAGACCATGGCACCGAGCGCCACGTCCAGACTTAAACATCTCCAGGAACAGTGGCTCCACCACCTCCCCGGAGAGCCCGTTCCACGGTCTAATCACAATTTTTGTGAAGAAATTCCTCTTCATCTCCAACCTAAACCTCCCCCCGCACAGCTTGAAACTATGTCCTCTCGTCCTGAGCGTGGCACTGTTGCGTAAAATTTTCTTAAGAGAGGATGTCCTTTGATATTTATCTTTGTGTACTTTCAAGCCTAAGCAACAATAAAATGGGATTTAATCCGTGAGAGATATAACAGCCAACAAGTTCTAAGTGACGTCCAGGTGTTAGAAAAACAAATTGCTTATTGGTAGGATTGCCTTGTTAAGGTTTGGGGTTTGATTTTTTAAAATTATCTTAGACTTAGGATCAGCTTGGGAAGAAGGATGTACTACTGATAGTGGGCACAAAGAATGCAGAATTTATGGGCCACGAGGACATTTTGGCAGAACCCCCAAGATAAAGAAGAAACTTATAAAACCAACTCAGCAATTGGGCTGAATCAGCTCTGAGTGAGTAACTGTAATTCCAGCAGGGCAGATCCAAGAAACCCACCAACCCAAAAGAAGAGAAAGAGTGAGCACATTGATTAATTAGCATGGCAAGCGAGAGAATAATTTTCCAATAGAAGAGAGAATAATAATTAATAAGAGGACTATGTAACTTCTGGCCAAGTAACACAAATTCCTTTGGTTGCTAAAATTATAAATATTAAAAGGTTTTGATAGTGATCATGGTTTGATTTGTGGAATCCCAACGAGCACCCAGGCTTGTGCAGGTCTGAAATAAATAATCAATATCTCTCTCAAGTGTGTCATAATTGCACTGGGGATAACGAATACGATTTTTGTGCACAACAGATGTGGAGAGAGTCCAGGGGCTCATAGAAATGTGTGAATTATGTCAGCCCACCCCTGTCCTGAATGCACTTTCTAGGGAGAAAGGTTATCCCACAGGGGAGCTGTCACTGCTCCCTCCTGCAGCACAGGGGAGGGTGGCTGGGGTATCACACACTGGGGGCTCTGCACCCCCTAAACCACACCAAGCCCAGAGCAGGGAACTGCTTCTCCAGCCCCTGCAGGTTCTCCAGCACCTGCAGCTTCTCCAGCACCTGCAGGTTCTCCAGTCCCAGCTCCCACTGTCCTGTTCCACTCCAAGGGTCCTGCCACGTGCAGGGACTGCTGTGTGCCCGTCTGTCTTCCCCTTGTCAAACCACCCCAAGCTCCAGAGAGCAGCTCTTTTTTCATTCAACAATGGATTTCACAGCCCCACTCCCCTGTCCTGCTGCCCACAGATGTGCCCAAGCTCTGGCCCTGTTTTCCCTGTGTGGCCACAACTGCCTGCCTGTGTTTTGTGGGGATCCCTGATAAAGGGGATCTTGAGGGTATAAGAGACAAGATCCCTGTCCAAACTCAGCACCCAGCACCTTTTGTACTTCCCCACACTGGGCTGGTGTCATTGGGAAAGATCTTTCTCCCTGAAGGGCAGATCCATCTCTTTCTTTACGGCATTCCATGCTCTTTCTGCCAGCCCTCACCCCTTCATTCAGAGGGAAGCCAGAGCCAAAAGGATCCTCCCTTGGGGAGCTATTATGTGTTTCGCCCAATAATACTGTTTATTTCCTGAAAACCCACAATAAAAAGGCCCCCTCACCCTTTATGGAGCAACAGTTCCTTAGAGCAAAGTGGGATAGATACACCCACCCCACATGGCAGCTGTGTGGGGTGATAAGGAGGGAATAAATGTACAGAAATAAATGCACAGCATTGTGTAAAAACTGCTGGACCCTGTGCAAATGTGAGGTGCAGCACCACAGCCAAGAGGAAGCAGCAGAAAAAAGGGAAGGGAAGGGAAGGGAAGGGAAGGGAAGGGAAGGGAAGGGAAGGGAAGGGAAGGGAAGGGAAGGGAAGGGAAGGGAAGGGAAGGGAAGGGAAGGGAAGGGAAGGGAAGGGAAGGGAAGGGAAGGGAAGGGAAGGGAAGGGAAGGGAAGGGAAGGGAAGGGAAGGGAAGGGAAGGGAAGGGAAGGGAAGGGAAGGGAAGGGAAGGGAAGGGAAGGGAAGGGAAGGGAAGGGAAGGGAAGGGAAGGGAAGGGAAGGGAAGGGAAGGGAAGGGAAGGGAAGGGAAGGGAAGGGAAGGGAAGGGAAGGGAAGGGAAGGGAAGGGAAGGGAAGGGAAGGGAAGGGAAGGGAAGGGAAGGGAAGGGAAGGGAAGGGAAGGGAAGGGAAGGGAAGGGAAGGGAAGGGAAGGGAAGGGAAGGGAAGGGAAGGGAAGGGAAGGGAAGGGAAGGGAAGGGAAGGGAAGGGAAGGGAAGGGAAGGGAAGGGAAGGGAAGGGAAGGGAAGGGAAGGAAAGGAAAGGAAAGGAAAGGAAAGGAAAGGAAAGGAAAGGAAAGGAAAGGAAAGGAAAGGAAAGGAAAGGAAAGGAAAGGAAAGGAAAGGAAAGGAAAGGAAAGGAAAGGAAAGGAAAGGAAAGGAAGCTGGCGAAACATAAAGAGTCCAAGGGGTTATTTTGGGTAAAAGGAAAAAGAAAGGGTAGAAATGCTGCCGTTTGAACACAAAACACGGCAGAGCACACCCGGGCCCCGCGGGTGACGGGCTGGCTGTCCCCCAGCAGCGGGGGCAGGGGGCGGCTCGGGGCCGGGGCCGGTCCCTTCCCGCCGCAGTTCCCGCCCGTCCCGCCAGCCGCGGGCCCGGCCCGCTCTCCCCGCCCGGGGCAGCGGCGGCTCCGCGGTGACACAGCAGTGGCCGGGCAGGAATGCTGAGTCACCTCCCGCCTGCTTCCTCCTCCTCCGTATCAGGAGCAAAGCCGCTTTTTCCCCCCGCCGGAAAAAGGATTTTTCACTCTGTCAGCGCGGGCACAGAGGATGGAAAATTCAGCCCGATGTGCCCAAGGGTTGCATCCTTAGTGCAGCGATGACTGGGGGGTTGGTGTGTAATGAGAGAGTGTTGTAAGTGTATAAAATTGGCTTTTCACAAGAGGTGTGCTATGTGATTAATAACTTTGTGGTGAAGATATAAGTTTTTATTTCTGCTATTAGTAAAGAAAATCAGGCATAGTGGTAGTAGTTGATATAGTAATTGCTTAAACTGTCTGTTTGGTCGGGATAACATCCAGTAAACATGTAAAGAGGACTCTGCTACTGATATACCAACTATCAGCATCTCCCATCTGAAAAAAAGTATAGACCAAAGCCCAAAAAAGAGGTAATAATAATGAAGACACAGCCAAGAAACACACAGGCTCTAAAAAAAACAGACCCAAGGAGAGACCATGATAAACAGTTCCTGAAATATAGAAACTAGTTTATGAAAAAATATGAATATTCAACAGATTGATACAATAAAAAAGGTATTTAAAGAAAGCCCCTGAAATAGCAGGTTGTGCTGTACTTCTTTTTTGCCTAATTTGTTTCCTAATTGTCTTAATTTCTATTATTAAACCTATTTCTTAAAATTTACCAAAAAAAAAAAAAAAAAAAAAAAAAAAAAAAAAAAAAAGTGAACTCTGTTTTTCACAAGAGTTAACAAAAGTCCCTTTATTCCTTTTGCTAAACAAAACTGGTTCCAGTGCCCCGAACCCCAAAACCCCAAGACTCCAGCTGGGATGGGAGCCCAGTGCCCCCGGGGTGTGGAGCCTGCGGGGCTCCAATAACGCACCGCTCCTGTTGTTCAGCAACGGGAGTTTTCCCCACCACAGGCATGAGGAAGTGGCACCTGCTGGCGGGGACGTGACAGTCACTTCTCTCCCAGGACAAGGTGTTCAGGGCGTTGGCCACCCAAAATGCCGCAGGAAAGAGAAGGGAGCTTGATTAGCAGGGGGGAAACTGAGGCAGAGAGGGGTTTTGCTCTGCCTGCTCAGGGCTTGGCAGTGAATTGCTGGATAGACCCAGATATCCCCCAAATTCCTGTTTCTACTGATTGCCTTTATGGTGGCAAAGGTCATTGCAGAGAAGTGTGATCTTGACAAGATTTGGAGAAATTCAATTAATAGTAGCTCTTAAAGCAGGGACTTTCTGTCCCCTGCATTGTGGCTCAGTACTGCTCACCCCAGGAACAGTTCCTGCATTAAAATACAGTGCCATCTTATAAATAGTAAACCATTTTATTGAAAAAAAAAATATGCCTGCTCTTGGTTCCCCCTGGCAGAGTTAATCCTGCTGCTGCAAGAGAGGACAGGGAGGAGGGGATGCTGGGCATGCAACAGGGCAGCAGCATTCCCCAGCCACAGGAGCTGCCTGAGGATGCAGCGAGGGCAAAACAAGATTAATGCAGCCAAGAGCCTCCAAAAGGGCTTTTACATTTGATGTGGGAGAGGAGAGAGATCAGAGTATGGAAGAGTCAGGATCAACATAAATTTAAAACCTTCCCTTCTGGGCTGCAGGGCTGTCCTGGGCTGTATTCCCCCTATGGTGTGACCCAGCAGTGCCCCAGGCTGCAGGGACACTCGGGAGTTCACTGGTGTTCCTTCCTCCCCAGACACAGCCTGTTCTGTCTCCCCTCAGGTCAGCTGAACAGAAAAAGTGATCAATCTTCAGCCAAATCAATCTTCAGACAGAAAACCAATAGCTCTGAACTGTCTGACAAACCCCAGTTTTCCCTTCCAGGAGGGTTTATAAGCAGAGAGCCCCTGAAAGAGGGAATGAGTGTGCACAGACAAGGCATGGGATGCACCCAGGCACATTCCCTCGGCTGTTACGTGTCCATGAACTTGAAGGGATGAGACAGGAACCAAATCCACCACAGGACTTTGCCTCCCTGGAAACGCCCGAGCCCTTCTGACTTTGCTTTGATCCTGACCTGGGCCCAGAGCATTCACTGTGCCACAGGGATGTGCACTGCTCCCAGAAAACCGGGTCTGTGTGAGACCAGGGCTGGCACTGGGTGGGCTTCAGCAGCTTCCCAGACATTTCTGTGTGGCCCTGAGCGGGGCCATGGCAGCATTGCTGCTCCAAGGAAGGATGTGGCACGGCTGGAATTGCCCTGACACTGTGCCTAGCAGGGAAATCCCTCAACAGCCCTGCCTGCTCCTTGCAGGAAGGAGCTCAAGGCAGTCAGCCCCTTCAAGACTGGCCCCAGAAGCCCCCCCAAGCCTCCAACTATCACAGCCCCAAGCCGTGCTCTCCTTCCCTCTGGCTTTATTTGCAGAGGGAATTAAGGCCCTGCTGGGAAAACCTCCCCTGTGCTCTGATAACTGCCTGCAGAGCCAGCTCTAAATGGCTTTTTGTAAATGAAAACCGAGGATTATGAGGTTCCCCTCGTCACTGTTTACTTAGTGCTCTGAAGGGAGCAGGATAGAGCCCCCCTGCTCTGGGCAAGCCCCTTGGGCCACCAAGGAGGTGGCACATACTGGGGACCAGCAAGGTGCCACCCAGCACATGGCAGAGCCTCCCTGGAGCAGGAGGTTCCCAGATGGATTTGGAATGGGTGAGATGTGCGTGCACATAGCAGGAGCCTTGGTCCAGGGGACAGGGCATCTCCAGGGCACTGTGTTTTGTGAGCTGGGGGCCGGCCTGGGGGATGATGCTCATTTTCTTCCTATGCCAGGTTGCTGGGGAAGGAAGGAAGGAAGGGGGGTGTTTGCCATGTGGGTTGGTGCTGGGCACACATCCCCCACATGACAGGAACAGGGAGGCCGTGCAGGGCTGCAGCTCCCCTCAGCAGGAATTCACTCAGGGATGGCAAGGAGCTGCCCAGTGAGGCCACGGGGTCTGCTGAGGGGTGCAGGTCAAACGAGCCCCGTGCAGAGGGGACTATCCTTGGTCATCCCTGTCTGCCTGCAGCAGGACAAGGGGTCCTGCCTCTTTCTGCTGCACTCCCAGGGGCTGGAGCCACCACGGCCGCCTTGCACAGCTCCGACCTTTGGATGTTTGCACATTCCTGCCTGTTAATGTGTCTCGTAACCAAAAGCTGCCAGGATGGAGCATTACTCCCCCCAGCACTTGCCAGGCTGCCTCCCTCCCGTTCCCCAGCTGAGAATTGGCACTGACCCCAAACTGGGTGGGAGCACGGGCTTTCCAAAGGAGCAAACCCTGATGCCTCTGGTAGGAGCAGTGAGCATCCCACCCCTCGACACCAGCGAGCCCCAAATGCCCCCAGAGCTCCTGGGGCAGGCTGCAGTCACCTCTCCCAGCCAGGCATGGGGAAAAGGAGCAACCGTTTGGGAGCAGAGCCACGCTTCCCTCGGCTGCCAGCCTGGCACATTGCCCACCAGCACCGTGCCAGGCCAAATTCTTTGCAATTTCTAGGTCAACACCCGCCTCTCGTAATACCCTGAGCCCTCCTGCTGCCTGTGCCAGCCTCCAGCCCAGTGGTCCCTGTGCACAGGACAGGAGCATCCCAAAGGATCCATGCCTGCCTCTGCTCATCCTGGCTGGATTAACCTCATCTGTAACCCCCGAATATTTGGCCCTCATTGCTCTGAATTGGGCCATTCCCCAAACTCCTGGCTCTGCCCACAGGAAAGCTGTGTCCAGGCAGTGCACAGCCTGCAGCCTGCCCCTGCTTCCACCCTTTTTGAGGGGTTTGAGACCCATCCCAAGGAGTCAGACACCAAAGGAGTGTGTTTACTTTGTATTTCTAAAGCCGTTTTCTCACTGTCATGATAGCAGTGAAAAAACCCCCACAATCTCAAGACATGGGATGGTCCTAACGCTCCAAACCTGGAAATAAATCACTCGGAAAAACAGCCTTTGTAAAGAAATCCCCGTGGCCCCGGTGCTTGTTTGCAAAGCGGCCAAGTTTCGACCTTGGCATGACGTGGTTTCCCAAAGAAGGAGGCGATGCTGGCACGGCTCCGGCAGCTCAGCCCCTCCACTGGGGAGCTGGATGTGACCTCCCCACGCTCCTTTGGGACCCCTTTCCACGGCATGAGCCGGGCTGGAGGAGCAGGAGCCCCTTGGGAGCTGCCACCCCCTACCCGGGCGTGCCCCGAGGGGGCGGCGGGGCTGAGGATGAGGAGGAGGAGGAGGAGGAAGAGGCAGCCGAGCGTGTCCGTGTGCGGCTCTTACGGCGGGGCTGTTGCATTGTGGCCGCCGGCACTCCCCCCTCCCGCCGCAGGGCAAGCCCCGGCCTGCCGGGACATTGTCCAGCCGGGAACAGCCGCTGGCAACGGGCACTGACCCGTCCCGGGGCTCCCTGGGGCGCGGAGGGACGTGGCACCCGCGGGGATTTCTGCTGGATGTGCTCCCCCAGTGCCAGAGGGGGCAGCGCCCCGCACACCGCACAGGAACAGGACTGGAATAGGGGCAGACGGGCTACAAAAGCTCTGCCGAGATAATCAGGTTGTGACCCACATCAGCCCTGCCTCAGTTTCCCCATCAGGGTGCTGAGAGCCATCCTGGCTGTGTGAGTGCCACAGGTCCCGCTGGGCTCTGCTGGCACTGCTGGAAAAGCAGGACAGGGGCTTTGCCCCCCTCTCTGTTCTCAGAGACACCTCTCGTCTTCAGCCCCAGAGAGGAGTTTGGATCCAGCCCGATCCCTCCCGGCAAAGCCACCCGAGTCCGGCCCTGGGGCTCTGCACAACCTCTCTGGAGTTTGCTGTGGCACCGCCAGCCCACCAGGTATAAAGCACTAAAAAAAATCAGTGTCACAGGGCAGGGGGTCCCCGAGCTGTCCCCAAGCCCTGCCTTGTGTGGGTGCCAGGCTGTCCTGATGCCATCCCCATCCCATCCCCATCCCATCCCCATCCCCATCCCATCCCCATCCCATCCCTACCAGAGCCCTGCTGTACCGAGTAGATCTCCCTGACCGAGTGTGGTTCCCAAGAGATTTCACATCCATGTGAACTCCCGGATACATGTTTGGGAACCTGATTTTTCCCAAACTTTGGAGGTTCATTCATTGCTATGCAAGGCGAGCCCATTCCCTACCGTCCTCCATCCAATTTCCCCCTTCTCCCCCCCTCACCACTCCAACCATCCCAGCCTGGGATGTTAAAATGGGCTGTATTTTTTACGATGAGAGGGAAAAAATTTTTTTTAGAAATCTGGGGATGAAGAGAGAACCCATGAGCTGTGACCTCCTCCAAATTCAAGGCACCAAATCCACACAAGGAAAACAAAAGGCAGCGAGATTAGCATTTCCAAACAGAGCAGAGATGGCCCCAATCTTTGAGCTGTTTATTCTAGGGTTGATTTTCAATATTTAGGATGATTAGCAAGTGAAAGCCGGCTGTTGCCAGAATGGCTCCATGCCAGCCCCACACTCAATGGAGGAAAAAGAAAGACACGGCAAGAAAGGGAGAGAAAAGAAGGGCTTATGTGTATATTTTTTTTTCTGCCTCTGTGAAGGGGAGATTGGTTTGAGGTGTCAATGTTTGCCCATCACGGAGGGATGATGGATGAGGGGACGGCTGGGGAAATAGCAGAAATAAATAATAAAGGAATAATTGCCGTGTGCTGGGGAAGGACCTCACTGTGGCAGCGAGCTGAGCTTGCAGACAGTTTTTACAGCTGGGCTCTTCCCAGCCCCTCTTTGGTGGGCGCTGGTTGATGCCCCAAACCTCAGCCGGCTCTGGGCTGGAGCGCTCGGCGTTCACTGCTCTCTATCAATGGGGACAGTGCCCGTCGCTGCCCCTGGAGCAGCCCCAGCCCCGGCTGCAGCCCCGCTGGCCCCGGCAGGCCCGGGCAGGTCTGCGGCTGTCGGGTCCTGACCTCCGAGCTGGCACCGGGCTGGTCCCGGCACAGCCGCGCTTTGTGCCCGCGCCCAGGGGAGCGCCCGGAGCCGCCCCGGCCCGGCACCTCCCGGCCGCCGCTTGGAAAAACACCGCCCCCTCCCAACTATCTCACTGAAAGAAAGGAAAATTCACGTCCAAGTCGGTTTGGTTGCTTTCAGCCGCTGAACAAAACGGGGTTGTTTCAGGCCTCGCCTAGTAGTGCCTCCTTTATATTCACCCTTTCTCACTTTAAACCCCTCGACTGGCTCCGGCAGGCTGGAATATTTTTTCCTGGCAAGGTTGGTTTTTTCAGTCCCCTGGCAGGGTGGGGATGCTGGAGGCTTCTCTTTTCCAGGGGGTTTGAAAACAGTACTACGTGTTTGTGCCTGGCAGAACAAATTAAAGGAGTGCTCTGAGGGGCAGGGGAGGTGCCAGATTTTTGCAACCCTGAAGTGCCACCACTACTGGGGGTGGGGGGAAGAAGGGAACAGCTCTTCCAGTTCTTCCAACAAGGAGCTGAGAGGAGGAGAAGCCAGGACAAGGAATTCCTTAATGCCTTCTGGTATTCATGGCCCCCAATATCCCAAAGCTGAAAGGAGAGCCCAGATCTGCCTCTAAATTCCCCCCTTCAGACACATCAAAGCTGCTCCCCCAGGGATAACCCTGCCTTTTCCCAAGGTCAGCATCCTGCCTTCCCAGCACAAAGCACACACAGACCAAGGCAAGCGTCTGTCCTGAGCCCAGGCCTTAGTTTGGGTTGAGATGGGCTGGATTGGGAGCAGCTGTAGCAGCTCTGGGACTGACTGCCTGATGCTGAGGGGATCCAGTAGATCCCTGGGGGGCTCATCAGCTCCTCATGTGCTCTCCAGGAGAAGCCAGGGCTGTGTCCTCAGGGCAGGAGAGATGGGATATGCAGGAGTGGGTGCACCCAAAGCTGGAGGAGCCCCACGCAGGGTCTGGAGAGGGATTTCTGTGCAGCTCCTCTCCCCACCCTGTGCCCAAAAGGGCCCTGAAGCCACCTGGGCATCTTGGAGCATCTTCGGGGCCAAGTGGGCACATGGTACATGCAAAGGGACCTGTCAGCCCCAGGAGCTCCCTGCAGGGTGAGGGAAAGGCTATTCCCAGGGTTGAAGCAGCTCCCAAGGCTCAGGACACCAGGCATGGCCAACCTTGTGTCACATTGGTGGTGTGTAACCATTGTCTCACTGAGGTTGCCTCAGTTTCCCCACAGGGAATTTGCACAGTTGTGCAAGTGGGTGAGAGCTCCTGTGTCCTGGGTTTACAAGCAGGGCTGGGCTGGGGAAAGGACACAAGGTGACAAAAGAGTTTTTTTCTTCTCCATTTTTTTTTTTCTTTATTATTATTTTTTAAAATTTGTAAATAATTTGCATGAAAAAAGTTAAATTGCACAAGTATCTCTGTAGTTCTTCAACATAATCCCCAAAGCAGGAAAACAGAAGAACAGCAAGTAAAAAGAAACACTGTCAATGCAAACAACTACACAGACCCCAAAGCCCCTCCTAAGTGCTTTTGTAACCAAAACAGAATCTAATTACAATCTTCCATTTCTTTTGCCAAGTCTAAGACACACAACTAAAATTCCAGCTTCTACTTGCTCCTACTTAATGGATGCTCTACCTGTCTCAGCCTACAGCAAGCAGAGGCAAAGAATCTGGTTCTTGAGAGCTTCAAGTCAAGTTTCAGCAGAGTTTGGCTCTGCTCCCAAAATATTTCCAAGTTACCTTGCACCTACCCCATCACACTCTCACTGCACATCGAGCCAAAGAGCCAAAGCTTCTCTTTGTGCAGATCCCAACGTCTCTTGTGGCTGGATGGGACTTCATTTCCACTGCTGTCCCCAGAGCCTGTTGAATGCACAGTTTTTGGCCTGAGCTCCTGGATGGAGCCTGAATGTGGATTTTTCTTTCCTCCTCAGTCCCACCTGGGAGTGTTTGCTGTGGAGTGGCTCCATCACCACCAGCTGAGGGTCAGGCCAAGGGGTTTTCCTTGCTCTTGGAGCCTGATGGAAGAGCTGGAGATGTGAAGAGCAACAGTCTTGGACCAAAAAAGCAGGGAGGGGCTGTGTCAGTGGGTGAAAGAGAGGGTTCATGGTGTTCCAGACCCTTTGGCAACTGCAGCAAGGGTTTTGGGTACAAAAAATACAAAAGCTGCTTTTGGGAGCATCCCAGTCCCTGCTGCTCCTCTCCTGCCAGGGCCAATTCCTGGATTCTTCACAAAACCTGTTGGTGCAGGAGTCCTCCCTTGTGTGGTCTTGTTTTACAGAACAGTGAACACAAAACCTGCAAATGGTGAAAATATAAAACAACTCTCAAACTGCATTTCCAGTCTTCCCCTCCCCCCTTAAGAAATTCTAGAGCTAAAAAATATAGATTTCTTTGAATATATAATATATAATAGATTATATAAAAACATCTAAAGAGACACACTTGCTGAGTTTATAAACCTTTTCTTCTTCCCTAGGCACAAGTCACCTGGGATGTTGAACTTGGAGAATCCAGAAGGGACCTGTATTTTCTTACCAGCTAATTATCACACTGTACCTACCAACTGCACTGAGACAGAAAAAGGAAAGACAGAGAGAAACAGAGAGACAAAGAGGTGTGGAAATTGCACTTTAGGCTATCAAAATCCTAAGCCACCAGGAATCTCATGTCTTAGATGGGATTTCACAGGTAATTTTAACCTTGATGGAAAAGAACCCATCATAATTCACATTTCTTATTATAAAGGAAAATGTAAAAAAATAAGTAGTGTTAACTTTCTTCTCTTGAGAAAACTAGAAATTTCTGAGGTGTCATTTGAAGACACAGCAGGCAGTTCCTGGGGTGGTGGGTTTTTTCCCTGCTGTTTCTGGGAATAACCTTACGATGAAGCTGGTAAAAGTCACCATGGGCATCTCTAGGAAATCTTGTCCCTTGTAAGTCCCAGCTTGGGGAGAGCATCCTACAAGAGGCGTGCCAGACTGCTCAGGTTGATGACATCTGCCAGCAAAGAGGCATCGATGTCTTCAAACACCTGGTCAATGTTGACACAGTTGGAGAGGTAATCACTTGTCCCTTCCTCCCAGGGATGCTCCAAGAAAGTTGTGGCCATGAGGGTTTCATTAAAGTCCAGACTGTACTGGTTGGAGTCGGTGACAACTTGTTCCTGCCCCTGGGGACACTCCACGTGTTGTCCTTGTCCTGTCCAGTCCAGGTCACACGTGACAGGGTTGATGGAAGGTGGGAGCTCCATATCCACCAGAGTGGAGAAGTCTCCATTGAGGTTGGTGTTAAAGACAGTTTCCCAGTCAAAGACACCTTTCAGTGACCCCAGCTCAGTCTGCTCCTCCTGGGTCATCAGGGCCGAGCTGGGAAGCCGGGAGGCCTTGGCCGTGGGCAGGGGCGAGGGCTGCTTGTGCTTCTGCCCCGCTTTGGTACCCGCCGCGTTCCAGCTCTGGCTGCTGGTGGTTTCCTCAAACTCTTTGAGCAGCTGCTGTGCTGCCACATTGGCCTCCAGGACACTGTTGGAGCTACAGGAGGAAGGGGCCGGGCTGGCAACGTGCCGTGGTTCTTTCTGGGCTCTCCCGGAGAAGGCGGGGTGGATCTGCACCGGAGACATCCTGCGCTTCTTGTACGTCCCATACTTGAGCCGGTTGGCGTAGTAGGGGTCCAGCTTCCAAAATCCACCTTTCCCTGGCTCGTCTTTCTCCCGAGGCACCTTGATGAAGGATTTGTTCAAGGAGAGGTTGTGCCGGATGGAGTTCTGGAGCCAAAAGAGAAAGAAACCAAGGCTGAATGCTTTCCTGCTGCTGCGGGACCTACCTGCCTGCGTAGGCTGGTGGAGGTTTTCAGCAAGGACCTTTGGGAAAACAAAGCAGAACTGGCAACATCCAGACATCCAAGGCTACATGTCTGGCAGAAATCCCTCAAACCCCTGAGTTTTACCCCCTCAGTCTCCAGGAGTTTTCCTGATTCCTGTCTCTTCCAGCCAAAGGTGGAAGGAGCCAAGGGGCTCAAGCTAGGACTTGCCACCCAATGGGAAGTTTCTGGGCAGCTCTCTTTGGCTGGAAATTGGGGCCATGAGGCATTGGATCATGCAGAGCACTGGGAGAAACTAGCTTGAATTGCTCTAGGTATGGAGCTAGGCTGGAGGAGATCCCTTGGTGCCAGGGAGGAAGAGGTGTGTCTCTATACCCATGTGGCCATGGCCCCTTTAAAGGGGGCTACACATGGCAGCACTGTGAGGGGATGGCACTCAGGGCCCTGCTGGCATCCCCCAGTTCAGCTGAGTCTATTGTTAGTGTTGAGAGGAAAATATTTGGACAAAACATAGGCACCATGCCTTCCCCCAGCCAGGCTGGCACAAATCAGACAGGAGAACACGGAGAGACACGTGGGCTGTTCCACCCTCTGTGTCCCCAGAGGTGCCTCCTGGCCCAGGGAAGCACGGTGTAAAATCACTGCATCTTCATCAGCCACTGCTCAAATAAGCGGAGGGAAAAAAAAAAAGGTGGGGAGGGGAGAAAAGGAGGAGTTTCTGCTCCCATCGAGCTGTTCTGAAACCCTGAATGTGCCTGGAGTGATGTGAATAATCAGAAAGGAAACTCAGTTATTGGGTAAATAACCCAGCATTGGACTCCACAAAGCCAGGACTGTGCTAAGAGATTGGATATGGTAGAGGTGGGTTTTTTTTTTTAATGTTGCCTGGATATCTTTATGCTTATTCATCCATAATCCGTAGTGCAGAATAGGAAAAACAAGGCTCAATTGCTTAGAGCTGTTGAAAAACATGCGCGCACACTCACACACACACAACAAAACCCTCCTCTGGGCTGGAGCTCCTTGGGTTTGTTGGCTCCTCTCCAAAGCACTCAGCTCCCACAGGAATATATCCATCTCCCCCTCAGACTACGGGTGGCATGACCTTTCCAGGCTGTCTTCACGTACGGGAATCGGGATAGGGGATGAGAACACAGCCTCAACAAGAAAGAGAAGAAAAAAAAAAAAGGAATGGGGGGAAAGAAAGTGAAAAGAAACAAAAGATTAAAAAAAAAAAAAGAGAGAGAAGAAAGAAGAAGCAGGAACACAGATATTCCCCCACACAGGGGAATCCAGGCTGTGGTAACTCCAATTTTACTGTGTAATGAAATTTTACAAGGATCAGAGACTTGAAAGCTGAATTCTCTGCTGCCCGTCTCTCCTCCCCATCCCAAACTTCCCTCAGCCCAGGCTGAATTATTACTCAGCCAGTCAACATATTTATCATTCCTGCCTGCAACGGTCCAGGGTACCCCCTGCATCTCTGCAGAGAGGGATTGAAAACCTTCTTTCTTTTTTTAATGAACACATTTAATTAAAAACGTTGTGAATGCCCAGCCATGAAGTGTGCAGGAGAAAGTCAACAGGCTGGCACCCAGCTCCTGCTTCCAAATCACTTTCATAGGTCCCTTGAGTGTAAGAGGGGGACCAAGATGGCCATGGAGGGGGACCAGGAAAGGTTCCCTTCCCTGTGATGAGCTTCAAGGGCCACAGGAGACCCACCTGCCTGGAGAGAAGGTGGGCAATGCCTGGGCTTTGCAGTGGGGTTCTCCAGCCCTGCTTGGATGGGCACTGCCATTGGGATTAGTGACGCACTGCAGATTTGGGATGGGAATAACCTCAGTGGAGGGTTGAGCCCCCCAGGGCCCTCCAGCCCTGCCATATCCTAGAAAACCTCACGTGCCAGAGGTCTCCTCGTGTGACAAAGGAGGGCAGCGAGCCAAGGTGGCTGGGAAAAGCCCCTTGGCTTCGGGCTGTCCCCAAAGCTGGTGAGCCTGGGGGCTGTCCCCTCCCCACCGAGGACATGCTCGTGCTAGCTGGGGACAGCAGCCTGAGTTAACCACTCCTGGGCTTCCCTCTGCAGGTCACACCAGCTCATCCCAGTGATGGAGCCTCCTTGGCCTGTCCCTGAGGCCAGGAGCCCAGTACTCTGCCCTGCTTGGAAAGCAGCAGCATTTCTGCTCAGACTTCCCCAGTGAGAGACTTGGCCAACACGTGGCATCTCCGTCCTTCTCCCATGCCTGATTTTCAGCACCCAGGGACACTCAACCTTTCTCCATGTGTGCTCAACCCCGAGGGACTCAGGGCCCCATGAGAACTGCAGGAATGTAGGGACTGAGAGGCCTTTGCCCTGAAGCCAAGAGGACTCTCAGGTGCCAGGAGCCCAACAAGTACCTCCCTTCTCCCAAAATGGTCCTGGGCTCTCCCCCAGAATGACTCCTTCCCTCTGCCACCCCTGTGGCCATGGCATTTGTGTCCAGCCAAGTTCTTTCCCATTCCAGCCCCTCCCCACTGGCAGTTAGTGTCACTCTTTTCCCAGTGGGATCCTGCATCCCTGCAGGGTCCTGTCTTGCAGGGTGGAGGCTGTGGAAAGCCCTGCTCAGCCCTGCAGAGAGAGGGGCCAAGGCTCCACATCTCCTACCTGCCAGGTGGGATCAGCGTGTCGGAAGTAGCAGAAGTTGTCAGTAATCCACTTGTAGATGGCAGAGAGGGTGATTTTGGGTTTATTGCTGGCTTCCATGGCCATGCAGATGAGGGTGGCATAGGAGTAGGGTGGCTTGACATGAGGGTTGGTCTTGTAGTCAATGTCCCCTGTGAGATGAGGGGGCACAGCCACGTCCTGGTGGGTGGTGGAGGAGGTGGAGGAGGAGACGGGCGTGCAGGGAGTGTGGCGAGTGCCCTTGCAGGCCGGGTCAGCAGCCAGGGGTGAGCACGGGGACTCAAAATCAACCAGGCTGAACAGGCTCTCACTCATGGTGTAACAGTCCTGGGGGTCTGAGCCAGAGTATAACTGAGGCAGGCCAGTCTGGGCCACTGTGAAGTCCCTCAGCCACATGAGGTCTGGCAGGCTGTCATCCAGGTCTTCCTCCATGCACTTCAGTTTGCCCTTGGCTTTCAGCGCCCGGCTCGGCCACGCCATGTCTCCCTCAGTGCTCCCTGGGCTGCACAGGAAGGGGAGAGAAGAGATGGGGCAGATCCTGCAATAACAACAGGGACAGGGGTGAGGTTTCCCGAGGTGCAGTCTTTGTCTGAGAGCCAGGCAGGGCCAGCCCTGGGTGCTCCTGGAGCTGCTGGGTGAGACCCGTTCCTGGTGTGCTGTGCAAGGGACCTGCAATGCCTGCCCCGAGGGGCTTTAGCACCCTTGAACCTCGGGGAAAATCCCCTCAAACTTCTACACCTCAGTATCACCCACTGACCTGCTGCCCAGCAAGCTCTTGGCTGAACAAAAAATTTTAAAAAATACCCCAACAACAAAAAAACTCTCAAAGAACCAAAATCCAGCCCTGCCATCCCACAAAGTGAGATTGTTTCTTGAGAACACTCATCTCTGGATACCTGGTACTCACAGGACTAACTCTCAGTATTCCACACCAGGACAAAATACTTGAAAGTTTCTCCCCTCGTAGCCAACTTCTCTTGGTTTGATGCTATTTCTGCTTTTACCTTCCCGTGGTACCCAGAAACAACTCAGGGGTGGGCTGGGGGAACTGGTGGGGTCCCACCCCAAGCACACAGTAGTCAGACTTTGGGGAGTCCTGTGTCGGGGATGTGGCTGTAAACCCGAAATCCCGAGTGTCTGGGCCAGGAAAGAGCGCCGGGAGGGCGCATAACCGGAGCCGCTCCCCCGGGCAGACCCACCGCCCCTCTCGGCGGCTTCGGCCGCGCTGCCCTTCCCGTCCCACCGCCCTCCCGACCCCGCCGCATCCCCTTACCCCGTCCCGGTGTCGCCACCCGAGCGGCAAAGTTCACCACAGGGCAAGAAGCTTCTGGAAAAACAGGAGACGGGAGGTAAAAAAAAACAACAAACAAAAAACAAACAAATAAAAAAAAACCACCCAAACAAACAAAAAGAAGGGGTAAGGAAAAAGAAGAGAAGGGGAAAAAGAAGCCCCTGGGTGCCGGGGTAGCCCGTGCCGGCTCCTGCCGTGTGCCCGGGCCGGGCCGTGCCCGCCGTGAGCCGCGGCCGCCCCGCGCGGGGTTAAGTAGCGGCTCCGGGAGGCTTCGCGCGTTGCCGCGGCGACGCCCCGCCCCGTAAACATCCTCCGGGCACGCCATTGGCCCGCGCGTTGCCATGGGGACGGGGGCGGTACCGGGGATGCTGCGGGACCCGCCGGGGCCGGGCCCAGCCCCGCACAGATGGGGAGGCTCTGGGGTGACCTTTTATCGCGGCTTCTCGGCACCTGAAGGGAGCTGTGAGAAAGCTGGAGAGGGACTTTTGACACGGGCGTGTGGTGATAGGGAAAAGGGGAAAGGCTTCAAACCGGAAGAGAGTAGGTTTAGGTTGGATTATAGGAAAAAAATATTGTGAGGGTAGTGGAACAGGTTGCTCAGAGGAGCTGTGGATGCCCCATCCCTGGAATAGTTCAAGGACAGGCTGGATGGGGCTTGGAGCAACCTGAGATAGTGGAAGGTGTCCTTGCCTGTGGTGTGGGGGGGTTGGAACTGTATGATCTCTAATGTCCCTTCCAACCCAAACCATTCATGGTTCCATGAAAACCTGTGTCCTGCCCCTCCAGGGGCAGCCTCAGCCCTTTCCTCCTACCTGTGCCCCCATCCTATTTCTTGCTCCTGATGCACCAACAGCGATGGGGGCAAAGCTGAAGGGGGGCTGGCAGACTTCAAAAATAAAGATGAAGTCTACCTTCATTTAATATTAAAAATTACAGTCACAGGCTTCTCTAGGATATCCCTGCCCCCTAACTGCTGTTCCGAGAGCTTTAACGGAGGCCAGGGAGGGATCCCTTTGAAGGATCTGACCATCTGCAAGCCACTCCCCCCAGCTTGTTCGGTCATGGGTTGGACTCGATGGTCTCACAGGTCTTTTCCAAATGGATTGATTCTGATTTTGACTCTGATTCAGCTGCACGTTGCTTTCCCCCCTGCATCATCAGCTCCTTCTACTAAATTCAGATTATAACCCCCCTTACAGCTCTCCTCACCTTCAAGACTTCAGCTCCCAGCACACATTTTCTTCCCGGCACTCGAGGGATTTCTCTTGCATGAGCTCCCAGCTCTTTGTTGCTCCTCTTCTCCTCCAGGAAAAGTTCCCTCTGGGTGTCCTCGTTCATCCCAGCAGTGATAGGGGCCACCCACACCACACACCAGGAAGATGCCTCTACCCCAGGCCACACTTCCTGCAGAGGTTTAGTTTGCATTTGTCCTTTCTCCTTCCTGGCAGGATTCAGGATAGTTGGGAATGCAGGTTGGAAGGGACCTTGGGAAGTGTTTTAGGACATATGAATCAGCTGGGCTGTTTTGGAGAAGGTACCTGGTGACAGGTGAGTGAGTGCTCCCAGCCAAAAAGGGTTTCTGCATACCCAGTCCCCCAAACCCCGACTGCCCTCACCCTGAAACCATGAAATGACTCTGGACACTTTGTCGACGTAAGATACCCTTTATTAAACATACTCTTAAAATCCAAAACATGCTCAAAGCAAAATCATAAGCAGCAAATCTGGTTTCCTTCCTTCAATCCCTGACACGCGGCTCACTGGAACAAGGGGCTGTCACCTCCCACCCCAGGCTGCGCTGGCAGCTCCTGCCTGCCCCTGATCCCTTCTGGGTGGCCGAGGACGGCACTGGTGTCACTCCTGCCCAAATCCCGTCTCTCCTGTGCCACCCAGAGGATGGATTCTTTGCTCACAGCCCTGCAGCAGCACTGCTCGGCCGCAGCATCCTCCTCCCGGCTCCTCTCCATGGAGCCGCGGTCGCTCTTGAGCGAGGGGCAGCGCCCACCCTCTGAGCTGGTCTGGTCCCTGCTGCAGCCTCGGGGACACCGCTCAGAGGGGCCAAGAAACCTTCACGGTCGCTCCTAAGTCCTCCTTGTTCTGCTGTCAGCCACAAGCACCCTGTGCCAGGGTGCCAGGCCAGCTGTCCTTGTCCCCTTTGAAACCATGAGGAAGGTTGGGCTTTGGTAGACGAGGTGCCCCGAGAGCCTGATTTTCTCTCCCCTGCCCATGCTGGAGACTTAGGGAAGAGATGGCTGCTGTGATTTTCTCAGCTTAGCATGATGGTGAACCTCCAAAGCTCTCCCTGGGTGGTGCTGTGGCTCCTTGGGGCTGGGACACCCAGCACGTCCCCAGATGGGACACAAGTCTTGTCCCCACCACTGCAGCCCTCCCTGCTGTTTGCAGCTCCCACCTTGCATGCCACACGATGGCGTTTTGGAGATGTCACCCCCTCACATCAAGCACCCAGCCCTCGGTTCCCAGGGAGGAATTTGGGAGCTGTTGAGCTTAGAGGAGACAGCCAGCCCTGAGGAGAGAGCAGTGGGATGGCTGCTCCAAACCCACCTCTGGCAGGACCCACACTGGGGCCACAGAGGAGGCAGCTACCACAGCCTTGGCTGTGAGCCAGGCAGAGAAAACACCTCCCAGCTCCCAAAGGGGCTTCATCCCTCTTTAGGAGCCACAGCCATCATCAGCACAGCCCATGCTCTGCCGCGGGGATGGCACTGGGAACCTGCTTCCCACACACACCCCTCAGGGACACTGCTTTCAGTGCATGGACACCTCTGTGCTAAGGTGGCTCTGAAAGGCAGCTGTGTCTGCTGAGGTGGCCTTTGCTGTCATAGCCATGTAACAAAACCAGCTGGGGAAAAGGGAGGCTCAGCTTCCCACCCTGGGCTGCCCCAAACAGCTCCAGAGCCCGGTAGGTTGGGATGCAGGGTCTGATGCTCCTCCAAGTGATTCCTGACTGTCCCTGATGCTCTCTGGAGTGGAGCCTGGCCTCTGCCAGTGGTCCCACCAGGCCCCCAAGGTCTGTGGCTTTATCCCTCCTCCTTTACTATTCCTTGGTGTCTGCCCTTGGAGCAAAATCCACTTATGCTGTCAGCCCAAAGCTGGCCAGAGGGATGGGGATGGAGATGGGGGCAGCTCCCACACCCTCATCCACCCCTTGCTACAAAGTGTTATGAGGAGGGCAGGGCGGGTGGGATGGGGGTGACACTTTTGGCACTTGTTCCAGAGAGAGGGCGCAGCCCAGAGCCCTGAGGTCACAGCAGGGCGGAAGACAGAGAGGATAAATTATCCATGCCCCAGGGGCTGGTGACAGGGCTGGGGGGTGGCACCAGATCTCCTGCCCACCCCTGGGGAAAAGCAACCTCAGGGCCAGGCCCAGGAGCCCAGGTGCTGCTCAGGAGGAGAGCAGAGGGAGCTCTGAGGGCACCACTACTGCCAGTGCATTAATGGGGACATCCCATGGCATGGGGACAGCACATGGCAGGGCAGGGGCGGGGGCCAGCAAACCTGGGGGGGGCCGGCCCCCCATGAAAGTCACCAGCTCATGCACCAAGAATGTCAATCCCAACACTCATCCTTGAACCCACAGCCCTGAACATCATCCTCCCTTTGTCCCCACCCACCCACATCCCAGATCCCTCTTGGTGAGGTGACCCTGTCCCATCTTGCTCCACACACTGGAGAGGAGCCTGGGGGTGTAAGATGACCGGGGAGGGGGCAGGAGGGGACCCCAGCCCGGCCCCGTTAGGGCTGGAGAATGGGAAGGTGCTGATGGGGGACTCCGAAGTGACATGGCTTTCAGCCCCCACGGAAAACGAGGTTACCGTCTCTTTTCTTTTGAAAATCAGTCCAGGTACAGCTGAGGGGTGGAGGTGGTGATGCCCAGGGTGCCCAGACAGCAGGGTCCCTGTGGGCGGGCAGGGGCTCTGTGCCCCCCCGGGGCCGAGCCCTCACACGGGCAGGGCGGCCGCTGCCTGGGGGGGGCCGGGGGGGCGGCAGGGCCACGGCTGCTGCAGCCCCACGTTGTTGTTGGCTGCCTCTGGGCCTGCGGGGAGAAAACGGGAGTTAGGGGCTCCCAAAGCTCACTGTGCACTCGGCTCGTTTTTCCATGCGGGATGCGATTTATTCTCCCAAAGCGACGCCCACCTCCCCGGCCTCCCGGTGGGGTTTGGCTGCAGTGAGGCCTGGGGCCTGCACTTACCTCTCCGGGCTGGGGGAGCCCCTTAAAGCCCCAATTTCTCAGGAATGCTGAGGCCAAACGGGGAGCTCAGCTGGGTTTAAATGACCCAAACAAGGGGGGCTGCCTGTGCCTGTGCCCCCCTCTGCCCAGGGAGAGCCCCGTGGGGCTGTGCAGGTGCCCTGTGGGGCTGTGCAGGTGCCCTGTGGGGCTGCAGCTCAGGCACAAAGGGATGTCCCCAGGCCTGGGCAGGGAGGGGGCCACCAGCAAAGGGTGACACCCCAGTGCCAACCCCCCCAGGGAACCCGGCACGAGGCGGGGGCAGCTCTGGGGGGTCTCGTGGGGGTCTCACCTATTCCTCAATGTTAATGGGGCAGGAGTCCGGCACGGCGGCTGCGGGCAGGAGAGACCAGAAGGCACATGGTGAAGGCGGGAGCGGCGGCGTGGGGACACGGGGACACGGGGACATGCACACGAGCCAGCAAACGGGGTCACCGCGGGGCCTGGGGGGTCTCACCGTCTGCAAACGGGGCCGGGGGGCTGCTGCAGGGCACAGGGAGAGGGGTCCCCATGCGTGGAGCCTCCCGGGGTTTCGTGCCAAGGGAACCGAGGGGAGGACATGCTGGGGGTGGGGGGCAGCTGGGTCCCCACACGCCTCTCTCCGGCTGCAGGGCCCCAGTTCAGGCAGTGCCCTTCAGCTGGGGCAGGGTGATGGCAGAGCTCAGCTCGTGGCTTGTGTCCCACCACCAAACCCATCAGAGGCTGCGTGGTGCCCTTAGGAAGGGGGTGCACCCCTCAGGCAGCTTGGCTGCACCCTCCAGCCAGGTTCAGCCCTGTGCCCAGGGCAGCTCTGAGCCACAGGGACTGTGTGAGGGCATGCCAAGGCCAAGGGCTGAGGCTTTCTCAGAGGGGGAGCAACAAAATCCTGCTGCCTGCTGATTTATGGGAGGTGACAGCTGCCATTTCGACTGGCTTTTCATGGCGAGCTCAGGCTGGAGAGCGAGGCATGTTAAGTCTGCAGATCCCGGAGGGAATGGATAATTAAACAGGACCACATGTACATGCACACGGAAATCCCATTAAGAGCTTGATATTGCCTAAGTCACTGCAATGCTCCAGTGCAGAGACCCAGCTCTGCTCAGTGCACCCTTGTGAGGCTGCTGAGGAGCCAGGCTGGGGCAGCAGGACGTGGTCTGGCCCTGGAGCAGGCTGTCAGCCCTGTGCCCACCCACCTCCCACCCCCTGTGCTGCTGGAGGGGTCTCCCCTGCTGTCAGCAGCTGGCAGACCTGCCCTGGGCAGAGCAGCTCCCCAGTCCCATCCTGGTGAAACCCAACCAGCTCTCCCAGCCCACTGCTCACAGCTTGGAGCATCTGTGGCTTTAAATCAGCAAGAGCCCTCAGGGCATTTCAGGTTTTCTTCAGCAGCTCCCCAGCCCCCCCACCTCAGTGCCAGCCTTTCTGGCAGATGCCTTTGCCCAGTTTCTCTTCCCAAAGCTGTTTTTACCACCCTGCCCCAGCAGAGGCTGTGGCCAGAGGATGCTCTGAACCCTGGGGACAGCCCCTGCAACCCACACTCTGCAGGATCCACACAGGGACATGGATCTATAGGTTTTAGTTAAACCTCATGTCCTGAAATCCCTGGGATGGAGACTTTCGCCTCCTCCCAAAGCTCTTTCCCACCAGACTGAAATCTGCAGAGATTTCAAAAGAAGCTTTGAGGAACCACATCCTGTGCCTTCATCCATTACAGAGAGGACGAAAAACATCATTATCAAATGTCACCAGCTTGGAAGCTGTCTTAGATGTAGAGTCTTGATCACCACAGATCTCAAGGGCCAGGATGCAACTGCCTTCGCTACAATCAGTGAATGGGGTTGTCATGAACTGCGTACAAGCCCTGAGAAATGTTATGAACTATACAGCCAAAACAAAACCACAAAGTGTGGAACACCCCCAGTCTGTCTCACCATGAGCCTAAAGGACTGTAAATTTAAAGACAAAATACTGATCTTATCTCCTTATGATATAGAAGCTGACTGTACCTAGAGGGTTTAAGGGTGCTCAGCATGCCCTCCATAACTGCTCCAAAAACTTCTCCAAAACTTATAAAATCCTCTCTAAACATTTCAAGGTCAATTTGGTTGAACAACAACAAATACTGTTTAATCCTAGTCCTTAAAGACATGCAGACCAATGTTTCTGCTATCAGACCAAAACATTCATCTTTTACAGGTACCTCCTCTACTGGGTGGTTTTCCTGGCTAAACCAGAGGCTGTTACTTTGCACATCTAACTGATATATTGGGAACTAGAATAGGAATATTGAACAGTATCAGTCTTGAAACTCTGACTGATCAATTGGGTGCAACCATTAATAATTTGAACACCACAAATCAGCCTTTAAGGTCTTCCTTATCTGCTCTTGGAAACCCACAGTGGTTAGCTTCAAATATCAAAAATATCCAAATGCTAATGATCAAGTGGCTGATGGTCTGGAAATTGCTCAAAGCAGTGTCTTCAGCACTCAGCTATATTCCAGCTCCATTGTGGTTACACTCTACCAGTTCAGGGATTGTCACTGAATGGGAAAAGGGACTTTTATTCATTGAAATTTGAAAGAATTTGAAAGGGCATTTCAATGTTGGTGGTCTTTAATCAAAATTTCTTATGTCCCCATCACTAGTAAGGTCACAGCATTTGTCTTAGCAATACACAGTGCTTCTGTATATACCAAGCACCAAATCCTTGTGGTAGAAATGGGATTTGATCCATTGGAACATTCAACATGGGCTTTTAAGAACAATCATACACATATATGGCAAACCACTGATGTAGATGGTTGTGTGGTGAGATAATGGCAGGGGTTTATATGTGAACATAATATTTTCATAGCCTAAGGTGTGTGTTTGGACACAAAACTGTGTCTATCATTTCAAAATATCTCCTGATAATGACCCCAGATGCATCCCAGTATCCACAGCATAAGGGTGTGTGTGTCTGAGAACCCCTTGGGACAATTTAGCAGTGGATAACACAAAAATACAGCTGTGTAACCACTTGAATCCATGTGTTTGTAACTTCACCTGTACGGCAGGGTGTGACTTCAGCTGCTCCCTATCAAAAACTGTGCACCAAAAGGTATGTTAGATATGTTATATGACACCTTGTCTCCAATCCTTACTGGAATGGACATTACTCTGGTTAAAAACTTCTGGAACATCCTAATCTACACAAACTGGTACAACTCAAAAAGGAAAGTCAGAAAACAGTGATTACTGTCTATTATTACATGGAAAAAATGCCTTGTATCCTACAGTGAGAGAAAAGGGATAGAGAACATTGTGTCTGCTGTTCTCAGGGGACCATGGACAGCCCCAAAGCCCCTACTCTGCAGCTCCTCTGCCCCTGGTCCCCACAGGTGTGTTTTCCCCCAGAATGCCAAGACTGGATCACCTCTCTCGTGCAGCACAGCTCGTGCCAAGGGCTGCAGCTGCCAGACACACGGACAGGTGTGATGGCCAAAGGATGGAAAAGGCATCCTTGGCTGGGCTCAGCCCAGGGACCAGCTCCTACACCCCAGCCCAGGCAGGGGACAAGGCCAGTGCACATCTCACAGCAGAGCGAGAATTCAACCCTGTGCCGGAGCCATCTGGGCTGCAAAGCTCTCCCTTCCTCATCCTCCCCCCAGCACAATCCGACAGATGCAGTCAAGGATGGCTTTGGCCACTGCCACAGCCAAGGGATGCTTTGCTAGGCTCTCCAGCACTCCAGAAAAGCAGAGGTGCTGCTGGGACACCCACAGCTCCCTCCCCAGCCCCCCTAGGCCAGCAGGTCTCAGCCAGCTGCTGGCAGAGGGTGATGGGGGGGACACAGGGCTTTTGTGGCAGGCACCTGTTCCTCCCCAAGAGCCTCAGCCGTGTTTCTCCAGCACAGAAACCACCAGGAACAGGCAAGGCAGCAGGAGAGGAGGCTTTCCCAATGGAGCTGGAGAGAAAAAAGGATTTCCCCTTCCTCCAGTGGGTTTCACCCACCCTCTTGGCTCTCCAGCACCTGCTGCAGGTCTGGGACCTGCCACAAAGTCCACGGAAGGGGCAAGGCAGAGGCAGAGTTGCTTTCAACATGTCCACAAATGTATTGACAGAGACCCCATGGAGGGTGTTGTCTTGGCTTTTGGGCTCGTTTCCCCACACACAGGCTGAGGAAGCAGAGCCTGCAGGGCTGGGCAGGGTCCCCAGCCCACTGCCCCCTTCCACACAGGGGCCAGGGGTGTTCAATACATTTGTCACCTTTGGGCAACTCTGGGCAGGGAAGGGGCACAAGCGTGGGTGGAGAAAACCGTGTTGGCACAGAGCGAACATGAACTTTCACGCAGACGGAGGAGCCTGGGGGGAAGGAAGAAAAAAAAAAAGGGATGGAGAGAGGCTGGGAGGAAACCAAAGTGGAAGGAGGGTGGGGGAGAAAGCATGAAGAAATGGGAAGGATGGATGAATGTTGGGGCTCTGTAGAAAGATGACCTGACGGACACACCCCATCTCCCTGGCCTGGGAGGAAGAGGAGGACAAGGCAGGCAGCTCCTGTTGTGCAGCTGGACTGCCTGTGGATCACATCCCAATGCAAAATATTGCTGTGCCCACCACAAGTCTGCAGCAGGCTACAGTTGTGCCACACAACCCCTTCCTAAGGAGGACTGGTGCCTCCTGGGGTGCCAGCAGCCCCCTGACCCAGGAACAGAGAATCCCAGCAAGGCAAGTCTGCAGCCCCCTGGGGACAGCCCAGTCTGGACAGGCCACCCTGACCTACAGGGGGTGACGGGTCTGGTGCTCAGTCCCGTGGAGGGACGGGTGAGGGGTGCAGTGAGGACAACCTGGTGGGGATGTCAGTGGCCAATGATGGTGATGGGAGAGGAGGGATGGATGCAAAGGGCTGGGGGGATGCAGGGAAGAGCGGAACTGTCCCCCCCACCCCAAGTTCATGTTCAGCAGACGGCCACTCACCAGGTAAGCAGGCCTCAGAGCACAGTTTATTGTCCAGCGCTTTCACGTGTGCGATGCCCATGTCATTGTTATTGTCACACCTCAGACCGAGGAAAGCGCCTGTCCTCGGGCCTGGAAGGGAGTTAAGGCAGTTAACGCCGCGGCCGGGCTGGGGCTCGACGTTGCCTTTTTAGCACTGAGGGGGGTGGGATTTCTGGGGCTTTTCCTCTCCCCTCTCCAGCCTCTTTCAAAACAAAAAAAAAATGACATAGAAACGATGCATCCAGGTGGGAGCGGGTGAAGAGTGGACAATAATGCCTGGGCACGGCCCAAGCAGCTCCTTCCCTCGCGCCGGCCGCATCGGAGGCAGCGGAACAGCGACGATGCGACCACGGGCACACGCATGAACCTGCCCAGGGTTCAGCCAAACCTTCCCTCTGGCACAGCCAGGCTGTGGTGGTACCCATTACCTCCTGCAGGAGCCTCTCTGGCACCAAAGAGAGCTGCGTGGATGCCAGGAAGAGGCAGTAGCTGGATGCGTGGGGCAAAAGAAGCCGTAGCCAAGCTTTTGCAGGGGGGGATGGAGGCTTTTGGGGATGAGAGAGGTAACTCTGCTCCTTAGCATCGCTTCTACAAGAGATCAGCCTCCAGGTTCTTACCTGCATCCATCAGATGCAGGTGACTAAACCTCAGGAGGGATGTTCCCAAATGTGCCAGTAGCCCTGCTGAGAACAGGCACAAGACTGTGTCCTAAGGAGAAAGGCCATCCTGCTCCCAGAGTTGGTGGGATGCCCATGGATGTCCACCACAGCCCCTGGTTGTTCCTGTTTGTTACACTTGAATCTCCCCATCAGCATGAGCCTCTCTGCAGGTCAGAGGCCATGATTTGGGGATGGGTGTTCCATGGGTGTTCCTGCTTTCCAGCTTGGCTGAGCATCCGGGTTGGATGGGGAAATAGTTTTGTCGTATTTTTGCTAAAAAGAGACTTGGAAATGTGGGAGGGCGCACACCGTGGGCCTCCCTATTGCCCAAATGCAATCCAGGGCAGTTGGATTAGAGGTGACCACTTCTTTCCTTGGCTGTCTGAGCTCAAGGGAGGAGGCAAGAGGAGCCCTCAATGTGCATGTGTTGATTTGTGAAAGCACATTGAGGACAGGCCAAAGAAAGTGAGGAAAGCATCCCAGAGGGAACAGCTCTGCAGCCCCTTCCTATGGGAATCAGCCCAGACACTGATTTCTACAGGGGAGAGTTTCAGAGGTTTGAGAAAAGATCTTGGTGAGGGAAAAAGCACAGAGAGAGAAGTCTCTTTCCCATTTGGCTCATTGGAAAAACCATTGGATCCTGCACACCATCCGTGCTTCATGTCCCACACTGAGCTCTCTGGGGTCCCCGTGGCTGGCTGGCTCTCCCCACCCACTGCTGTTCAGCCCCTCCGTGGGTGTCCCCGTTGTGAGAGATGTTTCCCTGGTTCCAGTGCCCACGGAGTCCCCCAGGGCTCTCCCTGATGGCAGTGGGGGAGCTGGGGAGAGCACAGTGGGACCCCCCACTCGCGGTGACAGTGAGCTGAAAGCAAGGGGACAACAACAACCCAGGGCCTTTTACCGTCTTCCTGCGTGGGAGAGGCGTCCTCGTCCTCCAGCACATCGTTGCCCTGTGGCACAGGCAAGAGGCAGTGAGTGTTAGCCCAGAGCTGTGCCAGGGGCTGTTCCCAGGTCCCTTTGGGGGAACATCTCTGGCCCAGGGGATTCCATGGATTCAGTGGGGCACTACCTCATCCATCCCCAGGGCAGCCCGCAGGGACATGGATGTGTGGGCAGCCCATTCCCCAGCCCAGCCCTGGGGGAATGTGGTGCCAGCTGCCCAGCTTCCCCCTCCATGGGCACAACTGGGACCCCCCCACGGTGCCAGGTGACACCACAGCTCCCAGTTCCTCATGGGATAGTTATGGTTACCTCGGCATCGCGCTCCTCGGCAGAAATGCTGACAAAATTCAGATCCGGGGACTCCACAGGTGTTGACTGTAGGAGGAAGGTGGGAAAGATGGAAGGAAGGAAAAAAAAAAAATCTAGTGCCAGTGGCTTTGGAGAAGCAGTTACATCCCATGGGGAAGGTATCCAACCTGCACTCCACCAACAACCCCCAGTCCCTACCTCTCCATCAGAGGCTGTGGCACTTGCAGCCGCAGGCGAGGGGAGCATGTCACCCTCCTCCTCCTCCTCTTCCTCCTCCGTGCCAGGGGCAATGTAGGAGCCAGACATGGAGGACACGGTGTCGGTGCTGAGCTGGGAGTGCTGGCTCTGGGAGGAGGCCATGGACATGACGGACTGAGCCAGGCTGCTGCTCACGGGCTCTGGGGGAGAGCAGGGGCTGAGGGGGCTGCTGGACCCCCCCACCCACTGGTGGGGGTCATGGCACAGCACCCACTAATGGAAGAGGGGCTAATGAGGAGGTGTGAGATGCCAAGGAAGGACTGGCTACATGCCACAGAGATGTGCTGGGTGCAAAGCTCCCAGCAGCAGGTCCCCAGGGCTCGCAGCCCCCAGTTTCTGGGTCTACAGGGTGACAAAGCAGGCATTATCAGTGACTCCATGATCCCCATCTCCAGATCTACAGGTGGCAAAGCAGAGGTGACGCCCCAGGGATCCATCCAATGCCCATGGCAGGGTAAGAAGAGGCCATGTCACCCTTCTTTGCATCCCTGCACAGTGTTAGAGTCCTGAGATCACAATGCCACTCTCCTGCCTTGCCAGCACCTGCGAGCCCCTCCATGCTGTACCTTCTGGGGAAGAGATGGTGGAGGAGAGGGGTGTCCCAGTGCACGAGGACTGGTCGATGGCTCCAGATGATGACAGGGTGAGGTTTTCACTCTCTGGCGTTGCACCACATTCCTGGAAGAGGAGCCCATGGGAAGGATGGGATGGGGGATATACAGCATGGCTGGCCCATCTCCTCCAGGCATCCTTATGGATGGAGCAAGAGCCAGGAGGGGCAACCCCAGCCAGTCTCTCTGATCCCAAGCCTCCCCCATCCTGCTGCCCCCCCAGTGTCTCCACTCCTCACCAGCACATTTTGGACAGTGCTCACCTCCTCATGCTGGGCTGGGGATCTCCTCCTGGAGACCCTCAGCTCTGACTCAGTGCACGACTTCTCATCCTCCTCTTCGGGCAGGATAGAGGAGTTCTGTGAGATGGACCTGGCGAAAGGGGCAAAGCAGAGAGTTTCACCCCTGCCGACATCCCCCAGACCCCCTGAGCACCCCAGACCCCCACACCCACCCCAGTACTCACTTGGAGATGCTCTTCTTCAGCTTGAGCCCCGGGGGGCCGCAGTCGGGCAGGCGCTCGAGGGGTGACAGGGCCCTCAGGGGGGGCAGGGGGCCCTCGGTGCCGTAGGAGGGCAGGGTCCCCACACCTGGGGGGTCCCCCAGAGCTCGCAGGGGCAGCGTGGCCGGCGACGGCGTCAGTGGCCCATTGAGGGCCTCCAGCAGGGACACCACCTCGTAACCCGGGGGGATGTTCTCCGAGGACTGGGGAGAGGAGGAGATGGGGTGAGGATCCTCCCTGGGTCGCTTTTTGCTGATCCCCTCACTCCCAGTGGGATCAAGATGCCCCAGGAAGAAGCTCAGATCTAGAGAATGGACACCCTGCCAGAAATCTTTTCTTCTTTTTCTTTTTTTTTTTCTTTTGTTTTTTTGTTTTTTTGTAATATCAACCCTGCATTTTTTGCAAGACGAATTTTTAATAAATAAACAAACTCTGTTCTTCAGAGACACACGGATCCCCAAACCTCCCCATCCTGGTGGAAGAGGCCAGGGTTCCACATTCAGCCAGGCACTGACCGAGTGCTCCTCGGAGTCGGAGGTCTGCGAGGCGATGATGGGGTTGAAGCTGGTGGGTGAGAGGGGGCCCAGCTTTTTCCTCATGGCTCGGATTTGAAGCAAGGCTCGGAAAGCTGCGGCAGCAGGGAGAAAAAGGGGAGGGCTGAAAACGCGGCATTGAAAGGAGACCTGTTAAAAAAATGACACCCCATTTCCCAAGAGGGGTGTGGAGTCCCTTATGCATTAAAGGAATTTCCAAGTGCCTTGCCCTGGAAAAGCGAAGATTAAAGATATCCTAGGTGTAACAAAAGGCTTCTCCCCCATGGTTCCTTGCAAACATTGTGCAATTTTCTCTCTGGGTTTGGCAAGTCCATCACCCACCCCATGGTATCCCCTTTCCCTGTTTCCCCATTGGCAGTGGGGTCTCATGTCCTGTTCCTCTCTTCCCTATGGTCACTTGCCCCCTGCCCTGCCCCTTGTACCACCCATGAACCTGAGACCCTGTATAACTGAGAAAATCCACATGGTCCCTCTCTTTGGCTTTGGATTTCACCTTCAGCACATGAAATAAATGCTTGCTGGAAATTAATCTGGGGCTGGGAGTCCTCTGCCTCACTGCTGAGCCAGCCTTGTAACCTGTGTGGATGTGCGACCTTGACTTGCTGCCTGAATTCTTCTCAAGCAGTTTCTCTGCTGGAGAGGCTGACTGAGATCTAGAAAGGCCTTAGCTGCACTCCCAAAAAGACACACTGTTACAGAGGGGCATCCCCAGTGGGGCTAGAGGTACTGCAGAGCTCGAGGGTGGGAGATGCCAGTCCATTCCCAGAGAAGCCAGCCCATTCCCAGAGATGCCAGCCCGTTCCCAGAGATGCCAGCCCATTCCTAGAGATGCCAGCCCATTCCCAGAGAAGCCAAGCAGCCCACCCCAGCTCCCCCCGGGCCTTACGCAGCCTGCAGATGGGGCAGTTGTTGGCCTGGTAGCGCAGGGTGTCAGCACAGGTGTTGCAGAGGCAGAGGTGGCGGCAGGGCAGGATCAGGGTGTCCCGGACGTCCGACAGGCAAACCACGCACTCGGCGCTGTTATCGCTCACCTCGTCCTCGGCCACCTGCCCAAGGGACACGGGGGAACTGCTCAGCCTCGGGGTCCCCAACCCACGTGGGTGCTCTAAAATACTGGCTGGATGCTCAGAGAGAGTTGTGCCTGTGTCCATGGGCTGCCTGCTCTTGAAATGCCCCCCTGGGACCTCATTCCTCTCCTCCAGGAGACTGGGAGATGAGGCCAAAGGAAACAGAAACCCCAACTTTCACCCCAGTTCTTACATAGCAGAGCATAGGGCACATCCCATGCCTTGAGCCCCATGCTCCCCATCTAAGGCATCACCCTTCCCCCAAGGGACCACAAAGGATGGGGGGAAAAGCTCAATCCTTCAGTTTTCTGCCTCCATCAGCTTTGATGCCAACACAAAGTGTCCCCAGCCATCCCTAGCTCTGTGCTGTGCTGCAAACTCTTGTCCTGAGCATGTTTCAGTGGCCAGACCTGTGCTAGGGGAAGGGAAGAAGGGATGAGGGAAGAACCCTGGGATACAGGCAGGGGGATGCAGGCACACACCTTGGAGTCCTGTGTGTTGTACTTGTTCTCGATGCCATAGATCTCCTGCAGGAGGTAGCTCACACCATCCACCTGCAATCCCATGGGGAAGGGGTGAGGAGCAGAGACACCTTGCCCAGAGCCACTGAGCTCCCAGCCCCCTGCTTGGGCCAGCCCTCCTCCCTCCAACATCCAAGGGTTCTCTTTGCATTGATAACCTCGAAACTGCATTCCCTGGGAGGCAGGGGCAAGGCTGGGAGAGGCTTGGGGCATTTGGGGCTCCCCAAAACCCCTCAGTGCCTTCCCTGCAGGGTGTGCAGGGACACCTGCAGCTCAGGGACACCCCAACACTCACCACTTGCTTCTGCTTGAGGGGCTTCACACAGAAGGTGCCATCACTGTGCTGGAGGGAGGAAAGAGTACGTGGGTGGGCACCCCTGGGCTGCTGTGCCAGCACACCCACCCACCCTGTGGCTGCCACTGCCCCCTCCCCACTCCCAACAAAGCCCGTTTTGCAGGAATTCTGGCTTTTCCTGACAGCCCAGCACCAAATAGCTGTGGGAGGTCACACACATTGCAAAGCCAGAACTTGCTGGAGGAAGGAAGATGGAGTTGAGCACAAATGCCTTAGAACTGTGTGCTTAAAATGAGGGAATACTCCCAGGATTTGAGGAGCAGCCCAAAACATTCCCAGCCCAGCAGCACCATCCCAATTCCCAGGAGTTCTCCAGGCTCTTGGACCTGGTGAGTGATGGAGGTGGGGGGGAGGATGGCCCCAGCTGGGCACTTACCTTTTCAAAGGTGGCCAGCAGCACATGGCAGTGCCCGCTGTGCTCTGCAAGACACAAAGGAACACACAGGGCTCAGGGGACAGGCAGGGCGATGGGCAGAGCCACAGCAGAGATGAGGAAAAGCAGGAGGCTCTGCCCAGCTGGCATCACAGTGCCAGCAAACTGGGAAAGGCCATCCCAGCAAGGAACCCCCTCCTCACCCTCTCCTTCATCCACCACTGCCTGCACCACCATGGGATAAACCTCGCGGTCCAGGTCAAAGCCCAGCTGGAGAGAGACAAGGGAGGGACTTGGTGAGATGGAGCACTGCTGAGGCTTCATCCCACCTCCCTTTCCATGGGATGATGTCGGGGCTGGGGGGACCCACCTCTTCTTCACTCCACTCGGAGGGGTCGATGGTGTGGGAGGGCACACAGAACTGCTGGCACACCCCCCGCTTGTAGTGCACCGTCTCCGACTGCAGGCTGTTGTCCCTGGGGGTGTAGCTGGCCCGTGGAGAGAGGACAGGGTCAGGGCACCACGGGGGTCCCCACACTCCTCCTGCTCTCCCCAGATCATGGAGATGCCAGGAAAATGGGAAGGGGGGTGTGTGTGTGTCACCTCCCCTCCCAGATGCCTCTTGGGGCTGAGGTAAGAAGTTCTAAAAAGGGCTAAAATAATCCACAAGGTAAAGTAAACACAGGGCAGACAACACAGCATAGGAGGGGACAGGGACAACTCCACAGCCAGCCTGGAAGGGTCTGGGGGGGAAATTATTTCCCCTGGTCTCTATTCTGATCTGAAGGTAAAAATAGGGAGCAGGATGTGATAGGGAAGGAGGTGGCAGGGGTTGGCAAGGACCTGGTGGTGGCCCCTGGGGGAAACAAGGAGCCCCCCTCCAATCTCAGCACCACCCTCAGCTGTTCCCTGTCCTGAAGGGGAAAGGTGCTCAGGGAGGGAGGCTCCATGTCCACCAGCCAGGGACACAAACCAGCCTTGTGGGGACATAGGCCAAGCTGGAGTGTGACACAGGCCTGGCTGGGGCCTCTCACCTGGCCACCCCATTGTGGAACTCCTCAGTTGCCTGGTAGTAGATGGTTATGGCCACACGGGCGTCCGTGTCGAAGGTGAACTCCACGTTGTAGTGCACCTTGGCTTTGCTCACTTCTTCCCCCGGGGTCTTCACCTCCTCCGAGCACCTGGGGAGCACAGAGGCTCCAGGAGACGGGCCTTGGGGTGTGCCAGGACTAATCCCCTCGGCACCAAAAGGGGCTGCTGCCCTCCATCAGGGGACACTGAGGCACACCAGGAGTGCCTGGCACGCCCAAGGTCACGCCTGCAGGCTGGGAAGCACCGCAGACAGATTTGAGCCATAATCCCGAATCTCAGGGCCCTGCCGCAATCCCCAGCCTCCCTCCAGCAAAGCCTTTGGGAGGTGGGGGAGGAAGAAGAAGCAAAGCACTTCAAAGGCAGCGCTAAACTCCTTTAATCCTGCGGCACTGCCTGTGCTGGCATGCGGGAGACAGGAGGGGAAGGGCACGTTCAGAGAGCGGCTCATCCCTCCTGGAATGGGAGCAGCCCTGTGCCCACCATCCATCCCTGGGAGCACCCACTGGAGCCTCCCTCCCTCCCTCCCTCAGGGCCATGGGTGCCTGGACTCACTTGACAAGGCGCAGGGTGTCCTTGCGGATATTGATTAAACTCCTGAGGGTCTTCACGGGTTCCTGAGGAGGTGGAGCAGCATAAGGGAACTAGGACAAGAGAGACACCAGTGAAGGCAGGGGGGACACAGGGGGGGACTATGGTGGCTGTGGACCCCCCAGTGACCCAAACCCAACACCCCACAGAGGGAATTGGGGTGGCTTAGGCATCCTGATGGGTTCTGAGCACCTGCAGCTCCTGCTGGCATTTGGGTACCAGGCAGCACCATGACAGGGACACCCCTCCACAAACAGCAAGCCCAGGACAGCAGGGACAGTTTCACTGAGGAGGGAACACACAGAGGGGCTGGAGGGCAAGGGGGATGTAGGGCACAGGGCAGGTAGCTGCTGATGGATTTTTATGCTGCTGGATGAGGCTGGGCAGAGAGAGGCTGAAGCTCCCTCTCTGCCCACCAGCTGAGAAAAAACAGGCACAAATGTCCCTGTTTCCTCCCTGTGGTGGATGGGATTTGGGTGGTGGGATCCCTGTCAGCCCCATGCCCAAAACAGAGAGCCAGCAAGGTGTCTGGGCAGGAGCAGGCAGGGAGCAGCAGCATCCCTCCTCCAAGGTGACATTGTCCTTCCCAGTCCTTTCTGTTCACTTGACAGGGGGTACAGGGCTCCCTGGGGAGAGGGGACACGGTGGCACCCAGGGGACTCTCTCTCCCTGGCACTGCAGTCACCCAAAGGAGACTGAGGGCAGTGGGGAAGGGATGCAGGACCCACCTGCCCTCTCTCCATCTCCCAGGTAGGTTTAGCTCCAGGAGGGATCAGCCCTGATTAAGGCCCAGCTCGTTGGCAAGCTGCCACCATGTGCCAGGGGACAGCCAGAGCCAGGAGGGTGTCAGGTGCCATCAGGGATGGCAGATGGTCAAAGAGCCTCAACTACTGCCTCTGGAGAGGGAAGAGTGTCCCACTGTCCCTCACCGAGGCACCCACTGCACCCCAATACCAAGGGGACAAGACTGAATTTGCAGGTGGCACTTGGGGATGCCCTGCAGGGAGCCAGATTCCCATTTCTCACTCCTGGTGCTCTCACATCATCCCCTAATCTGTCCTCAAAGCCATCATCACCTTTCCCGTCCCCAAAGCCCTGCAGACCAGGATGGATGGGACTGGGGGACCTGTGCTGGCTCAGAGGGACAGGATGGGACAGGCAGCTGGCACAACCCCTCAGTGCAGCTCTGTCCCATCCCTGCTCCACCATCACCACATCCAGCCATCCCACAGCTCTGATCCCACAGGTGCCACTAAAGGCACATCAAAGCCTGGGCTGCACACAGCATGGCTGATGGCATCAGAGGCTTTGGAGATGAATTCCCAGCAGTGTAGAACTGCATCCCACTGCTGTCATTCTCTCCAGGAGGGGGAAAAGGCAGCAGAGTCATTAAACTGCTGTTAACGAACTTTTTTATGAGTCACTAAATGTGCACCTGCAGAATTGAGCACCTGCAGAGTCACCCATTGCAGCTGGAGGGGAGAGAGTGAGAACATGCTCCAGGCTGAAGCTGAACCATGTTATGACATGTTGTGCCATGTCGTGATACATCCTCTGTTGTTCAAACTAATGAAGTCATCCAAAATTGCTTTGTTGCACCTCACCCAGTGAAACGGTACCCAAACCAGCCCTGGCAGGGAAAGCACCCATGGGTGCATCCCCCCTCCTGCTGCAGCAGCCAGGGGTGGGCGACAGAGGAGGGAAAGGACAGCCAGGTCCCCTGGGTGCCACCCACAGGGGCCGTTGGGCTGGGCAGGACGGGGAAGTGCCGCAGGCAAATTTTGTGCTGCAGAAACCACTTTGGGCTCTTTCACTCCCACGTGTGAAAAGCACTTTCTGGGGGTGGTTGGATGATTTTTTTTTTCCCTTAAATTTTACAAGCCAGATTTTGCACATCAGAAAGGGGCTATTCACAGGATGTTTTGCATCTCCTCACTTTAAATCAAGCTGAAACACAACAGAAAAAAAAAAAATGGATAATGGTTGCGGTGAAGTTAAGAATGTCATCCACGTGCCTGTAGCAACATTTGGTGCAGGCCAGCTTCTGTTAAAGTGAAATAAAAACCACCCTCAAAAGTCTGTCTTGGGGTTTTTCTACAAGTAAACCCCAGCAGCTTTGCGTGGGCAGGGAAACCCAGTGGCACATTTCAACAGTTCCTGGCTTCCCCTGTGCTCTCTGAGTGCCTCCAGCAGCTCCTCTGCTCCTTAGCCCCTGCATGGTGGCAGCTACTTAAACCTGCAACGCCCTTCCCAGGCCCTTGGGAACCTGTTCCCAGCTGGAAAATCCAGATTATCATGTATCCATGGAGGGGAGAACCTGCACAGCCTCCAGCTGCCCTGCACATCCCTGTCTGTTCATAGCTCAAAGTCCTCTGCTCACAGAGGACTTGGGACACAATTCTTCCGAGATCTCCTGGCCCTTCATTCTCAAGGAACCCAAAATTAATCTCCCACCAAAAAGCAGTGGCCATCTTTAATGTTTCCAGCCCAACCAGGGCTCTCACAGAAGGCCAGAAAGCAAAAGTATCGCAGCCAAGAAGCAACAGGACAGGACTTGGATGCAGCATCAGAGAGGCTCAAGTGTTGCCTGGACACAAAACCAACAAAGATCCTCCCCAGCTCCTCTCTGAGCCCCCAAAACTGGCCTGACCCAAAAGTCCAGCCCAGAGCCCCCCTGCTCCCCAGGGAGACGGGATTTTGGTCACAGCTCTGCAGCCCAGAGCCATCGGTAATTAAACCGGAGCAAAACAGTTTAGCTTGTGATGCTGTATTAATTCTCTCTGCTGTTTCCAAGCTGTTCCTTTGCCTTCCCTGCTGCTCTGCTGTCGGTGCTGCTGACATGGGAACTGCTCACTGGGCAGTTTAGAGGCTTTTACTGTAATCAAGAGGATTTCTCAACACTCGCTGTTGGTAGAGACCCTGAGTGCTGATTTCTCCTTTTCCAGGGAAGTGCAGAGGATGGAGAGAAAGGCACTGCCTTTGCCCACCCAGTGTTCATGTGCTTTGTGGGTGTTCCTGACCTTGGCTCTGCCCAGATCCCTGTTCTGGCACAGCCCAGGGCTGGACACTTCCCTGCTGAAGGACCACATGATGCTGCCAAAACACTACCAAAGCCAGTTCCAAGGAATAAACAGGAACCTTGCTGGCAGCAGGCAATACTTGAGAGCTGGGCCAAAGCACCAGGCAAGTTTATCTTGACTTGACAGAAAAGCTTTGGTGACTTTTAAGTCCTCACCTTGAATCTTTTGAATACTTGACCTCCCAGACTCCTCCAGCCACTGCTGGTAGGCACTCAGATGAGAGGGGGACATTATTCCCAGGCTGAATCCCTGCTCTCATTTCCTCCCTTTCCAAAGGCAGCAAGCACAAAAAAAACACCTCAAGGAGCCTGGGCCGTAGGGATCCCCCTCCAGCCAGGTTCCTTTGTGCCCTGAGACCAGCTGGAGCTGGCAGCACCCAGCACTGCAAAACCCATCCATGCTGTCCCCAGCCTCAACCTACCCTTGCCTTTTTACTTTTATTTTATTTCTTCCCCTTTCTTGATAGAGCCTGGGGAGTAATTTCATGTGTTCCTATCCAAGCTGCTCTACTACCCTGAACCCCACCAGCAGCCCTGTGTTAAGCCCCCCACCATGTGCCCTCCTGTCTGGGATATGGCTCCTGGATGAGATGGGGAAGGTAAAGAGAAAACACAGCTCTTGGAGAGGGAATGAAAAAGAAGTTGGATTAAATCAGCCCAAGTGCCCTTCACCATTAGTCCTGGAGAGAGGACAGGCTGCAGCAGGAACCCAACCCCTGTATGAGCCATCAGAGAATCCACTCAGCTTGCTCCAGGCAGGCTTGGCTGGCTCTGCCCGTGGAGGGGGACAGCCAGCAGCCCTGTCCCACACACCCCATGGCACACAGAGCCAGAACCAGGTTGGGAAGATCTGCCTGTGCTCCAGATCCCCCCCAGCCCCGCTGGTACCCACCACCACAGGCCGGTTCCCCAGGAAGTTGAGGTCGCTGTTCTCTCCGAAGAGGTACCCCTCGGGGTGCGTGGAGTCGAACTTCTCCCCGCCCATGATGAAGTGGTTGGCAAAGTAACTCCCTGAAATGAAAACAGAGTGAGCGCCTGAGCAGAGGGGGAGGCTCAGCCGGGCAATGGAGCGGCACAAAGCCACCGGATCGATGGCTCGGAGGTGACTCTGTCCCCAGGGTCACCTTGCTGGGAGCCTTTCTGGTTGAGCTCACACGCTGAGAGCCTCCAGGAAGGCAGAGACTGCCAAGGAGCCACACTCCCTGCCCTCCCCTCTTCCTGCATCCCACCCACTTCAGCACCATGATCCAAGCCTGGGCACACAGAGCTGGGATGGGGAGAGGCTGGTGCAGGGGTCCAGCCCCATGGTGTTAGTCCTGGGGGCTGCTCCATCTGTGGGATTTACCAGTGCCTGTTCCCCTTTCCCTCTCTGGGAAATCCCTGTGAGTCCCAGAATGGCCTGAGCCACCCAAGGTCACCCTGACCTTGAGCCATCCCTGCACTGGCAGGAGCACACAGATCCTGGTCTGTGAGGAGGAAGAGGAGACGGCTCCTGGGGCAGCAGAGCAGAGCTAATCCTGGCCATGAACAACAGCTCATGCCCCGAGGAGGCAGGAGAGGCAGGGGCACAGCCTGACCTGCCAGAGAACCCTGCAAGCCCCGGAGGAGCCAGGCTGGCTCCACATCCCCGGGAAGGGCAGCACAGACCCAGCCCTCAAAACAGGCAGGGCTGCTCCTGCCCAAAGGATGTCACAGACCTTGTGTGCCACCCAAGGCAGCGTGTGCACAGCCAGACACTGCCCAGATTGGCTGCAGCTGCCACCAGGAAGGTGGGCAAAGCACAAGTGAACCGAGTTCTGTCAGTTGTCAGCCTGCAGCCTTCCCCAAGAAGGGCTCACCTGCAGGAGGCAGGATTCTGGGGTCCTGTAGACCCTCCAGGAGGTCAGCACCTGCCCTGCAGAGTGCTCCACACTGCTCTGATGAACACTGGGCAATGACCAGGGTTCCATTTTCCCTCACAGAGCCAAAACACTGGAATGTCCTGGCCCCAAGCTGGAAGCAGCCCCCAGGTCAGGCACTTCTGCACTAGAGGAGAATTTCCTCCAGCCCGGGCAGGAGCCAACCAGTGCCTGCTCCTTGTCCCTGAGATCTGGGCTGTATGGGGAAAGCATGTTGTGGCACAGCAACTGGCCAGGCAGGAGGATTGAGACTTGAGGTGGGAAAACAAGGAAAGGGAAAGGGATGGGGCAGCAGCAAGGGGTGAGCAGAAGCACAGGAGTCAGTCAGACATGGACACAGTGTCCTGCATCCTGACAGCCCAGGGATAGGGTTTAGCTTATAAAAGCCCCAAACCCACCAGCACAGATCCACCTGCACCCCCCTGGGGGACACCTCAAAACCAAACACTTGGGGACCACAGATAAAGGAGCTTAAGCCCAGGTTGCAGCTCTGCTTGTGGGTACTGAGGTCAGAGCTTGCAACCAGCTTCCAGCAGAGGCAGGGACTGTCCAGGGCTGGATCAGCTTTAATACTGCACTTAAACCCAAAACAGAGCCCAAAGCCCGAGGGGAGGAGTAAAGGGGAACCTAACTTCAGGCCAGGGGGGATGAGTGGGGTCACACAGCTCTGTCCCCAGGCCCCGTGGCACAGGGGTGCCCGGATGCTGTGAGCCCGCTGGCAAACGTCGACCATCAATTATTGATGCCTGCTGCTTTCAGGTCCCATTTTCCATGTACATAATTTATAGGCAGCTCGCCTGGAAGGACTTGGCCACGTGGAAAAAAAAGCCCCAAGAGCAAAGTGCCTTCGGAGCTGCCTGCAACAGCACAGCCAGGGGAGAATGGGGCCATCCAGAGCTTTTCCTGACAACGACCTGGAGCAAGAGCAGGAGATGGCAAAAAAATTACATTTAAACATGGAGAAAAGCCACCCCAGCACTGAGAAAAAGCTGGAAAATGGAGCACAGGCTCTCTGTGATTGGCCCAGCCACTGTTTAGTGTGTGCTGGGGGCTCCTGCAAGATGGGCAGAGCAGGTGAGGACCACACTGCCATCACCCAGCCTCCCTGCCAAGGGTTGGGAGCATCCCTGGGTGCTGCAGGATCCCAGCACATCTTCCAGAGGCTTCAACTCCCTCTTGACAGCAGGCAGAACCAGCTCTGTGCTCCCTCCCAGGAAAGGTCCTCCTTGCTGTTAAACACGAGGCTTGAGTCACGCCAGGCTTTTCCAGGGAAGCAGCAGCACAGGAAAGCCCAGGGCATGGGCAGGAGTGTGTCAGTGACTCCCTGGACATGGCTGGGGGGCAGAGCAGGGAAGCACCTTCCCAGCCACAGCCACCTTATTATGGGCTGAGTGTAAATCCAACGCCCACTGCCAGGGAAGGAGAGCCTGTCAAGGACAGCCACATCTCGGGAAGGGCTGCACAGAGCGGCTGCTGGAAAGGAGGAATGAACCCAAATTATCTGAGGTTCCCAGCAAAAAAAACCTCTTTGTGTCTGCACATCTGCTGGCACCAGCACATGGGACATGTCTGGCACCAGCTGTCAGCTCCTTTTCCCCATGAGTGCCATCGATGCCACCTTGTCCAGGTGACAGAGAAGGGTGAAGACCCTCGTGTGTGCTGTGCCCGTGGCCCTGGCAGGCAGTGACACATGTCCTGCACTGTGCCCCAAGCCATCATTGCCCTGCTGGGCTCTGGTACTGCAGCTTCTGGCTCTCCAGTGTCACAGCCTCACTCTCCAAAGCTGCTAAAACAGAAAAGCTCATTCCCAGCTCATCCACACACTCCTGGTGAGGGAAGCACTGGGTTTATACATCTTTTGGTCAGCTCAGAGGAGTGGCCATGGCACAGTGCTGGCACAGGGACACCCTGCAGCTGCAGGTGCCAGCACAGGGTGCTGCGATGGGCTGGTTAAAGGCTCTGGGTGCTCCTGCCCCTGGGCAGCCCATTATTTAATTCCATGCTCTAAAGCGGGCAGCCAGAGCCAGCAGAGCTGACAGCAGACCTGTCCCCAGCACTGCTGCGTCAGCCCTCACACACCATGGCACTGCCACTACCTGGGCAGTGTCAGTGCTGGATTAATCCCTGTGCTCCTGCCCCCAGCCAGGGCCCTGCTCACAGTCCCCTGCACCCCAGGGAAGCTCAGTGCCAACCTCAGCTGGGGCCAGGGGCTGAAAGCTGGAGACTTGCCCCAAAAGCCATCCCAGGAGCCAGGCAGTGGGCTCCACCTCAGCCCTGCTGGCTCTCCCTCACAGTGGCAGCCACAGAAATAAATCTCAGCCTTTGTTTCTAAAGCTCTGGTTAAACTAATCCCATTGACACCCTGTCTGGAGGGGATGGGACCCTCAGGATGGGAAGATGCTAAACTGGGACAAGACACAGCTGCCCGCTTCCCATGGGCTGCACTGGCCATCCCGAGAGATCCTACAGTCCAACAGCCAGAGCCACATCCACAGAGAGAGGGAAAATGCCCCAGGGTCCCATGAGATTCCCCTCCAGGACCACATTTCCCAGGCTGTTTCCAGGCGGCTTTTGAGGTGAAGGAAGCACTGCTGCCACAGAGGAATCAGCTCCACTGCCCAGCACGTCCTCCCTCGGCTGCCAGCAGTGCTGAAGACAAATCCCACTTGGATTAAAGGCACACCAGCCATAATCTCCCAGGGCCACCAGCCTGCCCTTATCCCAGTGCAGATGGCTGTGTCACCTGGGCACCTCCTGCCCCTCTCTCGAGGACCCTGGGCAGCACCAGGACCATTCCCCCAGCTCTGCCCAGAGCCCAGCAGTGGGACCAGGCCAGCTGAGCACAGCCAGGAGCCCCAGGCTCTCCCTGAAAGCCCGAGTTAAGCATCAGCCTGGTGACCTCTGCCAGCTGAGATAAGTTTGGAAGTGCTCAGCTGGGTGTGCTTGCCCCCTCTACCCCTTTGTATCCAGATATTTCAAGAGCCCCTAAAAAAAATGGAGTCCCAAGGGAAAAACCTGTAATGCATGGAGACACCATCCCTACAAAGAGCAATCCCCTGGATGGGCTGGTCCAGCCTGGCATCAAAGTGACAGAGGCCTTGAAACAACATTAAAAGGGGGAGCTGGGTGAGCCCTGCAGGAGGCCAGGCTGCCAAGGATCAGCCATCTCCAGCCAGCTGTGCAACCTATTTTAGATTAAAAAAAAAAAAAAAAAAAAAAAAAAAAAAGGCAAGCACAGCTTTTCAGGACAGGCACAGGGTTTGTGTTGGCTGTAATTCTTGCTAAGGAGGTCTTTAGTTGTAATTAGTGAGCAATTTGTCACAGCGCTAGCGATCCGACCGTTTACCTTATCCTATTAACTACCAAAATAGTTACCTATTAATAATATTTAGCGCTGCAAGGATCCTGTGCAATCTCCCCACAGGCACGCACGGGGCTCCGGGGCATCCCCCACCGGGGCCGGTATTTCTGCGGCTCTGAGCGCTGCCCACCCGAGGGCTGGACCCACCACCCCTCCCTCCCCGGCGGGCCCCGCTCGGACACGGCCCGGCCCTGGCAGGGGAAAGTGAGGCACAGAGGGGAGGGACGGATTTTCCAAGGTCACGCACAAGGTTTGAGACAGGGCCGGATTGGGGAGCGGGAGATGCATCACCAGGAAGGCTCCAGGCGGGGAGAGCAGCCGGGCAGGGGAGGGCTCCCCACGGCAGGGGCTGGGGTGCTCCGATGGGGCAGAGCCCTGGGAAGGAGGGATCCCCTCCAATCCCTCCCAGCCCAGCCTCCCTCATCCTCCCGGGAATTTAAACCCAGGATTTTCCCGAGCGGTCAGCACCGGAGTAACCGGCTACCCAAAGCGTCTCCGGAGCGCGGTGCCGCAGAGCGCGGCCACAGAAATAATTGTGACAATAATGTCATTAAAGTCGCGTCAACTCAGCCAAGTTTGGGGACCGGGGTGCGCTGGCAAAGGGGCGCCCGGAGAGGGGTGAGCCCCATCCCTCCCGCAGGGCGCCCCGCACCAGACACGGATTTTTAGGGTGTCCCCCCTGCCCGTTTGCTTTGGGGTGCGCGGGGTCACCCCCGGCCGGAGCAAGGTCGTGCCTCGCTCCCCTGTTTCCCTCCCCATCGGCGGCACCGGGACGCGACACCCCCGGGGCTCACCGGATTTCGGGGGGTATCTGTAGACGGAATTAGCGGGGACATCCACTTCCTCCACCCCCGCGTTCTGCCGGCTGGTCAGAGCCCCCATGGCCGGGCCGGGCTCAGCGGGCGGGGGGCGGCGGGGGCTCCTCCCGCCCGGGGCCGGGACGGGGGCCGGGAGCGGGGCTGGCGGCGGCCCCGGCCCGCAGCATCCTCCGCTCAGCTCCGCTCCGCTCCGCGCCGCGCCCGGCGCCGCCTCCGCCCCACCGCGGGGCTGCGACACTCGGGGCGGGGCCGCCGTCAGCCCGCACGCCCCGGCCCGCCCCGGCCCGGCTCGGCGGGGGGGTCAGGGGACGGGATGCTGCCGCTGCCCCCCCGGATCGCCCTGCCCCGGTGTCCCCTCCCCACCCAGTGGGGTCCCCCTTCAGGTGCTATTTACCTGTCCCCTCGCGGTGGCACACGCGTGTCCACAGTGCCATCCTCCCATGTCACCGGCTGCCTCCAGGACCGCTCTGGGACCTTCCTCGCCATCATCTGCCACCCCCCAGTGACTTCTGCCCACCACGGCCCACCCTCCTTGCCCCCAGCCCCACCAGCTGGTGGCACCGAGCAGCAATTCCAGCCCAGAGACCGCCAGGGCAGACCGGGCATGGTCCCTCCTGTCCCTGCAGCCCCTGCCGCCGGCGTGTCCCCTGCGAGGAGGACAAGGGCCTCACTTTCCCCGACAGGTTATAGGGTTAAGGGTTTTGTGCAGCTGTTGGCACAGGGGCTGACCCCCTCCAGCAGCGCCTCAGGGGGGTGCAGCGCTGGGGAGGGGCAGGTTAAACCCCCTCCAGTGCACATCCCCATCATCCCCGTCCTGCCCTCCACACCAGGAGCAGCTGCATCCGCCGGGCGCAGCTCGGGAGGCAGGACTGGAGCCTGCCCGCTCCAGTGCACCCCAACAGATCCCCCCAGCTCTAAATTATCGGGAAGCGCTGGGCACCTCCTCATTTCCCACTTGCAGCCCAAGAGGAGGGATGGACCCTTCGACCGCTCACTTCAAGCCGGCGGTGATTAATTAGCCCGGCAGCGCCAGTCAGTGGAGCAGCACATGATTTTGATTGGAGTTGATAACACGAGCGCTATAAATATCAGACGGGAGATGCGCACGGAGGCGGATCCGCGGCCCTGATGTCCTCGGCCACTCGGTGGTGACGAGCAAAGGCCGCCCCTGGGGCTCGCCCCTTTATCCCCTCCCTGCAGAGGGACACATGGACCCCCCTCCCAACCCCTTCCTACCCACACAGCCCCAAAGGCAGCTGAGAAAAGCCAAATGGAAGAGCAGCCCGGGGTGGCTTTGTACCCTGTTTGTCAGCCTGTCACTGCCGCACCGGGACCACATTCCCGGCAGTGACACCGTGTCCGTGCTGCTGGATGTCACACCTGGGCCGGCTGCCAGGAGGATTTAGACTCCATGGTCTCAAAGGTCTTTTCCAACCCAAATGGTTCCAGAAGGAGCCGAGGGCAGCACCCACACCCGGAGCTCAGCTCTCAGTGCTGGTGCCCAGCTGGGAGCCCCGAGAACTGACCCCTGCTCACCCCAACACACATTTTTGGGGATCCTGTTCTACACACGGATAATTTAGAAATCTAGCCCAGCCCAGCCCAGCTGAGCTGCCAGCCCCGCTCCCCTGCCTCGCTCCAGCCAGCGCCGACAGCGGGAAACTGGGAGAGGGAGCCAGCACATTTCATTACCAGCACACAGCAGAATGCAGGGTTTAGTGCAGATAATAATTCAAAGTTATCCCCGTGCAGATCCATAACCCGGCAGTCATTACAGGCAGGGCTGCTGCCTGCATGCACGGCTCGTGTTTGGTTTTTTTTCCCAGCGATTACTGCAGCAGAGGATTTTGTAGGACAGTGCCGCAGTGGAGCGCGGGAGCGCCGGCAGCAGCTGGGTGACGATTCGGCTTCGAGGGCAGGGTCCCTCCCAGTTCTGCCCGGCTGCACATCCCAGCACACGTAAAGACTGGAGAAACCCCAGCACGGCTGACCTGGACGGGGAATCCAGAGAAAATGCCACGTTTAAACCCAAAATGCACGTGCTGCTGGGCAAGTCTGCAGCTCGTGCTCCCGGGATTTGGGAGAGAGGATCCCGCCTCCTTGTGCTCAGAGGGAAACCGAGTCACGGTGGAGTGCAGCAGTTAATGTTGTACCAGGAGGGTGTGCAGCTCACCCACAGCAGAAGGCGTTTGTCTGTACACCCAGCCCGTTCCCGGTTCCCCCAGCAGCCACAGGCACAAACTGAGGAGCTGCAGCCCCTCTCCTCCCGGGCTGGCTCTGCCCTGTGCAGCCCCGCGGTGGCGATGGCTGGGGAGGGGTGACCCTTCTTTAGGGGCTGCTGAGGGTTCCCCAACATCTCCTGCCTGGGAAGGTGCTGGGGACCCACCCCCTGCCTGCAGGGGTGACCCCCAGGGTCACAGCCCCAGGGGTGTCAGGGCAGCACATCTGGAAGAGCATCTCAGCACAGAGAGGGATTACAGCAAACCCTGCCCCAAAAAAGGATTCATTTTGAAGAGCTCACAGTCCTGCTGACTTCTCCAAATGTCACCAACACTACTTTGTCACAGGTTTGGGTGCCATGAGCTGCACTCCCATGGGTTTCCCAGGTGGGCACTACCCAGTGCTGGCTGCTCCCAGCTCGAAGCCCTGCTGTGCACAAGAGTGGGTGGCTTTGGCAAGCAGGAGGTTCTGAGTCCTCTCCAGGGCTGTGTCCAGGAGGCAGGTGGGGTTGGGATCCCTGCATCTGGAATTGCTCCTATCACACCTCCACCTGGCTCAAGGCTGGTTTTGCTGCAAGAAGACAAAGCTACCAAAATCTTACTGGGCAAGCAGGACCTTCCACACCCATGGCTGGATCCCAGTGATGGGATCCCCCTGAATATCCCAGGAGGATGTCCAGCCTGGGCAACCACACACTGCCATTGCTGGACCTCAGCTCCATGGAACCTCTAGGACTTTGCAGAAACCCCACAGAGGCCCTCAGTGCTGGGGGCAACCAGCTGCAGATGCAGCTTCAAGTTTCCATCCTTCTGCCTCCTCACTCCCTCTCTCCTGGCCAGCTGGTCACCACTGCCACATCCAAATCTCCAATGACTCTGTCCAGATCAACCTATTTTCACACCATGCATTTGCAAAGTCCCTTCTTTATTCGTTTGGGGTTTAAATCCCAATTTTCCCTTTTTAATGAAAACACTTCAAAGGCACGAATTGCACAAGTCCCTCTTAGATCCCCAAACGTGGTGCAGGGGAAGCACACCAGGGGAGAGCTCATCCTTGCAGGCTCAGGCTGGAGCTCAGAGTCATCAGGATTTTAACCATTAACAAAAAAATCCCAATTCTCTCCCACCAACTTGAGAGCTGCCCTGAACCCCGTAGCCTTTACATGGATGGGGCACGGGGATGAAGGATGAGTCTCTCTCCTGGCCCTGGCGTCTGGTTAGAGTCCCATTCCCAGATAGGAGGGCGGCACTGGGAAAGCCTTGCTGGGGGCGTCAGGGTAGGGAGTTAAGGGGAAACCCCCGGATGGGGACAAGAGGATCCCCAAGAAGGAGGAGAGGGGGTGCTGGGAGAGTTTTGCTGAGGGAAGAGAGGAGCCTTGAGAAGGGCATGAGGGAGCCTGGCTGGGGGAGCCAAGGCAGGGGGTTACAGGGTGCAGCCCCCGCCAGAGTGGCCCCTCCTGCAGGGGTATCCAGAGGCCGGCGTGAACCCCCCATGGCCCCCTCTCCAGGAACTGAAGACCCTGTAAATAATCCCCCCCACAGCTGCTCCCAATGGGCGCCCCCCGAGCCGAGCCCTCTCAATGGGCCCCTCCCGCGCCTCCTCAATGAACCTCCTCAATGAACGTGACGTCACCAACGCCTCACGATAAAACCTCCACGCAGCCAATCAGCGGCCGGTCCTCTCCTGCTCTCTCCCGCCTGGCCCCGCCTCCGCAATCCCCAACCAATCGTGACGCCGCCTGCAGCCAAAACACAGGCGCCGGCCAATGGGGAGGCGCCGGGGCAGCTGGAACGTTCGAAGCCGGGGGTGGGCGGGGCGCGGGGCGCGGCGGTGGCCAATCAGGGCGCGGGGGCGGGGCCGGCGGCGCCCCCCGGTCCCCCCGGTGAAGCGCGGCGGGCGCGGCGGGCGCGGGGCGCTCCGGGCGGTGCGGGCCGGGGCCGGGGCCGGGGCCGGGGCCGGGGCCGGGGCCGGGGCCGGGGCCGCCCCGCCATGTCCGTCAACATGGAAGAGCTGCGGCACCAGGTGATGATCAACCAGTTCGTGCTGGCGGCGGGCTGCGCCGCCGACCAGGCCAAGCAGCTGCTGCAGGCGGCACACTGGCAGTTCGAGGTACGGACGGGCCGCGCCGGGCGGATCGGGGTAACCCGCCCGCGAACCGGGACGCCGCAGGTCCCGATCCGGCTCCCGCCGCCCGCAGAGCCGCGGGGCGGAAGGCGGTGGGGGTGGGGGCGGCCTGCGGGGCGGTCCCGGCCCACGGACACGCGTGGCCGGGTCTGGGGGGTCCCGCCCGCCCCCCGGGCTGGGGGGATCGGGCCCGGGCTCCGCCGGCTCTATTTATACCCGGGCCGTAACCCGAGCTGCGGCCCAGCGCCCCGGCCCCTCCCTGGCGCTCCGGGCTGGGGATGGGGGGCCGCCGAGGGGGACGGGGGTGCAAACACGGGGTTTGGGGTGTCCCCTGGCGGGGGGAGCCCTGGGCGAGCGGGGGACGCGATCTCCGGTGGGTCGGGGGAAGGGCAGCCCCGGGCCCGACGGGGCTGGGACACCCGGGGCGGTCCCGGGGGATGCGGGGTGGGCTTTGGGGGGCCGTGTTTTCTCCCCGCTTTGTCTCGGGTGGGCCGGAGCTGACAGCTTGTCCCCACAGACAGCCCTCAGCGCCTTCTTCCAGGAGACCAACATTCCCAGCAGCCACCACCCCCCGCAGATGGTAAGTGGGACCCCCAGCCCCTCCCTCGGCCCTGCACCGCCCCCTCCCCTCCCCAGCGCCCCCAGCCCCAAAAACACCTTTAGACCCTTCCTGGCACAAACCAACCCCGCACACCCCCCTCCCCTACCAGCACCACCCCCCCCACGATCCCCCATCCCAGCCCCCCATCCCAGCCCCCCATCCCATCCCCCCAGCCCCCCGGCGGAGCAGCCCCCGGCCCCGGAGCTGTCAGCTCCCTGCCAGCCATATTGCTGGGCGCCCGCAGGAACACGCAGCCGGAGAATGTAAACACGAGCTAAAATGTCTGCCAGGAAATAGTTTGTCTGGGCGAGCATCGCGCTGCAGCTCGGGCTCCCCGGGCCGGGGCCGCCCCTGGTCCCCTTTCCCCCCCCCGTGCCACTTGACCTTGGCCGAGGGCACATCCCCCCGGCCAGAGGGAGGAAGTTATTTCCCTCCGGGTGTTTTGTTTTGTGTTTCTTGGGGGAGTTTCTTTCTTGTTTTCCCTCTCCCCCCCCTTTCCCCATCCTCCACTAAAGGGTGCCGCGCGTGGGGGAAGGAAGGAGCGGGTCTGGGTTAACCCCAATTTCCCCCCTTTTGTCATTCCACGGGGAATCGCAGCCGGCCCGGCACTGCCGACAGCCAGCGCTCTGTTTCCCTCGGAGAAAATCGTTTTGTCAGGCAGCTCCCACTAAAACCCCTTTTATTGCGGTTCCTCCCCACCCCGCAGTTTCCGTGTTCCCCGGGGGCTCCAGAGGGGCTTGTGCTGGAAAAGCCCGTTCCCGTTCCTGGGGGGGAGAGGGGCCGGGTTGGGGAGAGGGTCCGGGGAGCCACGGCAGATCCAGGCCTTGCTGCTCCCACCCCAAAAGCCTCATCGGGGCAATTCCTGTCGGAAGTGGGATGCAAAGCAGGGCTGGTGAAACCCATCCCGGCCCTATCCTTGTGCAGGGACCCTCCAGCCACCCCGACCATGACAGACACCCCATTCCCCCACCCCAGCATGGAGGATCTGGAGCCACTGGGTTCTCCCTCTCCCCAGCAACGTTTTCATAACACCGTGTGCTCCACGTGGTGTTAAAACACCTTTTACCTTCTCCCCAGATACTCTTTATTTTGGGTTTTTTTTTATAGTGTTTCCCCCCCTTTGCAGCATCCTGATGTGTGCAGTTTGCAGTGGCCCACAGGGCTGAGGGCAGGCGTGAGATGAGGAGCTTTGTGCTTGCAGTTTCTATTTCTTGTGCAAGCGTCAGGGAACAAAGCTGCGAGGGCGGCCGTGGTTCCACGTGGGGGGGCTCAGCCCCATCTCCCCCACTGCCTGGGGGCTCCCCACACTCTCCAAGCCCCCACAGATTCCAGGCTGTGGGGCCAGGACTTGCTAGAGCTGTTTGGGGTGTCAGTGACTGACCCTCTGACAGCCGAGTGCTCTCCTCAGGATGTGTTGGAGGAGGAAGGCAACGATAACGTGGAAGTTCTTATTTTTTAATTAATATTTCACATTATCTGGCAAACATCACCCCAGAAGTTCAGAGCTGTGTCCAGCATCATTCCAGGGCTGGCTGTGGTGGTGGTGGTTTTTTTTTTTCATAACAGCAAATTTAAGGTTTTGGGGGTTTGTTATTTTGGTTTCTTTTTTTTTTCCCAACAAGTATCTTTTCAGATACTGCCAAATTTATAGGTTAATTTAAAAAGCAAAAGCTGGATTAGCACCACTTCAAGCTGAGCTCTGAAATGAGTTCTGTGGAGGAATATTCCAGGTTAACTATGAACCTGTTCAGTGCCAGCCAGGCTGTGATTGCTCTTTTGGGGTGCCCCCAAAGGCTGAGGGGGAGCCAGCTGCTGCTTTCCCCAGGCTGGGGGAGCACCCCAACTTCAGGGGTCTGGGCCTCCCAGCAAGCGTTTGGGTGCTGCTCCCTTGATCCCAGCATCACTGAGGGTGGCCGGGATGGGGATGAGGAGGAACCTCTCTGAGTGATTTTGGTGTTGGCCTGTGCTGGGGAGCAGCAGGGGCTGCTCAGCACCAGCCAGGGGCAAATCCTGGGATAAGCCCCAGGAAGGGGGAGATCAAGCAGCTATTCCCCACCAGAAACATATCAATCCCCCATTGCTAAAGGCAGCAGACACACTGTCCAAGCCCCTTAACTCTGCTCAAAGTCCCCACAGGCATCTATCAGGACTATGGCTCCAGAAGAAAAGAATTTGGGATGGATTTTACCCAGAGTGGTGGAGTCTGCCTGTGTACAGACCACCCCCATGTCCAGGCATCCCCTGCCAGTGAATCCCCCTGCCCATGAGCCCTTCCCTGTGTGTGCAGCCTCATGGGAATTGGCATACACACCCTTAACCCCCTTTTACCACCTCCCCAGTTCTCAGTTCAGCCAGTTGTTTGCTGATTTGGGGTCCCTGTGCCAGCCCCTGAGCCCCAGTGCAGGGCTGGGTTCTCCCTAGTGGATTTTTCCTCTGCTGGAAAAAGGGACAGATCCATCACTGTCCAGGTGCTAAATTTAGCTGGGTACCAAGAAGGCAGAGGCTGTACCAGGAACTGGGGGGACCTTGCTTGCCTTTTGCTCTCTCTGCCGTAATGGGGTGTGAAGGAGAAGAGGGTGAGGAAACTGGGTGAAAGGGAGTCCTGTGGGGCCAGGTAGGACCCCAGTATCCTCCCTACCCACCATACAGGGACCACTTTGTGTCAGCCCTGTCTGTGCTGCTCCCCAATCCCACCTCATCCTTGGGCTTTGAGCATCTGGGATGGTCCAAAATGTCCTTCCCAGATTCTCTAGAGCCTCTCCCCAGCCATCCCACACCTTTGGGGAGCCACCCAGACCCTCGAGGGCCGCACCAGCCCGTGGATGTGGGGAGGGGCTGGGTGTGGGACACAGGCAGGATCCTCAGCAATGGGTGTGGCTGCTGTGGGTGGGTCGGGACTCCCCAAAATCCCCTGTTGGCCGAGCTGACAGCCCCGTTCTCCTGTGCCCTGCAGATGTGCACCCCCAGCAACACGCCGGCCACGCCGCCCAACTTCCCGGACGCGCTGGCCATGTTCTCCAAGCTGCGCACCTCGGAGAGCCTGCAGAGCAGCAACAGCCCCATCACCTCCATGGCCTGCTCCCCGCCAGGCAGCTTCAGCCCCTTCTGGGCCTCCTCTCCTCCCAGCCACCAGCCCTCCTGGCTGCCCCCATCCTCACCCACCACCCACGGCCTCCACCACCACCTGCACCACCCGCAGCCCTCCTGGCCGCCCACCCCCCCGCCCCCGGCCCCCCCACAGAAAGCCATGGCCACCATGGATGGTCAGAGATAAGGCTGGGGCTGGCCCAGGGTTGGGGGGGGGTCAGGGGGGGCCGGGCCGGGGCGTTGGGAGCGGGGGCTCGCCGAGAAACGCACTGGAATAATTTTCTAGGTTTTATTATTATTTTTAAGGGGCGGGGGGAGCACATGCTGCCAGGGAGGGTGCTTGTCCCATGAGAGCCTCTGGCTGCTCTCTACTCCCCTCCCCTTTTTTTTAAAAAAATATATAACTATAATATATAAATATATCTAATGTATATAAATCCAGAGAGAAGGAGCAGCAGTGTGGAGGCAGCTGCCAGGTGTCTGGAGGGTTTTCCCTATGGCTTTATCCCCACCCAGCATCTCTACATGAGGGCAGGAAGGGAAGAGGAGGACAGGAATAACAGAAATAAATGGATGGAGGTGGCTGTTGGCACCCCAGATCATGGCCATATGGACATGGAGCCACTGGACACCCTCCCCAGCTCTGGCTTCCCTGGGCACTTGTTGCAGTGCCCAGAGCAAATGCAGCTCTCTGGCTCCCGAAATTCAGCCCGGCTTCTTGCACAGACCCCCCCTGGACTTGCCCCCAACCCCATCCTCCCTCCCTCAGCACCTCCAGGGCCTGGGGGTTTATCAAAATGATGTCCCTCTGTCCCTGTTACCGCCCCACATGGCGCTTCCCCAGGCAGAGGGGAGCTGAGGGTTTTTTAGTTTTCAAATCAATGTTGCTTAAAAAAACAAAACAAAACAGAAAAACAAACCAAAAAAAAAAAAAAAAAAAGGAAAAAATACCCAGCAAAAAAAAAAACAGGTTGAAGGTTTTTTATTAATTTAAAAAATAATAAAAATTAAAAAAAAATCACTTTTTTAACACCAGCTGTCCCTGCCTTTTCTCTCTGCTGGGAGGGTGTCCCTGGCATGGCACTGGAAATGGGGGTGACTCCCCTATGAGGCAGCATCCCCAGTGGGGACTGAGTTTGTTCTCTACAGGCCACCACTGCTGTCCCCAAAGTGGAGGGTCAGAGGGAAGACCCGGGGCCATGGGGGTTCTGTTCCAGCACAGCAAGGAGCCCCCATGTGCCAGGGTGTGCAGATGACACCCCTGTCTGTCCCCTCAAAATATCACAGCTTGCAAAAGCCCCCAGCAACCTGGGCCCCCAGCCCCATCACCCACCCAGTGATGAGACCCCCTCGGGCCTCAGCACTGTGGGGACACTTGGGGAGGGGATAATACCCTCTGAGTGTCCCCAGCTAGAGGATATGGTAGCTCACCAGGCCTGTGGCCACTCTATTCACACAACAAACAACTGGGGTAAAACCCCAAAAATGGGAGCACAGCAGCTCTGGAAATGCCAGGAAAGACAGGGAGGCTCAAGGCACAGTCCAAAGCTTCCTGCAGGGATGGGGAGGTTCTCCAGGATGGCACAAACTCCAAGGAGAAAAGGCAAAAAACATCCCCCATCTGGGGTTACTTACCTGTCCAAAGATCACCCAAGGCTGGGGTGTTGGGGCTGGGGGTGTGTTCAGGGGGTGCAGGGGGGTGGGGGTGTTTATAGGGTGTGTCTGGATCCTGGGGGCAGCAAAAGGGGCAGAGGGATGATCAGCACCAGAGAGGTGACCCCAGCTGGGCCATATGCTCCAAATGCAATTGGTCCCAAAGGTGTTTGTTTTTAAGCCCCTCAACCCCAACCAGGAGTGCAGGATGGTTCTTTGTTGGCTCTGCTCTGGTGCCCAGTGGTTTGCTCAGAATATTCCCAGTTATCCTACAGGAGGTGGCACTGGGGGGATCCCAGATGCTGCTGTGTCCACCAGAGCAGGTTTTGAGTACCTGGTTTTCCCCTGAAAAACCAAACCCACCAGAGGGAACATTCCAGGGGGAACTCCCTGGGAACTAAGATGCCTGTGGAGTACAGTGGAATACAGGGATGGAGGCTGTCCCTGTGAGGAGGAAGTTTGGGGACATCCAGCAGGAGGGCAGGGTTTCCACAGGGCAGCCCCCAGGGGATGTCCCCCACAAACTCTGGGTTCCCTCTGTGTTCCTCTGGGCTTCCCCGCAGCGTTTCTCACCCTCCCACTCACCCGAGAGGTGCCTCCGGCTCCGTGTCCCCCCCAGGAAGTGTCACTGCCTGTGTGTGGAGGGGACATCCCCAGCTCCCTGCACACACAGCCGTGTGTCCCCAGCCGTGACACCCCTCAGTCCCCCGTGCTGCCCCAGGGATGGGGATTTCCCTGCCTGGTACCCCCCCATTTGTGACACGACCTGTGTTTGCTCTCAGCGCACCCTGGGGCTTCCTCCCGCCCACGGTGAGGGCTGGGTGACACGGGGGGGGGCTGGGGACAAGCAGCCCCAAGCCTTGGGGGTGGCACTAAGGAAAGGAGGGAGGTGTCCCTCTCCTGGGGTTGTGGTGTGTTGGTTGGCCATGGGGAGCAGAGGGGTTTGTGCCTGCAATCAGTGGCAGCACTGCAAGGGGGATGAGGGGGTGACAGAGGGAGTTTCTTCACTTGGGGGTGAGGAGGGCAGCTCAGTGATGCTCATCCCGGGGGGATAAACGACAGGAAACCAACGGCTTGGGGTGGGATTTGCTTTTGGCATCACACTGTGTTCTGCTGCTGCCCTTTCCACTGGGATCCCCATTTCCCCCTTACTCAGCAGCAGATGAGCTCCTCCTCCTGCTGCTGCTGTCCCAGACCCTTTTGGGGCCACAGGCTCACCTGGGGGGGCTCGTGAGGGGGTGACACAGACCCTGGGACGGGGGTTTTGGGGCTGTTTTCAGGACGGGGGATGCTGCCGGCCCTTCCTTACGCACGAAGGGAAGATCCTGCTCCACTCAGGAGGCACAGGCTGCTGCCACCCTTTATTTCTGCGGGCTGGTGTCACGCGGTGAGTCCACCCCCGGGGCAGTCCGGCCCCGGTACACGAGTCCATCCGTGCCCACCAGCTCGACCGCGCCGGGCTGGGAAGGAGAGGATGGGATGGGCTGGCTGCCACACCGGGCTGCACCCAGCATCCCCAAGCCAGCCCCGCCACCCAGCTCCTCCTGGGGAAACTGAGGCATAGATCCTCCCCCAGACGTTCAGCATCACTCCCCCAGCCTCGGTGTCCCCGGTGTGTATTCCCACCTTCCCCGTCCCTACCTTGTTGGGGTCAGGAAGGAGAGGCTCCAGGGGCTGCGTGGGGCAGATGCTGGTGTGTTTGCCCCCACAGTACATCGGGGATCTGCGGGAATAGCCCTCGAGCACCTGCTCCCTGTGGACAGGGTACATAACGCTCAGTGCCCAGCGCCGTGGCACTCTGTGCTTCAACCTCCTTTGTCGAGGAGGGCTTCAGGGGGTGCTCCCCAGAGACCCCTGCCCACCCGGCCCTGCAGGATCTGCCCTTTCCCCACAGCGCCAAGAGCTGCCCATGGCCGTGACAGGTCCTGGTGCCCTTTGCAGGGGACACCAGGAGGCTGGAGCAGGGCTGTCCCAGCTCCAGGGCTTGATTTTGGAAACTCCTTTCACAGGTGGCACTGTGTCCCCAACCAAACCTGAGCTCAGGCTTGACATGAGGTTTCAGGGCTTTACAGGACAACTGACCCTCTGCAGCTCCTCTCTGCCCAGGCACCTCTGACCCCTTCCACCCCAGCCAGGGAAGAGCTGTCCTTGCTGGGACAGGGCTCCCTTAGGCCCCAGGGGCCAGGGTTGGGTCCCCATGTACCTTGGCTCCTGTTTTTTGGATTTCTTGGTAGCACGGGGCAGGCGCGCAGTGAGGCCGGGGGATGGCGGTGGCGTGGACGGGATCATCCCCGAGTGTCTGGGGAGGGTGACAGGGGCCACGGGTGGGTGACAGGGGCAAAACGAGCCACCCCTGACACTGCAGGGCACTGCCAGCACCCATCTGCCCCTGTCCCACCCCCGATGCACCAGTGCTGGTGCCACTCACTGGCCAGACAACTGCGCGAGCTTGTCACAAGATGAGTACTCGGAGGAGGGCACCTTTAGGAGCATCCTAAAACAGGGAGAAAAGGGCTGGGCAGGCTCCTGGGGAACACAGGCACAGCCAAGTGCTGGCACAGCACTGCAAAGAGTTTTTCAGGGGAATTGTGGGTTGCTGAGCCTGGATTCTCCACCACCACCGCAGTGCAGTCCAACCCACTGGCTGGTTACAAAATAAAGGGAGAAATGGGCTATTCGTGGACTCTCACCTGGGACAAAGCTTCAGCTCATATTAGACAATGGTGAATCCACAGAAGGAAGCTCCCAAAACCCACTGCTATGGGAATTTCTCCCAGGGGCAACCCAGTCCCATGGGAACTGGGGCTGGTGGCAAGGTCAAAGAGGGGGGTTCCTGTACCCCTTGCTGGGATGGGATGCTCCCAGCCTGGGACATGCTCACATCGGTCCCACTGGCATCTCCAAAATGTGGTGGCTGCTTGTGGCTGCCCAGGACACAGAGGGATGGGAGGTGGAGGGCACAGGCTCCCATACCTGCCACCCCAACCAGCCCTCACACCTGTCTCCTTGCTTGGTCAGAACCCAGGACCCCCCTGTGCCCTGCCAGGAGAACAGGTAATGACCCAGCTCTGGCACTCCATGTCCCAGCCCTGCCAGGGGACAAGGCACCATCCCCCACACTTGTCACAAAAGCCTTTGCACCTACAGTCCATCATCAGCTGAGAATGGCTCCATCCTGGAGCTGCCTCCTCCATGTCCCTCCTTGGATGTCGGAAGCCTTCTGCCACTGGGAGGAAATCATCATCAGCATCCCCACGGTTCCATCAGTGAATAAATGGATCCAACACCAGGGCACCACATGGGCCCAGCTGGAGGGAACAAGGCCAGTGCTGTCCCCAAAGCCATTGCTGTCCCTATGGCACTCACCTGCTAGTCCCAGCCCCATCCTCAGCTGGGATGGAGGGTGTCTGGGATACTGGAAGGCCTTGTATTGACAGTGCCTGCTGGGCTGGGAGGTGGGTGCCAGGGGCTCCTGGATGCATTCTCGAGGCAGTGAAACTGCCAGTTGCACTCTTTCTCTGAATGTGAGGAGAACCCTGAGCAAGAAAAGCACTGTTTCAGCCCCAGCCCTTGTCCCCAAAACTCCACCCCTTGCCCTCAAGGAAGCCCCCTGTGCTACTGTGAGCTTGGCCTTAACCCAGACCATGGTCTAAGGGCAGCAAGATGGGGGTGCAGACCCCAAAGGAGGGTGTGTCAGGGGGGGCACCCGGGGGGTTGGGAAGAGCCTCTACCTTGGAGATGCCTTCATCCTTGATCTGTCCCATGTCACTGTCTCCCATGTCCTTCTGTCCCGTGGTGCTTGGTCGCACACTCCATCCCCTGCCCTTCCGTCCTGCACTCCATCCCGTGCTCTTCCGTCCTGTGTCACTCTCTCCCATGTCATCCACCTCCAGCGAATCCTCTTTTCCCTGGGGGCTGCTGGGCCGGGTGTCCCCATATCTTGATATGGGTGTCCTTTCCAGGAGGGTAACTGGAAGAAGAAACCAAAGGGAGCTCCCCAGGGTCAGGGTCAGGCTGGGGAAAAGCCCAGGGGTCTGCAGGCCCCCTGCCCAGCCTGCTGTGCCCTCACACCCTCCAGGTCCCTCCCCATATGTGCCCCGTGGTACTTTCGTTGCCGATGACAATCAGTCCTGCGTCATCCCACGAGCTTGAGGGCCCATGGCCATCCATCCAGCCTCCGTCCTTGTCCTTGTCCTTCAAGGAAGCCTGGGAAGGAGAGGCTGTTACAACAGGCTGCATTCAGGGTCTCCAAGACAGCCTCCCAACCCAGCTCTTCCTGGGGAAACTGAGGCACAGATCCCCTATAGATGCTCAGCATCACCTTCCCAGCCTTGGTTCCCTCTCGGTGTCTCCTCTTGACACTGAACAGCCCCAGCTCTGTCAGCCTTTCCCCAGGACAGAGATGGTCCCGTCCCCAGATCATCTTTGTGTCCCTCCACAGGACCCGCCCCAGGAGCTCCGTGTCTCTCCCGTCCTGAGGAGCCCAGAACTGGACACTGCTCCAGGGGAGGCCTGGCCAGGGCTGGGCAGAGGGGCAGCATCACTCCTGACCTGCTGGAAATGCTCTTCCCAAGGCACCCCGGGACACCAGAGCCCTTCTCGTCCCCTCGGGCACAGCGCTGGTCACGGACAGCTCAGTGTCCACCAGGACCCCCAGCCCTTCCCCACAGAGCTGCTTTTCCAGCTGGTCTGTCCCAGCCTGTGCTGGTGCCTGGGGTCGTTTCTGTGCAGGGGAAGGACCCTGCACTTGTCTTTGTTGTGTTCCTCCCCAGCCAGTTTAGTCCTTTGGGCACCTCCATGACCATGGTTTTAACAGCCAACCCAGGGGATCAGCTAACACCTGACTGATGCCATCTAATACAACAGCAAGGCATTGTTCCCTCCAGCAACAGGATTCAGTATCCCAGACCTGCCTCATAACATCCCTTCTGCTGTCCCCCAATTCCTGCCACTGCTCCAGAGAGACCCAGAGGGCAGGGAGCCATGGTCCTGCCTGATGCTGAGCAAGGAGGGGCTGTTGTGGGATGTCAATGCAGCCTGGCCCCAGGGAGGTACCAGCTCCTGCTCTTTCTCCCACCACCCTGAACATGGCCCTTTTCTGAGCAGAAGACAAGCTGGGAGCACACATTAGGCCAGCTGAGGAGCTGCCCTGGCTCAGGCTATGCCAGGTCCTTCTCCCGGTGGGATGCAGAGGGAAGAGGAGTCCTGAGCAGCCTCGGGAGGGGCGCTGGCCTGCACAGTGGCTGGAGGCGGAGGGGGCTGCGATCCCGCTTCACTGCCAGACCTTGGCCTCCTCTTCTCCTTCTCCTGCTTTCCTGCCCACCAGGAAGTCTTCCAGCATATCCCAGCACATCATGCACCTCACCTCCTCTGGGGCTGGGGAGAGCATCAGCCTCTTTTCCAGACTTTTTTTTTTTTGGGGGGGAAGGAAGGTATCAGATCCATCTGTGTAACTGGGGGAAGGATGGGATCCAGAGGAGTGTTGGCCCCCCCAAGAACTTCTGAGGACCATGCCCTGATGTAGGGGGACCCTGCCCTGGAGCAGGCCCTGGGTGTGCTCAAGGACGTACCAAGACAGACTCCAACAGCTGCTTACGGAGGTCTTCCATCATGCTCTTGAAATTTTCCTGCAGTAGGGTGAGGACAGGGACAGGAGTCAGAACACAGGAGTAAGATTTAAAAGGGACATTTGCAAATTAACTTGGACACCAGACAGAGGGATCCTGGGCAGGGCTATGCCAAGTGGCTGTGGCTGTATTTCACAGGTGGATGTCTGTCTTCCCACCTTCCCAGCACCCAGGTTACTTTTTATTGATGGCTTTTTAGTATACAAATGCCTCAGCAGCCTTGTCTGAGGGAGGCAGTGACCTCTACACCCAGCCTGACCTGGGGGCAGTGGTGCCCTTCTGCCCTCCCCAGGGCAGTGCTGGCAGAAGGAAAGAGGGGGGCTCCAGGTGGGTTGGGATGGGCACCCACATTCTGCTCTTAGGACACCCTTCTGACTCATCCCTTCTGGTGCCTTTCACACTGGGAGCCTCCAAGGGCTGCAGGGCAGGGGCAGCAGGGCAGTGCAGTGAGGGGCAGCTCCCGAGGGCACCACTGGCAGCTCACCACGTCAATATTATCCATGATCTTCTGCATGTCCTCTGCTATGCGGGACTGCTCCGCCTTCATCTCGGTAACCTCTGAACGGAGCTCCTGGCAAAGTGTGCGGTACTAGGAGAGGGGGAAGGCAGCGTGAACCCCAGGGCAGGGGCCCTGTGGCCCAGGTCCTTTACACCCACCATGGTGTGCACAGAGCTGTGCAGGGCCTGGCCTGTGCCTTCAGCACATCTTCAGCAGCAGCTCCCCAGCAGCATGAGGAGGGTCAGACACCAGAGGAGGGGGTGGCTTGGGGGGAGCACCCGGGGGCTGGGAAGAGCCTCTACCTCTGCGAGTTCCTTTTCATTGGCTTCCAGTCTCTGCTTTAAATCCTTAAGGAAAGCGAAAGGGCTTTCCTCGGCCCCCTCCAGTGGTTCCCCATTCTCCTGGACAAGCAGATCCCGCAGGCCCAGGTGTAAAAGCAACCCGTTCAGGAGGTTGTGCAGCTGCTCGAACTCAACCAATCCATCTCTTGATGACCCGAGGGCAATCTCCAGCATCTGGCCCAAAGTGATGGGTGCCATTGCTGCTGATCTGTCCTAAAGCACAGAACTGCCATGAACAGGAGCCTCTGGTGCTATTGCTCCAGAGAGGAGCAGGTAGGGTGGGAGGTGGTGGCAGGAGGTGGTAGAAGGAGGAAGAGGAAGAGGTGAACAGCCAGCAGGATCCTTTCTCTTTGGTCTCCTCCTCCTCCTCCCCCTCAGCCAGCTCTCCTCCTTCCTTGTTCTGGAGCCTGTGCTACATGTGTCCCTGTTTAGAGTGTTCCCCTGCCCTGGCAAAGAACACCCATTGTTACACAGCAATAGCTCAGCCCTACATGGAATGTCCCCATTGTCTCCCACTGCTGGTGATGTCCTGGTTCCAGCAACCAACAGGACCTGCAGGATGGTCCAGCTGTTCTCTGCCATGTGCTCCAACTTCAAGTCTCCTTGTGGATGTCCTGGCACAGAGCCCTAACCTCAGAGAGGAGGATGGAGGTGAGCCCCAGGGCAGACTCTCTGGTGACCAGGTCCTTTGCCCCCACCGTGGTCTGCACAGAGCCAGGGCAGCTCAGGGCCCAGCCAGGCTGGCACAGGGCAGTGGCAGGGCTTGGCCTTCAGCACATCCTCAGCAGCCAAGGGGCAGCAGCTCCCCAAAAGCATGAGGGATGCAGATCCCAAAGGAGGGGGTGGCTCAGGGGGAGCACCCAGAGGGGCTGGGGAGAGCTTCTGCGTTGGTGATGTCTTTTTCACTGGTTTCCACTTTCTTCCTTATCTTCTCTATGTCTAACGGGGTGGGAACCACAGGGACTTGTCACAATTCCCTGCTCTCCTGGGCAGGCAGATCCCACAGGCCCAGATGTCCAAGCATCCCACCTGGGAGGTGGTGGCAGGAGATGGAGCAAGATGGGCACAGCCGGCAGGCTCCTCCCTCTTCACTCTCCTCCTCATTCTGGAGCCTGCATCTCTCCCTGTCTACAGCTGCATCCAAGCTCAGTGGTGGAGACAATTTACTGCAGCAGCAACCATAGGGAAAAACTATAGAAGTACCTTGACCACTGAAATGTAAAAGATAATCAGGCATAATGCAAACAAATTTTAATGAGAATTTCAACCTTGGTGGCATCTAGTTAACTTCACTTTTGACCCTACCAACAGTAAAGCCATAGCTTTTGCTTTAACAAGACACAGTGCTTTGGTAAACCCTATATACCCAACCACTGCACTTGGGTTAAATCACCATGGAATTATTTCCAATACAACACAGAGTATGGGCCCAACAAAATGGGAACAAATAGCAAGCTGTCACTGTTGATGTGTGTGTTGTACAGGAACAACAGGAATTTATTTGTGAAAGTAACACCACTAATGCCCAAGACATTTGTCTTGGCACTGAACAAAATGTTTGTCATTTTGAAATACATCCTGCTGAAATGCTTCAAACTGTACTTATATACATTAGGAAGAATAAGAACTATTTGTGATTCCATGGAGACCACTATAGAAATAAGTCATCACTCAAACATTTGGGTTTGTAGTTTTCTCCAGAATTAGGGGATACAACTTCAACTATTCAGTTCTGTCACAACCCATGAATTGTTACAATCTACCTACACATCCCAGCAAGATTTCCTGCTCACACCACTGGAATGAACCTTGCACTGGTGGAAAAATTACTGCACCATGACAAGCTGTGTTGATTGCTAGAAAGTGTCTGAAGTAATGGACACAGAGCTGAAATCACTGTTCATCAAATACAGAAGAGATACATCACATGATGAGAAATGGAGAACACCACTGGTGGGATTCTGTTTGGGTGGTCACCCACTGCAATTCCAGATCCAGAATTCCAGATCCAATGTTGAATCCTGCTGTAATTTTGCTGATTTCTGTCATTTTATGCTTAGTGTTGTCCAGGACAATGCACTGTAGTGTTCTATATGTTGGAGTGTTTGTATTAGCTAGACAGGTAACACTGTCCCACAGATGTCCTTACATCCATAATATTGTTCCCACACATGTCTTAAAAATCAAGAGTATTTAACTAACCTGATCAAAATTTCTCACTTTTTTTTTTAAATTGGACATATTAAATCCCTATTTATAGGCACAGAGGCAAGAGATGACCACATGGCCACTCTGTGGAGCAAGAGAAGTTGTTTTTAGCCACAGGGAAGAGTCTGGTGATGCCTCCCCCCAGATCTTGAGCTGCACTATGATCTGAGAAATGCTTTTTAGGCCTTGGCCTTGAGAACAGCACCTGGGCTGAGCAACTCTCAGTCTTATCAGAAACACTGTCTGCTCCCAGGAGCTTGTGCTGTCTAACAAGCTCCTGTTTTTTTAACAAACAGCCTTGGAAAATTATTTTTCTTGCCTGAACAACAACCCAAGTGGAACAACATTTTTGTTACCAAACTTTTAAAGAAAGCTGCTGATCTGAATTGTGGCCAGGATGGAAAGGAATTATGATCATTCCTCGAGGCTCAATCCTTTGCCTGTTGAGAAGATGCAAAGACATCCATTTTGAGTATTTCCAGGGGCTCAAGGAGAATTTTTTAGAGATACTTTGTACATGCTCCTTCAGGTCTGTGTGTGAGGGGGAATGCACTACAGCAAATATACTATGGATGTTGCTCTCCTAGATTCTTAAGTATTTTAGATTTTTAAGTAAATGCTGTATGAAATTGTTAAATTGTTTAATTTCAGCATAAGGAATAGCTTAACACCTCATGCTGTTAAGTGCTGTTATCTTTGGGCCTAAACTGTTGGTCAATTCTGGGGCTCAGTTTTGCAAGGTGGTCTACTCTGAGCCCCATGACTCATCTTGTGTTTCCTTTTTCTCCTTGCCCTTTCCTGTCCTTACCCTTCCCCCCTCCCCAGCCTCAATGTAGATAATTTTTGGATTGATTGTGGGTTTAGATGGATTGGTTTTAGATTTTAGTTTGCTTTTACCACATAGTAAGTAGTAGAGTAAACCCTGCCAACAACTTTGTGGAACTTTCACTCCTATACTAAACCCGCTTTTGCCAATACCTTTGCTGGTGATTCTTTAAGCAACCATAAAAAATTCACTCAGGAAAATGGCCCAGGGCAGACAGGACGACCCTCTGCTCACTGGTGCTGTGATTCCATGGTTTGTACCCAAATACAGCCAGGCAGAAGCCTGAATGGGGCAACAACCCTCAGTGAGCCCCAACCTTGCTCATGATAGGTCTGACAAGAACTTTGAAGGGGAGAGAACAGCAATACTGCTCACACTTTTAACACTGGCTCCAAGAATGAAGAACATTGTCCAGCACTGATTCAGAAGGAAGGGGGCACAGACATCTGCAAGGAATCCACAGCTCCAGATGATCCATTCAATACTTGCAGTACAACATCATGTTACCCCTCCAGGCTGAGGAGCCAGGCTGTGGTCACAGAGTACAGCTGAGGTTTGTCTGTGGTGGTTTGAAAATGCAGGAAAACCCATCAACAGCCTTGATACCTCATCCAGTCCTGCACATCCCTCATGGAATTTGGTGTGGAGGTTTAATCCATGCTGGATATTGAAGGTGGTCCAAGCAGTCCATGCTGAGGTCCATTTGTTTTGCCTGGTGTTCAAGCTTGTCCTGCTTAGTCACTGCTGGCCCTTTGGCACATTTTAGATGTTGGAGTGGAATAGAAGGGTATAGAATAAGGAAAACCAAAACTAAACAACTAAAAGTTTCCTTTTATTTATTTCTCACATCAGCAGACCAGTGGTGTAGGTTTTTCTGGAGTGTGTTTGTCTCATCAAGGGGAAGGATCAGTTTCAGGGAGTTTATCCTTATATTATGCTGGAGACAAAGCCCTCCACATGCACCTTCTGCTGCTTCCTCAAGTGTCCCCTCCACCCAAAAATTAGTATCACTCAAGGAAGGAGCCAGTCCTACTTCCCTGTGGAAGAAGGCTGCAAGCTGCCAAGTGAGCCTTGTTACAGCAACAGCCCCGCTGAATACATACAGCAGCTCTTCAGAGGGCACAGGATTCACCAAAGCTGAAAAATCTTACACTTTTTATTGCAGGTTCAGTGTTAGTGTTTTGGAGAGCACAGCTGCATTAGAAGCAGATATTGTTCCAACTTCCCTTCCCCACAAGACTCTGCCACAAACTCAGCCCCAGGCAACTCCAAAATTCGTGCCTGGTTTTGCAGTGCAGACAAGTGTCCCAGTGAGGACCAAGACCCTCACGTGACTCGTCACTGAAGAGCAGTAACGATCCAAAGCTCGCAAAATGAAAAGGCCAACACATTAACTAGCATTTCCTGCTCTGCTGGGACACACACGTGAGCCTGTTCCCAGCTCCCTGACCCAGGGATGGGAGCAGCCCTGCCAATGGGTTTGCCCTAAGCTGTCCTTTCAGGATGTTCCGCTAACTTAGTTTTGATGAAAGTCCCTGCTCTGCTGTGCAGGAGAGGAGAGGCCACTGAGCTGGCACAGAGCTGCTGTTGGCTCAGCTCTGCCAGCAGCACAGCCTGAACGTTCCCTTCCATGCTCTGGGGCAAGATACAGGCAGAAACAACACCAAAGGCTGCTCTCGTTGCCCACACAGCAATGAACCAGTTTTTTTTCCCTCCTCACAAGCTGACAGCTACTTCTGTTTAGCTTTTCTTTCCACCCCTACAAGGCAAGGGAGAACACACTAAAAAAAAAAAAAAAAAATCATTAAAGAAACTTAAAAACTCAACACCACCTCATTTCTCCATCTCTCTTAATTAAGGTAATCCCCCTCACTGCCAGTGGCCCCTTCTATTCACTTGTAAAGTGCTGGTCAGGTTGATTTTTTTTCTATTAGATCTCATGGCTCAAGACCCTGAAAACCTCAACACTCCTACAAAAATAAACAGTTGTGTTATGCCTATGTTTTATGGTATTGCCTTTCCATGCAGATTTCCTTCTCTGGTGGAATCCAGGACGGGGGCAGGCTCAGCTCTAGTCGTCGACAGTGATGTTGCGGAAGAGATAGGCCATGGACTCGCCGTTGTGGATCCGCCGGATTGCTTCTGACAGGATCAAACTGATATCCACAGTCTTTATCTTGGGGCACTGCAGCTTCTGCACCTCGTGAGGAACAGTGTTGGTCACTACCACCTATGGAGGACAAGAAAGAAAAGGAAGTTGTGCTGCTGGAACATTCACTCTCCCTGAGCAGCCATCCTGGATTGACTCCAGGAGGGATGTGTACTGCTGTTTCACAGTTCAGGGGGAGAAATCCTTACATATCAGGAAAAAATATTAAAATAATTGGTCTCCCTGCTGTAAACAGTCTGTTGAGGGGACTAACATAACCAGGACCCTCCAACAGGCTGATGGGTCCATTCAGATCACAGGATCTACTACTAAGGTTTGAAATCCTGTCCTCTTCATGTACCAGCAGCCCCTGACCAGCTGGGGGAGAGGGGCTGCACAGTGAGATGGCAGCCACATAGCCCCAGCTGCTGGGAGGGAAGTGTCCAGGCAGGGATGACTAATATTTGCATTAGGGAGAAAACACACTCAGAGAGGTAGATCTGATCTGAGCAAGTATTAATCACACACACACTTTTTTTTTTTGTTCCGGTGAAGAACCGGCTAACTGAAAGCACCTGATTAAATGAGTAATTCCAGACATGAGCTACGTGCCTTGGGAAGGACATCAATTTCTGAGGTTTGGTGCCAGCCCCTCCTCTGCAGCCTGGAGAGGAGAGAGCAGACTCACCTCATCAATGGAGGATTCCTCTATGAGACGGGGAGCATCTGCTGACAGGAGCCCATGAGTAGCCATCACAAAAATCTTGTAGGCTCCACGCTCTTTCAGGATCTCTGCAGCAGCTACAAAGCTTTCCACATCATCGATGATGTCATCCTGAGCAGAAACAGAAATAACATCAAAACCAGAAGTTTACAGGGCCTGCAAGGCAGGAGTGGATCTGCAGGGTACTGCAGCTTTGGCCATGCACACAAATGAAAAATAGAATCCCTGTCTACTTCAGCTGCTGATGAGGACGGCCACATGCATGACTAATCTGTGAATGCTATTTCCCTGGTTTAATGACCCTTTTGCTAGTGTGGGGAACAAATGTTGTGTCTTGGAAACAAATTAGTCCCTGCACATGCACTGGCAGTTTATCATGAGCAAGGCGTATTTTTTCATGGGGTAGGAGCTGCATGTTGATTACTTACACTGCAGCATAGTAAGAGAGGCTTGGCAAGATTTTTGTTTGTTTGGGGTTTTTTAACACTTCATGAGTTTTATCTGTGTGCCCTGGATTTATTCATTACTTGCAGACATCTGACACTCAGGATCAAGGCAGCAAGGAGATTTTAGGGCTTAAACGGCTGAAGTTGCAAATGGTTTTCAACAGAAAGTTGAAATAACTGAAGTCACCAGAACTACTGCAGAAAACAGTGTCTAAAGAACACGTTCCCACTCCTATACCAGCCATCTCTCTGACTCTCAGGGATAGAGCAGCTGAAGCAAAGATGCTGTGAGGAAGCCCCCCCACCTGTTCCCCTCACACTCATACCACAATGATGGCAATTCTTCCTCCAACGTCTCCAACCACAGTTATTGGTGGTTTCTCCTTGGCCATCATCACTAAAGAAAAAGGGAAAAGAAGAATCCAGGTGAGTCAGGCTTGAGTAAACCCCAACAGTTCCATCACACAAGAGGCCGAATCATTAAACATTTACATTGATGCAGACACAGATACGCTTTACATGATCCTGACACCCACCTAAGTGAGAAACCCTCATTTAACCATAATTTTTCTCCTCAAATAAACAGCACTGCTGCATAAAGAGAAAATCCTGTTTCTGTGGGGATTTTGTACTGACCTCAGAAACAGAAAGCAATTCCAACTCTAATAGACCCCTGTGCAAGGAGAGTTACAAATCAGCACTTGGTTTATGGACAATATCAGCGACCTTCTCTGTGCTCCAGCACAGGACTTGAAAAAAGGTCCATTCCATGACTGGGAATAACAAATGGGCTTTTCCAAGCAGCACCTCTCAAAGGGCAGGTGCTTTACAAGGTGCAACTTTTCATCTCTTGGACTCCGTAAATCATCTATAGGATCAGAGACTTGCACTGGCAGTTCATTTGCTTTCTCCCATCATCAAACACAGAGGGGTCTTTGAGAGGGTGTAAGAACCTTAATACCACCTGCTCAGGCAAAGAAAGCTTAAGGAAGTTTGTAGAAGCAAATTCGCTGATTATATTTTAAGTGGATTAATGGAAAGAGTAGGACAAAATCCAGCTGAAACTCAGTTCAACAAGCTCAGTGCAACCAGCAATTGGATCAAAGGATACACTGACAAGCTGTGCTACCTGGCACACAGTGAAGAGATGTACTGGGAAATAAGGTTCCATTCCCTCCTCACACTACTTTTGCACTGACAAGATTCATGCAAAACCAAAATTCCAGCTGTGAAAATTCCAGCAGCATCATAAAAATACCAGAGATCTGAACTAAGATGCACAGATGTTTCCCAGCCTTCAGACTTACACCAAACAGTAACCAACCTCCAGTACAGGCCAGAGACTTGCTGTCCATCTGCCAAACCTTTCACTTGCCATGGGGTGCTGGTACAAAAACTTCCAGCGTGGAAAGGACTGTGGTGGGCAGATGTGTCAACAGGTGACATTCTGGGCTGATCTAACCACTGAAGCCAAGAGGCACTTCCAGTATTTTGTAACACTTACCTGGCCCACCTCCACACCCCTATTTTATACTCTCCACAGTGAGTGCAAAGTGTCCTACCAAGGCATTTGGTGTCCCTCCTTTTTTAAGCTCAGGTCTTGCAGGGATTCCAGCCACAGAGGCTTCTCAAGTGCCTCAAGAAGTTCAGATACAGGAAGATTTTTCTCTTTTAGGATAATCCACTTCAATGTAATACCTGAGCAGCAGGAGAACACAAGCCATTGCCCACCAAAAAGCCTGTCTGAATATTGTTCTCTGCACTCCTCACCAAAAAAGTCTTACATTGACCTCCCCATCCTGCACAGCAGGATGATCCAGTACTATTCCCATATCTCATCAGTGCCTGGGAATGCTTAGAGTGCAAGCACAACTGGGTGAATGAGTCACACTGATGGATATGATGAAAGCAATTATAAGGACCACAACTTCGAAGATTCTTGTGTAGAGCTGTTCTTCATATCCATGACCAACTCCACAGGCTGGATTTCCATAAACCTGTGGAAACTGTATAAAAGGTGTCCAGTAGTTCTGTTTTGCCCAAAGTCCCATCACTCACTGCCAGGTTTTGCAGTTAAAGTCACAGCTATCTTGGACTGAATTAATCAACAGCTCTTCATGGCACAGATTCCTCACCCTCCCTTGCATGGTTATTTCTGAATCTCCTATAAAATGCAAAATCACATCTAAATCCTGAAGGAAAAAATATTCGAATGAGAAGGAAGATTATTTGTAATTATGAAGATTAAGCACCACGAGAGATAAGCAGATCATAAATTTCACTTACAGGAACTACTGACCTGCTTAGATTAGTTATGAGTTTACTATCTAGTCTGGGCAGTGATAGAGCTCCTGGTGGGAGCTGTGGAGTATCAAAAGGATTCCACCTGGCTGCCATCCCAGCCTTCCTGTGTATCCACTGGTGAGTGCCATCTCTGTTTACAACAGCCAGGTCAGGGGAAACCTTTCTACACAAATGGTGAAAAGGCCTGGGCAGCTGAAATTCAGCACTATTTTACTCACAGAGATATGGAGTTTCAGCAAATCAGTATCCTTCTACTCCATGAAGGAAGCAGACACATTCCTTGCTATGCTTAAAAGGCTAACATGGCAACCAGCGACATTAGCAGTGCTTTGCATCTCTGTCTGTTTTTTAAAAGCTGTATTTCAATTTTGGTTTATTTTTAAAGAATGGTAGGCAACGTGTCGACCTACCCGGATCTTAAAGAGATGTTCTCCCTTTTCCTTGTTCAATATTCTCTGCAAAAAAAAGAAAAAAAAAATTGCAAGCCAAAGATCTACCCACAACCACATCAAATCTTAACTGCTCCAAGGTGATGAGAGTCTACACAAGGGTTAGTGCAGCCAGTTTCTTCTTCAAAATCTTTGGACATATCAAGATGTGCAAGTCAGAACTCCTGTGAGGAGGCGCCTTGAAAAATGATTCAAATAAAAAAGAATATTTTCTTCCCAGACACAAACCCTCTATGTTTGTAGACAGAAGAAGGTAACAGAAATAAGCCATGGTGGTACTTTTGCCTGGTGTAACCTCTTGGATCATGTACAAGTTTGGGTTAAAGAGCTGCTGACATTTTCTGAAGAGTAAGAAAAGATGCTTGTGGTATCTGTAGCTTCTGAGGAGGAAAAATAAAAGAGAAAAAACTAGACCAACCACCATATTTTATAAAACAAGAATATCAAAGAACACTTTCATTCAGATGTGCATAATATACACCCAAGTACCACATGTTAAAGGGAAGATCACTGGCACTAAAAAAAGAACATTCCCAGGTGTGTAAACATGTTGCTTTAATTAAGTGGTCAAAAGCAGGTTAAGAAACACTGAAATAAATCCTGTTTGGAGCTGACAGCACAAATTAAAATGACAATCACCAAGAAATATAATGCTGCATTTACAACAGAGCCTGGGAGCAAAAGGCTGCTCAAGAATGAACTGTTTTGTGTAGAGATAACCTTGGAAGGATGAAAACATCCCTGTGCCCAGCCTAAACACAGGCAAGATGGGGGGAGGGAAGTAGGAACAGACCTATGGTCACTCCAGTTTTTCCCCCAAACTCCCTTTGTGGCAGTTTGCTGGGCTCTGGGATTCAAGCAGACCATTATCTCTCAGTATAAAGTACTGAATTCCACAGCCACTGAAACAATTTAACAGATGGTGCTCCGCTCTCTTTCTCGAGGAAGCATGCAAAGAGTCCCCATGCATTTGTTAAGGCACAGCCCAGAGCCAGCTGCAAGCTCTGAGACACAAAAGCACACAATCAAAGGGAATAACCTTGGAGTGACATCCTGTCTCCAAGGCTCTGATTTCGGGGGCTGCAGTGATGTGGGCTCTTGCTGCCACTCTAGCGCAGCATTTTAAGTGCAGTTAGAAGCACCTCTGGCATTTTTCTGTTGTGGCTCCCTACGAATCAGAATATCTCATCAGGCCACACTCACAGGACAATAAATAAGCCATTACACTGCCCAGCACTCATTAATTAGAGGCACATGATCCCTGCTAGAGCAGGGGGAGAAGGTGCATGCCAGGACATGCCAGGAGCCCGGCCAATTCACCGGGAAGCCCACGGAGAATGGCACAGAGCACGAGCCCTCGCTGTGGGGCTCTGGGGCTGCTCCCAGACACAGCTCTCACCTCTCTCCTGGCTCTAACACAACTGCCTGCAGCTTCAATTGCCAAGGCTGGGATGCTCCACACTGATCTGGTCCTAGCCCAGAGTGGGATGCTCCATAAAAAGTCTCAGCCACTCCCCAGGAATGTTCCCAACCTTCTCCCTGCCAGGCCCAGTTTTGGTTGCTGAGCCAGGCAGACTCACAGACCACTTCTGAGGGTTTGGGGACAGTTTTGGTGTCAGGAACATCGAGTTCTGAGCAGCAGCAGCACGTGTCTGACCTTTCACAACCAACCACACAGCTGAACCCTGCCACACTCTGCCCTCAGAGCTTTCACCACCAGGAAGGGAGAGCTGAATGAGGGTTTGGAATTATGTGACATTTGAGGTGGGAAGATGCTGAATTGGACAAGAAATGAGGCACAGCAGAGAGGGTCAACACAGACACTTTCACCTCTGTCTGGCAGAGACTGTGACACAACCAGAATGCACAGACTGCTTTTAGACAGGGATAACCTCAGAACTCTGCACCTCCAGAACCCTGCTCACTTAAAACCAGGTATCTCTCAGGTTAGAAAACTGCAGAGAAAAGCAAGTTCTACTCAGAGTTTTGGACAAGTCTGCCCCACAATCCATCCCATGACAGAGAGCTGCCAAGCCACAGCTTGACTGTTTTACACTGTGCCTTAGGCTTGCTGGGATGGAAGGTCATTGGTCAAGTGCTGAGTTTGTGCAGCAGGAGATAAAATAAGAAAGTGATGATACACAGCAAATTAGTTCGTGTTTGGATAGCTGAGGACTGAAAACAGCTTTCCATTGGATTTGTAACTAAACTAGACAAGGGCACATTTCTGTATGAACAACCATTTACAGGGTTCTCCAGCAGCACAACCTTCCACAGTTGAGCTTCTTTGAAGTGACATGACTGGAAATAAAAATACAATCACATCAATTCCTCTGTAGCAGACAAATGTCAGCTACTGATATTCTGGAGGACAGCATCCTCCAGAATAGGAGGGGAAGGAGAAAGTGAAGAATAACCATGCAAATTCCTGCTTTCTTGGCCAGGCATAAAAAAATCCCTTGTCAGGAGAAAAATAAAGTGCCAAACTTCATTGCCAAACCCTACCTGCCCCCCCAAGGCCCAAGAGGAGTTTCACCAGCAACAAAAGCACTGTTTAACTGATTGTATTCCAGTGAGACAACTGGGGTGACGTAAAATGCCTCCAGTCTTACTTGCCTCTCCTCCACAAGCTGCCCATAAACTGGTTGGATGTTCTCTCTGAATTTCCAAAGATTAGATGATTATCAGTAGCCTAAACCACTGCTGGTGTTGCCACATGCAGCCTTTCCCACGGGCACCTCTCAGCCACCTTCCTGCTCCCAATTTCTGTCCTACCACCACCTGCCTAGAAAGCTAAATCCTCCCAAAAGGGAGCTGGATTTTGATTGCACTGTTGTTATTTGACTGCTGCAGGAATACAAGCAATCCTGAGGAAGGCATTTTCCCAGAATATAAGCTTCCTCTTTTTCTTTCGGTCTCTGCTCCCAAATCAATGGCAAGAGCTCCAGAAGCAGGTCAACAACACTCTTGGAGAACCTATTCACCCTAGTCACATAAATCTCAAAACCTTGTCAAAACAGACATTGGAATATGATCACCTGGGTGCCAAGGTGAAGATAATTTCCAGCAGTAACAATGGCTGCAGAGAAGGGAAGGCAAAGAGCAGCCCTCACCTCCCCAATGGAGCCAACAGCCTGTCTCAGTGGTTGTTATCTCATTACTTACACTTTTACATCTCCCTTGTTTCATCAGCTCAATGAATTCTATTGCTGAACACTGTAAAAGCACCACCTTTATCAGAGGTTTGTCAGTCTAACACTATGGAGCAGGAACAGCCAACGAGAAAATACTGATGGCTCTGCATGGCCACAAGGAGTTAAATAAAAACCTTCCCCTGTGACTTCTCCCACAACTCACTTATATCAGTCTTTCCATGAAAAAAAATTCCACTGGTCTAACTGCCTTTAGGTTGGTTACACCCACACAGATAAACCAACAGAAATTTCCCACCAAACTTTTTTCTTTTTTCCCCCCAAAGGTAAGCAGAGAAGCTTGCTCTTACATGGCAGCTCCAGGCCAGGATGCACAGTTGCATTTTTGAGCATTGGAGGGGAGTGACGCCCGTCGTCCATGTCCTGCTCCGTGCACTGAGCCTCCCCATGGATCACTGCCAGCCCCAGCCGCAGCCTCTCGGCGTAAGACTGAGCCCTGCAAGACAAAAACAGACCCTCAGGAAGGTGCTGGGCTGATGCAGCTTCACAGCCCACTACAGACAGTCTCTCCCACACCAACAGCAAGCAAAGGCTGCACCTCTGTGGCTGTTTCTCTGCAGGAAACTTCATTGGAAGTAACTCTTCATTCCTCAGTAATATCCCAAAGCCCACTCTACCCCTTGGCTCCACCTCAGGGTCTCCTGTGCTCCTCCACATGCAAAATACTTTCTGAGATGGTCAGGCACTGCTGAAACTCCAGCAGCAAGTCTGACCCCAGGTGAAGCATTTCAGTGAGACCACCAGAGTTATTCCCACAGGGGTGGGAATACAAAGTTCAGCTGCCTATCTGCACCACATCCATCCCATTTCCAGCCACAAAGGAATTATGACCAGATTGTCAATCCATCTGCCACCCTCCCATACTTTCCCTGGTGTATGTTCCACCAGCTCAGGTATTTTCCAATTAACTTTTAACCAGCTAGCAAAGCATCCATTTACCTTTTAGCAGCACCAGGAGATTTGGCTACAATAACTGCATTTCTGTAATCTGGAATCTGGATGTGATAAAAAGTTAATTGATTAAAAAAGATCTTGCTAGGGAGTAACTGGTTTGATATATGGCAGAGTAATTTCACCCACCCTCCTCCCCAGAACCAAATTTTCATTCTGTGACAAGAAACTAGAGAGGCAACTGCACTTGCTTCCAATACACAAACCAGTATTTGTGTATTCCTAGTTTAACCTTCCCCATATGGGGAAGCCTTGCTCTCACCATGTGGGAGCAGATCATCATCTCTTGCACATGGAGAATAAAACCTCCGTGCCCTGCTCCCAGCCCTGCTGTGCTCAGCACTCCTACACTCAGCCCAAGACAGAGTCTATCAATAATTCAGAGCAGTCAGAAATCCAGCACAGCACAAAGGGAGGGGGGGAAGCAGTTTAACAGGATTTCAGGGGTGATTAGAAGCAGGAGCACAAGTAGCATCTCTCAAATGACACTAACTCCACAGAGAGCAAGCTCCTCTCCTGCCTGTGCTGCACTTCAGTTTCTACCCAATAAGAGAAGTGTAACATCTTTCCATTAAACATGCAATAGGTACCCCCTGAGAAAGAATTCATTAACAGGATTGACCTAGACTGACACCACCACCTCTACTTAAGCAGAGGCCCAATGCTGCCATCACATTAAAATGAGCTCAGACAAGTTGATATACATAGAACTAGAGTAACCTCACTTCTTCCTGTATATACTGAAGCAAGAAAGGGGATGCTCTCAGGTTGTCTACTGGAAAGCTGAAGAAGCCTTGGATTTCCTTTTGATGAAGGTCCATAGTGATAATGTGTGTTAAACCTAAGGGGGAAAAAAGACAACAATTTATTGAAAATATTCCCATGTGGCTGAAGCTCCTTCAACACCTCCATTTTCCAGACTTTTTTAGCTACTACTCAGTCTATTATGCCATGTCATAAAATAATCATAAACAGGTTAACACAGAAAGTTCTATAGACATAATGAGGATCAGACATGTGATGCCACAGCACTGACACTATTTCATTATAACATTTCTAGGCCACTTCCCCAGGTGCAAGTTACAAAGAAACACAAGAAAGCTGATGAAAATTAATTCCCCCAATGTGGCTCAAGATCTCAGCAACACATCCCCACATCAAAGAGGAGAAAGGAAGGACAGATGACCTCTGGGATGCCCAGCAGCACCAAGCCTGCCATGCTGCTGCTCCCTAGGACACTCACCTGCCTTGGCAAGCATTGAAGCCAGCAGCTTGCACACTATGGAGCCCCTCTTCCTCATTTTGCTCTGTTTGCTGTAGGGGAAGTAAGGGATGACCCCAATGATGTTCCTGGCACAGGAAGTCTTCAGTGCATAGGCCATGATCAGCAGCTCCATGACAGCAGTATTCACATCTCTAGGAGATTTGAACACAATTCCAAATATTAGCAGGCGTTTTTCCAATGCAACTCCTTTTCCATTTATACCCAGACCACCCCTCTCCAAAATTCCACACAAATAATGAATAATGTTACATCTCAGGCTAATGTATGCCAGACCCAGACTGCAGTCATACAGCTCTTTCCACCACACCACAACAAATTACAATCAACTCTTACACGTACAGGACACGAGACCAGCACTCAAGAGCTGTGGACTGGAATTTGATTTCATATTTTAACATAAGCTGTATGATGATTTCCCTCCATCATCTGACAAAAAAAAGGCTTTGTATAGAATTTAGTTTGGAACAAATGTCACTTGAAACAGTGTAATTTGAAATAAAATAGTCTTTTAAAGAAGCAGCACACGTGCAGCCAACACAACTTCAGCCACATTGGATTTCTTAGGGTATTTTTTCTTCTTTAACAGTGTAAGGCAGGTTATTTTTCCTGCCTTAAGAAATACTGCAACTGGAGGAGTACAAACTCCAGATACAGCACTTTGGTGGAGATCAGCATCTCCACAATCTTTAGCTTATCTAGAGATGGAAGGAACAACTGCACAGGAAATGCTAAAGGACTGTTTCTTGAAAGAAAAACAAGCAAACAAAAAAGTATCTTAGCAGAGGAATCATGGAATATGCTGAGTTTGAAGGGCTCCATCAGGATCATAAATACAATTCCTGGTACTGTACAGGACACCCCAACAATCCCATCCTGCCCCTGAGAGTGTTGCCCAAATGCTTGAGCTCAGACAGGTTTGGTGCTGTGACTACTTCCTTGGGGAGCCTGTTCCAGTGCTCAAACACCCTCTGGGTGAAAAACCTTTTCCTGATATCAACCTAAACCTCCCCTGACTCAGCTTCATGCTGTTTCCTTGAGTCCTGTCACTGGTCATGAGACTGGAATATCCATTTACAGTTTGCTCTCCCACAATGACTGGAGTGGCCCAGTAGGAGTGTATTAATCTACATTTAAATTCATTTTGGGATGGGGAAAAAAGGCTAAGACCTTAGTTCAGCTTTAGTTCTTAAGACCAACACCAAGAGACACTGTCTGCACCACCACAGACTGACTCAAGAACTTTTGGGAATGGAAGAGCAGGTGGTTCAGATGGCAGGACAGGCAGCCCTGCAGCACAGACCTCTCTCCTTGCCTGGAGGTTTCCAGCATGGAGAGCTCCCAGTGACACACCCTGTCCCCAGCCGGCTCAGGAGGGCAGTGCTGGAGTGGCTGAGCTGTGCAGCCCACGGTGACAGGGCAGGGCTGGCTGAGCCCTCTCTCCACACAGCAGCAGAGGAGTAAACAGAGCAGCCTAAAGCTCTGCAGAGCTTTCTGGACACTGCCCAGACATTGCTCAGGCCCTGAGACAGCCACTAGAGACAGCTTCTCCAACTGCCCAGAGACATGACTCATGACAAACCTCTGACCATTCCACTTCTCCACTGCTCTCCCTTCCTCTGGAAATTAAACTCCACTTGTGCCTCTTCTTTTGTGAGGCTCTGGGTCTCTGCTGTCCCTCTGGCCCTGCACATAATGCCATTTACACACAAGAAAGCTTTGTTGGCTCTGGAGCACCCAGCCAAGAATTACATAAAACACAGCCCCCTGCCACACAGGACAACAAGCAAACAAAGAACTGTTTCTTCCCTTTGGTGATTTAGCTGTGCCAGTGGGGCTGTGAGAGAAGAAAAAGATGCTACTATCAGTGTCATATAAAAACAAAGTGGTCAAACTAAAGCCTGTTTAAAGTCCATCTGAGAAACTTAGTATTTTTCATCATTATTTTTCAACTTGCTCTTTGAAAATGCACACATATTCACATGGAAAGCAGATACAGAACGAAAGTGGGACTTCAAAAGGCACCAGCAGTTCTGGTGCTGCTGCAGGACACCAGCAGCCATACTGATGGAGAAGTTATTTAAGGAGGGTACTTCTCCCAGTATGCAAGCTGGATCCCAAGCTGGGCTCAGGGAAGCCCCTGCAGATCAGCTGGCACAGGCACTAGGCACAGGTGGATGTGTCTGTCCTTCCAGCAGAGCCCAGGGTGGGAGGGCTGAGATGGCTTCATGCTGAGCCATCACTGATCTGCTCCTCTGCAAGGGGCACAGACCCCAACCAAGGGCACCAGCTGGGGAAAATGACATTGGTGGAGGAAACTCAGCCCCAGCATCTCCAACACAGGTACCCAGGAGAGCACCCCAGGCTCCCTGCTGCCCTCCCCATCTCTGGCCCTGAAGCCATGCTCCGTTAGTTACTGCTGGGAGGGCTGAGCCAAGACCTCACACAGGGGCTGGCAGCTCATTACCAGGACACTCAGAGACAGCTCAGCCATCCCCCACACCCTCCTTACCACCCCAGAGCCTCCCCTGCTGCTCCTCATCTCTGCCTGGGCCATCTCTGGACACCCCTGCTCTGGAGGCTGAGCAAACACCTTACGTGACACTGTCCGTGGACTTTACAACAATGAGCACCAACACTCAGAACTAAAAGGCTCCTTCTGCCTCTAGGGTATCACAAAATCACCAAATTGTTCATTTTTCTACCCCCTAAACATGAAGTATTTGATTTTCCTTCACACAAATGCTAGTCCACACACCACTCTTGGATGGTAACTGCCCCTGTCGCCTTTCTTTTGGTTGTGCTACAGCTTTTATGACAGAGAGCCTGTACAAACATTCAGGTCTTTCTGTTCTCTCTCTGCATTTAAGATGCAAACCGTGAATTCACACTGCAGCATAACAAGGTTGTTTCCCTCTCGACTAAAAAGTCCTAATATTTTCTTTTCACACCACTACTGAGTGTGGAAGTCCTATTCCTAGATTATTCCACACAGTTGCTGTTCTGACTCTCCTGGAAAGCTCCCTAAAACCCGCTGTAAAACTGAGATGTCCTTGAACCTGTCCTCTCTAGCAATGCAGCAAGGCACAGCTGCAGTTTAGGAATGAAAGATGATTTGGCTGCACAACACTGGCTCCTCACCTGGAGGGCCTTGAACATTCTGGCTAAAAAAGATCCATTTCTTGGCCCCAAACACTGAATTCAGTTAATGGGAAAACAAGGGGATCAACAAGTTAAAACCAAAGGGGAGGTTTTCCCCTCCCAAAACCGTTCCTGTCCCTAACGCTCTGAGTCAGCTCTCTCTGAACACTTGATCTGTTTCATGTTTACACAGCTCCCAGTTACAAGTTATTTCAGAGAACTCCCTCACAAAGGACAACAGAATGGCACCATTCACCCGAAACATAATCTTACAGCAGGAGATTTTCACCTTGCAGAGATGTAGCTGCTCCCTGAGGGAGGAAACACTTGGGGCATGTCTCTGGAGAGAGATGAGCCCTAGGAAAATGTTTCTGCCTGCAAGAGCAATTCCAGAAGCCAGTAAGCTGCTCTAGTAGCCCCATTGATTTCTTTACAACAGGCTAAGCATTTCACAGAGGAAATGAACTTGAATTCTCAGTGGGCTCCATTTCTTTGGCAAGCAAGGAAAAATCCTCTGTCCAGGCAATTCTGCTCCTTGCTACTTTTGAGCTCTCCTAATCTATTACTTCCAAAATCTGAGCAGAATTTGGTAACTTGGAAAAAGCTATCAGAACAGGAACATCTTTGTTTTGTTAATATCAATACCTCATCTCTGAAAACAGCACCTCCCCTACTCACAGTAGGTCGATTTGCATTTATCATTTATTTGTAGGCTCCCTTCCCATCACCCTAGTGCTGCCCCATTACTCTTCCTGAGCCAGCAAGGAGCAAAGTTCCTGGAGTTACAGATGGTTTTCTAGCCCTGTGCTTACCTGCAGCACTTTTCTTACTCCAAACCTAGAACAGCCCAAAATAAAACCCAAAAAGGTCCACCATCATCAAGAGCTTAAAAGTACAGGAGGCAGGCTATGGGCTTCCACCTGAGCTCAGTTTCACATCACTACAGCAAAATGAGAAGAGTAATCCAGCCTGCAATGAAAGCAGCAGCTGCTGTTTGATGCTGGCTTTGTTGCCTGGTGGTTGGGAGGCAGAGAAAATCACGCAACCTGGGATGGAAATGCCAGTCAGAAATCACCCAACAGCTGAGCCTGAAAGGCCACCAACACACAGACCAGGGATGTTTCAGGGGAAACAATCAGTCACTCCTGTTCCTGCCTCAAGTGACACACTCCAGCTATTTGATGGGAAGCATCTCAGTGTTGCAATCAATCCCCTGGGAATGTTAACAGCTTAACACTACGTGAGGCCTGAGATCTAAGTCAGAGCAATGACAACACTGCACGAGCTCCACGGGTTATGGTTCACAGTCAGCAAACCACTGAACCATCTGCTGATCCAGGTATTCAAAGCCCATCCCAGGTGCAAAACTGAACCACAAGTGCCTCACCTGGGGATTGTCTGTATGATGAAGATATCCTGTCCACGGACAGACTCTTTAATTTCAACTCTTGTTTCTGAAAAGGATGGAAAACAGAGTCAGTTTTTTTCCCAAACATCAGGCTGACAGTGACAACACACCATGTCACAGCAGCAACCTTGACCCCTGGTCAGGGCAGATGAGGATTTGCTCCCCTGCCCTTTGTGCACACACATATGCAGGTGAGCCAAGTGGATTTTCCAAAGGCTGAACCTGAGTAGAGCTGGCACGACATATCACTGAGTTAGCTGTATTTACAAAGCAAAAGCAGACTCAAAAGCTGGGTTTTTAAATAGAATTTAGAATTTTAGAATTTAGAAGTTAGAATTTTAAAATTTAGAAAACGATTTCCTAAACTCTCAATGAGAAATCCTTTTCATGCTTCCATGGAGTGCTGAGAGCTGTCAACAGCACATTCATTAGTGAGCAATTAACCACCCAAGGCAGTACAACCTTCAGTACTTCCAAGAAGGTAACTCAGCACTTTTTGCACTTTGCTCTTTCACAGCTTACTATGGGATCAGCTCCATGCTGGCTGGAGAGCTCAAAAAGCAAAACCAGCAGCACCAAGTTCAGAGCGAGAACTCCCCAGTTTCACTATCAAGGTCAAGACATTTCAACACTGACACAGGCTGGAAGTTTGGGTCTCTGCTGAGCACCAATCCTACAGTCCCTGACTCAAATGCAAGAAGCTGAGCCCCAAGCAACTCTGCAAAGCCAAAGTAATGACTCCAGCCTTCCCAAGGTGCCTGCCTGCCTTAGCCACTCATTTCCCACACTGTCAGGAGCTAAAGGGCAGGGGCAAGGAAAAGGAGAGAAACAGCTCCTCAGCCGTGGAATTCCAAGTCTAATTGCCTTGCCCTGGCAGTAACCCCACAGGACTCTGCTGAGAGCAGACTGATTTGCTGTGCAGCAATGAAAAACGACTTTGGATCTCGTGGCAAGCAATCTGATTTAAAACCAACCCCAAAGGGCAGCGAGCTCTCCTGGGCAGGAATGCACCAGCCAGCCCAACCATAACCACAGCAGCTCTCCCACTGAGAGGCCCATTGGGGCTGCAACAGCAGCAGCACTACCACAAATCCTCCACCCCTTCCTCTAACCTGTAGCAGCTCTCTGGTCCTAATCTCTCTTGCAAACAAGGTAACAGAGGTCTTGAACTAGTAAATTACTCTTGGCCACAGAACTCTGCTGGCCAATACCCTTATGTTTTAGCCCAGCATCTGAAAATGGATACTTGGAGAGTGTTAACCTCCTTAAAAACAAAAGCAACCCCAAAGAGTCGTTTTCCCCAGCACAGCCATGAATTTCCTCATTTAAAAGCAAGGGTAGCTGTAAATTCTGTGTGGCAGGGAAGGGCTGAAAGAAAGCAGTAATTTAAAGGTTCACAAGGAAGACATTGAAAAAGCAGGGCATTACTTTTAAACCTGGAGATGTTTTGCCCAGCACGGGAGCATAAAAGATTTGGCAGCAGCTAAAACCTGAGGCAGGATTCCAGAGGAGAGTTTGCAGGTAAGCAAACAAACAAGATAACCAGGGAAAACAAGGAAAACGTTTAATTGCCTTGTCCAAGGTCAGCCATGGAGGTCCAGCACTGCCAGGAGCAGCAGTAACACCAAAGCTGAATCACTGCACTTCTGAGGCAGGTCTGGCCAATGGAGTTACCCAGCATTTCCAAGATCACCTCGAAACAGTTGCAAATAGTAGAGATTTCTCTTACCTCCATTGGTTTCCTGGTACACCACAGATTTCCCCAGCTCAGCCCCGAGACGCCTGGAAAGAAAAAAAGGACATTAGAAATGGGGGAATGCAGCAGTTTGTGCTGCAAAGCAGGGACTGGACCACATAAACACCACCAAAACACAGCTCTGCCCAAGAGGGAGCTGAGTGAGCCAGCCAGGCTCACATCATCCCCTTCTCTGGGGGTCTCCTTCCCCCCAATGGCCCTGAGAGGGCCCAGGACACACCACTCTGCAGCAGGTCACTGCTGTACCCAAAGCCTGTGTGACTGACCACAGCTGTGACCCCTGATGGCAAAGGACACCTTGCCAGCCTGTGCAATGCCCCCTTGGGCAGGTCTGACAGGCAGCTAGAGTTGAATGATTTACTCAGACTCAATTAATGGCAGCTGAGTCACTTTTTTTTTTACTCCCACCTCTTTTCCTTTCTTTCTCCTTGAACCTTCCTTCTGAAATAACTCAAATGATTCATGAGATTTTAACTTCTTTTTTAATTTTTTTTTCAAATTACTCCTTCCTTTTCTCAAATATCAAATCCACAACACTCATCACAACAAAGATTAGTCACTCTCCTTCTCTTTTTAATTTCCTCCTTACAAAACAAAGACTCGCTTTGAAGAGCATTTTAAAAGGCTCCAAAATGCAGAGTTTTCCCTCAGGTGACACTTCAGTATTTAACTGTATTGACAAGTAATCCATTACTAAGTACTTAAAGGCATTTGTGCTTCAACCCAGAGCCTCAGACGTGAGACCCTGCAGCAGTGAGATGCTTGGGCCAAGTGAGATGGAGCCAGAATAATTCCCTCCTCTCCCAGGATCTGCTCTGTGGCCATGGCCACACAATGCATTAGGAAAGTTTATGCCTGAAAAATACCTTTGTTCACCACGCTGATTCTGGCAGCAGTTTCCCATCTGCACTTGTACTATATATACCTGGGTATGTGCCAAAATTCTGCAGATCAAGACTAATCCTAAATAGAAGAGTCCATATCTTCTGCTGGGTTTTTTTTTTTTTTTTTTGGTCTACAGGCTCCAGCAGTCAGTCTCACTCCACTTACCTTACCCTTACCTTATCCTTACACTTACTCCTTACACCCTAACTCGGCCTTGCACTTCAATTGTCACAAATATCTTTGCTTTCAGAAATGAAAGAGCAACACAGCCTGGCCCTGGCACACTTCTGTCCCATCAGCAACTGCTGGGCTCAGCTGTGAGCCAAAGCTGGAGGTCCCAGCTAGAAGCTGGCCTGGAGAGAGAGTGCCTGGGACAGCTGAGATAACAGACACTTGGATGCCATGGGATATGTTTGCTTAGCTGGCTCCTGAGCACGTCTCTGGCACAAACACCCTCCCCACAGAGTGTCTGGCAGCACGTTTTGCAATGGCTGGGCTGGTGACTAAACTGTCACCTCGAGAGCTGGACGTGCCAGGCTGTCACCAGCCCTGCTCGGGTACCAACTGCAGCATCACCCTGCAGCCCAGGCCAGACAAGTCTCACCAATCTCTAACTGGGCTCCTCTCAGCCCAGCTCAGTTAAAACTTGCAGCTGCAATGCAAAGGCATCCTCAGAACCTTCAGTATCTTCAAAAAAGAGTTGGCAGCTGGTCAAGTAAAAGCAATCCTGAGCACCTCAGGATTGACACCAGAGGTGAGTTCTGCAGGTGGGATCTTGCTGTCCTGATGAGAATAGTCTGGAATTCCCAACCACCAAGCTTAGCCCTAATCACTGCTAAGGCATCCAAGTCCAAACAAGCTCAGAAACATACACACACATCCACCCACCCCAGGCGCAGTGTGTGGTGGGAAATGTTTAATGACTCACACTTGTTCCTCCAAAACTGCATAGCAAGTCTTGCAAGTTCCCCTTGGAGGCATGTGTGCCCTGACTTCACTGCAGACAGCACAATCTTACCTCACTCAGTACTGAGGAAAAAAAAAAAAAAAAAAAAAAAAAAAAAAAAAAAATAAAAATTGAAGAGACTGTACAGGTGCTCTAAGTCAGCCCTGAATCTCATGGCAGGAAGGAAAGCTTCAAAACCAGTCCAGTCAGACTCATCTCAGCAAAACACCCCTTGGAAGGTGGCACTTTCAGTGCTAAGTGGTGGCAAACAAACCCATATTTGTGGTGCTCAAGGGGAAATGTTCTCACTACAGGAGGTTGTACAAATGTTGTACTGGGGGACGTTTAGATTGGATGTTAGGAAACATTTCTTCCCTGAAAGGTTTGTCAAGCCTTAGAACACACTGCCCATGGAAGTGCTGGAGTCACCATCCTTGGAGGGATTTAAAAGACATGGAGATGTGGCACTTGGGGATGTGGTTTACTGGTGGCTTTGGCAGAGCTGGGTTAACAGCAGTGCTCAGTCTTCGAGGTCTTTTCCAACTTTATGATTCCATGATGTAGCCAGCAGAAACCAGAGCCCAATGCTTTCCTATTCACCATAAAACAGCAATGCAGTTTGTGTGCTGCTGAAACAAGAAATCTGAAGTGCAAGTTTGTTCCCTCAAGGCAAGAGGGACACTAAACCAGCTTAGCTTGGGGCACTAGAACAGCTCAGTTGTCTAACCTGGGTGCAGGGAGCAGCAGAAGAGAGAGGACACAGCTGCCAGCTTAGAGGAATGAGCGGCTTTGGTCAGACAATAAATCCCAGCTCTGTTCCAACAATTGACTGCAAGTAAACAAGAGCAGTGGATACAAGATAAAACTGCCCATGGCAGTCCCAGATCAGCCCTGCCTGCAGCGCTCCAGAGTCCCAGGAGCCACAGGCAGCTCCCCCACAGCAGCTGAGGAATGTGCACCCCAGGGGAACACCTGGCACCACATCCCTTCCTGGAGGCTTCGGTTAGACAAGGTATCAGCCAGGGACAGAGTCTGATAAACCTTGGCTGATTCAAGGACAATAAAGAGGGGACTGTTGGTGCAACTCCTGCTGTAAAGCACCAAATTCCAGAGGACTTTTATCAAAAGGGATATTTACATGGAAGTCAAGGGCAGGGCACAGCCTTATTGACCACACAGCCTGGCAGCAGCCAGAGTTCAAAGATAAATTTCCCCTTCCTATTACCTCTTCCTTGCTTTCTTTTCCATCCCAACTCTTTTCTCTCAAAAGCCTCTCCATCCCAAAGCTCCCAATTTGGTTGTAGCTTTAGGGGATAGAGGAATTGAACTGACAGCAAGAACTGTTTTCATCCAGCTCCAGGACTAACAGCATAATGACATGAACCTGGGCTACCACAGTTACTGATCACTGGTCTGCAGACACAGGCAGACCTGCCCTAGGACAGAGATGGTGCCACAGCAGGTAACTCAGACCACACACCCTGCAGAGATAAAGCTGCTTCTGGGAAAAATAACACTTTAGGTCCTGCAGATAAATCACATCTCCAAGCAAAATGAGCTGCTAGCCTCACACCAGCTCCATCACTAAGCCAATTCCTCTGGGGCATGACAGCATCTAAGAGAAAAAAAAAAAAAACAACAACCCTCTTTATGGCTTTAAAAACCCTACTCAGAGCAATTGGCCAGTAAAAATTCCTATTGATCTGAAATCTCTGTAAACACTGCCCAGGAAGGATGATCTAACTTTCCGCAGTCTCAAAACATGCCAAGGGGATATTAAGCTCTGAATACAAAAGTGTTTATAAAACCTGTTTCAAATTCACATCTAAATGCAAACAGCTCAGGAGTCACCTATAGTTTAATGAGAAGTGACACACTGCAGTATTTCAGGAAACACTGTGAGGTTGTATCAGACTGTACTTTAAAATGCTCCACAGAAGACTGTCAAAAACCACTGTACCGGGCTCTCAAGACAAAGGGCAGCCAAAGAGACTCCACATTCAGCTGAATCAAATTTCAAGGGGCAAAGGTACTCACAGTATTTTGTGCCATCAGAGCCTGTTTCAGTGCCCTCAGCCCAGGCTGTGTTTCCTTCTCCCCTTCTGTGACCAGAATCCAAGACATTTGTCAGGTTACATCCACAGGGAGCTTCCGGCCAGCTCACAGCACAAACATTCAATTTGAAGGGAAATCTGCACACAAAGCTCTTAATTACAATATTTTATTTTGGCAATATCCTCTTCATTATAAACACTTTCCCTGGTGTCAGCTCTGCAAACTCCCAACTCTCCCCACATCTACAGACTCCAGGAACTGGTGCAGACTCAGAAGGAGCTGGAGCAGAGGACAGAGGGTCTGTGCTGTGCCTGACTGTGGCCAAATCAAGCTACAGCCTGACTCTGAATTGCTTTTCAAACTTTAGCAAATCTTTAAATAAAGATCAGTCATGCTCCAGCCAGCACAATGGCAGCTCTGCAGTGCACTTCCTAATCCCCCAGTACAAGAACAGCCAGGAAAGGGAAAGGGAATGGCAGCTTCCTGGATACAATCTGTTTAGATATCCTTGAAACTATCTGAACTCTCCTTTGCCTCTCTCCATCCACTCAGCACGACTGGATATTTGAAGAAAAGCCCCTACTGCTCATCTGCCACTAGAATCACTTGTTCCAGCCACACCAAAGCCATACTAGCAATTACCAGGCAGATCTTCCTCTATTCCTACCAGCCCACTCCTGGTGAAGGAACTTCCCCCAAAGCTGTGCTGGCCAGCACAGAAAGTTCCACATGAGCCCAGCCTGCTCAGCCACATTCTGTGCTCTACCTAAACTGCCCAGAGATGCTCTGACTCCCCTCTGCCACCCTCTCACATACTGGAAAAATGACCTAAAGAATACATTTCCTGCCAAAAATCCTCCTTCAGATGAGGGAGGCTGCTGGAAGTCCTCTGAATGCACTGTCTCCTCCCAAAGCAGGGCTCAACCCACACCCAGTCACAGAAACCACCACCCTGGGTTTGGCCATTGTGACCCAGCTCTCTGCAGCCAGAGGTCAGAACACAAATCCCCAAGCTTTCCTAATTCCATGTTGTTTAGGCTCATGACAATCAATGCTTTAATCTTCAGATCACCAGCATTTTCCAGGCTGCAGACTGAGTGCATCTCTGGAATACTCACATCCACAGTTGGCAGTGAGGCAGTATCACATCCCACACCCCGGAGCTGCAGGAGCACTGGGGAGGCATTAGCAAGATTCAATCACCAGCCCCCTCCAAGCCAAACACATAAGCAGTGAGTAGAATGTAATATTTGTACCTGCTGAGCCAAGCACTGCAGGCAGAGCGAGATCTAAATGCAACTGGTGGATTAAAGATCAAAAAGACTCCCCAGATCTCCCTCCCCCCAGCAGCACACAGGCCTATTAGGGACCAGCATTGGTCACAGAAATTATCTTTCTCCCCTGAAAATGCAGCTGGTAATCAGGTGCCAAGTGTCCTAATTACAGCAGGAGTTTTCTTTCCATCATGGAAAGAATTTAAAATAATATAATCATCCCTCTCAATTTATAAGAGAAAAGTAAACACATGGGTTTATTTATGTTTCAGTGGTGCTGAATCTAAGAATATCTTCGTTATTTCAAGTTTCACAAAGTCCTCATAATCCAGCACCATCTCCTTTCCCTGGCACTCACTACTATCAACTAAAGCTCTGAAAACCTAAAGTGAAAGTCAGACTGACCATTAGTCACTGTCCCATAACCAGAACGCTCAAGGGGAATCATGAAGATCAGAACTGTGCCAGAACATGACGCTCAGAGCCTGAAATGAAAGTAGCTCTGGAAGTTCTGCAGTTAAAAAAGCAAGGAGATAAATCAGGTGTCTAAAAGCTGCTCAGTGTCACACTTCTCCTCTCCAGGCTTGAGATTTTAAAAAGGGTAAGTCAGAACTACTCAAGTAGAGATCTTAAGCTCATACCTACAGCTAAAGAACAGAGCCCAGATGGACAGGTGTCTCAAGAGGCCCTCCTAATATTGAGTGTTGTTTTAAAGTTCTTTTACTACTTTTACTCAAGGTCATAAAAAAACTTTAAAAAGAACGCACAATATTAGAGGACAGACTCACCCTTGTAAGATTGCTCCAACTCTATTTAAAGGTGCAACTGACCTCCCCAGCAAAGAACAGGCTGGGATGTGAGACGGGGGAAAGGCAGCAGCCACGCATCTTTTGCAATCTGAAAGAACAAGGGATGTGTTACAGATCAGGTGAAACAGCCCTCGAGCTCCTAAGGGAAGGCAGTGCAAAGCCAGTGCACTAGATGCTAAAAATACCTTTAATTTTTTTACTGTGGGCAAATCTGTACTGTGAACAGTTCCAGATTTTGCACCCACAACAAAGATCAATGTCCTTAAGCCTCAGTTAAGCAGCAGCTGTGTGTCACAGGGCTCATACCACCACCAGAGCATCCAACATCCCACTGGTGGCAGAGCCAAGGGAAAAACCCCACATGGCCCCTATTAGAAATTTACTTGGTGAGAGATCAAGGAGAGAGCCAGGAGGTCATTCTGGATCTGGATCCTGCTTCTTTCCCTCCCAGAGCATCCCTGGGATAACATGAGCACATCACCCCAGCCAGCACCATGGCCTGGGGAAGACTCTCCATGTCTCTTCTCATTTCATCTTTAAAAAAAAAGGAGTTATTTTTAAGACAAAGAGCAAGGGAGAAGGATTGCCTGTTTGCTCCTCCAGCCCTGAGAACTCAGAACTCATCCCCAGGGGAATTCTGTTGTGCTGTGTTGATGCAACAGGACAAGCCCTGTAAAACTCTGTCCCATTTGCTGCAGCAAAACTTACATTAGTTCCAGAGTTCAGTGAAAGGAAAGTAAAACAGAACGGACTAAATATAGCAAGAACACATAAGAAAAAAAAAAAAAAAAGCTTACACAAAGATTTTTCTCCTAGCCTCACACTTTTAAAAGTCCATCACTATTATCCAACACACCTCCCAGCCAAAGAGCCAAGTCAGCTCTGTGGAGATAATCTGTGCTAAGGATTGAACATTGTTTATTAAGCGAGCAGGACGAACAGCAAAGTGTTCTTGCAGTTTAAGGTGGCAGCACACCTGTACTTAAGTCCTACTTCCAATTTAAGCAAACACCTGGAGATGGGAATGGGACAGCAGATGCCCAGCAAGGATACCTGGAATACTGTCAGCTGCAGCAGGCAAACAAGCACTGAGACCCTTCGATTTTGGGATCAGCTATCTATGAACTGTAGCTAAAAAAAAACAGCATAAAGAAAATCCAGATCCTGTTCTAAGATGACAGCTTGATACACAGATGCCCTTCTCAGAACAGTCCCTTCGGCTGGGACTGCCCCAATTTGAACCAAACTCATTCAACCCCAAAGTTCGAGTGCTGGGGAAGCTCAGAGCTCTGGGCACCAAGAGCCCCATTTTGGAGGCAGCTCTCACACCCTTCACTCGGCAGGACCCAGCCCATCTGTCCGGGACAAGACAAGGTCAAACTCTGCCTAAACTGATGTGCTGAAGAAAACGGGGCAGACTTTTACCCTAAACCCAAGAGCACAGGCTGCCCAGCTCTCTCAGCTCAGACTTTTACCCTAAACCAAAGAGCAGAGGCTGCCCAGCTCTCTCAGCTCCCCCAAATCCATCAGTGCAAGGTGCTGTGCCGAGGCGCTCACGGACACTCCCCTTGCCCCAGGCACCGAAGCTTTGGGGAAAACAAGGTCAGGAGCCAGAGAAAGTTTTCAGCATCTCCCAAACCTGCTAAAACCGCTTTTCTGAGGTTTGTCCGGGCAAGTTTCACCTCCTTCCTCCCCAGAAGTAACAGCTTTTGCTGCAGCCCAGCCTTTCCAGCAGTGCAATGGACGTCAAAGGGAGCAAGCGGCGGGTCCATCCCCATCGCTGGGTCAGGCAGAGCTGGTGAAGATTCCAGCGCAAAATCTCCACAAAGGTGTTGGCAGGAGGCGCCTTGGGAAGGTGGGGGATGCCAGAAGCTTCTCCAGCCGCTCGGGAGAGCTCATGCCTGCGCCGGGGAGCGATGGGGGAGAAAGAAACTTGAAAGAGAAGGCAACTTACTCCGTGATCTTCTTCGCCAGCTCGGTGGAGGCCGCGGTGGAGTTGGCCGAGAAGACCCGGTAGCCACTTCTGGCCGCGTTCATCGCCAGAGAGTCATGCAAGCCCCGCGGAGCTCGAAAGTGAGAAAAAACAGATTTATAAGGCAACAACAGCTTCCGTGGCATCCTTTTCTTTCCTCTCCGCCGCGATCACCGCCCCTAGGGGGTGGGGAGGAGGAGGGGAAGAGGAGGGTGGGGACCCTTCCGCTACCTATGGACTGGCTGGTCCATGCCCCACGGCAAAGTAGGAAAGGGAGGGTGGAAATTATGGTTATTAAAATAAAGTCGAGCAGCAGCTGCCTTGGGGAGTAGAGGGGTAGACAGGCAACGGGGAACCCCACGCCCACTCAGTGGCCCCTCATGGAACAGGGGACAGATAATCCCAAATGAGGGGCGGTTGCAAAGCGGAGAGCGGCTCCCTGGGCTGGAGAAGGTGCGGGTGAGCTGAGGGAGAAGGCTGGGGGGGTTCTTTAAGATACAGCAGGGCTGAACCGAGGTCTCCGTGCCGGGACAGGGGGCCCCTGTGAAGGGGGAGGTGGTTGGGGCGGACGGTCCCATCCCGCTCCCCTCACCCAGCCGAGCGAGTTCTGCCTCCCGGCCAGAGCGCCGCTCCCCCCGCCGCCATCTTCTCGGCGAGCAACGCCCGCCCCCGCCGCCATCTTAGGTGAGGGCACCGCAGCCGCGCTCCCCGTCACGGCGTCCCCTCACCGCCTGCCCGAACCGCGCCGGTACCTCCGGAGGACGGCGGCAGAAAACGTCCCTCCTCGGAGGATAAGTACACTTCCCCCCGCCCGAGAGCGGCTCGCAGCGCGGCCGCCCCCGCTCCCGCCCGGCGGTGAGAGGCACGGGGCGTACCGGTGGCGGCGGTGCCCGTGCCAAAGATGGCGGCGGGGGAAACGGAAGCGCGGCGGCGGCGCTCGGGCCCCGCTCTGTGGCGGAGGCGGCGGGAAGACCCGCCCGGCCCGCGGCCCCGGTACCGCTTTCCTCAGGGAACGCTCCCCGCCCGGCGCTCCGCTGTCCGCGCTGCGATCCTCACGGGTACAGGCATTCGATACCTTAGCTAAACAGGAAAGGTCAGCTCCAGCCCACCTGGCACAGTGCTGGGCTGGCCTTTCCATGCACTAAGAGTGTGCTTATATATAACATCTATAACACCTATAAATTAAATTTATTAACGTATATATTATTATATAAACAATATACACTTTTATAGATAAAATACAGTGTATATAAAACATTACATATATAACATAATATGTAGTGTACATATCACATAAAATCTACATATTATAAAAATATGTATAGTAATTATATATAAATTATATTATGTGCTATATATGTTATATGCATAGAATATATATATCGGTATATATAAGGAGGAGGTGAAACTTGGCTGAACAAATATATTTATTTATATTTTGGTTTAATTTTTTTTTTTTTTTGTATATGTACAATATACATCTGAGCCTTGGCAGCTGGGAAAATGATGAGAGGTGACAACAGTGTCCTGATCCCTGTGATCAGGATGGATCAGAGCACCCCACAGTGCAGCAGAAATGAGGGCACATGACAGAAATTACGTATCACAGGGAAGGCAAACTGCATTAATTTAATCAGCAGCATCACCCCACATCATCCCCTGGAGGGAGAGGCTTTTCCTGGCAGTTCTCTAAGTTGCTGTGCAATACCATCATCCCTTGGCCTTTGTCCTCCTCGCTGGGAGTGAGCGGGGAGGAGGAGGAGGCCAGCTGGGCTTTGTTCAGGACATGGACGAGGTGCCCCTCCATGACCCAGTGGTTTTCCAGCTGCTCCAGCCCGTGGTGCCCTCAGCAGTGACTCCTGTCACAGGCTCAACTGGAGCTGCAGCTCTGCCATCAGCCCCTTGCACTGACACCTCATTAAAGGTTGTCTCTCTCAAGCGTCCTCAATGCAAATGAGACAGAATTGTCCATGTCCCCTCTGTGTGCCAGCACTGCCCGAGGACCAGGATGGAGAGTTTTGTCTCCCTCACCACACATGGTGATACCTTACCTGTCCCTTGCAGTTCCAGACCCACATCTCCCTCCTGCAGGTCCTAAATTGGTGCCTTGTCAGAGCAGGGCTATTCCAGCTCAGCTGTAGAGGCTATTCCAGCTCAACTCCCACATCCCAGCTCATTTCCCCGAGGTGAGGTGGGAGCTGACAGCATCAGCTGCCCGAGTTCACTCTGAGGAGGCAGCACGGCCAGGTGTGGGATTCTGATCAGGCCTCCTGGCCAGCATCATCCTGGGATGAATCCACAACCTCTGTCAGCTAGAGAGCCCAAACACCTCCTGGGCACCCCGAGCCCAGGCTGAGAGCAGTCACAGCACCCACGGTACAGGCACTCACTCCTCACAAGTTGCTGCCTCTGTCCTTCAAAAAATTTGGTGGGAGCCAGACGTTTTGTGATGTAGGAAGCTGGGTGCTTCCCTCCTGTACCCACCAGAGAAATGGCAGTTCCCAGGGGAGCCAGGGACATCCTGCTGCAGGGACACCCAAGCAGGGGGGGCATGCCCAAAGGGTGGGGAGGGAATCCTGCCACTGCAGGAGCCGTGGCACATCCATCCCTCTGCAGAGCACTCAGCCTTCCACCAACTCTCTCCCGGAGACCTGCTCTTGCCCTTCTCTATAAAGACCTTCCCTGCCTGGAATCAGGCATGTGGAGAAGGAAGGGCTGTTTGTCCCCTTCCCAGCTGGCTCCTTGCTCAGCAGCCCAGGGTGATGCTGTGGCCTCTGCGTCCTCTCAGCCTCTGCTCTGCCCTCGGGGTCCCCCAGGACCCTCCTCCTGCCACCATTCGAGTAGCTCAGAGCCATCCCTGCCACAGGGAATGGATCTCATCGCCATTGTCACTTCCCTGCCCTTTTCCCAGCTGCTGAGGCTGAGATACAACAACTTTGTAGGTTCTGCTACTGGGCAGCCCCCGGCACAGCAGACAAGGTGTGCACAGCCTGGAGGGGCTGGGTGTCCCAAACCCCCCCGGTCTGTGCTCCTGAGATCCCCCCTCAGTGAATCACCGGCTTCATCCCTGCGGGGAGAGGCCAAAGCCTGGCGGGGGTGGCCCTGCGGGTCCCACCAGGATCGTTGTTGAGGCCGCAGGGTTGGGATCAGCCCTGGGAAGGGTGGCGGGCAGAGATCACCGTGTTATCACTGCCACAAACAGCCTTTCTCCCGCAAAGGGGAGCGACTCTGATTTCTCTGCGGGCTGAAGGTCACGCTCAGTTTTACAGCCAGGCAAAGGAGAAGAAAGGAGCAATTCTGTTTACTTAGAGAGTCATTAATATCCCAGCTCCTGGCATGTACAGAGGCAGCAGGAACCTCCCCCACAGAGCAGCAGAGAGAGAGGCTGTGCAGCCCTTTATTATTCCATTATCAGCCGAGCAGGATTAGGAGGGCGGGTCAGGGAACAGTGCCGGCTTTGAGCAGGTTTAGCTCCTTTCCAAAGGCTTATCCCGGCTCAGTCTCACTCTCTGGACTCGACTCACTTATTCTCTGTGCGGAGGGGTTTGAGTAATGCTGGGGAGAGAGTGGGCACGGGGTCATGGAGCTTTAATAGCGCAGCAGGCAAAACCTGGGAGGTTCCTTAGGAGGAACTCATTTCATATATTGAATTTCAGAGACCAGGGAGGGCAGTTTCTCGGCTCCGCCGACTCCTGCATTGCTCCCCAGGGAAAACCAAGCCTCGGCGCTGCTTTGTGGCAGTTCCATGCTCTGGACAACCCGGTGCTGGGGCGGGACAGCCATTCCAGGCGGCTTCCTGCAGAGCTGGACGGAGTTTTGCTCTTTATTCTTACCCAAGTTTCTCCCTGGAGCCCGGGTGGGGTGGCCGCAGCGTACCGATCCCAGCCCGGGACACGGAAGGAGGAGCCGTGGGAACTGAGGCAGTGAATCCTTCCTCTTCTTTCCCAGGCCAGAAATGGGGTCTGTGATGGGATGTTGTGTGCCCCGTAAGTAATTCCACTCTGGGAATGCTGCCCGCAGGCACCGAGCACCGCAGCAGGGATCACCCCTAGATCTGGGTCGAGCCTCCCAGCCCAGCCCCAGCCAGGTGGTTCTCATTGCAACCTCTGACTCACCTCCCAAAAATTCCCGTGCTCACATCATGGCAGGAAACCGCTACCGGGAAGTGGTAAAACCCCTGGACGGCCTGAAATTCGGCTTCCCCCAGCGAAGGGGGAGATCAAACGGCAGACTTTGGCCTCAGTCCCTCTGACGCCAGGGCTTGTCATCGGGGGGACGTCTCGGCCACGAGTGGTGGGCGTGTGGTTCCTCCAGACTCAGCAGCTTTTTGCCTGGCGTTTGGGAGTGTTTTCCCCGAGGAGGCCTGAGCTCAGAAATATTTTTAAGCAAATTATCAGCTGGGAGGAATGAGCTCAGCTCGTCGGCATTGTTCAGGGCCTCCCGGTGAGCCCTGCGGTCCCGGCTGTGCCGGCGGCTGCTGAGAGCTCAGTGGAGGGTCAGCGTTGGGGAGCAGCCCCCAACAAGCTGCAGAGCCTGGCTGTGATTTAGGAGCAGCCACAAAAAAACCCCTAAACTGCTTGGAGGCTGAGAATCCTCCCAGGCCCTGAGAGAAGCTGGATTTTAGGGGGAAATCTGCCACCCCTGAATCATAGAGGGAGGAGGAAGGTGCAGCCACTTTCCCGAGTTCTGCAGCAAATCTGTGGCAGGGCCCAGACCTGTGTCCTGGCTCAGGGGGAATGTGTTCCCGTCACTCTCCTCCAGGAGATATCTCTGTGTTCTCTGTCCCCCCTCAGCTCTGAGCTGCCCCCCGTGTCAGCCCAGCCTCAGGGCTGAGAGGGGCTGATCCGCAGTCCAGGGGCTGGGTGTGCGTGGAAACGGCTCCATCTCCGCACCGGCCGCTCCCGCAGGAGCTGCCTGGAAAGTTCCCACTGCTGCAGTCGGTGCCTGTCCCCCTGCCAAGCCTGCAGCCCTGCCAGCCCCGGTGCAGCGCCAGCCGCGCTATTTCTGGCTCCACCTTGAGACATGTACCTTCAGCAGTGGGAGCGATGCTAAAAGAGATGGATTCGGGAGGAGCGCATCCCCCTCCCGTCCCCGTCCCCGGGTGGATGCCGGCAGGCGCGGCAGAGCAGGCAGGGATGTGGAGGAGCTGAGTGCCTCGAAGGGAAACGCTGCAGCTCATCTTGCGACAGAGGCACGTCCTCTGCACTCCTCTGCACGCCTCCTCCGGGGCTGTGATGTGGCAGTGGGACCCTGAAATTCGGCCTGCCCTGGCACCGAGAGCCCCCGGGGGCACGAAGGGTTATGGAAGGTGTGGGAAGCCCCCAGGCTCTGTGCTTTTGTTCCCCAGGATAACTCCCAGTGCAGATCAGCTCCTCCCGCAGCTGGAGGCAGGAGCAGGAGGAGCTCTGGGCTGGAGAGAGCTGAGGGAAGTTATTGGTGTATTTAACCCTTGGCTTCTTGCACAGCTCAAGACAAACCTTGTCTGCTGTTTCTGCCTCAGTTTCCCCAATCTCAGGGCACAAATCACCTTGCCCAACGAACCCAGGGCACGGTGCTTCAAATGTACAAACCTTCTCCACCAAATGATGTCTGTGGAGTGTGGGAGACCCCAGGGCTCCTCCTGGGACAGGAGCTGGAGAGGTGTTTGCTCTTGAAGGGAGACTGGCGGTCATGGCTGGACTGGATGCTCTGCTCCATGGGCAAGTCCCCTCTGCAGTGAGGAAGGAGCTGGGGGGATTCTCCACGGGCTGTCCCCCATCACAGCAGCTCCGGGCCACATCCCCACGGCTCATCCCGGCACTGCCCTCCCACACACCCGGCCCGGGCAGCGCCGTGCGGGCGGGAATGGAGCCGATCAGGACAAACCCGACCGGCAGTCGCCCGCCTGCAGCCTGGGAGCTGCTGAGCACCCTTCGGGCTGCCCCGGGGGTCAGGGGACCTCGTTAAGGCTCTCATAATTAAGATAGCCCCAAACGACTGGTTATCATCACGGGGAAGGAAGTGATCCCGGTTCCGCGTTAGACATCACGTCTGGAGGCTGACGAGTGGTGTCCGTGTGGGACAGGGCTGAATCAGCCGGCGGCTGCGGGGAGCAAAGGGACCCGCCTGGGGCTGCTGGTGGCCACCACGCTGGTCACGGCGTGGAGTGGGCATCCAGGGGTGATACAGCATCAGGTCAATCTTCTGGGAAGTCCTCACAGACCAGAAGTGAGATGGAGAACCCCTGTCTGTGTCTTCCCTGCTATCACAGAGGCTGAGCCTGTGCCAGCCCCATTCCCCATCTGAGACAAACCTGGCTGCAGCCCCAGCCCTTGGCAGCTCCACCATGCACAGCCCTTCCCCAGCCCTTCCTGCACCCACTGCCAGCCCTGACACCTCACAATGAAACCACTCTCAGCCCATTTCCCCACAGCACGAGCATGGCCAGCAGAGCCTGGAGGGGCATTCTGTTGGGAAAGATGAGACTATAGCATTCCACTCCTATTTAAAGCATAGACTGGCAGGACGAAGGGGGATCCCTGCGGCACAGGACCTTGCACGGATGTAGCCTGGTGAGGACAGAGCCCGGAGCAGCCTCATCGTCCCATGGCACCTGCCAGGAGCAGTGGGACAGCTGCTCTCACATCCTCCCAACACGACTCATGCCTTCCTGAACGGAAATTGGGAGCGGGTTAGTCACCGAGAAGGGTGAGGGGCAGGTCAGGACGCTGCACTCCCCGGCATCCAGCTATTTCCTCCCATGACACCTTGCTGAGGAACCTCGGGCTGTTTACAAACGCTGGACTGTGTCATGGCAGTGGCTGGGGGAGCGGCTGAGCTCAAACCTCACCCAGAATCAGCTGTGAGTGCTGCAGCTCCCAGGCCAAAAGTATTAGGGCTGGGAGCAGGTTTTGCCCCTCTGAGCATCCCTTTGTACCCACAGCGCCCAGGGAAGTCCTTTTGGAAAGTGCAATCCTCCAAGTCACAGCATCTTGGCTCTTCTCATAGGTCTGCTCTGGGAAAACAAGACTCAACCATGTTATTTGCCCATCTGGTCATCCCGTGCCCTCCCTGCAATTTCTTGTCCAGTTCCAGAAGGTTTAAGCAGGATCAGAGGGCTCACTGCTAATTAAACTGCCCTAAGTGTGAGGAGTAATGCCTCCCTGAGGTGCAAGCTCAAGGACAGAGTTACATCCTGGGGGAACTGGTTGGCAAAAATAAATCCTTATTGAGCTGGGCCAGACCCCTTGGAGCCCAGCAGTCCCTTGAGAGGGTGAGGTCAGTCCTGTTGCCAGCAAAAGCTGCTGTCAATGGTTTTTGCCAGCTGCCGTGAACACAAAGCAGCTCCCAGCCTTGCTGGCACCCTCCAGACAAGTCTCCTGGGCTCTGTCCCCAGAGCTCTGTGCCCCAAGGTGGGGTTCACAGCACACCCCACCTCCCTCCACAGGGCCTCATGCCCACAGCAACCTCCAACCCGCACAGATACCTGACGGCGAGCCCCCAGTAATGGGCAGGACATCATCCCTCTCCATCCTCCCTCCTGGGAGTGTTCCCCGCCGTCTGCCAACTGTCCTCACCCCTCGCCGTGCCTCGATTTCTCCAGGCCCCCGCTTCACTCCTCTCGTGCTTGGAGAGATGCAGATACGGTATTAAAACGCTGTTCAGTCCAAGGTGGGGGCTCCAGGGACACCTGCCAGGACCCATCCGCGCCTTGCTGGGAATGATGTGCGGGAACTGGGGCGGGGGTGGCTGCCGGGTGCTCTGCCTCCCCTCTCCCGGCGTGGCCGCGGGTCTGTTCCGTGCCATCCCCGGCACCGTGAGAGCACCCACGCCAGACACGCACCCCGGCAGCGCAGAACCACCCGCGGAAAACCCACGGCGTCGCTTTGCCCCCGCCCGTCTGCAGAGCCGGTTCCCCCGCGGAGCACTGCCCCGAGCGCGGGGCGGCGCTTAGGGAAACTGAGGCAGCTGGCGGGGGGTGTGGGGGGTACCGGGCCAGCCCCAGGACGGGCCCCCCTCGGCGAGGGAAGAGGTGGCTGGGGGGGTGGGTGGGTTAAATTTTTATGAATGGGGCCGCCCCGCCTGCCATCGCCCGGCGTCAGCAGCGAGCGGCGGCGGGCGGCGCTCCCCGGTGCCTCCCGGTCCGCTCCGCGCCCGCTCCGCCGATGGCCGCCGGCCGCCGCGCTCCCCCGGAGCCCGGCGGGGGCCCGGTGCTGCTTCAAGGCATCTTCGGCGCGGGGCCGGCCCCCGGTGCCGCCGCCTGCTCGCTGTCGCTGACGGCCCGGGAGCTGCAGGTGCGGCGCGCCGGCGGCTGCCCGGGCGGCTCGGCCGGTCCCGACGCTGCGCTCCGCCTGGCCGACTGCGTGGGCTCGGCCGCCTTCCCCGCGGCCGCGGCCGCCGCCTGCTTCTCGCTGGTGTGTTACCCGCTGCGGGGGCCGCGCTGGGGGCCGCCCGCCCGCCAGCGCCTGGAGCGGACCTTCCGCGTCTCCCGGGGTCCCGACGCCGAGGGCAACCTGCGCATCGCCCAGGCCTGGAGCCGCCGCATCCGCGAGCTCGCCGTGCCCGCCGTGCCCGCGCAGGACGGTGAGTGCCGAGCCTCCCCCGCGCCCGCCCGGCGCCGCTTCCCGCGGGGCTCCGCTCCGCCGCCGCCGCCTGGGGGTCGGGCTCGGGCTCGGGGTCGCGGCCGGGGTCGCTCCGCCGCCGGGCCCCGGGGGGGACGGCCGTGCCCGGGCCGCGGGCGCTGAGCGGGGTCGCGTTCCGGGGGCACCGGGCGGACACAGACGGGAGGTGACCCGCGCCCCCGCGGGGTCACTCGGACCCCCCTCCCCTCACCCACCCCGGGTCTGGGGGCGTCAGGGACATTCCCGCTCACAGCCCCAGGCAGGGGGCGGTTGTTTCTCCTTTCACCCTTAATTTGAAGGGGCAGCAGGGACGTGGTCACACTATGGGGGCCCTTTGCACACACCCCCTCCCCCCCCATTACTCGCGTTCGATAACTCCAAAGCTCCAAAGGGCAGCGTGATCCAAGGAAAAAAAAGTAATCATTGCTGACGCAGGCAGGACGGGAGCCAGGAACTGTCCCCAGCAGGTCCCATCCATCACCTGGGATTTGGGGACAGGCAGATCCCCCCAGGACCCCCGTGGTCCAGCGGGATCTCAGGGCAGCCTGGCGGGGTCTGTGTTTCTGATCCTGCTCCCCTCGGGAGCTGTCAGTGTCTGGAAGGGGAGGCTGCTGCTCGGGGGCCGTGTCCCCCAGCTCCCGCAGGCAGGGCAGGGCGTGCTGGCAGATAGTTGAACATCTGAGCAGAGATTCAATTATATGCACTACTTCATTTATTTGGCTGTCCAGTCGCTCTGATCAGACTTGGAAATTAAGAGGCATGCGGTTAGAGGGATCCTGTCAAATCACATTTAGCCCAGCTCTTCCTTGCTTGGATTTTAAAATGCAGCTCTTTTTTTTACATGACCTGCAGCTACAAAACAACTTTGTGTCTCTCTTCCTAAAGAATTACAAAAAAATCCAGCGGAATGGGGCGAGGGCAGAACCAGTTCCCCAACTCTATTTCCAGCCTGAACTCTGCAGCTGGAAGTCTCCGAGCGCTTTCCAGCCCTCACCCTGTGAGCAGGCGGTGCGAAGGTGCCGGGGCAGGAGCAGCTGGTTGCACGCAGGGCCCTCGGGGCAGCGGGGGGAAGGAGGAGGATGGGAGAAGGCAGTGCAGAGTTCTGCAGTCACTTTCCTCGCTGAGGGCCATCAGGATTTGCAATCCTCCTCGCTCAGTTTGGGGCAGAGCTAAAAATGCCCCTGGTCCACACCCTGGGCTCGCACGTGCCGGCGGAGGGGCCTGTGCGGGGCTGATAAGGCCGGGCTGGGAAGCTGCGGGCGAGTCCCTGCAGAGAGTCCTGTCACCTTGTCCCCGTGGGGAGGGGACCTGGGCAGCCACCAGCCATCCCATCCTGGTGCTGTCGCAGCTCCAGCATCCTCTGGGATAAAAACCCTGTGGAATGCTGCAGCAGGGATGATTCCGCCTCCTCGTTTCACCCCAAGGGATAAACACAAAGTCCCTCAGCAGCTGATAACCCCAAAGCTGGGGCTGCCTGCAGCGTGTCCCAAACTATGCAGGAGGGAACAAACTTCCCCCAGGCTTGTGTCCCAAAAGCAAAATCCATCCCCAGGAAGCTCAGCCCCAGCCTTATTCTGCCTGGCACGCTGGCTCTTTATGCCCAGAGAGTTTCCAGAAGGATGCAGAGACGCAGTGAAGTGGCCTGGGCTGCAGACAGTGGAGCTGTGGCAGTGTGGTCCCAGCCTGAGCACAGCCAGAACACATCACATGGGAGGACGTGGGCAGAGGGAGTGGGGCAGAGTTTGTGGCAGCTGCTACAGCCCCTTCCTCCTGCTGACTCAGATTCTGCTCTACTCAGCATTTGAGGCTGAAAGCGACCACACTGTGCTGGGAAGTGGAATCATGCTGGGATGCCAGGGACTGGCCGGTGTTGTGCAACAGGAAGGGTTGGATGGGTCAGGATGCTGCTGAAATCTGTCCCCTCATGCATCACCATTGCTTGGCTCCAGCTCTGATCCAACATCCTCCAGTTCCACCACAGGACTGAGCCTGAGCTGCTGTTGTCAGCAGTCCCACACTGGGATCACTCCTGTCACTACTCACAGCCTGGTACCAGCAATCTGTCCCTTGGGAGGGAGTCGTGCCATCCCTCTGTGCCCTGAGCAGGGTTTGTTTTCCCCCTCCAGCCAAGGAGCTGATGATCCTTGGGGTCCCAGCCTTTCCCTGCTGACCAGAGGAAGCCACAGGGCTGAACCCACAGGCCTGGGCAGGATTTTCAGGCAAAACTCAGCTGCAGTTCCATGTGTGTGTGAGAAACGATGTGCCTGGTTAACACTGCAGGGTTAAAAAGTGCCTTTTAGGACTCAAAATTTAGGTTTTTGAAGTGCCTTTGGCTTTTGCTTTTCAATATCCAGGGCTTGAAGGGGGAAAGAGAGAGAAAAGCCCCTCGGAGAGAAAGCAGCTGGGGCTTGGGCTCAAGCCCTGTGTGGGTGCTTGTCTGCATTTTCTTGCAGGAGATTTAGTCCCTGTGGGGACCAGGGAAGTTCTGAAGGGCTTGGAGAGGGTCAGCCCAGACCTGGGGTTGCTTTTTGTTATCCCTGACTCAAGCTGGAGTGGCCTCTCCTCTGGGTGCTTCACTGCTTTCCCCGAGGGCAGCTGGAACCACTGATAAGGGGCTGGGGAGGGCTGTGGTGGAGGGAGCCACTGGGCCTGGGCAGAGTGGGGACAACCAGCCTGGAGCCGGCACCCAGAGCCAGGCCCAGCCTGGGGCTCTCACAGGCAGATCTCTATTGTGGACTTGGTGGCAGGTCCCAAGCTGCTGGCAAGGGGACAAGGAGGTGTCCTGTAGGGTGACAGCACCACTGGGTCCATCCATTGGGCCTGGAAATAATCCTGGTGGTGATGAAGTCAACAAAGCTCTGTCTGCTCCCAGGGCTGGGACAGGCATGGAGATGGGATGCTCCAGTCCCACCTCCCTCCAAGCAGCTTGTGGAGCTCATGGCCATGACTGGTGTGATGCTGGGTGTCACCCAGGGGAGGTGACACATGTGGTGTCCTCTGTGGCCCCACGTTCACCTCTCCCCATCACTATCCCCACTGCGGGTGGCAGGAGAGGTTTAGCTGTAGAACCCCACCTTGTGTGTCCAAACAGCTCAATCACTGCCTGTGTGCAGATGAGGTGGGGACACCCGCAGTGCCAGGGGGCTGAGAGGGGATTCCCGGGCCGGGAGAGTGCTGGGAAAGGCTCTGCTGTCCTGACTCAGCAGCTCTTCCTGCTGAGTCAGCAGGAGCAGCCTCGTGCTGGGCCCATGTGCTGGGGTGGGCACCCACACCCCCCTGGCCCAGGTCACAGCTCAGGGGGCACAGAGCTGGTGGGGACATCCCCAACAACCCCAAAACTGGCTCCTCCCTGAAGACCAGGGATCTCCAGAGGAGCTGAGGGAGCCTGAGGCTTCTGCACTTCCTTGTTTCAGGGCTTGGGGTGCCCAGCAGCACCCAGGGTCCTGCCCTCCTCCTCCTCCCCGTGCCTCCCTCAGAGGGAAGCTCAGTGGCCTCCCCTTGTCCCCCTGCGTGGGGACCACTGGCCTTGGGGAAGGAGAGGCTGGAAGCAACAGGGGAGGCAGGGGGGTGGGACCCCTGCCAGGCTTGTAATTACAGCCCGGGCAAGGCCCTCGAAGGCGAAACCTGAGCCCCGTGGGGAGCAGGGGAAGCAGGAGCGTCCGTCTGCCGGCACAGCTGTCTGTCCTGGCCCCGCTCCATCTGGGTGGATGCGGGGAATTGGGACCTGGAGTTCTCATCCCCCCACTCTGGAATGGCTGGAGTGCTGCAGGGCTCCATCCCGGGTGTGAACATCTCTGCTGATTGCAGGGAGCTCAGATGAGATCCTGCAGAGCCCTGTGTTCTGTCTCTGCCACCTCCCCAGTACTCTCAATCCCTGCTCACCCCTGTTGCCTCTGGGTAGGGATGCAGCCCAGGGAGCTTGTGAGGATGGGGGAGGGCCAGTTCCCCTTTTTGGTTTTGGCAAATGCCGGCCTGGCTGGCAAAGCCCTCCCAGGGCAGGGCCATGACCTGTCCCCCTGTCCCCCCCCAGGTGACAGCTATGGGGTGCTGCCCCGGCCTTGCCGCGCGCTGGTGCTGCTGAACCCCCAGAGCGGCTCCGGCCGTGCCCTCGATGACTTCCAGGCCGTGGTGCAGCCCATGCTGGCCGAGGCAGACATTACCACCACTGTCTTCGTCACTGGTGAGTCCATCAGCCACTCCTCCTCCTTCTCCTTTCCCTGGGACCCTACCTGGCCCTGCCACATGGGGATGGGCTCCTCCAAGGGCCTCTGGCTCTCTGCATCAGCACAGCTCTGGATCCTGCAGGATGTTGCACTTGAGGAGTGACTGCTTTGCCTCCTGCATTCCTGGCTGGGGTCACCGTCTGGGGCTGGGGTCACTGTCTGGGGGTGGCAGCAGGAAGGGCAGAGGGGCGGAGGGTGATGCTCCAAATGTCTCCACTTCCCCCAACAGAAAGAGCCCACCACGCCCATGAGAAGGTGCGAGATGAGGACCTGTCGCAGTGGGACACGCTGGTGGTCATGTCTGGGGACGGGCTGCTGTTCGAGGTGAGGGGCACCTTGGGGCTGGGCACAGAGCTGGGAGAAGGGGGTGCCTGGGACAGGACCAAGCTCTGAGTCACAAAGTCAGGCTGGGAATGGCAAAGGAGAGATGGCACCAAGATTGGATCAGAGCAGCCATGGCCTCTGTCCTGCCCTGGGCAGGAGCACTGTGGGCTCTGCTCCCCCAGGCTGGGCAAGGGCCGCTGGGTTCCTTGGGTACCACAGGCTCCTTCATCCCTACAGGTGGTGAACGGGCTGATGGAGCGTCCAGACTGGAAGGAGGCCATGAAGAAGCCACTGTGCATCCTGCCAGGAGGCTCTGGGAATGCCCTGGCTGCCTCCATCAACTACTACGCAGGGTGAGTGCCAGCCCCGTGGGGCACCCCCTGCCCCCTGCAGGGCTGCACTGAAACCAGGTGGGGATGAAGGAGGAGAAAGGCTCTGTGGGGCTCCACACAGGGTGCTGGGGTGCCATGGGGTGCCTGGGAGGGTCCTCACTCCCCACAGGCTGGTGCAGCACAGCCCCAGCTGTGAGCAAGGGATTAATCCCTGTGTATCCTACTCCCCCCACTCCCTTTCTCTGGGCTCAGAGACTGGGAAAGCTTTGACCTGAAGGACCTACCCCAGGCACAGAAAGTCCCACGGTGTGTGGGGCCCCAGGATTGCCCTGACTCAGTTCCCTCTTTCAGGAACTGGTTTATTCCTTCCATCCCCTGCAAAACTATTCCCAGCAGCTTTTCCTGAGGGACACTGTCACCCAGCTGGGCCATGTCCCAGCCATGACACAAGAATGGGGTCTGCAGGTGGATTCTGGGCAGCAGGAGGGGTCCTGAGCTCCAAACTCACCCTCTCCATCCCTCACAGCTACGACCACGTTGCCAAGAAAAAGCTGCTGACGAACTGCACCTTCATCCTGTGCAAGGGGCTGTACACGCAGATGGACCTGGTGTCGCTGAGCACGGCCTCGGGCAAGCGCTTCTTCTCCTTCCTGGGCTTTGGCTGGGGCTTCATCTCGGACGTGGACATCGACAGCGAGAAGTACCGCTGGCTGGGCAGCGCCCGCTTCACCCTGGGCACCCTGCAGTGCCTGGCCAAGCTCCGCGTGTACCAGGGCCGCCTGTCCTACCTGCCCGTGGCCGCAGAGCAGGGCGGCTCCCCGGCTCCGCACGGCCCTGTCACCAACGGGCACCTCCCGCAGCCGGCGGGGACGGAAGCGCCGGGCTCCCCGCCCCCCGACTCGCTGCTGGCGCCGCTGGGCCAGCCCGTGCCGGCGCACTGGACCGTGGTCCCCGAGGAGGAGTTTGTCCTGGTCTACGCCATCTACCAGTCCCATCTGGGCACCAACCTGCTGATGGCACCGGCGGCGCGGCTGCACGACGGCTGCATCCACCTCTTCTACATGAAGGCCGGCATCAGCCGCGTGACGCTGCTGAAGCTCTTCCTGGCCATGTCCCGGGGGACCCACCTGGACTTGAACTGTCCCCACCTGTGCTACGTCCCAGTCCGGGCGTTCCGCCTGGAGCCGCGGGTGGCCGCGGGCGTCATGACAGTGGACGGGGAGGCGCTGGCCTGCGAGCCCGTGCAGGGCCAGGTCCATCCCCGCCTCTGCCGCGTCCTCAGCGGCTCCTGAGCTCCCCGTTCGCCCTCCCTGCGGCGCTGAGCTGCCGGCACGGCCCGGCGCGGGGGTGGCAGAGCCTTCCTCCCACTCAGGAACCCCTCCTTCCATAGCAATAGGTCTTGGGGGGGCGTGGGGCTCATCCCCTCGCTTGTCCCCACGCTTAGCTTTACCCCCTTGGGACGGCCGCCAGTGCTGTTCCAAAAATGAGCCACAAGCCCCATCAGGTACTCGGTGCCGGCGAGATGCCAGCGTGTTTTACCCCGGTACGAGGTCCCGGGCCCAGGCGGCTGCGCCGGCACAGCCCCGTCCCCTCCCCGGCTCGGACGCACACGGTGGCATTGCTGTGTCCCCGCCCCGGAGCCAGTGCCACCCCCAGGGAGGGTCAGGACCAATAGATCTAATACAATAAACCGACTTTTTTTAAAGAATGTTTCTACCCAAAGCTTCCTGTAGAAGCGGAGTTTATTCTTGTGAGAAATGCAAAATAAATACCTAGTTTCCCAAAAAAAAAAAAAAAAAAAAAAAAAAAGTCCTTCCCGGGTTTTGAATCCGAGCTCACGGCTCCTGTCAGGGCCGGGTACACGGACGGCAGGGCAGGTTTAGCTCAGCACCGCGGCCCTTTGCTCTCTGACATCCCGGGGCCAGCAGCAGCACTGAACGAAGGGCCCGGAGATGCTCCCGGGGGAGATGCTGAGGCCGCAGGACACGGAGCGTTGCTGCCACCACCCAGCCCCGTTTTTGGGGTGCAGCGATGCCTCCCTGCTCAGCCTCCTGCTGGGGGCTGATCGTATCCAGGGAGCTCAGGCCTGCAGTGACACTTGGGGACATCCTGGGGAAAGTCCGGTGCCTCTGAGCGACAGCAGGGAAGGGCTCGTGGAGGAGGTTCAAGGAGGGGTCGCTGGAGCTGAGGGGTTTGGATTTCTGCCTGAAGCAGGGGCCCTTTGGGGGGCTCTTGCATCCCTTTCCTCGGGCTCCGCGGGGCCAGCTGGAGCCCTGCTACAGGTCTGTGCCCTGGGGCTTGCCTGGGGGGGGGGATTACTCAGCCTCTTTGGTATAAAATTGCAGTAATTAAACCTCATTTTCAGCGCTCGAGTACAAAGCAGAAGAGTAAACAGTGGTGGCTGTTTGCATTTATTCAACTGCAAACTATGCAATTAGGATGGCAGATCCGGGAAAGAAGAGCACGATTGTCCTTCCCCCATGGCCTCACTTGCTCATGGAGAGGAGCCCTGTTCCTGAGCCAGCAGGGCAGGCAGCAGCTGGGAACCACCTCCCAAAATAAAGTTATTTTCCCCCGTGGCGTCGGGCCAGGTGTAAAAACAGGCTGAGCAATAACTCTGTAACCCTGCTGCGCTGCTGGAGGGAGAGCCCGTGGCAGGGGATGCGCTCGGAGCTCTCGCTGTCTCTGTCAAGGGACGCGGATCAGCAGAGCGGAGCCGTTCGGGCTCACGGCGCCTGAAAGGTCCCTGCGGGCTCCTCCCGGGGTCCTCTCGCAGCAGCCTGGCCGGGATCGCCCGTGCCCTCCATTTCCCGGGTTTCGCTGCACAGCTCTGCCCATTGCCCGTCTGCTCCCAAACCCCGTAACGGGCTCTGCCCCGGCCCTCCTCCCGCACAGCCCCCGGACCGAGGGAAGGGGCACAGGGAGCTGCGAACACTCCAGCACAAGCCGAGTCCCGGCACACCGAGACACTGCCCGTGTCGTGCCCCGGCTCCTCCAGCGGCTCCTGCAGGCTGAGGGGGACCAGGGAGGGGCCCCAGGCAGACAAATAAAAGCCAGGACTCCCGACTCCACATGAGCGCTCCAGATTCCACAGTACCCGGCAGGTGCGGGGCGCCCTTGGCTCCCAGCGGCCCAGACACGGCTGTGGCCACCCTCACCCCTCAGACCCTGCCCTGTGTGCGGAGGTGACGGGCAGGGCAGAGCTCCCCGGGCCCACCAGGCTGGGGGGGGGGCGCTGCAAAAGGGTTTTTTTGCTCGAGTCTGACCGTGATCACCGGGGTTGCCAGAAGCCGTGCCGAGGAACACACTGAGCCCCCTGCAAGCACCAGGCGCCAGCCGAGACTATGGAAAACGAAAAAGCCCAGCCAGACAGATGCCCTCTGTAAATCGGGGTCTTGGGGAAGAGGTTATAGACAGCCACCGGGGCAGCCCCTCCCTGCCAGAACCTGCCTGGATCCCTCCGGACTCGGCTTCAGGCAGTGGGAGCCTGTCCAGCCCCGGGGCTGGCACAGGGATGTGCTGGAAGGGGCAAGTGCCAGAAGCGCGGCAGGGGCCGGTGGGGGAAAGAAAGAGACAACTCACAGAACTACTCACAGAGGCAAAATTTAATGGCAAGTCATCTTCCCTCCTTTATTACACCTTGGTTAGCCAAACAAAAAAAAATCTGCAGGTAAAAAAAGTTTTAATGGTCACACAGCACTTTATACATATATCATAAGCAACCAAGCATCCACATCTGCACGTGAACGACACACCTCTAAGCATGGCCTCAATAGTCAGGTTTGTTTTTTAAATTCATTAAATACTGTACAGAATCAAGGCTACAAACTGATTTTGTAATGCTTCTTCCCCCTCCCCAGCACTTAAAACAGTTACAGGCTGCTCTCATTTGTACATCACACAGTCGTGTAGCCAGTTTTAAGGCTAACAATATGCATCATGCTTTGGCTTTTTTTGTGTGTTTTTAAATTTTTTTTTAAGGTTTTAGCCTTTTAAATTTTGTTACCCTTAAATATTACATACATACACAAAAAATTACATAGCTGCAGTGTGCTCACCACCAACCTCATCACCCAGGAGCTTCACATTATCAAAAGCTTTAGAAAATTTGTAAACCTCTGTGCACGCTTGGGTTTGGGACAGCTGCAGAGACCGAGTGGTGCCGGGGTGAGCAGTGTCCCCTTCCAGAAGGTCAACATCCACCTCCTCGAAGAGAGCCCAGCTTGTGCAAAAGCTCTTGTGTAGGATCAGAGACTTTTTTGGGCAAACGGGAGGACGTGGTACCTGCCCAACCCCTGCCCTGTGAGATGAGAGCTGCAGAGTAAAGGAGGGGAAAAGGGGAACCCTACAGCTCCTCCATCCCCAGTCGGTTTCTCCCTCCTTCCAGCCCTGGCCCTGTGGGTCTAGGGGCAGCCACAGCCTGGCTCTGGGGACAGAGGGTGTCAGTGTCTGGATCACTGTGGCTCTGCCTGGAATCAGCCTCTCTGCCTGTTCTTTCTTCCCTTCCCTGGAGCAGGGGCCTCATCCCTTGCCCCCAGCCCTCCGAGACACTCCCATGCTCCACTCAAAGGGATCCATTCACTCCCGATCGTGGCCATGGTTACAGCTCCAGCTGGCCCTGCCCCGCCCCTCCCTGCACCCAAATCGGCTTCTGCCCCATTTCCCACCTGCCAGGTAGGGAGGGCTCCTGGAGCAGGGCCGGAGCTGCTGCACGGTTTATCCACCCTCAGAGCAGTGTCCGGAGAGCTCTGCAGCCCAGCTCTTCATCACAGCCACGCCCTGCATCCTCCGGAGCACTGGGAGAAGGATGTGTCCTCCAAAATCCCAGTAGTGGATGGGGATATGAGGGCTTTGTGCAGCCAGCCCCTGGCTCAGGACCATCATGGGGGCAACGGGAAAGCACAGGGAGATGGGGGGAGAGGTGGATTTGGGCTGGTGGGTGCAGCCCTTGGTGTTTCTGGGAGCAAAAAGCACTGCACCAACATGCTTGGATTCTCCTGCTGTTCTCCATTTCTAACCACAGCCATACTGTGCAAGAGCAAGGGAGAGCTTTGGCTCCATCCTTACCTCTGGCAGAGCCATCTGCTCAGCCCGACTCCTCCCCGGGAAGCCTGGCACCACTCCTCCCTGTGCAGCTGGAAGGACCCTCCCTGACAGCCTGTGCTCCTCCCCATGGATGCTGCACAGCTGCCTCTCCAGTGCCTGAGCACTGGGCAAAGGCAGCAGGGGTGGAGTGTGACTGCCCAGCTCTAGTGAAGGTGTGTGCAGACAGGACCAGAGCACCCCTCAGGAAGGGGAGTTGACCAGGGGACTCTGTCAGGTCACTGCTTCAAAGTGCTCACAAGTTTGCAGCTGTGAAACACAGGCTGCCCTGGCCAGGCATTTCCCAGAGCACCCAGTAGCACCGTGGTTGGGATTAGGGATGGGAAGTGCTGTGCCCACAGTGCTGCTGGCCACAGCCAGGCCACCACGGGAAACAGCTGGCAAGGGAAGGAGCTGATAACAGCCCAAAACAGCGCTGCTGTAACAGCACAGGAAACTGGGACAAGCTGTGCTGCCACAACAGGGCCTGGCCATGACACAGCTTCCCTGGGGTGACCCTGGCTCCCATGGCCCCTGAACACCCTGGATGAGGGAACAGCAGCCACACCAGGTTGATCCAGATCTACAACAGGCCCCAGGATCACTTGCTGCTGCCTGCCCGGGTGAGGCTGGGATCCAGGGTGGGTGTAGTGCTGTGTGACAGCCGGGATGGCTGGGAACAAAAGACACGGATACCTAAGCAAGTAACGAGGGCAGAACCCTGAATCCCATGTATTTCTAGAAGACAGGCATGCATGGTGGGGAAAGGGAAGTTTGCCTCACTCTGGAGAAAAAGAAGTGGGGATGGCTAGACTTGCCTCCAGGAGACCTACCTGGAAGCTGCAGAACTGGATGGAATGTCTGCAGCACTCCCAGGGTAGCACAAGTGCCAGTGCAGAGCTCTGGCCCTGCCTACCAATCCCAACTGGAAGAACCTTGTAGCTATGGGTGAACAACTAAGACTAGAGCAACTCCGTATGGTGTAGACAACTCCAATGCAAACACAATCCAATGTCTAAGTACAGATAAGCTGGGGTAGACTTCATAGAACCCGTGGGAATGCTGAGAAAAATAAAAGACTGGGAGGGCATTGCCCTTCATTTCCAGAAACTACAGCAATCCCTTCTCCTGGCTGGAACCCCACCAGAACAAACTGCTGGGTGTAGCGCTGGGTAAGAAGAGTCCTTGTGTGGAAAGGTGCCCCAAGATGAAAGTGCAGAGGGAACGTGGCTGCAAGACTGCTTCTGTGCAGGTCTCAAATCTTACCATTGCAGGGTCAAACTTGCAAGAAGAGCACGTACATGGGACAGGGGGAAGAAGAGGGGTTGGGGGCAAAGAGTTATTCATGCTTAAACAACCTTTCCTCAGAGGAGCAATCAGGCCTACCACCTTCTTTGGAACAAACCAAGCTGAGGAAGAAAAGCTGGAAGGAGAAGCCAGATGATTGGTAACAGCATTTGCCAATTTACTTTCTGCTGCTTTCCCTTCTCCCCTGCACCTGCCTGTCCCTAACCTGATAGTTTATTTGTCCTCTGTCCACTCTGGGATGTTGGCCCCTGCTAAGGCAGCCCGGTACTGCTGCAAGACACCGCGGATGCTTTTAATGAACCCCTTGGACAAAGGGAAGAGGGGAAATCCAATATCAGGGTAACCGCTCTTCTCCGGCAGGAAACTCCTGTAGCTCTTTCTCCTTTTCTTTGGTTTCACACTGGGCTGCGAGGCAGAGTCCTGGGCAGCCTTCCCCTCGTCTGTTCGGTCTCTGGCCAGGTCCCCCCTGGCTTGGCCCGTGCTCTCCGAGTCTGAGAACTGTTGGAGGTCGCCGGCGTTGGGCGTCGTGGTGGGGAACTCCGGCTCGTCCGGCTCCTCCCTCCCGTCCGGCGCCGAGTCGGACAGTTCCGCGGCCGCCCCCTGCTCCGAGCTGCCCTCGGCCAGCGCCCCCGCCGTGTCCCCGGGGCTCTCGGCCAGGCTGCCACACAGGAGGGAGGCAGAATCCGCCCCGTTGGCCTGTTCGTGGCTGCGCTCCACCAGCTCGTTGGTCTCCAGCCAGGACTCGATGCGGGACACCAGGCGCCAGCCGTTGCAGCGGAAATGCTCCCGGATCTCGTGCTCGAAGACCTCCACGGGCCGGCGCAGCAGCTGCATCATGGACTGCACCACGCGGATCAGCGTCATCTCGTTGTAGCAGCGGCTGTTCTCGTAGCCCTCCTGCAGCCCCCGGTCGCTGTCGAAGCCTGCCTCGTTGTAGTAGGGCTCGTTCACCAGGATGAGACCTGCCAGGAGAATGGGACACCGAGGGGTTAAGGCAGGAACACCAGGAATCGCCATCCCCTGGCAGTTTGCTCCTGCCAAGAGGGTCAAGATCCAGGGTGAAAAGCACAGGCCAGGCTGAACCCCCAGAACCCACAGGACTGGTGCTGCAAGGGGAGCACAGTGTGACGTGGTGGGGACCTCAGACTCTGCAGGGAGTGGCACCCATGTTCCTTGGCTGGCAGTAACAGCTCTCTGCCAGCACAATGCAGAGGGCATACAACAGCAGAGGAGGTTAAAAGGGCAGGAAGGGAGAGGTTTCACAGCTCCTTCCACTTCCCTCCTGCAGAAAACCCCACAAACACAACAAAAGCTTTTTTTCCCCTCCTCCTTTTAATCAGAACAAAGGCCAGACTGCAGCAACAGCCTCTGAGCTGGCCAGGTTCTGTTTTATCCAGCAGAATCCCATCAGACAGTGCAGTTCTGAAACACGGAAGATTGACAAGTCACCTTTACCAGGATTTCTCCTGCTTACCTCTGGTCTAATGAAATTACAGGTGTGTAGCAACAGCACCAGCACTGCCAGGCTGCTGGCAGCCTGCCACAAGTTGCATTAGAGCTGGGGAGATCATGAGTCTCAAAAACCCAGGCAGCAGGAGAGATCTTCCCCTAACACCAAGTTGCTCCAGTAAAACATTTAGTGTTTCATTTTCTAAATTTGGATCCTTGGCTTTGGAAACGAGAAAAGGCTTTTATTGTGGTGTCCTTCCCCCACAGGAGGATACAGGTGGACTGTGGGAGTTCAGAGGAGCAGGAGATGCCTCCAGTCAGCAGGAACCCTTGCTCTGTGTCAAAGTTTTCTCATCACATGCCTGAGCTCCCTGCACAGACAGTTGCCCATGAGGAAGTTATGTGGTTTAGTCTGTCTGCTCCTAAACTGGATAGTGCAGAGCAAAGCCCCATGGCAGGAAGCCCTGGGGCTCGTCTAGGCACACCCCTGATTATTCTCTGCTTTGGTAGGAGCAAAAACACCAGCATCATGTGCAAAACATGCCCCAGGTACGATGGGTGGGTGACTCAGTGGGGATAAAAAAAGTCCTGCAAACGAGGCCCAGTTTAGCAACTTCACCTAACTTTGGTAACAGGCTGAGGACACAGTGGTTCACCTCTGTCTGCTCAGAGTAACAAGCGGCCAACTCTGTGCTTGGCTGCTGCAGTGAGAAGATGGGAGAGCATTGTGTCAGAGCCCTGGGATGCAGCCAGAACTGTGGGCATGGGAAAAGCTGACACCTGCTTCCACTGCTCAAGCAGAGATAAGGACACTGCTTTGTCCAGCAAGGGTGAGAGCAAAAGGCAGCACTAACCCAACTGGGGTGGCAGATCCCAATTGTGTGCCCCCCATAAGCCAACATCCCTTCCTCCCTCTGCCTTTTCCTGCCCCACAGGCTTGGCAGGCACATTTACCTTGGATGGAGATGAGTACTTGAAGGAGACTGGATTTACTGGTCCACCTTTCTGTCCCCTGAAATGCACACACAAACATGTTAAAGGGCTGAAGCACTATCAGTTTGCTCTGTGACTATTGTCAGATGAAGTGAGGCCCTAGTTGCTCAGCATTCCTGTTGCTGACATCCTGTGGCTCACAGCAGGAACAAGGAACTGACTCCACAAGCACGTGATGTGCTGGTGTCCCATCTCAACAACACATCTCTCCGTTATTTTTTTACTAGCACCACACCCCCTCAGGCCAGTTCTGTCTGGAACTGTGTAACTCTACACACCAGCTATCATTTCCAGCCCCTCCCCAGCTGCCCTGTCCTGCTCAAAATGTATTTTGCTGGCTCTGTTTATTCCAAGTCTCCAGATGGACTTTGTACCACATTACATTGATTTGTCCACAGTGTGGAAGACAGAGTCCTGACCCACAGGCACACCCCATGCTGGTGTTGGCATCTCTGCTGTGGCTGGTCTGATAACAGAATTCTCATTGAGGAGAAACACTTGAGCCAAATACAGACCCAGAAAAAGCCAAACTAAACCAGTCATCTGCTCCAGATACCTAAACCAGAGCCCAAAAGCCCAAGCCACTCCAGCTCAAGTACCACCCAAGAGCAGAAGTCACCCAGGCCTGGCAGGAAGTGACTTGTTCCAAAAGCAGCCCAGCACAACCCCTGCTCCCCAGAGACAGGGGACTGATGGCATTACCTTGCCTATCCAGGTCCCCAGGAGGCTGACACACACTTTGCCATTGTCGTACAGGTTGGGGTTCAGTCTCCCACTGCACTGGGAGAGGTAGCGGAACAGAGGTGGGACGGCGGGGTAGATGTTGGGGAGCTGGATGTCGAAGAGGAAGAGCCCATCTTCATAGGGTGTGCGTGTGGGCCCTTTGATAAGTGCTGAGAAGAGATCCTGTGGGGAGAGGCAGGAGGTCAGGCACACTGGGAAATACCCTCTTACCCTGGCAGAACTGTATTTACATGGGGGGAGAGCTGGGATGTGATTCACTTGGCCTTTTCAATTGTCAGCTCAAGCAACACATCTCAGGGCACCTTCCCCTGCCAGAAGTTGCACCCTGACAGAGAAGTGAAGCTTTGCATCTGAAACAGGGCTTCAAGGAGGGCAAAAATTCCCAAATTTACTCCCTGCTGACACAGCCTCTTGCTGGCTGCCCGCCTGTCTTCCCACTCAGCAGCCAGAACAGGCTCCCTGCAATCAGCAGCTCCTTTTTTGCCACCTTGACTCGGGGAATGCAAAAGCAGCAAAAGCAGCCATTTTGGGTAATTACAGCCCTATTTCACATGCTGCACACATTCCTGCAGCTCTAATGCAAAGGATTAGGGCTAAGCAGGGAATGCCAAAGACAGGGATCTGGATGCTGAGCCCAGCTCTACCACAAAGGCAGCTGAGAGCAGGGACTTGCCATTCGATCCTCGAAGGTTTTCACCATGATGCCATCAGGCAGGGAGGTGGCCAGCAGAGCCATCTCTTTCCGCACGGTGCTGAAGAACTTCTTGGCTTCTGGAGGCTGGAACTCCATTTTTTTGAAGGCATGGGAATCTGTGGGACAAGGAAGACAACAGAATTACAGCCTGCCTTTGGAAACTGCCACAGGTTCCTCATGAAGGCAAATCTACCCATGTGTAATATGCATCATGTGGAAGAGAGGAATTAACTTGCTTTGGTGTTGAGCCAGGAGGCAGGAAATATTATTTCCCACAGGGTACAGCAACCATAACCTGCATGTCCTGTTCTCACTGTCCCACATAACACTGTCCCCTGTGGTCCAGCTAGGAGCCTTGTTCCACTGCTGGGATAATCTCACAGAGCAATGGCCCTTTCGCTGCCAAATCCAAGCACAGCTCCCCCACTTTCCTTGCCCACACCTGCAGCTTCACAACGGTTTCCCAGTTGACCACCTTTCCCTCCCAGGTCTGGTCTGGCTGGCTCATGAGCACCTTGGTCTCCACTGTCACAAATGTTCCTCCCACACAGCCAGATGCTTTTTCTGGCCATTAACACTAGTGTCAGTGAATAAGGACACTCACTCACCAAGGACGCCCACCACAAGAACACCAGCTGGTTTTGTTCTGCTTCTCAACCAATGCAGCCTTGAAAAAAAAGCCTGAACCAACCCCACAACTTGCAAGGAAATGTCTGCAGTGGAAAGCAACTGATATCTGCAGCTCTCCAATGTTAGTCACCGCCCTGGGAAAGAGGGAAGCACACTTCTGAGGCTTGGGAAGGTGCAAGAGTGCCTAGAGATGCTATCTAAAAGCCATGCTTAGGTCCCAGAACACACTGTGCTACAGGAGTTGGCTTAATTTCTCCTCTCCAGTTAATGAGCTATGAAAAGGATTAAGAAGAGGATACAGAATCCAAAAGGTTTGAGGCAAAGGTTTTGGAAAAAGAAACACTGCAGGACAGCAGTGAAGGACTGAGTATCCCACACTCACCTGGAGCATACTCCAACACAGAGAACACTTCTCCCTTGGCACTGGTGAAGGTGACTCCAGGCTTCCCTCCACTCTGCTGGCAGAGCACTGGTGTCTCACTGGGCCACTCTGACCTCACTGGTGTCTGCGCCTCTGCTTTTTCTTCCTTCTTCTCTGTCTCTACCATGGCTTCCATCTTTTCCTCCTCAGCAATAGCCACATTATCCAAGGTCTTCTTTAGATTTTCCTGCAGCTTTTTAATATCGTCCAAGAACTTCTTCTCCCGAGTGGGTTTTTCCAGTTCCACAGTTGGAGAGGTGGGAGAGCCAGTCAGCAGCTGCTCCACAGTCATATTTTTCAGGCTTTCCAAGATCTTGATGGCCTCCTTTAGTTCCCGGAAGCTCTTTGGGGCTCCATCCTTGCCAGCTTTCTCTGTAGCAAGATCTGCAACTGCCATAGCCACAGCTCCCTGGACTTGTTCCTCTACTTTTTTCACCTCCTCTGCTGCTGGTTCCTCAGGCTCAAAGTCCTCAATTTTCGGGTGGTCATCTTCCATGAGGCCATTATCTGTCTCCCAGCTGTCACTTTCATCCTCCCACTCTGAGGATGCCCCGCTGGTGCTGCCGTCAACAGAATCATAGTCTGACTCCTCAATTTCTGATTCAATATTGTACAAGTGCTAAAGGAGAGCAGAGAAACACAAGACTTAGGCTGAAGCACAGTTTTAGTTGTTTTTAAAACTAAGTCATGTAAAAGGAGTATCCATTTGGAATTGGTTGGGCTGTTTAAATTCATTCCATCTATACTGGCACAGATTATGAAATCACAGAGCCCCATCCTTCACTTTCCCAACTATGACATTGGGGGTAAAACTAGGGCAAATTCTAGATGGGCTGCAGTCCTCCCACTGTCTGGGATCCAGCACCTGGCAGGTGCCCCACAGGTACCTGGATGCCCCAGGGTTTCAGAACACAGAGCTCAGAAGGTATTCGGTATCATGTGAGGAGTTGGTATTTCTGGTCCTGCCTCTGCACCAGCAACTGTTGGCACAGAACCCTGGTTTGGCTGCCTCCACACTCTGTCCCTTCCACAGAGACAATGCTGGAACCAGGAACACATTCCCACAGCAGCTCTCCTCTCCTGTGGCACACAATACTTGCCGACAGATCCTTGCTAGGCTGCTTTAGCTGTTAAATGTGGCTACTGCTTAAAATTCAGCTGGGACAATGGAGCCTCACCCAAGTTGCTGAATAAGCTCTTACATAAAATGTTCTCTTCCCTCTCACTACTGGAAGCTGAACACATTCCCCACTCCATCCAGCCTCACCTCCTACAACTTGCTTTGGCACATACTATGTCTCAGGTCTCTCTGCAGAGGTTTACAGACCTCCTGCAGCTTTCAGCACCAACACAGAACCAGGGGAGCAAGAACACCTTTATAGGGCTGTGTTTGCAGTTACAGGATGGGAGCATTTTATCCACAAGCTTCTGACACATGAGTGACAGCCCAAGAATCCTCTTAATCTTGCAAGATTTGACCCCAGAGGCTAAAGCACAGGGGCCCTCAGTCATCTTGTCAAAGCCTTCAACTGAACCATCACTGTTGAGCCAGTCCTGTACCACCCAGAGACAGGCAGCCAGCAGAGGTTAGCTGGGTTCAACACAAGTGACTGCAGGCAGGAAAAGCCATCAAAACTCACTGCCCTCAAAGCTAATCCAAATCTGAGTTGGAAAGTTAATTAGCCTGTTATGCCATCTTTATTTTTAGACCTGTGAAAAAGCATCCAGACAGCTCATCTCTGGGCACATGGTCAGGCATTGATAAATCATGGTTTTACCAACTGATAATTCATGCTCCTGACATTTCCCTAACTCCCGTAATTATGCAGAGGAGCAGAATCGAAGGGACTGGCGTGACACAGCAGGAGCTGCTGCAGAGCCCCAGCACTGCAGTGTGAGAACAGCCCTTTGTGGAGCATGCATCAGACCTCTGATTGTGCCTGTGATCCAAGCACATGTGACAACAGGGGGAAGGGAGACAGCAGCCTGCTTTGTATGCCCCAGTCCACTGCCATAGTGCAGGCATTGACTATTCTACTGTAATTAATGCAGAACTGCTTGGTTTAAAAAGGAATCTTGCTCAAGTACTTAGTACTTGCTAAGGCATCTCTGCAGTGGAGGCAGTGGTTGCCCTGCCAGTGACAGAATGGGACTCTACAGATGTAGGTTGTCTTGTATCTTTAAGCTGTCTGCCTTCATTGCAGGCAACAAGGAGAGAAGACAAGTGATGTAACTGTATGGGGAGCAGCAAGTATGAGTACAAGACAAAAGCCTTAGAAGAACTCCACACAAATCAGCTGGGTGCAGTGGATTACCAGCATAGTTGCATCTGTTATTTTTCAGCTTGCACTCAACCCTTTCCCTCCCTGCCCTGGGATAACATTTGAGTCTGATCCCTACATTAGCTAAGGTGACAAATTGTGGCTCTGGCCCAGCTTCTGGAGGAGTTTCTTTAGCCCAAAACCCACTATGGTGGCATTTCACAAGAGAGATGGAACATGCAATCGTCTTTCAGCAGTGCCCTGGTTGGGCAATGCACTAACCTGGGCTCCAGTCAGAACCCATCACCCCTGAGCTCTGCAAAGCACCAGGTGCTGGAGGCCAGGAGCAGGGCTCTGGGCAGAGCTGGGAGCATGCAGTGCACTTTTGAAGGCAAGAAGAGCCTGCCCAGACTTTCCTAATCACTAGATTAGAGAGCAGTTATGACCAACTAGTTGCCCACACCTCCTGACAAAAGGATTTTCCCGTGCTAATAGAATTGGGAAGCCACCCTATTATATGGGACTGCTCCAATCAACAGAGCAAGAGTCCTTTACCCAGTGAATCTCTCTACACACAGGATTTAAATGCAAGTCTTGTCACTCAGCTAAGAATTACAGTGATATTGGGAGCTGGAACAGAACCTCACCTGAGGCAGAATGATAGTCTTGGAATTGTCAGCCCACACCACTTCCACCTTACTGCTGACATCCACACGAGCCACCTGCCCGACTGAAGGCTGTGGAGACAAGAGCGGTTTGTCAGTCCCTTTTCTTCCCCAGGCACTTCAGTACAAAGAAGGAAGGATTTGAGAAACATTCCCCAGCTGGAGAACCACCTAGAGCAATACCTGCATCCTACGTACAAAAACCACACAACTCTGCCATGGAGGTGGGGAGAACTCCTCTCCGTAAGGAACAGGAGGGCTGGTCCTGCAGGAGATCCTGATCCTTTGACAAGAGCAGTGGCCCTTCAGTGCCAGCAAGAGACAGGTCCTCCATGGAATGGGGGTGCCCTCTAGTGGGGTGCCCTCAGCCCCCCCAACACCCAGCACTAGGGGCTCCCCAGAGAGCACAGACATGAACAAACAAGCCACAGTGGTGCAGGGTGTGCAGGCAAGGAGCACCTCGCCCTGCGGCAGGTAATTTAGGTCAGCTGAGCAGGCTGGGATGTGTTTTGTGCTGTAAGAGCCACACTACACCTTTTAACACTTTTTTAGGGCAGCAGGCTCAAAAGCTGGAGGTCTCTCCAGGGGTGTTTACAATATAAATTGTTCCTTCTTCCCCCAAGGAGCTCAACCAGCTCAACAAAATTAACATGAACAGAGCTCAGTCACCATAGCTGAACCCCAGTCTTCTGTTGCCAAGTGAAACTGGTTCACGACAAATCCACCTTCGCAGCTGCTCAGGAGCCCGCAGAATATCCTTTTATTACAAGTTACTATGAAATCCTAAGCAAGAGTTTTATGAAAAGCCCTCAGGCATATGTTCAGTTCTTGTCTCAGCTTTACTATTGCTCTGCTGCAGACTGTCATCAAGGTCAAAGGATTTCAAGGTTACATCTCTGCCAGACAGAAGTCTGATGTGTTACTCACGACAGCAGGGGACACCAATACAAAATCAGGAAGCTAGGGAGTTTAGGATGCTCGTGTGGGGCCTAAAGCCTTCCTATCAACTTTTCCAAGTGTCTCCAGCAATACCTGGTGACAGTGTGGTCAGAGCACTGTGCCAGGACCCACCTCATCCTCCTTGGCCGCAGCTCCGTCGGAGTTGCCGATGCGGATGACGATGTCGGTGGTGCGGAAGCGAAAGTCGGGGTGATCGGCGATGTCGTACACGCTCACATCCTCCTCCTCCCCGATCAGCTGCACCGAGACACAGTGCAACAGTCAGCCCCAGCAGGCTGCACTGACCCCCACAACACACCCCCAGCACTCCAAAGCACTTTGTGTTTTATTTTGTCCCTTTTCAGCTGCTCCAGCCTGCAAGGGGCTGCTGCTGTCCCTCTTTGTCACATCATCCAGTAGAATGTGGATCAAGGCACAACAGTGAAAGGAAGCAGATATTCTGTGTCATCTACTCACCCATACTATTACCTCAGGGTCCATGTCACCATGACAAGGAGACATGTAACCACAGTGTTTTATTCCCTTCTGAACACCCAGATTTCTCAAAGCAGTTCACTGGGGCCCAAAGGGTGAGAGTTTACTTCTGAAATTATTACCCAAGGCAACAGGAAGTATATGACAAAAAACCCTTGTCATTTAATGGGAAAAGCCTTTCCTTAGATTTCTCTTGGAGAAAGAGAGCTAGGAGCTCACAAATGATGAGAAATAAATGGAGCACAACCCCAGGCCAGACTCATGTTCTGCTTCTGCATGTGAAGGGCCCTGCTCAGTTATGACAGTGTGGTCTGGCAGACTAAGGCAAAACAATGTTGAGGCCTCCCCTCTCATCTCCAACTAGACTGCAAGTCTATCAAGACTCTGGAAAATACAGCGTTCCTACAAATCCCAAGGAAAAGGCATTAGGGTAACTATGGGCAATAGTACCTGGCAGAGGCAAGCACAACAACGTGCAATAGATTGATCCTCTTTCTATGAACCATGCAAAGACATGAGGAGAAAAAATTCTTATAGTGAACTCAAGAAATCAATTGTCTGTGACAACTTTAGCAAAAAACTTCATCCATACCAGAGCTTGATGATACCGTGGTATGTAAATTATCTGCCTGGTCTTTGCTACCTCACAAATATCTACAAATATGAAGTGACATCACCTCTTAGCTAAGTCTCCCAGGCCCATAGGCACTGTTTCCATCCTCAAGGACACACAATCAATGCAAAGCTGATTTCCAGGCTTATCTGTGAGGCTTGTGTTATTTTGTGGCTGCTTTCTCTTAGCTGGTTGCAGCAGGCACTGGCTCCTGCACTTACCTCCACATCATCTCCACTGGGTTTCAGCTTGAACCACTTCACCACACAGGTACGGCCGATGTGGTCCCCAGACTGCACCACTCCATACAGCCCAGGATCCTGGGAGCTCTGAGCTTTTGGTCACAATGGGAGGGAAGGAAACAGACAAATCAGGCAAAGGAGCACAGAGTTTGTGCAGTGACTGAGGCTGTCAGCTCCTGGATTCTCATGACTGAAGCCTTCCACTTGTGAATGACATGAGGAAAAACACTTCTTCCTACACAGTGAAAATTGTTGCCAAACAAGAATGGTAGAGCTGGAGCTGACGGGCTACTTTAGTTTCCACAGACTACGTGTAACCCAGAAGACCAGTCAGACTATTACTCATCAGAAATGGCCACATAAAACAGCCTCTATTTATGTCAAGCCAGCTTTCCTGTTTCCCAACCTGAGTCTTCTGGTCCCCACTGCTGAGGGTCTACCCTTGCTAAAAAAGGAGCTGAGAGCCAGATGGTGTCATCAATATTTCATATCCAAAAGCTGTAAGTCTCCTTGTCCCGTGGCCCTCACTAGCATCACCAATTGGTTTGGGGAAGAAAAGGAATTCATGAAGATGCCTCTGGATTCCAAAACTCTTCATGGAAAAAATACGAGGGTCATGATAGATCAGCCATACAGAGAAAACTGCCTGAGGTAATTTGTTTCTCCCCTCACTCTGGGACAGAGCTCAGAGCTGTTGGCCCCTTCAAGGTGGGCAACCCCAGCTCTGCAGAAATACTGAAAATCCTAGTTTGGCTCCTTGGTATTTATTCCTTCCACATCCTCCCTGTTGTCAGTCCAACAACATTTACAAGGTATGTAAATAATGGTTCTCTGCTGCCATTCCCACCAAGCCAGCTGAATCACTGCTGTCCCTGTCAGGTGCCCACCTCAAGTGAGCACAAACAGCCACAGAGCAAATTAGGGGATCCAAACTGAACAATACTTTGCAATTAAGAGCATTGTTCTGACACCCAATACCTCTTTTGTCCACCACAAAATCGCCGGGGCAGAACTCGTTGTTGTCCAGATGATGGACAGGGATCAGCTCATTGGAGCGGATGTTTGTCTCCACGGTGCCATCCTGCCACATCACGTCAGCTGAAGTCATCGTGGTCACCACCTCCACAGCAACCCTGGCAGCACAGAAAGGCAAGGAGTTACCAAAGGGAATGTCAGGGATCAAGATGGACCTCAGCAACACAAAGGTAAGTGGATCAGCAGGCTGGGAAGCGAGTCAGGAAACCCCACGCAGAGCCCATGGATGAAGCTACACAGTGGGCTTTGTTTTGATGGGTTCTCAACCCCTGCAGGTGTTACATTGCTGAAGGAGGACTGACTTTCTAGGGAGCTCCTGCTGAGTTCACTTTTATTCCTATGGAGGCAAATTAACATCTGCTGGCACTCACTTTCTGCCCCCAACAGAAGCATGACAGAAGCTTCAAACAGTTTGAAACCTGAGATCTTCTCTACTGGAGCACCTTCCAGCCTGATGGCCCTGAGGAGTCTTTGAAACTAGAACACATGACTAGAAAGATATTAATTGTCACAGCCCTTCCAGAGAGGAAAAAACAAAACAAAAAGAAAAGAGGCAACACATTGAATGTGGGTAAACCAAAAGGATTTTGTTTAAAAGAGAAGAATGTCCATCCCAGCTGTTCAAACACATGTGTGTCTCTGCAGTGCAGAAATTAAACCCAAACATGCCACAATGGACCACATGCTGGTTCTCTGCTGTGGGGCTTGACAGGGATGCTTGAGGAGGCAAAGTGCTTGGGGCAGGAGGGACAGCCTAGCTGGACACTCTTCTAAATACGCCCTCCACTAATTTCATCTTTCCTACAGCACAGAACAAACCAAATCCCACACTGGCTTTAAAACTTCCCTTTACTTTGCTGGCCAGGCCTTCCAGAATAACACATGTGCTGGATTTATGCTGGTTTCAGAACCAAGTCAGAAAGAATATACAATAGGCAAATACAGCTGTTTGCCACCAGCTCTGTTTTTATGAATGTCAGAGAAATATTTTTAAGTGGAAACAAGATGAAGTTTTTAGTAGGGCCAGCACTCAATAGCAGAAATTATCAGAGAAGGTTCTGTAACAGGCCAAGTGTGTATGTGATATGCAACAAGATGGTTTCTGGGGGATATAGGACACATGCAGCTGAAGATGGGAGTGGAAAGGGTGTGCAAGGAAATGAGGCACTCTAGTCTGCAGCAGTGGCTTCAAACAAAAATCAAAACTTGATGTTAATAAAAATCCCTGTACACCATCACTAAAAGACATCCAGTGGTCTATGTGCTGCACAGAGAGCTGCAGCAGGTCACTCACTGATGGCAAAGCCACATGCTGAGCTGGCCCCTGCAGCCAGACTGCCCAGGAGCTGACACAATCACATGTGGTGACCAAGTGCAGGCAGCCCAAGCACTCAGCATTTCTCAGCAGTGCCTGGCAGAACATCTTTGATGGCCTCAGCACCCCAGAGGAGCATTCAACAGCACTGGCCCCTTCACACTGAGCTGTGCCCAGATGCCACATGCACCCTTCACAGCATCAGCTGGGGGCTCTCAGTCTGTGCTGAAAAAGCCTCTCCTATTCTCTGTGTCATGGTTGTCTCTGCATCTCTTTGGAGCTGCCCTGATCCAGCACTGGAATTTCTTGGGGCTGCCACAGAGATTTCTCTCTATTGCCTGTATGGAGCAGGGAGCCACCAGGTGCCCTAGCAAAACCTTCAGTAAAACAGAGACACTCAGCGGGGGAGTGAGACATGAACAGTGAACCAAGATTCCTTTCCCAGGAACTCTATCTCACACTCCGATTTTCTCTCACACTTGGATTACTGCTCTGCTGGGCTTTGTGACCTTCAAATCTAATTTCTCCAGAACTCACAAGGACTACAAGAACCACTCCAGTTGCATACAGGCAAAGTTAAATACCTACAAAAAATGCTAATGAAGTTAATGACATTTTAAAACTACTATCTCTCTTGAATAATCTCTGATAATGTCACTTTCCTGTCACTTTACATGTTCTCTTGTAACAGTTGATGCAGAATCTGTACACAACTAAGCAGCCCAGGGAAGTTAGCAAACAGGCAGACCACTTGTCAGATGTCCCTGCATCCCATGAAAACAGTTTAAACACTCCTAAGTTAAAGGCAAAAGTTGCTGAGATCCAGTTTTATCTAGAAATGGGCAGATACATGCAGTGCTCCCTCTCCCAAGCTACTGAAATCAATTCCTTCAAGGCTCTCAAGAAGTGAGTGCAATTTATTCATTAAAAAAATCTAATATTAAGAAGTATACTTCTGGCAAAAATTGCAGATCTCTGCAGAGCAGGGCAAGGATAACAGAGCCCATGCTCTGCCAGCTCAGAGCTCCGTGCTGCTCTGGAGACAGCTCTCTAGGATAAGCTGTCCATTCCTAGCATGATCTGTCCCCAGCCTCTCTGCAGAAGCTGCCAGTAAGGTAACCAATTAGTGTCATGTTTAGGCTGTGTGATCTTTATTCACCTCTTTCCCTGCACACAGAGTCTAACACAGCACAGCTATGCTGTCGATGCCCTGAGGCACAGCTGAAATGGAATAGCACCAGTGTCAGGTCACATGGCCCCAGTTTCATCAGAAGCTGGACTGAGACCAAGCTGATTCCACACAGGCCACTGCACAGTCATCACAAGATAATTGCTGTCAGTTACTATCAAGTGGTGCCCAAACTCCTCATCATCCTGCACCTGAGTTCAGGTGGTGCTTTACAGCTGAACACTTGGCTAAGGGAAATTTTGGCAATTACACGTGGGTGTGGAAATCCAGCTCACCTGTCTCCTGGCTTGAACTCTCGTGAAACCTTGGTCTTCTTCTTCTTGTGCTTCCGCTTCAGGTTTTTGATGGAAAGAGGGATGCTCTTCTTGCGGCAGGTGCCACTGCCACTCTGGGACGAGGCAGTGGAGCTGGCAGAAGAGGTGACAGAACTGGTGTCATCAGTGTCATCAGCTGCCTCATCATCAGCATCCTGCTCCATGGACTGAAGCCGGTAGTCAGGCAGCCCTTCATCCTTCAGGAGAAAGGGAGGCTGCTGCTGCCGTGCTGCTGCTCCCCCTTTCTCCTTCCCTATTTCCTCAGGCTGCTCCTCCTTTCTCTCCCCAGGACTCGATGCACTGTTGGAAGAGTCATCCAGCTCACACTTGGATTCAGGCTTAAGCTCTTCTGATTTTTGGTCAGCAGCTGCAGCAGACTCTTTGTCAGGGGTTTCACTGGTGCCCTGAGACTCCGGGGAGCACGACATGATCTTCACAATCTGCTTCTTCAGCAGCCGTCTCACCTGGAGAGAGCAGACGTGGGTCACACCTGTGCCTGGACACTCAGCAGGCTGCCAGCCAGCCTGGGGAATGCTCAGCTTTGTGCAAGGAAAAACAGCACAACAGCACCCATGGGGCTCTGCAAATTCCACCTGCACCAGACTATCTGCAAACCAGCATCTCACAGTGCTCAGGAGCAGCACTGCACTAGCCCAAGTAAAATCAGCTTTGCCCCCCCAGATTATTTTAAGCATGTTTTAAACTTTTTTTTTTATGGAAGGTCACAAGAAGCTGCACAAGTTAATCCACGTAACAGGCATGGACATGCAGAGAGGTCACCATCTACACACTGATGACATAGAAACACCACAGCTCTACAGCCAGCAGGTACAGACTATAGCATGACTCACTTGACCTAGGAAGCAAAAACAACTTCCTTGTTTCACCATAGCAAGGATTTAACTGAACATTTCAGCTCCATGAGGATGCAGCTGTCAGAGCACACTTGACCCCCTGCAAAGTGACACTTCTGTGTTCAGGTCCTGTTCATGTTCTCTCAAGGTGTTAGCTGCATGCTACACCCAGAGCAGTCAGACTGCTCCACAAGGTCACTTCCCTGCTGGCAACAACAAGTCATTACTCTTCACAACCACTTCAGGAGTCACATTTCAGACCACATGACTACCAGGAAGATCTCTGCTTTAAAAGCCACAGTGACCACAAATGCTTAGAGAAGTCAATGCCTCCCTCGACCCCTCAACTCACCTTTTTGGCAACTGATCCTTCACCCAGGACACAGTTCCTCTCTGGGCATTCACAGGTGATTTTTGCAGGTTCCACTTTGTCTGGGAACACGTAGAGGCATCTTTCCCCAAGCTGCCTTTGGGCATGGTCAAAGCAGCCCAGACGCTTTACCCTGGCAGAACAGGAGAGCCATGAGCACAGAGCAGTAACAGTGACAGAACCCAGCAGTGCCCAGGGCCTTCACAAGGCTGGCGTGGCCCCACACCAACAGTGCTGCTTCGGGGGGGGCAGAGCACCACACCAAATCATTTCCAGGCACACAATTCTAAAGGAGAAGTGGGAATCTCACCAGGGATTGGGTGGGGATATAAAGGGTTTGGGTGGGACACAAGTCACTCCTCTCCCTGTAGTTCCCCTCTTCCTCCCAGACAGAGCTGCCAAGAGACATTCGGGGTTTTTTGCTGTAATTTGAGAGCTGCTCCCCTCCAGCACATGAGCTCCAGGCAGGACCCACAATGACAGTGCTGCTGCTCATCTCACTCGTCTTTTGAGCTTTCCCAACCCATTCCTGCAGCTGCAGCCTGCAGAGGGCACCAGTTACTGCCTCAGCACCAGCCTGGGCTGCAGCCGCACCCCTGAGCCCCAGCCCAGCCCCACCCCTGACACACACGGAGCTGCAGGCTGCTCCAGCACGAGTCAAAGGACAAGAAGACACAGATACCACTCTGTGCACCTGTCAGCTGGAGAGAGCTTGGCATTAACGGGATGCTTGCCCTCGTGCTGGTAACTCAGGTGTCTGCTAAACTAATCTGGAAGTTGTTCTCTTGTATTTTTGAAGCTCTGGGGTATGGTGGAAACAGCAGCATTGTGTCTCTTCACTTGGTAGGCCTGTCACCCACAGTCTGCAGGGCCTGAGTGCAGGGAGTGAAAAGGGGTTTTTTCAAGTGATCTTACCTGGACAGCTTCTCCTGGCTGATTATCGAGGGAGGAGGGCTCACACTGTCAGTACCTCCAGGACAGAAGCTTTTAGTGATCCAAGTAACCTTTAGTTCTACCACTTGTACCTACAATGTAATGATAGAAAGGAAAATTTAACATTTCAGAGACTTTCCCAGACGAGTGTCTCAGATCTGAAAGTTTACACACAGGAAAATGGCAAACCTGCTTTTATCATTTAATATGGGCAAGTGCAGTTTTACCACACCCAGGACAATCACAGGGCCCCCACAGCCTGATCCCTGACAACAGAGATTCTACAACTTTTAACTTCAAGGAAAGACAAGTGGCTTGGGAAGGAAGCTATGGTATATATAAATCAGCAGTCCAATGTCACAAAGAGATATGCTAATGGACTTGGAGCTGCTCCTTCTTTAAGCAAGGAGTCAGCAATAATTCTCCCTTTTTGGACAGCAGGCAATATTAAGTTTCAATAGAAGATGTGCTCCTAGTGCCCTAATGATCAGCAGTTTTGCCCTCTGAGTGTGCTGACACATGATCACTTTACAGGGTGCCAGCAGGGACCCTTGCTAGGATGCTCAAAAGTCCTGGCAGTCCCCAAGGAGAAATTTGTCACCTCAGAACACCACAGCCACAGCACATTTGCTCTTGGGAGGTTACCATGGCAAACTGACTCTGCTCCAAACAGCCAGCCAGGGACCATGCGAGGCAGAAGGTGGCCATGTGTCAGGGTGTGAGTCCTTACCTCTTCTACCACCACTCTGAACTTGCTCTTGGTGCTCAGAACAGGCTTCACACCCGAGAGCCACTGCACACTGGAGAACACTTTAGATGGCCCAATGAGGACTTGCCCAGGATAAAAGCCATATGAATCATCAAAGAAGAGACCCTGTGGGAGAAATAGAGGGGAGAAAAACAGCATAAAGGACTCTAGGATCTAATATTTCAGCATTTCCCTTCAATCTCTTGTGATCAGTGAAATTAGCTATAAAGGTAAAGTCTGCAATATGCCCATCTCCTGTAGCTCTCCCTCTCCTGAAGGCAGCCCAACAGTTCCTATAGCAACCTGCTCTGTCACACACCCAAACAGGACCAGGACTTGGTGCAGGAGAAGCAAAGGTGCTTGCAAGAAACAGAAGATGCATATTTCCACACAGAGGTTCTCTGTAACAAGATAGGCAAGGGCAGCCTGGCAAGGACACCCCTCTCTTTTCCACGCTCTAATTCAAGCATCTACATCTCTCAGAAGCAGAGGATGTGCGCCTTCACTCTCTGCTTGTCGAATTAAGTGTGTAAGTACTATTCGTGTCTCAGGTGGATTAGTTAATATGACAGTTCTTTGAAAACAAAAACAGGACAGTAAACACAATTGCTTTCCTAGAGCTCCTTCCCACTGATACTGAGATTCAGAGTGTGGGGGCGGACAGAGCGGTTTAGGGTAGATAAAATACTGAGCACAAAACTGCATCGAGTCTTGTAATTTGTCAGAAGGGATAAGAGCGGTGTGACAAGATCTAAGTCAGGTAAGCATCTAACACACAGCAATTCTGAGCACAGGATCAAGAATAACTCTGGAGAAAGCCTGTGATTCAGTCCTGGCTGAATCTCCCCAGAGGACTCTGTACACTTTAAAGGCAGCCTGACTCAAAACAAACCATCTCAAAATTGGGTAACCAGAAGCTGAATGTTGTTACAACATCGATTTAGCAAGCAGAAAACACACTGCACAACCCAAAGTAGCAGAGACTGAGGTACTGGAGAATATCGAGCGACAGACCACTCCTTTTCTGTACAGAACCAGAAAACCACAACAGCACATCCTATTGAACTGATATTCCATTTACTCTTCAACAAGCTGGCATCAAGTATTAGCAGAAGTGCAGTTTTTAGATCAAAGGGACCTTTGCTTTGAAGGCTGGGAAGGATAAGAGCTCAGTGCTTTGCTACCTCCTAAAAATCACACGTCATCCTCTGTCATCTCCCAGCACTGCCAGGAGTGCAGCAAGGCCCTTTGGAAGAACAAGCAAGCTGTCATCAGCCTTTGAAGGTGAGAGAGGTTAGATCTCATCACACAGCAAACTGTTTTACCCAAAAGCCAGCAAAACCTTCCCTGCCATGTGATTTGGAAAATGCCAGTATGGCAGCAGCTCTCCATTCAAACAGCGCCATGGACTGCACTAACAAGAGACATTATTTTACATGACCTGAAAACCTGCTTCTAGCAGAACATCTGTTAAACAAAATACCTTTTACCAGAAGAGGAGGAGTTTTTAAAACCAGTAAATGGAGGAAGAGCCTTTAGAAGCATGTGCAGATAGAAGGAGCAGTGAGTGAACTGCCTTGACACCAGCCATCTGACAGCATGTTACACAAGTTGTTTACAAAGAAACCAGCTGGATGTATTAATTGTAATACCTCCTCAAACTCTGCTAAAATTACCTTTAAACTGTTACTGTAAGTGATACATTCTTAGGATTAACAAATGCCTATGAATTTTGCCTTCTCCCTCCCTACCAGACAAAAAGTTTCCAAGACAAAGTCGATCAAAAGGACTCTCAGGAGAGCCAGCAGCTCACCGAGTCACTGACGTGGGGACAGACATCATACAGCTTGGCTCCATCTTCTGTGCTCATGGAACACCTGGAAAGCAGACAGGAGACACATGGTCACATTTCCAGAGCCATCCACCCCAAAAGCAAACTGCACCCAAGGAACTGACACTGCCTGAGCACATCTGGCCATGCACACAGCAGTGTATCAGCTTTTATGGTCCAGAGAAAAACTGGTTATAGACAAACTGTAAAAGCATTAAAGGTACCTAAAGGTCCCATTCAACATGTGAAAAACCATGCTAAGTAACAGGCTGGGTGCTGGACAAGATTTTTCTGCTGCAAAGGTCCCTTTGTTACTCATGCCATGCTGAGACTTAAAGGCAATTTGGCCATATTTCCTACAGTAATAGCTTAAATTCCAGAGTAACTTCTGGTGGCATTTCAAATGATTCATTAGGAAGAGGTTTTGCAAACAGTACCTCACTTTACACAGGAGCTGGCACAAGATTTCAAGAAAAGTTTTAAATTGCACCAGTAACCGCAGGAATTACAGACAGAGATGTGTGGCTATTTTTCACTCCTGGTCTGACATACACCTAAGAACCTTCCAGCCTGGGTTAACAGCATAGTAACACAGTCAAACTCTCAGATGCATCCACCAATCATCTGCTACAGCTCCCACATTACTCACTTCTCTCAGACTCAGAGCTGGCTGCAAGATTGGGGATTTGATTGTTGTGTTTTAAACAGCAATGTCAACACAATTTACAAGACAGATGGGTTATTCCCCAGCTGCCAGGCCCACACCCCTCTTGGCCCTCCACTGGTTCCTTCCTTCCCTTGCATCAAGAGTTTGTAGGATAAGACAGGCCTCAGTAACAGAGTGAAAGCAGTGAGTTCATAAGGGTTAGCACACAAGTCACTGTCCCACACGCAAGGAACAGAATTCAGATCCTCCTGCTGGCTTTGCAGAAATTTCACCATGCATTTCTTTCAATATCTCTGGTTAAATCTTCCTCTAGACTTTGTATTGTGTTTGCATTTATAAAAATTCCAGCGAAAAAGAAAGGTGTCCTATCTTGGGCTGCTTTTTCATCTTTGATAAAAACCACTAGCCTGCAAATTTCCACCATTTCACAGGCCCTTTTTTAAGGTAAGAATTCTCCCTGCAGCTTGGTGAAGTTACGCTCTCCTACTGAGAAACAGTCTGGAACAACCATCCCACTTAAAAAGCTACTTCTGCAGAGGAGAAGCACAGTTTAAAGACCAATGTGCTTTAGCTCTGGAGCACTGATCTGCTGGGATTGAAAAAAAAATTGTCACCCTTCAGATTACAGCTTTTCCAGAGGGTTGTCAATGAATCTCAATGTTTTCAGAGGAAGATGTATTCTCTTGCTCTACATCTGAAGATTATGCAAGCAGATAACTTATCACTATGTAAATGAAGCCCAAACTGTTTCTTGTCCTCATAAAACAGATGAGAATTGTGAAAGCCAAGGGGGACAGTCTTCCACAGGAAGGAGAGAAGTACCTGGCTCCATTGGAGAGCTTGAGGATGACCTGGTTCTTCAAGTCATAGACCTTGCCAAGCCAGCAGTCATAAGCTATGTAGTCACCATACATGAAAGGCTGTGATGAAAACAGGAAACAAAGCTTTATAAATAATGGTTGTAGCTGGAGCCAATTTTTATCACTAAGACTAATTTTCATCCCAGAGGAGCTCATATCCTACTGTCTTCCCGCAGGCTGTGACTTGGGATGAGTTATGACATTCCTGCTCTTCACTCCCAAATTATCTTTATCTCAGAGGAAAAAGGAAAATGAAATCCTACCCCACCTCATCTCTGGAAATCACCTATCCACTCAAAGAGAGAAACAGATACATTTGAGACTGTTCCAGCTCAACAGAAACATGCTTGAGTCATCTCAGCATTTTTATGGCCTGTTTAAACAGCAGTGGTGTCGCAGCTCAGCAGCTCTGGACCACAGCCATGGGCTGCCCTGGTCAGGTTGCCACAAGAGCTTTCCACACTCAGAGCAGGAGTTCTCACAAAATTTAATGTCAGTCTAGCCCTTCAAGACAATTTGGTCTCAGCAATGTGATGAGAAACACAGAACAGATGGGGAGACAAGGAGATGCTGCATCATCTTCTGCCAGGGAGGTGGCTTGCAGCAAGATTAAAATAAAACCAAACTGCAGATGCATCTTGCACAACATGGATGCTTTGCCTTCAAGAGAGACTTGAAGTACAGCAGCATCCCTCCAAACCACCAGGCCCTGGCTCATGTGTATTTTGGCTGTGTTCTCACCCAGATATGCTGCAGGTCTTTGCTGTTGACAGGGTAAAGGATGCAGTTGGTTCCCACCAGCTTCACAGCACACTCAATATTGACGTCAATTACGGTTCCACACTGACTGTCCTGAAAATACAAAAGGGAAAAAAGGTTTGTTACCTAGGGAAGGTCCTAGATACAAATGTATGTGTTTTGTGTCCAACTCCTAAATTCAGAGACAAATAAAGTTTAATACTAAACCCTCTTTTACCCTTCATGTCCTTGTGAAATGCAGGGGCATTTCACACAACGCTATGAGAGCTCAGAAGGTGAGATCACTATTACAGACCTGTAGTGTTTTCTTCCCAGTTAGAACCTGAAATAGCTGCTAAAGCAGAGACTCCTGCACCTGGTCAAATAAGACCACACTATATCAGGTGATTAGGATTTACTTGCTTTAAAATCTGCCTGGCTCCCCAGCTCCACAGAATCACCATGCAGGTACTGCCCTGAGTCAGCAGGGTTAGATCAGCAAAGGCAGGGGTAGATCAGCAACAAAACAGAAGTTCTTTAAAGCTGTTTTGACTTCAACTCACATAATTTTGCAGGATGCTATAAATGGTCTTTATTTTGTGTCATACTGAAAAAAAAATATCTGGCACCTGTGGTCAAATTTCAACATTTGCAGCCAGATAATTTACAGTTGGTCTAATTATAAGATGGTCTGTCATTATCTCCCTTACTTTTTAACAAAGTTTTAATCTTTTTTGCCCCTAAGAAAAGAAGGCATGCTGTTAGGAGCCTTCTGGGGGCAGCTTGGCAGGGAGCACACAATGTGCATGTTGCTCACACATATGGTGGAGGCCTGCAAGGAAGGGCTGCTAACCCAAACACTGTCAAAGGCAGCAGCTGCCTTGGCCTCCTGACAGCTGGGACAATCGATACTCTTATTTATTAAAGACCACAAGTCCATTATCAAAGCTGACTGAGGACCAGCATGACAAATGCCCTGGTATGAGCTGTCCTTATCTCAAACATCAAGGTCTCTGCTCCAGCAGGACTTGAGCACAACACTCAAAGGGCTTATATCCTGCAAGAACTCTTTGCTCAGTTCTGTTCTTTCAACCACGGGAAGTGTTCAGACAAGGCTTTCACTCAGAGCTCTGGGCAGCCCTTGTGGGAGTTCATGAGTTTGCTGGTGCTCAACTCATTCAGTTTCATCTTGAGGACTGGCAGCTGGAACAAAGACAGTCCAGGATAATTCCTGGATAGACTGCTCAGTCTTTTTGGCTGGCTTGCTTTCCACCTGCCTGCTGCTAGTTCTGTCCTCACACCCCACCAGCCCTGTGCCCTGCAGCCCCAAGGCAATGGGATCAGGAGATGGACCTGCCCCAGGCAGAGCTGTGCCAGCACAGCCAGGAGGGCTGGGAGAACCAGGCTGGAAGACCCCAAAGCAGCAGAGGTTTATTCCCTTCAGCTGCTCCACATCTCACTCCCATTCCTTTCAGAAGGGCTGGGAAGTAAAAGGAACCTTTCCCAGCTTCAGCTCCATCACAACAGACTGCAGCTTCACTTGTTGCCTGCACAGGCTGCCAGGAAAGAGCCCAGCAGAGCTGTACCATCACTCTCACCTGAAAAGGGTTGGCCAGAACTACATTGGCTTCACAACAGCTGCTGCCAGCACCATTTGAGCCGTGGGATGAGTGAGGCCTGCTCAGAAGTGGCACCTGCTCAACAAACCCACAGTTTCTGCAGGCTACAGCACAGCCACCTGCCCTGCTTTTCCTCCAGAGTAAGCTAAAACAAGTATACCCACATCATCTTGGTGCTGTGCTTTACAGTTCATGCCCTGTGTTTTAGACTGTTAGTCAGAATCAAAAAACCCTCCAGAAACAAATTCCTTGCCCTACACTGCACATTTCAGAATTTATTTTTTTCTTTATCAGCAGCCAACATGACAGCAGCTCTGAGACATGATACAATCTAACACCTGTGATTTCTGTAGATCATATTGTCTCCTGGTCTAAAACCCCTTTAATGGATGATGAAAGTATAGCAGCAATAAAACCAGGACTAGAACGACTGATGTGCTTCAGCACCTTCTGCTTGTTCTCTAAGTGAGTTTCCCCATGGAGAAGGTACCTGTGCCACCCTAAAGGTGCCTCCCACCTAACACATTTGGGTGCTATTAGTGACTGCCAAGAGCAACAGGTTTAGCTCAGCTAAACTGAGCTTCTCCTTCCAGTTATAAAATGCTTGAGCAAGTGCAGAGCCCTGTGTGTGGTCAAGAAAGCAGAGATCAATGTTGTGAGCAGCCCCAGGACCTACAGGGCTGTCAGATCAGTTCTCCTCCCTCACCTGTCACTGAACCTTCCCTTACTATGAGTTTACTTATTTTCCTACATTTCAAGTAGGGAAATAAGTAAACTCATAATAAAGGAAGGTTCAGGGGAACATTAGCCTGTGACAGAGGATGCAGATTTGCAGGCTGAGGGGTTCTGCTGAATCACTCTCAGTTTATAGCAGTGCTCAGCAGTGCAGTCCCAGAAAGAGACATGGCCAACTTGTCTCATCTTCCAGGGCAGGTCCTCAGCTGGGCACAGCCCAAACACACCTTTCATTAGCTGATCCCATTAAAGGAGGGGCCAAATGAAACCAGGTTACATTTCAGAGTTCTGTTACGATTATCAATTTTCATCAATTCCAATAACAGAACTGGAAAAGGGAGGTGACTGAACTGAATGAGGAGAGCTGATGGGTTCAAGCCCCACTCACTCCACAATTGAGACCTTGCTCCTGCCTCTTCTGGTACCCTGACATCATGCACCATACTGGAGATACTGAACGTTTAAGCAGTGAATGGATTCCTTCCCCATCAGAGACAAGGCTTTAAGGAAGACCAGCAAAGTCCCATCCAAGAGCACAGCAGCTCTGGAAACACAGCCTTCAATCCCATATCTGCTACCTCCCATCCTTCTACTCTTTCCTCAGCTAATAACTCTTTTCTAATAAGAGGATCTTTATACCACTGTAATTCCTTTGTTTAAAAGGGACAGCATAGCCCAGCATCCTTTGAAGCAACAAAATCCAGGTGTTTGACAGATTACAGACCTACTTCCTACCTTTTCCCCAAACTAGCATCACCTGGAAGTCACCTGGAAAAATTAACTTTCCACTTTTCCTGCTTCTCATCCAGCTGGATTAGACTTTCAGGCACAACTGCACTCAGTGAAAATGATCTCATTTTATGCATTTCCCCCTGAAGCAGTCTTTTCCCACACTCAATGCTCAATGAGAAGCACACGGATTTGAGTCAGCTCCCTCTCTTGAGGAACAGAGGATTTCGAGTCCTTCCCGCTCAAGGTTAAAAACAAGCCTTAAGAGAGTGTGTTGAATACAGAATAAGTTCCACATTCTCCATTTGCCAGGCCAACTGGCGCAGGGCAACCATCCCACATCCTGAATTTGGCAGGCTGACACCCGCAGGTTTTCTATTTTAAACACTCCTGTAATTTTTGGAATATGTCTGTTAGCAAGTGAAGGTTTTCTTTGGGATAAAGGGGGTTTATTGTTTAATTTACCACATATTGTTTGATTTAAAAACATTTGAGGGTGAGGAAATATATCAGATTTGTTACGCTTTCTAATAGAGAGAAATTGAGTTATAATCTCACCATTCCATCAATTTAAAAAATGAAGTTATTGAGCACAAGGGTCAAGAAAATACCATTATTTAAATATGCAAACTGACAAAAATGAATGTGCAAGGCAACTGCTGGGTACATATCTACCAAAACATGTGCAGCAAGCCAGGGGAGCCAATTTCTGCTCAAATGAGAATGGAAATTGCAAACAAAAGCAGCACATCCATGTTTGCCAAGAGGAGAACAACCTGCTGTCCTGAAAGCTTACAATGACTTTAAGAAGCACTGGATAACAAACAGTTGAGAGATAGGACTCAAAGCATCCCCCTGAGTGAGAAGAATATACTGAGAGCTCCAGCTGTGCCAGGTACAACACTGTGAACAGCTGATAACTCCAGTTGCTACCTGTTCATTGTTTCGGGTGAGAACTCTTTCATAAAATTGCATTTTTAGAAATATATGTTGACTTCAAATTTCCATTTCAAACAACCATTAAATTTCTTAAGGAAATACTTTGCTTCAGCAATTTTCAAATTATCATTCAAGCATTTTATTCCTTTTTTTTTTTCTTTGTAATATACCATGAAAAAGGGGATGGGTTTACTTTTATTAATTGACAAAAAAAAGGCTTTATTTAAAAACAATAAAAACCCAAACAAGCCAGGCAGGTCAGAGAAAAGCCTTCTCTCTCCCTACACCAGGCTGCACACCATGTGGTGCAAGTGCAGCAGCTAGTGGCCAGCTGCTTCCTTCACCACAGCCTTGGTAGCCACATTGCTGGAATCAAGTCAAGAGAAGGCAGAGGCAAGCACATGGCAGGGCCATATGGCTCAGGGTTAGAGGTTACGTCTGAGCCACAGCAAAAAACTGCCAACCTTGCTGAGCTCCTAAAGAGAGCACATCCCATCTGATCATTGATACTCAACAATCTCCCCAGTATTACCCACACAACCCCCAAACCCACACATCTGTGGTAGACACAAGTGCCATACAACTAGAACAGAGCGGTTGGGACATGGGACAGCATTCAGAAAGAGCAAAGAGAACAATTATCAGCTGCTGTTCAAGAACCAGCTTGCTTTCTGTCAACCTAGCTGTCCTGGATGCTCCAGCAGTGTTGGGTTTACTGCATTTCTGGGAGAAGCTGGAAAAGATGCTGCTTACTGCAGATTGAGAGGTGTGTCTGAGAACATCCCCTCCAAACTCTACCAGAGCACACAAAGAGGCAAAGGCAAGAGTGGAACTGGGATCTGCTCCCACTTCAACCTCCCTGTTAGGTCTGGGGGAGCAGGTCCACAGTCTCCAGGTCTCAGAATGGATTAATGTAAAACTTTAAGAATGGCAGGATAGACAGGATTCTTGTCTCCTTCCCTGACCATGACCAGGATTGCTTGCTCAGGAGACCTTTGCAGATATGCAACTGTAGAGAGGCAAATTCCATTTTCACTGGATGCAGCTAAGTCTATTCAACAGACTAAAAATAGAAGTGTGCTCAAAGCATTACTGTCCAGCTCCATTCAGGCAATTTGGCAACTCTTAGAAATTCATGCAGCAGTATCACAATCAAAAAAGGACAAAGGAAAAAAAGCACTTACACTGGAGCTCATGTGTCTGACCACATCTCGAGGGACCACTGAGCGATCTTCAAGCTTCAGCTAAGGAGAAAGAGAGAGATTTGCTTTAGTGATGACCCCAGCTGACAGTCAGAAATAACATGACAAATACAAATGCACAGTATCCCAACCCTCCAGACAGAGGAGGATTGCAGTGGAGGATGCTGAGGCACTTCCATACACAGAGTTAATCCTCTTGGCACAGCTGCAAAATCCAGTTGACAGATCTGACATCAGCAACCAGGGGATCCATCCATGACTGTGCTCTAAGTCAGCAGACACATCAAAAAGGGTGCAGACATTGACTCATTCATCCCCTCAAGTCTCCCTTCTCCTCTTCTTCTGCCTGCACCACGCATCATTCCCTACCCACATCCAGTCTATGTAGTAGAGAAGACAGAAGACATACAAAGCAGCACATCACACCACAGTTCTGCATCTCATCCTGCATGCTTTTCACCCAAGATACTCCCAAATATCTGTGGGAAGCCTGTTTGGTCAGGGACACATAAAGCAAGGTCTTGTACAGTAAGAAGTCTTGGCTGGCAGGAGAATAGGTGAAAAATCCACTGCAGCAAAGACTTGTCTTGGAAAAAAAACATGAAAAGAAATGGCTGTTTCTGCACTTAGAAGCTCTCAGGTACACACAGGCAACAAAACAACAATAACACCACAGATAAAGTCAAAGCACTGCTTATTCCAGCTCCTGCTAAAGCACTTGCTGGCAAAGAGCTCGCTCCGGAAACAAAGGATGTGGTTGGACCATCCTCACATACCCCACAGCAGCTCACACAGACCTGTGGGCACCAGGAGTGCTCCTCGAAAGGGAATGTTATCACTTGATGAATCTCCAGTGATTAACCAAGTGATGTCCTTCCAAAAGTGGCTCTTCATGCAGCTGTTTCAGTGACCTCAAGACTACTTGCAGGCTATTTCATTAAGTGTTTTCAGCAAGCTTAAAACTATAAAATGCAGCTGCCATTGAATACACTGGAATGCTACATTAGGGATGATGTCCCACAGGAGGCCACAAGGCTGAATTCCAATTTCAGGCTTGCTCAGCCTCCCAACAACTCAGGTAAAATCTCCCTGAACAGGGAGAAGCCTCATCTGCCTTTCAGTGGTCCAGAAGTTATCTGCATTGGTACACCACTCTGAGCCCTGCAAACACACTAATGACACACTCTGTGCTCTGGGAAGTGCCACATGAATGCACCACTGGGGACAGAGCCTCTCTCACATGTCACTTTCAGACCCAACCGTGCCACTGCTGCTGCATTCCTGCCTTTTACTTCTTCACCCCCAGCCTGAACTCCACTGTGCTTTGTCAGCATTTCATCCTAACCCACTCCCTGACTTACAGCCTGCTTTACTAAATTAGTCCAATCTATAATCCAAGAACAGGATCTGGAATCAAACCAAAGAACCTGGGCATTTATCGTCTTCTTGACTGCGTGTTTCAGTCAGAGAGGAAGAGACCCAGCCAGGCAGGCTTTTAGACCCAACTTCTGGAGTCGGAACCGCATCACAGTGGGAAACCTGAACCCCACAGCACATTCCCAGATTGTAAAAAGTGTTTTCACTGCCTCCCACATCCCACTGCGGTATATAGATAGATATGAATTTTTATACAGCTTTCTAAAATTATTTGTTAAAGTAAGTACTGTATAGGCAGCCTTTTAAAATTCAGAATCAGGCTGCAACCTTCTCATTCCAGTAAGTACTCAAGCATGAGCAGCAGTTTGGGTATTGTAACTGAAGTATTCTCGCTGCACAGCTCCAAGTGTATGATGATAGTTTCATTTCAAAATGCATTAGGGCTTAAACTGATGCATTATGTTTCCACACATCACTAAGGCACACTGCTCCCTGTGATGCAGCTCTGAAGAACCCGGATCATCAAGATGATTCGATTGTTACCCAGCAGCAGAAGCAGCAGCAATATCTTTGGGTTAGTCAATGCTGGTAAATCACAGAAGCTGTAAATCAGCAGCATTCCCATATTGTTATTCTTCCTCAAGAATATAATCATTCAAATTCTTCCCAAAGCAAAGCATAAAACTTTCTCTACAGAGGGTCTATATTTAACATATTTTCACGTCTCTTGGCTTTTAAAGGCAGCACTATTTTCAGCTTCATGTGCCAGACCCACCTGTCTCAGTTGCAAGGAAAAGCAAGCCAAGGAGCAGGCAGAATGCCAGCATCAGCAATAAATACTTCACAGGTCTGTCATGTCACAAAAGACTCAAAACCCACAAAAAACCCAACCAGAGTAAGCTGTAATGGCTGTTGATGAACACAACAGTTCAGTCATTCCCCTTGTCCTCTGTCACATCCAGAGCAATGTGATCATCATCGGAGGGACAGCCCCCTCCCTCAGCACTGAGGGAATTCTGTTGCAGAAGCACTTTTAAAATAGGTCCTCAGCTCAGTTGCTATATTTACCTCTAAGAAAGTCAGTATTTCATGGCTGGGTTTATGTTCTAGCCATGTGCCTCAGTAATAGCCCCAAGAATGAGAAACAGCAGTTTCCCAGAGATGCTCTGAGGAACTAAATGCTCCTGTATACCAAGGTGAGCTTCCTCCACAAATGCAAGATGTGATTTTTGTTGCTTTTTTAAAAAATAAATTCACTATTACACATGTTAAATAGTGCAAACCAAAGACACTCATCACTACACACACATTTTACCCTGGTGAAGAGGGATGACACACCCAGCCTGGGGTCAGTTATGTTCCTTACAGCCTTGACTGCAAAATGAAGTGGCAGAATAGCTCTGGCCCCCGTTTATTTCCTTTGCTATTCAGATACTCTCGTGGTGCTCAGCACTGAATCAGTGCCTGAGCTCCACAGCAAATTTACTCATCAAAAGGCAGCAGCTGCAATCTGGAGAACACCTGATACTTTAGCAGGGCTGATGATGCTCTCAAACCACATACAGCAGGAGGTAATTCTGGTTTTCAAATTCTGATTTTCTGCATAGAGAACAGGCACCAACAAGACCACATTCCCCTTCTCAGCTGAGTCATCTCACCTCAAACAAAGTAAGGGAGCCATCAGGGCTTACACCTGGAACTGGGCAGACTGGGAGAGGACGGACATTTCCACTGAGCACTAACTCATTAAGCCTTGGGAACCTTCTGCTTTCATCCACTTGCCTAAATTTTTATTACAAACTTGTCATTTGAAAAAAAAAATCTTTGTGGTTTGGGTTTTGTTTGTTTAAACTAACAGCAGAGGTTGAGAGAGATGTCTGTGACAGAAAACTGGATCCTCACTTTAGCAAACCATTTGGCAGTGAGGTGCAAATTTCCCCAGGCAGGGGTGGGCTAAACTCCCACTGTAACTCTCTGGGTTTAATCTCTCAAATCCATTGAACAAATGCAGGACTAAGTGCCAATTTTCCTCTCCAACAACTCCCTGCTGACAGGAGCTCAAAACCAGAACAATTTACTTTGATAATCTGGACTAGCCACAAATGCCACGTATTGTGGCAAGTAAATAAGCAACAATCACTTCTGAAGTTCAGTGGCAAATAATATAGGAATTGCTGGGACTGAAACAGGGACAACCAGCCCTGGGTGGTGTGTATACAAACTGAATACTGGAGATACTCAGTAGAGGCATAAATCCCTGGTTTCTCTTTGCATACCTAAAGCAGAGGTTAAATTCACTAATTAGCAATTTAGGTTTGCTTGTACATTACTGGTACCCAACAGTGGATAAATCCACTTCCACACAGGCTCCAGCTACCACTGTCATCATCCCTCAGAATGCTTTTTTCCAAAAAAGGAGAAAGGACAACTCATTCATGCTTAGTGCAAACACATACCATCCCTTCCTATTCCCACACAGTTTCTTTTCTGCATGGGGCAGGAATCTTGGTATTTCACTTTAGGTGGTAATTTTACCTGCAAAATAGCATCTTGGTTTGCTACTGTCACATTGCACTCCAGGTAGACAATACTGTCAAAGGAAGTAGGGATGAAAAAACTGCTCCACACATCCCAAAAACAAAAGCTGAGGACAAGTTTAAACACAGACAGGAACCTGAATGCATCAACACACAGTCCTTGGTTGTTCAGTGTCAAATATGCCAGGACATACCTTCCTTCAAAGGAACTGACTGCTGAGCTGCACTGCAGGTTCAACCCACACTGGGACACCAGGAAGGACAGGGGACCTTGGCACTGTGACTCAACACTCAGCTATGCACAGATTTAGGGGCACACCTTTCACCTGATCAGTCATGGTTTTACAGCTGCATTTCTGCTCAGCTGCCCAGCAACAGAGAGCACCCTGGCTGTGGGAGAGGGGACCTGAGCCAGGATAATGCCTGCCAGTGCCAACTCCTGTTTTAAAGTTCATGCTCTGCCAGTGCTGTCTCAGATTCTGGAGCAGCTGAGGGAGCTGGGGAGGCTCAGGGGGCACCTCTTCCTTCTTTGCAACTCCCTGGTGGAAGCTGTAGCCAGGTGGGGGTCAGGCTCCTCTCCCAAGTAACAAGACAAGAGGAAGCAGCCTCACATTGTGCCAGGAGAGCTTTAGACCGGATATTTGGAAAACACAGCCTTCATCAAGAAGTCTGTCAAGCTCTGGCACAGGCTGCCCAGGGAAGTGGCAGAGTCACCATCCTTGGAGGGATTTAAAGATGTGCAGCTATAGCATTTGAGGACATCATTTAGTGGTGGGTTCAGCAGTGCTGAGTTAATGGTTGAACTCAAACGTCTTTTCCAACCTAAAGAATTGCAATGTGTGACCAACAAAGAATTACATTTGCTTAAGGGTGATAGTGTGATCCCACAGCCTTTACCTCCAACACAATCACTGTGGTGACAACATCACTTTCTATTCCTGACACATTCTGAATTTCATCCTCCAAAACAAGAGCTCTGAAAACAAGCTCATACAGATGGAGGAGAAAAAGCAGCTCAAACACATTGGTATCTGCTTATAAAAATGAGAATACAAAGCACCACAAAAAAAACCCAAAAAACAAACAGAGAGGAAAGTACAATGCTGGATATGAAACTCTGTATGTTGACCTGAACTCCTGTATGATGGTTCAGACATTTCTCCAGCTGACTCAGAAGTGAATTATCTATTATGAAAGCTGCTTCTGCCTCTTGACTTAAACAAGGAGTTGGACAGCAGTGGCCACCACGAGGGCAGAGAGGCCAGGCACAGACCTGTCACTTCTAGTCAGTCTGGGCTACGTGTCCATCTCACAGGTCCCAACCCTCCCCTTGCACATCTTGTGTAACTGATCTCATTTAAAGCTCTGCTCCCAGGCTCTGCGCCTACAACCGTAAACAAAAAAAGTAAAAAAAGAAGGAATTACTTGCAATTTTGTGAAGCCTATTTTGGATTCCCTCAATGGGACTAAGAAAGAAAGTGTGAGGAGAAAAATAATAATGCCTTTTTTAGATGTATTATAATTCTCTAGCCTCCTTTTTAGTCAAGTCAATGTTTTAACCATAGAAAACGTCACACTTTTCTTTTTGCAACAATGGACCAACACTGTGATGGAGGAGACGTGAGTTAGGTACCTGATTTCTGTCCAGCATTAACAGTTAGAACTTTAGACTCACAGAGATGGAGGGGTTTTTTAAGCTGTACTGGAGAGTTCTCCTGGCAAGTCGACATCTGAATCTGTTCTGGAGTTAAAAATGAATCCACTCCCTGGGACATTCCTCCAGGGTCACCAGGACTGTCAGTATCCTACGATCCCCATATTTGCATTCTGGTTTGAATGGACAACACGTACCTGAGACCTTGGAAGTTGCCATGGAAACTTGTAACATCAATGGCCAGAAGAAGAAAATATACAGGTTAAGAGCAAGCCACAGGGAAAGCAACTACAGCAGCAACAGGTAACAAGGCACGACAGACCTCTCCAGACCTCAGTACCACACTCCACAGCCAGTTAAAGCTAAATCCAAATGCCTGGTGCTGGGAAAAGGTAAAACCTTGCTGCACTGAGCCAACAGGCTCCTTGGAAGTGTTTTGAAAGACCTGGACAGCCTCTCAGCACCTGAAACAGGACATGATGTACCACAGTTCCCATGCCTGGTTTGTAAACCCAAAAGCAAATAGATCCTTTTCTCCAGTCCTGACTGAAGCTCTGACTTGGAAACCTCCAGCAGATGTGCTGGTTTGTGACTGGGACCACTGCCAGGCTCTTACTGGGGGTTAAGAGGAAACCTCCTACTACATGAAGCAGCTGCTGGCCACCACCAGCTCCAGCCCCAGGCACGAGGAGAAAACAAAGCAGCTCCAGAGCTGCCCTGGCACTGGAATGGCTGTGGAATGGGTGCTCATGGAAATGGGCAGAAGAGAGCACAACTGCCAGCAGCCAACCCAACTCAGCATCCCTCAGTTCTCATTTTTTTAACTTTAAGGTCTGATTACACACCCAAGTTCACTTCAGCTAAAACAGTAGTATAGCAATCAACTCAACACAAGCTGTTTTTATTTTAAAACTAGATGAGGTGTCCAAAAAAGCAAGTCAGCTAAATATAGCATGGATACACCAAGTTAGATGACAAAGGTTCAGAAATTCAACGACCCAGAAGATCTGAAGCCAAGATATTTTAATATCTTTTCAGTACCAACACATTACCAATGGCATCACATACTACACTCCTGGAAAAATATGTTCCATATCCAAATTCACTTCCTGTGAAAGACTTGTGTTACATTGACCAGATTGCACATGAGCAGTGGAAAAAAGCAAGAGGAGAGAAGATAAAACAACAACAGAGAATCCTCTGGAAGCTCAAAGTTGATTCATACTGTGACATTTGAAGTGGCACATGTTGCTTCACTTCTAACCAAAGTTTTCCAGCCATGCTGGGTTTTTATGGGAAAGAAAGATTGGCAAATGGGAATGAAGACAGACTACTAGAAACTTAAGACTCCTGAGAACTAAAATTCTACTATCCAGAAGAGCTGAACAATGAGCTACACAATACAAAGGGTTTTAAAATCAGCCCTTGAGGGATGCAGCTGCAAAAATATGAAAATAAATCTTTTGCACTCATCAGTACAAAAATTCTGCCTCTGACACCTCCTGGCTACTCCTACATGGCAACACAAGTAGTCTGCAGCCCTTCCAGACAAAAAATTCAAAATCTGCTGGAGACAGGAGGCTGTGGAGGCTCCTGCATTACTTACAGAAGAAGGATACCCTGTGCTGGGGCAGGGCCTAAACTTTTGCCTGCACAAGTATTAAATGTGTAGTATGTGGCTTCCCACACCAGCACAGAACTGAGCTGGTCACTGCTCTGCCACATAACTCATACCTTTAATTCACAGAACGGTTTGGGCTGGAAGGGACTTTAAAACCATCTCGTTCCACCCTCTGCCATGGGCAGGGACACCTTCCACTATCCCAGGTTGCTCCAAGCCCTGTCCAATCTGGCCATAAACACTTCCAGGGATGGGGGAGCAGCAACTTGTCTGGGCAACCCGTAGACACATGGAGATTTTCACCCATTTTACTTCAGCATCATCCTGCATTTTCATAATGTCATGATATTGCTTGTCATCTGAAAGCATTCAAAGAATCACAAAAGAAGAAAATATTTAAGTTACTTAGGTATTGCATCAGGAGATTAAAAATTTGTTCAATATGAACAACTGAACTCTTAAGAGCTTTGAGTGACTCAGGAAGCACAGCTCCATTTGGTGTGGTCAAAGCAGGGGAAGGACAGTGAGCAGGATCTTTGTTTCCTGTATTCTGTGCAAGAGTCCAAAAGCTTGTTCAAGAGCCTGCTTTGGGCAGTGCAGAACACTCCTCTGGGAAAGGTCAGGTTGATGATTAACTCAGGTACAGAGGGACAGAACAGGGGTGGACAGCAGGGGTGCCAAAATGCTCCCCAGATCTGAAATAAATGCTTTAGAACACTTCACAGAGGGAAAGATGAAACCAAGACAGCTTGGCATGGCAGCAGCTCTACCTGCAGGCAGTCACCTGATCACAGATTACAATTCTTTTGTTCGTGCAACCAGCAGCTCTGGATCTGCCAATCATCCAACACTCAGCACAAACTAACATCCACCACTGAGCCAACCCCAAACAGTGCCTGTTACCTGCTAACTACTGTGGATTAATAATACAGTTTGAACATAACAATTTGTTTCAGAAAACAAGAAAAAGGCATGGCCTAAAGCAGAATTCCCTAATTAGCTCATGAAGATTCCATCAGTGGTAGGGATGAACACAGCAGTTTCCAGCCCCGGGCCAGCACACACTGCTCTAACACACACTTGCCTGACACCAGTTGAATGTCTACAGAACTCTAAAGCCCTGTACTTAGGGAACACGATTTTTTATCTAAGTACACACAAGTTATATCCAGGGCTGCCAGAGCCAGGCAGCACCTGCCATCACGTAGAGTCACTGAGTAAACAACAAGTGAGTTCGTGGCAGGCAGCAAAGAAGAGAAGTCTCTGCAACACGCACAGGAGACCAGGCAATCTGAAAAATGAGAACCTGATCACTGGCTCCACATCACTATTCCCTTTTAACACTGCTAGAGGTGCAGGGAGGCTTGTAGCACAGCAGCTTCAAAATCCAGCTGTGTCATTAGTTCTGATAATCTCCCAACGCTGTGAAGCCTCCCTGGGGACCTGCAGCTCTCGTAAGACAAAGTGACAGCTCAGTAATTTGTCTTTATGACATATTACGGAGACACAGAAGCCTGAAGTCACTCAGTTGATTCCCTTCCAACTTCAGGCTGAAGCTTCCTGAGTCTCCCCTATTTTCATGCTGATCCACAATGGATTTGTAGCTACTTTTATTCCTGTTCATATTTCTGATCACACAATCTATTGTTTTTTATTTTTGGGTAATAAGTACAAAACTCCTTCCACAGTGAAGTTCTGGTCTTTTAGTCACAGCCAAACAATGCAGGATCCTCCCCTCCTCCCAACAAATATCACCTTTGAGCCTCCTCGCAGAAAGACACTGAAAGATTCTACTTTTCTTTTCCAAAAGGTAGAATTTGGTTAAAAAGTCTGAATAAATCACTGGATGAAAATAAAGTTTACTGTAATTATAACATGGGTAAATGCTATGCTCTGGAGCAGAAGAATCTGGCTTTAACAGAAATCTTTTGCTAAGTAAAAGTAAATCTTCTACTTGGATTTCCCTTGTCCAAGAAGTATTATTTATTTTACTGGCAACAAATCACTCCTGTGGCTCCGCATATTTACATGACATTTTGGAAAACACTACAACACAGATTCCCTGGTCCAGTGAACGCACAACTCTGAAAATGAAATACAAGGCAGTAATCCAAAGGAAAGAAGATAAGACAACAAGAAGGTTGCTGGGTTGTTATTATTTAAAGGAAAATAAGTAGGTTTGGGAGCATTTCCCAGAAGAGAGAATGTGACTGGGAAAGAGGAGGATCCTGGAAGTAGACAGCAAAGCTGCATAAACAACAGCCACTCTCAGCTCTTCAGTGTCCTCAGCCTCACTTTCCTGTCTGCTGTGTAAATGCTCAACACCACCATGTACCCACATGTGCCAGCCTGGGTTGGGTGCCTGAAAAAGGGGTAAAGCAGCAAAGACAACCTGGTATCTAAAGAAAAAAAACTACAGAGGAGTTTGAATTTTGCCAACCTTGTCCATCAAGTGCTCTTTGTTCAAACAGTGCATTCCATACTCAGTCCCATCAATCAAGAACCAGGACTTTCATCTGGGAACACAATCAAATCCTGTGTCTGCAAAAAGATTTACAAAACTTTAGAGGAAAAAAAAAAAGTAAAAATAATTCAGAATGTATGAACATAATGATGCCCAGCATAAAGATATAGAAGGGTTAAGTTCAAAAGTATATGGCTATAACTAGAAAACATGTGAAGATCTTTCAAGAGAATATTTAGTGATTAGGAAGTCAGTTAGAATCCTGTAGGGAATCTTTCAAAGATGTCCTCAGTTACAGAATTTAATCTAGATGTTGGATTTTCATTCTTAGCAGCAAATAGTAGTAAACAATTATCTCCCTTCTCAGTGTTTACAGTTCTTGCCTCATGTACTCAGTCTTCTGGGTACAGCAGTTCTGGGAACATCAACTGTTAAACAGAAAAGACAAAAGGATCATCCCCAGGTGCAATGTCCCAAAAGCACAGATTATTACAGGACACCCTCTCCCATCTTCTCACAGTAAAATGGCTGAGTAAAAGCAGTAACACCCTCCTATCACCTCTGTGTATTTGAGGAAAGCTTGACCAGGAGCAGTGCTCCAGCACCAGATGGCACTGTTACCTGAGGAAAACCACAGGAGACCGGAGTTACAAGCAGGAGGAGCTGGTTGAGAGAAGGAAGCAGGAAAGTGGACAATAGTTTGCCTGTACATCAGCCAACACGGCTCCCACAGTAAAGCCTCACCCAAAGCACAAATCACAGCCAGCAATCCCCAGGAAGAACCTGCTGTGAGGAACCCAGCAGCTCCACAGAGCCCTAAGCCCAGGGTGGTGACAAGAGATGCCTGGTTCCAACAGGAATGGCTGCAGAGACGCTGGTGAACACCTGAACACGCAGGTGAAAGCAATGGCTGTGCTGCTCTTTTGGCAGCATCTCATAAGCTCCGAGGGAGATGCATTTGACTGGTAGAGGAAACTCCCTGAGGAGCTCACATGGATGCTGACACCACCCAGTGCGACAGGAAGAAGAGAATCCCATTTAAGCCTCCAGTCTGGATTCCCAGGATTCCCAACAGCACATTGTTTTAACTTGCCAATTAAGCTGTGTACCTCCCTGTGTGCAAAAACAGTCTGTCCAGTAGCTCTTCTGTTTACCTGAAGCTAAAGAATTCCTTAAATTGTTGCTTTGGGAGGGAGATGGCGGTTATTATGCAACAGGTTTTCCAGGTTCTTGCTGGACCTGGATGGATGGGGATGCCATCTGGACAGCATCAGCAGCACAGCAATTAGTCACTGGACACTCTGGGCTGCATTTGGGGCTTACTGCCAGGTCTGGAGGGAAGAGTGGGGCTGCTCAGATCTCCATCTGCCTTTCAGAGGATAAAAAAAGATACTGCGAGGAAATCTGTGTGATTTCTGCTGCTGGCCAATTCACTCTCAAGGCACAAGAGATGTACCTCACCTTTCTACATCTTTGAGAGTAGAAGTAAAGAGAGTATCCACAAAAAATATTCCTTTGCCCCACATTCCTGGAGTAAACCAGGGTGGGCTCTTTTGCTGAGCTAAACTCTGCTGGGTTGGTGCTGACTCTGTGCTACCATCCTCCTTCCCCTTTGCAATCAGGTTGGCAGCAGAAACTCCTCATTAGCCCACAGCAAAAAATCCACCTTGCAAAAACTGCAAGGGAAGAACAAGAGGGAGACATATCAACAGAAAATCACCGTGTCTGCTTTCCAGCTGGTTAGCTCATTTGCTGCTGCTGTGAATACAAACCAGCCATTTAAATTAGCTTCTAATTGTTCACAATTATTCAGACACAGCATAACCTGCAAGCAGGAAGACGTCAGGCAAGTAGGAGAGAAAGAATGGTTTCAGATGCCTTGACAAGATTCACATATTCATGCCTTGCAAGTCTCACAGCCTGCCATCTCCAGCAATGCTGCCTCTCTCACAGACCCCCCAGATTGCAGAGGAAGGAGATAATCCATGCGTGCTTCTACACTTCAGGTTTCTACTCCTTCCTGCTCCCATTTTTGGACTGGTTCAAAAATTAAACCAATAATATTTTGGTCTACTCCAGTCGTTCACAGTCTCTGCACACACAGGCAGTTTGAGCAACACTATTTATAAAGCTGCTTAAAATTCTGGACACAGGCAGAGCTCTTTGATAGGATGTCAGCCATGCGACACCCGAGTGTAGGAGGTTGACACAGGATGGTTAGTGTAATACAGCCCACTCTCCTTTCCCTTTCTTTCACCCAGAGCCTCCACTACCACCCTCACAGGAGTCCCTTCCCCCACAGACAGCAATGTTTCACAATTGCTGCAATTTTCTCTCCTAGGGAAGATGTTAGTGTGTTATCCTTAAATCCCTAGTGTGCCTGTTTTAGTTCACATATGAGACTCAGTGCAAGTCCAGTCTGCAGGTCAAATTACTTTAGGGGACTGAATCCAGATATATCTTAAGGAAAAAATTCCCCCACATTCAGCCCTGTTTGGATCCAGAGTTAGAGCACTGCCACAGAGCCAAAACACTCAAATAGGTCTAGGAACCTCAGCAAATTTAATAAACTTGAGCAAGAATATTTTATCAAGTACAGAAACTCCTAGAGGAGACAAAATAACCCTGAAAAGCAATGTATAAATAGCTGTAGCTGAAAGCACAGCAAATGCTGTGTCATGCCACATTCCCAAGTCAATCCCAGGCAGCGAGCCCATGAAGCTGCCCAGCCTCCCTTGTACCTTCTCCGACTTTCATGCCTGCTCTGGAATCAGAGCATCCCCCTGGAGGAATATTCCTGGTGGATCTCACATGCTGAACACACTCCCCAAACACACTGCAGTGCCTTAGTGCTCTGTTACACAGCAGGAATGCTGCATGGACACACAGGCTGCCTGCAGCCCCAGAAGACAGAGGCAGTGGATTCCAGAGGCAGATCAGGACCTGGCTAGCTCAGCTGAGAAATAAATACAAGATGCTCAGGCTGGCCTTGGGGGCAGCTTCCACAGCTAGTGATTAAGAGCACTCTGGGGACACCCAAATTTAGCTGACAAGGAAACCAGTGGTACTGTCTCCTTGTGGGGACACAGCCAGGGCAGAGGTCTGAGGTCACCTCACTCCCTCCTGGCACAGAGCAAAGGCAAACACTGCTTTAAGAGGTACAATGGCCAGTGCTTGCTCCAGGCAGAGCAAGCATTCTGCAAAGGCTTCCTGTTAACACGCCTCTGAGCCAGCTGTAGCTACAGTTAAGTCAGACACTGCTTAAAAAAATAATCAAAGCCTTTACATTAGCTGAAGCAACCTCTGGAATGCTAGAGAGAATCTACCCAAAATTCATTGACAGTGTGGGTACCCCGTGCATGCATTTATTGCTGATAAACAGCAAAGCCACTCCCCCAGCTCACACTGCAGAAGAGTATGTGAATGCTACTGGGACAATGCAGCACAATTGCATCATTGCCCAAAAAACCTCAGCTGCATTTTCTATTCACTGAAAGAGTTTCAGTTATCCCCCACATACATAAATGCTGTATTGGCCATTACAAAAAGGAGGAACAGCCCCTACTGAATCCATACACCAAGCCACAGAAGCCCAGATATTTAACGAGTGGATTTCTGCAAACCCTGTGCTGTGACATCCCTTTCTGCAAGGGGTGGATCCGCCACCTGCGGAACGGCTGGGGGAAGACTAAAACATCTCCCAGCCACAGCAGGTTTAATTCACTGCCTTCTGCTTATGCACTCTTATTATACAAAAGCAACCAACCTTCAATTCCTTCCAATAGATCTGAGAAAAATCTCAACAAGAACTGGTGACAGTTATGATACAACAGAGACAGAAATATAAAAGACCTGCAGAGTCTGACTTAATACCCTTGAAGCATAGCCTTGTCTCTCCTCCCTTGCACAGGTAAATCTACTGGACTGACTTTTTCTTCCTTCCCATCTCAGCCAGAGCACAAAGCTTTCAACACCATACTTAAAACTCATCAATGTCATCATACAACACTCCTGTATCATTTTGCCTTTGGGTGTTTTCTTGGCTGACTTCTAAACCATTTACTGTAAGCTCTCCAGATTCTGCCAGCAGCCTGAGACAACACAGCATTTGCCCAGCAGAACATCCAACATCGGCATGAAAACACCACCCTCCTCTCCACATTACTCTGCAGGTTCAGCTATTCAGCAGCATATTTGATGTGACAATAATTTAAGGTTATAGCTCGGGGAATCTTCTTTTCTCCCCATCTCTTCCTTGGGAACTAAGCAACCAAGCAGCACATCTAGAGAAGGCTCACAGAACTCACCGAGCCCCTGGTCTAAGTAAACACTTACAGCAATGGCACAGGAACCACAGGAGCAATCAAACCAGATGTTCCCTGGTTTTGTACAAGGTACACACAGTTCCCATTCCAAATCTACTCAAAGGTAGATTAAGTTCTCCTCTACACATCTTTTAAGGCAGAATCTTTTCTACGTCCATTAATCCTTGCCAGTGTGGTTTTCCTCTGGATCTAACACACAGAGAGGTACAAACTTCCTGTAGGAATACATCTTTACACTCCTCTTCTCTGCACAGGCTCTACAGGCCAACAGCTACAGAGCAAACACAAATTACTGGGAAAAAAAATATCTCCCAGGATGCTCAAATCCAGTTTTCAAGGAAGGCTTATGTGTTTAGGAGACCCAGCATCCAAAGAGTCCCCAGGGGAGTAACATACTTCTAGACCAACCAGGAAGCTGTGAAATATTCCATTTTTAACAAGAGGAGTGTTTCCAAGACCTGGAACTGCCCCTTCACTAAAAACATCCCTGAAAGGTCATCCCTTACAGGCAAGCAAGGTGAGACCGATTGTTAGCAGAACTCACCTCAGAGCTGACTATTTCCCCATAAATGTCAAAGACTAAAGCCACAGAATTTTCCAAACTGAGGTTTAAAATTGTTTTAAGGAATGCTTTGCTGCATCCCTCACCTTGCATACAGATCAGGAAGCTGCTCCCAGCAGGAAAATTTCTTTAGTGTCTTCTTGGCCCAATGTCACAAACATCACACAGTAACATCACCAGTAAGGTATTTCAATGCAGAGCTGGGTGGAGAAGATGCTAAAATAGCATTGGGAGATGTCATGTTTGACTTGGAAACTGTCAAATGTTTCACTTACAAAATGCATTTGCTCCCCTCCTGTCCTTCCCACCCCTCCTTGAGATGCGCCAGAGATGAGCCAAGGTCTTTCATCTAAAGCACCTTCACTACCTCTGTGGACTCTCAGGTGTAACCTAACTGGATGTAAGCAGTTAAACTGAGATGCCCTTAGAGAAGTAAGAGCTCACTCTAGACAGCACAAGCAAAATGCAGTAAAAGCCTGTTTGCCCAAAGTCAGCAGTTCTGCCTCCAAATGGCCACATGGCCAGGCACGAGAGGCTATTTTTTCCCCTCTTAAACAAGCACCCAGAGCACCTTTCAGAGCAGAAAGGCACCAGGTCCTAGTACAGATGCAATACAGAGTCTTGCACTGTACCTGAGCTAACAGCAAGTATCTTAACCAAGAAGAAAAAATACTAAGGGCAAATGATAAAGCTAATCCAAGCCACTGATCCCTGTCCCTGCAGTGGCTTGACTCCAAGTGTATGCTTTGTACATCTGTATGCCTTTGCATCTACACATAAAACAATAAAAACAGTCTGGTGAACAGCTAATCAATAGTCTCCTCTGCAAAATAAATCTTACCTTCTTAAGCCAAGTCTGTTATCCTTGACAGTGAGCCCCATATTTCCTGGAACTGTAATTCATTTGATGCCTACTTGCTAAAATTACCTTTTCTGAGGATATATTGCTATGCACATATACAGCAGGTAAGTGGGTATTTTGCTTTAACACCAGATTCTGTTATGTGCCATACATACATAACATGTTCTTTACTTTATTGACTTCAGCTATAAGAGAGGGAATTCAGCTCATCACAACCCCAGTGAAACACTGAGCCATAAATACAGGTAGAGCAGATTTGCAAACACTATAAAAACACCCTTGCAAGATGATTGAGAGGGCTCTGCTCCACTGACAGCTGGAGTACTGCTCTGCCTCTTCCTCTTCGAAAAAAAATGAGTTTAACTGAACTCTGCCTTTACCCAGCACTGACAAAATGCCACAGTGAGGACTGTTCTGAAAAGCCTTGAAACAGGGACAAAGCTGCAGGCCTGTGACCGAGGAAAGGAATGACTGGACAGCAGATTTCAGAGTTGCTGAAAAGTCACACGGCATGAACTGAACAGCAATAGCACAACCGTAAGCAGAACTGCTCCGAGGTGCTGAGCCCCGGCCACGTTCTGGGAAGAATCCATGGGTAGATCAGCCTTAGGCTGCATTATATAGCCTGTCATTCCTAATTAAACACACAAACTAAGTTCCTCCTTAAAACTGCCCCTGCTCATTAACTGCCATTATACACTGCTCAGATGTGGCAGGCTCCTGAGCAGAGATGTAACCCCCAGCAGCAACTCCAACCAAGTCACACGAGGCACTGCCAGGACACTCCTAGGCTTACAACAGTGATTTTTACTTTAAAAAGGTTGCTCAGCTTTGCAGGCATATGCAGGGTACTGTGCCATCAGCCACTGAAATACAGCAGCAGTGGGGTTGAACATGGTACCCATGAAAAACCAGGTGCAATGCTAAACTGGGGAGAGTAATACACCAAGAAAATGGCATTTCTCCATGCAAAGGTGAACACTCTGCACATACTCAAGTATCTAATCATGTACTCAAGATACATACATACTCAAGATTAAAAAGTATGTTGAATATACAGAAAAAGCCACAAAAGGGACACTTTTGCTAGGAATATGACCCACAAAATCCAGAAAGCATCTGATGCAGTAGAACCTTTATTGAAAAGTCCTCAACCATGAACATCTGCATAACAACCACCAGTCCGAGGCTTGCTTCTGACAGGCATTCCTCATCTTCCTGTCAGAATTTTTTGGGGGATACATCTCTTATCAGGTGTGCAATAGGTGCTCCCCTGCATGTTACAACACACAGCTTGGCAACAAAGTCAAGCAGTGACCACAAAGCACCTCCTTCTCCCCAAGGAGCCAGCTTCCATCCCACTTAATTCCTCCATTTGGATTCATATCACATTTCCCCAGAGCTCTGTGCCTGGCTCAGACTGCCATGGATGTTACCTTTATCCTATCAGATACTTAACAGGGCTCCAATCTCACTGCTCTCCTTTACCCTGGCCTTGGGCTCTGACACCAGAGAACTAGGATTTGGAAAGACAAAACATGGCACACAGAAGGATGAACTGCCCAAGATGCCAACACTAAAGCCTTAAGGATTGTATGTGCCATGTTATTCAGTAAGGCTGAAGATGCTGTTTAACTAGGCTTGCTTAATGAGTCATATTAAATAGCATATATATAAAAACAGGTTTTCTATTAGTGCAAGGACCTCACTGGATTATTGTGATGAAATGCTGCCACTACAATGGAGTAGTTTTTAATTTTATATACTTAACCATGACCTACATTCTTTTGCTCAAAGAAGCCCCATCTCCAGAGGGAATGTGCCTCTTTAATCAGCTCCAGCATTTTTTCAGGGTTCAGCAGGGATGGATGGAGTGGCCTTATGTCTCTTCAGATAACACAGAAGCTCCGTGAGTGAGTGGAAAAAATCCCCCAGCTTCAAATAATGGCAGGCAGTACCTGCAATCTGAACTGATGAGCACCTGCTTCTCCAGAGGCCACTGGGATCCATGAAAAAGCCTCCACACGCCCCCAGTGAGCCTGGCCAGCTGCTTTACCTTGTTGGACAAGGGCTTGTCTCCTGGAGAAACTGCAGTCAAGATCAGATTTGAGGAGGAAGACAAATTCAGGAAGTGGCTTTGGGATACTCAGCAAGCTCAACTCATCTCCACAGGAAAGGAGCCTGTGAGCCATTAGTGAAGACAACAAAGACAAGCAGACTCAGGGGCTGCATTAAAATACAAAAAACAGAGCAGCAGCAGCAGCAACTCACGTGTAAAGATTACACCTAACTCTTGTGTGCCAAAAGTTCTGGGCAATTCAAGCTGCTTTCAAGATGCAACTCCTACTAATGCAGATCTAGCAAAACCCAACCCCCCAACACACACACCCACCCCCTAAGAAAGTCCCCAAGAAACCAAAAATGCATCACAAAGTTCAAAAGAGAAGCAATTTGTGTAAAGTTGCTCTGGGGCAGGATATCCAGGGAGCCAGGCCTATCCCCCAGAGCTGCTCAGAGCTTCCCGTGGGCACACCAGGGACACGGCCACAGTCAGTCAGCAGGGCATCAGGGACAACAGCTCACACTGAGGTCATCAGAATGCAATAGGAACTGAGAAAAGGAGGAAAAAGCACTGAATAACACACCTCACTGCCACAGCCTTTGGAAAACACACATTTCAGCAGTGCATTTTCCCCACTGGAATTTGTTTCAGATATGTTTTTTAATCCCATATCACAAAAATCCAACAGTTTTTGCAGGCTGAACATCATCATTTCTCTGCCCTCTCCATCACCAGCAGCAGTGCAAGTCCCTGATCCCTGTGAAGGCTGCTTGCTCTGTGGATGCAGAACAGGATACGCCCAGTGCTGCAAAGCTCAACACCACTGACAGCAATAAAAATAACTCCTGCTTTGGTACACACTAAGCAGTTAAGAGCAGGAGATGCACACAGAATGTACATACAATAAGCTGTCACAAAACAAGGATTATGTTGCACAGAAATAGGTCTCTGATTTAAACAGATATGAGATCACCAGGGGCGGGGTAAGAAAATCACAGATGAAGAAAATCCCACGATTTTTCCTCTTGTTCGTATCACTCCAAACAGAACAAACTAAGAAGAGATCAGGCTTAAAGTTCCCTGTAATTGGAAGGAAACAAGCATGTCCTCTCCTTTTCCATGGTATAAACTCCTTCCTTTTTTCAGGCAGCTCTTTTCTGAGACACTGGCTGGGAAATGCCAGTGAAAAGAACTACTAAGGCAGTGGTCAGTCAGGTCGGACCACAGCCAAACCCAGGCTCCCTAAGGCAGGACAAACCTGAGTCTCTCTGCAGCAGGACCCAGCACCACAGACACCATTCCTACAACATCCACCCCCTCACTGCAGCACCAGCACTGCTCAGGTCCCTGGTGCTGTTCAACATTGCACCTACTCTAAAACTTGTCCATCTTGCATGCCAAACTTGGGGAAATGAAGCAAAGCTCCCAAACCCAGCTGTGTGCGAGCAGGCACCTTCACCCTGAACAACACACATGCTGCTTCAGCCCCAAATTCAGAGCTCTTTATAGCTTTCAGTCTGGTCATCAGGCCAGGCTGAGATAGATGGCAGGACAAAAATAGGAATGACTCTAAATCATTTATACAGGTGTGGTACACACCTGCCCATCAGTGCTTGAGTCTGCAACCACCATGCTCCATCTAGATCCTTTTCAGGATTACATTAGCACCACAATGCCATTACCCACAGGCTTCTGCACTAAAATCCTCCTTGACAGTCAAAAGCAGGGCAACACAAGGAAAACTTCAATGGGCCTTGTGTCCAATTTCTCCAGCCAGGTGCTCAGAAGCCTCAGTGTTAAAGCACTGAAGTGTCATGCACCTTTTGAACAGGAACAGCCCAAAGATCTGAAGTCTGCTTAAAATCAAAGCCTGTAATTCAAAGGTCCCAAATCTATTTCATCTAGCAAAGATGTTTTTCATAAAGTAGCTTTTAAAAGAAGACAGCAATGAAGTTTGAAAAGAAGCTGCTGCTCTCATCTCAAGACCAAGTGATGACTGGTAGAGTCATCTCGGAAAGTGATTGTAATAAAGGCAATTTGCAATTGAATCCTACTTTTCTTGTACCACATGTACCCATCTTAGACCCTTCCACAAAGTTCAAGAAACACTCCAGGGCTGAATGGATGGAACAAGACAAACTAATTTTCCTCTTGCAGGAACCTTCAGTGCCAGAAGTGTAGTCCCACAACAACACTGCAGAGACAGCACATGACAGATAAATATTCCATTGGGAAAGTCACCATGGCTCACTCTTTCAGAGGACAATTATAAAAACAGAACTCTGAAGATACTTAACACTCCACCAAAAAGCAGACTGCCAGATGTTACCAACTGTCTGGGCACTCAAACAACACTTCTGTTCACAACAATGGGGAGAAAATAAACCCTTGTGATGCACACAAAAGTAGGAACAGAAAAAGTATCGAGTTTCCTGAAAAAAAAAATCCCTTATGGTGGCGGCATAGGGTGGGATAAAACCAAGCCATACTGAACAGCGTGACATTTTAACAAGAGCAGCTTTTGTGAATGGAGCACTGAGATGATTCAAGGAAGTATTAGAGTTTCAAAACACTTCAAGAGTAGCTCTGATCGATACCTATCTCACCATTACAACATCTCTTGGCAGAGACACGCACGTTTCAATACAGCCCAGGAAGACAATGCCTCTCTCAGCTCTGAGACACACACCACTCAGATGTCACCCGAGTGACATTTCAGCAGCACCTGCCACCAGTGAAAACAGCTATTTATAGCAAGGTGGGTGTTGAGAAGGGTGATTTCACCCATCACTTGAGGCCTGGGTGTAAATCACAGACTGCATGTTGTCATTCCTGATTAAAAGCTCTTCCTGGTCTCTAATGAAGATTTGCCACTTTGCTAAATCACACTGTAGCTGATGGCAGGTGCCTGATTTTCCTGAAAGCAGGAGAGAAACTCAAAGGCACTGTTTGGATGAGACTGAGCTTAAGGAGCAGCACTAAGTATGCACACAGCACATACTAACCTTGCAATGTTCCTCCCAGAGCCTCATTTCCATGAGAACAGAAGAAACATCCTTTGTTTTATTCTTCTTCAGAATACAGATTATGCTGCTTCATTTTATACACCCTAAAGCAATTTAGTGGCGGGGAGGATGCCCTTTTATTTCACGTGCCAGCGTTGTTCACTAGCAGGAAAACCTAAAAGCTCAGCTCGACATCACTCCTCAGTTCAGATGCAACATTCCCAAGCTAGAAGGTCATAATTAACCAGTTAAGCATTTTGAGACTATCTAGGGATCTTTTTCTGATCAAACTGGAAAATTGAGAGGGCAAACAGATAGCCTGCCAGTCACGGCAGGGTAGGGACTGCTCTCGAGAGCAATGAATATGCTATTGCCCTGAATAACTTAATTCCCAGAGAACAATGAAAATAGCAAAGATAAGAGATGCGAAAAGAAAGGGTCTTTGAGTCTCTCCAGGTGTGGAGAGAAAACTAAACCTAATCACAGGGCATGAACACTTCAGGAGCTCTGAAACAGCCAAATGGTATCAAAATCCAAAGAAAGAAAGAAAGAGCTATGAAAAAACAACCTGCTACAACAACAAACTTTTGTGTACAGCAGCAGTACCTGATCCTCTTACAGCACAGCAGGAACCAGCTGAGCCAAGAGCCCAGCTAGCAAATACTTAAGAACTGCAATTTGGTGTCTTTTCTACCATGCTCAGTTGAACACACAGGTTGGACAATGATGCTCTGAGTATCATTTTGCCTCTAATCCTTGATCTTTTATTTTAAGGCTTTATTCAAGCGTTGCCAGCACTGCAGATCAGAGGCAGGCAACCTGAACTGTGCTAAAGCTGGGCTAAGTTAGCAGCACTAGCAAGAACAACAGGCACTTCATAAAGATTCCTCAGGCTGCTTTCCAGAAAAGCTATCATGGACTCCTCAGCTCCTGGGGTGTTCAAGTTTGCTGAACAAATTCTTCCAGCACTAAAAGGAAGCAGAAAGGAGACAGCAGATTTTAAGATGGCTCGTAAGTGCTTTTATAGAACAGGTTGCTAGCCCAAACAGTAGCAAGCAGCCACAAAGATCCCAGTTCTGGAAAACAACTCTGCACCATGAGTTTTTGCCCTCTCAGCAGTACAAGACACGACACTCATTCAGAGACAGATACAGGAGCACAGAGATGGGAATCTGCCCTACAAACACCACCTTCGAAGTTGATTTTTCAGTCCCTTCACTTCTCATCAAAGCTCTCCTGACAGCAAGCACTTATCGCTGCCAGATTAGAAGAGATTATCACAAGAGAAAGTTAAGGCTCTTGCCAGTCACCAGGACAGTAAAGTGCACTCCATGGTTACTATGAGAGGTAGGGTGGGTGATGAGACTTCTCTACCCAGTTGCCCGTGGCCAAAGTCAAACACTGTTTGTCAAATTCAACAGGCTGGGTTTCCAGCAGCGCCACTTTCCTATCTAGCATAACCACTAAAGGGATAAAACAATCACTTTTGCAGCTCCCTATTCACAGTGCTCACTTTAGAGCAGAGTGAGCATGGCAGCTTTGGGAGCTCTCAGATAAGAGCATTTCCTCCAGAGCTGCCCTGCTCAGCTGTATATATGCTAATCAGAGACTGCTGGAGCTCAAGAGAAAGCAACTGCGTGGGGCACTAACAAAAGAAACCAAAGCATCCCAGTGAGGGAGACATGAGGTGTGAATACACTGGTGTGTTTGCACTCAGTGCCAATTAAGCAGCAGAGTACACAGAATTAGTGCAACACACACTGAGGCTGCATTCCCTACACTAAAATAAGAGGAAATTCCAATCACAATTATTTTAACCATTGTGCACAAGCAGATCGATTTCAAATGGTAACCAATACCTATGGATGGCAATTGGGTACTAAATTATGTTACTGACAATAGGAAAAAATACAGACAGCAAAATTAAGAGAAAGCCAGGAATTCAGTCTGGATTTCTTCCAAAGTTCAGAGTGTCAACACTGAATAAAACCACAAAGACTCTTCTAACTAAAGAGTTTACACATTCACTGAAGTGACTAGAGCAATTACCATATTGGTGATATTTATTTTCCATAAATTAAATTTTCTCTAAGCTCCACAACAGAACAAGAAACACGAGAGCAGATCACATAATATTCCCGTGAAATACAAAGAGTGCTTGATGTGGGAATTGTTTTCATCTAACAGTTGGGCTGAGGAAAGAAACACCAACAGCATTCAACAAGGCACTCGAGACTGATCAGGGCAGGCAGAGCCAACTCTGATGAAGAAAACAAGGTGTGAGCTGGAGTAAGTGTGGACAAGGGTTGCAGGAATAGTGGGGAAAGAGCCTCTCTGGGAAGGAAGTTAGTGATATACAATCTGAGGGTGAAAAGGGAGAAAATAATTGTGCTTCAACACATAATAGCACATGTATAAAGACAAGCAGCTATTTAGGAGTTAGATTTGCTTTTTACTAGAGGAGATGGGTGTAAACTGTTTGCATGTTTATGCTAAAAATTACAACTTTTCTCATCCACACTGAGACAGGTTCCTAATTCAAGGAATCAAAGCAAAGAGTTAACTCTTTAATAGAACTTCCCTGAGAGACAGAACAGGCTGCTCCTGCAGTGATGCCCTCAGAGTGCTCATAGTGAGCTCCTGCCCAGCACACACTTTGTTACAATAAAGTTACCCCGTGCTTGGCTTTATCATTACAGGGCAGATTTCATTTGTGAACCAAATGACATTTTTCTCCATCATGTACCAGCACAATCCCCACCACCACACAAAACTAAACAGAGGAAGTTTCTCGCCCCAGAGTCAAAAGCACCAAAAAGCTGAATCAGCTCTGCAGGTCAGATGTTGTTGGGTGAAAAAGTAGTTACTGAGTCAATGCTGAGTCAATGACACACACTGGATCTGCTTGTCCAATTTTAACACAAAGTGAGATCCCACAACATTAGGATGATAACAATGTCAGTTAATGAATTAAGAAAGCCATTGTGAAGTTTCTTCCTAAACTAAGCAGCCAGAAATGCTGGTGTTTCCTGTACAGTGTCACCTTCCCTGCTGTGGCATTCCACAGGATGCTCTCTTCCTTCTTGTATTTCAGGAATGTACAGAGATGCACAGTCGAGGAAGTTCTGTGATTATGTACTACTACAACTAGGAAGAACTTCTCAAGCTCTTCGGAATACACTTGAAATGTTGGCCAGACCACCCTTACAGGAAGCAAATGAATCATCCCCATCTGCAGACTTTAAGAAACAAAAAACAAAGACAAATTTTAAACAAAGGATGGAGACCCTTCTCTTCCTTCCTCCCACTTTCTGCTTTACACTGAACCCATGGACAGTTCTCTAAGACAAGGCTGTATCACATTATGGGAAATTAAAGCAACTTCAACAACCTGCAGCACAAGGACAGAGAAAAGACTTCTGACAGAAGTCACATGTGCTAAGGACAAAAATCTGAGGAGGAGGTTCATGATGTATCATTTCCAGCCAGTTATCCAACTGTGTAGTAACTCTAAATTTAGAAAATGTGGCTATTTTGTCTCAAGACTAATATTGTTTCAAGGAACTTGGACTCAGAGGCTGAACAGAAGCATAAATATTGCAATAGTCATGAGATTTATTCAGTTGGATTAGATACATAACCCACTGTCCAAGAGAGAAAAAACCCCCCAACTTCCATCTTCAAAAGTAGACAAAGCCAAAGGACAAGTAGGGCCTTGCTGGAAATCTCATCAACTGGTAACAAAAAATTAAGCAGTGCTGTGTGCACACTCACTCCAAACACTGAAAAGCAAAGATGTGAGGGCAGAGAGCAGAGCAGAGCACTGGACACTCGGGATGGGCAGCAGCCCCTCACCGCTGACACCTCCACCCCTCTCCAGCAGCAGGTAAAGCAGAATAGTCATTTTAGTACCATGAAGGTAAAGGAAAACGCAAAAGTTTCTTGGTGATCAGTATTACTCAGGCTCCAATTGTTTCACTATAGCTGCTGCCAACAATTTCACTGAGGGCTGAGATCTAGAACCAGTTCTCTAACAACAGATCTTGAGCCAAGAGGTCTGAAAACACCCACTTGATTTCAGAAACACCACTATGATCTAACATAGGAGTTAATCTTGGCTGCTTTTCACTGACTACACTTCTCACCCAGCCTTGCAAAACCCCCAGCTCACTGTATTTACACCTAAACTAACTTTTAAAACACTGGGTTACTCAGTTTAGCTCCTCACATCAGTGAAACCAAATCAAACTTGAGTTACTCAATGCCAAGTGGTGAGTTCCCAAGCATCCTATTTCACACATATGCCAAATAACCAATGTATTGTGGCTCTGCCTGAGAGTAATTTCCCCAGACAAATCTCTAGCTGTAACTGCACTGAGGAATGTCAAAGTTTTTCCACTGATCAGCCAGCTCATGCTGTTAAGCCCTGGGAATGGTCAAAGAGAGAAAGCACTGAGCACACCCCAGGAAAACACCACCTGGCAGCCCAAATGCTGGCTGTCTTACCCAGAGTCACCTGAGGGGAGAGTTTCTGTCACCTTTCCAACACCCACTGCCACATCAGAGCACTGAAAATGCTTTGAAGATGAAAAGTGCTACTTATTTGCTAAGTATCCTTTATCAGCAGAAAAGCAGCACCATTTCTTACACCCAAATGATTCATACACAAAGTTCTTTTATTCTCAAAGAAGTTATATCCTTTCAAAAGTAGGCAAAAAAATAAATCAGTCATGATGGAACTAATTCCAGCTCACCATATTAGTGTATTTCTCTAAGCAGAAGGTTCATCATCCACTGACAAATGACAACTGTACCCAGTCACTTCCACAGGAATAAGGTACCAGAACTCCCAGCTCCAGGCTAAGAAAAATAGTTTAAAGCCTTAAGCTCCTCATCTTTTCAGCTGGTGATTAAATAGCCCTCTTCACTCGTCTGTCTCCAAACTCCTCCCTCACAAGCAGAAAAGCTGAAGGTTTTACAGGCAGCAGTAAGAGCAAACCACTGAGACTGTGTCTGATGTGTGCTGAATACAGAACCACACGGTACCACTGCTGCAGTTTTATTGTACAAAACCAATCCTGCTTAATGGACCAAGAGTATGGCTATGCAGTCCCTCTTCAACTCAAGAGGCTGTAACCAGAGGCTGTGAAGTGATACCACTGCAAATGCAAGCTGAGCATGGTTTCCTTGTTCCTAATGTACTCCTGTGAATTTAATTTTTCCTGGCCTGGAAGCTACAGTGAGACACCAAGTGCTCCTGTCCTCTCCCGGCCTGCTCTGCTGCCAGCCCTTGGTCTCACCTCCTGCCAACAGCCTTCACACTGCCCATTCTTTCACACAGAGAGCAGCAGCACCAGCTGTTGAGGAAAGAAACAGAGGTTATGATTTTAAAGACAATGGCAAAAGCATGGAAAAAACCCAGCTTTGCAATCCCAAAGAAGCCTACCTACCTAGAGCATCCAACACACATCATCAGGGAGCTGGTTGTTCAAACCCTTTGAAAAACTGGACAGATTATTTATGGTGTAGCATGATGTGTCCCACTTTCAAGATCTCAGCATATGTGCATAAAAAGCATTTCATATCTTGGCTTCCACCTTGTATATCCAAGCAACCTGATACACCATGGCAGCAGCTAACACAGCAAGCAAACCCAAAACCCCACCAAAACTACAGAGGCCCCCTCAGGATACTGGTCTAAGACACCACTTCCACACATTAACGAATCATTTGTTAAATTTTAGACCAGAAGGTCAGCAGGTACACAGTGCACACTCTTATCTCCCAGCACAGAAGCATCAATGCTATTTAGCTTAAGTCTTCCCAGTAACCTGAATTGAACTGCAGCTCCCTGCAGTCAGAGCTTCTCTGGTACAACCTGCACCTCCTGACTGATGGAGAAGGCTAAACAAAGCATAAAAGTGATGCTATTTCTTTAAAAAGCAATCCAAAACATGTACAGAGGTACAGACTTTAGTCTTCAAATCTGCCCACTCTCAACCCATGGTTTTAGCCTTAGTCTACAAGTCATTCTGTGAGAGGAAGAAATTCCACCTGCAGGTACTTATTGGATCTGTCTCTCCATTAAGTTGCTCTAAACCCTAATACAATTAAGGGCAGAAAACAAAGATAACATCACCTGCACTTCCCCTTACCTCTCCTGCACATGCACATATCCAACACAGTTATCAAATTCATACCCATATTTATCAAATCCAAATCCACAATATTTGTTTCCATCTACACCACACACTGAAGATTTGAGCCCAGTAAAGGTTCACAGTTTCCTCTTGTGTGTCTCTTCCATGGCCTGGTCCAAGTGCCCCCAAAAATGGGGCAGAAAGCACAGCAGACACACAACACCATCCCTTTCTTTTGGCCAGATGTGCAGTCAAACACACACAGGAGGTAACAATAACCCTGAAATGCACAGGAAGAGATGTTTTCTATCCAGAAATGCACCCAAGTCTGTAAAGTCTCCAACTGCAACAAGCTGGGCTATGTGTGCTCTGTACCACCACAGGCACAGCATCTTCTGAAATTCAGTCAGCACAGACTAGAAACAGCATTAAACCCAAAAAAACACCTGTCAGCTTGAAACTCAGGGACATCTGAAAGTGCTGCAGCTATTACAGTAACCAGCAACCCCCAGCATCTTTACTGTCAAAACCACATGCTGTTCATAGTATGTGATGTTTTTAATCTGCCCTAACAATCATTACCCCTCAAAGTTTCCTGCTCCCTTTAGAGCAGAAACATTTAACATTCAGAAAGAAAAAGCCCTATCCCAGTCCCGGGACATTGTCATTAACAGAAAATCACTTTTGCTGAACTTCACAAATTCAAGTTAGCAGAATATTTTTGATTCAGATATAAACATGTACATTTCTATTTAGGAGCCTAAAAGCAAATGGAAGAAAGTCCAAACATTACCATGGAGTCTCTCTTGAGTTTGTTTTTTTTTTTTTTTTTCCCCACAGGAGTTAGCATTCTCATACCTTGCCACAGGTCTAAAGGTCTCAGGAATGGGACACACCAGCTACACAAGGTAGAGCCTGAGCTGAGTTACAGGTCAAGTACTCTGGAGAACTATGTAAAATGCTGAGCCATCATCTCACATCTCTCAGTTCCAGGAAAGTCAAAACTGCCAACCTCAAAAGCAAGCACAAGGATTTCAGCTCAAATGATCAGCTCCTGTACTTAGGATGACCTAAACATGGGTCCCTTTGGGCAAAGACCCTGCACATGTGGGAGGTACCAGCAGAATGGAAAAAATGAGACAGGGTTTTCCTAAGTAGCATTTAGGAAGGTGTCATCACCTTCTGAGCCTTTGAAATCCCCCAAGCAATTAAACAGTCAAAGGAGAAGAGGCTTTTAGCTTTCCAAACACCAATTATTTCCCACACCAACACAGATGTTGAACATTAAAAATGTCTTTCCTCTGAAGAGAGGAGAGGCCCTGAGGACAGCTGCCATAGGCAAGCAAGACCTTGTCCCAAAACACATCTGTCAAAGCTGCTGCTATTTAACTTCAATAAAGAATCTTCAGCCAAAAAAGAAACTTTATAAAATTGCCTGAAGTCCCTTTTTTGCCAAAGTCTGCACTGGAGCTGCATTGCATCAGCAAATAAACTTGTATGAGAAAGCTGCAGCAAAATGTCTCACCCACACAGGTATTTCAGAGCCTGTCATGGGTATTGATTGATTCCTTCTAAAGCTTTTAGTGCACATTAGTTTGTTTACTAGTCCTAAAAGCATTACTAATTTAGTTTGGGTTCTTTTTTTAAGCTATAGCAGCACACTGAAAGGGCGCACACCTTGGAAGAGAGCACATCACAAACACTGCTTGCTTGAGGATGGGCTTTGTCCATTTTAAAAATAACACTCCTGTCTGCATTTGGAATAATTATAAAAAATGGCTTAGCCCAGATGGCCACTTTCAACTCCTGAATTACCAATTCACTCTGCACACAGTACACAAAACACTAACAGTGTACAATATTTAGTACTCCTGAGACTTCCACACTGTGAATTGTGCCGGATTCCACTTTTGCAGTAAAATATTAATGACGATCCCCAAGTCTATATCACAAGAGCCAAACAAATCAAAGTAAAACAGGGAATTGACCCAAGGGTACCTAACCTTGCAATGGATACTCACAGGATGGAAAGGTCACACATTAATTGGTTCTACGTTATGCAGAACTGCAAAAATTCCAGTAAGCCTTTTCTCTTCTGTCTCTTAACAGCTACAAACATCAGGTGGTTTCAAAGAACCCCCCTGGGAGACTAACTGAAATGTCAGATGCAAGAAGAGGGTTAGACACAGCTTCCTCACTCAGTAAAACCCACTATTAATAGTTTATGGGCATGGAATTTGTGTTCTGCAACAGAACCAGAGCTTGGCACTGTGGCCAGCATTTCCTCACGGCCCTGAAAAGGATCCTGCTATCCCTCTTCACCTGCCCAATGCACCCGCACTGCATCACTGCACTTCCAGATGGCCAACACCTCACCAGGTTTGAAGATGGAAGATTTTTAAGGCTGTTTTCATGCCCCAGTTGTAAATAAGTTGCAAAGTCACTAGCTAGGATCAACATCTGAAATGCTGGTGGGCTGGATCCCAGCAGTGAGGGCTCAGAGCGGCTGTGAATGGACAGAGGGAAAACACAGACCTTGAGGATCTTCAGAAACTCCTCCTGTGACCTTGTGTTAGATCCATGACCCAACATCTGGAGGTCAGGAAATTACAGGAGTGAAGGCTAGAAAAGAACAGAAGGTCTGTGTGGGATGAAGCAGAGCTGAATTCATGGAGAGCCTTTTAGAGATAACATCAGACAATTTCCAGGTAATGAGTTTATCAGCCACCAACTTATGTCTGAGGAGTCCTGATAGTTTGAATCTGTTTCCAAAGCAAAGCTGAATGAGGTAAGAAAGTCATCCAAACTAAATCGTATTCTGGACCTCATAAAAAAGGCTGCTAAAAAACTTCTTTTAAATTGCACCTGCACTCCTGGGGCAAAGCTGGGGTCCTGCAATGGTTCCTACACTGTAATACATCAGCCAGCACTGCCTGTGTGTCACAGCATCACAGCAAGCCCCCACTCCCAGAGTGAACAGGGAACCTGGGAGGCCTGGCTGGCTGAAGGCCTTCAGATAAGGTGCTGAAACACAACACCTGCACTTTCCATTTCCTCCAGCTGCACAAGAGGCCTGTCTGCCTCACCCAGAGCTCTGTGAAAATGAAAGGTGGCAGAGAGCTCTGAGGCTCTCAGGGGAGAGGCAGGACGAAGGGCAGCAGGATTCTAAAGTCCCCAGAGCCTGACTAATACCCAAGATGTTCAAGCAATTCCATCAAGTTCCCAAAGGCAGTTGAAGTGTGCAGTGGGAATGCTGAACTACAGCAAGAGATCCTGAAATTAAAATTCAGCTGGGTCCCAAGTACTCCTGATAATTTATTAGGAAAAGCATCAGGTGTTCACAGCAGTTCATAGTACCTCCAAACCTGCCTCCCAGGTTACATTCAGATATAGATTTAGGCAGACAGAGGAACTGCTCTGCAGATTTGCTGGGTCAGGCAAGACACGGATGGCCAATATTTGGAAAGAGAAGCTTTCTCCTTCCAAGTCTGCTGAGGTTTTACAATCCTCAGCAACAGTTATTTCCCAGTGTCTTAAATGGGTGACATGGCCATGGAAAGCAGGAAAGGAGCACCTGAAGCCAGAGAGAAAGAAATCCTGGCTCTTCTTTTATTCACAACATTGTTATGCTGCTAATGACTATCAACAGAGGAACCAAAGGCAGGAATGTGCTCACATACACTATTCTTGGAGGAGCTGGTGGGGCTTTGCATCAACTGCTAAGCTCTATCTCAAGAGAAAGTTTTTATTACTGATTAAAATCAGTAATTCTGTGCCTGGGTTTAAGTGGCACTCTGCCTACTATTCCCAACAGGAAAAAGCAGTGCTGAACTTCCAGAAACAACAGCAAAAATGACTGGACAGGAAAGCTCCAGGATTATAACTGGGTATAGGAAGTTGTTTTTGACCTTTGCACTGGAAGCCAAAGGTGCTGTTTCACTGGACTGACAATTTCCAACAGCTTTATTTCTCCCTCAGTTACAAAACTTGCTCTATCCAGCACACGCGCCAGGATTCCCAGACCCCTGACAAACAGGAGGCAGACATGCAGCCAGCTTTCTGCGTGGCATCAGGATCTGACACACTAAATAGACACACAAAAGCTCTGGCCCCAAGAGCATCTTTACCCTCTGCCCATTTCAGATTTAAGGGAAATAAAAAAGAGTGTAACAAGCATCCTCTGGAGTGCAGGGTTTAGCTGTCACCAGGACAGGTTAATGTTTTAGGGACATCAAACAAGACTCCCACAGCCAAAAATGCTAAAAAGTCAGGCACAGCCAAAAGATGTATCTGTAGGTAAACAGCATAAAAAAAGCCAACAAACTTTATGCCCAGGATAACCATATAATGCCTGTGGTTTGTACCCTCCCAGCACAGACAATGACAATCATGTCAGGCTTACCTGGCTGGTTCTTACACATCAGTGGAACCCAAAATGGGCTGGGTCAGCAGACAGCTAAAAAAACCCAATTTATAACCACAAAACCATGATCAATCCCACTGCATGTTTCCAGTGGCGTCAGGTTTGTTTTCAGCAACCCCAAACTGCAGTGCAGACTGTACACAATGCCTCTCAATTTGGTTAGTGGGCAGCTTTCCAAAAAAAGAAAAAAAAAAAAAAAATCAATAGAAGTACACCTAAATTTCTCAAGCACTCAGGAAACTTCTCCCCAGGGTCCATTACCCAAGTGGTAAAGGCACCTACACCATGGCAGAAGCACTAAAAGGGAAGACAAATAGACTGTTTGTTTACATAACTGTCTTTGATTTCTGATGCTCCTCAGTCCAGCTTTTTCTAACACTGCAATGGGTGCAGCTACCAAGTGACTGAAGTCAGAGCTAACACTTCTGGGTTTGGGAACCCAACAGCGTCAACTAAATCTGTGTTTACTCACCCAAACGGAGGTGGCTTTGTTTAGACGCTGAAAACCAAACTCAACTTGGGACAAATTTTTGCTGCAACAACACACACTGGAAGGTTGCAGTGATTGAATTATGGATTTATTTTTTTTTTAGAGAACAGAAGGGGGTTTTTTTTATTTTAAAGGTAGAAATCCATCCTGTGGCAGTATCCTTTCAGAATACCTGTTTTCATTTTCCTTATCTCCCAGCAGTCACGTGTCTAATGACACTACCACCTAAATTTAGCTCATTCTGTAGCACTGGCAATCCTAGCGATGCCTTTAGGACTGCAACACACCTTTCTTCCTCTCAGTCTCTCCCCTCTCTCTCTCTCCTGCGGCGTGTGAGGCCCTTTCTGAAACAGCAAAGCAGACAGTTCTCCAGACGCCTCCTGCTTCCCGCTGCCAGCCCCGAGGAGCAGGGGGAGCCTGCAGGGACAGTGGAGGCACCGGTTCTGCTCAGTGCAACGCCCATCCCTGGCAGCCCCTTTGTGCTCCATCACAGTGCCCCTCTCGCCCGCTTTTGTCTCTGAGCTGTCAGTCAGCCTGGGCTAAAACCCCAGCCCGGACCAACTTTGGGAAGTGGGAATATTCCAGTGCAGACCTACACCTTGTGGAGCGTCAGATATAATTAAGATGCCACAGATTTACGTGCGCCTCATTAGCAAGGGGCAAACGCTGGCGTAAACAAGGGCAGACCCAAGCCGTGTTTGCTTCCTGCTAAAATCTTTATCCAGGAGTGGCTTCCCTGCTGACTCCCCTAGAACAGGCGATGACGACACTGTGTGATAAAGGCTGAGACACCGGCCTACAACTCCAGCAAGTCAGAGATGTCTGGAAGTTCACTCAAATCACCTTCACAGGCACGGTTCCCCTTACACCAGCGAGCCCCGCCGCCTCAGCAGAGCAGCCGTGCTCTGCCTGCAGCGCAAGGCAGCGGCAGCATCCATGCCGGGCTGCCAGAGGGAGCGCGATGAGGGGAGGGAACGGGATTTCACACTCCGGAGAACACCGGCCCCCTCCCCGCTCCGGCTGCACGGGCGGGCAAGGCCGGGCGTCACGGGGGAGAACGGGGCAGCGACCTCCTGCTCGGGAGCCTCCAGCGCACCGACCCCGCAGGCCGAGCAGGCCCTGCCCCGGGAGGCCTCCGAGGCGGCGCCCCGCTCTTGCAACCGGCGCCAGCCCCCCGGGGAGAGACCCGGGCCCGCGCAGGCCGCCCCCCGCCCCGGTTACCTTGGTCTCCTTGACGTGCTGCTTGATGCCCTCCGGGTACCACTGCACCCGCACGTAGCCCCGCCGCAGCGGGCTGGCGCGGCCCTCCTCCCCGCCGCCGCCGCCGGGGCCTCCCGACTCGGAGCCGCCCGAGCTGGCGGCGCCGCCGGCCGCGGCCCCGCGCCCGCCCTCCTCAGAGTCCTCCTCCGAGTCCTCGCCGTGGATCAGGCGCACCAGGCCGAAGCGCACGGAGCCGCGGTAGCGACCCGACACCAGGTCGTGCGAGAAGAGGAGGCGCTGGGAGCCGCCCGGCGGGGCGGAGAGGGGCAGCGCGGCGGGGGGAGCCGGGGGTGCCGGTGCCGGCGGTGCCGGGGCCCCCTCCTCGGGCTGGTCCGCCATGGCGCCGGTGAGCGGGAGCGCGCGGCCGGCAGGAGGGGGAGGGCAGGGGAGGGGCGGCAAGTAACGGCCCGGGGGCGGGGACAGGGAGGACACGCCCCCGGCGGACACAGGCCACGCCCACATCGGGGTGGGGCGGGAGGGGAGGGCGGGGATGGGGCGGGGCCAAAGGCGGGGACGGGGCGGGGCCGAGGACGGGGGCGGGTCGTCTGCTGGTCCCCGGGAATTGGGGGATTGCATCATCATCCCTGGGATGGGGGCTGCATCATCATCCCCGGGGATGGGGGGCTTCAACGTCCCCGGGAATCGGGAGATTGCATCATTATCCCCGGAGATGGGGGCTGCATCGTCTCCCGGGCATGGGGGCTGCATCGTCCCGGGGATGGGGGACTTCATCGCCCCGGCAATGGGGGGCTGCATCGTCCCCAGGAATCGGGGGATTGCATCGTCGTCCCCGGGGATGAGGGCTGCATTACCCCGGGATGGGGGGATGGATTAACCCCGGGGATGGGGGGATTGTATCATCCTCTCCGGGAATGGGGGACTGCATCGTCCCCAGGGGATGGGGGGCTGCATCGTCCCCAGGAATCAGGGGATTGCATCATCATCCCCGGGGATGGGGGCTGCATTACCCCGGGATGGGGGGCTGCATCGTCTGCTGATTCCCGGGAATCGGGGATTGCATCATCGTCCTGGGAATGGGGGGCTGCATCGTCCCCGGGATGGGGGGATTGCCTCATCGTCCCCGGGATGGGGGCTGCCCTGCACCATTGGCCCCAGGGATTGGCTGGGGGAGGACAGGGGGGACTCCATCGTCCTCTGATCCCCAGGGATAGGGGGATTGCATCACCGTCCCCAGGAATGGGGGGCTGCACCCTCCTCTGACCCCCGGGGATGTGGGGCTGCTCTGCACCATCCCCAAGGATGGGGAGCGACTGGATCATCCCCAGGGATGGCGGGGGGGCTGCATCATGCTCTGATCCCCAGGGCTGGGGGGTTGCAGTGCACCGTTCCCTGGTCCCCGGGGATGGGGGGCTCGGCTGCATCATCCCAGGAACCCCAGGGGTGGGGGGAGAGGCTGCATTGCACCGTCCCCAGGGACAGAGGAGCCTGTACTGCATCATCCCCTGGTCCCCGGAGACACAGGGCTGCACTGCATTGTCCCTGAGCCCCAGTGACAGGGGACACTGCTCTGCATCACGGCCCAGTCCTCAGTCACTGGGGGCTGCCCTGCAGCATCTCCCACTCCCCAGAGCTGGGGGCTGTGCTGTTTACAGATCCCTCTGCCTGGGCACAGCTGGGGGGCCCTCCTGGCACTGGGCACTGCTCGATGCTGGGAGCTGCTCTCCAGCTGACATCAAAGCCGGGTCTTGCCTTTCATGGCTCCTAGAAGCCCTCATTAGGGTGTGCAAATGAGCCGAATATTTGGCTTCGTCGACTCTAAGGATTTTTTCCCCTCTGTCTGCAGAGATTTTGTAAATAGAAAAGTTTTTTTGAGCAGGTCCTGCTGCTCTGGCAGGCAAAGGACTAAAGGAATCCAAAATAGCCTTCACTGCCTATCCTTTACCACAACACATCCTGCCTCTTCTCTCCCTAGACCTTCCTGCCTGTGCAGTGCTGGCTTGAATATCAAGAAAATGCCTGAAATGCTCAGCCTAATTTGTTCTCTTGCAGAAAAAATAAAACCCAGGAGCAGCAGAGCAGTGTTTTCCTTCTTGCCCTCTCCCTCCCAGACTGCTCTGCCTTGCCTGGATCAACCAGCTGGCTTTCAGTCCACCTTACAAGGCTTCTCCTTTTAGTAACAGCAACCAGGATAAAGGTCTGCCCGTGCTTGCCTCCTGAATTCTTGAACCCTCCCCTCCAGATTGGGATTTTCCAATCTTGCAAATGGCCCTAAAGCCCTGGAGAGCAGCTGAGAAGAGGCTGGGGCAGGCAGTGTGTGGGTGATGGGGGCACTGGCAGCTCTGCCCAGCTCCTCACCACCCCTGGGTGTGGGTGGCAGGTCAGCAGGATGCTCGAGGGGATGGAGAAGTACAAACTATCCCTGTCCTGCCTCCAAATCAGGGAGCTGCAGGCAGTCTGCAGCTGTGTCCTCCAGCCCCTGTCTTCTCCCAGGCCCATTCTGCCTCCACCCCAGCATTTAATTCCTCCCCACAGCATCCTGTTAATCAGAAAGAGCTAAAAGGGACCACTGGGTGGCTAAATAGCAGCATGCCCTATAGGGAAAGGCAGTTTAAATATCCAGTCAGTGCCACTGTGGGTTTACAGCTGTTTCTAGGGATATGCTCCTGGGAATACAGACCTGCATTCACACACCCTGACCTCTTCGAAGTGGACAAGGGGTAGGGTTGATAAGCAGCACTCAGGACTTCTAGAGCAGGAGTGCCTCTGGCATGAGGATTTCACTCTCTGAAATGGCTGTGCTGGAATCATCTCCCCAGGGTGTTCATCCAGCCCACCTGGAGCTGTGGACAAGGTGCCAAGCCCTCTTCCTCTGAAGCCAGGGAGAATTGTGCCTTTGTGGAAGCAGAATCAGGCCTTTGAGAAAGGCAGAAGGTGTCCTTTGACTTCATTTAATCTGATGCCATGTCTTCTCGAGGTTTCAAAGCAGAGTTTTATCCAGCACAGCGATGCTCCTCATCATCTCCTTAATGTACATTGCAACAGCCATAATAAAATATAGATACAGTAATGGGCACCATCATGTGTGGAGATGGAAACTGTCCCTCTTCAGGGCAATTATGTGCTGAAGAGCAGTGCTGGGGGTTCAGGTAGCCACAAATAGCCATGAAAACAATCACATTATACCCCTGACCGGGCTCACGGCAGGGGGATTATAATGGGGACAAGTCAGGGCTGTTTGCTCGTTAGCAGGAGTCGAGCTGGGTGTGTTTTTGCACTCTGATCCCAGCTGGAGTTCTGATATGCTTCCAGCAGGAAGTGGCTCTGAAGGAGGACTGGCTGCTTTTTTTAGGACACAACAGCCCAGGGCCTGGGCTGTCACAATATTGACAGCCTTCATATTTTACAGTGCCTGGGTGTCAAAATGAGAATCTCCTGTTTAACATCACTGTTCAGACGTCCACTGAGGCACCTCTGCATGTCCACACCAGCCAGCAAAACACGCAGGACTCCTGCAAAGTGACACATGTCAAGCTGCTTCCCTGCCCAGTTTTGGGACAATTCTTGCTGGTGAGGCTGTTTTGGGAAGGGATGGCCTTTGCTCTGCAGGAGAACATCCTCCCTGGAACCAAGCTGTCCTGTGATCTAACCACCTTATGGCACTCAGGTTAGATCACCAGCATCTCCCTGCTGAGACACTGCTGCCCCGAGGGTGTGTCAGAACGCCCGGAGGGTGCCAGGATACCCAGAGGGTGCCAAGATGCCCAGCAAGTGCTGGGATGCCCAGGATATCCTTTATCTCCCTGTAGAGATACTGGTGAAAAGCAAGCCCTGTCCTTCCTCCATAGTTCTCTCACAGGGAACCTTTGCACAGGGTTTAAGGGCAAAGGGTGCCCACAGGGTGCCCACAGGCTGCTGGGGGGCTGCCAGGCACTGAGGATACCCACAGGATGCAAGGAGGCACGGCAGGTGCCAAGGATGCCAGCAGGGTACCAGGATGTCTGCCGGGTGTAGGGGATGTCTGCCAGGCTCTGGGATGTCCACAGGGACTGGAATGACCTCTGGATGCCGGGATGTCCACCGGGGATGGCCGGAGGGTGCCAGGTACCCAAGGGCACCGCGATGTAGCTGCTCGCAGGGTCCCGCGGTGTCCTCCCGGTGCCGGTGGCGGTGCCGGGCTGCGGCGGGGCTCTGGTGCCACCTCGTGGGCTGTCGCCTCCCGGCGGCCCCGCTCTGCCGGGGGGAGCGGGTGACACCGGCCCGTGTGTCCCCAGGGGCTGCGGGCGGCTCAGGGCTCGGCGCTCAGGTACAGGGGAGCGCTGCACCCCCCTCTGCAACCCCTCCTTGGCCAATCCTCCCGGTATTTCTCTCTTTTGATGCTTCACAGAGTCCCTGTCCTTTCCCTGCTGGGAAGAGCTGGTGCCTTCAGGAAATGTCTCTCAGAGCAGCTCGTGTCACAGGGAATGTTTCCAGACCCTCCCGCAGGGAGAAATGGGGGTTTATCTTCATCATCACGCAGACGAGCAGATCAGCAGGAGTCCCTGTGTCCCCATTAACATCAGGGAACAGAAATATGAGCAAGTGATGCAGCATATGGCGAAATCCTTCATCCTGTCTCTGTGATCCCGGAGAGCCTCTGGAGGCTGGGTGGGCAGATAATGAGATGGTCTGTGAGATCCCTTCCACCTCAAGCCGTTCTGTGATCCCGCAGGAATCGTGATCACCCAGCCCTTCCCTCTCTGCTTGTGCTGCCCTGACCAAACTCTGCTGGCTCTCCTACAAAGGATTCCGAGCAGCATCACCTTGTCCATGAACAACTCAATGTGAGCATGATCCTCCCCTGCTCCCTCCTCTCACCCTTTTCACTGAGACCAAGACCTCACAACCCTCCCAGTGGGATTGCTCCAGGCTCAGCCTTGCCCTCCAGGATTTTTCTCCCCCCCGGGGTGGCATCTGGTCCCCAGCCACGTCCAGGGGTGACCCTGGCTCCCAGCAGTGTCCCAGCAGGGTTAGGGCTGGATCGAGGGCAGGACAGCTCCTGTAAGGAGCAGGGTGTCCCACAATTGCCAGACTGCTGGGATCTCCTCTTTCCAAAGCTGGACTGGCTCTAAACTGCTTGGAGGTGTGGGTCTGGAGGGTGGAGCTGCCTCTCCTGAGCTCCTTCCCACCTGCCCAGCCCTCTCCTCCCAGAGAAGCTCCTGCAGCCCCCACTGAGCCCCTTCCCCCCCAGGACTGTGCCAGCAGTGGCTGTGACCTAGTTACAAACCCCAGATCGAGGAGAGGACAGGAGGTAAATCACCAGCAGTGCTGTGCTCCAGGGAAGGGACAAAAGAGGTCCTGGCGGGGTCCTGGAACCCAATCTCCTGCTTTTGGCTGAGGTTGCCATGGCCAAGCAGACATGGCTGAAACTGTCTGCCAGGCTTGTTTGTTCTCCTTTCTCAAAGGCAGAAGAGCAGCAAGGTACCTCAGCCCTGCAAAGGCAAGTGTTTATCTACTGCAGGTCAGAGTTCAAAGCCTCTTCCCAACCATTGTTGAGAACCCAAATAAGCTGTGAAGTAGCATCCTTTTATCCCTTCCCCAGCTCCCTTAGAATGTCTGCGGAGTGAATCAGTCCTGCCACTGATGGGCCAAAGGGAATATGCCCGAGGAAAGACATATACATGTATATTTGCATGTTATTCATATTATATATATATATATAATATGAATAAAACCCCCCCATATATACCATATATAAACACTTCAGAGCACAGAGCTGAACCAGCCCCTCCAGGGCCTCTTCAGAGCATGGGGCTGGGGGCTGGCCACCCTCCATAGGAGCCCTGTATTGCTATTTTGAAAGAGCAGCAGCTGGCAAGTTCCTAAACCACAATGTCCTGCTCCAGAGGAAAGGCTGGAAGCACTCTGGCTTCTCAGGAGCTGCTGGTGAATTAAAGCCACTCCTGGCAGCTTGAGAGGGAGCACTGGGGGATAGAAGCAGCAGGTGGGCAACCTGGCAAGTGCTGAGAATACTGAGTATGTCCAAAGAGCCACATCCTGCTGGGAAGTCACAGCAACAACAAGCACCAGCACGGGTGATGAAAAGGAAGGAGGGAGAGAGAAGGAAATCAGAGCCCACAGCTGACCTTGCAGCAATGCCCAACTGCAGAGCCCTGCTGTTAGGTCACTGCCAGGAGCAAAGCATCACCCTCCTGGAAATGTGGGTCCCCATGGCCAAGCCAGAGGAAGGTGCCAAACAGGGATGTAAACAGCGCCCAGCTTGGGAATTATGCAATTACGTGAGCCTGAGAGAGAAACCTCTCCAAGGGCGTCACACAGGGAAGGATCCCGCTGCCATCTGAATGCCGTGATGGCAGAGCCGGCCCCAAAGCCGGGGCTGCAGACACCGCAAGCGGCTTAATCCGCTGAGCAGCGGGATAACGGGGCAGGGCGGCGGGGCCGGGACACAGCCCGGCACGGCTGAGGAGCCCCCGAGCTGCGTGTGCACGGCTCCATTCCCCAGCCCTGGCACAGGGGGGGCCGAGCCGTGATTCATCTGCCTCCCACATGTCGCCCCTCGCTGCAAATCCCTGCCCGGAGATAATTGCTGTCTTCCTGAGTGGGTTCTCCAACAGAGGGACCGGCCCGGCCGCGGGGCCGCAGCGACAGCTCGGGGCTCTTTGAAGATGCTGAGAGAGCTGCTAAATATGCAAATCTAGGCGCGCTGCTGTGGCTCTAATTTAATGGAGTTGTTGACCCTCCGCAGCTGTGTGGGAGCAGGAAGAGACAGACCCTGATTGACTATTCCAGCCACGGGCCAACCTCTGCTCTGCCGGGCTGTTTTAATGGCTGGGAGTTGCTCCAAAATGCCATTTCTGAAGAGCAAAAAGCTGCTGGGTCATATTTCTGTTTTGATTCAATGAAAAAAACCTTAAAAGACAGAGATAAGGGGTAGCTCCAGGTTATTTTGCCCATGGCTGGAAGCTAAAGCAGGTCCAGAGCTGCCCTGGAAATGTCTCCAGTGGAGCAAAGCCAGCTTTGCCTCCTGCTCCAGGCTTTCAGGGCTGCAGCTGGTTCCCAATGATAATGATGATGCCAACATCATGCTCCTGCCTGGGATAATCTCCCTTTTATTACACGTGTCCTGATGGGGACAAACATTGCTGGTTGTGCCTGTCCAGTCTCTTATGTAACAGCTCTCGGGGACAGAGGGCTGCACGGGGGAGACATGCTTGGTTTTTGGAATAAGCTCCTTGGGCAAGAAACCTCTGGTCTGACTCTCCATCCTAAAAGAGTCAGCTGATTCCCTTGAGAAACTCCTCCCTGCTCCAGCCCAAGCAATGATCATGCCTGGCACAACCAGCAGCCTCCCCATCCTTCCCCAAATAAAGCTCATCCATTCTGGGCACGGCTGCCTTTGGCTTCCTATGGGCTCCTGATGCTGTTGGGGAGGTCAGGATGAGGCACAGGACCGGGCTCCCTTTCCTGGCTAAGCCCCCTGCTCTCCCTGCCCAGCCCGCAGAGCAGAGCAATCAGCTAAATGCTTTATCCCTCTACAGCCAGTCACGCCAGTGGAAAAAAAAAAAAAAAAAAAAAAAAAAAAAAAAAAAAAAAAAAAAAGCCTAAAGTGATCCCTTTGCTGGCCTGACACCTTAAAGCCTCTCACCTCTCTCTGTCTTTCATCGGAGTTCTAAACTCCTTAGGATGTCATCACGTGCTCCAGAAATAACAAATATATAAAAGCTGGGGCTGTGGAGGACGCAGCAGACAGAGGAGGGGAGGCAAAACCCGAGATCCTCCTCTCCTGCCGGCGCTGGCACAGCACCCCTGGAGGCAGGCGGGCAGGGAGCGGCGCGGGGCCCCGGCGGGTAAGCATCACATCCCTGTCACATCCCGGGGTCCTGGCAGCCTCGGGGACACCTGCTGCTCCCCTGGCCACTGGGACTTGCTCCTGTAGCCCAGGGCGGAGGGGATTTCCTCAGAGGGGTGGGAGGTTGGTATACAGACCTTGGCTTGCTGAGGAGTGGTTTGGGCACAGGGAAGGGTGTGAGTCTCATCCCAGCCCCTGTCTCACCCCTACACTTCCAACTCGTGCTTCCAAAACCCAGCTGCAGGGACTCTGCTCACTGAAACCCTCCATGTTCTTGATATGGGAAGAACTTGAGCTCTTTTGCACAGAGCATTTAACTTTAAGACTGGGTGGATAACTCTGTACTGTCAACTAATTAAAAAATTCCAGCTCCAAACCCAGGCAGACAATTCATAACTTAGTAAAAGATGCTGCCAGAGGGGCACTGTGCACCTGCCTGTTTATTCACCTCTGAGCATCTCTCTGGAGCATGGGGATGCTCAGATTTCTGGTGCACAAACACAAGTAATGGCAGGAAAAATTTACAGAGCAAGCTCTTGGTCACTGCTATGATATGCAAACATAGTGGGCTCATCTCAGGCAGGACTGGCAAGGAGTCACAGCACAAAATTCAGCCTGGGGTATAAGTGACTTGAACAAATACAGGAGGCTTTGCTGGAGCATCAGAGGACAGATGAGCCATGGGGAGAGAATTTTCCTTATTACTGTTTCTCACTTTGGGACTTGGGCAGTTTCCTTCACTTCTGCAGGTTTGATGCTTCCCATGGTACCCCCATGGCTGTGCAGGGCTTGTGGTTTTCTCCAGGGGTAGGGAGCACTGTTGGTTCCTCTGTGCTCTGCAGGTTCTGTGCTTCCCCCCGCCTGCCCAGAAAACCTTTGACTTTTTAGGGAGCTGAGAAGCAAAGCAAGAAGTTCATTTCTAGAAAACAAACATAAATATATCAGCCCTTCAGCTGTATAATCTGGCTTGCCAGAAATAACGTGCTGGAGGGGAAAAAATACAAGGAAAACAAACAAGGAGCAACTTTTCCCCTTCCCTGACTACTGCTCCAGGGTGTTGCTGATTGGAGTTTCAGGCAATTTCTAAAAATAGCTGGAGGGATCTGATTGCCCTTTCCCAGTTTTCTCTAATGGGATTGGAGCAGCCATTTAAAGATGAGGTTTTGAACCCTTCAGCTCCATGGGTGTCCCTGCAGAGACTTTGTGTGACTCAGTTGTTTTCAGCCTTCATATGCTCTGGGATAAAGACTTGCTCTTGGCCAGTGAGCACTGAATGGTGGCTATGGGAGAGCAAACACCCCTGAGGAACCTGGGCTGGTGGAAGGTGTCCCTTCTCACTGCATGGGGGTGAACTACATGACCTTTAACAGTCCTTTCCAACCCAAACCATTCTATAATTGCACAATCCATAATTCCCATGGCAACTGAAATGCCAGCCCTGCCTGGGGCCATATTCAACTGCCCTCTCTGCCTACCATCCCTGCACAGCCATCCCTGGCCTGATCCAGCAGCATCTCCCCAGAACTCACCCCAGGCACTCAGCACCCCCAGGATCAAACCACCACTGCATTTCCAAGGCCCCCTGAGCTTACCCTCTTACCTACTCTGGGATTTATTCATGCAGATGAGTCCCTAATCCAATTAGTAGGACGAGGAGTTCCAGAAGATTTCATAATAAGCTCTACAAACACTACACCCACCCCCCACTCCCCCAGCACCCCACTCTCCCCTCGCGCTCACCCTGTTTTCCTTCCCTCCTGCAGAAGCATGAACCACCCATTCCCAGCACGAGTTCAGCCAGTCCTTGGTGACTGGAATGAGCACTGGGGATGCTAAATAATTCCCCTGCCAAGGAAACCCTCTCTCCCTGATGGATCTGATCCCTTAGATACACACCCACAACCAAACCAGCCATTCATTGAAAATAAATCCTAAGACCACCCTGTCTCACCTCAGACTGTATAAGACTGGCATTTCAAGCATCCAGCCCTTGGCATTTCGGGATGGAAAATTCCCAGCTTGCACCAGTTGTGCCCTGTGCAATGTTTGTGCCGGTAATGCTTTTGTTTCCATAAATCCTATTAGCTGGAGGCAAGCCTATAATTAGCAGGGAAAGCCGGCACCTCTGAAACAATAATCAAAAATGACCCAGCTTTGCTCTGGCTTTGCTGGAAATTCCTTTCATATTGGTGTGAGTTTGGATGGATGGTTGAATGGACGGCTCTGATAGCCATTGCCACTATTTCTGTCTGCAGATGCGTGTGCTTGGTGAAGTTATTCACTCAGTTTGTGGTTCTGTCTGGGTTTATTAACTCAGTTCACTCACATGTGAAAGCAGAGGCAGATTGAAGCTACAGGCTCTGATCCAGGTCAAGGGATTTGTCTGGGCTGTGCAGGGTGGGTGCTGCCAGATGACCTTGGGTGCTGGTGACCCTCTTGGGGGAAGCCGTGTTGAGGGTGGAGTGTCCTGGTCTGGGCTCTGGCTGGCTGTGGGATCATCCTACCCAAAGCTCCTGGGGCAGGGGGCAAAGCCTGAGGGCACCTCAGCAGGGAGGACACCCAAGGCTTTCAGCCTCAGTGACCTGCTCAGCCCTGCCAGGCACCCACCTGTCAGCCTGGACATGACCTAAGAAGCCCACAGATGTCAAGCTGCGTCACTCACCTGCCCAGTGAGTCAGAGAAGGGGGTAAATCCTGTCAGCTCGTGCTGTCTGGAGGAGGTGGCTCTGGCTGCCTCACGTGTGTCCCTGTCCCACCTCTATGGCCTGGCCCTGACCTCTTACTCCAGCACAGCTGAGCTGTTCCACAAACACCAGAGCATCACAGGGAACTTTCACACAGATAGATACTTGTTTTACAGCTCTTGGCTTCCTGCGGGCACATCCCACCCTGCCTGTCCCCAGGGCAGCAGCTGGGCTTGCTCCAGGATTCTCCTGCCCATCCCACTGCCTGGTGCTGTCATGGCCTGGGCAATGTTGGCCAGGAGAATCAGCCCTTCACCTGCTCCAGCTCCAACAGCTCTGGCCCTTCTCCCTGCTCTGTCTCACCACCTGGATCACTGTGTTTTTGTCCCCCTGGTCCCTGGGGTTTGCTCAGCCACAGCCTCCAGCGTTCCCCAGCTCACAGCGAGGGCAGCTGGGCTCACTGTGGGCGGGTATTCGCTGTATAAACACACACACACATCTATGGGAAAACGGGGACAAACAGCCTAATCCTGTCTGTGAACACCAGGTATTTCCGCTGGCTAACAGAGCTGGAGGAGGAATAAAGGGTGCGGGAGCCGGCAGAGGCTGCTCCGGACAGAGGGAGCGGTGGGAAGCCAGGCAGGAGGAGGCAGAGGAGGAGGAGGCAGAGGAGGAGGATGTCGGCACTCAGCGCTCTGCCCTTCCTGAGGCCGGTTCACCTGCGCTCGCCCCGCAGCTCGCCCGGGGGCCAGCGCCGGCACACTCTGCCCGCCAGCGAGTTCCGCTGCCTCAGCCCCGAGGACGCCGTCAGCGTGTTCGAGATCGAGCGCGAAGGTAAAGGACAGGGGGGTCCTGCCTGGTGGCATCAGCTTTGCAGTCTCTTGTGCTCCCTGGGATGGCGAATTCCCTGCCGTGTGCCCATCCCTGGGAGGGATGCAGGGGCCGTGGGGTGTGGCCCGGCCACCACGGGCTCCCTAATGAGGTGGAGGAGCTGCGGTTAATGAGCTGGAGAACCACGGCCCCGGCTCACTCTGGGGTGGGGTGGGGAGGGTGGGAGGTGCTGCTGAGGGGGACCAGGTGGGTGAGGAGCAGCTCTCCCTGTGAAAGATGGGATAGGAAATGGGGAAGTGGGAGGAAGGACACCACACTCTGCCTCCTGCTGCACAGGGGCACTTTGAGGTGCCACCCTGGCAACCTTTCCCCGTTTTCTTCCCATTTCTCCCTCCTTTCCAAGGACAGGGGCAGCCAGGGAGATGCTGAGAGGGAGGGCTCAATTCAGCACCTGCTGCTGTGGCTCTGGAATCAGCAGAGTTAGGAGCAGGTCACTGGGCCATGGGAAATTGCCCCTGGAGAAGCAGAACTGCTCCCTGGAACCATCTGTGTCCCTCAGAACTGCTTTGGACCTAGCAGGCAGCAGGACATATTCCATCTCTCCCCATCACATCCCACTTTCCCTCCCCTACATCAGTGCTGGGAGCTTTTCTGGGTCGGGCGTGCTTTGTCTCTCTCTCTGTGCTCACCACTGCCCCCCTCCAGCCTTTATATCGGTTTCTGGGGACTGTCCCCTGCACCTGGATGAGATCCGGCACTTCCTGAACCTGTGCCCGGAGCTGTCCCTCGGCTGGTTTGAGGAGGGGCGGCTCGTGGCGTTCATCATCGGCTCCCTCTGGGACCAGGAGAGGCTCAGCCAGGTATGACCCAGTCCTTCCCACCTCCTGCACTGAGAGAGGCACTGCCAGGGCCTGGGCACCAGGAGAAGCTGCCTGAGGCCCAAAATCTTCTCCCAGGACTAACTGCTACAGGGCTGCTCTGGTGGAAACGAACCTTCTCATTAATTAATTTAAATGACACTGTTAAAAAATACCCAAGTAATTTCCCTCAACATTGATTTTAAAATTACAAACCCTGTGAGGATAATGGAGGGAGGTGAACAGGGGGTGTGCCCAGCCCCTGGAGAAGCAGAACTGCTCCCTGGAACCAACTGTGTCCCTCAGAACTGTTTTAGACCTAGTAGGCAGCAGGACATATTCCATCTCTCCCCATCACATCCCACTTTCTCTCCCCTACATCAGTGTAGGTATGATGGGGAGGATGTTGAGCCTGGTTCTTTGGGGTGGGGAATAAAAAGCAGGATGGGAGCTCTGTGTCCTGCTAACCCCTGTCCCCCCTGGCAGGCAGCACTGACCCTGCACAAGGCACAGGGCTCGGCCGTGCACATCCACGTGCTGGCCGTGCACCGCACCGTCCGCCAGCAGGGCAAGGGCTCCATCCTGATGTGGCGTTACCTGCAGCACCTGCGCTGCCTGCCCTGCGCCCGCCGTGCCCTGCTCATGTGTGAGCCCTTCCTCGTGCCCTTCTACCAGAAGTGTGGCTTCGAGGCGCTGGGGCCCTGCGAGGTGACCGTGGGGGACCTGGCCTTCGTGGAGATGCAGCACCCCGTGCGGGGACACGCCTTCATGCGCAGGAACAGCGGCTGCTGAGGCCCCTCTGCTCTGGCCTGCCTGGGGGGATGAGGGGCTGCAACCCCTCCCCATCCCCATCACTGTGATCCATCTTCCCTGGCTGGCCCTGGCTGCAGCTGCTCCCTCTGCCACATCTGCCTTCCAGCCACATCCCATCCCTGCGGGGCTGGGCACAGAAATTCCTGCCAGATCCTGCTGGAAGCATCAACTCCCTGGGCTCTGCTTTAGCCAGAGCTGTGCTGGCAGGTCTGGGTGGGCTGCAGGGCCACGAGCCCCCTGGGATGGAAAGGCTTTGCCCTGGCAATGGCTGGGGGCTCTGCTGGTTTGAGAGCACTTCAGCAGTTTGCTGAGACACCCAGAAGTGCCCCTGCAAACCTGTGCCCCAGCCTGGCACCCCACCCCACCATCACCACCACCATGAGTGGAGCACACCATGGGCAAGCCCTCCCTGAGCAGCCCCCAGACCAGGCAGGGGCCCCAGCAGCCACCCCCCTGCCCACAGACATCCTTCCAGACCCCTTGGAGCACATTCCCAGCCCATGGCCATCCTCAGCTGCACATCGCAGAGCCTCCCCAGGGAACCAGTGTAAACCATTTGGTCCTCCCTGTCCCAGACCCACACCCAGCACAGGACAAGCCTTCTGCAAACAACTCAGGTTGTTGGAAAGCAGCAAATAAAGATGTGGTGGTGATTTTCTACACAGCCCATGTGTGTTTCCTGCCCTGCTTTGATCATGACCTCACCACAATGGCCAGAGGGAGAGCACCAGCTGATATGAGAGGAGCAATCCAGGACCCCTTGGGGCACCTCAGCCTCAAGGGAGAAGGGGAAAATCCAGCCTCAGGTCATTCAGTGAAGGGTGGGATAAAGGCAGGGGTGAGTCTGCCTTCAGGCAGGACCAGGAGGTTCCATGGATCCAACTCTTTGGCTTCTCCTTCTGCTTGGGACCCTCCAAACCCTGTTTCCTCCCAGGGAGGGGTTTGAGTTGCCCATCAGGGCACCAGCCCCAGCTTGTGCTCCCTCCCTGCCACACCAGCCACCACCAAAACAACCAGAACTCCCAAAAGTGCTGCGTCCCCACACCCAAGAAGGGGGAAGAGGCCTCATGCTTCTCATTAAATACAGGTAGAAATTTATTAAGGGGGGGAAAACCCACAGCTTTTAAAAAAAGTATCAAAAAGAGACAAATGAGGTGAAGTGTCTGTCTTTGGCTGGAGCAGCAACTGGAGGGACAGAGTGGGGCTGAAAACTGGCCCAGGGTGGAGGGAGGGATGCAGGGACGGATGCAGATGTTCCTGGGCTCATTCAGCAAGTGGTTGTGGAGAGGGAGCCAGACACTCAGCCCTTGAATATTTATCCCACCACATCCTAACTGGAGGATTCCCACCTGGCCCCATTTAAAAGCACTGAGGCCTCCAGCACCAAAGCAACACATCTGAGGGGAGAGACAGCCTGGCACCAGCATGGGTCCAAACCAGCCCAGAGGGGTCACCTGGACCCCAGGAAGGACCTGCCTTTGTGCCATGGCTGGTGGGAGGGAGGAGGAGATGCTGGGGAGAGCAGCCCAGGGCTGGGGGCAGATGGGAATGTGCAGCCCCGGGCAGAGAAGATGGAAAGTGACTGCCCCATCCTGCTCTTCTCCATCTGACCAGCACCACTGGAAGAACAGAGGGCTATACCCAGGTTTCCACGCTTTGAAAAAGAGAAAGGGGAAGCAGCAGGGACTCAAGGCAGAAGGAGGGAGCACTGACAGCTTCCTGAGAGGTCTGTAGGCTCTAGAAGCAGCCACATGAACCGCCCCCAGGACGTTTTTCTCCATGTCTGCCCCCCACCATGGCACTACAAATGCAGTCCTTGCCACTCCTTCCCTTCCAAAAAGAGAATTTCTCTGAAATAAGGGAAAGAAAAGCCCCCTTTCCCAAGTCCTGCCTCTCTATCCAGTGAGGAGCCAGGTGGGAAGGCATGAGCCTCCTTGGGGGCCTCAGGGGGAACAGGACTGAAAAATATCCTTGAAGTTCAGCTCTGAACATCTTGGAGCCACGACAGAGACTCCAGGGAGCCCAAAATGAGGAAACCCTGGGCCTAAAGAGCTGTGGATAAAAAAAGTGCCCCTGCAAAAAGGGGGTTGTGTTCACAGTATGAGCTGCAGTGCTGCAGGGCACTGAGGTGGGACGGGGCCCCAGGCAGGCAGGGGCACAGGCTGGAGACTTCAGCAACTTCCCCCCAGGACTGGGAGTCCAGCCTGGCCACGGATACACCAAAATCCCACTTCCCTCAGCCCTTCCCCCACAGAGGCAGCAGCCAGAGTCAGTCCCCAAACCAGTTACGGCTTTCCAGCATCAGGAGGGAGCCCCAAAGGGGTTCAAAGGCAGGGCTGGCTCAGCCCTGCATCCCCAGCGTTGAGCAAGGGGTACCCCAAACCCACCATCCCTGAGGATGGAGCCACGCCCAGGCTCTGCCCCATCCTGGAGCAGTCGCCACCATCTCCCACAGGCCAGGGAGGACCCACCCCACGGCAAACATCTCCCATCCCAGCCCCATCCCTGCCGGCAGGGTCAGTGCAGGACCTGCTCCAGCTCGTACTTCTCGCAGAACTTGCTGGTGAAGGGCAGGCAGGTGAGGTACTCCACCCAGCGCCAGTTCACGGGGTACACGTACAGCCACACCACCAGCGAGGCAAAGAGCCCCACGAAGACCAGCAGGGACACGATGATCATGGCCCGCTTGCGGTACTTGTCCACTGTGCCGAAGGTGATGTAGGGCAGGAAGGCGAAGGACAGCAGGAGCCCGCTCAGGAACCCAAACAGGTGAGCAATGTTGTCGATCCAGGGCAGGAGGCCGCAGATGAAGAGGAAGAGGACGATGCCAAAGAGGTTGAGGAAGGCTTTCCAGGGTTTCTCCAGCACTTGCCAGCTTTGGAAGAGTTCCACGAAGAGGCAGGCCAGCAAGCCGAACTGGGAGCCAGCAGGACCCACCTGCAGGGATGGACATTGTGTCACCTCAGACACACCCCATGTCCCCCAGGAGATCATCTCCCCTGGCAAAGTGCATTTGGCTCCTGCATCCCTGTGCAGCATCCCGCATGGGGTTCAGGGGTGGGAGCCCTGGCACTGGAGGATGAGGAGGGGAGCAGGGTGGTGCTGTTTTGGCAGAGCTGATACTTTCTGTGACTCAGCAGCCAGACAGCATCACCCCTTCCCAGACCACAGCCCCATCCTGGCACACCCATGAGGGGATTAGGGCCCTTGGCATGACCTCATTTAAAGCCTAACAGGGTTTGGCTGGCAGCAGATTAGCCATCTGCCTGCCCAGGGACCCCACACGCTCACGGACACGTGGTGACATGTGACACACATGGCATGTGCCAACACCACACGTGGGGCAGGGACACCCCCTCCCCCTCTCCCTCTCCCTGCAGCAAACCCTGCCAGGCTATGAGAATCTGTGCTCCAGCCCCTCCCCAAACCTCTGCCCAGGATGGGGATGGAGACAGGTGTCCTTTGGTCCCTGAGAGCTGACAGGATTTGGAACAGAGCCCCCAAACCCTCACCTCTGCCCTGTAGGGTAGGAAGATGGCACTGGCCAGGTTGCCTGTGATGCCACTGAGGATGAAGATGATGGAGATGCGATGCCAGCCTGCCAGCTTCTCCAGGTCCCGCAGCACCGTCATCTGGAACGTCACCGACACCAGGCAGTGGATGATGCTGGGGGAGAGGCCCTGTGTTAGAGACCCTGCCCAGCCCTCCCACCCACTGCCCTGGGGCAGGAGACAACTCACAAGACACCCCCACTGAAGGCATCTGTCATCGCAGTCAGGGAATGCCCCTCCCTCTTCTCTCCCATCCCATCCTGATGGGCACTCCAGTCCCCAGTTCCCCCATCCCTGGGATATGGGGGGCTGTGGCTCACCCAGCATGCAGGAACAGGGACAGCCACAGGCGGTAGAACTGGTCAGGGACCTCTGGGTTCAGGAAGGGCAGGAGCCCACAGACCTCATCCAGGCAGTGCACCTGCAAAGGCAGCAGGGTTGACCTCAGAGCCGCAGAGAGAAAAGAATGGGTCACGGGGATGGGTTGCCAATGATGCCATGTGGATGCTGTGAGGGGATTCTGGATGGTGTGGGGCACCCACACTGCTGTGGTGCTGGAAAAGGTGCCTCTTGCCCCACACCAGCAAGGCTGGCATGGCAGCAGGACCCTGACCAATAGCTGGGCTGCAAAGTCCCTGCAGTTTGCATCACCCCTGCTCACACCCATCCCAACCATGTCCCATTCCTGGCAGGATACTCTAAAGCCCTTTGGCATGAGCATGACTGCCAGCATTGTATCCCACATGCCCTGCCATGCCTCCCTGGCCCTGCTCACCTGTGAGCAGAGTGTTGCCTCCTCGTGGAAATAGCCATGCATGAAGTCGCAGTACTCCCTCGTGGTGATCTCACAGCTGGCAGGGGGCAGGAGGGGGCTCGCTGGGGACAGGGCACACTCAGGACACCCCTGAGCATCCCCCTCTGCTCCCAGCCTGCTGCCACTGTGCTTCACACCCTTCAAGGCTCTGCAACCTCCCTCTCCCCCCAGGCACAGCTCAGGACACTGAGGGGGGAGCCCAGCCAGGTGCTCCCTTTGCCACGACCCACCTGCCCTTGGTGCCGATGCAGCAGGGCCTGCCCTTGATCTCACAGTCCAGGTGGGCGAAGCCCGTGTGGTTGGTTTTGGTCTCATAGGTGCAGATCTAGAAGCAGGAGGGAAAGGAGCCCTGGTCAGAGTCCAGCCCCCGGCTGTCCCTGCAGCCCCCTGCAGGCTCATTGCCACTGCCACCATGGAGTCACCAGCTGGTGGTGGCACCGGGCTCTTACCGGCCACTTGGTGATGTCGTCTGGCCACACATGGGGTGGGTTGGATGCTGGCTCCTCACATGTCCTGGCAGGAGGAGAGGGGTGAGGCAGGTGAGTCCCCCCAACACATCCCCCCTGCAGACCAGTAACCCCCTCAGGCACAGACAGGTCTGGGACCTGCCTCGATCCTGCCCACCAGTGGGTGCCCCACAACACCCCTCCCAGCAGCTCCTTCTGCAGGTGAACTCTGCAGAACTCAGAACTGTTGGACAACCCCACCAATGCCCATGGATGTTCTCATCCCAGCAGGACAGGGACAAGCACAACACAACAGCATCACCTGCTGCTGCCTGTGTTTAGGATAGGCCCTGCCTCAGTTTCCCCACTGATTCCCTCTTCTTTATCACTCTCCTAGAGTGTACAAAAGCCTCCCATCCCCTCAGACAAGAAGATTCAAGGCTTCCAAGCTGGAAAGGCAGCCCCTTCTGCTGTGTCCCACATACAGCCAGGTGACTGGGCCATCCTCCACCCAGCTGCCACTTCTACCTGGGGTCCTGGTGACACACAGCCCCCGAGGTCCGCCTCTCTCCTGAGCCCATGGCTGGTGCATTGCTGCCTGGCCACTTGATGAATGTTGCCAGTGTCTCCTGCAGGGAGAAGCATGGAGAGACTGAGGGTGCAGCAGGGAATGCATGGCTCTGACCCCACGTGCATCCCTGTTGCTCTGAATTTTCTTGCTTTCAAGTGTTTGAATCTTTGCAGCATGATTCTCATGGAGCTTGATGTAAACTATATGTATTTTTAGAAATTATCTTGTGTTTGCTTAGTTCTTCTCTGAGAGGAGAACTTGATTGATGGTAAGAGTGACCAATGAGGTCCATGAGGTCGCAACCTTCTTGAGCCAATCCTGGCTTTATGTACAAAGTGTATATAAATTGATGGAGTCAGAAAATAAAGAAGCTTTCCATGTCTGATCTGCTGCTGCCTGCTGTCCTCTGTGGGCGTGAAACAGCACCCACACATCCTGACCTGGTGCAGTGCAAGGCTGAGATGGTTTCCCCTGCTTTCCCCAGAGATGCCCAGCCCTTCCCGGTGCCCAGGGCAGGGGTACTCACCGAGCAGTCCTGTGGCAGGGTCTGGATGCAGCCCGAGTTGTCGTTCTGGACGCAGCAGCCGGAGCCGCGCTCCCGGTCCCGCTCGCGCTGGATGAGCCGCTCCACCTGCTGGTCCTTCCGGATGCACGGGGAGAACTTGGCTCCCAGGTGGATCAGGTCGATCTGGGAGGGAGATGCCAGTAAAGGGGATGCTTTGTCTGTGCACCTCCTGTCACTCCAGCCATCCCTAAGGGGAGTTTAGCAGGGGCAGAGGGTCTCCACAGACAATAGACCAAGGTCTTTGTTATCCCAGTGGAGGGAAGGCAAGAAGGCATCCCACTGTGATGACATATGTCCCAGTGGGATAGGGGCCCAGGGGCCCAGGACAGCAGGCTGGAGTGAAGAGGTCATGCTCTGTTCCCCTGAAGAGAGGAGCACCTCAGAGAACCCCCTCAGCTCAGGGCACAGGAAGCAGAGGGCAGAGCATGAGACCAGGGGCCAAGGGTCTGGCAGGCTCCTTACCGAGCTGGGCCCAATCCAGAAGTTTTCCTGCTGGATGTACTTGACACTCTCATAGACACCCTTGTTCCTCAGCACCTGCCAAGAGAGACCAGAGTCAACTCCCACTGAAGGGGCAAATGCTCAAGGGGTGCACTCTGTCTCCCTCCACTCAAAAGGGGCTAAGCAGGCCCTTCATCTGAGAGAAAGGACTGCTGGGTCCCACCAGCAAGGCAGGATAGTAGAACAGCTCTGCTCCCACCACATATTCCACTGCAACATGGATGCTGCTCATCCCCTTGCCCTGGCTATTTCACAGAGTCTCTCAAATGCTGGAGCCCCACAAGATGCTCGACACTGTGGGACACTGGTGGTTACAGTCCCCCTCGAAAGATGACTCTTAAACTTACTAACTCTGTCGTCACGTGCTGGGCGAAGCCAATGGGGGCGATGCCGTAGGTGCCGATGACCAGCAGGGTGATGAGAATGTGGACAAAGGTGATCCAGTATGTGAAATATGGCCTGGAGGAGACAGGACCCAAAACTGGAGCTGTTCAAAGACGGCTGGGCAAAGGGACACTGCAGTCCCCCAACCCCTAATCCCCAGTCATTGAGGGGGGACACACATCTGACATGGGGTGTCCCGTGCCATTGGTGCCCTCACCGGTGGCTGTCGGTGATCTCCAGCTGGGACTGCACAATGCTGCTCAGGCTGCGCCGGTACGTCCTGTTCAGCCACTTGCCCACCACGCCCAGCCCGTAGTAGCGTTTCTTGCGGTCGAAGGCGAAGTGCTTCACCTTGGAGGCGATGCGCCTGCCCCGTCGTGGGGCCGCGCCCGCAGCGCCCGACGCCGAGGTGAGCCGGACACCCTCCCGCCTGTGGAGAGAGGAGGAACCCATCACACCTGCCAGAAAGGACCAGCTGAGAAACACCCCATGGCCAGAGCCCTGAGGATCCCCTGAGATGAGGCTCTGAGCACCTCCTGGCTCCATTCTCCCAGGATCATCATGGTGCCCACAGCAGGGGTGGCTGGGGATATTGTCCTGCCTGCAGCAGGGCACCTGGGCAGCCTCAGGGGCAACACCTGCTGAGGGTTGGTACTCACGGGGTGGGCTGCTCCACCTCGGGGGACACCCTGGCATCCTCCCCCACCTGGTGCATGCGTAAGTACGTGGCTGATAGAGGAGGTGACTCAAAGACGTCATCGGGCATGGAGTATGTCTCATCGTGCATGTCCATCTGGAAAGGGGATGGATACTTGTCCTTGGATAAGTGTGATGGGTTAGAAGCCCCCTGACTGAGCCATCTCCCCTGCCCAGGGGGAGTGGGTGATCCCCAATGACATCCCAGTAACGGCCCATCACAGGGTGTGAAATGTACCCAGATGGCAACATCATTCCCTATCACCCCCAAGGGCCATCACCAAGGCTGGGGCACAGCAGCCACCAATGCCTCTGTCACTACTGAGGGGAGTGCCAACACAGGGGTCCTTGTGAGAGCCCTGCTCCACACCCAGATCCCTGTGCAGGGCACTGGGACATGCCCCAGATCCAACAGCCAGCATGGAATGTTGCTTGCCTTACTGAAGAAGGACGAGTCCAGGGTATCAGCAGCATCCACCATGTCCTCATCCATGAAGCTAGGGTACAGGAAGCTCCTCTTGCTCCTTCGCTTGGGAGCCAGTGGCTCCAGGACAGAGCGTCCCTTTGGCAGCACAAGCAAATGAAGGTAAGCAACCAGAAGCCCTCAGTTTTTGCAGTACTGAAGGTTTCTCAGATCTTCCCTCTCCAAAGCCAAATAGCAAGGATTAAATCCCAGTCAGCCACCATAGCCTCTTGTGTAGGGAGGAACTGGCAGAAGGTGCTGCCTTTAGCTCCTCAGAATCTGCACTGGACCACAGCCACATTGGTCAGCATGACAAGTGACCTCTGAATTCATCTGATCTCATACCCACAAACCTATCCCCAAGGTTTGCCCAGGGCTCCTCAGAAGCAAGAAAATTGCTGGAGAAGTTTCCTTGCCCCTCAGCAAGTGGAACCTAGAGGTTGTTTTTTTCTCAGATTGTCCAATTTTCACTTCTTCTACTTTTAAGTAAAGCTCAGGTTAAAAAAAACCCAATCTCCTCCCTCAAACCCACCCTGGAGAGACAGCAGTCTCCATGCAAAACAAACAGCCAAGAAACAAAGATGATGAGTTAAGGACAGAACTGAAACCCAGCTTAGGAAGATGATCCCCCTCACACTCCCAAAACTCACACGGAGAAGGGCTGCGGCCGCCTTGAAGCTCATGTGTGCGACAGACTCCCTCTTCCTGCGGGGCAGGCGGCCGTAGCCTGAGCGGATGCTGTTGAAGGATGCCAAGGACACAACGCCAGGGGTGAGCGGGGGCAGGACATGGTGGGGCGTGTGGGGACGGTCAGTCTCATCAGGATGGCGAAAGGGACGGCCCCTGGCCAGCGGGTCCACGATCTAGGGGAGGGAAGAGGTGTCAGTGCTGGGAGAGCAAGGCTGGGAGTAGGACCCCTCACCCTGAGCTCTACCTTGGGCATCTTGGCAGGCTTGGGTGACTCGGTGGCTTGGAAGGAGGGCACCTCCTGGCTGGGCAGCTCCATGTCACGGTAGGCAGGCTTCAGCTTGCCATACCTCATGCTGCAGTGCTGCAGGCTCTTGCGCTGCCACTGCTGCCGCTTCCCCTCCCAGTCGCTGCTGACGCCGAACCACTGCGCCGTGCCCCTGGACACGTGGTGGGCACAACTGTCACACAGCTGGTCCCCCACACCAGGTACCACCACCATTCCACCCAGGGGTCCCCTCTAGCAGGTGGTTGGGGTTGGGGTGTCTCAGGTCAGCCTGCAGCAGGACAGTTTTGACCTGGCTATGGGTCAAATGGAAGTGGAGGAAAGTGATTCCTGCACTCCCTTCTGAGGCACAACTCTCCAACCCCACCCCACATCCTCTGCCAGTACCCACAATGTCCTGACATGGTCCCCTGTGAGTGACCCAGCCACAGCTGGAGCCCCCCTGCCCTCACTTGCGGATGCTCTGGGACAGGGATGTCTGCCGGCGGAATCCAGGCCGGCGCTCCGGGCGGGGCTCCTGCAGGCTCTTGCTCTTGCGGTAGATGGGCACCTTGGAGGGCTGGAAGGCAGAGCAAGGCATTAGATCAGGATGGCACCTGGCAGCCCCCTGAGCCCAGTGTGGGATGGACACAGCTCCAGGACTCACCTCCTTGTGGGCACCATCCTCTTCTGCCTCCCGGGGGGGAATGACAATGGAGAGGTTGGGGGGCTTCTTGCTCTGCAGGCGGCTGCTGCTGGAGCGGCTGCCCCCGTTCTTGTCCCCGGCTGACATCTCGGGCCGGTGGTGCTCTGCAGGCTGGTAGAGTGCAGGGGGTCAGCCACAGGGGGAGAAGTGCTCCCCCAGGAGTTTGTGTGTGAGGAAAGGCTGGGTCCTAGTAGGAGATAGGGCCTCACCAGTCTAGTGGGACCAGACTGAGCCCCCTGTGTCCCTGGCTGTGCTGGTGAGACCTTGCCATCATGAACCCAGCTGCTGCATCCCCAAAAGCCACATTCCCTCCCTGAGTTTGGGTGGACAGGAAGGCTTATATTAACCACTCACTCCCAGTCCCCAGCAGTCACCAACACCCCTTCACCTGCTGGGAGTAGGGCAGGGCTGGCAACAGTAACCAGGTCAGAGCATCCCCATCATCCCAGCACATGCCTGTGGGACACACAGATTTTACACCCTGCCAGGGTGAGCCTGAGCATGTGCCTCAAAAACATGGGGGATCCCAGCAAGCCCTGGCCAGGCCCCTGGCACACAGCTGCAGCACATGGGAACATCAGCCTTCCCAGTTTAGCAAGGGAGCCAAGGGGAGATTGCAGGGGAAATCTGCAAAGAGCTCCTCTTGCCTGGGCAGGGTGGGAAGGGAGGGGATGCACAAGGCCTGAAAACACCTGATCCACATCCCCACATGCACCACAGCTCCCACATGGACACGCCATGTGTTGGGGTGTCCCACAAAGGGGAGATGCAGGATATTCCCCTCTGGCAAGTGCATGCACACAGCAGGCTGGCACCACGTGCAAGGAGAGGGAAGCTTAACAGCCAAGACGTGGTTAATTCCTCAAGAAATCCCTTCCAGAGGGTCCCTGCAGCCAGCTCTACCAGGCAGGGCTTTGCAGGAAAAGTAATTCCATTTGAGTGCAAGAGAACAAGTCCCAGATCCTATTAGGGACTACGGGGGCAATCAGAAGGGAGGCACAGCCCTCTCTGACCTCTTCCTGTCCTCCTTGACCATGTGCCAGTGCCCAGGCGACTCACACAGGTCTCACAATCATCTCTTGTCACTCAGCACAGCCCTGGCCATGGGAATGGTGTCACCTGCCACGTCTGCACAGTGCTGCAAAATGTCAGCTTGATCTGCAAGCCTGGTTCCTCTCCCTGCTCAAGATCCCAATGACCAGACTCCTACAGCTCTGCTTTCCTTAGGCAACATCACTTGAGCAACCAGATGAGTGACTGAGATCCCACCAGCCCCCTCTGCAACAGGATCCCATTGGCAGCCCATTCCCAAAGCAAGAGTCAGGGAAAGGGACACTTTTGCAGCTCCCTTAGCACCTGGAGTCCTGAACATGGCCCTCCTCTTAGACCACACCACAAGCAAAGCCTGTCTTAAGAAGCATAGGGTGCCCAATGGATCAGCTTCAGGGGGATGCAGGAGTCCAGAACCAGCTCCCCAGGGATGGGAAAGCCTGGAGTCGGCAGCACTAGCTGGAACTGCTGCCCTTCATCAGCTCCTGGGCCATGTGACAGCCTTCTGCCCCTGCATTAAAATGGGTGTTGGCCTCCCTCCCCAGCACCAAAGCTGGGAGTAACCAACTCCCAAATTTCCCCTGGGAGCTCAGCCAGTGCTGGTCCTCACTCACCTCATAAGAGTGACAGGGATCCTGAGCAGTGATGGCAAACACCCACGGCAGCCTTCCTCTGCCTCCGTCCTTCACGCACGGGAGCCCCGGGACACGGCCAGATTCCTCCTGCGGGGACAGGCTGTGATGAAAAACCACGCATGGGAAAGCAGGCAAAGGCTGCAGGAGGATCCTGGCAGAGGGAGAGCTGAGCTCAGTGCTCCCTAGACCTTGGGGACAGGGCTGCAGGTGGCTGGACACCAGGGTGTCAGGGATCAGTGGCTGGCACAGGACAGCAGGAGGAAAAGCTCCCGTTTACAGCAACGTTCTGTGGTAGGGAATAGCAGGGGGCAGGCAGGGAGTTTTCCCCTGCTGCTGCCAGGCAAAGCTCTTGAGAAGCAAGACACCCAGGAAGAGCAGGCACGGAACATGAGTGCCTCACTGGGTATTTCGTAGCTGCTAAACTGGGAGAGTGCCAGCCCCCAGCAAGCAAAACTTTCCGTCCCACTGGTGAGCTGGAGACTCTGTTTGTTTTCCTCCCAGGGCAGCCAGAAACAAGCCTGAGATGGCAGCTGCTTTGGAGAGCCAGGAATGGGAACATGCTGGGGTCAGAGCAATCCCTGGGGCACCCTTATCCCACTCCAGCTCTAGGGAATGGCTCGAGTGGTTAGAACCAGCACAGCCTGAAGCACAAAGATTGAAGCCAAACTCTTATACAGCCCCACTCTTACACCCCCATCCCAAAATCCCATCCCTGATTGCTCCCTGGACAGCCCCAGACTTCTGTGCTTCCCAGCAAAGCAGGTTTGCAGCATGATGAACATCCTGGTCTCGCTTCCCACCAGCTTCCCATGCAGGGGGGTGGAGGGCTGGACTGGCCTCCCCCGAGGTGACTCAGCCCCAGGGGAGCTGGCACAGCCCAGCAGGCACCTGCTGTCCAGTCACGGTCACACAGCAAGGCCAGAGCACTTGTCATGGCTCTGCATCAGCACGTTTGGCACTGAGGGGGAGGGAGAGGAGGGCAGAGGACCCTGAGGGCTTAAGCCTTCTTTGCCACACAGGCTGGAGACAGCAGCCACCCCCTGAACACAGATCCTGAGCCAGCAGGAGCCTTATCCAGTGCCAGGCGGAGAAATCCCCAGCGGACGGTGCTGGGAAGTGTTTTCCAGCTCACCACGTGCCTGGTGCTGGCACCCAAGGCCTCTGGAGCTGCTGTGCTCAGTGTGGGAATGGGCCAGACGGCGCCTCTGTGCAGACACAGCCTGCCACAAGCTTGGCCCTCTTGATCCCCTGCAGTCCCAGGTCCCTGTCACTCCTCCATGGAGGGCTCTGCTACCAGGAGCACGGCTCTCTGCCTGGCAGCCCTGGCATCAGCTGTCCCATCACAGGGCACAGCTTGGCTGCTGGGCCCCAGGGAGCCTCAGCCCAGTCCTTGGACACTCAGGGTGGACGTGGTGGCTTTGTCCTGGGGACAGAAAAAGGAAGTGAAAGGCGACGTGCGGAGCTGACGTGGGGGCACGGCTGAGCACGTGTCCTGCTGTGGAGACAAGGCAGGTCACGGCAGCAGGGGGTGGCAGACATGGGACTTGGCAGCCACAAGCATGTCCTGAGCTTAGTAGGAACTGTGCTTTGGGCCGGAAGAAAAGTCCTGGGGGCAGCACATTGTCACTTCAGGGTGGAAAAGATCTCCATGCACTGCAGCTGCTGCCATAGCTGACCCAACAGAGAGAGATAAAAGGGCAGGGTGTGGAGGGAGGACCACCTGGTCTGGGTGGTAAGAAGAGATTCCCCACTATCACCATCTCCACTCCCAAAGCTCTTGGCCACTGAAGGTCACCAAAGCCTGACATCCAGCAGTGAGGGACACAGCCTGTGCTCCAACAGCAGCAGGGGGTGAAGGGCCCACCCTTTCCCAAGAGGACACACGTGCTGGGGTCACTGGGGAGCAACTGGGAGGAGGTTTGAGCCTTCAACCAAAAAAGGCACAAGGAAGGTGACCAGGTGTGGGAACTGACAGTGGTCAGAACACGGATTCTTAGGCTCCAGGCAGTGCCTTGAAGCCTGTGGGAAAGCCAAGGACTCTCTCAGTCTGGCCTGGGAAGTCATAAGGAGAAACCCAAAACAATCTTGTAGATACCGTCCTCCTGACACCTGGTGTTTTTCCAACTTGTTTACTGCTAGAGATGTTTACAAAAAGGTGGTGCCCTAAAGGACCAATCCTATTCATTGTACCCAAACACGGTATAAAAAGAATGTGTCTTTCAATAAACTTTGCTATAATCCCTCTGAAGAAATCAGAGTTCTAGGTGTCGTTACATGAGCAGTCCTGAATCCTAACGATAACCAGGGCTGGCTCCCAGCCCCAGGGAAAATCACAACAAGCACAACAATCAAGAGGAAGCACACCCAAGGAAGAAAGTGATGGAGAAAATTATGTGGTTCATACAAAGCATCACTGCAGGACACGCTGGGATGGTCCAAGCAACACAAAGGGACCATCAGCAAGGCCAGGTGAGCAGAACTGGGACAGCCATAGCACAAGACAGCAGAGACAACCCTGCAGAGCAGCCCTGGTTGAAGGGGGAGGTGTATGCAGTGGGCTCATGGATGCTTGGAGAAGGATTGGGATATCTCTCTCTCGGCTTGTTGGCACTGGGGGAAGGCACATTACTGGAAAAACAGTGTCTCAGGCTGGCACAGTTCAGCTGGAGGACAAGGCAGCTCTGAGCTACCCAAGGCTGTGGGGCAGAGAGTGGGACCCCCATGAGCACCCACCATACCCATCGCCCTGAGCACGATGAGCCCCAGCTCTTCCTCTCCACCTCCACAGGGCAGTGAGAAAGGGACCAGCAATGCCACAGAGCTCCCAAACATCCCTGCAACCTCTGCCAGGGCTGGCACCCAAGAGCCCATCAGGCAGAGCTGCTGCTGCTGCTGCCCATTAATGATTCACGAGCACGTTAAAGACCTCTCTCAAGGCTGGAGCTGCGTTAAAAGGTGCTCCCAGTTATTAAGAGCTCTGGATAGGAAACTCAGTTTGTGCAACTGCTCTGAGCATCGAGCTCCTGTGGACTCACACCCGAGCAGAGATCCAGCACCTTCTCTGCTTCTCCTCCCTTTCAAAAAGCTTTTTACCATTTTGCAGTCTCAAGTTTCAGGTCTGGAGAAAAGGAGCCGAAGCACAAACAGCTCTTGAAATAAAAACATATTATTAGAAGAAAAAAAAACAAAGAAAAACACTCTGTTTCTTTCCCACATGTCCCAACCTTGTCACAACAGAACTGGATGGCAAAACTGCGAGATGCAGGATTTCTCCCTGAGTCTTGAGAGAGGCCCTCTGTGCCTCAGAGGTTATGGTTACCCTTATCACTGAGCCACAGGGTTAGCATGGACATGCACAGGAGCAGCTCTGTGATGGCTGGGGTAGGAAGATGGGGTAGAGTTGAGTGCTGAGATCCCATCTGATCCCCGGGGCGTGCAGGCAGCCAGCACACACCTCACCCACGCCACCATTAGAACATCCTCTCCCATTTTCCTCTGTCGGGAAGGACATTGGGCAATGGCAGCAGGTTTGCTGAGCCCGGGCGAGCTGGGAACAGGGCACACCCCGGGAGGAAGGGAAGTGGCAGGGGAGCCGCGCTGGTGCCGCTGATAAGCCCTGTCCGGGAGGAGGGACATGGGGACACAGGGCCACTCACACCACTGCACACAGCAGCCCGGGCTGGCCTTCCCTGCTGCAAGGGCCAGGAATGTGGCCCTGGGCTCCCCGACAGCCCTGGGTGACGCCATCCCTCCTATGGGCCTGGAGAGGGAAGGGTTTGCCTGCAATGCCTGGGAGAGGGTGGAAAAAGCCACGTGGGGGATTTCCCACATCCCAGCCACAGCTCATTTCCCACGTTAATTTTTACCAGCACAACAAGCCCCATCCACCCCAGCAGAGCACGTGCTCACACCCAAAGGTTTCCCAACCTGCTGGGGTGGGCTGGGGTCCCTCTGTGCCACTGGCCACCCACCCCACATCTCCCCACTTCCCTGTGGTCCACACACTCTCACAGCACAACCCCAGCTGGGCAGGACTGTGCACACCCATCCTCTGCTTCCTGCCAGCACACTGGAGTGCTGGGGGGCTGTAGCTGCACAAGGGGACCCTCAGCCCACTGGTCCCTTCCTCAGGCTCAAGCCACGTGAGGAACATGCACAGGGAGACTTTGAATCACTCCAATGGCTTTGGGGAGAGCAAAGGGCCAAAGTCTGCCCTGGGAGAGAGAGAAGAACTGCAGCTCCACTGGTGAATGTGCAGAGGGGTCAGCTGTTCCACAGGCAGGGTCACAGCACACACAAGGAAAGCTCTTTTCTGTTTTCCCCCAGCCTACTAGGGTTGATTTAAGTTGGTTTGATCTAAGAACTGATTAATTACTCAAATCTACTCCAATTCCTTATTAGCTTAGGTTAAACACAGAGTGCACAGACATGATGCTGCAAGTGTTTCAGCCCTGGCTGCACCTTCTGGAAGGGGCTGAGGGGTCCCAGGTCAGTATTTACCCAAAGGAAGGGGGTAGCCTGCCCTGCAGGCCATGTGCCTGCCATCCCCATTCTGCAGGTCATTACTGAGTTCACTCCCACTTCCCTCCTCGAAGCAAAATTCTTTGCATGAAAGGTCAATGGGGTTGGCTCTTCTGCTGAACATTCATTCTTCCAGCAGCTCTTGGTGCCAGGGCTCTGGCTGGGCTTGCAGACTTCCCCAGTGCCCTGCTGCCTGTTTCAGAGCACACCAAGCCACCCAGAGCAGCACAGGGCTGGCAGAAATGCCCCATATTTACAGAGGGTTTCCTTGCCCTGGGCTCTGACTGTCCCCATACTGTGTGGGATGTGGGATGCAGCAGTGGGAGGTGGCACTCAGCCCTGTGCAGGAATTTGGCTCATCCCAAGGACAAGATGAGCCCTGGGCTGAAGGCAGGATGAGCCCCCTTGGCTGCAGCTCCCTATCTCTGGGAGCAGACTCCTTATCTCAACAGAGCCATTCCAAGGCTTGTACAAAGTGCTGCTTGCCCTGACAGCCCCTGTGCAAGGGGGGAGCCCTGGGTGGACACCAGCACCCTCCTTCTTTCCCATTCCAGGGCCAGCAGCTCCCTGAGGAGAGGGGAAAAGGACCTTGTGGTGTCCCTTTGGGCTGTGGATGGTGACACCTCTGCTGGCAGGGGGCTGAAGGCTGTCCCCTAGACACCCCATTAAGTCTCAGTGCTTCCTGGCCCCAGGACAACTGGGGGAAGCTGCTCCTCCCTCCTCCCAAGCAGCAGCCGCTGAGCGTGGGTGGGCCACTCCTCGGCTTCCTTCCTTCCACTCCTGATTGCAGGAGGCCTGAAGCACCCAGACCCACACCCTGCAGAGGAGAGCCTGACTGGGAACAGCTCATCCCCATCCAACACTGTGCAAGCCTGGCACAGGGAATCCTACACTCCCTGGTACCTGTGGAACGTGATGCTCTTCCCACCACAGCATCTCCATGGACCCGTGCCAGCCAGGCACTTTGCAGCCTCTCAGCTGCCAAGAGCTGGAGATGGAGTCTCCTCAACCATCTTCACCCTCCTCCCGCCTGTTATCCCAGCCCTGGGGTGCTGCACCCACAGGGAAGCCACACAGCTCAGCACAGGGGCTGGAGATGCTGCTTTTTAAGAAGCCACCTCCATGTCCTCCCCAGGAGACCCTGGACTGGGTTAAGTCACCACGTACAAGACGTGACTCTTGTACCTCTTGTTATGGGATTGGTTATGGGATCACCCTTGGAAAAGCTGTATGACAACAGCACAGTCCTGGTGACATGTCCCTGCTCATCCCATGGAGGAGCTGAGGCTGGGCAGGACACACCAGCACCAAGGGCTGGGGATTCTCTGTGGCTGCCCACGGGCACAGAGTGCAGCCTTTGGGCTCACACACAACAGGAGGTCACTCCCAGCCCTGCCTGGCATTCCTGCAGGCTGGCAAATTACAGGAATAACTGTACCAGACCCCCAGCACAAGCTGCAGCAGGACACTCAGGGAGTGAAGCCAGCCCCACTGGCTCACTGGGCACCTTGGGGGACACTGGCCACATCTCTTCTGCCCCAAGTGGGTCTGTCAGACCAGAGGAATTACATCAGGAAATATTACTTTTAAGCATGAAATCAATAAAACACAAGCTGACAGAGGCTGCTCAGAGGGCTCCATTACCTTGGGAGCTGCAGCAGCTGAAAAAGGTGCCTGCAGATGGGAAGGATGGTCCTGTGAGGTGGCCATAAGGCAAGAGCATCCACTGAGTGACCACACACCACCCATGTGAATGGCTCCTCACATTTAGCACAGAGACCATACACCCTCCACACTGGTGGCTTTCTTCCTCCCATCCAATGTCAGCAGCTTGGAAAAAGGCCAAGGAGCATCCCTGGGCACTGTCCTGCTCCCTTCTGTCCCATGTCCCACTGCAGCCCCTGGCAGCACAGCATCAAGTGGGTTGGTTTATACCTGCACATCCCCCACCCCCAAGGCACAGCCACAGCATCAGCCCTCCTCTTGTGGCTGGACACTCTGTCCCCGAGGTGACAAGCTGTAGTTTCACTGGACACCTCTGTGCTTTCTGACTCCTTTGTGGCATTTCGTAAGTGGGGAAACTGAGACACTGCAATACACTAAGGCTGCCTGCCTCCTCACCCTGCTGCTGCTCCACAGGCAGGGTGGTTCCTTCTCCATTGAAACCCACACAGCTCTCCCAGTTTTAAGTTCCTGGAGGATGAGGGTGGAGGAGGAAGCCCTCACATGCAAACCCCATAAATATTTGCTCCCCTGCCCTCCCAGAGCAGTTATTTGGGGGTTGCCCCTGTCCTGTGCTCAGCTAACATGACCAGCACCCCAGGGACGAGGGGGGCACAGGGGTCCTGTGTGGTGGGCAAGCAGAGGGCAAGGCTGGTCCTCTCTGGGTCCATTCTCTACCTTAAATGCCTCATTAAGAGAGCAACCACCAAACAACTCCTTTTTTTGTTGTTGTTGTTGGTTTTTGTTGTTGTTGTGTGGTGTTTTTTTTTTTTTTTTTTTTTTTGGTTTTTTTTTGGTTTTTTTTTGGTTTTTTTTTGTTTTTTTTTTGTTTTTTTTTTTTTTTTTTGTTTTTTTTTAAGTAATAGGGAATAAGTGGGAAAAAAACATTGCCTGGGGTTTCCTCCACAGCCATCAGCACACACGGAGCTCTCCAGGCCGACTCGGAGGCCAGGAAATGACCATAACTCAAAGCACTGCACACTCCCAAATGACCATAACTCCTGGATCCCTGTAATTAAAAGAGACTGTGCCTACCCCCACTGGGAGCTTGTTGTGTTATCAGACATCTCACAGCCCGGCAGGACAGCAGAAAGCAAAAGTCATTAGGTAAAAAGCTCCTCAAGAGGAGGAGGGTTCATGATCCCATCACTTGTGGGCTCTTAGAAATTTAAGTAATTAATTTTCAGCTTTCAGTAATTGACTCCTTCAGTGCTGAGGCTCTGGCAGCACCAGGCCTGCACTTGCTCCTCCAGGTCAGGTCCCTGCAGGACTCCCAATGCCCGTGGGAAATGTGGAAATGCCTCACGAGCCCCATGTTGGTCTGGGCTCTGCAACTCCCCCAGCAGCTGGTTCTCCATCACCTGTCTCCTGCTTCCTTTGATAATGGGCTCTGTTCTGATTCCTGGCTTGCCCCAAGGGCTGTTTTCAGCCCAAGAACAACCTAAGGGAAGGAATAAGGATGTATTTGGGGGATCCCTCAGCCTCACTGTACGAGCTAAACAGGAGCAGCATCCGAGATCAAAGGACAGCCACATGCTCCTCTTTCACCCCAGCCCAAACACAGCCCACATTCCCCGGCTCCCCCAGCGCATCCCGGTGAGTGCATTCCCCCCGAGGCAGCCCAGGCATCCCTTCCCCGCCGGATTCACGCTCGGCATCCCCAGCATCCAGAGGCGTCTATTGTTCCCACCGCGGCTCCGGCAGCGCCGCTCTCACACCCCGAGCACCCACACCCGACACCGAGCTCGGCCCCGCTCTCAGAATTCACATCAGGGCTCTGCCGTGGTGTCAAACCCCACTCTGCGGTTTGCCCTTTCTCACTCCGGGGCTCGCAGCACCTCCAGGTGCCTCCGTGCAGCTGCGGCGGTGCCAGAGAACCCCCCACGACAGGGAAGTGGTAGATGGGCACCTGCTCTATAGAAAACGGGGGCAGGGCTGGCACAGGCTGCCCCCCAACATGAGCAAGTAACAAAAGGTGCTGCTCACCCCATTAACTGCAAAGGAGCTGGGCAGGGCAGAGCCCAGGTGCAGCAGCTGGGAGCCCCGTGTGAAGCCAGAGCTGAGCAGGGTGGCACAGGCAGATCTGGATTCTCTCAGGCTCAGCTGAACCGTCCAGGTCCTTTTGCAGGTGGGACAATTCCAAGCTGGTTATTTCCCACTTGGGAAAAAGGCAGGAGCCAAAGGATGCTGCTTCAGAGGGCACAATGGAGTGAGCTGAGTGGGCAGCACTCCCCTGCTCAGGACAGCCGTGGCACTGTGCTGGGGGGCACTCCCCGGTTCCCCGGCTGGGTTGGAGGCTCTGTGCCCAGGACAGCAGCAGTGTGATGAGTTCACCCTGGAAATCCCCAGGAACAAGCATCCAGGGACTGGGAACGTGCAGGCAGGAGAATGTCCTGGCTCCTCGTGGCCAGGAGGATGACGCCACGCTGGGGGAGAAGGCAGACACTTCCTCCTGCCACGGGGACCCAGCGGTGACAATGCAGCCTCTCGGGTCCCCTTCCCCCTGCAGAACGTGGGTCTGGGGGGCTGAGTGAGAACTGCCGGGTCTCAGATCACCCTGGGCACCACAACCTGGCTATGGGTAGCCTGAAAGGACAGCCTCACCCCTCTGTCCCAAACCTGGAGGACCAACAGCAAAAATCCGAGTAAAATCCCCACGCACAGCATCCCTGTGCCCCGGCGGGATGTACACACGGACGGAGGATGACCCGACCCCCCTCTGTAAGGGTTTTATTCGCCTGCGGAGGGCTGGGGGCAGCACTCGCCGCTCCAGGCAGCACGTGCGAGAGTCCCAGAGCCTTTAACCAAAGCTCAAACCAGCTACAACAACAAAGCCCCGGCGGGCGGGAGGGAGGGAGGGCAGGAGGATGCTCGGGGTCAGGGACCCGCTGCTGCCGCTCCCGGGGGGCGCTGCCAGCCCCGCTCACCTGGGGAGGGGGAGAAGCTGCAAACACAAACAAAAACCACCCGCCCGCCTGGTTATCGGGCCACGAGCGCCAGAAAGTAGGTTAGAGCTCTGCTCCCTGCCTCGGCCGGGGAGCGGGCAGGGCTCTGCCTCCGGCCGGGTCACCCCGCCGCGACACGCACCCACTGCCCCCTGCGATGGAGAGGAGGAGGAGGAGGAGGAGGAGGAGGAAGAGCTCAGCCCCCGCCATCCGCCCGGGTGCCCGCCCTGGAGGCGCCGGGCAGGGCGCGGGGCACGGCCCGGGCTGGGGGATCCGAGCCGCGGTCCCGCCCCGCAAAAGGGTCCGGGGTGAGCAGGGACAGCGCCCCGAGAGCCCCGCGGGGCCGGGCCGGGCCGGGCCGGGCAGGAGCGCGGGGCGGAGGAGGAAGCTGGCGGGACGCGGCGCTCACAAAGCAGCAACAACCCGGGCGGACACGGAGCGAAGCGGCGCGGAGACACCGGGACCCCGCCCCGCTCTGCTCCCCCGCCCGGCCCCGCTCACCTCGGCCCGGTGTCGCTCCTGCCCCCGGGGCCGCTCCCGGTGCCGGTGCCGGTCCCGCGGCAGCGCCGCCGCCTCCACCTGGGCCGGGCGTGCCCGGGGGGGCGTGTCGGGGGCGTGTCCCGGCAGGGGCGTGACCGAGGGCGGGGTCTCCCCCGGGGTCCGCCCGCCCCACGCGGGGGTTCCCGCGGTCCCGTCCACGGGGAATTCCCGTGGGGATGAGCCCCGCGGCCGCCCCGGCTCTGCCCCGCGGGCCCGGCCCCGCCGGTACCGGCACTGCCGGCTGGGCGCCATCGGGACCGGGCGCTGTAAGAACTGGTCACTATTGGGACTGGCCGCTGTTACCACCAGTCACCATAAGGACTGGTCTGTTAGAACTGGCCGCTATTAGGGCCTGTTACTATCAGGACCAGTAACCATTGGGAGCGGTGACAATTAGGACTGCTCAGTATAAGAGCTGGTCAGTATAAGAGCTGGTCAGTATTAGGACTGGTCACTGTTGGGATCAGCCACTCTTAGGATTGGTCACTGTTACAGCCAGTCACATTAGGGCTGGTCACCATTAGGACTGGTCACTGATCACTGTTAGGATCAGCCACTCTTAGGATTGGTCACTATTATGACCAGTAGCCATTAGGACTGGTCACTATTATGACTGGTCACTATAAGAACTGCTCAGTATTAGGACCGGTCATCATTAGGACCCAATCACTGGTAGAATTGGCCACCATTAGGACTCCAAGGCATGGCCCCTGACCCCACACCCAGGCGATGGGCACTGGGGGTGCTGGCAGCGTGGCAGGCGTGGTGCAGGCACAGCCCCCAGGGCTCTGCGGGCCCGGGCGTGTCCCGCTGGCCGAGGTGATGCAGGGCCGGTCCTGTCGGCTTTCCCAGCCTGACTCATCCCGGGGCTGCCGGAGCTCAGCCCCTCGGGAGCTGCACCTGCTCCATCACCAGCAGCACTGGGTTGTTCTTCTTCCACAACAGCCTCACATTCAGCTCCTCTCCATCCCCAAAGGGAGACTGGGTGCTGGTGGGATGTGGGGGCTGAGGAGACACCCTTACAAATTGGGTTTGGCACAGCAGGATTGCTGAGGGTCTATACAGGATAATGTGCCCTGGATTTTGCCACAAAATAAATCCTTGATTCACAACTGGCTACAGGTTCCAGACGAGCACCAGCTGAATTTACAGCTGGGACCAGGAATTTTATGCCTCACTATCCAAAACTACAATTTCCCCTTGTGTTTCTTTTACCTGCACACCCACTGTGCTAAACCTGGCCTTGGGTGGTGCAGCCTGGGTTCAGTGGTGCCTGTTGGGGCTCTCTCATCAGCTCTCCACCTTCCATGGCCTCATGATCAGCAAACCTGCTCCTAGTTCCTGGTAGAAAGGAGGGTGGAGGAAGCCTTTGGTTCCTGCCGGCCCCTTTGAAGCCGAGGTTTGAGGGTGTGGAGAAGGGAGAGCCCGGCAGGTGCTGGGTGAGTGTCTGGGCACAGACACCCCAACCTGGGCACTGCTGGGGCTGGGGGTGTTCCCTGCCCGTGACTCAGGGGTGAGCAAAGGGTGAGGTGCAGGTGGCAAGCAGGGACCTGTGACAAGGTGCCAGCTCTTCTCCCTGCATTTGGGAAGGGACAGAATAATGTTTGAGTGAGATAAACAATGGCTGACAAAAACAGTCACTGCTGCAGCCCTGCCTTGGGCATTCTGCTCCAAGCTTGTGTCCTGTGGAGTGTGTCTGTCCATGGAGGAGCCAGGTGGGATGGCAAAGCCCACAGAGGGGAGGAGAGGAGGGTGACTGCCACCTGTGCCAAGCCTGCTGAGCATTGAGCAATCAGGAAGCAAAAGAAATGACCGAAAAAACCCCAAGGCAGCAACGGCAGGGTGTTGCATCACCGCTGGGGAGACGCTCTGCAGAGCACTTCCCTTTTTTGGAGCAAACGGCTCCACAGCCTGGCCAGAGTGTTCTGCCTGGTCTGTATTCCAAGGAAAGCAGGGAGGGTATCCCACTGTTGGGAGACCATCCTGGGCAGGGTGCTGGAAGCCCCCAGAGTGATGTGCCAGGCCCAGGGCTGGGATATCTCAGCAAGAGACATCCCTCCCTCTTATGCCATGAAACACTCCAGGGTGGGATCTGTCCCCAGCAGCCCAGAGCCAGCAAGGTCCTGCTGCTCACTGCCCACCCAAGGCTGGGACGGGGCTGCTGCTGGCACAGGTCCTGTCCCTGATGTGGAGGAGCATTGCAGGAGATCTGAGCAGCATCAGGCTTCTCTGGACACCACAACAGGGAAGGTTTCAGGGGATTTAAAAGAGGATTTTTAGGGGCAAACTGAGCCCTGCTTTCCTTGGCCTTATACCCTATAGCAGCAGATGAGGTTTGTGGTCCCTTCCAACCCAAACCATTCTGTGATTGTGTTGCTATCCAGGTATGATGTAAGAAGGCATGGCAGCTCGTTTTTCTTCCCAGGGATGCTGCTGAACAAACCCAGGTGCCAGTGAGGCTGTGACATGTGGCATCAGCCCACTTGTCATGTTTTGGGAGAGCTGGTGGGGCCAAGAGTCTCCTGCTCCCTGTGCAAAAGCAGCTCTGCATCCTGTGGGTTTTGTCTTCCCCCTCACCAGAAACCTCCAGCCCTGGCTGGGTGACACAAGTGGAAAGGGCCAGTATTATGGGATGTGCTGGAACTGGATGGAACTGGGACAATGGTGTTTTGGGTGGGCCCTCACCTTGAGGAGGAGCTCCAGGAGCTTTGCATCAGCTCCAGTGACTTTTCACAAGGATTCTTGGGACAAAAGATCCCAGTTTCCACAGCCCCAGAGTTTTTGTGTTGTAAAAACTCCACAATCCCATCCCAAGGCTGCAGTCCAAGGTTTTCTAGTCTTTCCACCTTTTTCATTAAATGTCCAGGTTCTGCAGGATTCTTCTCATCATCATTGGCTTTTTATGAGCCCCAATATGGATGTGAGACCCCTCTGGTAGTTTTGAGTTGCTCCCACAGGAAGGCAGATGGGTTTGGTTTGTGTCCCCACAGCCCCTCTGGACACCTGCCCCTCATATCCCTTCATCCCTCCTTGCTCTATCAGCCTGGGGGAAAACACCTGCACGGAGGGGACACACCTTGTCCCATCCCTCACCACCGGTTTGCACCCTCCATGTCCCCCTCCCACGCTGTCTCAGCTCAGTCAGGGATACAAAATACGTGTCCCCGCTGTCACCATCCCCGGGCCCCCTGGCCGGCAGCAGAACCCCCGCGGGGGCTGTGCCGGGTCCCGGCCCCGCTGGATGAGCCGCGCTGCTGTTCCCGCTGCGGACGGCAGAGGCCGGGCCGGGGCCGCGCTCCAGCAGCAGCAGCAGCAGCAGGGGATGCTCAGCCTCTGCCATCAGCAGGGGATGCTCAGCCTCTGCCATCAGCAGGGGATGCTCAGCCTCTGCCATCAGCAGGGGATGCTCAGCCTCTGCCATCAGCGCTGCCTTCTCTTCCCTCTCACCTCCTTCTGTCACCCCTGCCCAGCTCCTGATGACACGAGAAAACCCGGGGACAACGCGGATCTTGGTGATTCGTGCAAAGACAGGAGAAGTTTTACCTGTTGGGCAAACTGGGCACTCAGGTCTAGTTCTAGGGGGGCAGAGCACAAGGAAAAGCTCCTCCAAGGGCTTCCCACCGGCACCGTGGCACCAGGCCGGGTGGCAGATGGAGCTTGTGGTGTCGTTCTCACCTGTCTGTCCCTGCTGCTCCTCTGCCTCAGCCGTCCAGGGGCTGGGACACGGGGACTGTTGGGAAAGATGGGACAGGAAGGGCTTGTGGATATGATTGCCTGGTAAGAAATACTGGAGATGTAAAACTTGTGAGTGAAATAGAAATGAAGGCTAGCATTGAAATGTAGGCAGGAAGACAGTGATTTGCTGGAGATGGGTTGAAGGACAAAAAACAAAAGGACCCAAGGGTGCAGCCCCTCTCCACCCTGCCAAGGCATCAGGGAAAAAGTAGATAAGAAAAGTAGTTTTTAGAGTTTAGAATACAGGATGACATGGTGATATAGCAGTTCTCACAGGCTGCATGCAAAGTTTGTAGGTTTTGTATTTTGCACCAGTTGGTCACTGTAAATTAGAATATTCAACACAAAAAGATAATGTATTGTAACAAGGGCCTCACTCTCTTCTACCTCTCTCTTGCCGCTCCCTCTCTTTTACCATTCTTACTCTGACCTCTCTCTTGCTCTTACCTCTTACTCTTACCTCTCTTGGTTTTTTTACCTCCCTTACCTCTTACCCTCTCTCTCTCTCTCTCTCTCTTTGGGGTTCCCTCCAGCCCAGGCTGGTGGCTGAAGGCAAAGCCCTTTTCACCCACAGCCCTTGCAATAAAACCCTGTGTTTCTAGACTATCTCAGGTCTGCAGAGTTCCTTCTCCCTGCTGTCCACGGATGCTCCTACAGGAGACCAGCAGCCACTGCCCACCCGTGCCGTGCTCTGGCACCCCAGCAGAGATGGGGATGCTCCTGCTCACCCCAATTTCACAGCCTCAACTGTGAACTGGCAACTGGGGGACCCTGACACCCATCCTCAGAGCCACTGATACCCTGAGATCCTGACTGAGCAGCCCTAAGCCACAGATATCAGTGGGAAAATTTGTATATTTACCCCTCTCAAGCACTGTCTCCTCCTGCCCTCTGGCCCTCCCTCCTTCCCTCCTCAGCCAGCTTGCAGTGGGAAAGCATTAAGAAATATAACAATATCAAATGTAATCAAAGGCAGGCTGGTGGGAGTTTGTCTTCTGGGGTTTCCTCCTCTTTTTATTGCTTTCTCGAAGAATAAACACTTGGGAGGACTCTGGAGTGATTTAGTGGAGCAGGAAAGGGCAGGAGGCTGGGAGCTGCCTGCTCCCTCAACTCAGCAAATTCTGTGATCCTGTGACTCTGTGAAATAACCGAGGATAGTCCAGCCTTGGGAATTTTCCTTCTAGTGGAAGGATGACAAAGCTGGGAATAGCTTGGCTTGGTGGGGACCTGTTTCTGCCCCTGCTCTGGGGCTCGGTCAGCGGGAGCGGGGCTGGGGCAGAGGATGCTGCCCCGGAGAGGAGGAGGGATCCGAGTGGGCGAGTTCACAGCAGCGCGGAGGAAGCGCTGACCTTTGAGAAGCGATGCTCCTCGGCCTCTGCTATTTATCCAGTTATCCAGCATTCCCAGTGCTCCTTCTGCCGAGCCCCGAGGTGTGCAGGGCTCGGCGGATCCAGGGCTGGGCGAGCAGAGGCTGCAGTGAGGGGTTTACCTGCGGAGAGGCTCCACTCCTGCCGCTGGTGCCGAGCAAAGCTGAATCCACCAGCTGGGCTGGGAAACATCTCCAACACCCTCCAGCCCCTCTTGGCTGGGGGGCCAGAGGGGCTTCAACATCCCAGGGGAGATGGGGGCTTGGTAGAGAGCACGGCTGGACTGCCAAGACAGACACTTCCCCTGTGCATCATTAACAGCCCCCCTGTGTCTGCTAGAACCTCCTCTCTCCACTGGCACCCCAGGACCTGCAGGCACAACACCTCTGCAGACACCCCAACCCCACAGGGAACCCTTTCTCTTGTCACCCCAAATGCTCTGCCAGCCCCTGATCCAAAAGGGCACAGGGAGGTTTTCCTGTAGCAGGGAACCACCTCACTGACCTCCTACTCAGCCACCACCATGAGGATTATTTTTAAATCAGGTTCCCAAATGTGACAGAACCATTCCCAGGATCTGCTTCCTGCATTTTGCACCCTCTCTTCACCTCTCGACCTGCTGCAGATGTCACCCAGTGCCCTGGCAGATGCAGGCCAGGGGCTACATTTTATGTTGGTAGATATAAAATATATGAAAATATATTAAATCCTGAGTATAATCATAATTTGCTGGCTGCAAAGCTCCTGGCAGACAGATGGGGCATGGGCTTTCCTAAGTTCAAAATAAATCATTTTATCTACCTGTGCACTGCTGGGCTTTTAGTCCAGCCAATCCTCTACCAAGAAAACTGAAAATAAGTGAAAGCGTTCGTGGTTATTTACTTAAATATCCAAAGAAAGTAAATGAAAACCACTCTATTCCTTAGAAAAGCATCCTCAAACCAAATCCCTCTGCTGTATAAATATAAACCATAGCAATGTGGCAGAGCCCAATGATTATTTTATTTCAGGATCTGTTTGGAACGTCAGCCTTGAAACAACAGTGTCTATGGGGCAGTTTTCCAAAGCTTTCCCTTGAAGAAAATACATTTCTCAATTAATGAAAAAGATTTGTAATAAACAGCAGTAAAAGTCCCACCTATTTCAGGCTGGGAATGCCCCCAGCAGCAAAGCCCTTGTGTGATCTCTTGCTGTTCAGTGAGAGATGGGGATATTCAATGGGAAAGTGTTAATCTGTGGTTTGTTCCTGTCCTGGGTTGCAGTGTAGGATGTACACAAAGTATTTATTCTATCACCATCTTCATGAACTGTTGAAACCAGGTGGGGCAGTGTTTTCCCAAGCCCCTGCCTCTTCTGCTAATGGCCCATTAACGCCTTTGGGGTGTCTTCTGCTCATGGCCCATTAACGCCTGGCCTATGAGTCACAGGTAACTCCCTCCAAGGGTTATCTCTGTTTAATGGGCCATCAAGGACCCACTTCACAACTCCTCATCCTATTGTGAGATGCTCTGCCCAGGGGGAGGAGCCAAGCATTCCCACCTGGATATAAGCTGGGATTTGGGACAGTGCAAAGGGCACTTATTCACTGGATTCCCAGAGGAGCAGGGCTCCCAGACCTCTCTACAGGATCACTGCTTCAGGAAGAGCCCCTCACCTGGACTGCTCCCACCACCCTGCTCAGGTTGTATTCTGACTCTGTCAGTGATCCTTTCTGTTACTGCATTTATTTTATTTTATTTTTACCTTTTTACCTTCTTATTAAATTATATCTCTGACTTGGAGCCTCTCATTCGTTTTGCTTTCAAACCACAACAGTTCCCCAAGGAGGGGCAGTGGGGTGCTGCTCAGAGAGGGGCTGGAGTGGCCCCCCAGGCCAGCGGGGAGCAGAGGGGGCTCTGCCCGGGCCCGGTGCCCCTCCCGAGGTTCAGGTGTCCTGGAGCATCCCGGTGCCCTTGGCGCTGCTTCCTCCAGCGGCACTGGGAGGTCGCGGGGGTGTTTGGGTTGGGCTGGGGGCTGCGGGCCGTGACCCCACCCCTGCCATGCCCCTGGCACCGTGGGATCAGCTCCTGCCCGCGGGGAAGGGTTTCACAACCCTCCCCATCCCTGGGATCCCGGCCCTTTGCCACAGCCACCCTCCTCCTGCTCCTGGTCCTCTCCCCACCCTCCCTCTGCCCCCGGCTTTGCTCTCTCTCACGAGTGCCTGGGAGAAGAGAAACCCGGCTGTAAATTAACCGGGAGGATTTTTCAGTCTGAGATGTGCACTTCCCCCCTTTCTCCCCCCCTGCAGCGCTGTTATTTCATCTCGGCTGCCAAACTCCTGGGAATTAATCCCGGCCGGCGCTGACAGCGTTTACATTCAGCGCTGCTCAGATAAACCATATCAGCCGGCGCAGCTGAAGAGGAGCCGGGCGCGGAAGGAAGGGCTGGCTCCTGCTCAGTGTCAGCCCCCCTGGGCTGCCAGGGTATTTTCCTGCCTTTTTTTCTTCTCTCTGGGGGCTTTGCTCAGAGCAAGGAGCCACCAAAACCTCCCCACTGGTGAGGATGGCCAAGGTGGGGTTCATACAGTGAAGCCTGGAGCTCCTGGCTCTTATCCTGGTGCAGATAACAGAGAGGAAGAAGGGAAGTGTCCTTCAAGCTGGTGGGAATCTGCAAGCTCTGTCTCCCAAGGCTCCTCATGCTGTGCCACCCCATGGCCATGGCAGCACTTCTTACTGCCAGCTCCCCTGGGATGGGGTTTCACAGGAATTTCAATAGCCTTGTTAAAAACTGCACTGCAGTTATTACATATTCTCTTTCTTAATCTCCCCCTGCAGCTGTATTTCTGCCTGACCCTCACAGTGACCTCCTGGCCCTGCCCTGAGCTGTCACCAGGTGCCAGCAGGATACAGACACACGGTGCAGATGTGTCACCTTTGATCCCACACCAGCACTGGGGTGGTGGAGCCATCATTCCCCAGCTTGTGACAGGCACTGGGCAGGAGCACTGGACCCTGGGGCCAGTGGTGTGGATGGAGGGGCTTTCCTGGCGCTGGAGCATGGCAAGTGGGCTAGGAGCACACCCTGTGCCATGCCTTAGCTATCAAATTCCTCCTTCCCTCCCTCTCCCAGCCCACAGAACATCACTGGGGCCAGCAAGGTGCTTTCTCAGAGTTGGATCTCCATCAGCTCCCTTGGGCAAAGGGTGGCTCCTGGAGAGCAGCATCCCCGGGCTGGGACCCTTGGGAACAGGGTGGGTTTAGCACTCCACAAGCACAGGGTGTGAGCCCATTGTCCCAGCCCCTGGGCCAATTTTCTGGTGTGGTGTGAGCCTCAGCCTCCCACCCTCTCCTTTTCCACCAGCACTTGCAGAGCACTGGTGAGGCCACAGGGTCTGGGTCACGGCGTGATCGTCACAGCCACCCTGACGTGACAGGATCTGGGGGTAAATATTAGTACAAAGTGAAGGGTTGTGTACATATTTTCTCCCTGCAAGGTAATGCTGAAATTCTCTGCTCCTTTTCAACAAGCTGTTGGAAAAAACAGCCCCATTTTAGCTCCCTCTGGCCACTGCTGGTCCTGGCTACTCTCAGCTCAGCGTGCAAAGGTCTAAGAGCTTCGGGTCCCCACTGCAGCCTCCCCACTCCAGAGCTGAGTCCTTTTGCTCGTGGTTTCCCAGACAATGTTTCCCATCTGGAGCAGAGCAGTGTGCAGGCTTTGCTGACTGTTCACTTCCGCCTGGAAGCACGTACAGGATGTGGCAGAGACTCTGAGGATGGCTTATTAATCACATTAACAACACCAAGTGGTTTTTCACCCCACAAGAAAAGACACAGCAGGAGAAGACAGATTGAACCAGGCAGTTATTCCCCTCCCCACATGAGTAGGCCTCTGGATTCCTTCTCTGTGGCCATGGCTGGTTGGGCTCAGTTTTGTGAAGCTGTAAGGAAAGAAAAAGATTCCCCTTGCAAGGCCACCCTTGTAATTGTGGCTTGGGGATTCCAGAGTAGCTCAAGTGCCTGTCCATGCAAAACTACACCACTCCACTGCTGTTTTTTTCCAAAATGCAGGGCTGGAGAACAGCATTGCTGCCCTCAGCCCAACAGGAGAAGTTGACATCAGGATCCCCAAGACCCCTGAGCAGTCTCCAAGGCACCAATCTCTGCCCTCCTCCCCCTGAGAATTGTTTTCTCCCAGCCTTAGTCCAAAACTGGGATTGCTCCCCTTAAAATCACTTGTGGCCAGGTGCTGGTATTTTGTACAACCCTGGTGGGATGGGTTTTCCCATCCCTAAAAGACTGTTCTGTACTCGGGGTAAAAACGAGCACAATAAACAGGATTCCTTGAATTTGTTTTCCAAGCCTTGTATCCCACGCAATGGAGCTTATGGGACCATAGCATGAGTCTGTCTGTTTGTCCATCCATCCTCTGCCAACAACTTTGGAAAGGTTGGCCAGTGTCAACTGAACTCGAGAGGGTCTGTTTTGCAAATGAGGGAGCTGGAAAGACCCATGGGGGGAAACCACAAAGTGACCCAACCCTTCTTGAACCCATCCCCCTGCAACGTGATCCAGCCTCAGTGAGAGGCACAGGAGGAGCCTCCAGGGACTGAGATGCAGAACACTGGGCTGCTGCTGCCCAGGGAGCTGTTTGTTATTTTTACAGGCTGGGAACAGGCTCACAGTCCTTGGTGGTCGTGGTTGCTGCATGTTGTGGCCATCAGTGAGCATTCTGGACTGGCTGGGCTGCCAAAGGCACAGGAATAGCTCCTGATCCAGGGACAGCCCCCACTGGTTTGTACAACATACATGGAAGCCAAGTGAAGAGCCTGGAGGATGGGCAAACCCTTCCCTCCCCACCTGAGTGCACTGCTAAGGTGCCTCCAGCCACCTCTACCACCCTTGGTGGGCACATCCACTCCCTTTGCTGCTGCTTTCCAGCCAACAGTCTCCCTCAGAGTGAGCAGGAACCCCCAGACCCACAGGGCCATGGGACCCACAGGGCCATGGGACAAGCCCCCGACATCCCCTGACCTTCCAGCCACCCCATCAGAAAGAAAGCAAGCAGAGCTGGAGGGAGTTTGATTAATTTATCCACTGAAGATACAAGTTTCAGTTTAATAACACCATTTTGTCCGGTTACAAACATACTAAAAACCTACAAAAAAGAAAAAAAAAAACAAAACAAGTTTACACCCATATACACGGAACGCAGGTATAAAACCAGCACGGAAGCGCCGGGGAACACGAACATGAACAGGATCTGCAGCAGGAACAGGAAAGACACGGAGCTACATCAGACCGTGCACACTCATGTCTGTGGGTCACGCTGGGGCTGCTTCAGACACACTCACAATTAGAGACAACTTCAGCTATGGAAAATAATCAGCGCCGCAGCCTGGCATAGAGCTCAGAACCAGGCAGGTGGTCTTGTCCCTCCCTTCCCCTAAGCTGGTCCAAGGTCAGCACGTGGGTTTCCCTTTGATCCCTCTGTCTGATGGTGCTGGCCCTGAGCAGCCCTCGCTCTGACATCCCCGCACCAGGGCAGCTTCCCCATGGCAAGGGGCAGGGAAGGCTGAGTTCTGGCACCAGAGTCCAGCCAGGTGAAATCTGGTCCCCCTTGAAGTCGCTGGGCACCCCCTCAGACAGTGGGGCGACCCTGCGACCTCTTTCCTGGGACAAGGTGGCAGAGATGTGAGAGGACTCCCCTGGGAGAGCTCAGGGCTTGGCTGCTCTGGGAATTTGCCACCCCCCAAGAGAAGATGAGGTTGGTGGTACAAGGCCTGTAAGGGTTCTGGTGGTGTTGGGGAGGGGGGGGTTCTCTTTAGCTGGGTGCCTGAAGAGTTAACCTGCCATGAACACTGGCCATGGGAGGGGGAGACATGGTGGGTGAGATCTGTGCCCCATCCCAACCCAGTGGCCCCCATTCCCTCCAGTGCTCAACCCCCTCTGACCAAACACGGAGCTTCAGGGCAGGAGACAAGAGTTGGTTGATGTGAGTGGGTGCTGCCAAAGAGAGCCAAGACAAGGTACTCGAGGGGGACCCCAGGGACACCAAATCCCCCCTCACTCAGCATTTCTCTACCTCTGGCAAAGGGCACAAAGGCTTTCCCACCCGGATCACAGCTCCAAGCCCAGCCCTGATGATAATGCCAAGGTGCTGACTGAGCCAGGGTTGGCTGGGTCTAGGGGGCACAGGGGCCCTCCACAGGGCAGGAGAGACACCAGCCAGCCCCCAACGTGCTGGCAATGATGCCCTCAGCCTCAGCTTCTCACCTGTGAGTTCTGGGGGAAAGACTGCAAGTTGGTCCCTTCCTGCCACCACCAAGGAGAGCAAAGCACAGCCTTAGTGTGCCAGGAAGTGAAAGGTCAAGCCTCAAAGAGCAAGACCCGAACAAAATGGGGATAAAGGGGCCCCCAGTCAGCTGTGGTGGGATCAGAGGGGAGCAATGGGCTGGCAGCGACAGGGAGTGGCCGTGCATGGATGTGTGTGTACTGGAGAGCCGTGCACAGAGCCAGGACGCGGCCCCCCTTTCTGCTCTTCCACGTGGCATTTATCAGCCCTGTCATTCCGGAATGGTACTTTTTCCTTATTCTGTTGATCTTCATCTCTCTCCAGATGAGAATGTTCCCGGATTTAAGCAATGCCTCCCCAGCTGTGGGCGTTCGTTTTATCTCCATCTCCTCCCCTCCTGAGCTTTGCCCCTGCTGCCCTCCTGCTTCATGTTACTTCCTATGAAGCTGATAAAAATAAACATGTTTTCGTTTGCATCTATTGGAGTGGCCTGCAATTTGGCTGAGGGGGGGGGTGCTCCTCGAGGGACAGCAGCTGCACACATCTGGATCTGCTTTAGGAAAAAGTGCCTGGAAAAAAGCCCCAAGCCCAGCACATGCACACGTGCAGGCGCACGAGCCCACGGGTCAGTTTGTTCTAGGGATGGAAAAAAGGAAAGGAGAAACCAAAGCACTGTTCAGTGGGGAGGTGGGGGGGACCTCCCTGATGCTGCTTCCCAAAAGCCAAGGCACACGGGTAGGTTGGGTATGAAGGTATGAACATGGAGAATTTCCAGACACTCCAAAGTGGCTTCTCTGCGGACCGGGAGCCCAGTTTTGGTTGTGGGAAGGGAGGGGAAGGGTTTGCGCTGCAAAAATAAAATTCCCACCTGGAGATTATTAACCTTAAAGGTTAATGTGCAAATTTTGTCTAAAGATGAAACATCCCTGTATGGAAACGTCCCTGGCCCGGCATCCGCAGAGCACAGGGAGTACACGAACTCATCAGAAATATGTGCTGCTGGCCTCAAGGCCTTGGCAGGAGTCAGTAAAGCCGTGCTCATGAGAGTCCCGTGATGTGCACACACACAACAATCATCTAACAGTCTTGATCCAAGTGATCCCTCTCCAGTCCTGCACTGGAGGGAAGTTAATGGCTGAACAGGTTTTTCCCATCCATCCCTGCCCCAGCCGTTTGAGGGATGCCTCCACTGACCCTCGAGGGATGAGCAGCCACTGTGACACTCCAGCGTGAGCTGGAGGCAGCAGCTGTTGGCACCTTCACCAGTGCAGGCTGGTGGGCAGAATTTTGGGGCTGCTGACTCCAACTGACAGCCCTCCCCATGAGCAAATCAGCATCACTTGTCACTCTGTGCCCGTCCCTTCCTTTTATAAGCCCCTGGATCTTGCATGCTGCCATGCCAAGGACAGCTGTGCCTGAGCTGTTATTGCCAGCCAGCTCTCTGTGGATGCCCAGGACATGCCATTGCTCCAGGCCCCATTGCTCCCCTCCACCAGGGCTAATGTGGGATGTAGAAAGGAAGGAACTGCAAGGCCAGAGTGGCTGTAGTGACATTACTGGAGTCCTAGGGGTATTTTGAGACATAATAAACCTGTTCCTGGGGATGATTAAAAGCACAGGTGAGCAAAGGAGGAGTTTCTGTCAGTCTGTTTGCTCTGGAGGAGGGAGGTCAGCCTGGGAGAGTAACTACTGCCCCCTCCTGCAGTGTCCCCACGGTGGAGGGATGTCCCCAAGATGGCTGTAGGGATCCCAGTTGGAACTGCGGGCTTGTTGCCTGTCCAGCTGGCATCCAGGAGAGGAGCTGGTCTCTCTCAGGAAGCTGCCAGCTCTCCAGGACAGCGGTGGAGCAAGGCCAGAGGAAATCTCAGAAGGGAACTCTCCTCCTACTTCAACAGATAACATTGCCCTTAATGCTAGAGCTCTAAAAATAGCAGAGGCCTTTAGGGAAATATTGGGTGGCAAGGATTCCAAAGCTTCCCAGCACATCTGACATTTCATCCTCAATCCTTTGCCATTCAGTTCCCAGAAATCTTGTAAATCCAACCACACGTGGGCAGGAGGCAAAGGGGCTGCTTCTCCTCCCTTTTTCATAACTGCAGGGGAAACTGAGGCACAAGCCAGGCAGACTCACCCGGAGGTTCAGGAGGAGTTGGTATTGGAGGCAGGATGAGTGTTCCAAGCCCTGCACCCACATTTTGGGGGTGTGGGAGAAGCCTTTGTCAGGCACAGGCAGGAGCACTGCTGTCCCCAGGAGGGACACAGCTCCTGCGTGGGCTGATTTCTACCAGGCACTTTGTTTGGAGGAACCCAGTTTTACCACGGGGGCAGAAATATGCTCTATACAAGGTATTTATTAATTTTAACAGAGAAAGGACCTTTCCTCACACCCAGAAATCCCTCCTGATATGTCAGTGCCATCTTTCCTCCTCCTGGTCACAGCCTGATCCCGCTTCTCACCGAGAGGGCAGAGCTGGGCAGACAGACCTGCACACACCAGCTCCCAGGGCAGTGGCACATCGTGTGCCACCTCAGCCCATCCTCAGGGGGATGAAGGGCAGTGGGTGGGCTCACCAGCTCCCCACATATGGCACAGGGATCCCACCTACACACCGTGCTCTGAGCCATGAGGAGAGGCAGCCCAAAGGCATCCCCCTCCTTCCCATCTCTGGTGCTGTGGGAGCTCTGCTCTCCCACCCCAGGAGGGTTTGCAGCAGCCAGCCAAGGACAGGGACTGTGGGGGACAGGAGAGGTGATGTGCTGCCCACCTGGAGCACAGGGTGATGGGCACCCAGAGTGGCTCTGGCTGTCAGCCCTGCCACCCTGCCAGGTGATACAGAAAGTGCAAAGCAAAGCGTTCTCGGTGCCAGCCAGAGGTCTCCATGTGTGCCCCCAAAGCCAGGGCTGCCCCGGGGCTTTGCATGGAAAGTGAGGGTTGTGTTGTTCGTCAGTGAACAGGGCAGCAGCACTTGAACAAGGGACTGAGATGGTGCAAGTGAGGTGCAGGATTTGGGAGGTGGTGATGGACAGGCCAGGACAGGAAGATGGAGCCAACAACCAATGCTCTCCCCTCGCCCTCTGCATCCCCTTCCAGCGTCCCCTGCAACTGCTTCACCCGACCCACCCACACCCTTCATGTGGTTTTTTTGGCTTATTTAGTTTGTTTTTAAACCCCATGGAGATCAAATTGTGACTTGGCAGCTGACAGAACTGGCCCTACCGGGCTCCCCAAACCGAGCAAAGATCTTGAGAAGAGACCAGAGAGAAGTCCTGGGGTGAGCGAAGCCCTCCCTGCCCCTCTGGTGGCCCCCTGGGCGCTCACAGGGTGGCAGTGGGGTACTGAGCCCAGCCCACCTCCTTGTAGGCTGCTGTCACGTGGGTGTAGATGAGGGTCTTCATCTTGGTCCAGGCTCCGTGTGCCTCGGGGGTGAAGTCATTGGGGTACTCCTCAGCAATCACCTCCAGCATGACCCCAGTGAGTTTCTGAGGGGAGGCAGACAGCAAGCAAAGGGTTACTAACTCTCCAGGGTGATGCTCACAGGAAATTTAGTTTTTTTCCTACAAAAACACTTGAATCCTGTTGCTGTCTCTAGGGCATAGAAGTCCTGGGGGTCTGTGGGCACCCCTGGGAGCAGACAGGACAGGTAACCAGCCTGCCCAGGCAGCAGGGCAGAGACCCAGGCATGAGGAGGGAGCTGCTTGCAGGTTGAAGCATCTCCCCAGTCTGGGCACCTCAGGTTATTTACAGAATCACAAAATATTCCAAGGTGGAAGGGACCCATAAGGATCATCAAGTCCAACTCTTAAGTGAACGGCCACATGGGAATCAAACCTGTGATCTTGGTGTCATTACTCTAACCAGTTAATCGGCCAACTAATTGAGTCCCTGCTATCATGCCTAATTTCCAAAAGAAGGGGCACACAACCACAAACATAGACACAGCCAGGTGGGTTTCCCTGGGCAGGGGGAGGTACTGGCTCCTCTGGCACTGGCTGTATGTGGGGATGGTGGTCTCCACAGTGTCACAGTGGGGACATTTAAGCTGTGTGGGGAGCAGCCCCCACGTCCAGCCAAGGACAGGCAGCGCTCACCACAGCTCTTGCTCCCCCCCCTCCTTTTCCTAAAGCAGCCCAAAGGTTATTTTTGCTCCTATCCTTTACCTTAAAGTAGATGGGCTCCACTTTGTGCTTGAGGGCGTGGGCCTTGCCCACCAGGGCCAGGACAGAGGAGACCTTTTCAGAGTCGTTGAGGTTCTCCACCACAGTGTTGATGGCCCCCATGACTCTCCGGGCGTGCTTGCGCAGCTGCAGGCTCCTCTCCATCTCCAGAGGGTCCTCCATGTGCTTGAACTGGCTGAAGTACTGCTTGGCCGAGGGGAAGTTCACAAAAAACCTTCCAGAAAGAACAGACAGGAAATGCCATCAGGAGGGGGAGAGCAGGCTGAGGGGTTAAAGCAAAGCATGAGGGATGGAGATGCTGGAAGCCAACCCTGCATCTTACAGAGCTCGGGGTGATTTTCCTATCAAATTCCCCAGGAGCTGCAGCATTCAGCTGTCTGAAAACCAGAAGGTTGATGCCTTTTTCCCAAACCCCATCTGTTACAAGGTCATCACAGCTGGATATTCACAAAGCAGAAGCAAGACTGAGTTCTTGATGCCCAGAGATGCCACCCAAGCGTGCCAGATGCTGGATGTGTGCCCACACATCAAAACATCACACCCTGCCTCAGAGAGCTGAAGATGAGCATGAAAACCTCTTTTTATCCTATCCATCCTCTCCTTGCCCCCCTTCCTTGCTCCCATGGGCTTTATTTCTCCAGTGCCACCCAGAACAATCTCCTTTTGTCCAAGTTGCCCCACCTTTGAAGACCCCACCAGCATCTCTAGCAGTACCTAAGGCCTGAGCTGATGTCCCCATTCATTTCTGACACTTTTCCCAGCACAAAGATACTCCAAAAACTCACCAGCCCCTCTGGGGGGTGGGTGTGCCTGGGGACCCTCTTTTTTACAGGATTAAATCAACCCAAACGAAATACAGGTGAAAGAAATGAAGTTGTGGTCACACTGGTATGCTGAGCTCCCTGGGGAGGTGGAGGGTTGGAGGGGGCAGGGGGTTGAAGGGCACAGGGTAACAGGGAGCAGGGCTGGAGCCATCAATGGCAACACCAACCATGCCAGGATTGCAGCTGGGGCTGACACTTGAGTCACATTAACCACCCCCTTCCACTTAATTTATGCAGGAGAGAACCACGTCAGTGTTTGTTCCCTGCTTTCACCCAGCTCCCTCCCTCCTACGGGGCTCTCCCTGGCTCCTGGACTGGTGGAGGATACTCAGGAGGCAGCAGAGTGCTCCCAGGCTGTCCCCCATCATTCCTAGCTCCAGGCACACTGTCTGCTCCCCTTCCCAAGCACCATTCCAAACCACGGGAACCTGAACCCATCCCACCTCTCTCTCCAACCATCACTTCTCCTCTCCAGAACCGGGTGGGATCCTCTTCCCCACTCACCACTCCATGAATAATCACAATATTGAGTACCAGGCTCCTTTACCAATTTGTTATCCTCCTTTTTTCCCTCTCCCTTCCTTCCCCCGCTCCCTTGGCTTGTGAAAGCTTGGGGGCATTGCCAAGGAAGCGGCATGAAGCAGCGCCTGGAGTACACCACCACTTCTGTTGCTTCCCCAAGGCATCTGGGATTCATCAGATGGCCCAAAATAGGTTTTGGAGGTGTGAAGAGTGTGCAGCAGAAAGGGTGGGGGAGGAAGGAAGGTGGAAGGGGGAGACAAGGTGTTGCTTTTAAAACCCAGAGGGGACCTGTGACAAAACTCCTCTTGTTGTTGTGCAGCCGCCTCCTCCCAGCTCCTCCTGACACATCTGGGCCCTGTCGGGAGAAATCACTCCCAGGCCTGGCTGTCTCCAGCTCCTGCTGCCACAGAGATGTTTGGTCCTTCAGCTCAGAGCTGTCAGAGAGGTGCTGGGGGATGGAGCTGCCCAGAACTGCATGGATAACATCATTCCCAGGATTTAAGGCTTCTGCCCTGGACATTTTCCCCACAGAAGGGCAAATGTTCCACTCTGGTTTAATGGAACTCTTTTTTCCAGCTGGGCTCAGCATGCCTCTGCCCCCATCCCATCCCTCCTCACCTCAACTCAAGCTGTTGGAGGTCCAGTCACCCAGCAAAGTCTCCCAGCTCCAGCAGAGATCATCCTGCTGGGGTCAGAGCTAAGGGTTTTACCATCCCTGCTAGTGGATCTTTCCCCTGAACAGGCTCCCCCCAGGCACTGGGAGCAAGGGATGTCACTGGAAGTAGGACCTGCTGCCCCAGCCAGGGGGTGGAGGCTGCCAGCTGGTCCCTGCATGCCTCAGCCTCGGAACCCCAAACCACAGGGAGCTCCCTGAAAAGCTGTATTTTATCTCAGCTGAAGGGCAGGATGTTCTGAAGGCATGGGAAATGAGTTGAGAAAAATTCCTGGTCTGAACCAGGAAGGGAATAACAAAGAGGGACTGACCTCTGCATCGCCAGGATTTACAGTGTGTCCCCAAAAGGAGAAGTGCCAAGAGGAGACACTGGGACCATCACCTCCACCTCTCCCCAGTTTTGGCCAGATATGCCAGGAGCAAAAACTAGTTAAACCTTTAAAATACCCCAACCTGTGTAAGACCAGACCAACGAAGGATCCAAATACTTGGTTTCCAACCTTTCCCTGCTTTGCAGAGCCTCAGGCTGACAACCTACAGGAGCTGAGCCCAGCCGCTTTCCCAGGGGATCAGGACAGCAGCGGGGCTGGGGATGTAAAACCAGCAAACCCTCAGCTCATGTGTTCATTCAGTCCAGTGTCTGTTGGATTTCTTTGGTGGAGAACTGAAACAGAGGAGCCCTAAAACATCTTTGCTTCGTGCAAACCCATGGATGGCCAGAGAACTGCAGCCACCTCTCCTTGGAGAGCAGCAGGCGCCTGCAGCAAGAACTTCTGCCTGGAGCAAATATTTGAGCTGTCAAACCACAGAGAAGAGGAAAGGAGGCTCAGTCAGTGGTAGTTGTTAATAAACAGAGAAGATTAATTTAACACAAAGGTTAAATATAACCAGAGGAAAGAAGGAAAAACAAAAGAAATAAAATAACTCCAACAATAGTGAGTTAGAAGAGGTGTTGGTTGGGGTTTTTCCATCTACAGAAAATTTTGAGAGTTCAAACCTCTCAGGCTCTGGAAGTTTTTTGGATCATTATGCATGTGTGTCTGTGATTTGGGCTTTTTTTCTCCATCAGAGTCATTAAAAGATGATATTTACCATTGCATATCACACAAAATGATGATTGATAGGAAGCAGATGCCTGCATACCGATCTCATTAAATTTCTTTTTAAGCGATTCCATTCCCCACCCGCTAATTTGTACTCTGCCAGCTACATCTGGACCCAGAGGACAGGATGTCAGGATTGCTTTTCCTCTCTCTTTTGCCCTTATAACAACTTTAAGGACACAACCATTCCCAGTAGCAGAGCCAAAGGAAATAATTAAGGTGCAAACCCACTGCAGTTACTGGAAACCTGTTTTCTATTAGGGGAGAGCGGTGTCTCCTCCATCTCCCCCACCCTCCTCCCTCTCTCCAGAGCACACAGAGCAAATCCTGCATGGAGGAAACCTCCAGGCACAGCCACCTCCTTGCTTCCCCAGCTAGAAAAAGGACACCTGGATGATGCCTGGTCCCCCCAAGCACCTAAACCCTTGATACTTCACTTACCCTATTTGCAAACTGTGGGGTGAAAATGCTCGTGAACCTTCAGATCTGCTGGGAGGCTTCAACTGAATCCCCAGCCAGCACTTGGAGACTGTTTTTTTCCTAGATTTCCACAGAATCATTTAGGTTGGAAGAGGTCTTTCAGATCACCAAGTCCAACTCTGAACCCAGCACTGCCAAGCCCACCACTAACACACGTCCCCAAGTGCCACATCTACACATCTCTTGAATCCCTCCAGGGTTGGTGACTCAACCTACCAATGCTTTCATGTTTTCTCTCGGCTCGTCCCTCTACGTGGGAGAAACTCTAAGGCAGCCTGGAGCCTCCCGTGTCCCTTTTCAAACCTCTCCTTCCAACTCCTCTCTGCTCGGGTGCCCACAAAGCAGCTGATAATGGGTAGGCAGGTGGTGTGTGATGCTGCTATTTATTATGCCGAGGGCTGTCTCACCGCTTCGCCTGCACGTTCCCCCTGCTCCTCACAGCCACCTGTAGCCCATCATCTCCTTTTCAGGCCGGGGAAATGCTGCTGGCTCTGCCTGGGTGTTTACCAAGCCCAGGGTGAGGAAGGTCTCAGCCGTGTCGATGCCACAGCTCAGCAAGACAGAAAAAGGCAAATCTAACGAGTAGGAAGAGGATGGTGCCTGCCTGCTCCCGTGGCCTCTCTCTGACAGCTCCTGGACAGGTGGAGATGGTGGTGGGCAACGTCTCCAGCTTTGTCATGGGAGGGCTGGGGGGAAAAGGGCCAAGGCCCCCATCCACACACTAATGTTAAATTCAACTTATATTTTACAGCTGAGAGAAATGTGTAGCTCCTCCTTCCTCCAGGTGAAGCCTACATCCCATTGCAAAGCCTTGGGGGCAGAATCCAGCACAACACTGAACTGTGCTCAGAGGCTGTGATGCCCCAGTGCCCAAGGCAGAGGGACCAGGACACCCCAGCGAGGCTGGGACTGGACTCAGCAGCAAAGATTACACCAAATAGATGAGCTAGAAACCCCCAGAGGCACATCCTGCTCACTGCTGTGTGCACAACTCACATCTCCAAGTCCTCATTGCTGTTCTGTACCCCTACCACATATGTGGATTCAGCCCAAAGCCTCTTGGCTGATGGATGAACCTTTAGGGTAGGGGTAAGGACACCTTTCACAGGAGAAGTGAATAAATAGCACCAAAGTGGCTTTCCCAGGTGTCTCTGGAGACCTACCTCCCTTAGAGCTGGAGAAGACCCCTGGCTGGGTAGGGAGGTAGGTGACACACATCCACAAGGACACAGTCCGTGCTCCACCACAGCTGTGACCCCGCGTGTCGCTGGTGTCCCCCACCGCCTCTCCCATCCCAACGCTCCCTTGGCCATTTCCAGCGGCCCCGGCTCAGCCCTGCCTGTGCTCGGGCAGGATCGCCAGCCAGGCAGGCATCACTCCGCGTTCCCCAGGCACTCTCAGCGCCTGCCAGCCCGGCCGGGGCTGTCCTGACATTTCCCTGCCGCTCGTTAATGAGCCCTGAAGCTCCGCCGCAGCATCCTCATTACCGGGGCCGGCTGGCGGAGCGATTGTCGCGGCTGGTACCGACCCATCCTTAGCCACAGCCAGGGAAACTGTCCGGGGAAACTGCTCACCCTCTGTGCCCTTTGCTTGCCTTGGTCACGGATGTCCTCGCAGCTCTCGGGGTGTTGAGTGGGATTTTTCTACCCCCACGAGGCTGGAAAGTGATGCAAGGGCAGAGCGGGGACAGGGGACATGGGAAAGGCTCTTCTTGGACATCCCAAGAGCTGCTGGCAGCTCCGGGGTCATGGCTGGTGCGAGATGTGCCACAGGCATTCCCACACAGCTGCCCTGGCCATGAAGGAAGCCAGAAGGGCTGGTCCGAGGAGCTGTGATCAGAGACAACACAGCCGTAGGAGAAGGGGCTGTTTGAGACTGAGCTTATTAAACCCTCACTCGCCCCCTCACTGCTCATGGAGAGATTGTTAGGGTGGGAAATGTCCTTCCTGCTCTCTGGCTCTCCTTGTCCCCACAAAAACATCTCCCCAGCTTGACCACAACCATTTATGAGCATGAGACAGGGACACTGCTGCTGGTCTTTTCACTGGGCCCTTTCAAAAAAGAGATATTACATCTCTCTGAGCCACTTTGCCCTGAAATGTATCCTTCATCAGCTGGGAATGGAGCCTTTCCCTATAGACGCCTCCTCAAAACACATGTTGGCTTTGGGGGTAGCTGCAAAATCCCTTCTTTAAATGCTATTTTTGGGTAGATTCAACCCATACTTTTTTGATTCAGCTGGAAAAAAAGGTTTTCTGCACTGCCAGACTCATTACTCAGATTTTTTGCTATTTTAACCTAGAACTCACAATAATGTCTGGCATCCAAGGAGTGCTTTCATATTTTAAAGCTCTTCTCAAACTGTCTGAATCCAGGTGTGTTTGCTCAGACTAAGCAGCCGTCGAAATCCAGGAGCCTGATCCTGCATTGGCAAACCTTTTGCTTCCCCTCCTACACCTCTTGTGGGGGAAAAGCACATCAGGTGTGATGGAGAAGGTGGAAATTTGGAAAGCTGATGGCTCTGAAATGTAGATGGAGGGAACAGTGATGGAGAAGCCCTGTGGAGCCAGCACAGCCTGCGTTGCCTGCACTTGGCGTGGCATTAACATTTGGGGCAGATTCTCCTGGGATCTAATAGAAACTATCCCTAGGTTTTATCCCCTGATGGAATCCATAAAGTTTTGTGGTCTCACATCTGTGCCTGTGGTACGTGTGTGTGGGTGTGGGAGCGAGTGTGTGCTGGCCGGGACAGGCTGTGGTTTTAGCCCTGGGGCTTTAGCTGGGCTTGGTAGGAAAGGAGAGAGGGTCCCAAACCTCCCCTGATGTTCATCCCTGGGTGCTGCAGAGGGCTGAGCCACCCCAGGTGTTTGCATCCCCCAGCTCTGTCTCAGAGTATTTCCTATAAACTATTGGAAGGAAAGAAGGGGGACCCTGGGGAGGGACAGCCACACGCTGGGGCTCCTGCACTGCACAGCGAGGGTAATGCAGGTCATGAAGGCTGCCCTGCTCTCCTGCTCTGAGCTCTGTGGTGAGGGGGGGTTCAAAAAGAGCTGATTCCTAAATAACAGATGGAGAAACTGAGGTGCAGCAATGAGCCTAGAGGCATGGGGAGGCTATGGAAGAGCTTCAGCCCAGGGCTCCCAGCCGGCCCACTTGGGAGCCACTCAGCCAGGAGGCACAGCCTGAGCAGCTCCAGCCTCCAGCTCCAGCCCCAGCTCCTACTCCAGCTCCAGCAAGGGTTAAGGCAGCTGTGAGATGGAGCCTGCAGAGGCCCCCGAGCTCCAGAGGAGGAAGATGAGCGTGGTGAGTAGACTCTGCTTCCTCCGGGGCGAGGTTCCCCACCGAGGAAATTGTCAATTAGCAACATAGTTTTAACCACAGAGCACAGATTCCCAGGATCCGGTGGCTGCTCAGCCCTAGTCCCCATTATTCTTGTTTGTGTCCCCCGGGGTCCCAGAACTCTGTGAGATCAGGGACCCATCGTGCTAGGGCAGGACCCCAGGGGCTTGCTGTGGTTCAAGCACCAGCAGCAGCCATGAAGGATGGGAACATGATGCCCAGCTCTGTGTCTCAGTTCCCCCACCTGCAAAGCGTGGATAGGCTGGGGATGGAGGGGTAGGATGGTGATTAAGGGCAGAGGGAGCTGGACTGGGTTCCTGGGATGGCAGCACTGCAGACCCCCCATCACTGCCTTTTGGGGGCCATTGCTGCCTTCCTGCCTCCCCCCTTGGGGCACAGGACCAGATTAATTTCAGAAGTGCTGCAACCCCCCAACCGTTCCACATGGGAAAATGTAATTCCCTACCCTCAGCAGCTCTGAAGGGATGGAGAGAGGATGGAGCAGGTAAGCAGGGAGAGAACCCTCTGCCACCAGGCACAGCCAAGTCTCTGGTCACAACCCTGAACACAGAAGTGCTGACAGATTTACCTGCTCTCACCACTCTGCCCGTGGGGGTTGCACCAAAGACGGGTCCACAGCCACGCATCCCCCTTCCTTCTCCCTGTCCACACCTGTGCAAACCCCCTTCTGCCTCAGTTTCCCTAGCCAGGCGAGCAGGACCACCAGGTGAAGCAGGCTGACCGGGGTGGCTCCCAGCCCCCGGCACGCTGTGTGTGTGCCCACCCGGGTCACCTGGCACCGACCCCACCAGGGCCGCCCGCTGCCCCCTCCCCAGCCCCGACCTCTGGAGCTGCTGAATCATGTCTTGGGAAGCGGCTGCCGCCGGCCAAGGCTCCCAGCGGCCTCCACGCCTGACCCACTTCTCCCGGCGGCTGCTGCCAGCTGCCAGAGCAGCCCGAGAGCGGCCGGTGCTCCCAGGCCCGGCCAGGGCTGCCCTGCTTTCCTTACCATGTGCTTCCCCAGGGAGCTCAGGTGCCGCTCAGAGCTCACAGGGGGCTCAGAGCAGCAGCACAAAGACCTCTCTGGGGACAGGGCTTGTGACCTGGGGGACAGCTGTGCCATGCGGGTGCAGGTGGATGTGCTGCTCCAGCCGGTGCTGCTGGAGGGGATGGTACCTCTCCCAGATTGCATCACTATCGCCAGGGACGTGCCAGACCTCACTTTGAGTTTTCCAGGGAAGCTCTGGCTGAGGGAGCAGCTGGTGGGTTTAGCTGGGATGTGCCAGGGCATGTGCCATGACTAAGGATGTAAAGACTTCCAAAGAGCCAGAGTTCACTCTAGCAGGCAGTTCTGTCCTGCCCTGTTGTCACAGCACAGAAAACCTTCACCACAGTGCACAACTCTGCCTGAATTAAAAAAAAAAAAAAAAAAAAAACCAACAAAAAAAACACCCACCAACCAAACAAAAAAAACAACAAACTGGACCAAAAACTTCTGCTGGGAAAGTTTAAGTTGGGACCAGAGCTCAGCCGCCTGGTCCCCACTGCCACACCTCAATTCCCCTCATGCCCAGTCCTGCTCCGAGCACCGTGGGGACTCCACAAGCAATGAGTTGTCCTGGGTGAATCCTCCATGGCATTGCCGCAAGTTCCTCACTGCCAGCCGTAGGCACACAGCCACTCTCCCTGTGTCTGTGGTGGGCACCTGGAAGTGCTGGCAGCTGGAGCCATGGCATGACCCAGGTGCTGGGCAAGGGGCTGGCCATGCATGGTGCCCAAGCCTCGAGCTGAACCTCATGGGATGAGGCTGAGAGGAATCTTGTAACCCCCAGATCTCTGCCATTTCTGCTTCAAGCCCAGCCTAGGTAGGTTTGGTGTCCCCAGCCACGGAGCTGTCACACCTCCTGACTGCCCTGACTGCCTACAGGGGCTGGGAGCCATGGGAGAAGGGGCTCAGACATCAGCTGGCTCTGAAAGAAGGAAATATTTGTGAAGGAGGTGGAGAGGGGGCTCCAATGTCACTTTGGAATCTGCAAAGGGGTCTTGGTAAGAAAATCTCATTGCAGTGCTGGCAGTGAGCCTGGAGGGGAACTGGCTCTGCTCACTGTGATGTCCAGGGAGGCTCTGCTCCCTGCAGACCCCGTGGGCTCAGGGCTTTAGCTCAGTCAACTGAAAAACTTTCAGATGATTATTAGTAAACAGCACATCCATCCAAGGGGGTCCCTGTGCACCCACAGTCCCCTGCTGCAGGAGAAAACAGGAAGGACACAACCCAGTCCCAGGTCTCCTACCTGGGGCGCCTGGTGCTTGCTCCAGGTGGGAGTCTGACCAGGGACATCCCAGCACTACCGACCCCAGGGATGAGTGGTGTGACTCTCTGGACAGGATCTTTGCTGTTTGCCAATAGGTCATTGCAGGCATCTCTCCTGCCCCTCTCCTTGCCCTGCCCGTCCTCCCATCCCCTCCTAAATAAGGGAAACGGCCTGTTGGTGCCATACCCCACTGATACCCCAAAGTCCCAGTGCCAGTGGCACCCTGTGGGATTTCCGCTTGGCACCTTCCCGGTGTACCTGGACGTGGTTTTACTCCCAGACAACACAAGAACCCCCACCTGCCTCTGCTTCTCTCTTCCAGAGCATCTCCCCTGGCCCGGTTGCAGGTGCAGAGCTTTGAGCTGCTGTCTGTGCCCCACTGCCATCGGGAGATGCTCCTCACCCCCCTGCCGGGGCTGCTGTCCCCCCCTGCCCCCTCTCCCGCCCGTGCCCCCCACATTCCCCTTCCACCGCCAACTTCAGCGCTCTCCTTCCCGCCGACGCTGCCGCCGGAGGGACAGATGGTGCCCTCGGAGACACACCTGCTTGGGTTTTATCTTGGCTCCCAACTTGCATTATTTCACCCGCCAGCCTGCTACGGCCCCGTGCCATCCGCACGCCGCTCCCTGGGGGGGCCAAAACCCCCAGAGCCCCGACCCGCCCGGCCCCGGGGCTGAGCTCCCCCCGCCCCCGCCGCCCCCCCGGCCCGGCCGCAGGTTAAGGTGACCTTTGCATGGAAGCAGCTTCCCCCAAAGTCCCCGGCAAGGCTCCCCCCGCTCCCCCTGCCACTGCCACCCGGCTCAAAGGTGTGGGAATCCGAGGAGCGCTGTGAATCCCTCCCTGCTCCCAGGCAGCAAATACACCCAGCCAGCTCCCCACTCGCTGTCATTCATCTCCACTCAGTTCTATATATTGTTCTGCCTCTCTCAGCTATAAAGAGATTCAGTTGGATTTGCTGCTTCCTTTTTTTTTCGGTTTGTTTTTTAAATACCTGATGAGTATGGAGACCCCAACGTCCTCGCAGTTTGCATATACTCTGCTCCATATCTCTTGAATAACCTTTTTTTCTGCGTCTGAAATCTCTTCACTTCTTTCCCATCTCTCAATCTCCATTTCTCCCTGGACTTTCTCCATGAAAAACAGCCGGCAGGATCCTCCGGGAAGCCAGGAGGAGATAAAGAGAGATGTGTGTGAGCGGGTATATCCTGCGAGAGGAGACAAGGTGTTTGCTCGGCAGCTCTGCGACGTGTGGATGTGTGTGTGTGTGAGAGAGAGTGTGTGTGTGTGTGAGTGCAGCTGCCTGTCAGCGTGTTTAGATATGGAATTTAAAAAATATCCCAGAGGAATGATGCGTGTGATTAGATTTGAGATCTCCTAGTGCTGTCCATGGCTGTAGTTAGCTTCTGCTCGCCTCGGATGTGTGTGGCTGACTGATGAGGAACTGCCTAAAAGTAAAATATTCAAAGGCATTGCAAGACCAGCCTCTTCACCAATGTGTGAACGTGAGCTCACTTTCTCCCTCTCTCCTCCTCTCTCCCACTCCTCCCTCCTTTCCTTTTTTTTTTTTTTTTTTTTTTTTTTTTTTTTTTTTTTTTTTTTTTTTTTTCTCTTTCTCCCTGAAAGGGAGGGATGAGAGAGATGTTCTGGGCAACATCAGGACGGGGCTGGCGGGGGGAGGTAGTGCTGGAAGTTTTTTTTCCAGCCCTTCATAAACAGCTCAGAGGAAATTCAGAATCCAGAGTGCTGAGTTAAAGTTAGCCCAAGCGCTGGCTGCGCCAATTTCTGCCCCGGCTCTGCTCTTTGCACTCCCTGATTCTGCAGGAGGTGGTGTTCAGGACAGACCCCTCACCTCCAATTCCTGGGCTGCAAAGAGAGCCGGGTTGAGAGGGGAGCACGAGGCTTCCCCACTGCGAGAATCTCTCTGTCCCCCAAAAGAGATCATGGTCTGTCCCATAGGGACTTTTTTAATGCTGAGAATTTGCTTTCCCTTCTTGTGGCAGGACCCAGCTGAAAGGGATCCAGAGTTAAGGCACATGTGAAATGAAGGTATTGTTGGCTGCATCGCTGCTGGCAGCGCCTTGGCAGGGAACACCTCCACTCCAGGCTTCCCGCCGCCTTCGTGGGTGTGCTTTTGGGGCTGGTTCCTACCCAAATGCCATTCCCAGCTCCCTATCAATCCGGCATGTTAAACCCGCAGCACAGCCCATTTGCACAGAGAGCAGGAAAATCCTACGGAGACTTGTAATAACCGCGAGTCCCCCAGGGGGGGATCAGAGACCAGCGGAGCAGCGAGTGCGCCCCGCCGCCTCCTGCCCCCTGCCAGGGCGGACGGGCGGACAGACGGACACACGGGCTGCGGGTGCCGCTCTGACAGGCTGGGGGGTGGCTGAGCCCCTTGAGGGGCTGGAGCTTTGTTACCGCAGAGCTGTGGAGGCTTTTTGCTGTGTTTCTCCTCCAAACAACCCTTGGCCACCTCCCCATTAGCAGCCGCCAGACTGGTGGTGTCAGCAAATTTGCTCTTGCAGAGCTAATGAGAGCTGGAGGAGAACATGCTGCCCACAGATCCCGCACTGTGGGTCCCCCAGGGAACATGTGCTGGGACAGACTGGGAGCCTCACACATCCATAAACCCCTTGGCTCGAGAGCAGAGCTCAGCTGTGAGCTGCTGAACCCGGCAGTGTGACCACAGAGCAGTGTGGCCAGCCTGACCCGGCCAGAGGTCAGGAATCGTTCAATAACACCAGCACCAGCTGCTGAATCATCGGATTTTCCCCAAGTTTGGATTTGCCTTGTGCCCCTTAGCCACTGGGATGAACAGCCATGAACCCCAGCTCAAACATTAACTACAATGTCCCCAGGTAGGCACCAGGCCACCAGAGAAACCCCTCTGCACCTGGGATGGCACAGCCACACTTATCACTTTCCCTTGAGGTGCTGGGGAAAAGGTGCTTTAGACTCAGCTTAAACCCAGAGAGACCCAGCTTAAACCCAGAACAAAATTGCAATGCAGTGCAAGTGCTTTCAAAAAGGGGAAAAATCAAATACTGACCAATATGAACACTGGGGGATAACCTGGGCCAAGCATTGGTTATCACTTGCTGTGTGTTTAAGGAAAATAAATCTTTGAGCTTTTGTACCTGGTGTCATAGCCCACCCTGATCTCACAGCCTGGCATGTGGTTCCTGGGTGCAGAAGGTGCTTTTTCTCACTCCCTGGCACCACGAGTCAAAATGTCTGGGCTCAAAAGTCTCCATTTAAAAATATTTAAATATTAGAAAACATTAGCAAAGTAAGTGAGAAATCCCCCAGCATTTTCCAGGTTTCTGCCTCCCTCTCTGGGCTCATCATGTCTGGCCCTGGCAGGAGCCCAGCCCCGTTCCCATGTGCCATCCTGCTCCACAAAAGGAGATGGGGAGTAAAGCAGTGGTGATTCTCTGCTGCCTCAAAACCCCAAATGATCCCAGCAGCCCTGCATTTCTGCGTCTCGTCCCAGACGTGGGACATAAATCAAGGGCAGGAGTGCAGGCACACGCTGTCACGTGCCTGCCACCCGTTTCCATGGTTTCCCATGACTGTTGCTCTCCAGGGCTTGGGGTTAGGAGGCGACTTGTTCCAGAAGGAGAAAGATGCTGCATTGACACCATTGCTGCCTGCTGGCCCAGAGGAGGGCTGGGGGCAGTCCAGGACTGTGGGGCTCAGGGAGGGGAACAGACAACTTGGTCCCCATGGCCAGTGAAGAGGCTGAGATGGGGTCAGCCTGCATAATCTGTACTAAAGAAATCAATCTATTTCTCTCCGATCCTGATTCTACACCCTGATCCCTCTCCCCTCACCAGCTGAGCATCACAGCCCTCCTGCTTTCCACCTCCTTCCTGTGGACCTGTCCCCATGATGGGGTGACACTCTGGTGCCCTGTCCCTGCTGAGCCTGAGCCTGCTTCTTCCAGAGCTTCTGCACAGCAGAAAGAGATCAAGTGCTTGCTCAAGCCATCCTTCATCCTGTCTGCAGAAGGTGAGGATGAGTTTCCAGGCCCTCCAAGCCTGTGTTTGTGGCATGCCATGGTCCTGGGGGGTCTGTACCCACCTGCCGACAGCTTCTCCCACTCCTCCCATGCCCTCCTACGTTTCCTCTCCTCCTCTCATGTGCTGGGTGCAATGAGAAATGTACTTGGCTCCTAATCCTTGAGTGGGAGGTGAAGGCAAAAAAACCCAAGACTTCAGCTCCACAGCATGTGAGATGTGGATGATGGCAGATCCCCACCTTTGACTTCCCCACTGCCTCTGGGGTGAAGGCAGACACCCCAAATCCAGACCTTTGGGTCTGAGCCCACCCCTCCTGGTGCATTGGGACAGCCTTTTATTTGGCTCCTGGAGAATAAAAGGTCACTTCTTGTGTCCTTTGCAATGTCAGTTCCCTGGAACCTTCTGACAGACACCATTACTTGGGGTGGTCCCAGGAAGACACCACATTAGATCTATCAGGGAGTGCTTTGGGAAGGAGCTGTAGGAGCTGCCCCAAAGCCTTGGTGCTGGTGGGATCCCAGGGGTGCAGTGAGGATCCCTTCTCCAGAACCTCAAGACACCAACCTGGCCAGAACAGGAGCAGTCCTGGGGTTCTGAGTGGAATAAGGCTGAAGGCACCAGTGTGATGCATGCCAGGTTGGGTGTTCCTCCTTCATTCTCCTCCCAGAGCCACTCTGGGCTGCTGCAGTATCTGACCTGGAGATATTGGATTGTCACCCTGACCTTTGCTGAAACAAAGCCTCTGGGTGCCAGCCCAGCTCACCCAGCAATGCCCTCAGCAGGCCAGGCCTCTCTCTCCCCTTTCCTAATACAGCCCTGCTGCCAACTGCAAAGTCCCGGCCTGAAAAGGAATAACAAGACTTTAGGAATTGGCTTTGCAGTGCTGCTACACAGGGAGGGAAGGATTTAGCCTAAAGCCTGTATAAATGCTCTGTGCTTATTGCTGGTTTCCTTCCCTCAGCTTCTCTGATCCCAGGGGACCCGTGTGCAATCCTGATGCTCCAGCTCTGTGCCAGCAGTACCTGTGGCCTGAGCCATCTCTGCAGGATCAGGCTGGAGAGCAAAAGGGGCTGCAGCCAGCAGGACCCCCCCCTGCCCCCGATCCAGCTGGGCTTGGATTGCTGCCTGAATCTCCATCCCAAGGCGGGGCTGATCCCAGTTTAATCACCCAGTCATTGTCCACATTGCTGGAAGGCTTTGTCACCAATTTACTCGGAAAGACTTGAAGTACCGAGAAAACTGGGATTTCCCCAGTTGGGTGTCTTCAGCTTGGCTGGGAAGAGAAGTGCCAGGGAGTGACAGTGACGGGAGCTGCTGTCCCCTCCCAGCCCTGGGCAGCTCTGTGACCTGGGCTGCGGTGAGGGGCAAAGCCGGAGCAGACATTCTTCTGCTGAGGGAATCCAGCCTGCAGGCGGTGCTGCCGGACCTGTGGGGAATGTGCTCAAACGACCAGCCCCTTCTTACATGGGAACGGGGTTCCTCTGCTCTGGGGTCCAAGTCCAACAAATGTGGCTTTATGCAGGCTGAGGTGCCACCAGAGCAAACCTTCTAGGGGCACCCTGCCCCAAGCCTCCAGCTCCCAGACGGGACCCCAAACCTGTGGCCACTCCAATCTCAGCTCACCACCCCCATGTGTGGGAGCAGGAAGGTGTGGGATGCTGGGGACTGGGACAGCAGCAGCACTGAGGTGATGCCTGGGAAGGGAGAATGGGATGAGGATCCTTGGCAGCAGCAGGCAGGGTGAAGGCACTGGGTATGCTGGGGACAGCACAACCTCCCTGTGAACTTAAACCTTATGTCAGCTTTTCTGGCTTCCTTCTCAAAAAATCCCTACCAACCCACACAATCTAAACCCCCCCAAGGATTAGGAAATCCAGGGGAATAGGAAGAAAGGAACCCTGGGAGTGGGGCTGGTGCTGTCCAGGGCTCTCTGTTAGGACAGGACAGGGCAGGGCAGGGTGAGACACTACCAAGACAACCCTGGAGAAAACTTCCAACCCAGACCAACCTGTTCCTAGGCTGGGAATGTTGCAAAAACTCCCAGCTCCACACTGGGATTTGAAGAAAATGAAACTTATGATGCAACTGGGAGAGATGAAGCAAGAGACACTCAGGAAGCATATGACAGATCCAGCACCACAGGGCTTCATGAACAAGGCATTAGCCAGCTGGTAAACTTCTCCTGATCCTGAACAGCCCCTGGTGTCACCACCTTCCCCTCCACCCCTAGTGCCCAGCTCTTCCCCCTTGGAGCAGAGCCCCTGTCACAGCCAGACCCTTCACTGGTAAGCAGGGGTGACAGGGTTATTGGGAAACAAATCAACACTTTCAAACTGATTCTCTTTGCTGTTCTTTTCCTTCCTGAAGCTGGTCTGAGCATGGCAGGGGTTGCTCAGAAAAGCCAATAAGCTAATATATTCATATCATCTCACATTTGGTGCCAGGACATGAAGTAAACACTGTCAGGGACTTCGCTCCGGTTCAAAGACAAGCCCTGATTCTTATTCAGATCACATTATCCATGCTCCTTGTACAGCTTCATTGATTCATATCTTAAAAAGAAAAGCCTTCAAAACCCATTGCCTGCCCTGTCATTTCAGCTCTGCTCTCAAGGGCCAGGGCAAGAAGCATTAACTAATCTGCTCACATTACCTTGCCTTTGAACCAAGCACCTCTCAGCATCAATCAAGAGTGTTTGGAGGTGATGCGTTCCCACATGAGGGGGCGAGTTTTAGCTGCCAAGGTCACCCAGTGACCTCAGTGCCAAAGTCAATCGATTCCAGAAGTGTTTTGCACTGCAGAGGTCACCCAAGTGAGTGCAGGGGCCAGCACTCAGGCATTGCCTGCTGCACTGGGCTGCCTTTCACGCTTGGGGGGCACTCAGGGCTCGTGCTCACAGGGGAATGTTTGAGCAGCTCAGTGATGATGCCCTGTTTGGTTAGGGAGGGCTGTGGGGTAATAAACAAATCCCTGAAGGAAAAAGCTCAGGGCCTCAGGTGGCATCTGGGGTGCAAGGATGGGGACTTTGCTGGTGGCAGCCTGGCTGGGTCTCGGCAAGGGGAGAAGAGTTTACGAGCAGCAATGTCCTCCCAGGGATTACGAAACCCAGGCTGCTGATTGCCAGGGAAAAGAAGGTCCATCCAGCCTCTTGGGCTTCAGCTTAGCCAGAAGCCACTGTTTATTTGGCTCCAGTGACTTCCCAGCATACTGGCCCGTGCTCCTGGGGGCTCAGCGTGCTCCAGGGCGGCTGGCCCGGACACGGTCCCCGGTGCCTTGCGTAAGGCAGCTCCGCACCCTCCGGCCGGCCTGACTTACACTCAGGAAGGAATTATTCACTCTTGTCTCCATCTGGCTCCAGGACACACTTGGGATGTTTCCTCCACCACTCTCACAAAGGTTTCCCATCCTGCTGCTGCCAGTAACGAGGTCAGGTCTGTCCCCTTTGCTCCCGGCCAACCCCCAAGTTTCAGGAATGGGGCCTGTTTACTGGATAACCTTAGAGGAATTTGGTTTTACTGACATTTCAAGTGCTGCTTGAGGCTGTTGTTTTCAGGGCTTGGAGTACTTTGAGAGGACATGTCCACCAGGAGAGAATTAACCATGGCTGTCCCAGGCTCCTGCCATGGCTGGACTTAGGGGGCATCTCTGGCTTGGCTGGGTGTGGATGGAAGGCCAGGTTTCCTGGAAAGCTCAGTTTTGCTTTCCTTCAGACTCAGCAACTCAATGAACCCAGACCCACCCAGGTTGCTCGGATTTAGTTCTGGTTTCAAAACCCTTTTGTAGGAGGAAGCTGTTTTCTGTCTGAGTTATGGGAATGCCCAGACTGGGGGTTTTCTCAGCTGCCCTGCTGAGGCCAATATCCATCCTGTGTCAGCCCCTGTCTCATGCCCTAGGGCCAAAATGGAGCTGGGATGGTGAGAACCCTCAGGGTTGTGTGCACAGCCCCAAAGGGAGACACGTCCCAACTTTGATGAGCAACAGTGTTAGCCTCCATGGATCAGAGCACATTGCCACGGTGTCCATGTGGGACAGGCAGTGCTGGGGTGGGGGCAGAGAGCATTCACTGGGGGACCCTCATGGCAAAACCCCACAGGCAGGGTCTGCAGCTCTCTGCCTGCTCCAGGGCTCTTCTCCAGGTGAGCACCATCACCACCATCAAGCCCCATGTGTGTGCCAACAGATCTGCATGGCACACTCTGCTGTCTTCCTGCTCTCCTCCTGCAGAGGTGCTTCCCAGTTGTTGTTTTTAACCCAAACCCACAAAGTCATTCCAGAACATGTTCTGCTTTGTAAAGGGCTGAGCTGGAACAAGATGTGATTCCTGGGCGTCATGGGCAGTGAAGGTGATTCACCGCCCATGGAGCTTAGAGTGGAGGGAAGGGAAAGGCTTCCCTGGGCAAGAGAATGGGATGGGCAAGGACATCTGGGGTAGAGCACAGGGCCAGAGCAGCTCTGTAAAGAAAGGTGTGTGTGCTGCTGAGCCATGGGAGAGCAGGGAGGAGGAGGCAAACCCAGCCCGGATGAGGAAAGGATGCAGACAAGGTCTTGGGATCAGCTGGCTGAGACGAGTCCACAGGGAATTACAGGCAGATCTGAGCCTGTCAGATTACTGGAGCCAGGAACGGGGGGAGCGGGTTGAGGCAGGTCTGGCAGGAGGAGGGATGGAGGAGCTGCAGGGAAAGAGAGGAGCAGGAGAAGGTGGGCACAGAGGGGAAGGAGACACACAGGAAAGGGGGGAGAAGAGGGGAGTACCCAGGCCTGGTGCAGTGTGGTGGGGGCAGGAAGACAGACTGGGGGTGCCATGAAGTGGGAACTGGCCTTGTCCATGACATGTCACCCCCAGCACCCACCTGGCCAAGGTGCAGGGCTGGGACCAGCCAGGGCAGGAGCACCACACACCAAAACCAATTAAATGCTCAAGGGGTCACAGACCAGCTCCGGAGCTCCCTCCCATCCAGAGGTCAGAGGAGAGCGTCCTCATTTGCTGCTTCTTAAATACATCTGATCCTGCCTTAATTCCTCCTAAAACCTTCCCTGGGAGCTTTCAGGTGGCTGCTGGGGAGAGGTGCCCATGAGCTGGGGTGGCAGGCCAGCCAGGCACATATGACAGCCCTGGGCTGAGCAGTGCCTCCAGAGGGATATGAAGGGCTGTGGGCACTGGTGGTGATGGAGGAAGCACCATGTGCACCACCATCCTGATCCTGGGTCCACTGGTCCTCCTGCTGCGGCGCCGCTTCTGCAACAAAGTCGAACCGTACGTCCTCTCCTGTCCCCCTCCCGTCCCCTCAGGGCTCTGGGGCTGGGGATGGAAGGGTGAGGGGGGGCCCTAGCGTGGAGGATCTCACTCCTCAACCTATATTGTATTCATGGAGATATTTGGGTTCCTTCTGGTTTTGGTTCTCTGGATGACACCAGGAGACATTAGCTCGAGCTGGGTAGAGAGGAGCCTTCTGCGATGTGCTCTCACCTCCTCTGCCATGCACCAGTGCCAGTAAGGGGGAAATGCAGGACTGGTCCTCCTGTTTGTCTGGTGCAAAGGGATGAAGCACTGGAATGCTTTTACATGCACTGATCAAAGTGCTTCCCAAATGGAGCAGTCCTGCAGCCTGGCTGCCTGACTGTCTTCATGCCTCGCCTTGGGAGGAGATTGAGCAGTGATTTCAGCTGTGGGGACATCACCAGGCTGACATTGATACTCAACTGGTGTTAAACAGCCCTGGGGAGCTCCCGTTGCATCCTTACGGTTCTGGGAGGTTGGATGAGTGTCTGGCTATGTGGAATGCTTGAAAGCATCAGCTAATGTTGGCTTTGAGAAGAGCCAGCAGCGACCACCCCGCACCCTGTTGCGCTGTGCTCCGTGTTTACACACACGCTCACACTCATCCTGGCTCCAAGGCGAAGGCAGGGAGCAGATGGGAAGGGACTTGCTGCAGTCCCACACCAAGGCAATGACAAAGCTGCGACAGGAGGGCAGGGTCACCTCCTGCTCGGTGCATCCCCGCTGCACCACGGGCACGGTGCCGGCGGCTGCGGCTTCCAACTACCTGCAGCTCCCCCGTGTCTTTTGGGAGGGAGTCTCGTTCCCGTTCGGCACTGGCTTGGCTTCAGCTCGGTGGCCGCGGGGCCGCGCTCACGGCGAGCCCGAGCATCGCCCCCGCTCGCTGTGCAGCCGCCTGCTCCAACAGCAGGCTCAGCTCGGGAGGTTTCCGCTGGAGACGCACAAATCTATTTACCAGTGGAGACTGGAGACATCTGAAGGTGGGGAGGTCAAATTGGCACTTAATGAGCCGATTAAGCCAGAGAAGGGAGAAACAAGACTCAGAGCAGAGAAGGCATCTCCTGGCCTCTGTGCCCCCGGCTGTCCCTGTTCTACCTGCAGCACAGGCTGAATTAAACGCTCATTAAGTGCCTGTGCAGATGAGCTGCAGAGGTGGGGGCTGTCTCTGGGCAGAGGGTACAGGGGTGACTGGCAAGGCTGGCAGACTCAGGTCCATCCCTTGGGAAGCTGCAGGAGGAATGGGCAGGTACATGGCTAGGGGACAAGTCACCTGGAATGATGGCACCAGAGCTGGCAGTGTGCAGACAGCCCAGTGCCCCAGCCCTCGACAGGCAGATCCAGCTGCAGCACAAGCCCTGCCCGGGTGAGCAGTGTGCAGGGTCAGCTTCTTAGGAGCCAGCAGTGAATAAAGCACAAATCTGTGCACGAGGAGATAGGGAGGGGCTTGGAGCTGATAAAGCTGGGGCTGAGACAGGCACGGTGCTGCCCTGGCTGCTTCCACTCAAGACAGGATTGGCACTCCTTCCACCACATTTTAACTGTGGGCCTGTAGCCTGGTCAGTCATTTCAACCAACTGGCTTTGTCACCACCACCACCACCATCGTCATCATCATCAGCAGCAGCAGCAGCAGCAGAGCACAGGGAGTGAATGTGGCTGGTGCCAGCACCAGCAGAAAAAGCTGGAATGAGCACAAGGGCTCCCATCATGGCATGGACCTGGGAGCATGAGGGAGACTCAGAGCTGGATGGCCAGGAAAAACTTCCTCCAAGCCCTGCTGCAGTCTTCAGACAGGCACCTGCTCTGGATGCAGCCCATAGAAAAGTCATACACTCCTAGATTAGTTATTTTGGTGATTAATTGCTCTCACCATTAAAGACCAGTGGCTATTAACAGCTTTTCTACTTGATCTATTTTGGACATTCATCTACCCGCCTTGCTTGGTGCAGGCATAAATCAGAGCTGTTCCACTGACAGCTTTACACCAAGAGAGATTCTGTTTCCAGACTTTCATATCCTGCAAAAGAAAAGCAGCAGAAGCAAGAGAAAAATGTGCTGCTGGGCAGGGACTGGGGAGAAGTGGTACAGGAAACCAAGGCACAGTGGACCTCATGAAGAGCAGGCAGCATCCTCAAGACCAGGAATAGACCTGAAGCACCAGAGCCCCAGTACTGTGCTGATCCAACTAGATTTTGGCAAGCTAGATTACCGGGTTTAGGCTACTCAGGCACCAGGACCCCATACAGCAACAAAGACCAGGATTTTCCATATTTGCACTGCTCTGGATGATTGCTGGATTAAAGACATCCCTGAGAAAAAAACACATGTGAAGAAAAAGTCAGGAGCCCACATGTTCCACAGGATAAACCTGGCTCGGTGAAGGATCAACCCTCTGGCTCTGACGTCCCCGCGTGCGAAGCAGGGCCCCCATCCTGAGCAAAGGACACAAATGAACAGCACCGGCAAGATCAGATTATGTCAAATCCCCTGCTCACTTGACCTCCTTCACGTCCCTGTCTTCTATTTATATACCTTGGGGCTGCCAGGAATGGCACAGGTTGTCCTTGGCCCACCTTCACAGAGCTGGGGGCTCAGCCATGGGATTAGTGTTGGCCACTGGAGCTGGCTGCCACCATTTCAAACGGAGAGGTTTGAAGGGATTCCTCCCAGTGTCCCAGCTGTGGGGTCTGCTATCCCCACCCCTTGCTGGAGTTGAAAAGCAAACTGGAACACTGTCCTGGACTAACCTGCTGTCAAGAGACAGGAAGGTCAAGAGGGACTCCTTGGGCACCAGCGCTTGGATTTCCTCAACAAGCAGTGATTTATTCTTTGTTTTGTGTGATATTTAACAAGAAGGTCCTGGCTGGGGGCCAGGGCTGGCTATGGATGTCTGCTCTGTTTGCCTTTCTCATGCTCTTCCCCTCCAGTCTCTTCCTGGCAGGAGCTGCTCACTGCCTATGCCTGGGTTTAGGGAGGTAGAGATGGTGTGGAACACGGGGTTTGGTCTTGGTGCCAGTCCAGCCTGGGGGGATGCAGGGGGCTGAGCACACAAGGGAGTACAGGAGCACCCAAAGGGGCACAGGTCACACAAAGAAGCCAGCTGGAAAGAGCCAGGTCTGTGAGATGCCCTCTCCATGGAGAGCTCTTGGAGAAGTCTCAGGCTTGGTGGGACAGTGCTGGACTGTGGCAAAGCAAAGGAGCTGCTTTGGGAAATGAAACATGGGTTTGCTTTACTGCTGTTTTTTGAGTCTCCTCCCAAAAGGCTGGACATGAATCCCCTGGGCCCAGAGGGGTTGTTTTCCTGGGACTGGGAGCCAAGGCCATGGAGAGAGGGAGTGTTTAGTGCCTGTGCTGCCCTCCCCCCAGAACACTCTTGTGGTACCCCACACACTGTGCTGCAAGGCAAGACCAGACCCTCTGCAGTTCAGGCTGGGGAAAACAGAGCCGGTAGCCTGGCATTATCTAGATTAACCTTCCAGCTTATTTCCCTCTGGGAAGCAGGACGTGACCTCCTCATTTCCACTGGCCAGGCATGGCTGGCAGCTGGCAGCAGTGGCACAGGGCTCTGCTCCTCCAGGCTGGAGCAATCAGCTCGCAGCAGGCAGGCACAGACAAGTGTCAGCCAAATTTCTGTACACTTTAAATACATTAGCAAGGCCACAAACACAACCCCAAAGTGCTGCAAGCACAGACAAGCTGATAAATAACCCCCAAACCCACCACCAAGGGAACACCCCTCTTCTTTCTACAGGAGATAGGGCTCAGCATTGACTTCCCCCATATCTGCAGAGCAGCTGAGCAGATCCACTCTCTCCCTGGCTGTTTTCAATCCAGTACCAGAAGGGTCAATTCTGTACCACTTCTGCGGAGTCATTATCCTGTCGGTTATATAAATGTCTGGGCATGCACAAAAGGCAGTGCTGATACAGTGGCTCTGATACCAACTCCCTCCAACACCTGCTTTTCAGCTGGGGAGAGAGCTGAGCACAAGAACATCTCGAGAGCTGTCACACAGAAGGCTGCTGTCTTTCAAGCTGAATGGAGGTCTAAATAGCTCTCACTTCTGCTTTAGAATCTCATTTCTAAATGCAATTAATACTGGCACATACATAATGAGAGACTGACGAGTGAATACAGACTCCAGCAATAATGAAGCCAGCCCCAAGTGCTATGTAAATATTACAAATCCTCACAGGGAGCTGACCTGGGGAAGACAGCTCTCTGATGATTAAACCCCAGTGACAATACGACTGCATTCCTACATCTGTCACAATACTACCTGCTGATACATAATGAGCCACGCTAAAAGAACTTGCTCTTGCTGCTCTTCAATGCAGATAAAATGTCTATTTGTAGAATGTAATTAATCTCTTCTTCAAAATCAGAAACCTTAGTGTCCTTGGTAACAACATGCCAGTGACTCAGAGAGTGTCTCTGGCTTTTCCTTCTGATTTTGGAGCAAGTTACTGAAAGTGACCCCAAATTCTAGCACTGCAAAGGAGCACAAGTGGAAAAGCCAATGGTATCTGGAGGTAGGGATAGGTTTTACACACCTTTCTGGTGTCTGCAGGGCTGCTTTGGCAGCTTAAGGAGGTCCCTGGACTTGTTTCAGCCATGATCCCTATGATGAAACAAACTCTGTCCCAAGATCTGGTCCCCAACCCATTGAGAACAAATTCCCTTTTACCATGGGGCATAACAGGGCAGAGACTAAACTGTCAGAAGAGCAGGGACACAATCACAGGATGAAGCTACTCCCTCTTTTACCTGGTTTCCCCAGCAGTAAGTGCTGTGTGCTCTGTGTGTGTGTGTCCTTGCTTGCTCCCCCAGATGGCTTTTGAGCCCTGGAAAGTTTGGCAGGGGATGGAAGCTCAAAGACATCCCTTCCCCACCAGATAGCAAACATGCAAAGCCATGAGCACCAATGTGGCAGAGGGATGCAGGAAAATGCTGCTGGTAGATCCCCTGGTCCCTCTCAGGGTTGTGCTTGGGCATGGCCTGCCCCTCCAGCCCACCCCAGGCTGGCTGAGATTTGTGCTAAAAAAGGCAAAGTTGCTCCAAAGCAGCCAGGGGGCATATCTGCTTTCTATGAATTTCAGTGGGAAGAAGCAGTGCTGGATGTAGCTCACTGACCCAGTTCCAAAGCTCAGGGGAAGCATGGGCCGTGATACAGGGACAGCTGCTTGGAGAGGGGGTGATGGAAGACTTGCATGATTTATTTATTTCCTGGGAAATAGAAAGGAAGAAGAAAAGAATTGTTGGATAAAATCAGCATACTTTAGGCTAAACTGTGCTGCAGCAATCTCTTGTGGGACTGGAGCTGAGCTTCTTGGTCCCCTGTAAGGGAGATTCAGCCCTGCTGCTGCATGATGCTCTGCAGAGCCGGGGGGACGTGGGGAAAAGAAGGGTTTGCTGTTACTGAGGGTTCTGCTCTTTAGTGCGAAATTTCCCCTTACTGGGGCAAGTTATCACTTCTCTTTAGACAGGGGCTGCAATCAGCTCCACTGCCCACAGCTCACCCCATCTCCTCTGTCCCCAGGCACTCCGAGGGAGAGGAAGAGATCGGGAGAGAGGCTGGCTCTGACTCTCACACCACGTAACAGCGCTTTGGAGTAAAGGACAGGTGGGATGCAGCAGTTACCTGGGATGATGCAGCTCTGGGGAAACTGGGGGAAGGACATGCAAAAAGCCTGGTCTTCAAGTATTTTAATGGTGATTTTTTTGTGTTTCACCCAGGATGTATTGGTTTTCCTGCCTATTGGTGAGGCTGTGAAGTCTCAAGTGTCTTGCTCTGGAGAAAGGAAATTAAACCTGGAATGGCTGGATTGGAAGGCAAAACCCCATTTTTCCATTACTTTCAATAGCATTTCAGTTCCCAGGTGAGGGCACACCCAGATGTTTCTCTGTGGCCTCCCACCTGTTCCTGGATGCCAGGAGCATCTTGTAGGGACAGAAAAGGCAGCAGAGCCAGTGGTGATCCAGCTGGGATGGGGTGCAAGGGGTAGGTGCAGGTTGCCCAGAGAGGATGTGGATGCCACATCCCTGCAAGTGTTGATGGATGGGTTGGATGTGGCTTTGAGGAAACTGGTCTAGTAGAAAAGGGTTGGAACAAGATGGTCTTTAAAGTCCTTTCCAACCTCAGCCATACTGTGATTCTGTGTGGGGTTTGAGACTGATGGGTCTTTGTGTCCTGCTCAATGACCCCAGGGAGTGAGGGCTGGCTCTGGGGTGCCCATGTGCAGCTACCAGCAAAGTTTGGGTCAATCACAGACCACTGCCTTGGCTCTGGGAGGGAATCTTTGGCATCAAGGGTGAGGGGACACTGGGTTGGGCTATGGGGAGAAACTGGGGCCAGAGCTGTCTTTCCTAATTCCCCTCCAGGTACTGCTGAATGCCCAGGGCAGCTCAGGGACTCACCATACCCTACCTTTCCTCTGGCAGATCCCCCAAGGCTGCTAACCTCATCTGTCCCAGCTCTCAACAAACAATTAACCACAATTCACCAATTAACCATGACTCCTTCTCATCCTGCAGCTCCCCTGCGCTGTGCAGCCAGAAACGAGCCCATCCCAGCCTCAGCACCTGCTGAAACCTTCGGCAAAACAACCCACGACAGCAACAAACCCTCATCACCCAGCTGCCTTCCCACAGCTCAGGGAGGACCAGGCTCTGGGCTAAACGCTGGGGCAGGAAGGAAATTTGCCTTTCTGAGGCTGAGCCCCGGATTGTGGCCAGCAGCCCCAGCTGCAGGCATGGAGCAATCAGGGGTCTTGCTCCCAGCCACGGGGTTCTCATGTGCTCTGCAGCTTTCCCGTGCTATAAATCCATTAATAAAAGATCAATTTGCAGGCACAGCTCGCTGTAGATGACAGCATTAGAGGCACATCGGCTTCTCCTAAGCACCAATCTCGTGCTGGGTTTATTTGGTTCATTTGTGGCAGGGGAAGAGTTGCTTTCGGCATTCAGAGATGTCTTGTGTCTGGGAGAAGTAGCGGGGTGAGATATATTTTTGGCTCTATTTAGCCACAAAAATTTGGGTTTAGAATAAAGAGAAATATTCCTGTTTGCTGCCAAACTGAGGCAGACGATTTCTTGTGCAAGCCTTCGTTTGTTTGAGGACTCGGTGTCCTGTTGTAAAAATAAATGTTCTGATGGGAAAAGTCTATCAGGGTGTGCTGATCAGTCATTGGGAGTGGTGGGCTCACAAACATCAGCTTCAACCGAACTGGAAAAGCAGCTCCCAAAGCTTTTGCAAACAGATATCAGACAGAAGGAGACAGGTCTCTCTTTTTCTGGAGAGTGAAGTAGTCACAAGCTGAAGCTTTTCCTTGGGCACAGTTGTGCTGGTCTCAGCATGGCTGGCATGAATTTTCAGTGCCAAATATACCCAGTTTGCACCCAACGCAGGTTTTTCACTCCTTCTGAGAGCCAACCACCTCTGGCAGCCACAGGAATGGGGGAAGGAGAGAGGCTGATGGTGGAGAAGAGATCTGGGGTGTGTCTCCTGCCCAGGATGCTCCTGGTTGATGTCAGCACCCTCTCCCCACCCTGCAGCTGTAGGGTCACCTCCCTGCCTCGGAGGTAAGGCCAGACATATGGACAAGACCTCCCAGCATCTTGGTTCTCCATACTGAGAATTTCACAAATGTCTATGGAGTTTTCCTAATAGATTTTTTTCCCCTCTAAGTTTTTAAATTAAGCTTCTTCAACCTCAACTCATGTTAAACATTCTTTTTTTCTTTTTGGCAAAAGATCAGGAGGAATAAAACTGGTTTTACCTGGAGCTACCTTCATTTTATAGCAGATTAAAAGCAAGATACTGAGTCAATAATGCCAGGAAGGGGGGTCAGGGGATGAATACAACGCTGTGCTGAAGGCAGCACAGAAAAGATTGGAATCTGAAAAGACAAAAGCTTACCAGGATTGAGCCTCAAAAGCAGAATCTGATGATATGAATCACCTGGATTCCCCTGACATGATGGTATTACTGTAGAATGTCTTTTATGTATTGATTTAAAAGAAAATAAAGGTCAAGGGCTTAGCTGCAGAGGTGCTGTTCAGTCTGGGTGGGCAGAAATGAGCAACAAGAAGAATCTGCAAGGTCAGAAACAAGATGGAGAGGAGCCCCAAGAATGATGGGTGCATGCTGGGGCTATGAGACCCCCAAAGACTGGAGCAGAGCCTCACTGAGGGGAGCCCACTGGAGCCCTGATCTCCAGAGTTAGCCCAGGCACAGTCATTCTGGGCTTAGTGACAATCCAGATTTCAGTCTGAACCTTTCCATCAATAACCCTGACCTTTCTCACCTTCTGGACTAGCACTCAAAAACTCCCAGAAAAGACAACATGGGGCCAGATGGAAACGATGCCTGCAAATGTCATAGTGCTGCTGTCACAGGGTCACTGCCCTGCAAACCCGGGTGTGCAAACAGTGCTTGCTAAATCAGCTGTAGGGGAGTGGTGTAGATTTGGGGGAATAAAGGTTTCCTGAGCCATGGAAAGGCCAGCTTTTTGCCTGGGGACCTCTGAGAGGGTGGATTTCATGAGAAATGTTCTTTATTTATTCAGCCAGCCACAGCCAGCAGCTGAGCTCAGAGCTGGTGAGTGCCTGTAGCCAGCGGCTGTGCAAGGCTTGCTGGCCATGGCGAGATGTTTGCTGTTTGCACTGAGATTTGGGGTGGTCCCAGAAGGCCCTTGGTGGGTGGGAGTGGGAATTTGCTTAATTTGTTCATTGTGTCCTCTCTGCTGGCCAAAACCACCCTCCAATTCATGAGAAACACAGAAGGGGTGATGGCAGCCCTCACGGGTCAGGAATGGTGTCACCAGTGTTTTTCTGAGGGATGCTGATGGACACGGTACCCCTATTGTGGTCTCACTGTTGTGATCCCACTGAGGAGATGCTGTTTGTTGGAGGAGGAAGGAAGGATTGTGACATCTCTGCTCTTCTTCTTTCCATCTCTGTCCCCACTAAAATACAGTTTTGGGAAAAACTAAAAAGGGAAATGAAATGTTGAGTGGGCTGCCTCCAGCTGGGGGGGTGGAGGTGGTGTGGGACCAACAGTCCCACACAGCCTGGAGGAGGGGCTGAAGCTGTGGGGCCTTGCTGGGCCCAGCTCCCCAGGGTTTATCAGACTGTCTGTTTTCATCACTTCTCTCTGAGAAGGGAAGTGGACCACACAGCAGTCCTGGAAATCTGCAAGGGAGACTGTTCCCAGCACCCTTCCCTGGGCTGTCGCCCCTGTATGCAGTTGGCTATGGAGGATGTATGGCTCTGTATTGCTCCAACTCAGTGAGATAATGCCTCGGAACTCAATTCCTTCCCAATGAAATTCCTAATCCCAGCCAGCATGTGCACTTTCCCAGCTCTGACCCTCTTGTCTCCGTTGCAGACGTGGTCTCTCTGACAAACCAAGTGGATCAGGACTGGGGGTCACCTCATCTCAACTGCCCTGTCTGCTCCATCCCCTCCACATCAGACCCTGCTGTCCCTCCTCTCCTCCCACTCCTGTATAGCCTATAACTTTTCCTAAAAAACAAAAAACAAAAAACAAAAAAACAAAAAACAAACAAACAAAAAAACCAAACCAAAAACAACAAAACAAAACAAAAACAAAAACAAAAACAAAAACAAAAACAAACAAAAAAAAAAACAACCAAACACAAAAAACCCCCAAACTAACCAAAAACCTACAGTAGAAGCAAGTAGAGGAAATTGCTTCAAGTTTCTTAAATATCTCATGGAACAAAAATGCTTCATGAGGCTGTTCAGGGAAAGAGAGGGTCAAATGTCCCTCATTAATGCTGATTTACTAAGAGGGCTGGGAAGTGGAAGGAGGAGACAGTCCAGCTGCCTGTCTCAGTGCAGTCTCAGGGTGTGCTGATCAGTCATTGGGAGTGGTGGGCTCACAAACATCAGCTTCAACTGAACTGGAAAAGCAGCTCCCAAAGCTTTTGCAAACAGATATTAGACAGAAGGAGACAGGTCTCTGTTTTTCTGGGGAGTGAAGTAGTCACAAGCTGAAGCTTTTCCTTGGGCACAGTTGTGCTGGTCTCAGCATGGCTGGCATGAATTTTCAGTGCCAAATATACCCAGTTTGCACCCAATGCAGGTTTTTCACTCCTTCTGAGAGCCAACCACCTCTGGCAGCCACAGGAATGGGGGAAGGAGAGAGGCTGATGGTGGGGAAGAGACCTGGGATGTGTCTCCTGTATACAGGAGTCTGGGTCTGGGATCTAGGCTGGGATGCGAGGGCTGGACCCCCAGCATAAGCTCGGGGTGGTGGGTTTACCAGCAGAAGGTACAGTGGGGTGCAGGCTGCTGTGCACCCACACCCAGGGAAGACCTGGCCCACACTAGCACAGTACAGATGCAGCACACAGCTCCCACAGCTCATCTAGCAGTTTGGAAATTTCATGGCTTTCTGGAGAAAAGAGCAGAAACTGAGTCCATTCAACCCAATTAAAACTCCAGAGGAAGTGCAGAGAGGCAGGATGTAATTACCCGTGCTGGAATCCCAGTTTGGAACAGGAGGCAGAGCTCTCCCGATCAAATTAATCCCTGGTGTAACTCTGCCGAAGTTACACCAGGGCTATAATTGGCCTGAAACATTTTAACTATCTCATTTAATGTTATTCATGCTCTGCTGGAGATGAGAATGTTTATCCTAAGTGAGGGACTCTGATGCTCTGAAGCAATAATAGAGTGTGAGGCTTATGTGGTTTCTCATTTACAAGGATGCTGGGGAGGCCAGATTGCCACAGAGGATGCAGTAAATCTGGATTCCCCAAATCTTTAGCAATTTCCTCAGCTCCTGTGGTGGCTGGTTGTGCCATTGTCCTTCCTGCAGTGTCTCCCCAGAGCCAGGCTACTTTTCCATCTCTTGGAGATATTGGGGGCTTGTACCCCATACCCAGCCAGGGGCAGGAATAGCAGATGTAAAGTGATATGAGGGGGAATTGCAAGTACTGAGAGAGGCCTTCCAAGATTAAAGCTTCTATAAATCAGCAGCAATGAGATTTCCCAGGGACAGACTTTGATTCCTGTGATGCTAAAAGAAGGGATTTCCATCAAGGAGGGCTGACTCCCTGAGTCACTCCAGGGAAGCAGCCTCCAGGCTCCTGCAGAAGGAGCAGGGTCAGTGCTGTAGGTAGCTCAGCAAGCCCACAGAGCACCACAGTCCCTGCTGCCAGCTGGACACCCCATGGACAGTGTTTCCAGCTGCCAGCCCTGGGTTATCCACCAGGATTATCCCAGGATGGTCTGAGCTTCCATGCCAGGAGAGACCTGAGCATGTTCCCTGCAGTGAGACAGCAAAGCACTGCCACCCTCCATGAGGAACATCCCCCAGGAATCACAACCTGTGGTGGCAATGCCATCACTCAGCCCAAGCACACATCCTGCCACTTGCAAAGCAAAGCCTGCAGGTTACATTCCTCCTTTACCCAGCTGTACTCTGGCTGCTGCCCCCCTGCCAGGGATGCCACTGGGCCCTGAATCTCTGCTGTGTGCCCTGAGTCCCTCCTGACCCAGCCTTGCAGGCACCTCTGGCTGTGGGCTCTGCACTACCATTACCAGGCTTTTGGAGATTGCAATTATCTGTCTTCAAATGGCACTTCCAGTCCCCGAGCTGCTTTCAAGCCAGACCCCTGGTCCTTCCCTCTGCTCTCATGCCAGGGGAAACCACAGGAAAGGCAGATCTGTTTGTTCTGAAGCAATTTTTTAATACCCTGTAGCTTAGAAACTCAAGCATTACAATTCATTCCAGCTCCTCTCTGCTCCTCAGAGGATATTAGATCCTTCTTTTGATACTTCCTCACTCTTTGTAGATGTTACCCTAGTTTTAATTTTCAGGGCTTCCAGACTGTTTTTAACAGTGCTGAGCTTTCAAGTTGCTTCCTTCAAACTTTCTCCAGCCATGCTTCCTCAGAGCCTAAATAGCTTTGATTATTCCCAGATGTTTTTGGTTTGTTAACCCCAGAATAGTATTGTGTAACAGCTTGGAAAGAAGACTGGCAGCAGGGTCCCTGGGTTGTCTTTCCCTGTTCACCAAATCACTTCCCAAGCAGAACATCTATAAGATTTCACCTTCAGAAGGAATGTTATTACCAGCAAAAGGACTGAAGGTGGCTGAAATCCTCTTGCTGATAAAGATAACCCTCTGAAGGCAAGGCTCATTTTCTTCACCCAGTTCCTCCTTATCCTCTGTGCTTAGAATTCCAACCAGGATGACACGTTGGGCAACAAATCTTCAGGGAAGCCTTTGAGAAGGCATTCCTGAGGCTGGCAGGCTGCACTTAATGGAAAACTGCTCACCTCCAGGCCAGGCTGGGCTCAGGCTGTGGCCATCCCTGCTCACCAGCCACCGGGCTCTGCTCTGCTGGGGCCGTTTTCCTTGGCCCAGGAGGATGTGCGTATGTCCTGACAGGCCAGAGAGGGGGGAGTGAGGAGTTTTACACAACTGGCTGTGCTCCTAACAAACCTCTGCCGCCCTCCTGACTGCCGCTCCCATGTTTGAGCCATTGCATTGCTAAACACTCATAGAAAACATCCCCATTCCCACTAGAAGAGAGCCAGGGCGTATCCGATCTGGCAGGAGATTCTTCTCAACCAGCCATAAATCTTCCCAAGATCACCCCAAATTCCCCATGTTTCTTGGTGCCTCCACCCACTCTGTTGGATCCTTGCACTTCCCTTTCTCAGCCCCGTGCTCAGCTCGGCAAAACCCAAGGTTCCTGGGATGGATGTGAATACATCCCATGGCATCTGCCTCCCATGTGCAGAGGATCCCACCTAGGCAGGGCAAGGAGCAACAAAAGAAAGAGGAAAACAAAAAGGGAAAATTAATAAAATCATAAAGAGAGAATATTTTTTAGCAGAGGGAAAAGCTGAGGGACAAATCAACCTACACCCTGGCACCTCCCCACGACATTGGTGTGGCACCCAGCCTTGCCACCTTGTACCAGCTGCAGTTGGAAAAGCAGGTGAGACACAAACCACCACCATTCAGCCCTTGGACAGTCAAACTGAGCTGCTGTAGGAAGACCCTGCCCCAAGGAAGACACCCAGGCCTCTGCCTGGGACACTGAGTGTCTCAAAAACCCAGCCCCATCACAGCTGGGCACAGCTTGTGCTGAGCAGATGTGCCTCAGGCCAGTCCTGTGTGAGCTGGTGGGACCAGGGCTGCACCCAGAGCTGCCTCAGGAGAGCAGGGAGGAGGCAGAGAGAGGAGGATCAGCAAGACAAGCTGTGAGTGAAGAGTGTCAGTGCTTGGAAAGCGCAACCAATTTGCTTTTAGTACAGTTCATGCCTCTCCAACAGTGCCTAGAATAACAAATTCCTTCCACCCTCCAAGCCTGAATGCTGGAGGAAGCTGCTGAGAAACTTAATTGATTAGCTGGATGCGTGCACAGAAAAAAATTGCTCAGCATCAAGGAAATCACTGTCTTGACAGTTAATGCAGACGCTGGTGGAAGATTAGAAAGACCAGCTGCAGCTTTTTATCACAAAACCCCTTCTTTTAGTCTGGGAACAAGGCAAGATCTGTTTTGATGGGACAACCCATTTTGCAGTGGTGCTGAGGGGTTGGAGCATCAGGGCTGTGCCTCCACACTGCACCCACCCAAGGCTCACTGGCCCTGTTACCAGTACTGTCATCTTCAGCTGCTGGAGGGCAAGGAGACAAGTTTTGGGCTCCTCTCACCCCCACTCTCCAGCCCCAGATATTCCTATCAATCCTGGCAGCCTCTGAACAGCAGGAAGAGATGCCCTGAGAGCAATTTCAGCATCCACAGTGCAGAGGACACAGCTGGAGGAGCTGAGTTTCCAGATGCCTCACAACATCCTCTCCAGCCCTTCAGAACATCTTCCCATCCCAATCCCTGCCTAGGCTTTCTGTTTTGCTCTCAGCATCTCCAGCTCTGCCCTGCCTGCCACAGGGTCACCACCTGCAATTCTGTCACCACACAGGATTGCTTTCTCAGTTTGGCAAAAGAAAACAGGAAGCCAAAGGCCCACAGGGGCTGTGAACTTGCCTGTCATGTTCTCTGACAGTACCAAAACCTTTTGCTGCTTGTGTTTTTCCCAAACTGTCGCTGCTTGTCACACCCTTTGTTCAAACCTCTCATCCTGAAATCTTTCCTGAGCCCTCAGCAAAACAAATGGAAAGAGCATGGTCTATTCTCCACAGGGATCAGACACCACCTCAAAAGCAATGAGACTGACAGTGTCAAAGCTTCCCACAGCAGGAACAGCCAAGCGTGCATGCCTGTGCTCCAGGGCTGCCAGAGGTGGGAGGAAGCAGCCTGCTAACCCCCAGCTTCCTCCTCTCCCCCAAGCTACTCAGCTCCTGAGGTATTTGGCTCGGGGAAGGATGAAAGGGGAATGAAAGGGCTCGGCCCTCCTGTTTACTCTCTGCTGAAAGAGCTCAGAACTGCTCTCCTGTCCCCCATTTCCCCTATTGCTGCTATTTGACCTGAGCAGCCCAGAGGCATTTCAGTCATGGTGCATTCCTAGCACAGCATCGGTTTTCTGGAGCAAAACGGGAACAGCTGCCAAAAAACAAATCTTCCCCTGTTGCCTGGCACTTTTCATGGGTGGAACAAAACTTCTTGAAACCCCAGGGGAAAAACCACCAGATCTCAGCAGCAGCAAACCCCATCCCACTCCAGCCCATCCTCTCCAGGCATTTTGCAGCATGAGGGGCCTCAGACAGAGACTAATGAACGTCGTGATCACATCCATACGGCAGCACTTTGAGAGCTTTGAGTCAAAGAGGAGGTGAAGAGAGATCTGATCTTTAGCTGAAAGCAGTGCTGTGGGGAACAGTGCACTCTGGCTGAACCCCCCAGCACCCAAGTCCAGCTGTGTCCAGTGTCCTCCTACCTGCTCAGGCAGGTAGTTGTCACTATTGTAACCGGGCACAGTACAGGCAGGTAGGTGGTGCTGATATAGAGCACATTAAGGTCACACATGACTTGCTGTGAAAGAGTTTTTGAGGCTTGTCAGGGCTAAGAGAAGTTTGTCCTCAGGTGCTGTGAGTAAATCTAGTGCTATCAGAATCAGACTGGTGAGGAGGGAGGTACACAAGGGGTTGCATGGGCTGTGCATGGATTGCATGTGGAGGTGTCTGTGTCCATGGGGCTTCTGTGTGCTTGAATAGCAGAGCTCCCACATGAACATAACCCTTTTCCCATGAAGGTTAGTATCTCCCCCAGGTATTAACCAAATGTGGAATGGAACCTGCAACAGTCTCCCTGCCATACTCACCAATTTCTTCACATATTGCTGTGGTTTGGAAGGGTTGGAAGCAGGGAGATAGTCAGAGATAGCCAGAAGAAAATTGAGGAAAATGTTTCTGGGGGCCTGGAACCTGCTGAGACACACAAGCAGCCTCAAAGCACGTGGCTTCTTGCCCCTTTCAGCTGAAGGAACAACACTTGCTCTGTATTCACTCACATCTTGAATGTGATAGATAGAATAAGGACAGAAATATTGGCAAGCCAGTTTCTTGGAGGGCTTATGCCAGCTGACACCTGCTCCTTGCTGATAACAGGGTTCCACCCTCAGTCCTAGTGCAGAAGGCAGCCTTCAAACAATATGAAGGCAATATGTTTTTCTTGTTCCCCCTGATTGAGACTGAGGCTTATCTTAAAATCATCCACTGCAGTTAGTGTTCAGCAGTCTCAGTCTGACAGAAATGGGTCTGCTGGAGGTTCAGCTTCACCTTCTCAGTGATCATTTCAGCAGGATATGCAGGAGCAGGTTCAGTCAGCAGCACCTCTGGTTCACTCAGGCCAGGGCAGTTTCTCTGACCATGAGGGGTTTTAGGCAGGAAACACATAGAGTTCACAGCTAGGAGAGGTGCTGCGCTGATCTGCTAAAGCCTAAGGCAGTAACACCAGGTTAGTCCCACTTAAGATGCATTAAGGTTTTCTGTGAAGGTAACGTGAAGTTCACATTGCAACACGCATCACCTCCCTGCTCACTGAGATTCCCGGGAGATTGCCGGGAGTGCTTCAGAGCGACTGGAGCTGCTGACTGCAGGCAAGTCACGACAGTGCTTTAGCTTGTTAGCTGGAGATGACAGAGAAGGCCAACCCTTGAAAGATCAAGAATTCCTTTGTGATCCAGGCTTTCAGGCCGGGTTTACACAACAAGCCAGTTCCAGCAAGCCTAGACTGCAGCTTCTCCTTCTGTTTCTTGGCTAGCCCAGGCCGTTCTGCTACAACAACACAAGCAAAGTCCACTGTCACAAACACCATCTGCTGAAGAGGAGGAAGGTTTCACACTGTGTCAGTCTCTTTTATCTCAGTGTAGGCTCTGCACAGGAGCTGGCTGAAGTTAGAAAAGCAAAGGAGACCCCAGCAACAGCTTTTCCTGGTGCTGTCTGTGGGCAGATTTGAGTAGAAGAGGACTCCAGGGAGGAAGGACAGCACACAAGCAGCTGGTCCATCACATCACTCTTCAGGCTTTGGTTCAAAATAGCATCAGAGCTTTCCCCCCTAAACTACATGAAATCCCAGGCAACAGGAGCAGCCCTGCTCAAGAGCTAAGCCAGCCCAGCTGATCTCAGTCTTTCTGTTTTGGATCAGGTCACTCCAGAAACAGAAGCAGCAAGAGCCATCCTCCTCCCATATCTACAGAGGAACAGCCACACACACCTCAGCAGCAGCAAGGCTCTTTAGCCACCCAACAGGTGCTTGAACTTCTCTGGAAACAGCATCTTCAGGTCACAGCCCAGTGCCATTGTCAGACTGAACAGCTGAGGCAGGAGTGTCATTCTAGAGGCTGTAGAGCAAATACAGAAGATCGGAGCTCATTCCTGTAGCACTAAAGGTTGCACACAGTGGACAAAGCAATTCAGAACAGAGAGCAGCCACCCAGCCCTGGGTGCTGAGGGGATCTGTACCCCACAGCTGGGCGTGGGGCTGAGCCGGATTGGGTCAGAAGGACACCAGGGCAACACAAGACTAAGCAGGAGCACAAACTCCTTCCCTGGTTGGACAGGAGCAGAGCAGGTAGGACTGAGCAGAAGCAAGACCTGATTGGGGGCCGGGAACCAGCTGAGACCTTGGGCAAGTTGGTGGGGAGTATAGTTCTCCTCTGCTCCCCAAGGACTTGTTTCTCATCTGTCTTCCTCATGGATGAACCCTCTTTTTCCCAGTCCAAAGTCTCCCTCATGCTGAGCAGGATTCCCTCCTTTCCCTGAGAGCCCACACAGATGATGGTCCTGCTCCAGGGCTGATGCTCCAGGGTTTGGGATCTGAGATCTGCATGGAGGCTGCAGAGCAGCCACGGCTCTCCAGCAGCCTGCAATGCCCAGTGCTTCAGATCATTTCCCTCTCAGCCTGGAGCCAAACCGGGATGCAGCTCCAGCTCTTCAACAGCAAAAAGCTGAATTAGTTGAAGTCATGGTGCCAGCTGTGTATTTAAACAGGAATTACATTGGGTTTCTGCTGTGGTAATGCAGCAGGTGCTGGCAGTGCTGCTAAGACAGATGAGGAAGGAAGGGCAGTGGGCTGGGACTGGGAGAGGTGCTCAGGGAACAGGGGAGCTCTTGATTCCTGCCCTGCTCACATGTAGGAAAGGTACCCCAGCAGTCAGCCAGCCCATAACACCTTGCTCCTTTGAGCTCCCTGGCTCCTGCTGAGCTCTGGCCACCATAAATCTTAGGTCTGGGAAAGCAAAACACCACTGGGAGTGAGCATTCACAGCCACTCACCATGAGCAGAGGTGCCCTGGCCATGAACTGGGATCCTATGGCATGAGGCCCTGACCAAACACAGACATCAAAGGTGGTGCCCATGCCAAACTGCAGCCTCTTGGAAGAAGATGTTTGGGAAGTGATTATGAATTTGGAGCCTCCCAAAGCAGGCTAGCAGCTGGATCTTCTGGAGGAATAAAACCCTGCCAAAAATTAAGATCTGTTTCTGCAAAGCTGAAACAGCAAACTTGTTTGTCTTTCCTCCTTCCCCTCACAACCACGTTGTTTTAAACATTTACAGAGACCTTTATACTGTTTAAATAATGATTGGGGTGGAGGGGGGTTGTTTCCAGTTTTTTTTGCCAGCTGCTCCAAGTCAGCAGCACTTCTGGAAAAGCAGGTGCTGCTGTTTGTGACAGTACCACCCACACTGTCCTGGCTCTCCCTGCCTCACCTTGCCTGCCCCACAGCTGCTCCAGCAGAAGGGACCCCCGTGATCCCCCCAAGCCTCAGTCCTGCATCTCCATAAGAAGGGGTTACCCCGAGACCTGCTGCAGCAGTTCCCTCCTCCGCAGTGTGCTGGGTGCAGCCCCTGGTTTGTGGGATGAAGGGGGGCACGTCCAGCTCCCCACACACATCCCAAGCCCCCAGCAGCACTTCCCAGGCAGCCGCGGTGGGGTTTTCTCCCCCTGACCTTGGGAGGAGAGGTGGAGGAGGATGCCGGAGCAGCTGAGCGCTCCCATCGCCGAGCACAAGCGCTACGGAAGATTAGCCATCTCCCGCGGTGCGTGTTCTCCCGCCCACCTCCTTCAGCAGCGAGGAGATGACAGCTGAGCGGAGAGAGGAGAGCACTCGGGAAGTGCAGGGGGGAGATGGCTGAAGACAGACCGACCTTGAAGCAACAGCACCGCAGCAGTGTGGTGGCAGCTCGATCAGAAAGAGAGGCATGTGAGCCTCTCCCTTGCAGGCAGCTCTCCAGGAATCTGGGGCTTGTGTTGGGCTCACTGAGTTTTATTTGCAACCTGTGGGGAAAGGGAACGAGGAAGGCTGTCCAGGAGAGCTGGAGGCTTTCTGCAGGATGTTTGGATTGAGTGAAAGGACAGAGAGGTGAATATGAGACATGCTGTGGAAGCAGGATGTGGAATAGAGAAAATGTTTATACAGTCAAACTCAGGCTAATCCATGGGAGGCTTTAGAGACCATAAAAGCCATCTGCGAGTGGATAGATCACATTCTGGAGGAAAACAATGGCTTTAAACAACACTACCCTCTTTGATCTACTCTGAAGAGATCGCACCTGTGAGCCTGAAGACAAGGCTAGGATGAGTAGATCTATGAGTTCTATCCATACAGTGAGGGTTGATAGAAAAAGCAATTTATGGTCTCTTCCTGTACAGGAACTTGGGGCCACCAAACAAAACCATCAGGAACCAGACAAGCAGCAAACAAAAGGAAGCTGGTCTCTCTCCTCCCCACAGGAGGGAATGGCTGTTAGTGATTCACTGGGCAAGTTCAAGGAAAACAAAGTTACTGAAATCTCTGTCCCAGAGAACACTCAGCAGCAGGGCAGTGAACTCACCTCTAGCTCCCAGAATCTGCACCCCTCAAATGGTTGGTGTCTGGAAAGGTGCAGGGAGAGGTACTGTAAGTAGGGAATGCTCCTGCATTCCCTGGGCATTCATTTTGGTCATCTCCTGGAAAAATGACATGAGTCTGGGTGGCCCTTGGTCTGATGCCCTGCAGCAGAGCTCCTTCAAGCAGACGTCACTGGGAAACTGTTCTCAAGAAACCTTTTTACAGGCAGAAGGAGGAATAACCACTGTCCTTTAACCAGCTGCCCTCTGTCATCTTGAAAAGCCTCAGTTTACCTTCAGACTTGGTAAAATTAGCCATTTGACCTGCTTTTCCTGCATAAGGGCAAGAAAAATTACCCAAAAGGTCCTGAAATAATGTGCCCTTTCATCATTTAAAGATGTTTTTTCCCATTAAGCAATGAAAGCAGCAGAGTAGCTACTCTCAAAAGTACCTCGAAACAATTATCTTCTTCCTCTGGAATAAATAGTGGAAAGCAAGAGGTGAGCCAGAGATATGGCATTTGCAATTCTCCATTTTCCATCTGCAGTAGGAAGAAATGTTGATTTGCATTGTGCTCTGACACAACTGCTTGACCTCGGTGCAGCTTATGCTAATTACTTGCAAGAAAATGCTTGTTTGTTCCTTGTGTGCCCAGCATATTTCTGGTATCTGGGCCTGATAGATGAAATATTGCTTATAGCACAGTGCAGATGGGGATGGCTGAACCAATGGCTGGTTGGCCAAGTAATCCAAGCAAACAGAAACACTGTGATAAAAGAGGGCCTGAGAAGTTTCCCATTAATATTACCTGGGTATTTTTATACCAACTCACTCCCTTTCTGCTTACCGTGCTGTAATCGCTCAGGCTGACACAGAAAATAGAGAGAGGATCCATTTCCTTGCCCAAAGCAAGGACAACTCTCCTTTCCTTGCTCATCTAACTTGGCCTAAAAGGAAATCTCTCTCCTGGTCTCAGCAGCTTTACAGTATTAAAGTTTTCCTGCCAGCTTTGAGTGCATTTGTGTAGCTGTACACATCTCCCATCCCCGAGTGTGCTCAGAGGGTGTGGATTTCAATTAAACATGCTCATCCATGAAGAAGCTGAATTCTTGCTGCTACTGGCCCCAGGATTTATCTGTGGATGCCATTGGAACATTTTGTGTGTGTTCTCTGTTCTGGTCACTCCTCCAAGGAGCTGGGAGTGGAATCTGGCTCTCTCTGACAAGACAGTCACTTTGCCTGGCTGGGACACAGACCTCAAGGACCAAAAGTGTTGATCAGCTTGTCTCCATCCCACTGACACAACCTCCTCAAGATCCATCCTGTGTTGCACTCAAAAAACAGTGCCTTGAGACTGGCTTTATTGCACTGTGCCCAAAACTCAGTTGAGAAGAAGGGAAAGAAGCAGGAGGAACAGCTGAGTGCCTGGAGCTGCAATTTCTTCAGCACCATCAGGAGAAAGGGGAACATTTTCTCTTCTCAACTTGCACAATCCATTCCAGAGAAGCCATCCCTTCATTGCACAGATTTTCTGTAAGCATAAAGCTCTTGTTATTTAGTGCACAGGCCTCCAGTTACAGCAGAGCATTCCTGAGCCTGCTGAAGTTCTACATAAGCACACGAGACATGCTGAGGAATGGGCTTAGGTTTAAACGTGTATTTAATATTAAATGAAGGCTTAAGAGCTTTGCTGCCAGGAGCAGGGAAGGATGTTTTGTTTGCAGCGTGCCTTGTCCTGGGTGGGAAGACGTTGCTTGTCTGCTGCTGAGCTCCAAAGAGCCTTTCTGCCATTTCAGGGAACTGATTTGAAGCAGCTGACACCAGGATCTAGGACCTTGTGGCAGGCTTGGTTTTTTTTTTTTTTAGTAGTGCACATCTTTTATCTCAGAAGTCTGGCATCTGAAATACCAGCAAGCAATCTCCAGCCTAATCCTGTTTTTGCTGGGCACCCAGCATTTCTGACAGAAACAAGCATCAATCCCTGCACCTCAGCATCTCCTTGTACTCTGTACACAGAAACCTGGCAAGGGATTGGGGCCTGCCAGGGAGGAACTGGCCTTCTAATGGGTTCAAACTCCCTGGCTGCTTCCCCCGGCCATATGTCCAAGATAACCACACCAAAGCATCTCTGAACCCTCAGATGTTTTGTTTCTCCAGGCTTTGTGGAGCCCTGTCTGCGGGGTGGGACCGAGGCAGGCAGAGGGGAAATCAGGAGGAAATCAAATTACTGTCAATAAGCGTGGAGAGTTTCTCCCTCGAGGGATTTACAGGCAGCTGAGAGAAGAAATGGGTGGAAAACTGAGTGATGACCTTGTCCTTCAATCTGAGCATGGGATCAATGCCCAGCTGAAGATGGAGTGGTTCTGTCATCGATTTCCATTTGTTTGTCCATCCTTCTCTCCTCTGTTAGATACTGATCTCTCATATGATTTGTGGGAGGAGGCAATCCCCTCAAAGTGCTCTGCAGGGAAATTGAGAGCAGCCCCCAAAAGTTCACATGTAGAAGATTTATGTGCCTTTTTCATGGCTTTTTTTACTTGTTCTACCTTTCAGAGACTGGAGCAAGAAAATACCGTAACTGATGGAGATTGGCCACAGGAAATCCATCCAAATTTTGTCCAAACTGCCCTCGGGAGCAGCGCTGCAGCTGCCTGAGGAAGGAGAGTGTGCTCAAACACAACCCTCAGGCCAGGCTGTAACTTCACGTCTCGAGAGGGTCGCAGACCCTCAGAAAAGCCACCACATCCTGCTGATCTCGGGGAGGCTCTGCCTTGTCCTGCAGCTCCCGGGGAAGGCTCCATGCCGGAGATCGGTGGGACATGGTCGCCCTCTAAAGGGAAGAGCTGAGAAAACTCGATTAATCCCCACACAGGCCAAGTTGCAGAGAATTAGGAAAGCGTGGGCACGGGCGAGGCGTTGGCTGTCCCTCTTCACCCAGAGTCTTTGTTCTGGCTCCAAGATATCCTTGAAAACATTATCTGTGCACTACAAACATAAATTATTACATCCAATGGACTGCACACTTAGCTCGTGCTGTTCTCCCGAGTTTTAATTGCTGAGTCCATTCATTACTTGGTACCTGGCAGAGCTTATCCTTTTATAGGCACACACGAGCTCTGTGGGCTCAGTGGCTTCCACCCAAAAATCAAGACAATGGCAAATCCCTCAGCACATCCAAATTACATTTTCTCTCCTTCTGGGATCTGACCTCTGCTTAAGGAGGATTGTAGTTGTTTTATTTTTTAAAACTTGATTCCCTAGGGGCCTTAAAGGGCCAATTCTAGTTGAATTAGATGGGTTACATTTGCTTATTTAGGAAGCTAAAAGCAACCAGGCAGGTTGCCAGCCAAATCTTCATGGAGCAAAGGCTACTTTAGCAAAGGCTGTGTTAATTACTGCTGTTCTCTACCATCATCTGCTTCCTACCAGGCCAAACACTCATTCCACAGGCTCCTGTGGGGCAGGGAGACTCCTCTGTCCTCATGTCAGAGCCCAGGACTCTCTGCAGGCTGCTCTTCCCAGCCAGGACAGCATTTGGGGTTTCTATGTCTATTGGGGGCACAGACAGGACAGCATTTGGGGTTTCTATGTCTATTGGGGGCACAGACAGGACAGCATTTGGGGTTTCTGTATCTATTGGGGGCACAGACAGGACAGCATTTGGAATTTCTGTATCTAGCAGGGGGCACAGAGGGCTGAGGAGCACCAGCTCCTTGTGTTGGAAGCAGCTTATTTGTTGGCATCTCTCTACAGCCTTCTTGCACTTTTTTTATTTTGTTTTTTTAAAGCCTCCTGCTGGCTTTTTAAAAGAAATTTTAAGGAACAGCATGGACTATTCTGGAGAGCAAAGGGAATGTGGGAATTTGGCAAATTTCCATGAGCACACCTCTGATCCAAACACCCCAAGGGACCACGGATCCTGCACTTCCCAGACATGTCAGGGGTGACACTGGGGTTGGCATCTGTCCTTAGACTTGGCTGCTTTCAGATTCTGGTTTGTTGGCTTTCCATTTCCATTTCCATTTCCATTCACTGGACATTTTTACCACAAGGATAGATAAGCCTTTGATGTGAGAAAGTAGATATTAGCAGTTCTTCTGTATCTTCTCCTTGGTTCTATTTTGCACTTTGTTAATGTTCACACAGAGTTCATATACAAGCTAAATAGAATTATCCATAGTTTCATATGTAATTTCATTTATAGTTTCATATATGAGCTAAATAGGATCCTGTGGATTTCATGTCAGGTTTTAACAGCAAAGGACAATCACAGCACATCCTGGAAGCATCACACATTCAAAGCTCTGCACGTATATTTACTAACTAATCTCTGACTAACCCCTGATTTCCAGCTAATTATTAGCCCCTTCCTCCATGAGCTAATGTATGTTCAGCATTTTGAAGTGTTCAATCTATTGAGAACAATTATATGTGTCCCTAATGAACAGGGGACATGAAGAATTAATAAATAACTAGTAAATACCATTAAGGAGTGGGATGAGGGGGGCAGGACCGTTCCTTACTCCTGAGGGCCGGGACTACACTTCCCATCAGCCCCCGCGCTCCTCAGGGGGCCGGACTACAGTTCCCATCCGCCCTCACGGAGCAGGACTACAGTTCCCATGAGCCCCCGCGGCGCCCTCTCTCTCCCCGCCGTTCCTGGGGCAGCATGGCTGCGGAGCTGCGTGTGGTGAGTGGGGCCAGCCGCCATCGGCCGCCATCCGCGGGCACCGCGGCCTCGAGGGGCGTGGGGAGGGCGGGACGGTGTGCGGGGAACTCCCGTACGCTGCCGGAACCTCCCACAGGGCTGCGGCGAGGGCTCGAGGGGTGCACGGAGGGGCGTGATAGCGGCCCCTCTCCCCGCCATGGTGGATGGAGAGAGCAGGGCCGGGGGCTCCGGGTCCCGCGGGCTCCGGCCCTGCCGTGATGAGGCTGCGCCAGGAATCGCGGGCTGGCCCGAGCGATGTTTAGCGTTCTATGGGCAGCGGGGGCGGCTCAGCCGGGGCGCTGCTGTCGGGGCTGTCTCCGGGCACCCCGAGGCGGGGGTTCAGCGGGCCCGGGGAGCTGCGGGTACCCGCAGGGCGTCGGTGCTACCCGGGTGAGGAGCGTGACAGCCACGGGGGCAAGAACAGGTTTGCCATTTGGGATGGTCCTCCGCTCTTTAGCTGCTATGGAAGCTGAGCTAGTGATGATAAAAAGTTATCCCTGTCTGAACTTGATCTTTCCTCTGTGGAAGCATAATTCTGAGGCTCAGTGTTAGAAACACAAAAGTAAAGGGATGATTTGTTACCTGAACTAACTCTGTCCCCTTTCTCGCTTTCAGAGCATGACACCGTGTCGAGAAGGAGTAAAAACACTGCCCTGGCTGGGGAGCTGATTGACCCACAGGGCACCTGCACAATGGTGAGAAACAGCAGCATCTGTCTTGGCATAGTCTGTGGTTTTTTTTCTCCTCTTGGGTGGTTATGGAAGAAAGACTCGCTTTGCTGTCTCAAATTATACCCCCCTGCATTCCTGGGGCTCCTGGGAGGGGATATAAAACACCAACCTCTTGATGAGTGTAATTAAACCAATCAAGGCCCTAGCTTTGTCACAGCTGCCACCCGAGTGTGCTGCCCTTTGCTGTCATGGAGCACAAGCTGAAAAGCAGCGTGGATTGAATGGGAGTTTTAGTGGTGTTGATGCCCAGCAGAGCAGCTGCTTGTCAGAGATGAGCCAGAGTAGAAGGATCAGAGGTAGGAGGGATTGGATGACAACCCATTATGGAGACACTTGACACAGCTCATCTCATAACTGTAGGTGTCACAGAAATAGACTTAGTGACAGAGTAATTGCTCTGTTTGCCTACCTGGAGGTGCTCTGGGACAGTGTCAGACTTGCATCAGGTTGCTGGGGTTGGGGAGGTGCAGCTCCCCTGCCCCAAAGGGTCATCCTGTGAAGGACACACCCTGAGGAACCCTTCACCTGAGGGGATGTGGCTGTCCTAGCTCTGATGAGTGTGTTTCTTGAGATAAACCCACAGACAAATTACACCATGGATGGATGGATTATTCTTATGTGCAGGGAATGAGTTGGTTGGGAGGTTTTTGGAAGATGAGGAGGAGAATGTCAGGTTGAAACAGCTTAAAAGGGTCCAAACCACCAACGTCTCAGAGCTGGTGGGGTTTTTCCCTAAGCAAGGATTTAAAGAGCTTCCACCTCCCAAAGTTTCTTGTCTGTGAATGGGACAGCCCCCTGGCAAACATGCTCCTCTGTATCTTGAGGGACAGATTTCTGCTCTGCTAAGTTTTTGAGACAAAAGTTGCCTGTCTTTGAATGGAGAATTTCTGTCTAATTCTTGCCCTGTGATCCAGTTTTGGGGTTTTTTTCAGGAGAGGTGAGGAAAAAGAGGACTAACGTTATTTAAAGTACTTTTTTGCTGACAGTGTTCATTACAACTTGTATTTAGGAGGAAATGGTCCTGCAGGATCCTGGTGCTGCTGTTGCCCAAAGACAGCTTTGGCCAGAGGGCAGCTGCTGTTGGGCTTCAGGCTGGTAAGAGAATTGAATTCTTCAGTATAGTGTGTTGTGTTTTTAATTCATTAATTATATGCCAGCCATGTAGGCACATCGAGTGACCTGCTGAGCCTAATCTCTGAAGGTTTACCAGGAAAAATCCCAGGGAGAGCAGCTGTGTGTGATTTTGGGAAACATGAGGGGTTTGTGCAGCCAGGGGTGGGGCAGACAGTGAGCCTGTGATGTGCTGTTATCCCTGTCTGACACAGCTTGAAGAGGAAAATGTCTACTGAGGCTCAGCTACTTCCCTTAGTGGGTCCTCTGCCCCATGCAAAGACTCCAAAGGTGTGAGTGGCACCAGTGTGACAGAACCTGTCCTCTGTCCTGCCACCCTGTGCCCTGTGACAGCAGCCAGTGCAGACACTCCTCAGCTGGGCTGAGCTGCCGTTGTCATAGCACAGTTTAGAGCTGCAAAGAGCTTTCAAGTTCCTTGTGCAAACAGTGACAGGTTGAAGGGCAGATAAGAAATGCATTTTTTTTTATCTTGCCTGATGTACAGTCACTGAACACACAGGCTGGAACAGCACTTTGTCTTGGGCAGCTGACAGCTGCTTTCTGCTAAATGATTTTATGCTTTATTGAACAGAATTTGGCTTTGTTTGCAGAAGGTCAATAACAGCTTCTGACAGGCCGCCCGGCAGAGCTGGTGACAGGGAGTGTCGTCAGGAGTCAAGGTTGGTTTGTGAAAGGGGAGGGAATGGCACCACAAATCAGGGACACGGGGTGCTCTGACAGCACAGCTGTCTTCCAGGCAGGATCAGGCACTGGGACAAGCACCTGGAGCTTTTTGTTTCCAAGGTGTAACAGGGAAAAGAAAGTGGAGAGGCAGCCTGATGATGAATGGGAAAAGTCAAAGCTACTCAGTGCTGTGAGACCAGAGGAGCAGGAATTGTTTCAGAATGGACTTTTTTAGGAAAACAGTTACAGCCTTGGTTTGTGGTTTCTCACAGATCTAGAAGGAAGACTGTTCTGGACTGAGTGCCACAAATAACTGCTGATCTGTGAAATGGCCACCTGTGTGTAGCCACAGGCTCCTCATCACTGCTCAGTGGTTGCTGCAGCCACCATGGGTAAGGGACCACTAAAACCAAAAAAGATTTGTGTTCTCGTGTCATTGGCCTGGGTGGGAGCAATGTTTTGTTTCTTGAGACCTGTATTCCAGATTTAATAGTGCAAATCAGGAACTTTTCAGATGCTCTGATAGTGTTGTGCTTTTTTTTACCAGGACCTGATCTACAGTTGGCTGGAGGAAAAAGTGGTTCCTTGCTTTCTTCTGTTCCAGAATAAAATAAGTTGTGGGAAATCTTACGAGTTGATGTTGGGTTTTATTTGTTTATTTCTGTAAAGGTTGGAGTCCATGCTCTTAAAGGTGTTTTCCAACTGTAATGATTCTGATTCTTCTTGCACGGAAATGGTTTTGTGCAGGTAGGAAGGATTTTGGATTAAAACTCTTCCTGAAACGGCAGTTGTGAGTTCACCCTTCATAGCAAACTTGATAACACAAAGACTTCAGTGTCTGCAGATTCTGTCCCAGAAGTAATTCATGGGAACAGTGTGACAAAACTAACTTATGGCTAAGATCTGGTGCCAAACGGTTCTTGTGGTGTTCTTGGGAGTACAGCCATGAGCAAGTCCTTAAAATGGAGTTAACTCCAGCACCAGGCTCCACCCTTGGCTGGGAACATCCCTTTTTGAGAGGGGAAAGGAAGGTGCACATGGTGGTTCCCCATGTTTAGTTCCTGATGCAGTGCCTGTGGATTCCAGGCAGGACTGCAGCACCATCCTGCTCATCTTGCCCCGAGTGTCACGGTGCTGCTGATGTCACCTGGGGCTTGGCCAGAGCTGGTTTGAGGAGGTTTCAGAGTGTCTTGAGCAGGGGAGGTGAGGATCAGACTTATTCGTGTCATGAAAGGTTTTGCTGAGTGTTTGGGAACACAGAACAGGCCTGACAGGCTGCTGTGGTACAGTGTAAGGTGGCTCTGATGGGAACAAAGGTTAATTTGAGACGTGGGAACACAAGATGGGCCCCAAGCTAGAGATTACATCTGGAACAGGCTTGGAGCCTACGTCTGTGAACCGGCTGGAGGCAGCCTGCTGGGAGCTTCAGGGGGTTTGGAGGTTCCCTGGCACAGGGCCAGGGTATCTTTGCCATCTCTGTACACCAACCTCATACAGCAAAAGCATTTCAAGTGGAAAAGGGCTGTGCTCAGAGCTAACAGGTCTCCCAGTCTTATTCTCCATGATTTAAACTGGTTTCTGTCCCCATTGCCTCTGGAGCTGTTCCCCAGTTGTCTCTACTCCCTGTTACTGCTCTGCTGTGGGAGGTAAAGGGGGGTCTCACCCCACCCAGGTTATCAAAACAACAGAAACAGCCGTTAAGGAAAACAATCATTCAACATTTATGTAATTACACAAAGTGGGAAAGTGTCTTGGGTTACACTGCCCTGTCTGCAGCCCCCACCAGTTGAAGAAGCCTCCCGAGGTGGGTCTCCCTGAGCAGTGCTGGTGTATGAGGGACAGCTGAAGGGTTCAGGACCCTCTCCTCCACTCCCTTGAGATTTGGGGGAGGAAATTAAAGACTATCATTTTGACCTACCTGGTGTGGGGCTGCCTCTCAGAGGGCACTACAGAGTCCCTGTGCAAGAAAAGGCTGACAAATCTTCAGTGCCACACACACATGGCTGAGGCCAGTGTCCCCTCTGGGCTGCTCAGAGCCTGGACCTGATCCTGGTGTCCTGGCTGAGCTGCAGTGACCCTCCTTGTAGCTGATGCCTTTTGAGCCCCTTCCTTGTCAGAAAACACCAGACTTCTTGAAGGGGACAGTAACGGCCCACGGTGTCTGTCCTGCTGTCTGTGCCACTGACCAGGGAGGCAAACAGAACCTTCTGGAACATGGCACATGTCCACATGCAGCTGCCTGGGGCTGGGATTTTCTACAGTCACTCTGGAGGGAGGTGTTCTCCAGACATGTCACCTGCTGTCACCTGCTCTCCAGTGCAAGGATTTATCCTGCCTGCTGCGGTCTCACCATGGGGATGAGCATTTAAGGTGAAGAGCATTTTCCAGCATCTCCAGCATCACCCTGCCCCTCCTGTGCTCCACAGGAGCCACTGCTGCCCCATAGCCACGTTCATGGGGCTGGCAGGGCACAGCCATGTGCTGTGGTGCTTCTGGCTGACCCAAGGGCCATGTTCAATCACACTGATCCCTGAGGAAATGCAACATTCCTCCACTAGCTTCAGCTTCCTCATCATCCTCACATCACTGCTGGCTGTGGCGCAGCAAGTCTGCTCCATGGGCTGGCTGGCCAGCTGGGAAGAGCCCTCAGGAGGGAGAAGGTGACCCTCAGGAAAAAGGAGAAGAGCCACAAGAGTCCTTGGACTTGCCCCTGTGGGCGACCTGCCGGCCTCAGCGCTGGTAGAGGGTGATGATCCCTGCGCGGTGCAGGCTCCTCCACAGTGCTGCCTCCAGCATCATGTCGTGGTTGGCATAAAACACCAGAGGTTTCTTCTCCACCTCGAAGTAGTGGTCTGAGAACTGCTCGTAGTTGTCTGTGATGAACCCGTAGGCACTGACCTGTGGGGCAGACAGAGCACAGGGTCAAGGCTTCACCTCGGGGTCCATCACCACCACCACCACTCCCTTCAGTGTGGGCCCTGAAGGGACAGGGGACATGTAGGACAGCCACTAGGATACACTGGAAGCCCACAGCAGCCAAACTGGGGATTCCCTTCTCCCCAGGGGAACTGTGGCCCCTTACCTGGTCACAGGTGTGGAGGGCAGTGAGGAGCATGAGGGCACCAGTGCTGGGCATGTAGAGGGAGCTGTACTGGGTGTTCAGGAGCTCCGACCGCAGGAACCTGATGGGGATATGATGGTTGTGGGGACTCAGGGCTGGCACAGCCCTGCAGCCCCCAGACCCACACCTACACAGCCCTCTCCAATGACACCAGAGCCCGGCAAGGCAGGAGGAGCACTGAGTGGAACACAGGGCTCAGGTGGGTTCATTTGCTCAGAGGTTGGTAAAAGGCACCTCTCTGCTGTTTGGAGCCACCCCAACCCAGGCACTTTGATGAAAGACAGGAAAAGACCATCCTGTTGGACCCTACCTTTGCTCCTGTTAGACCAGGATAAAATGTAATTTGTCTTGGGGAATGGGTGCAAGGTGAGCACAGGGAGGAATAGGAGGGGATGTGAGCTGTGCTTCTGTGAGCAGGAATGGCAGGGGAGAGATGCCTCTGCCTTGTGTGCAGACAGCAGGGCAGGGATGGTTCCAGTGTCTGGGGGAGACTGGGACTGCACTTTGATGCTGGGCAGCTACTGGTTTGTACTGGAGTGAGCAGAGGGGGGAGGGAGGTGGTCTGAGCCCAGCGCAGAGACAGACAGCAGCCACAGTGCTCATTACTCTCACCTTGTTGTCAGGTACTGCAAGAAATCAGGATGCAGCAGCTTGAACTTCTCTGCAGATGCCTCTGGTCCAAAATACTTCTGTGGCCTGCAGCAAGGCAAGGAAAAGGGCAGAACTTTGTCATGGGAGTCCTGGAGCGCCTTGGGGTTTATCCCAGCAGGGACAGATGTGGGGTGAGGACAGGTGAGTCACACCTGCATCACCAGGGGTGCTGGAGGGATCTTGGGGAGCTACTCACTTGTCCCCCTTGTCTGAGCCCTCAGGTACTGGGGTGCCCTGGATGGCTGATTTCAGCATGACATAGTCACGGATATCAGAGGGGATGAAGATGTACTTCAGGTCCTGCAGCAGGGACACAGACAGGGCACTTGGAGGGAGGTTTAAGGACACTGCCCACACTTGCAGGTGAGGACTGAGGGCTCCCGAGATGGGGAGGTCTCAGAAGTAAACCCAGCCTGAAGGGACAATTTGATTCAACTCCCCAAGAAGCCCTCAGGGTCTCACCTTGCCCTGGGGGACTTGGGTGAAGCCGTACTCCTCGTAGGAGATGAGGGAGTTCTTCATGGTGTTCACCGTGAAGCCGTAGAAGGAGACCTTGGTGCCAACATCCTCCTCGAAGCCTTTGATCACGGCACCATTGATCCTGCAGGAGAAACAGAGAACGTGTGTCCAGGGCTGGGCACACATCTCCCAGCAGCCACGGCCCCATCCTGCCTGGGATTCGTGCTCACCTGAACACCAGGTGGTGGCTGTCGATGGCCTTGCCCTGCCGCGAGCCGTTGAGGATGCCGCCGTTGCCCACCACGGCACAGCGGACGCAGCCCCCGGGGAAGGTGGCCCTGTCGAAGAGGTGCCGGTTGGCCGAGGAGTTGAGGAGCTGGAGGGTGCTGCCCACCACTGGAAAGGGAGCAGGATGTGACCAGTCAGCAGGGAGAAGGTGTGTGTCAATCCACGTGAGCACGTGCAGCAGCACACACAGAGCAGAAGCAGCACACGGGAAAACTCACAGCACTCCCGTGCAGGAGAGAGGTCTGCAGGTGGGAGAGGGGGGCACCAGACAGGCCCTTCTCTCCCAGCTTGGTGTCACCTCCTCATATCTCTTATGTCCCCATGCTCCCAACCCTGCTACAAACAGCAGCCACCCAAGGCAAGGCACAGGGATGGATCCAGCCCCAGCCCTGCAGATGCTGCTGCCTGTGCCAGCCATGTCCCCTCCTGACAAAGTCTCTGCAACTGTCACTGGTTCTCTCCTGCTCACCATCGTTCCCAGCACTTCCCAGCCCAGGGACTGAAGCCAGCGGCTGCCAGGGAGAACAGAGAGTGGGTTTGGGCTGGGAAGGGAAACAATCTCCAGGCACAACAATGGAGCTGCTTGTCCGAGCTCCTCCAGCCCCAGTTAATAATCCCAGACACAGTGCAGCTTTTATTCAGGGAAAATGTCATAAGATGCAGCAAGCAGTGTTTGCAAAGCTGCACCCTCCACCCTGTGCCCCAGGAGGTGGATGGGAAGAGATCAACATTCCTGGCTCCTCTGCAGGGCTCCTTGCCTGTCCCACATCTCCAGTCCTTTCTGCTGGGCTCCCCAGTCCCCTCAAGCTGCCCCACATCCCAGCTGGGTCTGTACCTGCAAGGGGCAAGCCTTGCCAGCCATAGGGGACGTGTCGTGTCTTCAGCCTGTTCCAGGTCTCCAGGGTGAAGTGCTGGTCCCACATCAGCACAGGGGTGTTGAAGTGGAAGATCTCCCGAAATTTGGGGTCTGCCTTTGCTCTGGCCATCACTGACTGGAGGCAGGGGCTGGGCTGGGAGGGAGGAAGGAGGATCCTTGCTCAATCTCCAGCCTGGGTCTGCCTTCCCTGTGACACCTCCACCCCTCAGCAGGCACCAAGGTGAGAACAAACCCAGGGACAGAAATGCTCCTTGTCCATCACATGTTCTGCTGGGTCACCCAGGCAGGGCACTGCCTCATGCCTTGGTTTTGTCCTGCAAAACAGCCTTTGGCACCCAGCTTAGTGAGGCTGGGAGAACCAAGGCTTACAGAGTCACCTGAAGGTGTGAAAGATTCAGCACCTTCAGGTGTGGGCACCCTGTTAAAGGTGTGGGCCCTGCTAGAGCTCTGCTCTATGAGAGCAGAACAGTGACAGCCCCCCCGGGCCTGGGTCCATCCCCATGAGTCTCCAGCCTGGACTGCTGGCACAGGAGTCAGAGGGTTGGAGGGGGCTGGTGATGCTGGCCCCAGCCTCCACATGGGGGAATGGCAGCAGGGAGGCCTGGGGAGAATCACTTGTGTGGATGGACAAGGTTGCTCCTCTGTAAAACCCCTTCCAGAGGGTGCTGGTCCTCCTCAGCCTCCCCACACAGCCCTTCAACCAACAAAACCCAGCAGGGAGGGGCGCCATGGACATTGCTGTGTTAATGATTACCTGCTTTCTGCTGGGCTCTGGCTCCTCCAGTTTGGCAGAGGGCTTGAGGGAATTCCCACTGGGATGGGGGAAACATATGGCAGAGTTAAAAATCCATCACTTGGGCACTGGGGAAGCCCACAGTGGGCAGGGGCCTCCCAGTTCCTGCCGGGATGGCTGAGCACCTTCCCTCCTTACCTCTCCAAGCTGCCTCCAAGAGCCCAGCTGTGGCTGCCAGCTCCGTGTGGTGTCCCTGAGGCAGCCAGGATCAGTGCCTCTGGCTGCAGCAAGCTGGGAGAAGACAAGTGAGGGCTCAGCTGAGGAGGTGACACTGAGCATCCTGACATCCCCCCACCTGTGAGAGCCACACACAGGGCAGGACCACGACCCCTCCATTTATCTCCTCTCCACTGCTGTCTGTGCCCACCCACCCCCATCTGCAAGTGGAGAGATGGAGGATTTGCAAAATACAGGGTTTGTGCAGCCACCATCTCCTGGCGAGTCCCACCTCCAGGACTCCCAGGTACCAAAACCCACACCCAGCCCAGCCTGCAGCCCTGGGGGAATCCTGCTGGGACCTCCCTGGCTCTTCCCACCATTCCTGAGTCTGAAGGGGACCAGGCTGGAATAAACTGGTCAGGCCAGCAGGACACATTTAGTTGTTATACTGAAGAAGCAATCAGCAACTGGGGTCTGGAGGCTCTTGGGGCGCATGGGACCCCCTCTGCCATGGGGGTGGCCGGGGCATGTCCTGCCCCTTCATTAGTAGCAGGGGCTGCCCACCCTGAGCAACTTGGGGTGCCCTGAGTCCCACGGGGCCAGGCTGAGCTGACCTAGCCCCTGGGGGGGCACGGGGGCTGGGGGTGGGCAGGCAAGCAGGAGGTGGGAGCCCACCGGAGGGGAACAGGCTCCCATTCATCCCCACACAGAAAGGCCCTTCAGAGCCCCCGGCCCCGCCGGCAGCGCGGGCGGCAGGTGCTGCGGCCAGAACGGGGCTATTGTGGAGGAGACAAGGGCTCCTTGTTACGGGATCCCTGCCTGGAGCCTGGGGACAGGTAGAGGCAGGTGGGGAGCGGAGCCTCACCCCCCCCAGCCCCCCTGGCGTGACGCTGCCTGGCACAGGGGTACAGCAGGCGTTGGGTTTCTGTCCCTGCCACGGCCCCTGTCAGCACCAGCAGCACCCACAGCCCTGCCCAGGAGCAGATCCAAACATGTTTGCCACCCAAACCCTGCTCTGTGCCACCCTGGGGGCATGGCATGACATGGGGGGACAGCCCAGCGCCCTGCCTGCTGGGCGCATCTCCCCAGGCGTGGACGGAAAGGCAGTGCCAAGCAGGTTTTGTCCCAGCACCTTCCTTGCACCAGCTCTTGGCAGGGGATGCTGAGGGTGCAGCAGGCTGAGCCCCAACAGTGGAGCAGGGCAGCTTTTAAATCAAGCCTGTGTGTCTTGCCTTGGTGTCCCATGGGAAGTCGGGTTCCCAGCAGGAACAGAGCCCTGCAAAGCCCTCACCACCCCAAACACAATGCTACAGCCCAGGGGTCAGCACAGCGTGGCTCACCCCTGAGGCTCATCCTGACATCACCTGAGCAGGCAGAGAGATGAAGGAGGGTAAATCTCCAAAAAGGTCCACCAAGATGGGACTGAGCCATCCCAGAGAGATGCAGAGGTGCAGCTTTCTGCAGGACCTTTCTGGTGTTAGCTCTGCAAGCATCCAACTAATCCCAGCCTGAGCAAACTTCTCTATTCCTTTGGCTTCCAGGGGGCAGTGCAGGGTCCATCAGAGGCTGTACCAGACCTGGTGGTTATACTGGAAGCTGCTCCTTCAGCCCAGGTACCAACAGCACATCCTCCAGAGCAAAGCTCTCCTACACGTGTCCCACAGCCAGGAGCTCTGGACCTGAGTGGGCTCAGCCCTGGTGAACTGCCCTGGGGTGCAGGGAGCTCGCCCCAGGGAGCTGCCCAGCTCCTCTTGCTGCCTCCATCTCACAGTGCAGGTGACCCCCATGTCCAGGCTTGAGCTGCATCCAAGCAGCCTCTCTCAGCCTCACCACCTCCCCAGCCCTTCCCACCAGGTTCACAAGCCCCAGCTGCACATCTCTGCCCACCCAGCCCCTTCCCAGCTCTCCAATGTCTCCTGCTCCTGTTTCTTCCCTTCCCTGGCTGATCCCAGTGCCTGCAGCACAAGGCAAAGCCCTGGGCAGTGGCAGTGGGAGGGTGCTGCACTACCTTCTGAGCTGCCAGGGATCTGTGGGAGCCCCAGAGTACAGCCCCTGACTGTGCCCAGGATGGAGGGAGGTGGCTCCTGCCGACCTTCTATGGGATTTGGCCCCACCTCCACCCATGGCCGGACACAGTGGGTGGAACCTGCTCATCATTTCTCCCGAGCTTTGTGCTGAACTGATAAACCAGTGCCAGCACCTCCCTGCACTCGCTTGCCAGCTGTGGGTGCTGGAGCCAGCTCTCCAGCACTGCTGCTGCCCAAACCCTGCCGGGAAGGGCGTGGGGCAGCTGGCCCCCCAGCAGACAGCAGCTCGGCGGCCTGATGGGGAGCCAAGCGCTTTGACGTCACCTGCCAGGATGTGGTGAAGCACCTCGTGCTGCTTGGTTGACTCAGAAGATGACAATCCTGCCCGGGACCGACAGATGCACAATGGGGCTGCGGGAAGGAGTGGCCGTGGCTGCCCGGGCACCGGGGTGGCAGCAGAGCCAGCCAAGCCTGGGTGCACTCCCTTACCACAGTGACATTCACAAATATGACATTCCTGGTCCAAGGCCACCCCTCATTTCCGGAAGATAACGCTGTGTGTGAGTGTTGTGAACACACACTCCAGCCTTATCTTCAGCAAATACTCCCAGGGCCCCATAGAGACAATTGAGGGAGCCACAACAGCAACAAGAATCCGCTCTTGCTCCATGTCACCATGAAGGGCTGAGCTCCAGAAGCATCTTTCCCTGGTGCAGAGCAGGGGTGGCACAGCGAGGCTGGGCAGAGCTCTGTGCTCATCCCTTCTGCCCTCATAATAAAGCCACGAGAGCAGCCAGCAGCTCACCAGTGGGGTTTGGGAGAGATGGACCAGCAGGGAGTGGGATAAGGCTGTGCCCAGCTGAACCCCAGGGATTTGGGTCTCCTCATCCCAGCTCTGCAGGGAACAGGGCATTTGCCCATTTCCATAGGGCCACCAGCTTTGCGTGGAACTAGAGGGGGACTTGGCATTGCTGTGGGGATCTGGTCCTGAGGTGACCTGGTGCTGGCTGCAGCCACCATCTAGCAGATCAGCTCCCTCCTGATCCCCTTTGTCCCCCTGTACCTCTGCATGGAGACACTGCTCACACTAACCTGCTGAAACCGAGTCACCTGCACCCACAGGTGAGGACCCGACCCTCCTGTCCCCACTGGCAGAGCAGGAAATGAGTGCTCTGTGATGGCACCTCGGCCATGTGAAATGGCCAGCCCAGCTCCAGACTCAGCCGTGTATCTATCCCGTGGCAGGGCAGGGCCAGTTCCCCCAGGGACACGGCTCTGTTGGGACGAGCAGCACTCATGGTGTGCCATGTTTGTAAACACAGGGGATCGAAGCCAACAGACTGCACTCTGGTTTGGGTTTAGCTTTGGGGGTTGAATTAAAGCCAAGAGGAGAGTCCAGGAGAGCTTTGGAGCACAGGTCAGCTCTGTGTTACCTCACCTGGGCCCCTCTCCGGGGCTGACCCTTGGTCCCATCGGTCAAGGCCTGGAGCCTGGGCCCCTTTCCAAGGAAGGTGACCTGGGCTGTGGCAGGTCCAGGCAGGGTTAGTCTGAAATGTGGTGGGGGGAACCTGCTCCCTGCTTCCATCCCATGGGTTTTCTCCACACCCTGCCCTTGCTGGGCCATAGACCCTGTGTCAGGGCTCCATTCCCAGCTCCAGTGGCACATTCTGCCCTCATGGGCCCGTTTCCCCTCTTGGGGACATCAAACTCTTTTCGGGGAGCTCGATGTCACCCCAGCCGTGGCTGCCCCGAGCAGTTGGGTAACCCTGCTGCTGGCACCGCTGAGCGAGGCTGAGAGAGCCAACAACCGGCCCGGGCTGCTGCAGAGACTCCTGATCCCCCAGCCCGGCAGGAGAGGGACCTCTGCCTTTGCCACGATGAGATGGGGCAAGGAGAGCTCCCAGCTGGGGAAGAGAGAAGGTCTGAACCTCAGAGCAGCTCAGCCGGCTGCATCCTCAGCAAATCCCTCTGCAACCTCACCCTCTGCAGGGCCGGCTCCGGTCCCAGAGCATCCCCCGTTCCCGAGCGGTTGGGCTCTGTCACAGCGATGGCACCCAGAGCACCCAGGGGGTGGTGGGGGACACGCACAGCGCTCCCCTGGCCCAGCCCTGATGCTCGCAGGGGACAGGGAGCTGATCGGGAGCCCCAGGCGCTGTGCGGGCTCCTTTCCCCGCGGAGCTCCCCGGGACACCCCAGCACCGCCTCCCGCTGGCCACGGGCGGGCTCGGGAAGGGGCTGCGGGAGCTTTGGAGGATGCAGGGGGGGCGGACGAAGTTGCAAAGCGCTGGAGTTCGGATAACGCTGCAGCCCCGGGTCGGCGGGCGGTGCGGGCGGCCCGGGGGAGCCGAGAGCGGGGCAGCCGTGCCGGGCCCTGCCAGGGGCGCTCAGTGCAGCCCCCTGGGGCCGGACCTCCCCCGGGACAACCGGCGGGCTCCGATCCCGCCCCGGCCCGGCGGGAACACGCGGCGGCAGCTGGAGCGGGTTCGATCCTCACCCGCCGCCGTCCCGCACTCAGCGATGGTTTCTGTGCCCTGGGATGCGCTGAACCCACGCGGGGACCCCTGGGGACCCCCCATGGCCTCGGGGTCCCGCTGTGGGCAGCTCTGGGCTCGGCTGGTGCCCACACCGGCACCTCGATTCCCCCTCCCCATCCCAGGGCACGGAACTCGTGCTGGGTTTGCACATCGCTGCCTCCCACCCCCGTCCCCCCTTACTTGGCGATGATCCTCTGGCTGGTGGGCGCCTCCACCGTAGCGCGGTAGTGACTGTAGAGGAGCAGGGAGGATGTTAAACCCGCCAGGAGCAAAAGGCAGAGCCTTTTCCAGTGCGGGGACCCCATCCCGGGCAATTCCGCCGCCGGAGCCGCGCGGGCGAGCCGGGATCGTGGCGGGCGGCCCCGGGCACACAAAGTTCCCGGCCCCTCTCTCCCCCAGCCCCCCGGGCGCGGACACCGCTGCGGGCTGGCTCCGTCCTGGCCCCGGTGCCCGAGCTGCACTTTGGAGCAGGCTGGGATATTCCTCCGGAGCGGTGGGAGGGAGGGTGTGAGCCGGAGGGAGGAGGCACCAGGCTGACTGGTTCAGACTTGCTGAGAGAAAAAGGCACTTTTGAGCTGCTTTTTTCTCCGAGCTGGGAATTAAACATTTACCCAGACCAGAAGGGAACTGAGATTTTTTTTTTTTTTAAACCTCTTTTTCATGCCACCCACCCGCTTCTCATAATGAGGGTCCCCCTTTTTATGACTTTCTTGTCGGACTCCAACACGTGCACGTTTGGGCTGCGCCCCCTCGGGCACCCGGCGGTGCCGCCCTCGAGCGGGTTTGTTTGTGCTTATCACAAACTGCAGCCTCTGAAAACCAGATGGACCTTGGGGTGCCCGATAACAGCACTTGTCACACACCCGCAGCCACCCGGGAACCCGCCAGGAGAGCACAAATGTGAGGGAAAAGGGAGGGGACGCGGTTGGGGTGCATTCCCCGAATCCCCTGCCATGTTCTGGCTGAATGGATCACCTTCATTTGCAGCAAAAAAAAAAACACCTTTGGGGGCTTTGTGCAAAGCTCGACACAGAGTTTGGCTTGGAGGAAAGGAGAAGTGGGTTTGGGGAAATATTTGCATGAATTATTTTGGTATTTTCAGAGAGGATGTGCTCCAGTTTCTTTTTTGAAAGATTATCTCGGTGTTATTTTAGTTCAGCTCCGAAAGAACCAGCCTGTGAACTGAAGGATATGCATACCAAAATGTTTGTTGCAGCGGGGGAAGGGACTCAGCAGGCAAACAAACCTTTTCAGTTGAACTGTAGGGATTTTGGGGGTTGGATCTTTAGGAAGTCACCAGACTCAGGGAGCAGCACGATGGCGAGCCCTGCTCCATCCAAACCCTGTGCCAGTGGCTCCCCGAGCATTCCTGTGTTGTTCCAAGCTGTCAACACCTCCAGCCCCTCCACAAATATCCTCTTCCATTATTCAGCCCCAAACCTGGGCCCAAAAAATGCCTGTTCCTGAGTCCCACTGTGGCTGCATTTCCCCCAACACTCCTTTATCCCCCCAGATCCAACCAATTCCTGCTTCCTCCCTGGCCTGCCCAGACAGGTTCAAAGGAAGATAAAGGCAAAACACATTTTAACAGGAGTTTGCTTCAATCTCCACTTGCTTCCATTACTACAGATCCCTCCATTGCCAACCCTGGTCCCCTGGGAATTTTGTCTGTGTGGGGATGGCACCACGTTGGCATCCACAAAGTGCCCAGGCTGTGGTGTGAACACGGGAGCAGCTCTGTGCCTGAGGCTGGCAGTGCTGTCACTGCTGGTCTTGTCCCACTGGGAAAGTGGACACTGGGCTGGGACACCACAAAGGGATGGTGGTCAGGCTGATTTCAAAACAATCTTGCAGGGAACCCTGCTGCTGTGCACTGGAGCTGTGGCAGGAAGGCTGACTGGTTGTCTCAGGGAAGGAGAGAACAGGCAAGAAGCTGGAAGGACAGGACAGACCTTGAGCACTGGCACACACAGGGATGAAATTGAGCTTAAAGCCCAGCTGGAGCTAAAGCTGCAGAAGGATGGGCAGGAAGAGGGGGTCACCAGGAGCAAAAGGCAGCTCAGAGAAATGGGGGTGCATCGATGGAGGGAATTGATCCTTTTTGCCACTATCACTAAAAGCTGCTCCCAGCCCTCAGGGGTACAGGCATTTTCTGGAAGACTCAGAGCCAGCACAGTGTGATTGAGTCTGGGGTCCTGCTCAGAGATCCCCCAGCCTGGAGCTGTCCCCGCCTGGGGTGACTCAGGGTCTGCCCTGTTCACTCTGTCCTGCTGGATTTGCTCCCTGTGGTCTCCTGCCTTGGCTCACATGCTCTTGACTCTGGCCCTTCGTTAACCACAGCTAATTATTACCAACTGCTCAAGTAAGTCACAAGGGACATAGCGAGGCCTGGCTCCAGATGGATGACCAGTGGTCCAGAGGAAGTGACCTGGGGAAAGTCAGGAATTTGCCATTTGGAAACATTTATGGCCCCATGATGCAAATGCTGGTGGAGTGGCAGCCTCAAGGGCTGGAGGAGCTGGTTTCTTCACATCTCTCTGTTTCCATGATAGATGGTTTTCTACTGTTGGTTTTATTTTCAGCGGGGTGAAAATGAGATGCACAGTTCTTCATCTGCTCTACTTGTTTTGTGCTACAATGCATTTTGGACTATGCCCCAAAATTAAGTAGTGCTTAATTTAGAAGTTAAACAAGTGTGAAAAACCTTTTAGGATGGTAGTTGCCAAAAAAAGATTAGGAAAAGAACATAAAAGAAATTACAATGGAAACCAGCAAGTATCATTTTTAGCCTGGGCTTTTTATTCCAGTGATTACTTCTTGGAAACAGAACCCAATCCCTCCCCATGGCTAGAGAGCACAAGAGGAGAATAAACATATTTTGCACCAGCTGGCAGCCAGCCACAGATTGGTGGAGAAAAATCTCGTGGTCTTTGCCATGATGAACCGTTCAGGTGGGAGAAGGAGATCTCCAAAAATCTCCTGGAGGATTTATACATCCAAATTCATTCAGCATGGGTCAGAGGTACATTTAAGAAAGTGTCAAAAATCCGCTCGTAGAGCAGGTCCCTGAGATGCAGAGCCCGGCTGTGGCTGTGTCACCCCCCGAGAACGCGGGGCCATATGGCTGCCTGCGGAGGCACGGCCACGGCAGCATGAAAAATTCATCAGCAGATGTCCCGGGAGGCTGATGCACCTCCCCTGCCTGGCAGGGCAGGGAGGGCAGCGGGAGCAGCTCGGCCACAGCTCCTCTCGCCAGGCCCGGGGGAAAGGTGGCCAGGCAAAGAGCCTGCTGAGGGTGCTCCCTGACAACTCTCTGCTTGGCTTTGTGCAGGATTTGTAGGTGTTACTAGAACCAGAGTCAGGAGGAGTGACCACGCAGAGGACACCTGGAGATGGTGACAGCGGGGCGGTGGCTGCGCTTGGCTGAGGGACCAGAGATGCTCCGGGACCAGAGATGCTCCGGGCTGTGCTCTGCCCTTCTGCCTACACCCCCAGGCTGCAGGTGGGGAAAGGGGCTTGGGGATGCAGCAAAACTGCTCTGAGAAGGGCAGTGAAGCTGGTGAAGAGTATGGAACACGATTCCTAGGAGGGAACTGGAGCAGTTTAGCCTGTAGAAGAGGAGGCTTTATCACTCTCTACAGCTCCCTGACAGGAGGGTGTCGCCAGCTGGGGATTGGCTTTTCCCCCCAGCAATCAATGACAGGATGAGAGGACACAGTCCTGTGCCAGGAGAGGTCGAGGTTGGACATGAGGAGGAATTTCTTCACAGAAAGGGTTTTCAGGCATTGGAATGGGCTGCCCAGGGAGGCAGTGGAGTCACTGTCCCTGAAGGTGTTTAAGGAAAGGCTGGATATGGCACTCTTTGGCACAGTGTCCAGTTGACAAGGTGTTCAAAGGTTGGGATCAATGATCTCAGGGGCCTTTTCCAGCCAAATGGATTCTGGACTCTGTGATTTTTGTGCCAGAATATGGGCCATGATGGAAACACACCCTGCTCTTCTCCAAAGCAGGAGGGTTGTTGGGCTAAGCCATAGGTGGAGGTGGCAGTTTGGGACCTCACGAGCAGTGGCAGGATGTGGCTCGGGCTGGCACCTGTTGGCTGCCTCCCCATGGCCCTGCTGGCCCAGCCCAGCTCTTATCTCAGGTGCCTGTGCATGGCAGAGCCCTCGGCCAGCCCTGGACCGCTGAGCAGGGCCCAGATAAGCCAAACACACAGTTCAAAGGCCATCCCCTCTCCACTGGCATGAGGCAATCTGCGAGGGTCTGAGCTATGCCTGGAGGGCTGCAGAGACAGGAAACACTGCTGAGAAATTAGGGTGACAATACAAACAACTGCTCTCCCCCTTCTTGCCAGCTCTGGACCAGGCAGAGTAGATGTGGGCTGATCCTGCCCTGATCTTGGCAGGGCAAGTAGTCCCTGAAGTCTGCTCAAAGCCACATGTCCCTGGGGCCAACCAGGCTCTGTCCCCATTGCTGGGGAGAGGGGGCACCATGTTTGAGTGTGGGTGGAAGACCCAGCCCCTTGTTCACCACCTGTGGGGTCCCATCAGACACTGCATGGCTGCCATGGGAGGGATGGAGGGAGCCTTGGGATGTCCCCAGGACTCAGAAAGTGTCTTTCCAGAATTTACCACCCCAAGGGCTGGCCAGGCCAAGCTGGGAAAGCCCTGCAGCACCCAAGGTCCTGTTACTCAGCCTGGCAGAGAAGCCCTGCTGCACCTCCTGGAGCTGTTTACCTGCAGGGCCCTGCTCCAGCACCTGGAGGTGAGGGCTCCTGGCAGCTCAGCTGGTGCTTTTTTGCACAACAAAGCCATGGGCTGCTCCTTTATCTTGTTCTCCCTCCCCTATTATCAATAGTTTTTCTGGTCCAACTGGATTTACCTGCTACCACATCCCCAAGAAAGGGAGAAGGTCCACACAGAGGAGGTGAGGAGGGGAAACCCCCAGGGCAGCCTGCCCCAAACCTCTCAGCAACTGAGCAACATTAACAGCATCTGCTAAGTCCCCAGCACAGAGCTTTCTGTGCTGACCTGGAGCAGGCACATAGCTCTGCCACACTCCCACAGCATCCAGTCAGCCACAGAAGCTCGAGAGTAACACATCAGAGGGAGCAACTCCGTGCTGGGAAGCTGGGTGCTGTTACCCAGCTCTGACTGCTCTGTGCCTCAGTTCCTTGCCTGGGAAGGAAAGAGACAGGGGTGACAATGTGGATGTGCCACCACAGCACAAGGCTGCCTTGGAGGCGTGTGTGGCACACATAGTGGCTCCCTCCAGCACCTGGTTGGGTTTGGGGTTGGCTGCCACCTTTAGAAGGTACCTCAAACCCCAGGACATGGTGCAGAGCCCACCTTGTCCCTGCTCCTGGTAAGGCCAAACCCACACAGGATCCAGAGAGCAGGGCTGCCCTGACCAGGAGCAGGGATGAGATGGGCTCTGCACCACTCACTTGTCCCCAAGACACATCCCTGTCCCCAAGCAGCCCATGTCTTCCTCCTGCTCCATCTGCAGAGTGGTCTCTGCTTCCGCTATCCATGTGAGGAGTCACACTGAAAGAGGGAAAAGGGGAAATGAAACAAGGAATTTAAAGCTCTGCCAGGAAGGTGACACTATGAGAGTTTCTGGGTGATAAGTGGTTTTGGTTTCTGCAATCTGGTGGGGAATATTTAAAGGCTGTTAACTCTCGAGGAACCCTAGGAGGAGTCTGGCACAGCTGTAATAACAGTTCATGGTACTCTCCAAGAGCTTTTGAAGAAAGCAGGGCTGACAAAACAGCAACTTCTGGACATGCTGAGGCACAGTGCTGTATTTATACCCCAAATCAAATGCCTCTGTCTAAGTCCTGCAGCTCCCAGAGCTCCTGGCTGGCAGTGGGGAATCCACTGGTCGCTGGCACTGGGTATTGTGTCCGTGCAGGAGGAGTTGCTGTATCTGAGCATCCCTCGGGATGTCAGACCTGATCCCATCAGTCCCTCTGCTTGTGCTGCCTTCAGCTCCATGCCATGCTGCAGGAGCAGAGGCCACACCTTCGCCCTCACCTTGTGACTGCTCCCAGTGTCTCTGCACACCCCTGGCAGCCCCGGGCCATAAATCACAGGGAGCTGCAGGGCTGTGCCCAGCACCAGGACACGGTGGCAGGTGAGGATGTGCCAGACCCGGCACAAAGGCAGATCCCTGAACAGGAGCTGCCACCTGGTGGCACAGGGACATTCTTGATGTCATGCCAACCACAGAGACCTGGATTTTGGGGTGGCCCTGGTCACTTGACCATGGCGCTGGCTCTGCCCAGTGGCACTGAGGAGGCTGGGGCTACTAGAGCACAGCCTGGCAGTGCTGCTCTCACCCTGGGACTCACCCTGCTGGGACCTTGCCCAGCCCTGGATCCTGGCTCTTGCCAAGAGTGTTCCAGCTGTAGCTGCTCTCCACAGGCTTCGGTCCATTAGTTTGTGCCAGGCTGGAAGTTGGCTGGGAAATGCCACCTCCAACCCCGCCCGACTCCCTGCGGCCACTCCGGGCCCGATGCCACAAGATCAGGTGGCTCTGGTGAGGCACAGCTGGACTTGTGCACAGCTGGACATCCTCCACCTGTCCCAGGGTGTGCCACAGCTCGGCCAGCCCACAGAGGGGCAGGATGCCTTGGTGCAGGGGGACAGGAGCAGAGTGAGGAGGTGAGAGGGACCATCAGGGCAGAGTCGCTTTCCTGGGGTGGGGAAGGATGTGGCTTTGAGCTCGCTGGGAAACTCCAGACCACAGCAAAGGCCTTCTCCAGCCAAGTTTATCCCTGATAACATCAAACTTAGTCAGCTGTGCTGAGAGAATAGCCCGGAGGAAACAGGCTCTGGGGAAAGCCTCCTGGAAAATTTCCTTCCCTTGACTCTGGGGAGCCTCGGCACTGGGGAAAAGTGTGGGCTGGGGGCTGCCAGCCCATACCCAAAGCCCCCTCACCCACTGGGGAATCCTTGCTCAGTGGGACTCAGCCCCTTCCTGCTTCCCAAAGGACAGAGGAACAAAAGAGGAGGAGGGGGAGGGGAAAGGTCTAAGAGAAACTTCTTCCACTTTCTAGGAAGAGAAAAGCCCTATTCAGGCAGGAAGAATACCCGGTGGAGCTGGTCACTAAGCAACCCACAGCAATGTGGTACGACCTGAGGGACAGGCAAGGAACAAAACTGCCTCACTGCCCACCCACAGCCCATCAGGGAGAGCCTGCAGGGCCTGGGGACAGGGGACACCACAGGGCCACCTGGGGACAGGGGACACCCCCAGGGCCACCTGGGGACAGGGGACACCCCCAGGGCCACCTGGGGACAGGGTGCACCATGAGGGGCTGAGGCATCCAGCAGGTCCAGAGCTCCTGGGTGCAGGAGCTTCTCCTCAGTGACCAACCTCACTCAGGCTTCCTTTTTTGCTGCCCAGGGAGGATTTCTGGTCTGTTCCAAAGCCTGGTGTTCCCACAGGGCTGCACCATTCCCAGCTGAGGCACTCTGCAATTCGGACAACTCCCTGCTCCCACAGACACTGCGGGCTCCTATGGGCAGAGCAGCCAGGAACAGGCTACATCCTCTCCAGAGAAGCTGAATTCTGCATTTAGATTCTCAGTGTGGGAGGCTGTCCTTCACAAACAAGCTCAGTGAGACATGAGAAACTGCCTGGCCTCTCTGCAGCACAAGGGAAAATGGACAAAGAAAATCAATCCTGACAAACCCTGCTGACAGTCCCGGCTGAAATGCCTTCCTTGGAGCCCAGAGAGTCCCTGGAGATGCTGCTGCCCCCAACAAAAATGCTGCAGAAATGGAAAAACACTCACAACCAAAGCAGGTCCAGTGAGAGTGCAGCTGGTTAACCCAGGGAGATGCACTGGACCTGTTGGGACACTGAAGGCTTTTTGCCTGCATAGTGTCATGGGGGAACATCCAGCCCTTCATGCATTTACCTTGAGCACCTGATATACTTGGAGAGCAGCTGCTGGGACAAGGACAAACTCACCAGTGTTCACCCACTTCCTCACAGAGAGGTGACTGGCTGGTGCTGATCCCTGTCCTGCAAGGTGAGCAGGGGGGAATGCTCAGGTGTGTCCACACAAGCTGCAGAGCCTCTCCAGGTGGAGGTGATCCCATTACCCCTCAGTCCTGCTCTTTCCTGGCTTTGCCATCTGCTGTATCTCAGCCTTTAAAGCATCAGTTCTGGGCACACTAAACAACCACAACCCACAGGGCTGCACAAAACATCAGCTTGGCCAAAGTAGTGCCATTTATTTTGCTTACAAAACCCCTTCCAGGAGGCCAACACACTCCAGGTTTGCTGGCTGAAGCTGGGCCCCTCTCAGCACCACGGGGCACAGGCACTTCAGCCAGCAGCAAGGACAGAAAGCATCCATCCCTGGACCTGGAGAGCTCCACCTCTTCTGGCAACAGGACAAACACAGCTCTGGCCACAGCTGGGAGCCAAGCATGACAAAGTCAAGCTTTGTCAGCTTTGGCACATCAGGTCCGTACCATAAAATTCACATTTTGTGCAGCCAGGGGAGCCCTGGGTAGGCACCAGGTACAGAAGGTCTGTTGCACCATGGAGAGCTGCCATTGAGCTGATGGCAGTGCTCCTCTGGAAGTGTCATAGCAAGGCCACACTGGAGAGCAGCAGTGAAACTCATTCTCAAATTAGTCACCTGGAAGTGTCCAGTCCATCCTTTTTATCTGCAGGGAGCAGAGTGAGTGCAGCTTCCCCTCCACAGAAATTAAGTCAATCTGGAACAACAGGATCTGTGTTTCCACCTCCATCCATTCCAGCTCCTCAGGGAGTTTGTTTAGACAATACCCAGCTCCAAAATGGCCATTGCTAATGGAGAGGATCCACCCAAAAGAGAAGTGGCCCCAGCCTGAGGAGCATCTCCTTGCAAAGAGTGAAAACCTGGATTACACAAAGGACACGGGACCATATCCATCCTGGATTCTGTTCTCATAATACCCATTCCTACAACAACCAGCAAGAGTCCTGCAGCACAACCAGATGGGACTTTGTTGGCACACTGCATTTTCTTGTTGGCCTTTGGGTCTGCAGCATTCACACATTTGTTGAAGTGTTGTGAAATAACAGAGGTGCTGAAGAAGGGAAATGTCTTTGTGGGGATGAAATGTGCCTGGCAGTGCAGAGCTAACCTTGGCTCTGATGGTCCTCTTCTGTTCCCAGTGAGGTGTTGTTGAGATTTCCCAGGCAATGGCCCTTGCCACAGTCAGGTTCTCTGGTAAAGTTTCATTATATTCTCATCATGAAGTCTTTTCCACACCTGCTTCTCCAGGTTGAAGTCATGGTTAATGTAGAAAATTAGACGTTTCCGGTCCTTGTCATAGTAGTGGTCTGAGTACTTCTCGTGCCCCTCTGTGATGTAGCCATAGGCACTGACCTGGGAAAGATGCAGGACTCACTGGGCAGGGGTACCAGGGATGGAGGGAGCAGGTGAAATACAGGACACAGGTCCCAAAGGGAGTGAGCACAGGACAGAGATGCCACCTGGGGCTTCTCTGGTGACCCTGTGTGGGGGTCCAGAAGGACCAGACTGTGAGCCCTGGCTCCAGAGATCCTGCTGTCCCCTCACTGCCTCCCTGGGAGACCATGTGCTCTAGGTCACAGCAGGCTTCACCACCTCTATGGGAGCTATTTTGGGATTGTCTCTCATCTTCAGTCTGTTCCTCCACAGCTGACATGAGCCCATAAACTCTTGAGGCAGACAGCAGCCACCCCTGCTCCCCTCTGCCCCCTGCTCCCACTTCCAGACAGTTCTGGGTGCAAGACTCACTGTACCCTTACCCGGTCACAGAGATGGAGGGCAGTCAGCAGCACGAAGGCCCCTGTCGTGGGTCTGTACAGCCTCCAGTAGTGCTTTTCCAAATTTTTAGACTTTAAAAACCTGCAGCAGGAGAGAGGAAACCACTGAGGAGCTGCTGGCTGTGGTGTTTCAAGCAGGGCACACCTTGTCCCCCTGTGACCCATGAGGCTTCTTCCCTCCTTGCAGCAGGTTGGGGCCATAGGAGGCATTTCAGTGAAGCCACGAGTGTGCCCAGAACTCTCCACCACCTGCACTGCAACCTAAGCCCAGCTCTGCCCCAGCTTTGTGGAAGTGGTAGGTCTTGAGGCAGTGGGGGTAAAGAGGGGATGGGTTAAAGATCTTGTAGGTTTAAGCCCATCACTCTCAAATCTGTCCTTTGCCTTGCAGTGTAGAGGTGGCTTTGAAGCTCCCTGGTATATCCTGCTCCCCATCTACATCTGGGAGTGAAACGAGACAAAGGGAAGGTGCAGAGGAGTGTCACAAAATCTGCCACTGTGTATGCCAGGAGTTCTTAGGAAAGTAGGAGTAAACACTGGGAAAAAATAGCATGGAGTCCTCTTGGCCTTGGAAAGGACCCAAGTCAGAGGGGGGACGGCAGAGCAGGCAGGGAGTGCCGGCCATCTGGCTCCAGGGAAGGCAGCAGCTCTCAAGGAGACTGAAGGGTAAAGGCAGCCAAAGCAGGGCACAACAGGAGCTCCTGTTCCTCCATCTCTCGGTCATGTGTGGCCCATGATGGACAGATTTCCGGTTGACAGTGGCCAACAGGCTTGTGGAAAGGGTTGGAGAGGCACAGAAGAGCAGCAGCCAGGCCAGGCAAAGGGGATGCTGAAGAAGAGCCTGTTGCTGTGCTTGAGGGCACAACCAACCTTCTGAGTCTAGAAGGAATCTCTAGAGAGAGGGTCTGTTACAGAGCCTTCCTCCAAGGTGCTAAACAATGGGGAACATGAAAGGCTGGTCCTGAACTAGAGATCAACAATTCTGGCACTTCAGCATCATTCTTCCAACACCTGAAGTTATAACTGACCCTGGATCTCTTTTGGATGTTGAAAATCAAACTGTCTGATGGCTGTTGCTTCTCCAGCTCACACATTCTGGATGTTTACCCACCACTAGTATCCCACTGCAGCACCACAGAGAGTTTGAGCTGAGCTCACACTGCTGATGCTTATCCCCAGGCTGCTGGGGAGGCTGAACTGGGGTTACAGGGGAGGCAGCTGGGAGGAGAGGTCAGAGACAGAGAGAGATGGTGCTGGCCAGGAAGAACAAGCCTGTTAGAGCACACAACCCACAGCTCACCTGTTTTTCAGGTATCTGAGGAAATCAGGGTGAATCACCAGGTATTTGTCCATTGTGAAATCTTCATCAAATTTCTGCCGGGGCTTCTGCCTAAGGACAGGAATGGGGAGACTCAAGACAAGCACTTGCACCTCATCACAGCTGGGAAGAATCAGCCCTGATGCGCTTGATGCACTTGGTGGTAAGAGAAGAACCACAAACACTGTGAAGATATTCTGTATCATTTCCCACATTATGACAAAGCCTTCATAACCTGTGTGCATTGCAGAGGAAGAGATCAGGGAGGAGAGGCAACAAAAGGAGACAGGAATATCAAAAGCATGTGTTTATATAGGCAGAAATTGGTGAAACCAGGCCACACCAGACCAGCCAGCAGCATGTGTTCATCCCCAAAAGCCACAAAGCTTTCTCTTAGCTCTGGCCACACATCATTGAGATCAGGAACCTCTGGGAAGGAGGTGTATTGACTACAGGAGTGCTCAGTTCTGTGGAGGAAATGAGAGATTTCTGCCTGCAAGTCTGCCAGGGGAGGGAGGCTTTACCCTGGCCTGGTCCTCCACAGGGCTGAGCACTGGGAGAGGAAAAGGGCACAACAGAGAGCTTGTCACTGGAGGAGTAGAGGGAGCTATAGATTGTTTTACCCGCTGAGGTTCAAGAATCCTTTCCTGATGTCCTTGTTGAATAGAAGAGCATCCAGCCACTCATAGTCTCTTGCTCCCTCCATGAAGTGAATGTATCTGACATGCTAAGAAAACAAGTGAGCATTAGTGAACAGCATTTGGGAAAATAAGCAAGCAGACATCTTGGCTCACTGAGTTTCTTGGACACACATTTCAGTCTGCAGCTCTCAACCAGCCCACAGCAGCAGGATGGAGACAACAGCTGATGTGCAGCTCCTTCTACATGCCACAGGACTGGGGTGGCATTGACACAACTTGCCACTGCAAACACTCACTCTGAGCCAAGGCAGTGCAGGTCCCCTCACTGAGGGTAATGCTAAAGCTAAAGGGCTGCCTCAGCCCCTCTGCTCCTCGTGGCAAGAGCAGAATGGAAACACACAGACAAACAGAATCCTGTCAAAGCCGTGCATGCACACAGCAGGGACCTCACTTACCTTTTCCTGTGGGATGTGGCTGAAGCCTCTGTGTCCCAAGATCTGAAGAGAGGAAACCAGGGAGTAGGCTGTGAATCCATAAAAGGATGTTTTTGTTCCCACATCTTTTTCATAACCCTTGATTACAGCCCCGCTCACCCTGGCCAAGGAAATTAAACAGAGGAGCAGAGTTAGGTGACCACTGAAACCCCTCACATGCACATTCACATAGGAAAAGCCAGTGTTAGCCTGGAGGAGGGGAAGACTAGGCCCATTCTGATTGGCACCCTGATCTGCAGAAGAGCCCCTGCTGTGGAGATGGCTCTTTATGGCTCATTTGTGATCACAGGCTTTGGATATTCAGTAACTTTCCAATTCTGGACTTTTTGTCTCCTGCCCATCCATCATTTTGGCACTTGGGAATGAGTGGAATAGTAGAAGAGATTAAATGATCCAGCACAGTTAGGGGCTAGCCACAATAAACTAGCTATGCATCTTCTGAGAAGGGAGGCTGCCTTACCTGAAGACGTAGTCATGGGAGTCAATCTCCTGGCCCATCCCAGAGTTATTCAGTATTCCTCCATTCCCCACAACAGCACAGCTGATGCACGTGGGCACATTGCTGTCATGGCTGGCCAGGAGCAGCTGCTGGTGGGGCTTTGGGGGCAGCAGGGACATGACCTCCTTTACCACTGTGAAGCAAACACAGTGGTGAGTTATCAAGAGCCTTTGGGATGGACACAGTGAAACCACCACGAGATCCTCCTAGACTGATGCCTTTGATGGGGAAATGCTGCAAACCTCCAGCTACTCAGCATAAGGTTCCTGTTAGGAGTCTGAAAGTCCCACCCTGAGGGACTCACGTGAATAATTCAGGTCCATGAAGCCATAGGGGGGTATAAAATGCTCCAGGCGGTTCCATTCACTGTCATTGAAGTATCTCCTGTCTGTGAAGATTGTGATGTTGGGCAGGAAAAGATTCCGCAGCCAGCCAGACTTGGCAGCCCTGGCCCTCACTGATTCAGAGCAGGTCTTGAAAAACAAAAGGGAAAAATAATGACTGATGAGCAGAGGTGATAAACCTGATTGAGTGCTGGTGCTTCTGTGCCTGTCTGTGGCAGGACCAAAGAGAAACACAGAAACTCCAGTGGTACCTCATCCATTCCCTTCATGATCCCCATCACCAGGAACATGAAGCACAATTTTAACTACACCCATAACCAGCCGGTGAAAAGTCAGACAAGGGAGCCAGGATGACTCCAAGTCTCTGACACTTTCCTCTTCAGAACAACAGGCCTGTCATGCTTAAATGTTTTACTGGCTTTGGGCCTCATTGGCTGATGCAAATTAACATTTGTAATAGGTCCAACCTAAATGCATCAAATAAGGCTGCAAGCACTAAGAATATGCTACAATAATATGCACATGCTATAATGAGCAGTCCCTGTTGGCGACACACCTCACAAGGTCCTGAGTGCACCTGAGGAAACACTGATGAAAAAATGAAATCAGATCACCATTGCCACTCCCTTTAAGGGTAAGAAAAAATGTGCAACAACTTGTTCAATGTCATCAACAAATCAGTGAAATGTGCAGCTGAGAAGGGAATCCAAGCCAGCTTATCCTACAAGGGTGATCACACTGCAGCTGGCAAGAGTGAGACTGTGTGTGCAGATGGAAGGCAAATAGCTCCACTACACTGAATTTTCTGCTGAGTCAATTTGGGCTCTACTTTCTTACACAACTTCCCCAAACGCCTACTGAAATACAAACCAGAGACCAAACAGACCCTCATGCCCAGCTCAAATCCCCAGAAATGGCTGCATTGCCAAAGCCTGGCTGAATGCTCCCTGGCTGAGCTGGGCTCTCCATGATGGATGAGGATGACAACCCTGTCACAGCCTGAGGAGACAGTCCTCATTCTGCCTGTCACCACAGCAGAGCACTGAGGACAACCTTGTCAAGGGTTTCATGGTGGCATCATTTCACTCACACCATATTTCATGTCCAGAAACAGGGACATTCCCATACCTGCTCAAGCAGGTCCTGTCCAAGGCTTGGTGCTTCTTGTGCCTCCAGATCTAGACTGCATCAATACCAGAGCAATGAGGGAAAACTCTGATCATGTAGGAAATAAAGAAGGGGGGAATGTTTCTAGTGACTCCCTCTCTTTGCAGAATTACAGATCAGGTTAGGGAGTGAGACACAACATGTGAGAAGGTGACTCACCTGTTCCAAGCCTTCCAGAAACAGAGCTGCCAGGGAAAAGTGCTCTGTGTAAGCTTTACAAGGAGTTACCAGCATAGGATGGGGGACAGAGACAGTATGAGACACCACAACCTGTCCCATCTTCTTGCTGAGAACTTTGCTGTAGTTTATTCCTTTCCTAAAGGCCCTGTTCCTGCACATTAGTAATTATGAGATGCTCAAATTTAATTAACCTGAGTCTTCATGTGAATGCACATGTTGTATATAGAGGTCTTCCTGCCACCAGCACCTGCATATACCAATGAGTGACCTACCAGTTCTGAAATCATCCCCAGGTGCAAAGGGCACACGTGCCCAGGGGCCAGCAGACAAGGTCACCATTCTTGGTGACCATCCACACCATCCCACCTACCGAGGGTGGGGATGACTTATCCAGCAGGTACTCATCCTCGAAATCCCAGTGTGGCTCAGATGTGAAGTTAGCAGCACTCAGTTTCCTCTTCTGTGTCACTGCAGCAGCCTGAGGAGCTGGTCTTACAGTTGTTATTGATGCAGGAGGTGCTTTGGGTTTTGCCTGATCTATGGATGTGTTGTTCTCAGGTGCTCCCTTCACCCCAGAGGATGGTTTCACTGTTGTCTTTTCCTTGGCTTCTCCCACCCATGGAGCTGGCCTCACCATTGTTCTCCTCTTGTTTTCCTGCATTATAGGGGTTGTTTTCACTGCTGTCTTCTTGATTCCCTCCAACTGGGGTGGTGGTTTCACAGCCATGTTCTCCTTGGCTTCCTTAACACTCATAACTGGTTTCACTGTTTCCTTCTGCTCCTCCTTTGCTTTCCATCTTGGTGTATTCTCCTCCACATCTTTGGGTCTTGTAATGTGTCCTCCCAAAGTCACCTTTAAAATGCTCCTGGAGTTCCCATTATCAGAACAGGTTAAACCCTGTTGCTCTTGGGTGTCCACTTGTGTCTCTGGGGCATGTTGGAAAATGTTCAATTTCCTGAATGCAATCAAAGGAAAAGCAGATAAATCACACACACTTAACACTGAACACCCTCCAGCCCATTTCTAATGCTCTTGACTCTGAGCCTCTCTCTGTGCTTTAGAGCAATTTCATTTTAAACTTTGCCAAAATGTTATTCAACTTCCTACGCCATTCTAGCCTGAATATTGCTTATCTCCCCACTAGGCAAATCCCAGAAGCACACATTCTCTCCTCAGCACTTGGCACATGAAGCATTCACACTGGCAGTAACAGCCAAGCAGTACAGCTCAGCTTTGCCACGCACTGGGCAGGCCCCTGGCAATGTCCCCAGAGCACTGCGGGGTTGGTTTGGAGATCCTGGGCTCAGGACACAGCACACACCATGGAGGCAGCCATCTGCCTCTCTCCTCTGCCAGCACAGCCCTGTGCTTCACCAACAGAGCATGAACATCTCCCAGAATTCAGGAAGGGAAATCTAAGAAGAACAAGTGAAACTCACTTCTTTACCCTACATCACCTCCTTAGCTTTTGGGGCCACAGGGCACTTCTCTCTCCTCTTTCACCTTGGTCAGGTAATACAAGGGCATCACACAGCACTCACCAGGCACATGTGTCTGAAGGCAGACACTGTGAAGCTATTAAAATGCAAAATCTCTACATTTTTAGCACTTGCCTCTAATATTGCAGCTGCCCTGTTGCCTGATTCAGAGGCACAGGCAGGTACGAGGTTATCACAGGAGGACACATCTGCCCACAGCAGAAGAGCCACCTGCAACAAGACTGTGCTGAAACATAGGGAAAAAAAAAATCAAGGCAGAAGTGGTGGGGTTTTGTCCTAAACACTCCCTCTTCTCTGCACACGGCTGGAGGGTAGAACAGGAAAAAAGAAGGTGAACAATGTCTGCAGCTGAGCTTTTATGTACAGCAAAGCTTTTCAGGGTAAAGCAGCGTGGTTGTGCCAGTCTGACTCCACACTCATGTTCAGCCTTTGCATGACACACTCGTTTCGGAACGTTGTGGATTGCTTCAGAAGTGATAATGGGAGGAAAAGCACTTCTGCAGATAACAGGCTGCAGATAGCAGCTCAGTTGCTACTAAAATTTGATGGATGTCATACCACTCTGAAAGTGCTCAGGAAATTAGCAACTAAGGAGGCTTTTAAAAATCATTTCGTATCAGATAAATATGTGAACCTTTGCAAGGCTAAAAGGGAGAGGTTGGAGCAAATGGCCTATCAGCTCTGCCTCTCTCATAATCATTAGCCACGTTCAACCAAGTGTGCAGCATGTGCTTTCTATCATAGTGCTTCATGTATAAACTTACTGTTACTGTTCACTGCCCAACAGGAGGAAAGATTTTATATGGACACTCTAAATAAAAAGAAATTTGGTAAGGTAGCTCAGGAAGATCTTAAAACCCTTGGTGAAATTCTGTTGTATTTTTAAGATGGTGTTTAAAACTTTAAAATAAAGTGCAGAGAACAAATGTGTGAAAAACAAGGTTCACTTTCTATGTAAGTTTTAAGAAATAGGTTTAATAGAAAATAAGACAATTAGGAGATAGAAAAAAAGCAAAGTACAGCCGGGTGACTCGGCATTCAGCCAAGTCCACCCCCTGCTATATCAGAGATATTCTTTAAATACCCTTTCTATTGTATCAATCCGTTGAATATTTGTATTTTTCCATGAACTAGTTTCTATATTCCAGGAATTGTTTTGCATGGTCCCTCCTTGGGTCTGCCTTTTTAGAGCCTGTGTGTTTCTTGGCTGTGTCTTCATTATTACCTTTAGTTTGGGCCTTGGTCCAGACTTTCTTCAGATGGGAGATGCTGATAGTTGGTGTTTCAATAGCAGAGTCTTCTTTACATGTTCACTGGTTGTTATTTTGACCAAACAGACAGTTTAAGCACACTATATCAACTACTACCACTATGCCTGATTTTCTTTACTAATAGCAGAAATAAAAAACTTATATCCTTCCCACAATGTTATTAATGATATAGCACACATCTTGTGAAAAGCCAACTTTATAATATACATTTATAACAAAATGAAACAGGAGTTTTAGTATGAGAAACCATCCCCCACTCCAGGCTTTCCCTATGTGCTGTCTTGCAGGGCAGATTCCACCTCAGTCTATTACACTTTAACTTCAAATGCTGTACCAGAGACCAACATGTAAAACCAAGGGCTCTTCCCATCCCAAACCTTGCTCCCTGCAGTCAGTCCCACATGGCCAGGCACTCCTGCTTACACAGGACCCTGCTCTCCTGACCAGCATTTTAAATCCAGACAAATGGTCAAAGCAGCTCCGTGAATTTTGGGCTCTAGAGTCCAGCTGGCAAACAACTGCAGAAGCTCAATGACATTTACTGTCATTTTCCTCCCCTTTTACAAAGCCCAAGGACAAATAGAGGATAAAGCCATGAAAATGCTGCTTTGTGTATTCTACGTGACATACAAGGTACAGAAATAGAACTGCCACACAGACAACCACACACAGCTCATACCTTGATGTGTTTTACTTAAGTTGTATAAATACAGGCATTTCCATTCTCTGAAACTACAGCAGAAGGAAATGGCTTCAAGCAGCTGAACATAGAGAGCCACTTCTTGTTCCAGCTCTGCCACTGATGGGCTCTGGGATCACGGACAACTCACTTCACTTCTCTACACCTCCTCCTTCCCTCCTTTCCCTCTCACCTCCCTTGTGCAGATTCCAACCTCTCCAAATTGACAGCTGTCCTCAAAGCATGGTCTCAAGCTGCTAGAGCTGAGCTGAACTCAAGTCACCTCCAGAGGAGCTGCAGATGTTCCCAACCTCACTCCTCCTGCTGCCCCCACAGCACCAGTCCAGACATTCAGCTGAGAACCAAACCAAGATGAGCTCACTGGGAGAGCTGGGACCAGGTGAGGGTGATGGGGAGGCTGGGGAGTGGTGCTTCCTATACACAGCACCAACACATCCACAAGCCATTCCTGGTGTCTGCAAAGGCTCAGGTGTCTGCAAGGGCTCATGCAAGGAGCAGTGCTCCCAGCCAGTGCTGCTGAAGACATTTCACTGTATTTCCCTCCACATCCATTCCTGTAGGACTTACTTGACCATTTATATAAAATAGATACCAAGATATCATCTCTACATGACACTGGTGTCCCAGTATGCAGCATATTTTGTGTTAGGAATCACCTGCTGAACTTGCCATAAATTCAAAGCCATCCCATCAAATTCACTGTCCAGCAATGCAATCTGGATAAGGGCTGAATAAGTTCCTTCTGGGAGCCAACAGGAAAAGCAAATACTATGCATGAAAGCAGGTAGGATTAGTGAAGCAAAAGCTGCTTTAGACAGCTAAAAAGGAAGCCCTGGAAAATAGTGAGCCAAGAGAAGCAGGTTTTTGACTGGATCTTCCAACACCATGTTCTGCTAAAGTAAAGTTGTCACCTAACTCAGATCAGAAGTGCAAGTTGCAGGGTAAAAAAGACAGACAGACAGACAGACAGACAGACAGACAGACAGAAAGCGAGCACAAGCACCCACACCAGACAGTGCATGCCACAAAGGAACAAGACCCTTACCTGAAAATCTTTATCTTTGTCAAGCCAAACAAGGAGCTGGAATTGACCATGAAGAGGCAGAACTGTGTTACAACAGTGAGGCAAATCAGGGCTATGGCAATTTTCGTGAGCCTTGTCCTGGAGCAGCGCATGGTGAGACACCCGTGAGTGTCAGAGGCGCTGCTGCCCAGAGGTGCTCGCCAGGCTCTGCCTCACCAAGGCGTGGGGAAGGACTGGGCTGGTCTTCCCTCTGGATCTCCCTATAACAACGTGCACACCCTGTCTCCCAGCATTCCCAGACTCTCTGCACACAGATCCAGTTTTTCAGGCAAGATATCAGTTTTGTACTGTTCCCGTCTATCACCAGAAACTTATTTAACAAAGAGCAGGGAATGGAACAATTTTTACTGCAAACAATGGAAGTTTCCTGTATTTTTCTTAATGATGTTGGTCTGTCCTAAAATGGAAACCCTTTATTTCTAATCTGGAGGAAGCATTACTGAGAACACATGTAAACTACGGAAGTGTTGAAAGTTACAGTCCAGGAAGCTTTCATAACACCACCTTGCCCAAGGTTTTAGACATAAACATAAACATATTCTTCATGTACTAATTGCTTGCAGCTCCAATCCAGAAGCAATACCTGCCCCCCATGATGATGGCTAGATACACATCCATTTTACCTTGTGGCTGGTTTGAAACAAATTAAAGTAAGATTGGTGAAAATCCACCACAGAAAGAGGAGTTTGTGTTATGAAAATCCCCAGTCAGTGTGAAATCAATCTTTGGCAGTCCACAGTACGTCACCCCACCAGCAGAGGGAAAGATTTGCAAAGGTTGACACCACAGCCAGAGAAATGTTTATTTCTACCAGGGATGCAGCTTTACAGCAAAGGGCTATTGTAACTTTTTATAGTGTTAAACATTAAGCCTGAAAGTTCAAGGGGAGATGGCCATATTGCTTCTTATGCAATTGCTTTTGCACAGCTCTTATAAAACAATGAAGCTCAGATATAAAAAAAGCTTTTGCTGACAGCATCTGAAATCTCAGAAACACTCACACTGTTACTGAATACTCAGAGAACTGAAAGTGCCTGTTTTATGTCACAGCAAAACCAGTCAACAGGTTTTACAACTACAAGACAAGACTTTTTTTGTTAATAGGGGTCCCAAAGGGAAATTCTGGAGCCAGGAAATGTTTTCCTTTAATCTCCTCCGTGTAACATTACTGCGAAACCAAGAACCACAAGGGATAGAAAAATTCCTACAAGCAGAAAAATATGGATTTCTTTGCTTTTAAGGATGTGTGCTGATGATTGTGAACTTGTCAGTAGTGCTCTCAGTTCAGGAGGGATTGTGCTTGGGGGAATATCCAGGTCTTTGGCAAACACATTAGCCAACACCAGGCTTGTTATATGCAAAACAGGACTTTTCACCTTCTTGGTGTAAGAAAAGGAAACCTAACCCCCTGTCAGAGTATGGACTTCCACTTCCTCGGAGCATCAATTCCTCAGAATCCACCCCCACTGCTGAGATCAGTCTGTCAGAACTGAGGCACCAGGCTGGTTTGCTCAAACATGAGGTCAGATTGGGAAATGGGGATGTATTGGAACACTGCAGGGATGACCTGGTAAAAACTGAGACCGAAAACAGAGCTGGTCTCTAAACAGCTCTATAAGAAGTAAGATTCTGAGGATACACAGGGCTCCCAGCCCACAGGCAGGAAGAAACAAAGCAAAGACTGCACAATGCACAGGGCTTGGCCTCTCAAAGGTCACAGCATCCTTTTCCAAATTCATGTTTCTCTGCAGTCCTACCTGGAATTCCACCTGCAATCCCAGGAGATGCTGCTTCTTTTATGGTGTAGAGACTTCAAGCCCAGCACTGCTGGCGTGTCCAGTCTCAGCAGCAATGCCTACAGCAGAAATTCTTCTATTCTTCAGTACTGTAAAAACAAGAGAACTTTTTTATTTAAGCAAACTGCACCTGAGATCATGGAGTGAAGATGGTTTTCTGTCAGCCCTTTTTGATCTCTAATAGTCCATTAAATTCCACATCCACCTCATTACATCCTTAATTACATCCTGGTCATATAAAGGGCAGATTTGCTTAGTTTTGTTTTGTTGGGGTTTTTTTTAGTGGGGGGGGGAGGGGGGGGTAAATTCATAAACGAACTTGATTGTCGTTAGATCTTACACTGTGTGTTTTTGAGGGTGCCAGCTGGCATTTGGACCATGCCATAAACTTATCTGTGTGCACGTTCTTCACAGAGCTGTGTATCAAATCTTGTTTACTTGCCTGTGCCTTGTGTGCTTTCCACTCTCCCATGTCTCTGGTTTACAGAACAGAACATCACAAGATGTGCTCTAAGAACAGAGCTGTTCTACAGATCGATCCCTCTTTGCTGCAGGACAAACTTGTCTTTCAGTGATGTCTACACAACCTACCAAAACCAGTGCTTGACTGGAAGCCAGTGGAATAAAGCTGCTAAAGAAGCTGGGGGTGTTTGGACATGTTCACAGTATTATTTGATGATATAAGAACTGAGTTATAAATGGGGGAGCAAAAAGAATGACATTGTCTGCAGCATGTAACTGCTCAGTGGTCATGCCTTGGGGCAAGCAAAGGCTTGGCTTGGCGACCTTAGGTTCTTGTTTTTCCCTCCCTGTTCAGCAGTCATCTTTAGAAACAAATGCTTTCAGGCTGGGAATCTGGAGGGGAAGAAATTACAAGAGCAAATTCTGCACAGCTGCTTGTGTTGCTTTCACCAAATGAAACTGATAGCCCAGAAACTCCCAAGCTTGCCATAATTCCACACTCTCTACCCATTTTCCAGCTAGTTCATTCCCTTCTGCACCAAACCTTCTCTCAAAAACTAAACAAACACCCGGACACAACAGCATTTGTTGAAGCAAACCCCTCACATCTTACACAGTGGCACTTTCAAGAATACCCAGAGTTCTGTCACAGAGCAAAGCCCCAATAAACTGTGCCAGTAGTGAGGGAACAGCTTAGTGAGCCAGCTGGTCTGTGTTCTCCACGGGTTAAAATGCTCCAGGAGGGAAAGACACAGTGGTTTTGATGATAGAATGAGCAAGTGGCTGCCCAGTGTTATATGTGTGTATTATAAAATTGGCTTTTCGCAAGATGTATGCTATATGATTAATAACATAGTAAAGATATAAAGGTATAAGTTTATTTCTGCTATTGGTAAGACTAGATATAAAGGGAGTAGTTGATGTAGCAGCTGCTTAAACTGTTTGTTTGGTTGGGATAACATCCAGTGAACATGTAAAGAAGACTCTGCTACTGATAACACCAACTATCAGCATCTACCACCCGCAGAAGGCACGGACCAAGGCCCAAGCTGGACGCGATAGAAAGGACACAGCCACGAAACACGCATGCTCTAAAAAGGCGGACCCAGGGAGGGGCCAGGCAGGGCAGTCCCTGGAATATGGAAACTAGTTTATGGAATTTCATATATCGATATAACGAGAAGGGTATTTAACAAGTGTCTCTGAGAAAGCAAGGTGTGGACTTGGCTGAGTGCCAAGTCACCCGGCCGGCCGTTTTTGGTTTTTTCTTATCTCCTAATTGTCTTAATTATTTTATTAAACATATTCCTTAAAATTTACTAAAAAGTGAACCTCGTTTTTCACACCAGTGTCCACAGAGCAGAGCTGCACAGATTGCAATCCCTGTCAGGTTTTCATTAGTGCTGATTTGTGTGTCTGGTGTCCAGCCCCAGCCAGCTCATGCCCCCCCAGTAAAGAAACTGCCTTGGATCTGTGTAGGGACAGCAGATGACATGGGTCCAACCTAGAATATTTCCCCTCTCCCACTTAGTAGTGGGACCATGGGCAGGCAAGTTCCTCCAGCCAGTGGCCACACACCATGGAATGTCCTTGCCTGGAGCAGTCACTGGGAGATGGGGGGCAAGTGCTCTGAATCTGGCCCTCTTGCAGGCTCTGGTTGCTGGAACTTATTTTAGTTCTTTCTGTAAGCACAGCGAGGACTCAGCTTTTGAGCTATTCCCTATGGCCACAGCTCTGGGTGATAATTAACCTCCCTGAACAGAGTGGAGCAGACCAAGTCTGACATCACAAAGCCTTTCTGCTCCTTGAGCTCTTCACATTCACCCCATCCCACTGCAATGCTCTGCTCCCAGCATTCCTTCCTCAGACACACAATGCTGAGAAGGCTGATGAGCCTCTTCATTTGTGAGAATTTTAAAAAAACCACAGAAAAATACACTCCCAGCAACAATGGCTGGAAACATCATCTGGAGTTACACAGGGTGGAAAGAAGCAGGAGTCCTTTATCCAAATGCCTCCCTCAGCAGCCTTTTGTCTGTGCCATCCCAGCAGGAAGCCTAGCACATCACCCCAGAGCTGACAGACAGAGAGACAAACTGACACCACTTCACGCCTAAGATGGGTTGTAGAGTTTTTTCCCTGCTTTTGAAATCTGTCTGATGGAAAGGAAGAAAAAGTTCTGTTCCTTGATTGGGAATCTCTCAGAGAGCTGGTCCTCCAAAGACCAGGGCAGCACTACAGACAGGTGAAGAGGTAATTTATTAAACTCATGGCTAGTTGGCCTCCCATCAGAAAAGCAGCTTCTCCAGCTTCTGTCTCAGATAGCTTCCAGGAACAGGAGTATTGAAGGACTCTGCACTGCCCCAGAGAAAGAAATACAGGAATCACAAGGCCCAAATTCCTCTCCATACCCCTGGCAACAACAACAACAACAAAAAGTAGGCCTATTATCTCAGCACATCACATCTGGCAGCAAAACTCAGGCCCTGCACAGATATGAATTACAGAATCACATCTCCATGGGAATCCACTAATTTTAGAGCCAGAAGTGAAATATTTCTGGATAAAGGTCTTCCCCATACTCTTTCCACTGCCTTAACATCAGAAACCATTGCTCTTGACATCTCTGGCAGGACAAATATGCCATTTGGCATCCTTTGGGGTGAAAAGTGCTGCAGGGAATGCAAGACGTAAGCCTGCTTCTTGAGTGGTATAAATCATCCTGTTCCTGTCTTACACTTGGGAAAACGTGGCCTCATAGTGCTTTCCTCTCTGTTTCTGACTGACAGGAGCATCAGAGAAGTGCAGTCACATTTTTAGCTGCAAGAGTGGGACAGCCACAGGGTCCTGTGAGGAGCTGCTGAAAATCAGATGCTTCTCTTCCCTTCTCTCCTTTTTGTGTTTTGACTTCTCTGTCACAGTTCTTCTCCTGCTTTATTTAGATACATATCTGGTGCTACTTATCTCCATCCTTCTCCTGTTAACTTGACAGAGCCTTTTGTCAGCCATGGAGGAAAGGGAAACCTTTGCAATAGCAGATACACACCACCTCTCAACCTCATACCTGGAAATCCCCAGGCAAAGTAATTGCTGGGCAGGAGAGCAGCACTGTGCTACTGTAGTGGAAACGTGAGATCCTGGTGTTCAGAAGGGGCCACACATTCTCTCCTGATTCCCTGGGAGCTCTTCAGTATCTGTTCAATCCAGGTTTGTCTCAAAGATTCCAGGAAGGACACTTCTGTCACAGTCTCAGCCAGAGCCAACAGGATGAGCCAGCCTGTTTCTACTAATGACGTGCAATGACATTCATCATCTCCTCCATGAGCTGCACTTCCAAAACATGTGTCATGGAGAAGTCAGGCACATACACTGAGTGTGGTTTTTTCCAGCTCTGCAGCTTGCACCTCAAGCCTTGGGTCCCCATTTTCAGTCATCAGCTGAGAATGATCAGGCCTACAACAGAAAGAGTGTTGTTACACACCATGTGAAATGTGGGTGCTGTCCAGCCCTTGTGTAACTCTGTTAACCTGCCATTGCCAACCCCGTGATTCCAAGCAGATGTCAGCTGGGTCTTGTCTTTCAGTGCCTGAGCTTTGCCTCTCTCTCCCCAAGCAACTTCCACCCACTGCATCACCCTCTGCTGATCCCCTTTGCCCCACCCCACATGGCAGCTCTGATATTTACCCCTTCACATTGTAACCATAAGTAAACACAAGCTCAGTTAACTAAAGTAACATCTTAAATGCACAAAACAGTCACGAGCAAGAAGATACATTGCTATGTATTAAAATGAGAACTATGAAAAGTTATTCTGCTGGTAGTTTAACTGTGTGTTTAACTGTGCTGTATGTGCAACCATATGGTAAAGTGCTCTGAGATTCACCGAGAAATAACAAGCCCTTGGGTTGACAAACTTTGTGTAATTTACCCTAAAGCACTTACAAATTATCTTACTGTGGGTCCTTCAGCTGATGTTGAAAGGCAGTCCTGGCTGCCAGAAGGATGAGGAGCCATCCTACAGCACCCCACACTTTTCCAGACAGAACATCTCTGAAATAAACAGAAAGGAGACAGAGCAGTAAAGACAGTTAATCACATCAGAATTTAACCAGGATGGTGCCAACAGTTCTGCTTTTGCCCAAAACTACACAGATCTCTTTTCGCTTTCAGCTTTATCTGTCAGCTTTTATCTTTTGTGGCTCCACCACAACATCCTTGGAGCCCTGATGGCTGAAGCCACCAGGCTCCTGCAGCCCACAAGTCAAAGGTGGGTTATGTATTTTGCCACTGCCAAAATATTTCCACATTGTTCAGGAGACCAATCTAATAAAAACACATTGATATGTCAAGTACCCTACAAACACATTAAAATAACTGCACTGTTTGATTGGTGGAAGTTGATATACAGTTTGATTTGAGAATTAGCTTTACCACATATCTACAAAATACAAAATTTGTCTCTTCCTCCTTGAAGATAAATAGGTGGCATCTTATTGTGGAATTTCATGTGATTTGCTATCTAATCTATCCAGGTATAAAAACTTCCTGTCTTGTCTGGTGGTTAGTCTTTGGGTTTTGTGTTCTCCTGTGAAACAATTTCTTGTTTAGGGAACACAGCTGAATTGAAGGTCACTTTTCCTAGAATACCACTTCCTTAAGTTGTTTACTGTTCCCTGTACAATACTGTATTCAAGCCAGCCTTGTGCTTCTATTAATACCAAAATTTGAAAGGTCTGGCCTTACAACTTCAAGTAAAGCAGAAGCCTGTAGTTCCATTTATCAGTGCATGCTTCATTAAAAAGGACTTGATGGTCACCAACACTGCCAGGGCTTCCTGCAGGCCAAACTGAGACACAACTCATGCCTGCAGACACTTGGTCACCAGTTTTATTAACCTGGTTTGGCTTGGAGCAGAGCCAAGGTGATCAAATTGTGTTTCAACACTGCAACCGGCAAGTGGAATTCATACCTGGAGGAGATGAGCAGATCACCCTTACACCATCCCTTCCTACAGGCACCTAAACATGACTGTAAATAACCATGGTAAGTGACTGTGGACACTCAGCACTCCAGCCAACTTTTTCTCCAAAAGTAGGTACATATGGATAGTTTTGTCCTACTTTGCACTCACAAAGAAAGAAAAAAAGATCTCCTGTCCTCTGGTAGGTTTGTTTATTTGTACAAGGGGCTTGGACAATGCCACCTGCTGATGACCCCAAGGTTGCTGGGACAGAACCCTGCCCTTACCATCACCACATGCTCTCCTACCTCACAACATCACAGAGGCTGAGTCCTGGGCTCCCAGATCCCAACCCCAAAGGTCTGCATGTCTGTGCCCACAAAGACATTGCAACAATCACTTTTCCTCAGCTGAGTCAGCTGCTATGAGTGCAGAAAGCAGGATAAAGCTCACACCATTTTGAGGCTCTCTGCCTCTTCTTGTTGCAGAAAGGTGAGCAGGGACATCAGCCCCACCATCACAGGCTTGTCAGTACAAATATCACCAAACTGCCATGCATGATGGAGATCACTCCTGGGCGCAGTATATCCATGTACAAACAAGGATAATCCACCCTTTAGGAAGAAACCATTTGCCTCAAAAGGCCACAGGAGGAGCTGGCTGGCAGAGACAGACTTTTGTTATGAAGCAGCCAGGGAATGGAGGGGCCATCCAAGACAGCACTGCACCTGGACACCTACATAAAGAAACAGGTACTGGATGCAGGTCCAACATCTTCTTTGCCTGGGGACTAAAACATTGTACCAACAGGCTGCTCTGGTGTGGATCCCCCACAAGGCCATATGCTCCAGCATGGGCTCCTCTCACTACAGGTCCCAGCTCAGGCTTCCCAGGAGCTGAGAGCCTTCTTTCAGGCATCCCCCTGTTCCAGGACTCCTGCAGGAGCTGCAGGTGGATCTCTGCAGCCACATGAACCTCCATGGGCTGCAGGGACACAGCTGCTTCACCACACTCTGCACCACAGGCTGCAGGGGACCCTCACTCCAGTGCCTGGAGCATGTCCTCCTCCTTCTCCACTGGCCTTGCAGTCTGCAGGCTTGTTTCTCTCACATATTCTGGTCCCTCTCTTCTCCGAGTGCAATTACCTCTGTGCAATAACTTTTTATTCTTTCTCAAATACGTTATCACAGAGGTGTTACTGCCATCACTGATCAGCTGGCAGTGGACAGTGGCAGATCCACCCTGGAGCAGATGGTGTTGGCTCTGCTGGACAGGTGACACTGTTTTACACCACAATGACACAGACTCTGAGATTTAGAAGACTGAAAATTACTTCTTTATTTTTGGGATGTGTCTCTCTTTTATACTATTTTACACAGAACTGGTTTGATTGGTGAAACAAAGGTAAACGTCTTCACTCACATTGGTCAGAGCAGAGGGACATCAAGAAGTCCCTCCTAGGAAAAGGAATGAATAACAAAGGTACAGCTACAAAAGCACTTCTCTTGTTTACAGAAAATTCCCAGGGAAAAGAATTTCAGAAAACCAAAACACCTCAGGCATGGAACCAGGGCTACAGACATGAAAGAAACTTCTGGCAGCTTCTCACAGAAGCCACTCCTGTAGCCACCTGCTACCAAAACCTGGTCATGCAAACCCAGTACAACCCACAAGGATCATCAAGTGTAACTCCTGGCCTTGCACAGGGCAGCTCCAGAAATCCCACCCTGTGCCTGAAATCATTGTCCAAACACTGCTTGAGCTCTGTCAGCCATGGGGCTGTGACCACTTCCCTGAGGAGCCACTTCCCACCTCAGCTGTGCTGCCAGCAGAGTTTAAAAAGTAAAGGAGATGTGTGGGACAGAGTGACACTTCCTCAGGAAATTCAGGGAACCATCCCATCAACCCACTCACAGCACTGCCAATTTAACAGTGCCACTGTAGGGCTATTGGAACTGTCATGGTCTGCACACAGAATGAGGCCCAAGAGTCTTGGCTGTTCATGGGCAGCTTGAAAATAGGTAGAAGATAACCTTCCCCCTAAAAACAAGTTTTCAGAATGCCTCTGCTCCTATCTCAAGGTCACTGGGTTCAGACACAATGGCACTTCCCTTCTTCACTAAGGTCATACAGTTCTTTCCTGCCACAAGGACAGCAGATGAGGCACAGGAATCCTTTACTGCGGGACAAAAACACAGCCCACAGAGGAGAAAGAATTGGCAAACCCAACCTAAAATTTTTATGTCATGCTGCCTGAAATAGAACTTTTCTTGCTCATGCCAAAAAATCAAACTTCACCACTATAAAGTTGATTTAAGTGTGTGGGTGTGAAAATTTCAGTGTAGTTTTTACAGAGGAAAGCTGGGGTTTCTATTTTCTCCATTTGGTTTCCGGTGGTGCTTCTACTGCTGCCATGCAGATAACACCCTTTGTAACTGATCCACGGGCTTCACATCACAGTGGAAAAACAAACAGAATGAAGAGCATGGAAGAGGAACAAACATTATCTTGTCAGACCCTTCAAAACTGAAGTACATTAGCACACAGAGAGCAGAGCTTCTGACAAAAAGCCAAAACAAATAGAAAGTTCAAAAATCAGCAGGTGTGAGTCTCCCTCCCTACTATTCTGACCACATTTTGGAAGTATCCAGAAACTATAACTCTTCAATTTTAGCTCTAACTTTTAGTAAAGAGTCTTGTTGGGACAAGCCTGAGCAGTCAGTCATTGCATCTCCTTGAAAATCTGTTTCCCCAGGCAGTCTGGTTTATCCCTCCAGTCCCATCTTCACTGTCTCTTCCCACCACAGGTCACAGTCCTCTCCATTGGCTGCTGGGCTGTTTCTCCTCCAAAGCTGAACAGCTGGATTTTTCAGTGGTCCTTGCTGACATGAAAGGACATGCTCCACATAAACAGGGTGGCAGCTGAAGGGAATTCAGGGTGACAGGAGCAGTTAAAAAGATCCTGTGCCTCAGTGGGGAACCACTACTGTGTTCAAACAGGTAACAGTAAGATGAGGATTTAAAGCACGAATCTGATGCCGTTATTCATCTGAAGTCAGGACTTGCTGCATGTATGAACCACTGGCATCTCAGAGTCAGACACTCCCTCTGCTGACCTCTGCTTTCCCCCACGCTGGGTGGGAGCAGCCAGGCTCTGGTTTAGGCACACCCTGCACACATCCTGGACACCAGCTCTTGCTGAGCTCACCACAGCTGCTGCAGGGACACCACACACAGCTCTGAGCTGTCACAAGGGGGTTCTACCTGTACCCCATGGGCTTGCAGTGCACATCAGAAACAGCGACTGCCAGCAGACTGCAGCTTTCTCTGCAATGCTCTGCTACCACAGTTTGGGGGATCTGCAAAGAAATAAGCTACCAGCCAGTTCTCTGATGCTGGAAAGCACTATGAAGTCAAAGCACCACCTTCCAGGACAGTTACTGAGCCAGTGAGACTTTCCTTGCTTACTACAAGCTAAACACTTCCACCACTCCTTTACCACTCTCTCATTTCCATATTAAAAGCATTTTGTGTTAATTTCTACCTCCATCAATTATCAGGAGTAGAACTGAGTCACAGGCAGTCACAAAACAGTATCTCACACAACAGAGGCCGCTGGTTTTCTCTCTGATAAAAGGGTTATAACAGCGTTGACAAGAAAGACAAATGACGGAGGCAATGATCCACAATGTCCTCTCCTCCTGTAAGGATTGCAGTTATATCTTTATGACAGAGTTATAAAACAAAACAATAAAGTTCCAAGACCATTAGAAAAAAGGTCATACACATTACAGTAGGAAATACTTATTTCAGATCTTATCTGGAGCAATGAAGACAAACAACATTCAAGTTCCAGAGTCCTGGCCTGTGGAACGCCGGCTTCCTCAGAGGCGTGTGCCTTCTCTTCTCCCACAGTGAAGTTTAATCAAGACTGAAAACAAGCTTTTTTTTTCCCCCCCTGTGACTCCAGGCCAGCTCAGTGCACTTCTGGAGCCAACAAATATTCATCCCAACGGGTGAAACAGACCTTAACCCTCGGAAGACGGAGGATCGAGGGAAGTTTTAAATAAGATGCTGAAAAAAACTTCCTGGTCCTGACCAGGAGGAATTGCTCAGAAAATACGAGTTTTCTCATCAGTAGTCATTAGCTAAGTTTAGCCAGTCTCAGGAATGCTGGAGAACAGGTGGATCATAACACACGGTATTTGTGAGAGATTTGCGAATAGAAAAGGACTGAGCACATCCCTAACCCTCCCCGGAGCAAACAGCACCTGAAACGTTCAGTCGGAGCTCTGCGGGCCCTCTCTGCTGTTTGTACAACACAACAGCACCATCCAGAGGATAAACACCGCCAGCTCTGCCTCTCCCACCACGCTCCCTTTGCCCACATTTGCAGGATATGAGCTTTATTCCAACCCTTGGAGCACTGCAGGGCTGCGTTCCAGTTACCCTTGGGTAAGCAACCGTGAGCCATTGCAGGAGGGCAGAAATAAGGAACTCCAGAAAGAGCTTCGCTTTCCCCTGCCAGGCAGCACCGGCTCTCTCCAAGTGTTCCTTCCTGCAGGGCTCCAGCGCAGAGGAGGAAAAACTGAGGGCACTGTGCGGACTCATCATCCTTCACTTTGATTTATCGCAGGCGCAGCCGGCGGCGGGGCGGTGAGTCCCCAGGGGAGCAGGCTCGCAGCCTGGCCCGGTCCGATGCCGATTTTGGAGATGTGCTGAGGCTGTTTGTGCTCCCCCGGGGCGATGTCGCCTGCCTGGCTCCTCTCCCCCTGCAGCAGCAGCCCCAACAACTCGCTCCAACGCCTGGAAAGTCACAATCCCCGCAGCAGGTTTGGCGCCAGCTTCCCATGGAAAACGAAATCAATTACCCCCCTCCCTCGAGACAAATTAAGATGAAACAAACTATGAAATACTTCCACTTTGTGTTTATTGTTCCCAGTGCAATTTAGCAGTTGACAAACGGGAGCATTCCCAACAGCTGAGCACACCGTGACTCACGACAGCGCAAACCTCAATGGCTGCATTCCTGACCTACTTTGGGAATTAAGAAAAGTATTTCAGACAGGAGAATTTCCCCTTTAGGTCAAAAAAAGAAAAAAAAAAAAAAAAAAAGAAAAAAAAAAAAAAAAAAAAGTGTTACAGCTATTCCAGAAGTGTTGGCTGGGCTCCAGTGACTGCATGAGCGGAATAGGATCTATTCAAAGTTAAAAAAAAAAAAAAAAAAAAAGAAACAACAAAACAAACCACATGTTTTGCCCTATCCCTGTCCTAGCACAAAGTCCGATTCAAGCCCATGCCACTGGCACTCCATCCCCATCTCCCCTGGCACTCTGTCCCCATCTTTAGGAATTCTTATCATCTGCTGCTGCTTCCAGAATTCGTAACCTCTGCTGCTTCATTTCAAATTTAGACAGGCCTCACAAGAAAGATGATTCCTAGGACATGTCAAAATCCCTATGAACACTCACTTTTGTGAGAAAAAAACTTCATATTATGGAGAAAGAACTAAAAAACCAAACTACCACTCAGCTGCCACAACCATAAGGCAGAAGACATGACTGTACATTTTTCACTGGCTCTGAGGTTATGTTGGTCAGGAAACTTCCAGAGAAATGCAGGCAGAAAAGGTTTCAGTGCTGAAGGGGTTACTTTTTATACAGTCCTTATATCAAAATGTGATTCACCAACAAAATAAAGGCAGTAAAGGTGAAGCTGCTTTCTTAAAATAGGAACTGATTGTGCCCCACACTCACTGCTCGATCACTGCCCAAATTCCCCATAGGCACAAAAACTTTCAGAACGAGTTATTTCACCTTCCAGGGGAAATTATATAATCTAAAATGGATTGTTACCCACATGGTTTTTGAACTTTGTTCCTTTGTTCTTACCAGGATAAATCCTGACTATTTTAAATTAATTCCCTCTCTGGCAACAATGATTAAGAGACAGGAGGGACTGGAAGGGTGAGGCAGGAAGGAAGCAGTGGGGTGTTTTTTAGTGTTCTAACTCCAAACCTGGTCTGGAAACTCTTGCTTGCTCTCCTCTGGCAGGTATTAGTAAAGAATTTTGCCTTTGGTTCCTTCTCAGAAATATCCCTGAGGAATTTATTCAAAATATTTGACATAGCTTGGAAAAAATCCCAGAATGCCCCTGAGCAGCAGAGGAGGCAACACAAGGTGGTAAATAACCTTGTGGATGCAAAAAGCAGAGGGTTCATGGTGTGTGGGGGGTCACACTTTCCCATCTATAACTATTCTTGTTTTTTTCCAAGAAAAGAACAGTGCAAACCCACTTCTTTTGGATAGACTTTAACAGCAGGGATGTGCTGGGACAAGCCCAACTCCCTGAGCTGACACCAGCTCGAGAGGGGGAAACACCTGCAGTCACATCACAGGGCACAAGGTTCACCAATTCCAGAAGCAACCCATGTAAAAAGCTCACTTAAACAATCTGTAAAGAGATCTGAGATCCCTATCAAAGCTGCCTGCACAGCCAGAAGGGAATTCTGCTCATTCTTCTCTTCCCCTGCCTTCACCTTCCTCATCTATTAAAGTTCCTTTATCAAATCACTCCAGATTTTATTTTTTTTAACCTGGATCTCTGATGGATGTGGATGATGTTCTTTAAGTTGAATTATCTGTCCCCAGGCTGAATTTTCTCACCTTTTGTGAGAACATAACTGATGTCGTCAGGTAAGTTCTTATAACTTCTACAACAGTAGATGCTCTATGAACAAAAGGCAAACTTTTGCTTCTTGTCCTCTACAATTCACCCAAAGGAAGCGAGCATTGAGTAAAATCACATCACCCAAATAAACATGCATTAGGCAGGCAGTGAATATGAATTACATAGGCGGGTTCACATGAATTTTATTGCATAGAAGAGGTAACTTTTTGCCCTTTGGTGTGCTCTGTTTGTGGAGAGCTCCACCTCACACTCTGTGCACAATAAACTGAATCTCCTTCGTATCTTCAAGTTGGATTATCCATCCCCGGGCTGAATTTTCCCACTTTTTGTAAATCTAACTGATGTCATCAAACAACTCCTACAACGGAAGTTGCCAAATGACCAAAAGAACTTCCGTGTCCCACGATCGACACAGGCGACTTCATGTGAATTTTACTATATAAAAGAGGTAACTTTTCACCCGCTGGGCGGTTTGGCTTGCGGAAGCCTCCCCCGTGCGCTCTGCGCACAATAAACGATGTGTCCTTTCTCAGGCAGACTCTGTGTCCGTGATCAGACGGCTCGGAGCCCTCGGGGAGCCCTTAGGGAGCCCTCGGGGAGCCCTCACAACCCCCAGAGCGCGCCCAGCGCCGCCATCGCGGTGAGGGCGGAACCCACCTCCCCTCAGGCAGTCGTTGTATGACGTCATGCGCAGCGCGTGACGTCAGCGTCGCGCACGCGCACTACCCGTAACGGTCGCACGGCGCATCTCCAGCCAGCCCCGCCTTCACGAGGCGGGGTACGGGGGGCGCACAGGGACAATCCAGGCCCGTTCCGCGTTGCTGTACGGGAGCCCAAGGGGGACATGTCACTCCAATGGCGATCGTCATTGGTTGCCATGGCAGCGCGGGCCCGTGGCCGTGGGGAGCCTCCAGTGCCGCTGTCCCCTCACGGGGACCCCTCAGTGCCGTTATCCCGTCAAGGGGACCCCCGGTACTGCTGGAAAACATACCCCGTTTAAAAATTTTTGTATAGCTTTAGTCAAGGGGTTTTGTTTGCCTTTACCCTGGGAAAAAAAGGAATTTTAAATTTCTTTCCAGGGCATTGTTCCACCAGGTGGGGCCTGAGGAACTCAACACACCAACAGACTGCGAGTAGCCGAAAGATAAAGGGCATTAATGGAATATCAGTGGCCATCCACGAACATCCACCCCAGACTGTGCCTCTGGAAGAGGTGGAGACATCTGAAAATCTCCTCGGAAAAGAGTGATAAGAAAATCAAACAATGAAGATCTAATTCACATCCGAAGTGAAGAAATTCGGATCCAACAGGAGACCAAATACTAAGAACTAACCAATGAACACTGACTCAATTAGTTTCTATCAGTTTTGACTGTATAAAAGATCTGAAATTTTAGTAAAATCCGTGTGTCATGGAATGACACTCTCTGCACACCCGGCCTGTGTGTGAATGAGGTGATTTCTGTGGTACATCCTGGCCAAAACAACATTCTGGCCAGATAATAATGTAATGCCTTGACTCTCTAACTTTAAAAATGCTGTTGGAAGGTTTTTATTTTTCCCACAGTTTTGGTAACAATAGTGCCATCCCCTCATGGGGACCCTGAGTGCATCGTGGGGACCCCCAGTGTGGCTGTCCCCTCATGGGGATCCCTCATTGTCATTGTCCCCTCATGGGACCCCCAGTGTGGCTGTCCCCTCATTGCCATTGTCCCCTCATGGGACCCCCAGTGTGGCTGTCCCCTCATTGCCACTGTCCTGTCATGGGGACCCCAGTGTGGCTGTCCCCTCATTGCCATTGTCCCCTCATGGGACCCCCAGTGTGGCTGTCCCCTCATTGCCATTGTCCCCTCATGGAACCCCCAGTGTGGCTGTCCCCTCATGGGGATCCCTCATTGTCATTGTCCCCTCATGGGGACCCCAGTGTGGCTGTCCCCTCATGGGGATCCCTCATTGCCATTGTCCCCTCATGGGGACCCCAGTGTGGCTGTCCCCTCATTGCCATTGTCCCCTCATGGGAACTCCCAGTGTGGCTGTCCCCTCATTGCCATTGTCCCCTCATAGGAACTCCCAGTGTGGCTGTCCCCTCATTGCCATTGTCCCCTCATGGGACCCCCAGTGTGGCTGTCCCCTCATTGCCACTGTCCTGTCATGGGGACCCCAGTGTGGCTGTCCCCTCATTGCCATTGTCCCCTCATGGAACCCCCAGTGTGGCTGTCCCCTCATTGCCATTGTCCCCTCATGGGACCCCCAGTGCTTTTGCCCCTGACAAGGATCCCCCAGTGCCACCATCCCGTTTTGTGGTGGAACTAGGTGACCTCTAAGGTCACTTCAGCACAAATGAGTCTGTGATGGATTCTGTGATTCTGCAGTTGATTAGAGGACAATACCCAGAAGGGGAGATGCTACTGCAGCAGAAGCTGGTGAAATTTCCTGTATAAATATTGATGAATCCAGCAGGAGAAGTGCCTCAGGATCTGCCCAGCCAAACTGGGACATCCCCCATGGCTGCAGGTCCCTCCCCACCGCATCCACAGACCCACAAGGATGTGTCCAGTGGGATGTTCTTCATTACAGCCTTGCCAATGCACATGGAGGAATGCACCACTCAAAACCCATGGGTTTTACATCTTGACACCCCTTTGTTTCATGTCTTGGGCAGAGGCTTTTTGATTTATCTTAATCTCTTTCTTAAATTTGAGCCTAGTAAATAGCAGGCTTTTCACCATTGTCCTGTTGTCAGCAGCAGTGTCTGAAGATTTTGGTGATGATGCTTGGAGATGGTCTGGACAGGACAGGTTTAATTCCAGCTGCTGTCCTTTGTACAGTGTTATCATTGCTGGCATAATGTGAATTTGAAGGGTTTGAGGATTTTTTTTTCCTGCCCCACAAATGTTCCTATTCAGAGAAAACACAACCATAACATAAGAAATATAAAAATATTTTGGAAATGAACTGTGAAGTCTGCAAGACAAAGACTAAAAATCAACTACACCTTATCTCTCCTTTGCTTGCTTTCATGAAGAGTTTTGAGATAGGGACAAGCCTCATATATAAATTTCTACATTTCTCCCTTTGCACTGCTTGACAAAGGAAACAAGCTAGTTTCCTTTTCCTTTCTAGTGATGTTTCACATTATGGGACTACTTTTTTTACTTAATTCATTCATGCTGAATTAGAAGAGGTAATTTTCAGACATTAAATTTAAATTAAGTAATGATTGGTAGTAAAACCAGCTTGATCTCATTATAAATATGCCTTGACCTAAGTGAAAACAATTAGAAGATAAAATTATTGTTAAAAGTCTAAGTGTCTGATGTTACAGAACACACTGTACTGAGAGACAGTGACCAGATAATGAGATAGGTTTCTCAGACTGAAGAGGATTACACAAAATAAAGCAAAACTAATTTTTTAAGCAATCATCTCCTAAAACGGGGTCAGAAAATGTTGCCTCCCTTTGTGAGCAGTTACTAAAAGCAAGAAACTCCTTCCTGATAAGAAAATATTTAACAGGATTTCATAGGAGATATAAGCACACCAGAAGACATTTAGTTATAATTAGGAATGCACATTGATTTACTCTATTCAAACCACCAAGGGTTGATCAAGACTGTTCAAAATACTTGTTAAAATCACAGAGATTTCCTAAATATGTAGTTTCCCACATAATTTTGCATGAGAAGAGCAGGATCTGAGGTGGACACAACCATCCTTGTGATAAACCCAGCAGCCTTTCCGTGGTCTTTCACCAGTGTCAGGAGGCAAGGAGATGTTTGTGTTTCCAGGTTGGAGTTTGCTGCTGCTCCCTCAGGCGTGAGGATGATCTCAGTGAGGTCAGCCAGAACCAATCTGGATTGGTTTCAAAAGCCAGCACGAAGGAGGATGAAGTGTTCCTTCCAGGGAGATGAGGGGCAGCATGCCCCAGATCAGAGCACTGGTGCCTTGCTTTTGGCTGTTTGTTGTCTAACTGTAGGACTGGAAGCTTCCCTGCCAAGAGAGGCTGTGCAATCTCCATCTTTGGAGCTTTTCAAGACCCAACAGGAGTAATTACCCTGAGTAATCCACCTTGGTCTCACAACGGATGCTGCTTTTAGCAGGAGGTTGGACTACAGGACCCTTCAACCTGAGTTATTCTATTATTTTCATCCATTTTACACCTAACATCTTTGGCTTTCTTCAGGTGTCACATTGAGAGAAACTAGGCTTGAAAGTTCATTTGCATAAAGCATGGCCAGAAGAAAAGTTGTGAGTTTACCTGCTTTGTAGGACTGAGACAAATGACCCAGCCAGAAAGAAGTAAAAATCACTGTATGAGATGATAGCTCTGCAAAGAAAAATGATTAAAAGGCTGAGGAATTACAAGTCTTTTGAAATACATATCATAGGCCTATATGTGTTTGCAAAACAAACTGGAACTGCAAAATAACTACTGAGACACTTTTAAAGCACTAGAGCCTCCAGTGTCCTGCAGAACAAGGGCCAAGATGGCTTTTGGGCACAGCCTCCCCTGGCTGCAGGGTTATATATCGTACAGTCTGAGCTGCTCCTTCATGTCTCCTTCAGACATCTCTCCAAACGTGTCACTTTTTTCCTTCATCAGTCTGAAGATGGCAGCCAGCTGCTCTCTCTGAACCCTGTTGAGAAGAAAAGGAGAAGTAGGAATAGCCAGTCCAGGAGCGAGAACACCACTGTCAAATGAAACACAGAGCCAAAGGCAGGCCACAGTACAAACCTTACTGGCTGCAGGAAATCTGTCCGTGTGAGATAAGGCGGAGATAGCCTCTGGTTCTCCTTCCTCCCCCTTCCCATCTATCCCATCATCCTGCACGTCTCTCTGCAGCTCCCAAATGTGGAGATAAACCAGCCTGCTTTAACACTGGCTTTGGAGCTCCTTAGGGCTTATCTATGCTCAAACTTTCAAGATAACTTGGCATGTGGAATTTTATAAGACAAACATGTCCCAGTTTAGCAGACTCCATATTGAACCTGGATTAAGATCCAACAGCCCAGTGTGCTTTCCTTCTGTCGTGAGAGGATGTAGATACAGAGTAATTCAGGAATAGCTATTAAATTTTAAATGTATATCCTAACTTAAAACTGGAGAGGAGACTACCTCCCAGTGTGGACATGACTTTAATCAGCCATTGGAAGATAAGATCACAGATAGGAGTTTGCCTTGATTTGAGTTTGTCTGCCACGGTCCAGTGGTGAGATGGACTCAGGTAGCCAGTCCAGCAGTGAGGTGGTCAGAGGTGGTCAGAGGCTGACCAGTGGCCCACTTAGCTCAGATTTTTAACCCCAAGGCACTCCCATAGTAGATGATTAACACCCTTCTCCCCCTAACAGAAGATATCTTGATTTTTGTGTACCCTGAATCATTGTATATCCCGTGAAACTGGTATCTGTGAGAGGGCTTTATTTATAGGAGGACTTATACTGCTCATCACTGCTCAGGGATGGACTTATACTGCTCAGGGATACAGGAGGCTGGGCAGCACAGGAGTGCCATTTGTTTGCAGGCAGCTCATGAACTAATGTAACTCTACAAAATTCCCTTTTGGGGCAAGATGAATGTGCATGTGGCTCCAGGCAGGGCTGGCTGGGGGATGGAATGTTCCCACTGCCAGACTCCTACCTGATTGGGATCAGGCTGCTCTATTGCCTAGCACATCTCATTCCTGACTCTCCTGTGGGAGATGAAAAGAACTAATGGGGATGTGGTGCTTTGTGGCTCTAACAAGGCAGATGTAGTTCCTGTTATTTCAGGGCTCATTTTGTCCCTGCATGAATGTGAGGCCAGAACTCAGTGACAGCTCAGAGCACAGACCTGACACAATCCCAGCTCCTCCCACTTGTTCAGCACCCTTAGACCTCCCGTGGGTTAAAACACAGAATCTGGCTTTTACTCCCACATGGTCACGCTGTCAAGAGTCCTTTTCCCTGCCACAACCAGCTTCCCACACAGGACTTTAAACCATTCAATTAATCCATTTAAATGCACGCCACTGGATAACCTGGGGTAGTCTTCCTGCAAGGCCTGTGTGGATGAGCTATCAGCTGTTCCAGTAACAGGAGGAGTAGTAATAACTATTGACAGGCAAAACCAGGGCACAATCTTTGCTTGAAAGAAAGGAGATCATCAACACACCAGCAGCCACCACACCACAAACAAGATCAGAGGAAGACAGCCAGGAATGAGCAGAGGAACCTTCTTCCCCTGCTCCTGAGCTTCTGCTCTGCATTTTCCCCTCTCCTGGGCTAAGCCCCAGCAGAAGCAGGAACAGCAGCCTGTCCTTTCAGCACTGCTGAAGTAAACAGGGCAGGAAAAAAAGCAGATCCTGACTAAAGCAAGCTCATTTGCCAGTTCTTTTCTATTGCAATTAAAATGCAATTAAAATGGTCCTACAGCCAAACATACCCTGATAATGATCTTTCACTTATGGAAGGCTGGATTTGTCTTTTTCTTCTGTAATGTTTTGTGCTCACAGGAAGAGCATCCAGCTGCCCTTTCCAGACAAGAGGGAGGGAAGCAGGGTCATGAGTGATCAATATTTTATTTTAGATCACTGCTGGGCACCAGAGGGCATGTTGCCAGTCTGGTGTGGAGAAATTCAATACACAGTTTGGCCTCCTGTGTCTAAAGTGTATACCAGCTGGGAGTGCTCACACAGGTCTGCATCCCTCACTCCTTATTTCACAGACATCAGCACTGCTGAAACCTCTCCAAAGGCTCATTTCCTTGTCTCCAAAATCAGGATCACAGACCATATTCACTCTCTTTTTTTGAAACACAACATCAATGCATTTTGGCTCTCCCCTCAACTTTAAATATCATGACTGTGCATTTGGAAAATAGAAAAATGAGCTGTTACTGCTGTTACTTCTTTGCACTACATAATCTACTACAAAGGGACACCAAAACAAAGATAAAGAGAGAAAAGAGCCTGGGAAGGAAGAATAAGGCACCACAAACATGAAACAGTCTTTGAAGAGGAGCTTCTCCTATCAGAGGGGACCATGCCAAACAACCTTGTAGTGCTTCAGCTTGGTTTAGTTTGGTTTTTTTTTTTTTGATGAGTTGAGATCAAACATACTCCATTCACAAATAAAACCATTCTCTCCTCATAAATGCTGTCCTCAAGATTACTTGGGTTCAGGAGGTCAAACAGAATTTTACTTATTGCTAACAAAATAGATTAATTAAGGATTTTCAAAGCAGCCTAATTCTTCTTCACAGGCAATTATATTTGCATACTTAGCTCTCTTAGGCTCTTTTTAGACATTTCAGTCCAGGACTTTTACAGTTGGCTGGAGGTTTGGGGCAGTGAGCCACAGGTATGTTAGAGATCTGGGGTTTAGGAACTGCTAAGCACCACGAGTGTCCACAGCAGCTGAAATCCTGGGCAGAGCTCTGCATTGGGAATGTTGTTAATTGCTCTGCAGCCAAACAAGACCAGGATCCTGCTGCAACACTGCATTGCTTCAGCAGAAACAGGGGAATATCCCTGATTTTCCCTCTGATCGTTTATGGGAATATAATCATTTATGGGATAAAAGTCATAGGAGGGCAGAATGTACCTCTAACCTAAAATCCAGATTTTCAACACAAATCTCTTGAGGAAGAAGTTACAAGCTGCTGGAGGTAGGGAGAACAAGCACAAACCAAATAAACTATTCAAAGGTTTATTGGACCAAACAAAGGCAATTTTTACAGATTCAAGCCACTAGAATTATAGTCCTTTGTATAAGAGCCACCATCAGATACAAAACAAACAAAAACAAACAAAAGTAAAAAATACCCAGACAGCCATTTGAGTTGAAGAAAGAGTTTGACTTGCTGCCACTAGCAAAAAATCTGGACTTAACTACCGACTTTGCTGGATGTACATATTGCCATGTAACTTAAAACACAACGGATATAAGGCATTCTTTGCATAGTTGGGTGCTTGGGACACAGTCAGCCAGCCAGCACCGAGGGGAGACAGCGGCTGTGCCAGCGGGATGTTGAAGCAGAGGGTCCAGATGTGCCTAAATTCATATGCAAACCACTGAACACGCTTGCAGTTGTCGGCTGGGAAGGGGCAGCCCAGCCTCTTCTAAAGCTGAAGCCTCCTGCTGTTCTTAAAACGAGCCAGTTTATGAAAAATTTGCCAACCCCAGGCGCTGGAAAGGACAACTGTGTACAAGGTTTCAAGTATTGTCTGCATAGGAATTAAAAAGGAAAAAAAAAAAAAAGCAGCCTGTTGGGTTCCTGATATGTTTGCAGTGTTAGCCAAGAGGCAGTGACAGAGAAGCTTTGGAGGGCACATCCCCACCCAGCCTGGTGTTTCTACATCACTAAAGGACTTGGACCCTCTTCTCTCTCTCAAAAACGAGCTGGGTTTGATTTAAAACCAAGTATGTGACCAGCCAAATTCATCTGCTCTGTGTGACAGAGCTGAGGGGCAACGCTGAGCTCTGGCTCCCATGGACCAGCAAGAGAAGAGGCCACTGGAACAGCAAGCAGGCAGAGGAACGGGGAGTGTGCCTCTCCCAGGACCTCCACTGTCTCATCCTGAGCCAGAGGGAACCCCTGATGCCATAGCTGCCTCCTTGGGTCTCTCCTCTTGGGAACTGGAGTAGGGAAATGTGAGGATGCAGATAATAACAGTAGCCAAAGTGTGGTCTCTTCACTACAAGTGGAACAGCTAAACTATAAAACTTTGTCACTTCTTGAGTCTCCTGTCTACCTAAAGAATCAGCTCTCTGCTAAAATAACTACAGAAGCAAGATTTGAGTCAGCCCAGCCATTGTCTGCCATCCCTCACATGGACCCCACTTTATTCCTCCATCCCTCAGAGTGAAGCAGCTTTGGACAACATTGCAAATCACAGGCAGTTACCACCTCCCAGCAATAAAGAGGAGTTTGGCCCCAGGACAAAACAACTTGAGATTCTGGTACAAGGTCCCAGCTGGTCTGAGAGCAGAGCTATGGTTTGCTCACCCCAGGAAAGGAACAACATGGATTTCATGGCCTAATATATGTAGCAAACACAACTAATAGATTTGTTGCATATTTAGTGTTCACTTTGGGTTTTGTTTGGGGGAGAGGGAGGAAGGTTCTTCCCAGTCCCCCAAACACAACTCAAATCACTGCTTGGGCCCAGCCCCCATCTGTGGAGCCACACAACAGGATATCCTCAAACTTGAGTGGAGTTTTTGAAGAACTCAACTTCAGACCAAGAGGGGATCCCAAGTTTTGAGGGTTTATGGATTTCTCTTATGGGTGTGTTTGGTTGGTTTTGGTATTTCTCTCAAGCCTTTAATGATGCCAAGGGATGCCTTTAGGAGGAGGCTAGGGACAACTTCATATAGTCTTCAGGTCTGCAAAGAGAAACAGGGAGAGAAATCATTTCAGTCATTTCACCCCTCAGGCTGGTTCATTATTATTCACATAAACGAGCAGGGAGAGCCCTCGGTGTGTGTGTGTGCTGGAGGAAGGCAAGGCAGCTTCCCCCTCAGGGCAGGACAAGCTGCTGCTTGCAAACCTCATGCCTGTAAGAAGGACTTTGCTTCATCAACTGCAGCAGGATGGTCAAAACCCAATCGGAAGTGCAAATCCTCTTGTCTGGCACTGAGCTAAGTTACAACCCTTCTGAGCTACTGATAAGAACTGGAGAAACCAAACTAATTAACTCCGGGGTTTACTGCCTCACTGTCCTGTGCAGAGCCTCCTAGGGCTGCTGGCACCCTTGACCAGCCCAGATTCCTCTTCCCACCTGCAGCCTGATGAGCCAGGAACAAGTGCTGATTTCACAGGGTAGTGTGCCTGAACTGCTTGACCTTTTGCAGTCTTTCTACAGATTCTGTTCAAGGGAAGGAGGTAAAATCCCCAGACTCGCTGCAGGTCACTTCCTTCTGATGGGAAGTTCTCCCAGTGTCCCAGGGAAGGAGGCTGAGGTGTGTTTAATGTGTGGGGACATCCAGGCACTCCCTCCACATCTTGTTAGCAGAGCCAGGTCTAAAAAAATATGGCCCCTTGTTCTCAGCTGAAATCTTCCAGACATTCTGCCCTTACTGCCCCAGCATCTCTCCAGGGTGAACCATCCACATCAGGAAACACCCAGCAGAGGCTCGACAGCTGCCCATGGACACAGAGACCTGCACTGGGGCAGAGGGAAGCTACAAAACACTCATCATCTACCCTAAAAACACATACAGACACAGCCCAGCCTCATTCCTCCTGGATTCAATAAGGTTCACAGTCCATAACATCTGAGCCACATTTGGATATCCCCTACTCCTGCCAGCCGTGGCGTGAGGGTGAGAAACAGCCTCATTTCTTCCTCGCTCTTCTGCAAAACCTTGCCTTGTCCAGCAGCAGCTGGTGACCCGGATCCCGGATGGGAGATGCTGGGGGAAGCATCACATGGGACTGGAGTTACTGGAGCAACACTGCTGAGGCTCAGTGGCTGTCCCATCAGGACAAAGAAAGGAAATTTTCCGGAGTGGATAATCGTTCTGCGGGATTCACGGTGCTGAGGAGCGGATCATCCCACTCAAGTCACACAAGCATAATCAGATTTCACGTGTGAGGGCATAAGCTCGTTGCCATGGGGGCCCAAGAGGGGAGGCCCCCTCCAGCGTGCTGCGGTTGGAGTGGGGAGGGATGTGGGATGTCAGAGGGGGTGGATGAGTCCCTCACAAGGATATTCATCTCCACAGGGCCAGGCTGACAGCTGGGGTGGGAAGATCTCAAAACCAGCATGACTCTAATGGAGGATGTACATCAGAGCCAGAAATTCCCATCTGCACAACAGGGATACCCTTTTCTGGTCCTAGAGCAAGCTGTGAGGGGAATTGGACTAAAGAGCATGAGGCAGTCCCTCTCTGGGACGCTGGGGCCATATAACCCCCCAGGCTGAGAAGCTCTGGCATTTCAGCCATGGAACCTGAAAGTCTTAATTAGCTTGAATTGGAGGCCCAGAGATTTGAGGCATTTCTTATCCTTGACTTTTCCCCCCTCTCCACTCTCCTTGGATCAGCATGTTTGCCCCCAGCAGCTCATCAATCGTACCAGGTTAGGGTCATCCTTTGCCAGAAGCTGTATCCTTTCTTCAGATAAAGATTATCCAGATATCTCTGTTCTTGCCCAAGCCAATGGCCAAGTCACTGAATTGTGTGATTTGTCAGCTGGACATGGTTCTGTGCAAGGAAAAGCTGGAGAACAAAGAGCCCAGACAAAAGCAGGTCCTGGAATATGAGGGCAGCTCAGGGACTGAAGGTCTTAAAGAAGCATGGAGACTACATGTCCTTCTGGTGGTCTCAGGAGCATTCCCTTTGCTCCAGCTCACCCACAGCACTGATCCAAGGCTTTTTACTTTTGAGAGAAGACAACACCTCAGCTCTGAAAACCAGGGGTTACTGGTGGCATTCCCATGTGCATCTGTCTCTCATGTGTGCAAAAATCCACAGCAAGTCAGGAAATCTGTGGCCCATTCAAAGACTTTCAGCTTTCCAGAGGAGTCCTGACTTATTCTAAGGAGAGCCCAGAGCATCCTACTGTTACTGTTACTACTTGTGCTGTTTTCAGGAATAGTTTCACTCAAAAAGATAATTTTCAGGAGCACAGAGCATTCCCAGCTCCTTTCCCTGGCTCAGGACCTTGTCAGGACCATCAGTCCTCTGTTCTGAAATTCTGGCAAGGAAGGTGGACAACAACCTGGCTCCAGACTCTTCTCAGTCCAAACTAGTATTGACCCTTGAGGATGAAGAGCAGGGAATAAAAGCCTTTAATGCTGGGCAGACCTGGCAATAGGTGGTCGAGATCTCCCCAAGAAGTTCCCTCCCATCTCACTGCTGGAGATGGTCCCATCACCACTACCCTGTTCCTTTACCATGGGGACAGCTAACACCTCATTTCTGGTGGTGAATATAACCCACTCTTGAGGTATTGCAGGAAGAATATGAGGAATGACACACTAAATCTAAGACTTCGTGGTGATCCCAAAAGTGTGAGTCAGTTGCTTCAGCCAATCAGCAAAACACATAGAGGACTTAAATGCAGAACAGGGAGACAGTGCTTACAAAAGAGAAAAGGGATTGAGTGAAAGGCACCAAAAGGAGCTTCATCAATACAAATCTGAAATTCCTCCACTGGGACAGAGAAGTTGAAAGGTGCACTGGGCTTTGGGAAATACCTACTGTGCCTCGAGGCTGCCAGAAGCAGTGTGACCAGGGAGCACAAGTCTCATTGGCTTTAGGACAGGGGCTGGTGAGGAGTCAGTGGGATCAGGGGCTGTATCACCCCCAGCAGACTTTGACCACAACTGTTTTGAGGCAGAAGATTCCCACATTTTCCAGCCAGAGCAGGAACAGCTGAAAAGGCCAGAGCACAGCCAGGAAAGTGGCTTGGGCTCCTGACCAGCTCATCCATCAGTCGTATGCCCATTCCCTTGCAACACTCCTGGCCACCCCAGCCAACACCACAGCAGTGGGAAAAGCCACAGACAGGCTGGGCTGTGCTTTCCTCCATCACTCAATGTTTGTTCTCCAGCTCACTGAACACTAGTTTGCTCCCAGCCTGGTGAGATGCCCCAATTCCCTGGATCCCTGGGTCTCTCCCAGCTGCAGGGGAGCCCAGGACAGGCAGAGCAGGGCTCCCAGGGAGTTAGCAGGCAGAGAACAGCCAGCTGCCCATGCTGCGCAAGGTTAAGCAGAAGCAGATGAAGACAAATCATGAGCGCTGGGTGAGGGAGACACAGAGAAGCAGCCACAAGCCAGGACAATTCAGGACCTGAGCCAAAAAAAATCCCCAGGGGCTCAAGCAGAGTTGCTGTCTCAACTAAAATCTCATGCCAAAGCAGGGTCAGAAACTCACACCCTGCAAAGGCTACGGGGGAGTTTGCAAGGGTTTCCTCTCTGGGATGGGAGAGGAGGAGTTGGGAAGGGGCTTCCTGGCCTCCCCTTCCCTGGCTTTCTGAGGGAGGCATCCTGAGATTCTCTGTTTTTAAAGCTTTTGGGGATTCGTGACTCAATCATGACTATAAATAGGGCCAGGGCTCCAGTCCACTGACATCTCATAGGTCAGAGGACGTTTTCCCCGGAGATATGGAGGCAGGGAACAGCACCAGGCCACCAGCAGACTTCCTCCTCATCTGAGTGGAGTTGGGCACCTACAGAGTGAGCATGAGGGGAAGCTCAGCAGGGATCCCCAAACATAAAGTGCCCTTTACTACAAGAGGCAGGTGGGAAGCAAACACACCTCATGCCCTGGGAGTTTGGCAGCTGGAAGCAACCTTGCCCATGGCTGGTGCCATCCCCGTGGCTGGTGGCTGCAGTAAAGCAGTGGCCACCCTGCCCTGCAGAGTGCCATGGCCCTGGGCTCTGCAGCCCTTGCTGCTACTCCTCCTCCCTCAGCCCAGGATGACTATCGTGCTGCAGAAGATGAGAAGCAAACAAACAATAACCTCCCCCAGCCAAATCCCAAACTTACCAGCTTCCCTCATCCAAAAGAAGCACCATGCTGGACAGGACAGGACAGGACAGGACAGGACAGGACAGGACAGGACAGGACAGGACAGCAAAGCCACTGGGTGGGGGAAGGTTAGCAGAAGAGAGGGAGTTTCCATGCTGTACAGGGAGGGGAGCGAGCAGGCAGGCCAGGGTTATGTGATGGCAATGCAGGGGGTGGACAGGGACAGATGCCAATGGACAGCTCTTCCAAAATGCAACCTCCCCTAGCCCTGTCCACCCACCTATTTTTGGATGGCTACTAGTGGAGATGTTTGAAATAGGTCAAGGTCTGTCAACACAGTCATTAAACCTCTGCAGCTGCTTGCTGCCCTTGTGTGCTCCAGAGCTGTCATCACCAGCATTGTCTCATTTAAAATTCAGTCTTCAGCATGGCTGTCCCTCAAGCCACAGCTGCATCCCACTTTCATTCAGGATGCCTTGTAGAGCAGGGGAAAGTCTCTGCTCTCTGACATTCCCTAGAACCAAGGTCTACCTTGCCTTGCTGAAATTCCAGGGTCCAAGCCCAGTTTATTTCAGTGTCCCATAACCAAGAGGCACTCTGAACCCAGCTGGAAAGGAGGCAGGTTTCCATTGCTAAATTACCACTAAGAAAAGGGTTGAGCTTGATATTTACAACCATCCAATTCCCCTTGCATGAACTCCAAGTTGCCGTTGAGCCCTAGGCTTAAACACAGTCTGTATTCAAACAGTGTCACCTCAACCCATCCGTGGCTGGCCAGGAGGTGAGAGGAGAGGGTTGAGAGGCAAGGAGGAGAGTTTGCTCCTTGAAAGGGTCACCTGGCTGTGGGAACTGAGCCCATTAGCCAGGGAAACTGGACAGCTATGCTATTTTTGCTGCACTCTTTGAGAGGCTGACAGTGGTCTGGGGGATCTCCTGCTCCATCCAGGAGGGCCCCTGCCAAGAGCAGTTTGGTGCCATTCATCAGACCCTGATCTATGGGTCTGCCATGGGACAGCATCTGCCTCTTCAGCCCCACCTCTTCCTCAATCCCAGAGAGAGAACAGAGAGGAGAGACCTTTCTAGAGCCTGTCAGATGGGATCTGGTCTCCTTTCTCCCACCAACACACCTAGCCAAGAGTGACAAGGAGAGAGCACAGACAGCTCAACCCCTTGACAGCACTGAGGCCAACCAAGGCTTGGCTGGGACCTGTTTTGCCTCATGGAAAGAGAGAACTGAAAGCAGAGCCCCAGGAGAGCCATTTCTCCTATGGTATTCTCTTTTATTAGGAGTGGAACCTTGCTGCAGCTGTCAACACTCAGCAGAGTCCCGAGCATAGTAATTTCTAACAGAAAAAAATCCCCACTAACTTCTTTCAACCTTAAGGGAGGTTTGAAGAGCATCTGGCAGAGACCAACCCAAGCCATCCACGAGTGCAGGCACACTGGGGAGCTCTTCCTCCCTCCTCCACAGGAGCTGCCCAGCCAGGACAACAACACCTCTCAGGCAGCCTGGCCGTGTCCCACACCCACACACCTCAGCCCTGTCTGAGCAGGGGCAGCTGCATCACCACCACTCACGTTTCCTGAGCTACAGCTTTGCACCGTAGCAACAGATGGCCAAAAGCCTCAGGTGCAGAAGACAAGGATTTGGGAATAAGCTGTGCTGACTGGACCAAGGGCTGCATCCTTCCCCTGCACTCTTCCCCTTCCTGCCCAGACTGTTTTTTCTCCCCCAGGGGGGTCAAAGGCTGCGTGCTTCTGTTCCAGGACTGGTGACCCACCAGGTGTGATCAAACACAGCCACCACCCCAGCAGATGTATCTGCCAACAGGATTTACTGTCCTCCTCCCTCACTGAGAACTCTAATTTTTAAGGCTGAATTCACCAGAAGCAGGAAGTTGCATCACTCAGTGAAGGTCACATTCCTTCCCTCTTTAGTCCAGATTTAGCATCAGTTGGAAGCCACAAGACTCTAGTGAATTGTAGGCAGGACAACCACAGCTTCTGCAGGGATGCAGGTTAGAACAGAAGTGGGTTTTTTTGCTTAAATAACCAAATCTATTGCATGCCTGTACTCTCCCATCTGAAGTCCTTCAGATCCTCCTGGAACAGGCAAGAAATATTTTCAATGGCATCTCCAAAATCACAGAGTCCCAAAATTCAAACTTATGAGCTACACAACAAATAGCCTCTGAGGACCAACTTGCATTTTTGGGATGTTTCTTACCAGCTGCTTCACATGGGAACCTGTTGGTCCATGGGAAAGCTGGAGGAGTCACAGGGCTAAAAGTCACTAAACTAAACCTGTCTCAGTTTTGGTAACACACGTCAGGACTAACCACCCACTCTGCAGCAGCCCCAGTTTTCCAAATCAGTGCAAAGAAGTGGCTGTAGGATGTCCAGCTTCAGGCATCCAAGATGGAAGAGGTGAGCATCCAAATGTGAGAGGCCCCACTTGCCCTGTGGTGCTCATGGACGGTGAGATGGAGGCAGAGGGGAGTGGACTCATTAATCTGTTATGAGGAGGGAAGGGGAGGCAGGTGGGGAGGGAGGTGGGACAGGCAACCAACTGCAGCTCAAAACAACCCAAAAACAAAATAACCCAAGACACGAGCAGGTGTTATCAGTGGTACCGCTACCTCTAAGCAACAGCGTGTCCTTACCAAAAAGATTTGCAAGAATGTTTGTGGCCGAGGACCTAAGGTACTCGCTACAGAGATGTGAGATCAGAGGTCAGCTCAATCCTGCAACATAAAGGTGGCAAACCCGGGTCACAGCAGGTCAGCAGCACGCTCGGGGCTCATGGAAAGGGGGAGAGGGGTGGAAGGGCGAGGAGAAGGATGCAGGACAAGGCTGAGGCAGCCTGTGCTCAGCTCTCCCAGCTTACCTGGCAGCAGCCCTGCCCCCTTGCACCACCTGCGAGGCCTGCAATGAAAAGCTGCTGATGCCGCAGTGAAGATTTGAGGGGGGGAAAAGTAAGCCAGCAACAAAGCAAGACAAAAAAAAAAAAAAAAAATTCACAAAGCTGCCTTAAAGAAATGAACAACACAAATACGGAAGAGAAGAAAATAAAGGAGCAGTAGGAAAAACACGTCCGCCAGTGGCCCTCAGTGGGGAAAGCTGCTGAGAGGGACACGAAGCCCAGGCACTGTCCATCAGTTCTGAGTGCACTGTCCTGCCCTGGGACTGCCCCAGACAGACAAGAGCAGCGGTGCCTGAGCGGTGCCATGTGCCCAGGCAGGTCCATCACCCCCTGGAGCCTGTTCTACAGTCCTGAGTACAAAACCCCCATCCCACTGCTCTCCCTGGGCAATGTCCCCTCAGAGTCCCCAGGTGATGACAAGGGCATTTTTTGCCACACAGGAACCAGCCCAAGGCCCTGAAGGACTCCTGTCCCTGAAAACCCAAGCAGTGATTGCTCAGCTGATTTAGATGGAGCTGCTGGTGCAAAGGGTTTGAATTTGCCAGCTGCAGGTAGATTTTTGCATTGGTGTTTAGCAGGACCCTGAAGAGCAAATCCCATCTAGCCCCAGGGGTGTCCCTGACATTCACTTGGTTCATCCCCCTCCACCCTCCCCAAGTGAAAAATACAGTGACACTCACAGCCCTGTCAGCAGTTTACAAGGTGGGGGCTTCAGGCCCAGAAAGGATACATGGAAAAGAAGAAAGCAAACATTTTTTCCTGACGCCACCAATGCAGAATCAAGCCCGTGCCAGAGGAAACCAGAGCTCATTTTTGTTGCTGACCCCAGAGCAGGGCAGGTCTCTGGATTTACTCTGCCTACCACAGTGCCCTGCTCACCTCACACAGATAAACCTCAGCCAGCCCAGCTGGTGGCATCACAAAGATGCTGCCCAAGAGCCTCAAGGCAAGGTTTGCCAGCAGGAGATGCCTGAGCCAGGGGTCAGGTGTGGTCCCCCCATCCCTGCCTTCCTTCCTGCACTCAAGTTTCTGCTTGGTTCCCTACACTAGGCCAGCTGTGGTGGTACTTAGACCGTGATTTGACAGGCAAGGCATGACAAATGCCCCTAAATCACTCTCTGCAAACCTCTGGGTGGAGAACTGGGTCCTACAGCTCTTGGGACAGCAGTGGAGAGAATACCATCCCCCAGGCTTGTTGAGCCACCACTGGGAAATCGGTTCCTTGGAACTCACCCTCAGGGAAGGGGTGTGAGCTGCAGACACGTGTAAGGGAGCAGCCTGCAGCAGAGCCCTCAGCTGTGGGGTTATTCCTTGTGTAGGCTGGGGAATCTAACTTGTTTTAAGTGACAGGACAGGTTTGACCTTTCTTCATGCAGGGCTCAGGGGGATACCTCAGCAAGAAGTGCAAGATGGGCAATTCTCCATCTCCACCAGGCCCACTGCTTGGCAAAACCCCACCACGTCCAGCTGAGGAGACGGCCCTGGGGAAGGACACTTCAGTGTCAGCCCCATCTCAGCGAGCTCTAGAACCTCTCACTCCCTCACCCGGCCCCAGTGTTTCTGAGCTCTGCCCATGCCCTTCGTTGGGACACCATCCACAGGGCCAAGGGTGGGGAAGTAGCCAAAGATCAGGCCCTCAACAGATACACATCAGCACAGAACTAATGGGATCAGGGCAAATACACCAGCTGCATCAGCTGGAAAATTTGGTCTAAACATCCAGAGGATCTCCAAAGGTATTTAGGGGCACAGTGCCTCCATCCCCTAAATCAGTGTGACTTTATTTGTTCTCATGTCTTCCTGGGTGGGAGAGGCCTGGAACTCCAGAGCAATGAGGGCAGTGTGGGGAGAGAGAGGTCTGAGCACACCCAGCTTGCTCCAAGGGCATGTCAGCCAGGTGGGCTTGGGCAAAAAGAAAAAGAAAGCTCAACTTACCTTTGTTCTTCCTCTAGTTCTTCTTTGGACATCATTGACTTGTACTGGTTTCCCCTTAGCTTTCCAGGACTGTATTTGAAAGAAAACGTCTCATCTGCAGCTGGAGAGGGGAGACAAAAAAAGAGCAAGAGATCTGTGAACCAGAGACCTCTCGAGAGGCACAACCCACAGCAGTGGGGCTGTTCCCTTGGGGTGCTCTCTGACCTCTGCTCCTGCACCCCAAATGTTCTGGCCACCCCAGCACATTTCCTGAGTCAGCTGCAGTCTCCAGAAAGGCTGGGCACTGTCAGGGAGGCAGTGTGGATCTCAGAGGAGGGCCCAGGTGCTGCTGGCCAGAGGATGGCAGGAGCCTGGCCACAGCCAGCACTGGAAGCAGAGAGGACTGCAGTGAGGGAGCAGCCTGCTGGAAGCAGATCCAAGTAAATCCCACAGCACAGGAACCATATGCCATTGTTCTCCCTGGATTCAAAGCTTTGCAGACCCATCTTGGCTTATCAAGACATGCTAATCCTGCCCTGATTAACTCACAGCATTTTCCACTTCCCCTCTCCAGACTTGCATTCCTTCTCTCCCTCCCTCCCCTAGTCCAGGGGCCCTTTCCCAAGCTTGGGGCTCATGGATGCTGCCACAAGCAGAGCTGTCCCAGGCCACACAGGCCTGCAGCTCTCCTGCAGCCCTTGACAAAGCTTGTGAAAAGAAGATGCCCCATCACAAATCCCAGGGCTGCAAACAGCACTGAGCCAAGGCAGCCTCAGGAGCACCAACACAGTCCCTCTGTCACCAGCCCTGAGGAGGAAACCAAGGTCTCCTTCTCCTGGGTGCTCTCCCACCCGGCTCACCAGCCTCAGCCCTGTGCTAATTAGAGCACCAAAGCTCAGAGTCTGAGCCAAAGCCGATCCTTTTCCAATCGGATTTTGTTCGAGCACTATTTGCTTTTAAAAACCTCTCTTGTGCTTTATCTTCCTACAGATGGGAGAAAACAACAGGAGGGGAGGTCAATCCAAAAGGCAGCCCAGGAGGATCTGCTTCCTTGTGGGTTATCCATGGGCTGCTTATCTGAGAGCCTTTATCTCCCAAGGACTGCAGGACTTGGCTGCTTCACGTCCAGCCATCCAGCACTGTGGTTTCCACACTCCCAGAAACGTCTGCTGCTTCCCCCGACCCTCAGAGCCCTGGGGATGCCTCCAAGGGGTGCACAAAAGGAAAATGTTCGTTGATTTTCTGCATGGCCCTGAAAAATTGCCCATTATCCACAAAGCAGTACCCAGGATGACACCAACCAGCAGCAGCAGGACCCCTAAAGGGGTGAAACTCCCATGGTAGGAGAGAAAGCCCCAACTTGTACACAGCACATGGACACATCCTCTGTCCCCAGGAGCACAGGAAGCCCCTTCCCATACTCTCCACTGCTACTGTGGCCATATTCCTGATTGTCTCTCCTCCTCCACCTGCCCAAATGAAAAAACCCTCACAGCCCCTCCCCTCCCTTCCTCAAATGCAGGATTCAGCACCAGCTTCCCTCTGTTTTCCAATCAATACTGCCCTTAAGGATTTTTCTCCTTGTGTCCAATACCTGGATTTTGGAATTTCTCCAACCCCAAGCTCGTGTCCACATTCAGCTGCTGCCAGACCTTGGGGACCCCATTGTAAAAGGCAAGTCAGAGCCTGATTTTGTCAGTGGGGAAACCAGAGATGTCAGAAACAAGCACAGCAAGGCTTCACTGGAGTCACCATGCCTGGAACAATGGGAGTGGGATGGGAATTTCACAGAGAACTCCCCCCTGCTCATACTCACATTTCCTCACTTCTTTACATCTCCAGGTTCCTGATCTTGAGAAGTTTCCCTGGGAAGTCCTGGTGGGTTACTGCTCAATTACTGCTCTGGAGTGTTTCTCTTATCCCTAAATGCCGTTGGGGCTCCCAGGAGACGCAAACCCTTTATCCATCTTCATCACAAATGTCTGAACACAAGCAGCCCAAAGCTCTGGTCTGCAGCCCCAAACATTCAGCTTGGCCAGACTCCACTTCCCTTGGTGGGAAATCCTCCCCAGGGGCAAACAAACAAACAAACCTGGCCAGCTGGAAACAAGTGGTAATGCTGCAGCTTATCAGCACTTTGGGTGACCATAAAAGTGCATGGAAAGAAAATTCAGCTGCCTGCTGCTTTGGGAGATATTAGGAGAAAGAAAAAAAAAATTAAAAAGAGGGTGTAACATCCTGTTCCTTATGCTGGTGCAGAGCAGTAGCTGTTCATTACCTTTGTAAAGCTCGACTGATTTCAAGGACAATTAAGATTGTTTCCCTCAAGTGGTTTTCTGCCAAATCAAGTGAGATTTGGGATTTAGATTGGCCCAAAAAAGAGCAGTTTAGTTGCCACCTCACCAGAAAATAATAAGGGAGGAGGGAGGCAAGGAGGGTCCCCATCTCCGTTCCTACACGGTGTGATTAAAAAAAGGAGACAGTGTGTGGCTTTGGAAACCTCTGGCTGTTTTTGAGCTCAGGAACTTTCTTTGCAGATTGAAAACAAACTTCAGGAAACACACAGAAAATGGGAGGCTGGGTTTTCATGTAGACAGGGAAAACACTTCAGGAATAGGAGGTGACCTACTTACTGAGAGCCTCCATGAGTTCATATTAAAGAAAACATTTGTCTTTCATCTCTCTGTCCTTGCATTGCCAGTGCTGTGACCCTGAGCTGGCAGAGTGAGAGCAGCCCCAAGAGAGCACCTCGCCTCTGAACATGCTTGCTCTGGCGTGATCCACATGGTATCCCTGCCAGCTCCCTGCCCAAAGTGATGGTTTTGGTCACAGGGCAGCATCCCAGGCTGGTGACAGATGCCTGCAGGGTCCCCACATGCCCATGGGGAATCTCTGCTCATGGGTTGAGTGGGGCCAGGACATGCAGGAGACAGTGCAGGAGGAGCAGGGCTGATCCCAGGGCACTGCTGGTGTTCCCAGCTGTGTTTCACTGTCTCCTCATCAGCCTGGGCCATCACTTTGCCCAGCCCTACTATAAAATACTTCAGAAATTATGTGAATAATTCAGGAGAGGAGCTAGGGGCTGCCTGCAGGAGGTGCTTAGGGAGGACACAGTGGACTCACAGCCAGGGGCCATCACCTTCTCCCAGTCCCTCTGGAGCAATGCCTTGCAGTGCCAGGGCAGCCCTGAACACAGAGCTGAGCCCACAGAAGCACACTGGCAGAGCATCTATTTGGCAGGATACACCCATCAGTCCTCAAACCAGACCTCCCACAGCCCCCATGGTGACATCCCCAGCCACCAGTGCTGTGAGGAATCCTAAGGGGTGGAACGGGTGTATTTTGGGAACCCCGTCTCCAGAGGCGCTTCCCCCGCCCTGCAGGAATGGCACTGGGATTAAAATTTGATTCTCTGTGGCATTAGGCATAATCCTCCTGAGCTGGGGGATTGCCACACAGCACCTTCAAACAGGCAGGCAGAAAGTGGGGCAGGGAAGGGAGAACACCCCGAGGCCTCCTGCTGCTCCAGCCACCCAAGCCAGGACTTCTGGTCCATCCCAGCCCCTCCAGGGCTGCTCAGGAGAGCAGGGTCCCCTTCAGACACGCATTCCACACAGCACCATCTGTTTCATTTTCTTAGGAGTGCAGCAGTTGTCACCCCAATTAGTCAATTAATCATTTTCCAATCAACTAATTGGCTAATCAGTTAAATGTGGCTCTGACTAAAGCTCCTGGAGATTGTCCTGGATGCAGCAAGGAGCTTTTGAAGCAGCTGCATCACAAAGCTACCCCATGGCAAACAGCCCAAGGGCATCTGGGGAAGGGGTAGGAATTTCCTGGAGGAAGGAGACAATCCCCAAGCACTCAGGGCTCCAGACCTGTCCAGACCCTGCAGAGTTCTGGCTTGCTTGGCACTCACCATCCTCATCCTCCGGCTCTCTCACCACCAGCTTCTCATTTTCTGAGTCCACCTCTTCCTCCTGGAGGAGTTAAAAACAGAACAGCCATGAGGAGAAGGTGCTGTGCTGAATAACCCATGTTTGGCTGGGGCAGGGCTGGGATGCAGAGCCCAGAGATCCAGTGAGAGGGCTGGGCACCCCTTCCCTACTTCCTCCAAGGAACAGGACAAAAGGATGCTCACTAATGAGTGAGGTTTATTAGTCTGCTTTCCTCTCACTAGTCAGTCACAGTGATCTGGCCCACCCAAAGGCCGTGAAATGCAAGTGCCTCCCCATAATTGAAGAGATATTAAGGTTTTTAATAAGAGCCTTGTGCCTGAGCACCTTCCTCCCATCTGCACTCCTGCCACCTCTCCTGCCCAGGGACAGGCAGGGGACTGAGCCAAGAGCCTCAGGGACTTCTGTGTGCCCCCAGGCCAGGCTTGGACACTGTCCTGGCAGTAGGAAAAGGTGGATCCCCAGCCAAAGCCACCTTGCAGCCACGGGCCAAGCAGCTGCTCTGAAACACAGGGGCATTCACCAGTTGGGCCCAGGGGCTGAAGGCAGCACTGGGGGGTTGTACTGGGACCCCTCCAGGAGCCATCCAGAGCTGGTGTCTGGAGCACAGGTGGGAGCAGTAACAACAGGTTTTAGGGTTTTTTTTAAAGGGAAAGCAATTTTGGAAGTTTTGGGGTTCCTTTCTACAAAGTACAACAAACTTCATAAAGCCCAGATTCCTTATCCTGTGCAGAAACTCCAAGCAGAGAGAGAAGGGAGCACTCCAGCTCTGCAGATAAGACAAGGACACAGGGCAGAGCCCCTGTATGAGTGATTCCCTCCTGCACAGCCCTGTGCTCCTGCTGCAAACCCCTGTGAGCCAAACCCAGGAGTCACCAGCACCCTGGGGTGTCCTCCTGCAGCCTCCTGGCCCCGGGCATCCCATGGGCTGGCAAAAGGGCAAACCTGGCAGAGAGGGGAGGAGCAGGGAGGGAGGTTGCCAAGGCTCTCATTATCAAGGGACACATGGGAAAAGCTGGGGTGAAGGAGATCCAAGGGGAATGGTATTGAGCCAAGAAGGGCCATGCACAGAGTCGAGTGCTGGCTGTGCAGTGCAGAGCTTTGGAGCAGAGAACTGAGTTGGTTTGTCACTGGGGAGGAATGTGCATTATTCACAGCCCCTTGGCTTCCTCTGGCCACTCTGTTCCCCAGAAGGAGATGCCGCCCAGACCCCCACCTGCTGCAGCCATGGCTATTTTGGGCCACACTTCCAAACATGGGCACTTCCCACTGGACACTCGGACTTCCCCTGAGGATGGCTGGGGAGGCACCCAAAGGAGTGGCCTCAGGGAAGGGATACAGCTCTGGTGACTCAGCCACAAGCCAGGGCAGCAGTTCTCCATCACATCCATCTCTCCCTGTGAGCTGGGACATCCCCTGGGAGACCCAGCCCTCCAGAAGCTCCTTCCCTCCAAGGAAGGAGATTTTAGCCTCTTCCTTGCCTGGGCATGAAGGACTGAGCATTTAACAATGAGAACAAGCAGAAAATTTGGGTGGCAAACCTCCAAGGAAGGAAAATAGATCTGCTCCAACACAGAGGAAGAGAGACTTGATGGGAGCAGAGAGGGAACAGGCAGGGATGCCAGGCTGGGACACATTTTTTTTTCTTTTTTAAATAGGCTGAGTTATTAAGAGGCCACCCAACCCCATCAGGGGAGAACAGGCAAGCTTTGCCCCCCTCCCCATGGCCACTGCCACCCCAGGACAATGTGCCACCCATTCAGGGACACTGGCACACTGTGTGCCATGCCACCCTCCCTCCCACACACCTCTTCATGGCTGGAAAGTGCTGCGTGGCCACTCATGTCCTCTGCTTGTCCTGTGTGCCCAAGGCTGGATCCAGGTGAGGCACCCAGTGGTGGTATCTGGAAAAGGGAAAAAGCTTTGAGCACAAACACCCCTGGGCCCTCCCTGTGCTCAACCAACCTGCCCTGACAGCTTCAGCACACAGGGACAAATCCAGAGTGGCCAGGAGCCCACCCTGCCCTGAGCCTGTGCTGCCTCTGATCCATGACATGGCTGTGGAGTGAGGAACACCAGGGACCTCCAGGCCCAGCCCTGCAGCCAGGGTTTGGAGCTCACCAGCTGCTCTCTGTGGCAGCCCCAGCCCCTGGGATGGGACCAGAGCAAGGAGCCATCAGTGAGGGGAACAGGCTCTGCCAGCACCAGGCTGGGCTCTCGTGTGTCCTGGCAGGGCTCAGGCAGCTCCCCGGGATGCTGATGCAGCAGCTCAGGAGGAGCAGGGAGGGAGAGGACATGCTCAGTTTGTTAATGCTCTGCCAGCTGCCTTCTCCATCACAGGCAAATACCCCTTGGAAACCTCCCTATCCCATCCTGCAGTCCTGGGGCTGGGCCTTCCCAGCCCTCTCAGCCCCACAGCAGCTGTGGATGGCCTCGGGCCCCGTTCAGAGCCAGATTTCCCTGGCCAAAACCTTCACAGATGAAGCTTTCCCTGCTCTGCCTGGAGGGCTGTGGAGGAGGATATGTGTGGGCAGGGACACCGTGTCCCTTGGCCTTGCAGTGAAATACCAGAGCCTGGGCTGGCTGCAAATGCCAGCAATGACAAAGCCCCACCTGGAGCCTGGCTGTGCCTGCAGCCCCTGTGAGCCAGAGAGGAGGGGAGAGCCCTCTCTGCCTGAGCAGCCCCGAATTTCAGAGCTCTCAGCCCTGCCATGGCCAGTGGGTGCTGCTGTCCTGGCATCCTGCAGCCAAAGCAGGGAGAGGGAAGGCCTTGGGACAACACTGGGAGACTTGGACAGCAAAGAGGACACCACGGCACCCTTGGCACTGCTCTTCTGTAGGAAGCACAGCCCGGGGAAATGCAGAGAGAGTTTTGAGCAGCTGTGAGTGAGGAAGGAACAACTGGAGAAGAAAGGACCTGAGTGCTGTGTCCAGCAGCCCACAAATCAGCATCTCTCCGGTGCACACTGGCCACGAAAACCTCCCCGCAGGGAGAAGAAAAAAAAAAAAAAAAAAAAAAAAAAAAAAAGCGAGAAGCAGCACTGCAGGGAGCCGTGCATGTCATTATCCGGGAGCATCTGGAGGAGACTTGACACGGGCCGCTCCGACCAGCTGCTGCGGCAAACAAAGATCTCATTGCCGAGCCGGGGGGACGCGGTGAGCGGCAGCTGCCTGGCCCCGGGCACCGCAGGGCTGGGAACGCTCCCTGCCCGGACGGAGCCAGCCCGGCCTGCCCCGGTACGTCTGAATCACACCTGGGCACAGCTTGCCCGGGGCTCCGGAAAGGCCAGGGTTAAAAATCCAGCAAGTCATCCACGTTCAATAACAAGGCAGCGATCCATCTGCCTGGCGCTTGGCAGCTCTGCCCGCCGAGCCGGAGCGTTTGTTGGATCATCACAAACGTGCTGCTGCCCTTCAGCTCCATGGCCACGAGCGGGGCGCCCGCGCTGGCTCTGCCACCGGGGTTTGGACCAAAGCAGGGCGAGGACAAGGCTGCAGGGGCATTTTGGACACAGCCAGCACTGTGACAACCCTGCGTCTCCAGGGGAGGATGGCTCAGAGAGAGGAGCTTGGCATCGTGACCCCAAAATGCCCCCTCAAGGCTCTGCCACCCCTGAACCCTCCCCAGCCGATGGGAGATGGGAGCCAGGCTTCCCACTGCAGCATCATCTGGTTTTCAGCTCATTTCTGGCCATTTCCTCCCCACTTCCTCCAGCCCCGGGGCAAACCCCTCGGAGCAATGTGTTTTTTTCTCAGAAAGGAAAAGAGGAGATTTTGGGGGCGATGTGTCCCTCATCCTTTCTTCATGGACGGCCCTGGCATTTATGGGCAGGGTGGGGACAAATAAGTGTCCTGCTTCAGCTTCAGGAAAAGAGTAGATCTCAGGCTGCAAAGCAAGAGGAGAAAATTATCTTGGATTAAACCCCTGGGCCCTGTGTGTTGCCATTTATGGCTGCACTTTCTGCTCCAAGCCTGATGCAAGACATTGCAAGAAGGAAAGAAAGCAGACAGAGAGAGCCAGCCAGAAAGAGAAAAAGCCAGGAGAAAAGGGGAAGGGAGAAACCTTTGAAAAAAGACTAAATAATAATAATAATAATGTTGGGCAGAGTTTAGCAGAGCAAAGCAGCTGCTCTGTCAGCAGCTCCCCTTCACCCACTGCCGGAGCTCTCCATCTTCCCGCTGGCCAGAGAAGCAGCTGCACAACAAGAGTAGTTTTCCAGCCCTGGGATGGTCCTGCCAGCTCTGGTGTGCCAGGAGAGGATGTCCCTCATGTGGAGATGGCGTTTTGCAGGTCTGAGCCCCCCAAAGTGTGGGAGCATCTGTTCCTGCCACTTCCCCTCTCACTGCTATGGGCAAGGACAAGCCACAGAGTGGGCAGAGCATTTCTGAAGCTCCAGGACCATCCAGCCTTTAATGAGGGTCAGGCAGTGCCAGGGCTGGTGATGAGAACACTGGTGTGTCCCAGAGCTCAGCAGCCCCCATCCCTACAGGCACCATCACACCCCAGTGTGGCTCCTCCAGGGTCACATCAGCTGTCTCGTTCCTTTCTGCTACAGCCTCTGGAATGCCAACACCACACCAGGACACCCCTTGCTGCCCAGGTGAGCTGGATGCCATCCTTGGGAGCAGTGGCACCCAAAGCTGGTCCTCTCCTGGCAGCCCTTCACACAGGTGGACACTTCAGGAGGCACAGAGTCCTCGTGGCCTCTGCTCCAGCAGTTTTCTGGCTCTGGCACAGCTCCCAAGGCTTTACCCAGCCCACAGGGGCCTGGGCAGCAGCCCAACCTCCTCAGCCCGTGTAGGAAACACAACACAGACCCCAGTGCCTCAGTGCCCCACACCAGATGCCAGCACCAGCCCCATGGTTGGATTCAGGGCAGGCACAACACATGCACAGGCTCCCTGGGGGGTGACACACGTCCTGTCTCACTTCCCACTTTCCAGCCACTGCAAGAGATGATGCATTTGTCCCTGGCACAGACTGCTCCGGGTGAGAGCTGGGCACATCTGAGCAGTCAGGGATCTGGGTGGGGAGCCCTGCATTCCCTGGCAGTGCTGCTGCCAAGGCTGTGACGGGGGTAGCACATCACCACATCCCTCCCCAGTGCACCGTGGGACACTGGAGCTCCTGTCCCAGCCCGCTGTCTGTGCAGACACAGCCTGAACAGCTGCCAATTACAGCCAGACTTAATTAGACACTCTCTCCCCTCCAGCACAGGGAGGGCGAGCAGGAGGTATTAGAGGGGGAAATGATGACTTTTTAAACATAAAGAGGGCTCCTGGTGGGAGCTGGGTGCTTTGTGCTGCTGGTGTGTCCAGAGGCACAGGGAGCCCACAGGGGGCACAGATTGGGGTGGGGGAACAGGGAAAAAGCACCAGGAGCTTGGCAGAAGAGACAGATGAAGCCTTTGTGTCTCTGCTATGCAGGTGACAGCCCCACAGGCTGCCCTGCTCAGGCAGGGTTTGCCTGTCCCCTCTCCCCACTGTCACCCACTTGCCCCTGCTCTGTTTGAAGCCCTCAGCTGCAATTAACCCTTGGCAAACCGGCCAGGCTGCTGTGCCCTGGCACTGCCCACTCACCCTCCCCATCTCCAGAACGTTTTGGCCAGGGAGGCATCTCGGCCGTGGCTCTGGTCCAACACTGAAAACCCTGCCCGGTCCCTGCCACCTGCCACTTCCAGGACAGAAGGGCTCATTAGGGAATTGAAGTTTCTGACCGTTTCTCACAAGAACCACGCTCCACAGCCCCAGCGTCGCTGCCGTTCCCACCCAGCAGCTTTTCATTAGGGGATTGCTTTGACAGCACTGCCTCATCCATTAACGAGCTGGGGATGGGGATGAGAACAGACAACGACAGACTAATTAAGCTTTTTTTTTTTTTTTCAGTGATGGGAGCCAGCAGAGACAAGGGGAACTACCAGCAGTTAAGGGAAACAAGGACTCCTGGTCTCCTTTCCCTGCTCTGCCACTGGTTCCTTTTGTAGCCCTGAGCACGATGCTGCAATGAACTGGTCACTGCAGAGAAGGGAAGGGAGGCTTCAATTTCAGTGATTTTACCAGCCTTGCAGGAGATGGAAACAGGAGGGAGGCTGAGACATGCAGCTGCCCCAGCAGATCCCAGTTTGCACAGGCAGGGAGCAGGGAAGGAGAAGGCAGCGGGATGCAGGGCTCCAGCCCGTCATTAACACACCCAGGCTGCTCTCCCTGGGCGGGTTCATCCATCAGCATTTTGGTCGAGTGGTTAATGGCTGCGGGCAATGCGAGCCAGCCTGGCACTGTGCGTGCTAAGCAAACAGGAGGGAAAGAAAATAAATAAGGAGAGAAAATAAATAAGGAGAGAAAATAAATAAGGAGAGAAAATAAATAAGGAGAGAAAGCTGTCTGAGTGCCAAGCACAGTCCTCTGCCTGCTGATGTACTGAGAAGCCCTGAGGCTGCAGGAGCCGGACAGGGGCTGGAGCCTCCTCTGCTGAGTCACACCAGGGGACCGCAGCCCTCGGCCGAGCCAAGACAGGCTGGAAAGAGAACGATTCCATCAGCCACCCGCAAAGCACTCACTGCTCTGCCCAGGGCCCGTCCCACCCCTGCCTGTGGTATCTGCTGGGCTTGGGTCTGAGCGGTGCTGGAGGAGGGGAAGGATGAAGCAGCTCTGAGGATGTTCACAGGGAGCAAAACCAGGGAGGTGCTGCAGAGCTGTGGATGGTCTCTCCCACTCTGCCCACAGCACCAACCCTTGGATCAGCAGGCTGGGCACTGCCACACGTGTGTGGTGCCTGCTGGAAGTGCACGTAGTCCCTCGTGGTGCCTGGGCTGTGCCACCCAGCCCCGGGGCCGGCCGGGCAGCGCTGGCAGCTGCGGGATCATGGGGCCACAGCTCCCAAACACACACTCAGCAGTGAGAGGCATCACTCCTCCTCCCACTGTGCCCCCCCACCACCCAAATCACACGTCTCTGGTCCCTGTCCTTCCCAAAGGGATGCTGCTCGGGCCCAGGGTGACTTGTTCTGCCTTGCTCACACACTGGGGGAACAGTTTCCCAGGAGGGAACCTACACAGCTCCAGTGCTTCCTCTGCTGTAAGAGGGGCTGAGGGCATTGAGGAGCCCCAGCCCCATAGAGCCCACCCAGGCTTCTGGAGGACACAGAACTCCCCGTTTCTTGAGCAAGAACTCATTCCAGGCACACAAAACCCTGTTACTGCACCTGTGCCCAGTGGGGATAACAGAGCTGAGCCTTTCTCTGAAGGCAACAAGCATTGCAGCAGTGCCAGCTCAAAGAAGTCAGGGCTGAAGAGCAGCCAGAGGGGAGGAAAACATTCCCAAGATGTGAGCTGGCAGCAGAAGAACCTGTGGGCTCGGGCAGCCCTGGATCCAGCCATGTGTCCCAATGGGTGCTGCTGAGTACTTTGGTGCTGAGCTGGCCCAGGCAGGACCCAGCTGGCTAACGGTGGCCCAGGAGCTCTTCAGAGATCCTGGTCCTCACAGGCATCAATAAATCACAGGGCAGAGAAGCAGATGTGGTTTCCAGGACGCTGGGACAAGGGACAAGGCTGCTCGGGAGCTGTATCCACGGGCAAGGGGCACCAGGAAGGGGAGAGGGAGAGCTCCGAGGCTCAAAAACCACCAAGGGACGTGCTGAGGAGCACAGGGAGTGCAGGTCACCCCTGGGTGCTGCAGAGCATCACGGCACAGAGCAGGGTGTGCAAGCCCCCGGGACCTGCCCAAGGCTATCCGGTGAGTCACTGGAGATGCTTTCCAAGGCGAGGGCTGTCAACGCACTGCCCGGCAGCCTGGAGACAGTTGCTGAGGATTACAAATGCTGCTAAGAATAGGCAGGAGGTGACTGGGCCCCAGCCCTGCCCGCCCCGGCCCGAACACGCTGCCGGCACACGGGGACACTCCCGCATTCCCGAGCCACCCCAGTGCTCCCCTCCCGGCCTTTGGACACGGGGCCACATGGGAGAAAACCACCAACACAGGGAGTTCAGGTGCCTCAGGTTGTCACCGGGTCCCGTCCAGGCTGGGCAAGAGCAGAACAAGATCTTCCCATGGACACTGAGCCACCTTTTTATTTTTAAACAAGATCCGGAGGAGGAGGAGGAGGATTTACCGGGCGTTTATAGATGTGATGTTTATAGACATCACTGCCGCCCCCAGCCCCCCCAGTTCAGCCCGGGGTCAGAGCTTGGGGCCAGCGCCCTGCTGGGGCTGGGGAGGAGTGGGGCAGGCAGGGACAGCGCAGGGAACCCGCGCCGGCACAGGGACAGTTTCTGTGACCCACAGAAAAGGGATGCGGACGGGAAGAATAAACACACGCACAAACCCCAGCACCTGGGTAGGCTCTGGGGAAAGGAGAACACTCCCAGGGGTGAGATGTGCACACAGAGAGGCTCACACTGACACGCGCGTCTCTTCTCTTAAATCTTCACTTTCTCGATTATTTTTAGGAGCATTCCTTTGGGGAACGGGGAAGGGAAGGAGCCAGAAACACTCCCCAAACCGCTGCCTTCCCCAGGGACAACGGGCTTGTTCCCACCCCAAGACAAAACACGCGGTTTGCCGGGACCTCTCTTATTTCAGGGGAAACCCTGAGCGCTGCTCCCTCCCCGCCACCCGCAGGGACCGAGGGATGGAGAAGGGACACGGGGGGGACGCTGAGGGGATCCCGGCGGTGCCGGCTGAGGCTCCTCGGGGAGCCGGCCTTACCTTGCTCTCCGCATCCTCCCGGTGCCCGGGCTGTCGGGGCTCCTCGGGGACCTGCCGGGGCTCCTCAGGGACCTGCCGGGGCTCCTCAGGGACCTGCCGGGGCTCCTCGGGGACCTGCCGGGGCTCCTCAGGGACCTGCCGGGGTTCCGCAGGGACCTGCCGGGGCTGCTCGGGGATCTGCCGGGGCTGCTCGGGGATCTGCCGGGGCTGCTCGGGGATCTGCCGGGGTTCCGCAGGGATCTGCCGGGGCTCCTCGGGCGGCTGCCTGGGGATGCTCTCGGCCGCCGCGGGGCTGGGCTCGGCCCCGGGGCCCGGCTCCGTCGCCGCGTCCCGCTGCTCGGCGACCGTGCCCTTCTCATCGTCTCCCACTCCGACCTCCTCTACCGACACCCGGCTCCCCTCGTCCTCCGGCCCCGCGGCCGCCGCTTCTCCCCCGGGGCCGCCCTCCCGGGCCGGCTCCGCCGCGGGCTCCCGGGGCCCCTCCGCCGCCCGCTCGCCGCCGCCCCGCAGCCTCAGGAAGACGGAGGCGAGGACGAGGGCCAGGACGGTGAAGAGCAGCGGGACGGCCAGGTACAAGTCCACGGGCAGGTCCATCCCGCCCTGCCGCCGGAGCCCGCCCGAGCCGAGTGCGCGGCCGCGGGGGGTGCGCGGGCAGCGCTGGGCCGGCGGCGGGGCTGGGCCGGCTCTCGGCCGGCTTTACCCGGCGTCATCCGCCGGCCCTGCCCACCGCCCCGGCCCCCCCGGCCCGCACCCACCTCCCCCTGCCAGGCGGCAGCCACAGCCAGGCCCCGCTCCCGCCCGCCGGGGTGAGCCCCCGCACCCACCGCACCCGGGGGGGGACTGGGGAAGGGGTGACCGGGAGAGGAAGGATTGGGCTGAGAGCTCTGTTTGATGCGAGAGCCCAGCTCGGGACAACGGCATCTTTCATTAGACACCGCTCTATATCCACAGTCATTCCCAGGCTGCTCGGCAGTGGCTTGCGCCGTCAAATCCTAGAGTCATTTACATTGGAAAAGACTTCTAAGATCTTATATGATCTTTCAGTGAAGAAATTGTCCTTAATACCCGAGCTAAACCTCCCCTGGTGCAAGTTGAGGGCATTTCCTCTTGTCCCATTGGAACAAGGGGCAGGTGTCAGTGTCCCTGCACAGGCACCCAGGGCTCGGTGAGCTCTGGCACGCTGGGCTGTCGGCTGCCTCCGGGCAGTGTTAAATGGGCGTTTGCTCCTTGTTAGCCCTTGGCAGGGCCAGGAAGGTTGTCCTGACTCCCCTGCGTGAGCAGCATCTGGCAGCACATCCATGCCAAGCTCCAGAGCATCACTCCACCTTCCCCAGGAGCTGCAGGGGATATCAGTGCACAAACTGCTGTTATACCCACCAGATAAAGCTGGTGCTGCGCTGCCAGAGCCTCCCCCCGAGCGTTTTGCTGCTGGGAGGTCTGAAAAACAGGAGACTCAAAATCCAGGATGTGTCCAAAAGCCATCACAAACTCTCAAGCAGAGTGGCCAAGGAGTTGTCAGGTCCCTCCAGACTCTGCCACTGAGGATTTCCTGCCTCTCGGGACTGCTGGGAGGATTGGCCAACCTTTCACAAAGCAGGCTGAAATTAGAAGGCCTAAACTGGCAGGGTGAAAGCAGCACGGAGCAGGATGCATGCGAGGGGAGCAGACAAGGGAATGCACCCCGGAAAGTTTCTTCCAGGGAAAAGGCTCCTGAGATACCACCAGGAGCAGAAGTTTTTTTATTGACTGACCAAAAACAAAACTCAAAGAAAGATGGGATTAAATCCCCGGGTGGGAGGAAGGAAGTGAAGCCATGATCCTCACTGCGTTTGTCATTATTGGTAATCCTATCAGGCAGGCAATCGTTAGCGTATGGATAATTGTATTCTTAGCAACAATCAACCACGGTACTTATCTCCCCTTCTCCCGGAGAGATTTGCATTTCCTGCGTCCCGATCGTCAGAGCTGCTCTAGAGCTCAGCCAAATCACCCGGAGATTGGCAGCGTCACAGAGCTCTTTGGTTCAGCAGCTTTTTCGATGTGTATTTGGTCCCTTCTTCCCCCTACTTGCCCTAATCTCTGTAGCCATGAAGGCACCATCCCGAGTCCAGTGCATCACTAACTTTAGGCGGCCTCCTCTGAGCCCTGGAAATTGCCCATGGCCAGAGACAGAACCGGGGTGGAAAAGTTCCAGGTCTGGGTCCTTGCTCCTGTGGACTGTCAGTTCTGGGCACAAAGAGGAATTCTGAGTGAGACTGAGAGAAACTGGCCACTGGGAGCTGCTAATAGGGTGACATGACATGGGGTGTTTTGGTGTTACACATTTCCAGCTGTCACAGTGCTCCTGATTACTGCCAACACCGAGGACACCTCCTGCTCTTTCTCCCTGGCAGTACAAAATTTCCACGGCTCTTGGTTGGAAGTGTGTTGGAGGGTGTTTGCCCGCTCAGGAATGCAGCAGCATGTGGCTTGCATTAACCCAGCATGGAGACAGAGCTCTTCAGCCAGCACCCTCCCAAGCAGGATTTATCACTGCCTTAAAATAAGAGAAGCTGGTCCTGACAGCTTCTCCTGAGGTTGGAATCCCTGACAAGGGAATCAACAGGAGTTTCAGAGATGCTCAGTAGCAGCAGCTCCTGGCTCTGCTCAGTGATTCCCTCTCAGGTTGCTGGAACCTGCGGCACTCACAGGAGTTGTGAGAGCTGCAGGGTTTGGATTTCTGTGAAAAACAACCCTCCTGTCTTGAGAGCAACAGCCAGGAGCAGCAAAAGGACACATCTGCCAGAGGAGCCACTCTGACTGAGCCAAACTCCTGCAGTAACGAGGTGACAGGATCAGCAACTGAGCTCAGCTCCCCATGTCCAGACTTGGGGTGAGAGTTCCTGCAGAATGTGATCTCACGGGGATGATCCCTCAGGCAGAACGGCCTGGTCCCTGGCCAGAGCTCCTGCTGGGAGGCACAGAGGTATCTCTGGGGCTCCCTTATCAACTTACAAGGCACGATTGATGCCTCCGGCTTCATCACGCACGCTGCGGGACGGGAGGGGATGGATTCACACACCGGGTCAGCCAGGCAGGCTCCCAGCCAGGGATCTCCGCCCTGGGACCGCCCCCAGCCCCGGGAGAGACGAGCTCGGAGTCTGCGGGGGGTCGGGGAGGGGGCTCGGGGAGGGGTTCACTTGGGCACGGCACCCCCGGCCCAGCCCAGGCTTGGGCCGAGCCCGGAGCGGGGCAGCAGCAGCAGCTGCAGAGCGCTGCCCTCTCTCGGGAGGAGAACCGCCCTGCAGCGCCCGGGAGAGCCGAGGATGGCTGGGGACTGTCCCCGAGAGCCCCGGCAGAGCAGCGTTAAAGCCCCAGGATCCCGGGACGGGTCAAGGGATGGCCGGGAACAGTCCCCGAGAGCTGCGGGCAGGCAGGGAATGGTCCCCAGGAGCCCCGGGCGGGTGTTCCTGGCTGGGTAGGGTCCCCAGAGCCCCGGCCCCGCACAGAAGCCGCTTTCACACGGCCGCCAGCCCCGGGCCGCGGCGGGGGAGCCAAGGGCGGCAGCAGCTGAAGAGCTTTGCCAACAAAGGGGGATTCAGGACAGCCGCGGTGACAACTGCTCCGGGAAAGAGCTCCGGCACGGAAAATGCTGCGCTGCAAATCTGCCTGCGGGAGGGACAGAGCCGGGCTGGCCCCTGCTGCCCGGGCAGGGCGGGTGGCAGCGCTCCCAGGGTGCAGGAATGGGGTGTGGGACCATCGGGAGAGCCTTCTACAGGCACAAAGAATTCTGATCTAACACACCACACGTTCTCAGTGTCCGGCAGCCGGTGAGCTCTACAGGCAGGTGCTGTGCCAAGGTTCTCTGCTTCCCTCCCACCCAAAGCAAGGAGGCCACTGAGCTCCAACACCCGCCTCTGCATCCCAGCCATAACCCAAGTGTGGCTCCACAAGCCCCTGTGCAGTGAGGTGTGCAGATACATGCTGGTTTCCAAGGGGAAAAGACACGATCTTATGTTCCCACATCCTCCTAGAATCCATTTTCCTCTCACATAAAGTCTGGGCACAGACCAGTCTTGTAACTGCTCCAAACTCAGATTACTTCTGCAAGCCCCAGTCATGCTCCTAGTCATGGATGCCTCTTTTTCCTTGCAAATAACACAGCCCTCCCCACCTTGATGCCAGAAATGAGAAACTATCCCAAGAAACGCCCCTGTACTCGCTGTTCTTCAGGCTCAGAGGTCATTCCCCTACCTGGCTGGCTTCTTATTTGCCTTGACATCTGGCTGTGTGCTGGCTCAGGGATATTTGGGTTCAATCCACAAAGGGCAGAGCTCAGCCCAGGGGTGGGGATGGCTGTACCTTGCTCCCACCAAAAGAAATGATCCAACCCAAGAGCTCTCCTGGAAGTATTTGTTTCTAGACCTTCTCCCTAAGCTCCTGTCGCTACCCCCTCTGCTTGTGAGGCGTCTGCTCTCACCCATACAGCTCTTCCAACAACTTAATTAATTTTACAATCTAATCCCTGACCCAGGGCAGGCTGTGAGTTGCTGTTGAAGGTCTTTGAAGACTTAAACCAGTACAACGGGCCTTGCCCTTGACAGCACACCGATACAAGCTGATATTCCAAAAGCTCCTGGATACTGGCAGCCATTCCAGCCCCAGCTGCAATGAACAGCTGAGAAATGACACAGCCTTGGGTCTAAACAAGGCAGTGCTGCAGTAGAACAGCAAATCTGGAATTCCCCTGCAGCCCCAGTCCACCTCTCCCTGTCAGCACAGCTGGGACAGGCAGGACATGCTGCTGCTCCAGCTGCCCTGCCCCTCCTCCTGCTCTGGGCAGGCTGCAGGGGTTTGTCCAGAGGCAGCCCCCAGTTCCAGCCCCTCTGCTGAAGGACAGGACATAGGGCACAGGCATCACACACAGGTGGAGCCACCAGGTCTCACACCACAAGGGACATGGAATGATTATTTCCCTCTGAACACATTCCCCACCAGCTCTGCCTGCCTTGATCCACACTTCTCCAGAACCAGAGGAGGTGAAGCCCCACAGAGGAGTCTTTATGTGCCTTGAAGGAAAAAATGTGCTGCAAGCCTGTTCATTCAACCCCCAAACCAGTCTTAAAACATGCAGCTGCTCAGTGCCATGCCTGGCACTGCAGGAGGGACACAGCCCTGCTCCATGACTTGCTTTCCAAGGGCCACGAAAGAAAAAGCAGGAGTTATTTGCTTCTGCATCAGACTGGAGGAAAGGAGCAGGAACAATGGCAAAGGTGCAGCACAGGCTCCCCAGCAGAAATTAAAGTATCAGTGTGTCATCCTCCTTGTTGAAATGAAATTGTAACTGTAACAAAAAGGAAGATGTGTAAATAAATCAAGAGGAATAAAAATAAATCAAGGCCTCACTGCAAGGGCTACAGAGAGACTGCAGGAGGTACCAGCAATACCTGCAAAGGAGGAAGAATGGTGAGGTTGTCTTGAAGCATCTAAATTGTCTCTCCAGACTGAAAAGCAAGAGAGAGCAGTTATAAAAGCATTTCCACAGTGGCTGTAAACAGTTTTCAAACACCATTAACTCACAGCATTTTCTGGAATTGGGGCTTGTTAAGTGCCAGGCACAGACACACCCGGATCATCCGCAAGGAGAGGAGGGGCTCGTTTGCTAATTGTGCATCGAGCAGAGGAGGTGAGCTGGGCACGGGAGAGCTGCTGAAGGGTAACTGGAAAGGAGAAAAAGAAACGGCTTTATAGGTGACACTAAAGAAGAAGAATGTTTCCAGCAATGTCTGGGAAGGGGAGGACAGAGGTTTATGTGGAAATGAGTGAATTGCCTGTCTGCTGCCACAAAGCCATTTACTCTTCCAAGTGTTTCATTTTACAATATATTTCTATCAATATTTCAAAAGCCTCCAGGCTGCTGTCCCACACTCTGTTCCAGCTTATTTACCTACAGTTACTGGTTTCAACAATCCTCACTGACAAAATATACAAGTTTTTCAACCTTCCCAGTCCTTGTTTCACCTCATAGCCAGGCTCCTCGAGGCAGCTCTGCCCCCAATTCCTCTGTTTGGAGTGCAGCCCTTCCACAGAGCCCCTCAGCACTGTGAAGCTTATTCAGACTCATGGAATCACAGAATGGGCTGGGTTGGAAGGGACTTTAAAGCTCGTTTTGTTCCAACCCTGCCATGGACAGGGACAACTTTATGATCCCAGGCTGCTCTAAGCCCCATCCAGCCTGGCTTTGAACAGTTCCAGGGATCCAGGAGCAGTCACAGCTTCTCTGGACACCCTGTGCTAGGGCCTTCCCACCCTCACAGGGAAGAATTTCATCCCAATATCCCAGCTAAACCTACTCCCTGTCAGTTTGAAGCCATTCCTCCTTGTCCTGTCACTCCAGGCCCTTGTAAAATGTCTGTTTTTCTAGTAGGTTCCCTCCAGGGAGCAGAAGGCTACAATTAGATCACCCTGGAGGCTTCTCTTCTCCAGGCTGAACAATCCCATTCCTCTCAGCCTTTCCTCATGGGAGAAATGCTCCATGCCTCTGATTACCACGGTGGCTCTCCCAAAGCAGCCCATGACAGCTGGAAGATGAACCGCCCTCTTGCCAGTGTGAGGCACCAGAAACACAACACAAAAACCTCTTGTGACAGACTGGGGAGGGCCAAAGAGCAGCTGGGGCACTCTGGTAACAAACCTACCAAACAAAACTCACCTCCCAGAGCCAGTGCAATACCAGCAGCTTCCAAACCACACGCCAGCACAGATGGGCAAACCCTCAAGCACCCCCAGAGTTGTTCCCGACACATTTTAGCACTTTGGGAAACAGAGGTGCACACCTGTAAGGTTTTTTCAGATCACAGTGTGAAAAAAAAGTGACAGGATAATGCAAAATAATTGACTTTATTTAAAATAAAAAGCAAAACCACAATCATCCGAACAAGACAAGTATCCCAGCTCTGCTGGATCAGTGATAAAAGCAGCTAAGGGCAGTGGCAGGGCTTGGAGCTGACAGTGGGACTGTCACACAAAGGGTAACACTTTCCTTCCCCCCTTCGCAAGGGGGATGCTGAAAACCTCCTGTTACAATGTGCCCACACAGGCATTTCAGACTGGATTCAGCCAAGTCTGGCTCCCCAGCCCACCATGGCTGGGCACTCAGGGAGGAGAGGAGAAGTTAACTATCAAAGAGGGTGCTGTCTTTCCTTGAATCATTTAGAGAGGTTTGATGCAACTGAGGAGACAAACTGGAGCCAGCACACAGGAGCTGGAAAGGGGACGAAGGTCTGTCAGAGGCTCCTCAGTGTCACCTGCTCCCACAGCACTTGTGCAGAGAACAGGTGCTGGGACTGGTGCCCCTTGTTCACATTTGTAGTTCTGATGGAGTGTTGGGTCATTTCCTCCTGAACTCTCACAGCCTCTGTCCATCACCAGGCTCTAAAGCACAGCCAGAGCTCCCAAATCCCATCACCTTTCCCAGAGGAGGCAGGATTGTGACAATGACACCCAGTCTGGGGCTCCCTGCCCATCCCTGGGGACACAGGGCAGCCCCAAAGCTCCAAAGAGGTGAGGCAAAGCTGTGCTGCTGCTCTGGGGCTCAAGGGGCCCACAGGGGGCTGGACCAGCACAAGCCTGGAGAAATGAGAGCACAGAGCCCACTCTCCCCAGCCAGCTTCCCTCAAGCACAGAGTGAGGAACAAAAGGAGCAGCACAGTTTTTAACTGATCCTCACTCACCCAGCCTGAAATGAGGGCCTGGGAAGCACCAGCTCCCTTGACTCCTGTGAGACAAATGAAGCTGACTCCCTGGTGAAAGAATTGCATCTAGTCCTATTTAAAAACAGATCCTGCTCTAGCAGGACCTCCTGTTTAGAGCAGGCCACGGAACAGCAACAGTTCAACCCTGGTGAAAACAGAAAGTCTTGTTCTGCTACAATTTATGTACCACACAGCAATTCTGGAAGGGCCACCACAGAACACCAGGTGGCCAAGAGTGTTGAACAACATCCCCAGTGTTTTCTGCTACAAAAACCTCCCACCAGGCTCAGAAGTCTCAGGTTGCTCAGGATGAATGAAACACTTTTTGTGGGTGGATGGCTTCAAAGCATCTTACAGAGCAATTACAGTTCAGCCTCACAACAGCCCTGCAAGGTAGGGATTTTCCTCGCGGCTCTAAGACTCACCAAAGTGGCTGAGACAAAAGCCAGAAGTGGAAGAACTGGAGATCCCAGAGTCCTGACTGCCAGGCAGCCTGCACAGACACTGTTTCACAGCAGGAAGTGCCCTGTGGAGCAGTCAGGAGAGGGTTGCTGGTATCATGATATCTGCAGTCTGTTGTAAACATGCTGCTTTTCTGTGAGGGGTGTCATACCAACACAGGCTTCACCTGGAATTCCTTTCTTTCACACCATGGAAGAGTTCACAGGCGTGGAAGAATGCTCTGCACACTGGATCTTCCCACTGTACTTCTGGGGCAGAGGTGTGGCTTTCCCAGCACAGAAATCAGGCTTTCACATGAGATTTTAAGACTGTGCAAACAGAACCACATGTGCCAAATGCAGCTGCATCTCACTGAGGAGCTGCCCAGCCACCAGAGAGGGCAGGGACAGCTCTCCAAGGACTCCCCTCACCGTGACAGAGCTGAGTCTTGTGAGCCTTTGCCTCTCCAAGCCCCACATTCTTCCAAAAGGCAGCAGCTGCTCTGACAGGACACACACAGACTGTGCAGGCTCCCAGGCTGTTCAGCTTGGCCAGAAATGCCAGGAGTTGGAGAAATTGGAGGATTTTTAAAGTGGAAGAATCTGCAGTGGCTACAGAGCAAGTGTACTTGCTTATGGCTGGCTATTTATCATAGGAAATTTGAGTGTCTGGACAGCTAAAAGATGTATCAATAAACCTTCCCTCTCTCCATTTCCCCACCACCACACTGCTCTTACACAAAACGACTGGCACACAAGAGTCAAAAACAGAGATTCCCAACAAACATATTTAGGATTCCTTTGTACAAAAGGATATGGCCCAGGATAAATAATAAGGAAGAGACAAGGTTAAAAATGGATCAGAGAACCCGGAAAAGCCACACTCCAGGTTCCGCCAAACCCAACACGTCTAAGAAAGTCACAGTTGAGGCTTTAATCTCTCTTTAATTTGCTCTTTCATCAGTGCTGGGCATTGCTGTGTGTTTACTACATGTACAGCACTTCTGCTGTCAAGTTTCCTCTCCCAAAGAACGGCTGAAGTGAGTTCTATACCCACCTCCTGGGGCTCAGAAAAGCACCCACTGAAGCAGCCCATGGGAAGTTCAGATTTCCTGGCAGCACCTTCAGCCACACAGAGACACCACCAGCACAAGCCCCTGCTAATGTAACAAACCAGCAGCTCCAGAAGATCCCTTAGGGACAAGAGCTTTACCTGGCATAATACAAATGCATCTACACAGACTTAAGCAACACATGGCATTTTTAAAAAGCATAAAACAACAACACGCCCCCCTCCTCAGTCTTTAAAATTGGCACTGCAACTTTCAGAAAGGTCTGAATGCACAACCTCAAAGGAAAGCCATTTTGGGATGTCAACTGCACTGGCCTGAGCAAGCCTGTGGCCCCAGAACTGTTTTGGTGTTTCAAGCCCAGCAAATGTGACCATGCCAGAGTCAGACTTTGTCAGCAGTTGCCTTGTGTTAAACATCACACCTGCACCTCAAGGATTTGCATTACAGGCAAATGCTGACTTTTTCCCCTCCAGTTTTTGCTGTGTAAGAAACTCCAGGATTCTCCTGCTCTATCGAGCTTCCCATCACAAGGTGTTAGTGCAGCTTTGTTACCTGTCACCATGACAGACACAGAGTGGAAGCAGATGGACTGTTGCTGGTTCAGGTGTTGCACCTCAGGTGTGTGCATGGAGCACGCAGATTCAGACCACAAGAGATGCTTCAGGTTGGTGGTCACCTCTGCTGAAGTTACTTCAGTGCTTGGTGCATTCACATCACCTTCCCATCCTTGGCTGAACAGGGATGTTCTCTCAGAAATAAGACGAAAAAGGAAGGTGTTTGCCCAGCAGAAGCAAGGTAGGTGATGTGGGAAGAATACAGAAATGCTGCTGCCACTGTAGGGAGAAAATCCATGTGGCCAAAGCTCAAGTGGAGATCAAACTAGCCAGAACCGTGGGGGAAATAAAAAAAGAGTTTTTTCAAATATATTAATGGCAAAAGGCAAATTAGAAATAACACTGGCTCACTCCAGGATGAGGATGGCCACCTCACAAACAGGGACATGGACATGGCAGAGGTGTTTAATGATTCTTTGCCTCTGTCTTCAGCACAGATGATGGACCAGGGGGTCTCAATGCCCCGAGCTGAAGGACTGTAACTGTGAGAACATTCAATTCCCAGTTGACCCCCAAACTGCAGGATCTGCTGCTCCAGATGGATGCCTACAAGTCCATGGGGCCTCATGGGATTCAGCTGAGAATCCTCAGGATGCTGCTGACGTCACTGCAAAACCTCTCAATGATTTTTGAGCAATCTTGGGAATCTGGAGGAGTTCCAGCTGACTGAAGCTGACAAATGTCCCAATTTAAAAGAACAAGAAGGGGGACTCTGGAAACCACAGGCTTGTCAGTCTCACTTCAGTGCCCGGCCAAATCATGGAAGAGATGATTCTGGGAGTACTTAAAAACACCTGGAGAACAATGCAGGCATCAGCCACAGGCAGCACAGCTTCATGAAGGGAAAGTCCTGCTTGTTGAATCTGATCTCCTCCTGGAGGGTGACCCACCTGGCTGATCTAGGAAAGCCAGCAGATGTCACCTTTTGGACTTCAGCAAAGCTTTGGATGTTGTCTCTCCCAGTGACCTTCTGGACAATCTGTCCTGCCCACAGCTGGTTAACTGTGTTACACGGATGGGTGAGCAACTGGCTCACAGGTTGGACACCAAGGGTGACAGTGACTGGGGTGACATCAGGCTGGCACTGGTCACTAGTGGGATTCTGCACGGCTCCATCCACATCCCTGTGCTCTTCAACATCCTCATTAACGACCTGGATGCATGACTGGAAGGAATATTAAGTTTGCCCACAACACTAAATTGGAAGGAGCTGTCAACTCCCTCAAGGGTAGAGAGGGCTCAACAAATTAAGAGAGTTGGACAATACACCCCGTGTGGAGTTTAACTAAAGGGCAAGGCTGGATTCTGCACTGGGGTCTGGGCACTCCTGGTTGTGTGGACAGACTGGGGAACGAGAGGATGGAGAGCAGAGCTGTGGAAAGGGACCTGGGGGCTGTGGTTGGTGGCAAGTTGGATCTAAGTCAGTGCCCTGGAGGCCAGAGGGCAAACCATATCCTGGGGCATCAGGCCCAGCATCACCAGCCAGGCAAGGGAGGGGATTATCCTGCTCTGCTCTGCACTGAGGTGGCCTCACCTTCAGTGCTGGGGGCAGTTTTGGGAATCACAACATCTAACAGACATTAAGCCATGGGAGAGTGTCCAAAGGAGGCCAAGAGGATGGTGAAGGGTCTGGAGGGGAAGCTGTATCAGGAGTGGCTGAGGTCACCTGGCCTGTTCAGCCTGGAGGAGACTGAGATCACACCTTATTTGGGTCTTCAGCATCCTCATAAGGGACAGCAGAGAAGCAGGTACTGATCTCTTCACTCTTGTGACCAGTGACAGGACTCAAGGAAATGGCTGGAGCTGAGTGAGGGCAGGTTTAGGTTGGATATCATGAAAATGTTTTTCACCCAGAGGGTGATTGGGCACTGGAACAAGCTCCCCAGGGCAATGGTCACAGCACTGAGCCTGTCTGAGTTCATGAAGTGTTTGGACAATGCTCTTGGTTTCTGTGCAGGGCAAGGAGCTGAACTCGATGATCCTGGTGGGTTCTTTCCAAGTGCCCGTATTCCAGGATTTTATGAGACGCACAATTGGAAGCGCCAGCCCTGACAGCAATGTTCTCCTGCAGCAGGGTAAGATCCAAGGACTCATTTCCCACAGCTCAGTTCTTGCAGAGGCTCATTTCTTCCTTGTTCTTCCCGAAATTCTGGTGTGAGATCCACCGGACGTTCCCATAGGCCAGAAGGGCTGGTGTTCCTTTCCTCAAGTGTACAGGACAACATGTAAACATATGACAGTGTCAAAGCCAGGGCAGGTTTTTACATTTACCTGCTGGTTTTAAAAAAAGTTCTTTAAAAACTGACCATTGTCTTCCTTGCCAGTTCCATGACCCATGAAATACTTGGCATGTCCTTCCCCAGAGCTGGGTTATAGTGCACTCACCCGGGGCGCAGAGGGGACAAAGCATTGCACAAAGGACACAGCTGGGGCATTCCCCTGCAGGGAATTCAGGAGCCAGTCTTGGGACAGCACGTAACAAAGATGTCTGCATCGAGGAAGAGTGACAAAAACTCAAGGAGTGTGAGAAATAGAAGCAGAAGGGGGTAGCACAGAGCTGGCTGGCTGCTAACGGAGCTTCGATGGGCAGCTGCCTCTGGGCAGGTGGTGTTATCCCTCAGGGATAGCTGCGGCCTCCACAAGATTCCCTAATCCTGTCAAAAAAAGGTACAACTGCCTTTGAGCATTCCCCTTGTATCAGGCCACGAGATCCCAGCATGCAGATTAAATCTCAGGCTTACTCTTCCTCCAGCATTGTACAAACAGGGTTAACATTTCATCTTTGGAAGCGTTTCTAGCAGCTAAACCATCACACGGCTGGAACAGAACGCCCACCCGCCCTCACAGAGTGAAACAATCAATACACAGGAGGAACAACAGGGAAACCCAGAAAGCAAATGTGAAAGGCAAAGTGCAAATTTTTAATATTTAGGGTATTCATTTCAAAATTTGAATGGCAAATGATTTAAAAATGTATGGGCTTTTCAGAAAAACAGATCTGCATCGTGATCTGCATTTTTACAGCTTTCTTTTTAAACCAGGGTCTGCGTTAAAGTTTGTTCTTCCCTGCTGTTCATTCCCTGCCTGAAGTCACACTGGCTGCCAAAATGAGATTTGACAATGTCATAACAAGCAAATTGTGGAAACTTCCAGGGCAAAATAAGCAGTCACTACAGTTCTCCCCAACTCTTAATGATGCTCTGTACTTGTAATTCGATTGTATTCAGTTATGAGCAACTGCTGGAAACAAGAAAGCAATCTACAGAAGCACACAGGTTTTCAGGCAGTCTCCACACTGCAAGTCAGGCTGGAATCATGCTGGAATATGGACTTCCTCAGGTAAATTACTGCTGCACACCTTTAGCAAGCCACACACAAGCCACCACAGGATTTGCATCCATGCCAAGAGCATCCAAGAGCTCCAGAGCTGGCCAGCACTGTAATGCAGGCAGGCAGCCAATCCAGCAGCACTGGTTAACCAAGCTGCAAGGAATTTGCTTAAGAATTTTGGCAAGCCTCTGCTATATGAGAAAAATGCTTCATTTAGCAAAGAATGTTTAAGTTCTTCCCTGCAGTATACTCCCAGATTCCCAGTGTTCCACTGTTTTTAACCTGGCCTGTCCAGAGAACTGCTTTCCTCAGCAACTTTACCCTAAGCATATCTATCCTTGATTTTGCAATATAATGTTGCCTCCTTCCACAGTGACTGAAACTTGCTTGATATTTAGGTATTTATTTATTTATTTTAAATGTAAACACAGACATTTGGAATTTAGGATGACTTTTGCCTTTAACAGATAAAGTAGTGGAACAAATTGAAGTAGTCCAGGCAACAGTAAGAGAAACCATACAACTACTTGGAAATTTTCTGTTTGAACAAGACTGAGAGCTGCCTGATCATGCCTCATTTTTAACTGTTCATTATTCATTTGTGCTCTCTGAAGAGCAGTTAAAACATCCCACTTCTCCCATTAAACAAAGATAAAATCAAATCTTTTCATCTATTAAAAGAGACAACTAGGAAAAGTAATTAGACTGTTTATTAAATAAAACCCCTGATTAAAAAAAAAAACATCAATAATCTTAGTTTTCTGTTTGGAACAATTAAAATAATTAGTGGAGAGAAGATACCACTAGTCAACTGCTTTATGTCCTGTAAGGAATCCCTTTCCCTGCAGCCCTGTCTCCTGAGGAATCCCCTGTGTGAAGTGTGCCAGCTCTGCATTGTCCTGTGCCAGTTTAAAGCCAAGGGCTGCCCGGGGTCACCTGGAGGAGCTGCGCTCTTTGCTCACGCAGTCGTCCTGCGAAGTCGTGTCCCCGTTCCCCATCATCCCGCACGTCCTCCGCTTTTTCCTGCGGTGCAACATCCCCTCTGTCTCCGAGCCGGAGTCACACTGAAGGATGGAAAGGTGAAACCACAGTTTAGAGGAACCTCCTGAACTGCCTTGTGCTGTGCAACTCACCACAAGAGGTACTCACCAACCCTAAGCTCAAAGAACGTGCTGTTCTGGACTGGACATGTCAAGGAAATGTTAAATTAAGCATTTAAAAATCAGGAACAGAAACATTCTTGGATTTCATCACCGGCTAAAGCTGACTTAAGGCAAGACAATAAATGTGTTTCTTTTGGTCTTTAAAAGGACCTCATCTTCCAAGAGAAGACTTTGGCTTCTGAAGGATTTAGGTGTCAGGAAGAGTCCCATGTTGTAATTGACCTATTTTGGATTTTTTTTCCCCTCTCCAAATTTTTAGAACATTCATTTGGAAGCCATTTTCCACAAGCTAAATGAGTGACATATTCCTATATAGCACAGAGATGGATCAAACAGAACAATCCATTTAGCAATGTGAAGAGAGGCTTCAGCAAACAGAACCTGCTAAAATCACAGGCCCCTCCACCATGTAGATTGGTTTAGCTGCTTTCCATTTATTCCACAGGGCATGAATATAAGGATGAAAGCACATGATCAGGTATGGAAAAACAATGTAATTGCAGAATATGGATCACCATTGCAGGAAAAAGCCTTACCTCTGAATCGGAGTCTGAGGAGCTGGAACTTGAGGAGCTGGAAGAATCACTAGAACTGTCAGAAGCAATACCAGTAGATTCCTGCAGGTCAACTGAATCAGCCAAGGCTGCCAGTTCAGGATGTTCCTGCTTTAGGATCCTAAATACAGTTGAAATTTCAGGGTTAGCCTTTAAATTGTAACACTGTACGTGAATGATTTTTAGGTTTTGTTTTCAATGGAGAATATACAAAGAAAGCTACTAAATCTCTTACCTGTACCATTTCCGTGACAATTTAGGTCTCCCTCTTACTGTCTTGTGCCACACCACTGGGAAGTTGGTACAGCTGGCGAAGTTTTGTGTGATGGCAATAGTGGTGTCAAGATTGAGGACTACGTGCCACCAGCCACCTAAAACACAACACCAGTGACTGTTGGGGGCTGCAGGGCAGAGAGCAAGTTCAAGAACAGCCAAGGACACCTTTCCCACAGTGCAGGTGGGGCTGCACCTTATCTCCCAAACCCAGATGAGTTTCCAACACATCACCTTTCCTCTCTTATTTCAGCTTTCAGCCCGGTGCCTGACAGGTTCTTGTTACAGAAGGCAGCTCCATGAGCAGATTACCCAGCTCACACATGGGACTGAAGACGTGACCTGACAGCACCACGCTGGCTGCTGATGGTTTATTGAACAGCAGCAGCCACTGTAACCCAGACAGCACAGAGCCCTTTCTGTTCAGCTGGAGAGGACTTGCCACGCTGATTTTGCAAGGTTCTTATGACTACAGACTAACCTTTCATTTAAAAATAGATGCAAAATTGTTTCTCCACACAGGATAAAAGTAGTGGAGTTCTTACAACCCACTTAGAGGCTCAGAAAATACTGAGGGAACGGTTTAATGGAACCCGACAGCTACAAACTCTTAACAGAAGGTACACTCAGGAGTCACTAATAAGTGCCAAGACAATCACAAGGCACCCCTCACACAACAAGTCAGCTGGATGTTAGAGACAAGCAATGTGGACAGAAACTATGGGCTGTGCTGCACATAAATGATGCAAGATTCAGAGGTTAAAATCTGGTACTGAACTCACCTCACCCCTCACTTAAAATGGGCACACAGTGTGCAGCCACTCAGAGGGAATGGCATCTTTAGCAAAGCTTTATTTAGCTTTTGATTTCAAATGCAAGATGAAGCACAACCACAGAGCAGTGGGTGGAAGGTGTCAGTGCCTTTAAGTAGTTCGTTTCCCACAGCTAAGAAAAATTCATATGCAAAATTCAGCCATGAATTTGCTCCAGCGTGTATAAACTCCAACGTTTTTGTCTAAGAGTCACTGGGGCTCAAACATCTCTATTATTTTACGCCATTATTTTATGCCCTGACAGCTTTCCATTACTGTAATTTAATTCAGATTATGTTCCTGTGATCCCACAATTTAAATCCCACTTGTTTTGCCATCTGTATCACATGCAATCCTGTGCCACAGGTCACACACATTTTGTGACATTCAGGAAGTAACTGCAGAGTCTCAAAATGAGCTCAGTTTGTTTGGTAAGAAATGGGCCATATAAGAAAGCTGAAATGTTCCCTTCATCTGTATTACACAGGAACGTTACAAATATGGGGGGTTTTGTCCCAGATTCCCTTCCTGCAGAGATTTGCACATACCTGGCACAAAGACTGTCTCTCCCGGTTTCTGTAAGACTTCCAGGGGTTTGAACTCGGGGGGCCAGGTGGGAAGCTGTGTCCGAGGGTAGATGACATTGAACCAGGTGATGGCCTCGTCCTGCTGGTTCCCTCCCTCTTCCCGTGTCACCTTGATCAGCTCTCTGGGAGTGCTGGTTGGGAACAGGCACCAACGCTTGTGTCCCTGGACTAAGGCATTCCAGGCACTAGTTCCCAAGGGATCAATGTGAATTCCTGTTCCAGAACGAGGTGGGCCCATCACAAACCATCTGCATGGAGGGGAAAGGAAAGAGCTTTAGTCACAGAGCAGGCAGGTAGCTCCCTTTCCTCATGTTAGACAGACAATTACAGCAGTTCATTGCACATTCAGTTAGAAATTAAAGTAACTACAGTTCCTTCATTTAAATTCTTGATTTTCTTAAGCTCACACTACAGCAAAAGAATGTAACAGGAGTTTAACCTAAAAACCAATATGAACTGGGACAGGAATGACTGTGGGATAAGTAAGTGAGGATGACTTTTTATATGTCATAGCTATATTTTGCTATAAACAGTTCTTCAATAAAAAGGTGATTTCAAGGTTTATGAGCATGATTAAATCCCAACAGCCTGCGTTGGGATTCTTCCTAGGCAGGGGGATTCTCCTATGGTTTTCTAAAATGTGCTGCTCAAACAGCTCAGAACTGCAGAACAATGAGGAACAAAAGGCAACAACAAGGAAGAGAGCAAGTTATGCAACCCTGGCCTCTCTCTGCTCCTTCTGTTCATTCACAAGAGGCTTTTCATTCCAACACTTAACTACATGGAGCTTATTCTCCAGTGACCATTCAGGATTTGAGGTTTATATTCCCACTGCCCATTTACAAGGTTTATTTCTCCCAGTGGAGAACTTTATCTACGGTACGTGTTTAACTGCAGCAACACCTTCAACTGCTCATTTCCCCTGGAACAGAGAACTAATACCAAACCACTCCAGAAAAAGCACTGTGAGGTGACTTCATACCAGGCATCAAGAGGAAAAAATGGCAGTAATTGTTTAACTGGCAGCAGAGAGTGCAGAAACTAAAGCACCAACAAAATCCCTCCATGGTGTAGTGACAGGCATGAGATGCCCAGAAGGAGGAGTGCAAAGGTTCAGAAAATACAGCAAGTTCTCTATCTCCCCTTTCCAGTTCAGGTGTAAATCAAGCTGGTTTTGAAGGATCATTTTCCAGCATCAATTGTAGGACAGTAAAGTTTGATTATCAAGCTGGTTTTTCGCTGCTTCATAAAGGAGCTGTAAATAAGCAGGTGTTTGTCATTTCTAGTGACAATTCAATCTTTAGATTCATATTAGCCTTAGGAAGCTGGTTCATCTACAGGTAGAACAATCAAGGCTTTCATAAAGAAATCAGAAGAAATTATACACGTGAAGGTCTGTCTGGCACAGACAGAGGCACTGTTCAATATCCCTTTTCTGATAATAACCTGAATCTACACACACACAGAAGATTTTAAAATCCTTATTTAGCAACACTGTCATTTACCACAACCTTCCTTCAAATATTTAACTTCCAAGGAACAAAACACAGTCTGCCCCAAGACATCAAATTCACCATTAAAAACTTCACAACTCCTAAATTTAATCTGAAAGCAAACCCCAGCTCACCTCCTCAGATTAAAACAGCTGCTTCAGTAAATGGCTTCCAAAAATTACTGTCTTTATTTTAAAGAGGAACAATGCAAAAAAAAAATGTCCTAAACAGATCCAATTCTTCTTCTAAGGTCTACACACTACCACACCTCTCTCAGTCCAGAGGTCAACCTGTACAGGTTGTATCCTCCTCATACGACCAGCACCACTTCCTATCAGATTTTCAATTATGCTCTAGAGCTACTGCACACTCATTTCTGTACTGAGATGAACCCTCCAACTCCAGGAGACATTACTGTGCCCTCGTGCATCACTCAGCTCTCAAAAAACCTCAACAGCCTGAAAAATACCCACATTTCCCAGAACAAAACACAAGAAGTTGGATACCAAGAGCTCAGCATGTGCCTGTAGGTGGGGAGGGGACACAGCAAAATAAATGAGTCACAACCAGATTCTCTCATTTACCTCTAACTTGGGTACATGATCTCTAGTTCATTAAATCTATTCAGTTTCTACTACACCTGGTATGGTTTTGTGTTTGACCACAGCGTTTTATGTTCTTAGAAGAGAATTATGAAAAGCACTGTAAAAATTCCTCCTTCAGTGATCTCAGATGGAATCAGGTTCTTGCTTCACTCCTGCAAAAGCACAACTGGGCTACAGACACATGTGAGAGTGCAGAGGGAAGTGTAATTACTCATGAGCTCTTGCTCAATTTCATTTAAATAAACCACATCACAGCCTCATGTCACTCAAAGGGCAACAGGCATTGTCTGACAATTATAATGTCACTATAAAGGCTTTAATTACTTGGGAGGGTTCAACTTAAGCTCATACTGCTCTGAAGTGCCATAGTAACATAGATAAAAATGGTTTTTTTATCTAGAAGCCCAAATACAAGGCTGCTGGATTTGAATTTATGAATGAAATGTCATTTCACCCTCTTCCAAGCTGAAGCAAGAAAAAAAAAGTTGAAAAGACCACGTAGATATGAAATAGTGTTCTCTCTCAAAACCATCTGAAGGGGAGCTAAGAACTAGTGCCTACATTAGATCCTAATCTAGCTTAAGATCTTTACCTTAAAAGGAGTGGCTCATAATTAAACAAAATTCCACACTGTACATAAGCCACTGGTGCAAAACCCAGGAGCTGTTCCTGAGGTATTTAAAATCTGAACACCAGAAGGCACACACAGCAAGAAACTGATCTGTATAGCTCTCAGTAACTACGTAATTTTTGAAACATCTAAGAAGTGATGGAAACTAAATTAAAAGAAAAAAACAACCCTACACCATAAACCTATAGCAACACTGCTGGCAGAAGGAGAAACTATGATACAAATCTTCTCTCTCACAGGATTACAGATGTACACTCATTTCAGAGATGATGTAAAAATATCCCTTTTTCATGTGAGACAATCCAGGGATTTAGGAACAATCAATGAGCTGGAAAATACCCAGTTTTGTCTTGCTGTCACTCTACCTGTAGGGTGGCCGTCGTTTCTCCCCTGCATACTGAAAGAGATCATCAGTGAAGAATTTGGGGACCTTGTAGTCCTCCAGGAGTTTCCTTCTCTTGGGATGCTCTCCATAGCTGCTGTCAAAGATGTAGAGGGGGCTGTCATCGCGTGTGGTTTCCATGTACTCTATGTAATATTTCATCTTCATCTTCACGGAGTAACCATCATTGTCCTCCCCGCATTTGAACTTCTGGTTCCTGTACTTGCGTTTCAGGCGCTCCAGTGTCCACTTCTCCTGGGCAGACCAGCCCACCTGAGCGTTCAGCAACACCACGGGCTTGTAAGGCTTTTCATAACGCTCCACAAACTCCTCCACCGTTAACTGGAGTGCATCTGCCCTCTCCACATTATCCTGTGGAACCAAGGGACGAAAGCAGGGCAGGTATTAGGACAGACTGACGTCCTAGGACTGTGCTTGCCTGTGGGGGAGCTTCGCACATATTCTCTGCTCCACACACCACGAGGGTACGGAGCTGCCTCTGTGTTTTTAAGCTCCTGGAGGCTGCAGCCCCATTTCTCTGGCCCGCTCCCTGCACACATCAGTGACACCGCCGCCCGAAGCCTTTGGCACTGCTCCGCACCGAGGCGGCTCCCCGGGAGGAGAGGCCACCCTGCCCTTTCGGCTGACACATCCCTGCAGCGTTTCGCCCCCTCAGGACAGCGGGAAGTGTTCCTGGGAATTATGCGGGTGCCGGTTCCAACCCGGCGGGCCCCGACCTTCCCACACGCGTGGCCACGTGGAGAGAAGAAAGTCCCTCACCAGACCTCTCCCTCCCGCCAGCTCTGAGGCCACCCCAGCATCAGGAAAGGGCCCCTTCCCGCTTCCCATCAGGCGTCCCGCAGCTCCCGCTCCACCTCAGACATTCCCAATCCCCTCAGTCACCCCTTCCACCCCTGTCCCCTCAGGACTCCCCAATCCCCCCAGTCGTGTCCCCACCCCACTTCCCTCAGGCCCCCGCCCCGTTCCCCTCAGGTCTCTTTCCTGTTCCCCGCAGGACTCGCTCAGTCGCGCCTCCCTCCATTCCCAATTTTCTCCCCCTCATTCCCCATTCCCATCCTTTCATTCTTCACGCCCCTCTTTCCCCTCCGCCCGACGCACCTTGCAGGCGGTGGGGCTGAGGGGGAAGGTCTCGCAGTAGTTGTGACGGGTCCAGTCCAGTGAGTCCTTCAGCTCGGGCCGGGCGCTGCGCTTCGCCTCACGGATCCGCTTCTTGCTCTTATGATTCATGGTCGCGGCGCTGGGGGCCGTCACCTCCCGCTGGCCCCGGCCTGACCCTGACCCTGACCCTGATCCCGGTCCTGATCCCGATCCCGGCCCCGCTCCGGCCGCACCTTCCAGAAATTTCAGCCCGTGCCGCCGCTGTCGCGGCGGCCCCGCCCCCGCCGCCCTCCCATTGGCCGGCTGCGCGCCGGCTTCCGCCACGCCTCGGTGCTGATTGGCGGAGTCTGGGGAAGCGGCGCCCCCGCACCGCCATGTTGAGGAAGGGCAGCGCGGGCGGCACGGAGGCAGCACGGGCGCCGGGCGCCGTTGGCCGCGCAGTCCCGCGGCCGCCCCGGGAACCCACCGCCGCCGCTGTCCTTCCCGCCGCGGGTCCGCGCTCCGTGCCTGCTGCTCTCCTGACAGTGGCCGGCCGACCGCGTGTCACCCAGTTTCCTCCCTTCTCCGGGAAGCGGCCCGCGGAGGCGTCCGCCCCGCCCCGCCGGGGCAGCGGCGTGGGTGGGAGCGGCCCGGTTTAACCGCGGCCCCCGGGGGAGGCGGCGGCTGGGCGAGCGGCTCATCGCCATCAGCGCCCGCGGCGGCGCTCTGCGTGACGTCAGTCGGGGAGGAGGCGCCGATTGGCCGGCGCGGCCTAGCGCCAACACGTGTCCGCCCGCGATTGGCCCATGGCGGAGCCGCGGCGGGAGCGCGCGCGGCGGTACCGGTTCGAGGATGGTCCGGCGGCGCTGGCCGTGCGCGTGCCCGAGGTACCAGGGGCGGCCGGGACACGGGGAACCGCGGGAGCGCCCCGGACCCCGGCACAGCGCCCCGGCCCGTGTCTTGCAGGTGCTGGACTCGCAGTATGGCATGTACGTGTGGCCCTGCGCCGTGGTCCTGGCCCAGTACCTGTGGGCGCACCGGCGGAGCCTGCCCGGCAAGCGAGTGCTGGAGGTACCGCCCGCTCCCTGCCCGTTACCTGCGGGTCAGGCTCCGCCCGCGGTCTCCATGAACACGGTGTGATTTCAGATCGGTGCCGGTGTGAGTCTCCCCGGCGTGGTGGCCGCCAAGTGCGGTGCCCAGGTGATCCTGTCGGACAGCGAGGAGCTGCCCCAGTGCCTGCAGCGGTGCCGCAGCAGCTGCCTCATGAACCGCCTGCCCCACGTGCCCGTCCTCGGCCTCACCTGGGGCCGCCTGTCACCGGAGCTGCTCTCTCTTGCTCCCATAGACATAATTTTAGGCTCAGATGTTTTTTTTGACCCCAAAGGTACGTTAATGCTCTCAGCTATCTTTGGTTTGTGACTGCAAGGAGATTGTGTCCCAGTAGTGCCGGGAACAGTGTCAATGGGTCAGGTGACACTGTGCTACTGACCTTGTTACTCTGGGCTAATTCTAGTTTAGAGCTGTCATAAATGCGGCTGAGGGTGTGGGAATAGAACAGGAAGTAAATAACTAACTCCCTTCATACCATGCTTGGGTCTCTCATAAGATACACTGTACTTGCATTGATTTGTAATTACCATTTCATAAAACCAGGCAGATTTATCCGCACCTGCAATCCAGAGACTAACCCAGACTGCTTTGTCTCCTCAAACTACACAGACTTCGAAGATATTTTAACTACAATTTACTTCTTGTTGGAGAAGAACCCACAGGCTCAATTCTGGACAACTTACCAAGTCCGAAGGTAATTTTTTACATATTTAAAACTCATATCTTAGCTCCTGTCTCAGCTGTGAACGAGCATTAACTCCTCTGTGGCACCACCACTCTGACTCAGAAAAGCTCTAATTGTGAGTCAAGGTACTATTTGCCCAGTAAACCCTGGAGGTAACAAAATCTGAAAATAATCCAAGCAGCACCAGTTTGCCGTTAAGTAGAAGACTGTTACAAACCCAGCTGTACTAGTTTGGTGACAGCCTGCTTGAGTTACTGTAGCAGTGATAACTCGGGGTTAGGTTTTCTCTCCTTTCCTCCCCTCAGTGCTGACTGGTCTATCGAGGCTCTGCTCTACAAATGGAACCTGAAGAGCATCCACATTCCCTTGCATTCCTTTGGTGCAGACAAAGAGCACTTGGCCAGCTCCTCCCTGCCAGGAAGACACACAATTGAAATGATGATCATCTCACTAGCATAGTCAGAGGGCACTTCAGTTTATTCCACTTTATATTTCAGTACAAGGTGATATTCAGCTGTTCTCTGTAGCACAGAGCTGCAGAGAACAGTCCTGGTTACATCAAACCTCATGGATATTTTGGGGAAGCAGCAATTCTTAAAACATGCACTGTAAAAATAAAGCTGTTTGGTTTTCCAGCTATGGCTTTTGAGAAATTTGTGTTCCTCCCCCAAGTCCGTGAAATAGTTCAGAGCCTCAATTCCATCACATGAGCCACTACACAACAGTTTAACCTGGAAATCCAACCTAAATCCACAACTTCAGCTATGAAAAGGTAACTGCACTCTTAAAATAAAAAACCATCCCCATTAAGATCCCTTTCCCAGGACTGAGAATCCTTCCCAAAGATCCACATACAAAAGCCACCCTGTTGGTACACGAGTGTATGGAGACTGTGCTAACCTGGAACATACAAACTCCTCAGTTTGTAGAAAAGTACTTTTAATCCTCAACAAAGCCATACTGCCAGTGTTCAGATGTTTCCATTCCCATTTAACATACATGCATAAGATAAAACAAGGCATTACAATAACCCTTGACACAGGATGTTTGCAGTTACAAGTCATTTGGTACCAAATCAAGAGAAATCATCACTGTCAAGATCAGCCCCTGTCAAGCAGCAGCCTGGCGAGCCAGGGCAAGCACACAGCAATGCAATTATTAGTACTGCTCACTTTGGACCTCCCACAACACCATCCCAGGCCCTGGCTGGTTCTGTGTTTGTGGCTTGCTGTGTTACCACTTGCCACACAACACTGGGTTAGTAACAATGCTAATTAAAGTTTGCCCACAGTAATTTAAAAGCAACCCCAGTGGATAAAATTTATAAGCAGTAGAATGCATTCAGTTACTATATAGAAGTTAAACATTGACAATATAATTGCAGAAATCTTTTCAAGCTAAAAATAAGCTGACCCAAGACATTAAGTTGAGAAAAGTTAACACAGAAAAAAATGTTTAATATGAACTACAGAGACAGTGGGTATAGTACAGAATGTCTTAAGCAAAAGATACACCAATCAGTACTTACAAAGGAATGAACCATTTCTTTGCTTAACATTACAATTCTCATATGTAAGTTCATATATGTAGGTTGGTAAGTTTTACCATTCTGGAAAAAATAAGGTGTGTATATCATCAGCTAGATGTGCTCACTGTATGCTCCATTTTTTTAACGCAAGGCCCGGGTGACTGGAAGTGCAGTTGTCAGGCATTTTAATTAACTGGACAGCCATTTGTTTCTGCACGACAAGGCATCGTTACACAGGAGCAATCAGGAGACAACAGGAAACAGCCAAGCACTCTGCACTGCAACACGCCACCTTAACAGCTAACCAGCATTACTCAACTGCTACACAACTGCGCCTAGTGCACAAAAATACATAAGAGAAGAGATTAGAATTGAGTCTGGTAAAACAATCCTTGCAAATATCAACTGTCACCTGAAAAGATTTCTACCAATTTGAATTTGAAGATGCTATTTTAAGTCAAAGTTATTCTTTTCTTTTCAAAAAAAAAAAAAAAGCATTTACAGTAAGTTTCAAGTTGAAGTTTTGTGGAATCTTATTTAAGGAATCAAGATAAAATTGAGAGAACTTTTTTGACAGTTAGCTATCAGCATATAATGGCTGCATGATTCCTCAGTATGAAACTGGAGGCAGCAAGTTACCATCGATTTTAATTTCCAATAGAAGTCAGCACTATATAAACAAAAATGAAGTTTTACCTCAAATATCCAAGCCAATAATGAAATCGGTAGTCGTTCACTTCACTAAATTACAAGAAATTTGAATAACAGCAACAAAATGGCACATAAAATGTAAAATCTGCCACTTGAGGCGCAACTTAAACAAGTAAAAAGTTAGACAAAATGTTACAAAATAACCTTTTCAACAGCTGGTTGCAGGGCCAGGGTCTCTCCAACGGGCTGAAGACTCAAGCGATCTTTTCCCCCCAAAGGCGTCCTTTATCTGGGTTCTCATTTAGCTGAAGCATCTAGGTTTGAAGAGAGAAAAATTCAGCCAGGTTTCTACCTTGTCTATTTTGAGTGTGGATGACTTCAGTGATACTTCTAGTTGTGTTTCAACTGGCTTTGCCTATTTAATTAAGTTTTAGGAATTTCCACAGTGTTCCACCTCCCCCCTGTGTGTTGCTTTACTTCAGAGGCCAAATGTAAGGTTCGGTCAAAATATTTAGTTACAATGGAGAAGAAGCACCAGGCTGTAGATCAAGCCACCATTAACTTCAATTCAGCCTGTTCACCACTCAATTATTCAGAGTTCTATAAAGTTACAAAACTAACACTTTTTCATAAAGACTTAACTAAGCTCTAATTAGCATTCAAAACCGAAAATGTGACTAATTTTGCTACAATTATCTAACTCCAGAGCTAGCTCAGGCCCTTTCCTTTTAAAAAATAGGACCAAACAGTTTGAAGGGTTAAAGACACACTATCCTTTCCCCACCCGGTGTATCCTTAGATGCCTCTTCAAGATGTCCACTTGAGGAAAAACTAGTTTCCGTGGTTTTCTCGTTGCAAGGAATTTGCCACCTTTTCTAGGACAGTTATTACCTCCAAGTCAGTACAACGGCCACTGAACCGATCTTCCGTTCTAAAAGGATAGTGTATCTTTAACAGTGTAAGACAAACCTGCTCCAACACACGCCCACAGAAACTGGTCCCTGGAGGATCAGCCAAATCAGTTAAAATCTGCAATACTGGCCAATATTCTTTTAGCAAACAGGAGACCGCAGCTTTAAAGGGGAAAATGCAGATGTTGGATAAATACAGTAAGAAATAGTCATTTTCATCATAGGTTGCGTCTCATACAATATTTTATTAAAACCAAGGCATTAATCTTGCAATAAAACATTTTTTCTGTTTTAAAAAAAAATTCTCCGTAGAAAACCCTTCAGTAATTATTTCCCTAAATCAATAACCAAAAAAACCACTGCTCAAGAAAAAAAAAAACCAAAACCAACAACTAACAATGTGCCCCACTAGGATTCACTTGGTTCAGGCTATTAATGTTCCAAGAACTACCCAAACCCCACCTAAGTGCTCTAATAAAGTAACATGCATCCTGTGCTGATCCCGAGGTACATTACCATGTTCCTAAGAGGATACAGCTCCTTCTTCTTCCGGAGACTTGGGAGGGCTCTTAGACCTGGATCTAGAGTTGGATTCTCTCTTTGAGGCAGGGGGAGGGCTTCTAGATCTAGACCGGGATCTTGACCTGGACCGGGATCTGGAGACAGATGAGGACTTTGACTTGGATCTCCTGGCAGACCTGGACTTGGAGGTGGAGCGGGACCGAGAGCGTGTGCGAGACCGGGATTTGGATCGACTGTAGCGGGACCGACTGCGGGACCTAGAGCGGCTCCTGCTTCTAGACCGGCTGCGACGGCGTCTTCTAGGGCTAAAACAGGAGGGGAAAAAAAATGGCGCGTTAAAACTTGCTCCCGGGTGACGCACGGACTGGAGCGAGTGCTGCGGGACAGGGAAGGCGGAACAGGACGCACGTGGGCAAGAAAACGAGCGTTACGAGGGCGCCATTGTTCAGAGTGAGTGGCCGGGGGCTAAATTTACTACAGGGCGAAACCCTTCCAACTCCGAGGGGAACCCATGTGCCTTTGCAAGTAAACCTCTAGCAGACCTCCCCCCTTCCCTCTTCCCAGCTCCGCCGCGAAACTCACTGGGAAAAGAACACAGAATGCCAAAATCGGTCCGGTTGGAAGGGACAACAGTCAAGCCATCCAGTCCAACCTCCCTGCTTAAGCAGGGCAGGCCTAGAACACACGGCTCAACTCTGTTCAGTGACGGACACCTCACTATCTCTCTAGGCAACCAGCATGAAAACAAACGGGTCCCACTGCACAGGCGCGCAGCTCAGGTTCGCCTCATTTACCGCCCGAACTCCGCTGCCCGTTCCGCGGCGCTCACCTGCGGCTGCGGCGGCCGTATCCGCTGCTGCTGTACCGGCGGGGCGGCGGCCCGCGGCGGCTGTGGTGCGAGTCGGGCGGGCGGCCGTAGCGGGCCATCTGCACGCGGAGCTCCCGGCCGTCCAGCACCGCCCCGTCCATCGCGTCCATCGCGTCCTCCGCGTCCCGCTTGTCGTGGAAGCGCACGAAGGCGAAGCCGCGGCTCTCCTTGGTGTAGCGGTCCCGGGGGATGTAGACGTCGCCCACGCGGCCGTACTTCTCAAAGACCCTCCGGAGGGTGTCCGGGGAGGTGCGGTAGGTCAGGTTGTCCACCTTGAGGGACGTCATGCCCTCCACGTCGGGCGGCGGGCGGCCGTAGCTCATGGTGGGCAGGAGCCCCTGAGGGGCGGCGGCGGCCGAAGAGAATAAACCTGAGGGGTTGAAGGCAGTCAGCAGCCGGCGCGGCCCTGAGGGCGACGCGCCTCACACCGCGGGGCGAGTCCAAAAAGAAGGAGAGCTAGAGCGCATAGGGGAAAGCCGCGGGGTCCGCAGGGAGCAGCACCCACCTCAGGGTCCGAGGGGCGGCCCGAGGCCGGAGCAAAGCGCCAGGAGCGGCCGCCCCGTCCCGCCGCGACGAGGAAATGAGGGGGAACCGCCCGCGCGCGCGGCTTAACGCCACAAAATGGCCGCCGGCGCCCCGGAAGGGAATGAGGCACCGCCCCGCCCGCGGAGCCGCGGGAACGACCCCCGAGCCCCTTTTCCTACTCTTCCCCCGAGTGGTGCCGCAGGGAGCGCGGGGAAACCCCCTCTAAATTAATAATTCGCCCCGCGGTTGGAAAGTGGCTGTTAAAACGTTGCCGCCGTGACCCGGAAGGGCTCGGTGGAGGCGGGGAAATTTTTGAACAATGTGTGTTGGAAACCGTAAAAAAATCCCAAACATTAGCAATAACAATTAAAAAAAAAGAAATGAGAGCAGAGCAATTTGTGTGGGGGAGGAAGAGGGAAAAAAAAAAAAGCAGGAAAAAAAAAGCGATGGTGAAGTGAAGCGCTTGTGGCGCGGGCGGGCGGGCACGGTTTAAAATGGCGGACGGGGAGGGGGGAGCCGTGAGGGGAGCGGGGCCGTGAGGGAGCAGGCGCTCGGCCCGGGTTCTGCCAGAGCGGCTCTCCCGGAGCAGAGAGCTCGGTGCCTTTCCTGCCCACGCTCCGCTGTGTGCCTGTGGCGGCTGTAAGGAGCCGGGCAGCCCGCAGTGGGCTCTCCATCGCTGCGGGCAGCGGTGCCCGGGGAAGGCTCCTCGGCCCCGCCGGCTCTGGATGTGCCGCGATGGGTCCGCGCCGCTGCCCAGGCGGGTCCCGCCGGCTCCTCGGCGACTCTGAGAGCCGAGCGGGGAATTATTAAATCATCCTCACACCGGCCCGCTCTGCACGTGGGAGAGGATTCGCACAGCCCTTGTGTAAGGGTGACAAGCAACTTCTCAGAGTGCAAGGGACGCCAAAAGTTGTTGCTCTGTCGCCTCAGGCACTTAAAATAAAATGCCCAAACTCCAGAATACGTGGTTCTAATCTTAAAACAATGTTAAAAGTTTCTGTGTATCCCATGACACTGTGTTAAAAAAAGAAGAGAAATTAGGCTATTTTCTACTGATATGTTTAATCCAATGGCAGTATTAATATGAACAATTATTTCGGTATTAGAATTTAAATGCTTAGTTTTATTATAATTGTGTTTAACTTTTTTTTTTTTTTTTCACTGAAGAAGTATAAAGATAAGCATGGATACAAATCTAGAAGCAACAGTTTGTTTCCTCCTACAAATAACTTCAGAAATCAAACAAACTGGTACTGTTTTGACATTTTGTATTGCTTCATGTTTGTTCTATTTTTTAATCAGAGAATTTTGATTTAAAAAATTCAATGTTTCATCTGCTGAAACCTTTTTTCAAAGGGGAAATTTGAAGTTTATCTTTACAGTGATTTCCCTAAAATGACAGAGGAGGTTTCCTAAGCCCCTTCCTCCCAGTTCCAGTCACTTCAACACTTGTTGCTGCTGTTGCCAAAGGAATTGTTCCAGCCCAGTTTGCTCTGCAGCAGGATGGAAGCTTGTACTGGCACAAGGGAGAAAAGATGTGAGTGGGACACTATTCCTAGAGGATCTTAAAATTCTGCTACTACAAATTAATAATATTAAAAAGGAAGAAGAGAGCTTTTCTTGTGTTAAGATCCCTCACCTTGATATTTTAATTGCATCTTTGTAAAGCAGCCTCTGAACAATCACACTGACTTTGCTCCAGAAGTAAAAATGGCATGCTGTTTTGAAAAACACTGACATTAAAAAAAAATACAAATTGGGAATTAAAAAAAAAATTGAAAACCCTTAATACATGTATTAAGTATATGTAATTATAGCTGGAGTGCAGATTTTATTTCACAGAACTACAGGGTGGGTCAGGTTGAAAGGGACCACAGTGGGGTTATCTGGTCCCACCTCCCTGCTCCAGCAGGGTCATCCCAGAGAGCACATGGGACATGGTTGTGTCCAGAGGGCTCTGGGACATCTCCAGTGAAGGGACACTCCACACCCTCTCTGGACAATCTGTTCAGGGTTTGGTCACTGCGAAGGGAAAAAAGTTCTGCCTCGTGTCCAGGTGGAATTTCCTGGGCATCACTTCATGTCTGTGGCCTCTGGTGCCATTGCTGGGCCCCTGGAGCAGAGCCTGAGCCCTGCTCTGCCCCTTCCCTGCAGATGGGACAGAAGGGACTCGGGTCCCTCTCAGCCCCAGCACCCTCAGCCTTTCCCCAGGACAGAGATGGTCCCGTCCCCAGATCATCTTTGTGTCCCTCCACAGGACCCGCCCCAGGAGCTCCGTGTCTCTCCCGTCCCGAGGAGCCCAGAACTGGACACTGCTCCAGTGGAGGCCTGGCCAGGGCTGGGCAGAGGGGCAGCATCACTCCTGACCTGCTGGAAATGCTCTTCCCAAGGCACCCCGGGACACCAGAGCCCTTCTCGTCCCCTCGGGCACAGCGCTGGTCACGGACAGCTCAGTGTCCCCCAGGACCCCCAGCCCTTCCCCACAGAGCTGCTTTTCCAGCTGGGCTGTCCCAGCCTGTGCTGGTGCCTGGGGTCGTTCCTGTGCAGGGGAAGGACCCTGCACTTGTCTTTGGTCAACCTCAGCCCTCTCTGCCCTTTTCCCCAGCCTGCCCAGGTCCATCTGAAGGGCTCACAGCGCTCTGGGCTCTCGGCCACTCCTCCCAGCTTTGTGCCATCGGTGAACTTGCTGAGGAGGCATCAACCCCTTATCCAAGTCTTTGATGAGGAAGTTAAACAACCCTGGGGGACACCGGTTAGAGGCCTCCAAACCACTATCACTAATTATGACTGGGATGATTTTCCATTCAGCCAGTTCTCAATCACCTCACTGCCCACTTGTCCCACCTGCACATCCTGAGTTTCCCCAGGAGGGTGTTGTGGAACACAGTGTAGAAAACCTTGCTGGAGTCAAGATGGACAATATCCACTGCCCTCCCCTCATCCATCCATGCAGCTGTTTCACTGTAGAAGGTGATCACATTTGTCAAGCAAACCTTATCCCACTTCAGATTTAGTTTAAACTCTCTCAACCAGCCCTTTGAACTCCTGGGCTAATATCCTTTTTTTCCCTTTGAGACTCCTGGTTCTTTAAACCCTTTACTGTAAACAGCAGAGGTAAAATGTGGTGATTTGTAATTTACTTCAATCAGTTCTGCATTTCCTTCTCTGTCCTTTTGGCCAACATTAAAGTAGAACTGGTTTAGTTGAATTCTCCAGTCCCAGAGGCCCAACAGAACAGACAAAGGATGATAATAGGAAAAAGCCACCATTTGGTGAATATCTGATCCTCTCTCAGTTTTGCTGATGTTTTAACAGAGATCTTCATGACTCGAAGATAATTGATCTTAAATTTATTATTTAGAAATACTGATTAATGGTATCACTTCTATCCCTGGATGTGTTCGAGGCCAGGCTTGGAAGGAGCTTGGAGGAACCTGGTCTGGTGGGAAACGTCTCTGCCCATGGCAGAGGGGAGATGAGATGGGCTTAAGGTCCCTTTCAATCAAAACCATTCTGTGATTCCATGAGTCTGTAGTTGTGTGAGCGTTTTATTTTTTGGTTTGGTTGGTGAGGGGGTTTTTCTCTGTGTGTGTGGTGGTTTTGTTGTTGTTGTTGTGATTTTAAATCTTGCCAGGTTATTTAGTGGCTAGAAATTACAGTCCTCAAAACCAGATACAAATAACTTTATTTTAAGAACTGGGAGGTTTTCACCGCTTTAAACAGGAAGCTGTTGCCTTGATAAAAACTCCATTTCCCAGAGTGCACAGGGGCTGCCGAGGCTGGGTCAGCTGATCGAGGCTCTGAGATGTTCCTGATTTCCTGTGCAGGACATGGAAATGTGCGGGTGGCTCATCTTCTCCTCGTCAGGTGACTGACAGGCCGGGGACCACAGCTCTGACTTCCACAATGACGAGAAGCTGAGAGGATTAACCTGCTCGCTGTTGGGAAAGCTGCTCCTCTGGGAGAAAGGGATGTCATGAAGTAGCACACTGCAGTCAGCCCTGCTAACTTCATATGAACAGGTAGAGGGAATCTTAGGCTTTACCTTTTGTCTCATTCCATATTTTTTTTCAAGCTACCGATTTTGTTGCACATTATTTTTAAAAAGGTTACCAGCACTCTTGATTAATTGATATTTTCTGGCAGTTGATAAGTAGCCCTAAGTAATCATTATTTTCAAAGCTTGCTTTCTTTTATTCTTTTTGCCTTTTTGTTTTTTTTAGCAGAGAGGTTAAGAGGAAACTTTTAAAAGAAAAGAAGAGTTTTTCCAGACTGAAGCTAAGGACTTGGGAAGAATACACAAAATGTCTTCGGAAGGAAAAAAGCTTTTCAACATCATTATTTTGGGAGTCTCGTTTATGTTTATATTCACTGCTTTCCAATCCTGTGGAAATATCGCGGTAGGTGTGACTTTCACAACGTGCCACATTTCTATCTCAATTATTTATCTTGGCTTATTTTTTTGTCTGCTCTAATGTTGTTTTATTTGGGATTTCCTAAGTCAAGATACTTGGACATTTACCTGCTTTTGATTTAGTTTTAAGTAGATTAGTGTGTTTAACCAAATAATTCAGTAGATTATTTCTTTAAGATAACATAGCCACATCTAAAACTGAGCCTGATTGCTTAGAAAGTAGAAAATCAATTTTATAAAATGCTTGAACTTTAAAATACTGTCTGCTTTGACACTTGTGATGTTGGACAATTGAATTACACTAAACCTTGCATTGTCTATATTCTGTATAGTCCCTTTCAAAATATTTACCTAAGTTATTATTAACCATGCTATTATGAACTAGATTTTCATAATCTAACAAACTAAATATTGAGGGGGAGTATGAGGATATAACACCTGACAAATAGATTTCTAGAATTGCTAAACTGCCAAGTCACCTTTCAGCTGAAGGAGTTATTTGCTGCTATTCAGCATCTCTTTGCACAGCAAAAACTGAGCACAGCACAATCCAAATTTACTGTTACTATTTAGATGTTTAGACTCCTGCTACAGCCAGGTTTAGCCCTTTAACTTCCTGAGCTGCTTTCAGTACTATTAGTTCTGTTCCTCCAGGGCAGTTAGATTTCAACATCCCTCTTGAGCCCACAGGTCTTACAGCTCTTTTCTTGCATGCAACCCTTGCTGGGTTCAGACAGATAAATATCCTTCACTGCATTATAGAAATAACTGCTTGGGGTAGTTTTTGTAAGTCCTAGTGTAGTGTGATACTTTTTGTGAGCTCTTAAGTGCAGCCCAACGATCTCAAAAATTCTGCAGTGAATTCAGCACCTCACTGAATTGGACTTTGTGATCATGTAATCCTTTGTGATCATGTAATTGATTGTCATAAAAGTCTTTACAAATGACTTTCAGTCTGGTCTGCCTGCCAGTCCAGCTAACTACATGATCTCATGATCACTAAAGCTGATTCAAGGGGGAAAAAAGGAACGGGGAAGTAACAGGAAGCTGAAAAGAGTGGAAACTCTTATCAGACATTCCTAGTTAAGTCAAGTTAAGATTATTCTGAAACTTCTCCTTTTTTCCCCACTTTTAAAATTGAGATAGTCATACCTATCTAGGTAAGAGGGGTCTTAAGTGAAACAAAAGTTTTGTGAAGTATTTTAGGTCTCTTATGAAATCATGGTTTAATAATAAAGTACTAATTTCTTCTTCAAACATAGTTGTTTCCTTGCCAAGTATCTCCTGCATCTTTGTTGTGGAGGTGGTGTGAGTTGTAATTAACATTTTAAATTCTTTTAAGTACTTTGTGGTGTCTATTAATGAATAATTCTAATGTTTGATACTGACTTCAAACTAATCCAGGTGTTCTCAAAATGCAAGATAGATTCTAACATATTACAATGTATGATCTTCCCCCCACAGCAAACTGTTATCACGAATTTAAACAACACAGACTTCCATGGCAGTGGCTACACGAGGTAATTACATGGATTTTCTTCTTACTTTGCTCCTTGCAGGGTGAACTTAGTTACAGTTTCATCCAGTAGAGAGACACTCTCAAGAGATTGCAGTGTTCTGCTGACTTCACAATTTATTGACACACTTAAAGCAGTTTAAAACAGGCTTCTCACAGTTCTGCTCTGAAATATTTCCAGTTGAGCTACATGTCTGGTTTGCATGTTTTCTTTATAGGGAGAAAAACCCCCATCATCACATTCTCAGCATTTTACCTTAGGAGGCAAAGAAGGTGGAAGTTTAAAAATAAATAAAACTGCTAACTCAGGCCTTGGTTGTTTGCCTTTGTACACTGTGTTTGTGTAGGACAGGTGTGGATCAGCTCTCAGGAAATAAAACATAAATGTGAAAGGAGCAGTCAGAAAGACAAGCAAATCCACAGAAAACCATTCTGTTGGTTGCACTGGCAGAGTCAAACTCGCCAGACATGATCAGGGACCTTTTGCATGCCAAATTAATCTGTCATGTAGGAAAACCTGGTTGCTCCTTTGAAGGGTCTACTGTCTTCATTTAAACCAAAAATGCTGCTGGCACAAAACATGTTCATAAAATTTCTGTGGTGTATTTGGCAGAAGATGAAAACCTCACTGACAGATAAATGAGGTTCTAGAACATTCTCCTCTAGATGTACAGGGTGCAACATAGAAAAACTGCTGTTCAGGCAGTTTGACAAATGCATGCTCTAAATTACAAGTTGTCATTGCCTGCAATAGTTTGGGACTCTACTCAGCAATCCAGGGAATGCTGGACACTCCTGTATTCCCACGTGGAGTGCCATGGAAACAGAGGAAGGCAGGGAAATGTTTGTTAGGTTATGTTTGTACTGAACTGGATATTTTGAAATCCACTGATCACTCTTAAATCAGTTGCAGTGATAGCCTATATTTTATTTTAAGTGTTTAATCATATTTGGCTTTTTGTTTTTGTAGCATGTCCATTATTTATGGAGTATTGTCTGCCTCAAATCTTATATCACCTTCACTGGTTGCAGTAGTGGGACCTCAATTCTCCATGGTTGTTAGTGGTGTGTTTTATAGGTAAGTATTAATGTTGAGGTTTTGCCTGCTTCCTTAGAAATATTTCTTTAATTTTTTCACATCTAAGGCTTCTGTGCCATACATGAAATTGGACTGGCTGAGAAAAGCCTCTCACAGAGATACTGCAGGTGTGTAACTGCAGAGTACTTCAGCCTGCTGGAAACAACACATTTTTTCCATAGCATTCCCAGTCTTAGCTGACTGTGGAATTGAATTTATGGTCTCAGATTAATAACTATATATATAAAAAAAAAAAAATTCTATGTGCTTAGAAGGGTAAAAAGATTTTTCACATACAACCTGTTTTTCAACATCCCTTAGGAGACAGTAGCTGATTTAGAAGCACCTAAGTGAGGTATCTGATTGTTAAAGAGCATTGTCCACTTTGCGTTGGTATTCAATGAACTTATGTGTTCTGTTCTAGCCTGTACATTGCAGTCTTTATCCAACCAACTACATGGGCTTTCTACACTGCCTCTGTGCTTATTGGCATTGCAGCTGCTGGTAAGCATTGTTCTTACTCTGCTGACTATTTTTATGAGATTTGAATTTACCTTTGAAATATTTTTATTTCCTGAGCAATAAATTCTGTCTGTTTCAGTCCTCTGGACAGCCCAGGGAAATTGCTTGACTGAAAATTCTGATGAAAACACCATTGGAAGGAACAGTGGAATATTTTGGGCACTTCTACAGTGCAGGTAAGTTTTAATTTTAAATTAAATAATTCAATATGTTGATTAATTTTTAATTATTTTGATTTTTGGGAGGATTTTTTGGTTGTGTACACATTCTGCTTTTTACATCTTTATACAAGTGGGAGACTGCATTGAAAAATTCTCTCCTGGGGCCTTGCAGTCAGTTGGAAGAAGAGATGGAAGCAACCTTTTTATTGGTGTTGTGCATTACAGAACAGGGAATAAAAGAAAGTTGAATATTGCAATCTCAGCTCTTGAGCTGCTAAAAAATACATATTTCTGTTAGGGGAGCATTTGAGGGATGTAACAGCAATCTTGTTGGTTGTAGAGGGCTGTGGCAATTTGTGTCCTTTATTGAGGGAGAAACTGGTTCTTGCTGCCGAGGTGAAAACACTGAAGTTGGACCTGGCAGTGAGAAGCCAGAAAAGAAATCTTATTTTTGATGGTTCTCTGATATTAAACTTTGAGTGCTACTCAGCTGAAAAATTAATCAACAAAAGGCTCAGCATCAAGAGAGGCAAGTGAGAACAAGGCAATGAATGCTGTGTTGTGGCCATTAAGTGTTTTGTGGAGAGGTAGTTAATGCCTCTCATGAGAGATTAAGGCAATTAGGTTATAGAGGAAAATGATGAAAATATGCAAGAAGACAGAGCTGATGGCTTGAAGAGAGACTGAAAAGGTTGGGTGGGACTCTTTCCTGTGGAGGAACAGCAGCTGAGGAAGGTTATACCAAAGTGTTCCCCAAAATGAGGGCAGCAGGGGAGCTGAGTGTAGAACTGTTGCTCGCCAAAAGCTGCTGTGCTGGAGCTGGGGTCCCTTCATGAGGAGTAAGGAGGGCTGGTTTGAAACACAGAAAGTGCTTTGTGCAGTGGGTGCTTAAACCTTTGGAGCCTGCAGTCATGGCAGTCTGTAGAGTTGGATGGTGTGAGCAGGATTGAAAAGGAATCAAACAAATTCGTGAGCGACAGGTGCACAAATGCTTCCTGAAGAGAACCATCTCTAATGCAGCAAGTGTGAATATTCTCCCAAAATATGAATCTGGGAGATAACCAGGGGAGTGAATTGCAGAAGTGTTTAGGGTGCTGAGCCTGCTTTGCTGATGCTGTTATGGGGATGGGATCCTGGGCTGGGAGAGCCTACAGCAGGGGAATGTTTATGTTTGTAAAGTTTTCAGTTCCAAAATTAACCCCTCAGTATGTTAGCAGAGTAGCAATTTCCACAAACCCAGCTGATTGTGTGTTTCACAGTGAGTAAAAAACATGGGTTAATAAGAGGAAAATTGGCTCTAAAACTGCTTTAAATCATTCATTCAGAATGACTGTATTTTGGGAAATGGTAGTTAGGGACACAGAATTTCCTTGAGCTGAAGCAATACTTCAGACTAGACGCATGACCCTGCAAAGGAAGTATTACACAATCACCTCCAGAAATACGTCAGCTTTCTAACCTATACCCTTCCAAAATTAGAAGCAACTTAGATGCAGATTTCCTCGTTTTTTTTCCCACCACCTTGTGTCTTGATTGATTAAAATGAATAGCCAGCATTTTGGGGCAGAATCCTCAAAAATTTGTTTGAGTTTTATATAGAAGATGCTGACACAGAGAGTTACTCATGTCTTTATTTCTTTCACAATTGCACAGCCTTGGGATTTTTTTTTTTTAATAGAATTGTACTATTGTGGTGCTACAACCCTCATTTTTTCATAGAATGTATTGTTGACCTTTGTTCTTTTTGTTTGCAGCTTGATTTTTGGAAATCTGTATATATACTTTGCTTGGCAAGGAAAAACTCATATATCAGGTGAGCACTGCTTGTTTATATGGCCAACCTTTAAATACAGTAGCATGAATTAACAGATGGAACAATGAACTCCAAAATATCAGGAAGCTTATACAAAAGCAGACTTTTGGGGTTTTTTCCCCTTCCAATTTATTGTAGATATTCTCTTCTTGGGGATTTTCCTCAATAGCCACTGGGATTTTCCCTGTGCATACACATTTGTGCCAAAATACACCTATTTGGAGTGGAAGGTGTTCTGGCCGTATGTGTAATATTATATACACTATGTCCCATTCCAAAGTAAGCTCCTGGTGTGGAGTGCTCTTCTAAATCATATTGGAGATTGATAAAGCTGAAATAAAGGAAAATAAAGGAAAACCATCCCAGTTTACTTTATGTCTGCACTGGTTGTGCTGGCATAAAGCAGAGTAGGAGGCAGAGGGTGGGATGGGGCAGCACTGCTGGGAGAGTGGAGAAAGAAATCTCTTCCTTTCTTGGCATGAGTTTATGAACTTCCTGATGGGTTGTAAGTAATGCTGTATTTTTTTTTTTCCATTTTATGTTGTGCTAGACTGGAAAAGAGCAGGAGCTGGAGAACAGTAGACTTTATTGATGTTCTTGAGCTAGACAGTGGTCGAGATTCTGTTTCTAAAGCAAAGATTTCTGTCAACTGTTTAAGCCAGGCAAAGTGGGGGGGTGGGGATTCACTAAGAAAAGTGGTGAAAATAGATTTTAATAGCCAAAAATGAATGCTGCTGGGAAATCAGTGCTCTGTAAACAGATAAGTTTGATTTTCCTGTTCTATAATTACTGATAATTTTCCTTATTTAGTCCTAATGTTGAATATCTACTAGAATGGTCAATTCTTTTCACTTTAACAGATGATTTAGTTCTGCTCTAGTCAATCAGGAATAAGATGTTGACTTTTAAATTATAATTATCAGTCTTCAGAAATAACAGAACAGAAAGAACAGTTCACTTCTTGTTTCTGTTAGCTCCACCTTTTCAGGTTCTCCACAGATACAGGCTTGGTAATGAAACACTGGCTAAATTTTAAGGTCATTTTCTTCATTCCCTCACCTGTAACACAAAGGTTTAAGTGTTGGCAATACTGGAGACACTTTGAACCTGGTGGGGGTCTCAAATTCTGTGCATTCCAAACTTCACTGCTCTGCTAAACACAGAATAGAGCAATTAACTATGAGGCAGTTCTGCTCTTACATTTGCCTCCATTTTAAATGTCTTGAAATTCCTCTTTATTAGAAAATTTTATATCAAACCCTAACAGCATTTAAAAATCAAATCTTATTTTACTACCTATATAAAAATAGCAGAGGCATTTCAAGCTGTAAAGCACACCTCCTCTTTTTGGTTCTGTGATCATACACAAGTTATTTTTAGGACAAGTTTGCATTTGCTGTTGAGCTGAGGGGGAAGTAAATACAAGCATAGGTAGTATCTTCAGTGTCATGCATTAGTTCAGTCACAAGTGTTTGCTGTTACTGGCTTTTTCCCCTGCTTGATAGTGGTAAATGGGAGTGGCTTTTTATTAGATGTGTCTGTGCTCTGCTGTAGTAACCAAATTGTTTAGCAGAGTTTCCGGCTGCTGTAGCACTTACTGAGGTTTTGGTGGCTTCAATGCCTCTGTAGTTTCCCAGCCTACAGTTTATGATGTCATGGTGCTTGTGCTTCTGATGCTGGTCAAGAGATTCTCTTAGAAATCTAAAGGGGTTTGGGGCAGTTTATGTCCACTCTGAATTATGTAAGTCTTCAAGGTTGTAATTTCTCCTGCTAATAATTTATGCACTTCCTTTAATTGGCTGCTCCTTGGTCATAGCCTTTGCATGGCAGAGAATGCGAGGGACCTCTTTAATTTGCCGATATTTTGTTAGCACCATAAAACTGAGACAGGAGTTTGCCAGCAGCTCCATGTGGAAGGTAAGCTAGAAAATTAGTGTGTGTTAACCACTGTAGCATGTCTGTGTTAGTTGTTTGAAGGTAGCTGGATTGGTTTGAATATCTTCTGCACATCTGGTTACGGCTCTTGTTTGTTTTTCCACAGAGAGCGATCGCAGAACTGTCTTCATTGCTCTGACTGTTATCAGTCTTGTGGGCACAGTTCTGTTCTTTCTGATTAGGAAACAAGAGGACACGAAAGCTCCAGGGGATGATGATTCCACTAATGAAATCCTGGGGGAGAGCTCGTAAGTGTTGGTGGCAATAAGATATTGTCACATCTCCTTGTTTGTGCTCCTGCTCCGCAGAGGAACATTGCACATTCACTTCTCCTCAGTGCTAAAACATCAATGTTATCAACAACCTGGAGGATTCACAGATTTAACAGAGAAGTGTCTGTATTTTGACAATGAAAATATATGAGAAATAATGTTCCTGATATGGCATATTCTCAAGGGTGAAGTTCAGTACTGCATGTGAAGCTTTCCCTTTGGAAAGCAAGTGCCTTGCAAAAGATACCCTTCTCCTCTTCTCCCCTGATTATTATGAAACACTTTTATGTTTTATCTTGCCCTCAACAGCCCATTTGAAACTCTGGAATAAACAGAAAATACTCCTTTTTTATAGGCTGCTTTACAAACTGGAACATGTTTTTCCTATCTTCTCTAAATATATATGCCACCCTGATAAATACATTAGAAATGCACAGTTACACAGATTCAGTGAAGTTTTGCCTGAGGCATCAGCTTGAATGTTTTTGCTTTATTTAAAGAACAATGAAAATATTAGAAAAACATCAGTGAGCATGCCTGTGGAAAGATACTGAAAGCTAAAAATGTTCAAAAGAAAGATTCTGTTAAGCAAGCATTCAGTAGTGCAGGCAGCAAATAGATTTTGTGGTTACTTTAGATCTCAGAAACTTTAAAAAAGGCATTGGCATATTTCAGTATATAGTACAGGGCTCAAAAATGTACAGAAGGTTTAAATAATGAAGATGCCTTCCAGCACAGCAATAAGTGTGGTTATTCTCTTCCATTTTGACCAAGTCATTTGTTTACCCAGGTCTGCACGAAACAAAATGATGAGAGCAGTGGCTGCCTTCAGTAAGTACAATTTCTCATAAGAGTTGCTTCAGCAAAACCTGGCATCTCCTTGCCACCTCTCTGTGTTTTGTGCTGATGATGTGATCATGTACAAACCACTTCAATCACATCGTTGAGCAGTCCAGGAGAGAGTTGGTGTGTTCCTCCTTTGATGTGATTTCAGATCCAAACTGCTTTACAACAGCATCTGTCCTTGTACAGATGAGCACAAAAGGAGCAGGTTACTCCTTGGGAAAGGCAGTGAGAGAAATAAAAAACAACAAACATAAAGAAGATAAAAAGAAGTCACAGGTTGTTTGATTCTGTCACCAGTTGATACCAGTTAACAATTTAGAACTGAAGCATCTGCAGTTCCCTTTGAAGCTTGATATGTTCTGCCTGAGCCTGTTAAGTTTGTTGTGAGGATGTGGGGATCTTCACTATTTATCCTTTAAAAATCTATTTATCCTTTCAGGAGACAGTTGCCATGAATTAAGACTACAAAAATACAACGAGCAGAAAATTGTCTGATAATTGAAAACTGTGTATCTCCTCTTTTCTATTTCCCCCACTGCATTTCTTACAAAATATAATTTTTGGATGGCACATTTCTTCTAGGGGGCAGGTCGGGCTTGGTTTATTTAGCACTATGCTGTAATAAACAATGAATGAAACTTTAATCCACAGTTTGTATAATAACCAATTTTTGCTTTAAGCAAGGAACGAAAGTAAGTGTAGATTACCTTAGTACTCTCAAAAGTTTTATTAATTTTCTCTATTATTTCTTTACAGAGAAATCTATTACACTGAGCTTCACCAAAGAGATGCTGCTCCTCAGTGTTACCACAGCCTACACAGGTATGAAGCCAGCAGAGTTCCACCATTGAGCAGTGGCAGTGCATTGTTGGGAATTTTAACCCATATCCCTGCAAACATTATTTGGCTATTTTAATTAATTTTGGGTTACTTGTGATGTTTCTGTGTCCTGGGGAGTGTTTCTGTACAGGAGGAGGGGTGCATCCAAATCTGCAGGTGCTGGTTCAGTAGAGTTCTGGGTCCCAAAGTGAGAGGCAAAATTTACAGAGGTGGCTTTTATGGGATTTGATATTGCACCATCAATAGTTTGGAGATTGTTTAATGCAGTTGTATTGCATTTGAATTAAAAGAATGTTTGTGCATCACACCTTCAGTAAGGCATGGGAGATTCCTGATGCTCTTTATTTTAGTCTTAGTTCTATTGGGAACCAGCTCAGTAATTTTCAATTGCTTTTATCAATAGGGTTTGCTGTGGCAACAGTTCTCACTCTTTTTAGCAACTTTTAGTTAAACTTGGTCTGCCATCCTTGAACCAATGTATGAGTTGTAAAATAATTTTTTTTTGCCGTATAAGTGATTCTTCCACCAAAAAAAGTTATAAAATCCCTGAGTTGTTTTTGGTGGGTTTCTTGCTCCTTATTTGCCTTCAGATATAGTTTTGTTGATGATCAAATTAGGTTTTTTATAAAGCAGATGCACTTTCAGAACCTAAGGTCTGAGTCACTGTTAGGAAAAATTATTGTTCTGTGAAAAGAAAAACTTAGATGTGAACAAAATATAAACATTGCAGTTTACAGCAGCTCCTGGAGGAGAAATAAATAGCAGGAGTAACTGTGGAGTTGGGTTGCTCCAGCCACTAATCTGAGTTACAAATGCCTTCACAGCATCTCCAGTGTTTTGTTAACTCAGATTAACTCACATGAATTCCTCTGGGGATGGGAATGTGGAGATAACAAGGAAAGGGAGTCAGTCAGGTTTTGCCTGAATATCCTGAAATATGGGTTTACAGGTGGCATTAAAAAAAAAAAAATCAGTCCAGACTAGGAAAAAATATCTGCTGCCATCTTCTGGATGTGGGTGGTGTTGCTGCTTTCTGAAGGAAAACAGAAAATTCCCTGAGGCCAAGAAGGGTTTTTATTCCAAAATTACTGGTCAGGTTAAGATACTCCAAGTGCACCCCTGTTTCTGAAGCCATGCAGTTCACCCAGACAGGGCAGGGTGTGCTGTTCCAGCGTTTGGCTGTAGCTAAAAAGCAAAAGACATAAATTAGAAAGTTTTATTTTAAGCTGTTTTTCTCTGCTTAGGGATAACTTTTTGTGTTTTTTTTAAATACACTTTTTTATTGAGTTGGTATTTTTATACTAAATGGTCACATTATCTGAGTCAGTGGTGTCTCCTTTCCTCACACTAATGGCAATAGGAAGAAAGAGGATTTAAAACAAATAGCCATTGTTCTTTCTCAGTTTAAATTCATAATGAATTTAATGTGTGAATTAAAATGAATGTATGGACTAAATGTATGAATGTATGAACTAAAAAAGTTCATTTTAGTATTCTTAGCCCCTTATTGGTATTTGGGGCTGCAGGGACTTTTAGGAATGCCATAACTTGAAGCAGGGGGGAATCCTTAAATGAAATTGTGCTTTATTTCTTCAGTTACTTCGTGTTATTTCACGTGGCATTTTTCATTTGATAAAATTCCAGAGTTCTTGAGAAGTAGAAATATAAACTGTATATAGGTGTTGGGTCAAGAGTAGCAGCACTGAGCCTGAGTGCCTGTGACACCAATTAGTAACACTTTTCTAATGTGGTTTTTGGGAACTGGTATAGAAGAATATAATAATTACATAGTTGAAAAATCCCTCTTTGCTTTTATTACCCATATCTCATTTAAATTTATGATTTGAAACATACCTGAGGGGAAAAGAATCTTTAGACATACAGATTTTTCTCATGACTTTTATGAGAGTGCATCTATCAGTTCTGTTTTGGTTTCCTTCCAAGGTTTGGTGTTAACATTCTTTTCTGGAGTGTATGGAACGTGCATCGGTGCCGTGAATAGGTTTGGCAGTGAAGAGAAAAGCCTGATTGGTCTCTCTGGTATTTTTATTGGTGTTGGAGAAATCTTGGGTGAGTCTAAATTCGCTGCCTTTTGACAACAAAAAGGATTAGGGTGATGGAGTAATTCAAAATGTTTTGGGTTTTTTTTTCTGTGCTTAGCCCAATAGTGTGGTTTGAGCTTCCAGCAATAATTATGTGAACACAAAATGAAATAGCAATGTAATTGGCACTATTGTTCCTTTCTACACTGTGAATTATACCTTACACTGTGTGGAGTGGATGTAGAGCAATTCTAATACTCTGCATTCTCTTTGGATTAATATGTGGATTAATGTGGAGGAATACACAGATTTTAAATGTGAGAAGCAGTGGGCTGCAGTATTATTAGGGAATTTACACCATTTTGCTGTTTTAAATGCTCTTTTGAAATAGTATTATGTTTGCATTTTTATTACTTCTTGAGTGATATAATTTTAAATTTTTTGAATAAATGCTTACACTAAGGATTTCTTTCTTTAAAAAGTTTGCTTGTGTTAAATGAGATGTGATACTTGAATTAATTTGGATACACGTAATATTCATTAGGTAAATATTTTTTTTTTTTCTGTAGACTCAAGTACCGAGGTGTTTAACAAAATACCACTGTTCATTAGCAGCTCAGATCCATTGAGTTGCAAGTTTTGGCAATTAAAAGCTGAGCACAAGCCTGTCTATTTTCACTTAGTGCTGTTGCAATACTGAAGGAAACTGGCTGCTCGTTAAATACTTGCCAAAAGGTGAAATATGTTCATCAGCAACCATCTGATCAATCTCCTGCCCCATTTCCCTGGCAAACTCCTTGGGGCTTTCAGTCAGTCTTTGTTATCCAACGTGGGAACATTTATAATTTAAATTGTCAGTATTTAAATCTTCAATTCTCTCCTCTTTTTCTGCTCCTGCAGGAGGGGGAGTCTTTGGCTTGCTGAGCAAGAAGAGTCGTTCTGGCAGGAACCCAGTGGTGATGCTGGGCATCCTTGTCCACTTCATAGCCTTTTATTTGATTTTTTTCAACATGCCAAATGATGCCCCCATTGCTCCTATGGAAGGAACAGATCAAGTTGCTTATATGGTTCCAAGGTATGTGGGATTTTTTTTTTTTTTGCCTTTGGCTGCTGTAACTCAGGGTGTGCATAAACAGCTTGTTTCTCTACAGAAAAATTCTTGAAGTTTTTTTTTTTCTGTGTAGTGACTAACTCCCTAGAAAAAGCTTTCAGGCATTCTGTTTTTGTTAGAGGTAGATATTCCACCAGTGTGCACCCAATTTAGGAACTTGAATGGCATAAGAATAAAAAGCCTGGGGATGAATAATAGCAGTTGTGTCACTTGACAAGTGATGTTTCTGACGTGTAGCACAATAGCAAGACCAGCACCTATTGTGGTAGGTGTTAAGAATTCAGTTTATTTTAAAACAGTCTTGGGCTCAGTTTTACATCAGTTTTTACACCTTGCCCTGTTGCACTGGTTTTCCAGTGCTATTTGTCAAATTCCACTTGGTCTGACTGCAGCCTGTCCCTTCCAGCACTCAGTGTTTGGGGGAAGAACATTGAAAGCTTTCTTATCTCATCATTGCAACTTCCTTTTGGGCTGTATTTTTACCAATTTGTGTGAAAATCTTGTACTGTCAGTTTTGCAGACCCAGCTGCTAACTTGCAATTCTAAGCATTTGTGCCTGTGCAGGTGACTGGTCTTAGCTGGAGTATTTTTTTCTGTCAAATGAGTTGGTATTTCTCTAACATTCCTGCAGATTTTGTGAACTCACCATGTGTCTCAGCTTTTAATCACTGCTGTGTGGGTTTCGTGGCTCCAAGCACTAAAATGAGTTATTTTAGTGATTCTAATTCAGTGTAGAATTGACTGCAGGTAACAGGAACAGAAGTCTTGGCATTCAAGAAATTTAAGCTGATGAAATGACTCCTTTTGCCAAGTCAGGCATTCCCAGTTCTGTTCTAGGGAAATTAAAAGTGTGATAGCTTTCCTCCACTCGCAGTTTCCAAATAAGTCTGCCAGAAACAGTTTATAGATGTGTGAGCTGTTTGAATGAATGGCTTTTAAACTGGAATTGCTTTCTCCTTCAGCAAAGAGGTGGCCATGCTCTGCAGCTTCCTGCTGGGGCTGGGGGACAGCTGCTTCAACACCCAGCTCCTCAGTATTCTGGGATTTCTGTATTCAGAGGACAGTGCTCCTGCCTTTGCCATCTTTAAGTTTGTTCAGGTATTGCCTAACACAGCCTTTTGGAAGTAGGATTGTTGGGATATTACTGAAATACTGGGTTGCTCTTTTTAATGAGCTGAGAAAAATATTCTTGCAAATTATTTTATCCTGGATTTTGCTGTAAAGTAGTTTTGTGAAGCTGGACACGGTTTCCTAGGCTATGATCTTAAAGCTTTGTTTCTAGACAAAGTGGGTTGAAATATCAGAGATTTTGTAGTGATTTTACCAGTTTGAAATACACAGCTTGCAGTGCTACAAACACTTTGGAGTTTGGTGTTCATTTTCTACAGTTGAACACTGTGTAAATAACAAGTAAAAACTAAATCTGTTGTGGGACACGCCAGGACATATGTTGAGGTATAATGAAGCCTCAAGATTCTCTGTCTACTACAAAAGCATTCTGAGAGCTTCATATTAAACTGTGCCTATGTCAGTTTGATAATCCTTCTGTAGCAGCAGCAGCACCAGCCTGGAAATCTCCACTGATAATCTTCTCACTTTGTTTTTCCTGCCAGTCCATCTGTGCTGCAGTCGCCTATTTCTACAGCAACTACTTCCTGCTGCAGTGGCAGCTGCTGATCATGGTGCTCGTGGGCTTCTTTGGGACAATCACCTTCTTCACTGTGGAGTGGGGAGCAGCAGCAGCCCTTGCTGCCCGTGGCTCAGACTACAGCAGCATCTGATCCCCGTGCCAGCCCTGCTCTGCCAGGAGGAACAGCACAGACACTGCTTTTGGAAGTGTGAAAAGGTGAAAGAGGTCGAGTCACTGCAGAGGTTGAGGTGGAGGAAGCTGCTACTTCAGTCCGACTGAATGTGAAACAAGAGGAAAAAAAAGAGCCACTTTTAGAGGCTTTTTTTCCTTGCTTTAGTCATCTGAGCGTGGTGTTGTGTTGTTAAAAATCTGGTATTGGAAATGGAAGGAAATGTAGGGACCCATGTATTGAACAATTCTCTTCTGAGATGTCCCTTTCAGAATGTAATTGCCTAATTTCACTCTACCATGCACTACAGAATTACTTTGGGGTTTTTGTCCCTTAAATTATTTTTCCTATATTCTAGTTCTGCAGACATTTGAATTCCTGTATTGAATGAGTGATATTTTTATAAGGTAGATTATATTGCAGATCGTGTCTGCACAGCTGAGAAATCAATTTGGCATTGAATTTTTCAACAATGAGAAGTGAGGAAGTACTTCTGGGAGAAATGTTGCCTTATTCTGTATCCCTCAGCTCCTTGTTTCCCAACTCTTTGTTTTTTAATCTATTTCATGTGCTTGAGTTGTCAGATCCATGCGGTTTTTTTGTTTGGTTCGGGTTTTTTTTCTGTTTTTGGGCTTTTTTGGGTTTGGAGTTTTTAATCTTTTTTGTAAGGAAGTCAGGTTATTGTGTGACATGATAGATTTTACAAGAATTTGAAGAAATCACCCTTGGCCATCTTAAAGATGGGATCCCAAGGCCTGTGAAATATTGATGGTGCAAAACAGCTTCTGGCTCAGCATCTCAGAGCTGGAGTGTGTGTTGGGAAAGGTGCTGACCCTTCCTCAGGGTAGTGCTTTATGAAGGACCATAATCCATGGCTTCCCTCCCAGAATCCCAAATAGTTCTTCTGAATTCAACGGGATTTTCGTCATAAAATGATGAAAATCTGTGATGGGAGCACTAAGACAACTTTTAAAAATACAAATAGTCTCAGAATGTGAACTGTTAGAATAATATTGCAGAGTTTATTCTACTGCGTAATCTGAAACACTTGTCCTAAGTTGTTTTACTCAGTCTGTTTTGGGAAAAAATTAACTGTAATTTTACTTCACCAAATAGGAAAGCATATTTAGTTACTATTACTGGCACAGTAACTAAATTTTAATCCAGAACTGTTACAGATGATGTAACAGGCACTGATTGCAGCTCACCTTTATCTGCCTACATAAAACTCTGAAGCACTTGCAGTTGTGTTTGTCTGGTGGGCAGAGAGCAGGCAGGGAACACTGATAAGGTGTTTTTAGATACTCTGTGGAGCTGTTTTTAGAAAACTACTGTTCACCAACCAGTCAGAATGTTAATGTCTTGTCTTTAAAGACAAGTTTAAAAAGACTTGACTGGTTGTGTGTCAGTAGCTCCCACCTGTTGTAACCGTGTAGGAACTCCCGAGGTTTGCCCTGGGGAGCGAGGGTGGCATCTCCTGTGACATTTGCTGTCACTTTTGCTCTCCAGCAGCACTGTCACAACTCCCCTGGAGCACATCCCTCATTGTGCACAGCCAAAGAGCCCGAGGGGGATCTTTTTACAGGGATAGAGAAAGGGATTTTTAAATTCAAGGCAGGTTTTTGCTGGGAGATCAGCAAGGTGTTAATAGGGGGGATTAGAGGGCACCTGAACATCCAGCAAGCTGAAAAAAATCTGTGAGGACAACCAGGAGAGAGAGGCTTGTGTGTATTCCCAGGAGATTTAATGAATGATGTAAAAGAGAATGAGGCAGAACATGTATTTGAGTGAGGGGTTACCAGAGCCATTCCAATTTGTCAGGCAGCCTGAAAAAGCATTCAGTGTTCAATCAATATGTGATTAATGGGACCAGCAGTGCTGCAAAGCCTCTCTCACCCACTCCTGTTATCCTGCAATTTGAAGCATATGATTTTTATATACTGAGCACTACAAAGGTGTGGATTAAAGGACGTTGCCAGTGATTAAAATTCTCTTGTTGCTACATTTTCTCCAGAGTACCAAAAGGGATAAAAAGCTCTTTTTTTTTTTTTTTTTCCAGATAGGGAATTACTGATTTTTTTTCCTTCCAAACCCTTTTGGGGCTCTGTTTTTCCCCATCACATTAATGAGAGCAGAAAGACTTGAAAGTTCACAAGAAGCAGTTTTTTTCTTACAGTGTATTTGGGGGAAAAAATGATTCTTGGGTCTTGTGGTGATGAATAACTTGTAAGTGCTTCTTAAACAATGTAATTTAATTGTAAGTAGGTTATGGCTCTCATGAGGTAGCTTTTTAAATTGATCCCTTTTAATGATGCACTTTTGTGATGTACATTTGCCATGTAAGAATTATATGAACTATTTTATTAGAAATTAAAAGTGCTAAGTTCATGTAGCTTCAAAAAGCATTTTGAAACCAACTCAAAGGGATACTAATGAACAAGGACTTGTGGGTTTTCAATACCTCTGTGAATCTGATACTTTACTCTTGTTTTTCTTTTTTTCTGTTCTGGTCTGACTCAGTGTCAGATAATCTTAGAAGGGTGCTCAGAACTATTTATAGGGTCATTAAAGGGAAGTATTACTGTGCTGTGACAAATTTTGCAAGAGATTATGACATTCTCCAGGCTGCATCATGGATAGCTATTCTTTTTTACTATTAACTATGTAAGTATTGCTTTTGACATTTGATCTGAAGAGAGAGGCCTGAGTTATTCAGGCTGCTGATGACATATGATTGCTTTTCACTTATTCATATTTCTTTGATTTGCCAAGAGGTGAAAAATCCTCTCCAGTGTACACAGTTGTTCATTTGGTTGAAATTTTTGGTGTAGCAATATAAAGAACAGTAACACTTATATTCATTTATGGTTCCATCTCTTAATCTGTTAATCAACATTTCCCAACCATGCGGCTGCATCCCCTTCATTCCATCTCAGTGACCTTTGAACAATTTCATGTAATCTGAATTGGGAGCTCACTGTTAAATTAAGAGGGATTTGGAAAAAAAAAAAAGGCTTTTGCTTTATCTTTGGGTTTGGTTTATATTAGAGATTTCATCTTTATAAGCAAAATTATACGTGAAGTTGCTTTGGTTTATTAAAAAGTCCTCTTTCATTTTTTTTCCTCTCACTCTTTCAGGAGGTTACTGAAGTTTGATATCTTGACATATCACATCCTCAAGTTTTTCAAAGAAATGCTAAACAGGAAATGAAAACTGCTTTTCTTGTCAACTGAGTGCCAAATAAGCTGCTACAAATTAGTCTTTAATGAATCTCATATAAACATATCTGTATTTTGTCTTGCCAGTTGGTTTTCATTTTGATACATGGATGCATGGACTGAGAATTTCTACAACTGTGGACTTCCTTCCTAATTAATTATGTGGTTGGTTTTACTTCTGTTTATTAGTTTAATTAAGTACGATCTATGTTGGCAAGTTGGGATAAGGAAGAGAACCATTTATAAAACCATTTTTTAAAAATAATTCAAATTTTCTGCAGGTACCTCTAAACTCTTAAGGGATATTAAAAAAGAAATAAATCCAAACAACCAGAACCCCCAAAAATCCTTAACCAAGGTCCCTGTCTTAGCAGAAACCCTCCTGTGGCAGTGTTAGGAAAAACAAGAAATCTTGTGCTGGTAAGTTCTTAGAATGTTTGTGAGCATTTTAAAATACACTGGGGAGAGAACTTCCTAGTGGGGTTCGCTGTGACTTTATGGAAAAGTCATTTCAGTGTACAAGGCCATAAGTTCAGGGTCACGTGTCAGTTAAGCAGACAAAGTTCCTCTGGACTTTCTTGGAATTCCACAAGTTTTCATCAGCTGAGGAATGTGGTTCTCTGGACTCCAACCTGAGTGCCAGTAATTAATGCACAGAGGGGTGTGCAAACAGAGCACTCAATTCTGTATTTTAGGGCAAACATGAGTTGTTTGCTGTCAGTATAAATAGGAAATGCAATGTTCAGCGTCGTGCCAGGAGCCACAACACCCACCTTGGACCCAAACTGTGCAAGTGGTTTAGTCAAGGCACCACCTTACAATCACAACCATTCATTTTCCTGGTGAAATGTGTCTTTGAAGGCTTTATCCACACCTCTATTTTCCTTGTAGACCCACAAATGTTAATTGAATGGCAGCAGCAGTTAATACCATGTTTTCCTTGATCCCTGTCTAACATGCAGGCAGAAAAAATAAAAGATGGGATAATTTAGAGATGGAGCTGAGCTGGAAGTTTTCTGCTTTACAAGGACCTTGCCCTTCTGATATGACCATGTTGGTTCAAAAGCAAGATTGAGACTGTTGTGATTTTCATGGATAAATTCAGAATTGTGCCTTGATAAATTTATTTTCAGAGGTTATGTTGGTACCACAGGGAAGCACCAATAAGAGTGGGGAAAACATCCTTCAAATGCAATAAAGAGCAAATCTGGGAGTGAGAATTAGTCTTGGTGGGCACATGAAGGGAGTGGTTTGTTCAGTTGAGTTTGTGCATTGGAAATTGAGGTTTCTGTTTAGTTCATACTGCCTCTGTTAAGTTGGTTATCTCAGCTGTTGAGAATCTTCCTCCAAGCTCTCCTTTCTCTTTTATTTACATTTTGGCACTCTGGAGAAGTCCAAAGGATGGAAATATTTTACCTTTAAAAGGTGTTCTTGGTTTGGAACTGGTGATAATTGAGAGCAGGTTCACACAATGATTATCCCTAATGAAAACGCTGATTTCAAGTGACTGTACCGACTCTTCCTGTCGTGGTCACAGCCATGCAAATAAAAGCGAATTACAGACATCGGTTTTTGTTAATTAGGCTCGTTAAGCTGTCGGGATTGCTCTTGTCACTGTTTGAGGAGAGGGAGACACAGTCAGAACCGATGGGACTCGGAAGTGCTGTGTAAGAGCCTTGGGGAAATGGAAGTGTTTGGTTTAGGGCTGAGTAGTCCTTTGGAAATGCTTCATTCTGTGTGTCTTTAGACACACACCAGTGAAGTGTCTCTGGCTGCCTCAGCCTTAGCCTGTTCCCTTGTCCTGTTTGAGAGCCCTTCTTAAGGAAATGGATGCTGCTGTTGGGAGAAGTGTCTAATGTTGGTTTGGGGCTTTTTTGTTTGTTTATTTGTTTCCTTTTCCAGTAGCCTTCTCCATGATTTCAGTTACTTTCCTTTTAACTCAAGTGGTCTTGTCTGAAAGACTCCAGAAAATCAATCAGAATCGCAGAGTGCTTGTGTCCTCTTTATCTAAATTTAAATGTGGAGGGCTTTGTCCAGGCTCAAAGTCAGGATTCAGTGCAGGCTCCATCTGCAACTGAGGGGAATGGAGGGAGCAGCAGGGAACAGCTCTGCTGCCTCTCATTTGGCTGGATAATACATGAAATAATTCAATTGCAGAGGTGAAGATGCTCAGGGTAACAAGGAGGGGGCCAGTACAGATGAATTCTGCCTGCTGCAGTTTTCCCTCGAGATTCAGTAATTTGCAGATGGGCTAAAATCCACTGTGGTTTCACCAGTGTGATCTTTGGATGGCCCTTGGCATTCTGATTTTTGAGGGAAAGAATCCGTCTTCAATGTGTGACTGTACAATCCTTTATGTGAACAAACAGAAAAGAACCTTCCAGGTTAACTTTTGCTGTGCACAGTCCTTTGAGTCTTGGATAAAAGGACATTCAGGAGTTTGCACTTCAAAGTTAATCATGAAGGGAGGAAAAAAAATAGAAGGTTTGTGCCTTAAATGAAAAAAAAAAAAAAATTAGTCATTCTGTCATATGAAAAGGAAATTGCTATTTAAGGTCACTTAGTGAAATTAGCTTCAATTAAGCATCCTTTCTAAGTGCAGTGCTTTTTGTCAGAGCCACTCATCTTATGATAATGTCTGACCTGCTGAGTTTATGATTCTTAATCTGTGTAAAAAAACCCTAAAACATCTAAACCAAACAGGTTATTATCTGTGTAATCTGCTGAAAGGAGCTTTGCCACCATATATCATTATTTGTTTTGTGCTCACAGAATTGTGAATGGCAGAGCATTTGCTTCACAGCTCCAGAGCTGAGGAGGTATTTCCTCAGTTGGAAATACCTCTGAGCTGTGTGTTGGGGGGCTGAAAGCAGAGGAGTGGAGAGAATCAGAAGCTGCTGGAGTGTCCCTGCTCTGTTCCCAGTGTGTGACTGATGGAGGAAAGCCCAGCTGGAGGACAGCAGGGAGTGCTCAGCCTTTTCCTCCACTGGAATTTCTCCAAATGCTCATCCAAAATTTGCAGGCTAAACTTCTTAAACTGCCTTTCTTCCCATTATACCTTTTCCTATGAAATATCTGTAAAGGATACAAGTGACTGCTGTGGTGTGTTCCTGTGCTCAGCTCCACACGGGGCAAACCCACCACGTTCAGCTGGTGCTGCCATTTCAATGGTCCCTCTGTGTGTAGGTGACCCAGCCATGGAAGTGACTTCTCTTCCTCCCTGCAGGGCTGGGATTCAACAGACACCTGTGCTGTAATTGGGAGTTCTGGAGAAAATAGGACACGACTGAGCCTGAAAAATGAGTGTTCCAGCACTTGTGTTCATCTGCCACCCTCACCCCGCTGCAAAGTGAGAGAGAGCAGCGATCACAGGAACATCTTGATGGCATTTATGGATAATTATAATAATTTCACTTCACAAGAGCTTAATTCTGCAGGTTCTCAGGCGTGTCAGTGAGACACGAAGCGCTGCCCTCGGCCCCGGGGCTGAGCACCTGCGGGTGTTCAGCGGGGTCGGCGCCTGCCCACGCTCCCAACCCCACAGACACGGCAGGGAAAGTGACTCCAGGGGAAGGAGAGGGCATTGTGCACACTGGGCTTCACTTCGTGCAGAAAGCAATTGAATTTTAAGTTTGCTGGCTGGTAGAGATGTTTGTGATATGGTGCAGCAAACAAATAAACCACCGGTGGCGGGGATTGACAGGGGAGGATGGCTTGAAACGCATCAAAGCTGAAAAGTTCATGGTCAAGACTTCTTTCCTGGATAAAACACCTTTGTGCTGAGGGACATCCTGGTGAGTTTGTGATGCTGTTGGTGAAGGGGCTTGTTTGGGTTTGGGTCCCCTGGGCCTGCGCCCTGGCTGGGGGTGGCACAGCCTCAGCTGTTGGGCAGCTCAACCTGCCTTGGTGACCAGGAGTGCTCGGGGAGCCCAGTGGGTCTGCTGTGGGTGGAACTCCAGGCTGATGGATGCATTCCTGGGGCTGACACAAGGCAATGGACAACCAGATCCTTTTTTTTACCCGCTATGAGTTTTTACTTTAACCAGGCAGGGGAAGTTTTGCTTGGCATTAGTGACTGGGCTGGTGAAAGGGTTCTGAGGGCATAAACTGGGCACTTTTACACACCCCAGTCTGAACTGTGGGGGGAAAAATATATACATGGTCTGACTTGGCTTTCCAACACCAGCTCACCCCCACTGTGGGTCTGGATTCAGTGCAGGATCAAAGCCAGAGATTTCAGTTTGTGAGGGAGCCAAAGGCTGTAACAACATGTGGTCAGGAGAGGTTGGTAATGAGCCAGGCAGGACACAGAGGGGAGTGCTAAAATATGTAGGAGGAAAACAAGAGGATTATTTTTCATATTCAGGCAACCAGGAGTTCTGAAATGATGATGTGTTGATAGGTGGCAACACTGAGGGATCAGCAAAGCTTGTCTGTGAGGATGAGCCTGTGAGCCAGCCCTGTGCAGAGCACAGAATGAGCTCTCTGTGTCTTCACTGCTTTTTGAACTCACAGCGTGTCGTGGTGTGGTTTGGTTTTCCTCTGTGTGAACATGTGTCACTTCGTTTGGAGGGGAAAGAAAGGTCTTGTTGCTCCATTAAAAATTAAACTCCTTTTCAGCTGGTGATGAAGCCGTGAGGTGGCAGGTGCTCAGGCTGTGGAATAAAGGAGTGAGAATGCCCTGGGTAGTTTTAAACAGCTGAAAGTGCAGTTTGATGGTCAATATTTTCCTGAGGGGCTACATTTAGCAGGAATGATAATGTTCCCAAGTCATTGACTGAAACTCTCAAATAGACTTGTTTTGTTTCTGGTGGAATTAAAGGCTTGGGATATTGATAATACTTAGACGTGGAAACTGGTCAATATTTTCTACTGGAAAGTACTGCTGGAGAATATTTGATTTGTTTTTCCTCTATTAATACATTCCTTCCCCCCCCAAAAAAAAAAAAAAAAAACAACCAAAACTTCATGCAGGAAATAAATATTGCAGAACAGGAGAATTTTGAAGCAGAAAGGCAGTGGTTGTGCCTAAGGCAACAGACAGAGAAGGAGCTGGGATTAGCAGCTGGTTGCTCCCAGCTAATGCAGTTTGTAAATCCCCAGTCAGCAGCTGCCTGTCCTGGGAGCTGCCTGGAGCTGTGAACAGCCCGGGGCTCTCCAGCCCAAACCCAGAGCCCAGTGCAGGTCCAGGCTCGGGCTGTGGCTGCAGAGGGTGCTCTGTGCTCGTGTGGTGGCTGTTCCCATCCTCTGCCTTCCCAAGGTGCCCTTTGGATCTCGTTCCAACTGGCTCCCAATTAAATCCAGCTCAGGTCAGCTCTTGACAAGCCGCCTCCCTTGTAACTCGGGGAGGTTACCAGCCAGCAGATTCTTGAAATGCATCTTAAAAAGAGAAACGTTTGGGCTGGGAGCCAACATGATTTTCTATCTTTCTTAATATTTTTTCCTGTCTCCTCCTTCCCTCTCTCCAGCAAGTCTTTTCAGCAGAGCTGTGGCTCAGCTGAGAGGTTGTGGGGACCAAGAGCACAATGTTAATTACCTGTTGTACCTTCCAGCTTGTAAAACCCTGATAGAGACCCAGTTGTCATAATTAATGACCACAGAAATAGCAGAAGGGCTCTTAGACCTTGTGCTGAGGGATGTGAGCCAATTCCTCAGTCCTGGAAACCAGGAAGAGGCTTGAGTGAAGGCAGGTCCTGTGTGTGTGTGCAAAGGGTGTCTTGCACCCTCCTGAAATGCCCAGAATGGGATGATTTGTGGCTCCCAAATTGGAGCTGCTCTGGTGGTGTTTCTGAAGTTACCTCTGTGTCAATAATTATAATTGTTTTTCATTATAAGTTGTTTGGTGTGGCACAGCAGAGATGGAAGATGGGTTTGGTTTATAATTGAGTCCTCTGTGGGGTGTTTTGTAGAAGGAAAGGAACCAAGTGATGTTGTTTGCTTTAGGCACTGAGTGTGAGCAGTCCCATTCTGGGCACAGACCAGGAATTGCTGCTGGGCTGGGAGAGAAGCTGGAGCCCCTGTGAGCAGCAAATGCAGCTGCAGCAGCACCCAGGTGTGTGAAGGGAACTCCTTTCTCCAGCTCAGAGCCAGCAGGAGCTGCTGTCCCTGTCTGAGTGGTGCTGGAGACTGCAGGTCCTGGGCTTGGGGTCAGCTTGGGTGGAAAACCAAGGGAGGAGCTGGAAGAGCTGTGGGACTGACCTGCTCTCTTCTGGGAAGGACTGGATTTTGGAGCAAATCCTCCCAGCTGTGGAGGGAAAGTGAAAGGAAAACACAGAAAAGGATGGGGAGATGTTGTGGCTTTGCTGGAAGGGGCTTGGTGGGCACGATACTGGTCTGATTGGGCATTTGAGGATGAGGCTCATCCTGGAAAATTCCTCTCTTTGTGGTGTGGCAGCTTCATGCTGCTGGTTCAGGAAGGTGAGTCTCTTAAGCATTAACCTCTGAGGCTATTGGGTGGAACAGGAGGCACTTTGTGCTATTTTTGTATTTAAGTGAATCATCAGAAGCCTGGCTGGGGTTATGTGTGTGACCTCTGTATCTCTTCAACCCTCCCAGTGTGATGGCACAGCCAGCCCAGGAGCAGGGGAGTTCCAGGGGCCCTGCTGGGCCTTGGATGCAGGAGGTGAGGTCCCAGCTCCCTGCCCTGCTTGGGGATGTCACAGCTGCACGGTGGCAGTCTGTCCTGTCCCTGTGGCAGTCTGTCCTGTCCCTGTGGCTGCTGTCCGACCGTGGGCACAGAGCTCCTGGGAGCTCCTGACCTCCTTAGCAAAGCACCTGCAGCTGAGTGGGTGGGGATCAGCAGCTCCAAAGAGCCTGGGGAGAGCAGGGAAGCCTCTTCTCCCTGGCTGCTCCTGGCAATTAAATCCTGAGCATGGCAGCATCTCTGCTCCCCAAGGCATTGTGTTCCACCCAAGCCAGGCCCGTGGCTGGGCTGGCTGAGCACACAGCAGTGCTGGCTTCAGCAGCACTTGCTGGCAGAGCTCATTCCCCTGTTGGGCACATGCAGCTCCTGACCTGCATTTGGTTCCCCCTTATCTACAGGAAAGACAATTCCAGCCTCTGTAATTAATGGCTCTGTCCTGCCGGGGTCTGGGGTGAAGCATCAGCACAGGAAATTGGCCAGGCTCCGTGGTGCCTGTGCCTGGATCTGGGCTGCAGAGGCATCTCTCAGCCAGCTCAGATGAATTGTGGCTTAGTTGTTGAATTCATTTTTCATCCTTGTGTCTGACAGCAGACACAGGAAGAGCTCCTGTGCAGCCTGGTGAGACTCCTCCATCTGCAGCATCATTTGTTCAGATACCCCACGAGCTGATGGAGATCCAGGGCTTGTTGGGCTCTGTCCCTGGGGATTCACCTGTGCCGGGGTTCTGCAGTGGCATTCTGGGACCTGACACCACTCCTCAGGGAGATAAGGTTACAAGACAGGGGGTTAATTCTCAGGGAGCTGCTAAAAGGCAGCACAGCAGCTCTGATCTGACCTAGCACTTGGTGAATCTCTCAGCTCTCCCTGAACATGATTTCTGAGGTGCTGTCAGGCTCCCACTCATGGTGATGGTGTGCTCTGTATCCTTCCTCTCAGAAAAAGCTAATTTATTTCACCATGCACCAGGAGGCTTCTGTTCCTGTACCCCTGTGCTCACCTGCTTTGTTCTCTCTCTCTCTCCCCTTTATTTTCCTTGCTTCTTGTCTGCCTCCCCATACATTTTATCTCTTTTTTCCTCACCCTGTAGCTCCTGCTTTGCAGGGAGCTGTGGTCACCTCTGTCTCAAAGGCTCAGCAGTGTCACCTTGTCGTGGCTGTGTCCATGTGTGGTCCAGGTGAGTCAGTCTGGTGAGCTGAGCTTTGGGTTTCTAATCCTGGTTCCTTTGCTGGCCTTATATGCCTTAGGACAAGTTTTGGCTTCCTCGCCTGCAGGGTGGGATTGTTGGTAAAACAGCCTATGTCTGGGGCAGCATGGGGTGGATCAGTGCTTGGAGGGTTCAAGGGAAAACAGGTAAAAAGGTTCAAGGGAAAACAGGTAAAAAGGTTCAAGGAAAAACAGGTAAAAATGGATTAGTCAGACTTGCTGGCCAGCAACGTGTACCTTCAGTTTCAGCACCTTCCCTGGGCTAGGAGCAATCCCTGCAGGAACAGCCCAGCTTTAGGCTGCAGATGGATACACTGAGGGCCAGGCAGGGCTTCCAGATGTGACCCCTGGCTTCAGGCAGCCCAAATAATCTGCTTTGCACCCAGGAGGGGACTGTGTGTCTGTGCCCTGAAGGACAGCTGGGAGCAGGAGATGCTGCTGGAAGCTCTCAGTTACTTTTGGGGGCTGTCAGGTTAGTGAGGAGCATCCAGTTCCTCTCCAGCTGTGCCAAAGGCTGGCCTGCCATCAGAGCCATCTCCCCAACACGTCCCTGGGGGTGTTAAACCCAATATTTTCCCCTTACACAGACACCTTGGGAGCTGCTGTCTCTTCTCCAGCCCCGTGAAGGGCTGGGAGCCTGTGCACTGTTGCCAGAGCAGCCAAGGGGAGTTTGGCCCTGGGGAAAGGCTGTGACAGTGCTGGGGATGCCGGGGAGGAGCTGCACCTCCCCACAGGTTCTTTTTCCTTCCTTTTAAGATGCTTATATTTGCTGTTGTTGGCACAAAAGGACATTTTGGAGGCTGTTGGGTGGCTGAGGAAGGACAGCAGCATTTTCCCATTGCCTGGGTGAAACAACAGCTGAGAGGGAAGGAGAGGATCTGCTGGAAGAAGAAGGATGCTGAGTGCTTTCACATGGGGTGGGTTTACACAAGAGGGAAAGTGCATTTTGCAGGAGTAGCTTTTCCTGGCATTGCACTTCATCTTGTTAATAAATCTCTTGTAACACCTCCCTGCAGAGCCCCTCAAGGAACTGGCTAACCAGGAGAAAGTGGAGATCCAAGAAAAGCCTCCTAATCCATAATCAGCAAATGCAATCAGACTCTCCATCTGCTATCCCAGGCTCCTGCAGCCCCACAACTGGGAGCCAGCCCCTGCTGCCTCCTGCACAGATGTTTGGTCACTGTGTGCCTCTCTCTGGATTCAGCCTGGTGTCACCTCAGATTAGTGGGCTGGTGCTCAGAGCCTGTGCCTGCCCTCAGGAGGAGCCAGGTAAAGCTGACAGGCTGAGGCCAGCACACCTTGGCTGGAAAACAGGAGCTGGGTGGTTCATGGAGCCACGCTAAATTTAGTGCTGTGTGTTCCAGTGTGCAAATGGGGGCCTTGTCTTGGCCAGGATTAGCATTGGAGAGAGTCTGCAGGAGGAGGAGGAGACAGAAAGAACCTCTTGTGATGGAGGTTTATTCAGGACACAGGTGGGAGTGCTTAGTTTTCCTCCCCCTGCCTCTGAATCACAGAATGATTTGGGTTGGAAGGCACCTTAAAGATCACCTCATTCCTGCCGTGGGCAGGGGCAATTCCACCAGTCCAGGCTGTGCAGGGCCCCATCCAATCTGTCCTTGGACGCTGATTAACCTCAGGCCTGTTCACAGTGGAGCCCTGGGAAGCGTCAGGATGTGTGTCAGGTCTGTAGGTGGTCATCAAGGGGACAGTCCTGCCTTGGAGGGATCTGTGATCTAAGCTGGGGACCCTTCTGTGCAGGGAGGGCACAAAGATGTGACCTGATGGCACCTGAGTGTGGAGCCCAGGTTTGCAGGCAGGGATGTGGTGTGGTCCTACAACATTTCTCCTGCTCCTCAGGCTGGATATCTGTTAGCTTGGAAAGACAGGTGTCTGCCAGGGAAAAAAACAGAGCTTCCCTTGGAATGGAGAATGTAACCCCCCTCCCTCTGAATTATTGTAATTTTGAAATTGAGGGGCTCTCAGACAAAGATGTGGGAATAGGAATAACAGTTCTTTACTAGGAATATTAAAAATGTAGTGGTACAGAAAAGGAAATGAACAACAACAACAACAAAAACACAAACAAACAAACAACAAAAAAAACACCCCAACACTGACAGAGTCAGAACATGACCTGACACCCTGTTGGTTCAGGGTGTTGGGTGCAGTGAAATTAAATCCTCCTGCAGTGACAGATGCGGTTCTGTTGGAGCAGAGATGATCCTGTAGAAGGGTCCAGTGGTGCTGAGATGGGTCTGGTCTCCCTCTGGGAATCCAGTGCAAACAGGCTGTGCTGCTGTTCTCAATGCCAGGTTTGATCCAGGTGGGAATGCTGGGCTCCTCCCCCTGGGTGGAGCATCTCCCCATGGGCTGATGGAATTGTCTCAGCCCTGCAGTGAGCCTGGATGGCCCATGGACAGCAGAGATCCCCTGGAGGGAGGATGGGGCCTGGAAGGGATAAGAAACACTGCCCCAGCTGGTTTGAACAGCTGCCCATTGACAGAAGACACCTGCCCCCAGAGTGTCGCCCTAAATTTTCTTGCCTTGTGAGTGTTTGCAATTTTATAGTAAGGATTCTCATGCAGCTTCATGTAAGCTACGTATGTATTTAGAATTATCTACTTTGTTTATATATTTCTCCTCTGGGAGGAGAAATGTGATTGATGATGATGTTCACCTATAAAGTCAAAGAGGTGGAAACCTGTGTAGCCAATCTTCTGCCTTCTGTAAAATTGTATATAAATGGAGTAAAAAAAATTAAAATAGAATTTTCCCACCTGACCTTCTACTGTCTTCCTCATCCTTTGTGTGTCCAATAGTGCAACACCAGAGTAATGAGAAATGGGTCATAGAAGAGATAAAGAAAAAAAAAAAAAAACAACACCTCCCCAACTGGTTTCAGCAAATGGGAATAGAATACGTCTTGTATTGAACCCAAGACAACATCACAGAACCCCAGAGGGGCTGAGGTTGGGAAGGACCTCTGGGTGCTGCCTGGTCCAACCCCCTGCTCAAGCCAGGCCACCACCCACAGGTGCCCCAGGACGTTCCAGTTGGATTTTAGACATCCCCAAGGATGGCAAACACCCCCTGTGTCCCCTCAGGGGATGAGTTCACTCCCTGCACAGCACAGCAGTCGGGCTCAGGGGTTTGGCCCACGTTTGTACCTGAGCTGGTGGCCCTGGTTTGCCCTTGTGGCAGTGCTAGGGCAGCAGAGGGGAGGTGGATGGAGATCTGCCAGCAGAGCACCAGGGCAGCCATGAGGGCACATTTCAGTCTGTGCCAACTGAGCTGTGCTTTGTCCACCAGCCCCATGTTAACATTTGGGCACCTGCTAGCATTTCCTACTTTTCCTCTTTTTTTTTCTGTGTCTTTTGAAATGTTCATTATCCAGGATAAAAATCTGTCCCAGGTAATTTCAGGATTCAACTGCACAAAAATGAGAGAAAGAGCCAAAGTAACAGCAGGTATAGCATGGTTTAATTTAGTAACTAATTTTCTATAAAGTAATTATTTCTTTAAAAACCTGGGATTTGTTCATAGTATCCCAATTACTTTTTTCATTATGGCTACAGAATGAAGTGGTTGTTTAATTAGTAAACATTTGGCATGCCTTTAAATAGGTTTTTAATTACATTAAAGGGACACCGTCAAGGTGTCTTTCATAATTTTTAATAGACCTGAATTTCTTTTTTCCCCTCACAGTTGGATGCAACTCCTTGGGTTTGATTGGCTGTTCCAGACAAAAACAGGAGGAACCATTTCCCTGGAAAAGATTAAAAAGAGAGGCTCATTTGTGGCTTTGGAGCTGAGCTGTGGTCTCCTCACCTCCTGTTTCTCAACTTGCTGCCAGCAGGGCTTGTAGCCTCCTGCTACAAATCCTGAGGGTGACCCTGTGCTGAACACCCAGAGCTAAACCAGCAGCTTTCGCCCCCAGAATCTCCCTGGTGCAGCAGATGCCTGTTCTGCAGCCTCACAGCTGCTCCCAGGAGTAGCTCTCCTAATAAATCACCAGTGCCCTAACTGAGCTTGATGTGAGCTCCTGGAGGAAACTGGGCTCAGGGTGAGCCCCAGGGTCCTGCCTGCCTTTGGATCCAGAGCCTGCTCCTTCCCTGGCCTGGGAGCTGCTGCTGGTAAATTCAAACCTGGTCCAGCTGTTGGTGCTGGGGTGCTGCTGGTGCCCTGCAGTGTGGGGAGCTGGACGTGCCCGTGGTCAGAGTGTGATGGATGAGGCTCAGAGCTGCCCTGAGCCTGGCAGGGGCTGTTTGTCTGTGTCCCCCTGCTCTGCCCACAGGAGCTGAGGCCTCTGCTCCGTTTTTGAGAGGGTTCACTAATTGAGATAGATGGGAGTTGCTGCAGGCAGAGGCAGCTGGGCTTGAGCAAAGGATTCCTGGGGTGTCCCTGAAGGGAAAGCAAAGAGCAGAACCAGAGTGTGGGGGTGTGTGTGACACAGGGGCTGGCTGGGGACATGTGCCAGTCCTTTCTGCCCCCTCTGAGCCATGTCCCTGCTCTGCTCCCCAATGTTTTACAGGCTGAACAAGCAGACTGAAGTGCCTCTGGTTGATTTTCTGCCTGTGTTTCAGACATCCTCACTCTCCTCTGAGGAGCAGGAGCTGCAGGGAATGAAAATATCCAGAGTCTTTGCTTTAGTATCATTGACTTTCTGCTCTGCTGGGTCCTGGCAGGCTCCCCTGAGGCCACATCCTCCTCCAGCATGCTCTGAGCATTTTGTCTTGGTTTCCTCAAATTTTCCCCTTATTCCCATCTGCTCTCCTCCTCCCTATCCACCACCTGCTCCTTCTTCCTCCTGCTCTGTTGGCTCTCCAAAAGTCCTTTGCTTTTCCTGCAGTGTCTGTCAGCCCTTCATGCCTTGACTCCAGGCACTGATCCTGATCTCCTGATGGAGATGTGGAGCACTGGGGGATGTGGGAATGGCTTGTGCCCCTCCACAGCCTGGAGGATCCTTGGGAAGGAAAGATCCTGCCTGACACACCTGGAGCTGGGCAGCAGAGGAGCCACAGCCTTCCATCCATCCCTCTTCTTGGAAGGAATTTCTGCACAGCTTGTCCACCCACCTTTCCTAGAGGGAAGTGATGCCCTTTCCTGCTTCCAGTTTCCAGGGAGACAGCTGCTGGGAAAGCACTGGAAGTGCTGGAGCTGCCAGGAATGCCCAGCCCAACATCAGGTGCTGGCAGCCCAAAGGAAACTGGGGTCTGTATCCCACCCAGCAGGGGACAGAGGGACCCCTGGGAGCAGCTCCTGCCCATTTGTCCTGCTCAGCATCACTGTGGGGCAGTTTCCTGGGCACGGGGATGGTGCTGTGGGAACTGGCACTTTCCAAAGTCCCTCCATGGGGCCACAGAGCCTCTTTGCTCTGGGGAATCAGGGCTGGGGAGGGCTGTGCTGTGGTGGTGGGAGCAGTGCTGCTGTGCCAGTGTCCCCTGTCCCCTCTGCCCTGGGGTGGCTGTCCCCAGGAGGAACTGGGGGATGGATGCTGGGATGGAGGGGCACATTCCCAACCTTGGGAATGCAGCTGCCCTGATCAGCTCCGTGCCCTGTCCCCAGTGCCATGGGGAGCTGAGGTCCCTGAGGGGTCATTTCCACCCCAGCTCCCAGCACCCCTCACTGACAGAGTTTTCTAGAAGGGAGTGAATTGTTGCCAATATCCACGGCTTTGCAAGACTTCCATAAAATATGAATGCATGAAAGCATCTGCATTAATTATTCAAGATAATCAGGATGGGGGATATTTCCCTGACAATTTCATGGGGGCTCCTGGAGCTTGATTGTCCCACCTGCAGGGTGTGTACCAAGCTCCCCCCAGGGCAGAAAGGGAAAGTCCTGAGCATCCCAGCCCCTCCCCTTGCTCTCCTCAGATTGCCAACTGCTTTCTCTCCTGCCTCCCTGTGCTTTCCCCCAGCTCCCAGCGCTATTAACACCTCTAATTAGAGCTGCTTATTGATGTACTGCTGTTTATCTAAGTGCAGCTGATGAAGGCAGAGGAGCTGTGGAGCTGAAGCCAATCACACCCTCCTGCAGCCTGCACAGCCAGCAGCTGCTGCCCGGGGCTGGGGGACAAGGAGAGAAAAACCCAGACAGGGAAAGGCAGGGCACAACGAGGGTGTGGGGCCAGCCTGCTGTGGCTGCGCCTGGTCCCTGTGCAAGGTACTCCAGGTAATGGTGGCGTTTTCCTAGAGGAGAAGGGTGTCCCTTGTGTCCCTGCCTGCAGTCAGTGTTCTCCCATCCAGACCGCCTTGTGTCAGGAAAACTCCATTGGAACAGGGGGTTCTCCAAGGAGGAGGGGTTTTCTTCTTCCTGAGGGGTCAACCAGAGCAGATCCTGGACGGACGGGTGGATGGATGGATGGATGGATGGATGCTGACCACAGGACACTCATGAGCACAGGAACCCTGTGGATTGGAGCATTTAGGCAGGATCCAAACCCCCCAAATCAGCTGCACACAGGGTTTTACCCCACATTGGGGTGCTGGGGGGCACAACCCTGCTCCCTCCTCACAGGGAGGGACTTGGAGGGGCCTGTGTGTCTGCACCCCACAAAGCCACCCCCGGGTGAGAGCAGTTCCTGGTGTGCGGCAGCGCTCCGGGCACGCGGCTGCTCCTGGTGCGAGCAGAGAGAGGCAGGATCAGCACAGCTCTGTGAAAACACACCCTTGGGCTCTGCCAGTGGCTGCACACCAGGCTGTGCAGTGACCTGTGTGTGCTGAGCCAGCTTTCCTGACTCCCTGACTTGGTTTGAACCCGGCATCTCCTGCTGGGCCGGTGGCACTGGGCTGCAGGAGGCAGGATTTGGCTGTCCCTAAGGCATGGCAGCCCCCTGGCACCTCTAACCAGCCATCCCAGGGACGAGGTGGAGAAGCTGATGTGCTTTAGGAGTGTTTCCCTCCCCCCTTGCCATCAGGGTTTATTAATTCCTGGCTCGGTGAAGTCTCTATTAATAATGGCTGCAGGATCTGGCTGGGAAGCTGCGTAATGAGATCCTCTGCTGGCTGTTCCTGGGCTGCTGTGATTGTGTTTGGAGGACAAAATTCTATGTGGATTAATTAAAATGAAAAACAAAAGGGAGAAAAAGAAAAAAGCAGGGTTGTTTGAATTATTTACTAGTTTCCAGGAGACAAAGCAGTAATTGCAAGTGTCTTATTGCAGGTGTTTGGAGAGGGGCTGCTCCCACCTCTGGGCAAGGAGGAAAGTCTGGTTATTTACTGCTGTGGAGGAGACTTATCAATCCTCTTTAAGACCAAGTGCAGCTCCAATAGCCCTGATCTCGATTTTCTCCTCTTCCTTTTGGAAATTCAGACGATAGAGGCTCTGAGAGAGCTTTGCTGTGGGTGAATGTGGGAACAAGCTCTGCCAGCGGTGTGCTCTTCTCTCCTGAGCAAGGAAATGGAGAAGGAAAACCTCAAACCACTCTTCCCTGAGGAACTGGCTGTCCTCTGTTAGCTTTTCCCCCTGCCAGGGCCCCTCTGGGTCACACAAATGCCACCTTGTGCTGCTTGTGGTGCCACTTTCTGGATGCTGGGCCTGAAGGAGTGGAACCCCCCATGATGGGGCCAAATGCCCTTGGGGACTGAGATCTTGTCCCTAATGGACACCTCTGGGTCCAAGCCCAGGGAAAACCCAGCAGGGGCTGTGTCCCAGCCATGCCCTGGGCAGGAGCCTTGGTACCAAACCAGCTGCTCCAATCCTTCACAGACCCTCTTAGCTGATGGATCAGCAGCATTTTAGGGAACTGCTCTGCGCTTTTACTGATCTTTTACTCAAGTGCTGCTCCCCTTGATTGCCTCCGTCCGTCTCTTTTCAACCCAGGCTTCGGGAGCCGCCTAATTGATTTCAAAGGGAACAGGACCTGCTGGAAATTGAGTTTTGCATTCCTCCCTGCCTCTGTGACAGAGCACCTGGCAGCTCCAGCCTCAGCTCCTGCAGCAGTTCACCTCCACTGGCTTGTCTGGGGGAGAAGAACTATGGAACAGAAAGAAAAATGAAGGAAAGAGGTACAAAAAAATTCCATTTAGCAATAATAGAGCGTGATCAATATTCCTTTGTCTCCATATTCAAATTGTGATCCTGCTGAGCAGAAACAAGTGGAGCTGCCTTGCTGGAGATGAGAAGTTAATCTTTAAAGCCAATAAAGATTTAGGGCAGTGTAATTGCTTTAAGATTTGATGCTTAAGACTATTCAAACTTTAAATTTTTAACCAAAGGGCCTGGATCTTTGGCAATGGAGATGATTCAAGATGAGGAGCAGTGACACCTTGGGAGGGAACCTGTGGGATGGGACCTTCAGGAGGGACAGGGGACAGCTGGATGATGCCTGTCCCCAAAGGCATCAGCAGTGAGTGGAGAAGGTGAGGAGGAATGGGATGGGAAAAGGAGGTGCTTTTTAGGAGAAAGGGACCAGCCCTGATGGGGGTCACAAAGCACAGCCCCCCTTTCCCTCCCCTGCTGGATGGAAGGCAGAATTAAACCCCAATCTTTTCCACCGTGGTGATTTTACAGTGCTGTTACAGGAAGGGAGCACATTAGGGATGAGGTAGATCATTATGTGCTTATATTATCAGCAGTAAAGCAAAGTCTCTTAATTCCTAATTCCACCATTGTCTGGCACATTTTTTGTGAGTTTCTTATTCATCCATATTTTCCCCCCTCTGTCTCCACTAATAGAAATTGCTTTGTTGTTAAAGTCAATTTCACTCTTGACTGGATTGAAATATGCTTATTTCCTTTCTAAAATAATAGTAATAATAATAATAAAAATCTAAAATTATTTCCACTCGTTGTATGTGAAAAGCGAACATTTTTCTTCATGTAGTCTCTCAGGTTTGAATGTCTGAGGGTTTCAAAGGTTTATTTTCTAACAGCCTAATTGCACAGTCCCAGCCCATAGCTGAGGGCTTTCCATTTGTTTCATCATGAATTTGAATAATTCAGGACAGTTTAGGATTTCCTGGATTAATTTTGAAGTCTTTTGGCAGAGATGGGGCTGGCAGGTACCCAAGGGAATTGCCTTGAGCTGGAGAGCTCTGTGTGTTGGTGCCTCCTCAGCCCCCAGGAGCTCCATCCTCAACTAAAGCCCAGCACCACCAGCTGGGGCTGTGCCTGGAGCTGCCATCACCTTCTGAAAGGGGCTGACAGGGTGAGGGAGGTGCTGGAGGTTCCCAGGATCTTGGCAACAAAAGCCTCCTGTGTCCAGGTCCTGTGTCTGCTCCAGCAGCTGGGCTGGGCAGTGTCCAGAGCATGACCCAAGGCAATGAGCAGATCCTGGGGCCACATCCCCTCCCCAGCTGTGGTGGCCCTGGCTCTAAACCCTCCCACTGGGGGACAAGCAGAACCTTGGGAGGTCCCAGTGCTGCATCCCCTCTGCCTGCCTGGGATGTGGCAGCTGGGGCAGCTGGTGGAGGGCTGGAGCTTTGTTAGAAGTGCAGTAAGTGAGGAGAGGATTTGGTTTGTGGGAGGTATTATAAATATATTCTATGGTTGGCTTTTCGCAAATATTAAAATAAATACTGTATATTACAGTGTTACAATATAACACAATATAACACTGTATATATGTTATATCAGAAAATTATGTTGCATTAATATAGTATGTTTAAACTGTGTGTTTGGTCAGGATAATACCCAGTGAACATGTAAAGAAGACCCTGCTATTGATACACCAACTATCAGCATCTCCCATCTGAAGAAAGTCTGGACCAAGGCCCGAGCTGGAGGTGATAATGAAGACACAGCCCAGAAACACACAGGCTCTAAAAAGGCAGACCCATGGAGAGGCTGTGGTAAACAGTTCCTGGAATATGGAAACTAGTTTGTGGAAAAATGGGAATATTCAACAAGACTGATACAATAGAAAGGGTGTTTAAAGAGGCCTCTGAAATAGCAGGTTGTGAACTTGGCTCAATGCCAACTCACCCAGCTTGGCCATACTTGGCCTTTTTGTTTCCTAATTGTCTTATTTTTTATTATTAAACCTATTTCTTAAAATTTACCAAGAGAGTGAACTCTGTTTTTCACAGAGGGGAGATGGAAAGGCACGGTTCCCATCTCAGGGGGATTCCCCCACCCACCTGCAGGGCTGGACTTGGGCACCACAGGAGCAGAGCTTTGCCTGGGGGGCACCAGCACTTGGGGGGAACTGCAACAACAGCACTTCTGTCCCCTCTGATGGCCCCAAGGGATGAGGTGGGCGACCCTCATCTCCCCTTTGGGGGCTCAGGGACACCCTGCCCGTGGGGCAGAGACACAAACTCCTCACAAACCCTGCCAGGAAGGGCTGTGAGCGCTGTGCAGAGCCATTGACTCTCCCACAGTCATTAAAAGGCTGGAGAGCTCTCGCTCTTCTCACCCCTGACTTGATTTTCTTTAATTACAGCTGAAGCTTGATACATCTTGTCTTTCTTAATTTGGCTAAACCTTCCTCCTGCTCCAGCACCCCGCTGCTCACTGCAGTGACTCCCAGCTCTGGCACTGCCCAGCCCCTTGCAGGGGGTGTGGGTGTCCTGCTGGGCTCGTTTTGGGGTGTTGATGGGGTCACTGGGTCAGCCCTGGGGGATGCAGGAGCCTGGTTGGGGTGGTTTAAGCTCTCTGTTCTTCCCAGCCCTGTGTGAAGCACTTTTCACCTTGAGCTCAGACTCATCTCCACCCTGTGCATGGTGGTGCCACCAGGTCAATGGGCTTGTTCCACAGGGATAAAATCCATCCTCATCCTCTGGGATGGCCAGGGGAGCTCCTGGACCCTCCCGGGCCGGGGAGGCAGCACAGGAGCTCAGGATAACCTGCTAACAAGCCTGGGAGGCTCCTCCAGAGGATGTTCCTTGTCCTTTCGATGCTGATCCAATGGCTGAGCAATGTATTGTCCTCCCGGGACCGCGCCGGGCTGGGAAATGTGCTCAGCTGAGTGTGACAGGCACGGGGGAAGGCAAACCTGAGCTGGCAGCTCTGAGAACTCTGCCCGGCAAAGGGACACATCCAGCCCTCGGGCCTGACTCTCTCCTTGACTTTTTTCCTGCTCCCTTTCCCGGTGAGGGCTCTCTGGGGCGTTTAGCCTCAAATAACCTCACCCAGAGGGAGGAAGGAGCAGCGGTTCAGCATTTCCCACCCTGCCCTGCTGCTCTTCTTTACCCTGGGCTCGGTCCTTTCTTTGTTGCCTCTTCCCTGCCTGGATGGAGCTGGGCAGAGCTGCCCAGGGAGGGATTAGTGCTCCCTGAGGGGCTCAGGAGCTGCCCCTTAATGCACTGCAGCCATCCGAATGCACCTCCCTTCTCTGCTGCACACATCTTCTCCTCCCTCTTTAATTTTTAATTGCTGCTCGTGTTTCCTCTGAGCATCTCTCTTTGCAGCCCGGGAGCCGGGAGCCTTTCCTGACCGATAAAGCTGCTGCGGGTTTTCCTTTCACCTTTTGTGTTTGCTTCTCGGTGAAGCCGGGGTCGTTGCTGGGTTTAATTAACATAGTAAGGAAAATGCATGAGTTTATTTAAGCAGGGAGAGAAAGGGAAATTCAGCCTCCCCGCTGCTCTCAGAACAGATAATCCTATTGGGAGCTGAGGAGTGATCCGTACGTCGATTATTTTCCTGTGCTGAATTAGTGAATTAGCAGCAAATGGAAGTGAAGGATTCGCAGTGCTGACAGGCTGGAAGAGCAGGAGCTTCCCAGATTCCCCCTGCAAGGCAGCGCTGCCAGCCCTGTGCTGGCGAGAGCTGGAGAATCCCTTGTTTTACCCGGCTGTGCACCTCCAGCAGTGCCTGAGCACAGGACATGTCCTGGGCTGTGCTGCCAGCGCTGGGGGCTGCAGCATCCCTGGGGATCCATCCAGGGGCTGGAATGCTCCTCCTGCTCCCCAGTGGGCTGAGAGAGCCTGTCCTGAGTGCTCAGGGCTGCAGCATCCCTGGGGATCCGGGGGCTGGAATGGTGCTCCTGCTCCCCAGTGGGCTGACAGAGCCTGTCCTGAGTGCTCAGGGCTGCAGCATCCCTGCAATCCAGGGGCTGGAATGGTCCTCCTGCTCCCCAGTGGGAGAGAGAGCCTGTCCTGACTGCTCAGGGCTGCAGCATATCTGGGGATCCAAGGGCTGGAATGCTCCTCCTGCTCCCCAGGGGGCTGACAGAGCCTGTCCTGACTGCTGAGGGCTCCAGCAGCTCCAACCCTGCCGGGTCTGCCCCCGGGGGTGCTGCTGGCTCTGCCTCCAGGCACTTCAGAAGTGCTGAACGTCACCACTGGGCTCCCAGCTGCTGCCCCAGGGTGGGAGGGGACAGAGATCAGTGTCTGCCTGGTGGGACCTTGCACCCCACTGAGACCTCAGCCATGCAGATAGATCCAGGGAACAGCTCCAGAAAACAGCTCCAGGGAACAGAGAACAGCTCCAGGAACCAGAGAACAGCTTCAGAAAACAGCTCCAGGGACCAGATAACAGCTCCAGAGAACAGCTCTGGGGACCAGAGAACATCCTCAGGGACCAGAAAACATCAAGAACAGCTCCAGGGACCAGAGAACAGCTCCAGAGAACAGCTCTGGGGACCAGAGAACATCCTCAGGGACCAGAAAACATCGAGAACAGCTCCAGGGACCACAGAACAGCTCCAGGGGTCAGAGAACAGCCCTGTGAACTGAAGAACTCCCCCCAGAGAACAGCCCTGGGGAACAGAGAGCAGCCTCATGGGCCAGAGAACAAATTCTGGGACCCTCATGATTGGTAAATCCCCCAGGGCAGTGCCAGGTGCCCTCTCATCGCTGTCTGTTGGCCGAGCAGTGTTTCTGGATTTCAAGGGTTGAAGGGAAATGTTGCATCTTCTGCAGGCTGCAGTCACAGGGCCTTTAAGCTGGTGGATGAATCCAGCACCAACATTTACTGCTCTGGCAGCAGCAAGGCCACCCTTGCCCTGGATCTTTGCTGGCTCCTCTTGGTCCCTTTCAGCAGCCTCAGGGAGCTCCTGAGCATCCCGTGTGTGGGGATGCCAAGGTGGCTTTAGGACACTGCCACCCCCTCCCTGCTCTTTGCCCAGTGCTCTCTCCAAACACCAACAGAGGAGCAAATTCAGGTTTTTTAGCTGCCCCTGGCTGGTGACGCTCAGTGGCACAGGAGCCTTTCTGCCTCGTTGCTACAGAGATAGGCAGAGCTGTGAATGCAGCAATTGAGGCTGAGCCAGTGGTGGAGCAGAGTTGTTTCATGTCAATAAAAGAGCTCCCTGTCCCCAGCAATGTCGCCTGGGGTGGGGGGGGGGGACAGAGAAGTGACGGTGACTAAGTGATCCTAATGCCCAAAGCATTTGGACATTGCAGCTCCTGCAATCAAATTATCTCTCTTATCTCAAGGGCAAGACTGTGCTAAGGGAGAACTTAAGGAAGTGGCTTGTCATAGCACATTACAGCTCCACTGTGTGCTGGGATTCTCCCCCTCTGGGATCATTATTTTTCCATGAAGACCCAGTAGCTTGAGGCTTGAGAGGAGGCTCCAGGATGAAACATGGGCAGATCCAACCCCCAGGCTTTGGAAAGCACTGAAGGAGAGTCCTGGGCTGGAGTGGGGAGTCTCTGGAGGGTCCTGGGGTGCTTTTGGATCCCCAGCAGATCCTTTGGGCACTGCTCACCAAAGGCCCAGATAAATCCTGTCACTGTGGCTTGTCTGGAGGTGCCTCCAGCTGAGCAGTGATGAGTGTATGAGGTCAGTGACCTTTGCAGGAAAGTATTTTAAGCTTCATTTCTCATGGGTTACAGCCCCTCTGCATTTATAACCCCTTTCCTGCAGCTGTGGTGACCCAAACCATGATGTTCTGTGCAGGCATGGCTGGTTAGGGAGCTCTGGGACTTGGGTTGCACAGTTACCAGGGATCAGTTGACAATTCCCAAGGTCTTTTGCTGGGTGTCCTGGGGTGACTTTATGATGCTCATATCCCCTACTGTCTGCTCTGTTTATGCTGGATATTAAGTTCTGCAGGTCTAAGACTGGTTCTGAGAGCAAGGGGGTGGAAAGAAGTGCAGGGTTTGTTTGCAGAAGCTGCACTCACTCCTCCACATTCTGCTCCTGGACTGTGCTGTCTGCAGCATGGACAGACAGACAGACAGTGGGACAGAGATCTCCTGTGACTTTAGTTGGTTTTAGCTGGCTGAGGCAGAGAAGTTCCCTGGACTGTGGCTTTTCTTTTTCTTGGAACTGATTGTCCCTGCTCTGGACTGAAACCCCAGAGGAGCACCAGGAGCTCACACCTGTGGCCCACCAGGGCAGCATTTCCCAGCATAGGAGGGGCTGATAAGAGACTGAGTGAGCCCAGCTACACCCACAGCAAGGACTCTCTGAATTTGCCATCTCTTCAGAACAGCGAGAGGTTTTCTTGTTTCATATTATTCATTTTCTATGGTTGTGAGTACTTTGCTTATTAAATAAACAGGTTTTTTACACTTCTCTCAAAGAAGGTTCATGTCTCCTGAACAGGTGGAGGGAGAGGCCACTTGAATTTCCTTTCTAGAAGGACCCCATTCAGAGTCTCCTCCCAAATTTGGCCTAAACCAGGACCCTGGACCAGCAGTGCAGGGTGAGCCCATCTCCCAGGGGATACTCTGGTGTTAGAGCTGGACTCTGGCCCTGCCCCAGTTACAGGCAGAGCTGTGGAGGGGCAGCCTGGAGCCTGCACTGGAGATGCTCCATGTCTCCCTCTGGGTGGGCAGGGGCTCTAACTGGTGCCAAACTGGTTTCTTTTGGTCCAGCTGCCTGCTGAGTTCATCCTCCCCATTCCCTGCTGCTGCTGAATTCAGAATAACAAACAAACGTGTGTGTGTGTGGTGTGTGTGCAGTACAACTCCAGCATATTGATTTTTGGGGCTATTGCTTCTCAGCTGCCGAAGAAGATAATTCACTGCTTTATTACCATCCTTGGATTTTAGATTTATCCCTCTAAACAGACAGTGAGCTGGTAGTTAATTAAGCTTTTGTTTCAAGCAGCAGCACAGGGAAAGGACTGGCTGCTGCAGCACTTCTCCTCAGGGATGAGGGCCCTGGGGGGGTGGGCAATGCCTCATTCCCATCCCTGGGGGGATGGATCCTGCACAGCTGATCCTGAGGAGAATTGAGAGCAGCAGAAGTAACTCTTACTGTTGCTCCCTGCTGACCCCAGCACCCAGGACATGCATGGATATTGGCAAGTGCAGATTTCTATTTTTATTTTATTTTATTTTATTTTATTTTATTCACTTAACTTCATTTCAGTTTTTTAAATTTTATTTTTATTTTAATTTCCTGGTCAGTGCTGCAGGAGGCACCTGGAGGAAGCCAAGGTGGCTGAGCTGCCTTCTGCCTGCCCAAGAAAAAGCCAAACCCTTTGAGGGTGTTTTCCAGCCCAGGATCAGCTCTGGAAGGAGGAATGGGAGGACACCATCTCCTCCTCGGAGAGGTTCTTTCTCCCCTCAATGTTACCCCTAATTCTTAAATAATTAATGTGTGGTGCCTCACCACAGCCCAGAGTTTTCCTGCTGCCAGTGGCCTCAGGGAAGAGCTGGACTGGGATGATCCAGAGCTTGTGGGATGCACAGGAGGACCTTGGTATTGTCTTTATGGAGGTCAGAGGGTCTCATCCCACAGAACTGACCCCTCACTGGAGCTCTGCTCCCTCCTGCTCTGGGTGAGATGTTCCCTGTCCCTGCCAGGCTCTCAGGAAGGCACAGCTGGATCCTGGCACACACCAGACAGTGGCTTGGCTGCTCCACCACCCACCCCATGCAGTGTTTATGTGCATTAGGAAGGTTTCCAGCCCCATGGAGCTGAGCTGATCTTGGAAAGAAGTCCTTGGAATGAAGGGCTCTGCCTCCTGCTGCCGGCTGGGGCCGGGCTCTGGAGGGCAGCACCAGATTTTGAGGTGGTTTTATAGCTCAGGTGAAAACTCAGGATTCCTGTTGGAGCAGCAGGAGCTGGAATGGAGTGAGCAGGCAGGAAATCAGGGGTAGCAGGATCCCCACAGCACCTTCACTCAGCTGCTGCTCCCCTCCTTGCCCAGGTGAAGAACACCAGGTGGTTTTTCCAGAGGAGGCCAGATGCACCTAAAATACCATGGACTGGGCACCCAGCTGGTGTCTGGGGTCGGTCCACACACTGTGGCTGCCTGGTTGTGTCCATAAGGTCCCCACCAGGATGGGATTCAGAGAAGGGTGTCCTTGCCAAGGTGACCTGAGAGTTTGGCTTGACTGAGCCACGCTTCCTGCAAATCCTCATCCATCTACATCCTGCTGTGATCCTCCCCCGACCTGGGGTGGAACCCCTTCCCTGTCCCCTGCCCATGAAAAGTGTGGATGAACACAAAAATACTTCTGCATTTAAGAAGTAATGGAGAATACGGTTTTGCTTTCTCACTTCTGCTTGGGTTTGATGAGGAAAAATTCTGGTTTAGGGTAAATTTCCAGCTGCTGTCCCTGAGCTCACTGGTGCTGTTGCAGCTTGTGCTCCCTGGAACTTTGCTGACCAAGGCCACCCCTGGTCTGTAGTTTTAATTCTGTGCCTGAGGTGTTTTAGTTTTCTGAAATTCTTTTTCCAGAGAATTTTCTGTAAACAAGAGAAGTATTTTTGTAACTGTACCTTTGTTATTCATTTCTTTTCCTACGAGGGACTTTTTCTTGATGTCCCTCTGCTCTGACCAATGTGATTGAAAAAGCTTGCCTTTGTTTCACCAATCAAATTGGTCTGTGTAAAATAGTATAAAAGGGAGACACATCCCAAAAATAAAAAAGTAATTTTCAACCTTCTAAATCTCAAAGTCTATGTTGTTGCAGTGTAAAACAGCATCACTGGTCTCCTCTGGGGAGAAGGAAGCAGTGTGAGCACCTGGGATGCCTGTGGAAATGCACTATCCCAGCAGCATTTCCTCCTCATCAGCCCCACAGGAAAACCCTGGGATTGTGCACAGCCAAGGTCAGTGTGTAGAGGAGCGAGTGCCTGGTGCTGGGAGAGGGCTGGAATTGCTCAAGGAGCAGATCTAGGATCAGCTCTAGCAGATCTAGTGCTCAGCAGATCACTGAGCCAGGCCAGGCAGGAAGGGCTGGAGGGAGGTTTCTCTCTCTGGAGGAAAATGGGATGGAGAAAGGCTGGGGGAGACCATGAGGGGAGAGCATCCCACTGTGGGGAAGGCAAAGCTGTCCCCCAGTGTCACCCTGTGCTTTGTGGCACCCCTGGTGGTATCCAGTGCCAGCCACAGGGCCAGAGTGGCATGAGGGGGCCCTGGTGGCACCACAGTCCCCAAACCACAGCCTGGCCCTGTCCTGTAGCCTGGCCAGGAGTGCACACGGGGGACAGCACTGTCCTTCCAGCCACTCTGTGCTCACCCCGGGTGCTGCACCCCTTCCCTCACCCCAGTGGGGTGCACCCATCCTGCCTGGGGCTGGAAATGGGGCATCTCTGGGCTCTGTGCACACTTGGCTCCTTCAAGCCCCAACTTTTGGGAGGCTTTTTGTGCTTGTCACCTTTCACAGGAGAGCCAGGAACCACCTCTGCTGAGCTCAGCACTGCTTCTCCCGCCTCAGCTCTCACGGCCTTTCTTTGTCTTCCCAAGGACACTGCCCTGCTCCTTTTGGCAGCTCCCTGGAATACCCGGGGAGCCACATCATGGGCCGTGACTGTTCCCCCAGAGAGAAAACACTGACGGGGCCGCGGAGCTGCAGCTGGGGCTGCCAGAGACTCCGGACCCGCCTTTCCCCAGAACGGAGGATTGCCCTGCTCCTAATCCCCCCAAAATTCAAACAGCACCCGGGCACGGTGTCATTTCTGGTGTGAGTGGGGCCATCCCTGCCTCCCGAGCTCCCCACGCCGGGGTCTGTCTGTCACTGCTGTCACCTGCTGTCACCTGCTGTGTCACCCGCGCGGCGATGCGGCCCCAACGCGGCCATCCTCCCCCCAAACCCGCCCTCCCCTCCGCTCGGGGGGCTGCCGCAGCCCTGTCTGCCCTACCCCCGTGCCCGAATCCCCCCCCCGGGCCCGGTGGCCGCTAGATGGCAGGCGGAGCGCGGCGGAGGCTCCGCGGGGCGGTGCGGGGCGGAGCGGAGCCGCAGCGCGGGGAGCGCGGAGCGAGCCCAGCCCGGGGCCCGGCCATGGGCTCGGCCGGCAGCGGGCAGGGGCGAGGGTAGGGCAGGGCAGGGCAGGGCAGGGGGGGACGTGTCCCCGCGGTGTCCCCCCGGTGCCCCCGCCATGCGCCCCCGCGCAGCCCCGCGCCCCGCCCGCTGAGCCCCGCTCGCTGCCGCCCTCGCTGCCTCTCTGGGGGGGTGCGGGGCCGCCCCCTGCCCGCAACTCTGAACGATGATCACTGTCAACGCGGATGGCAAGATAATGGTCAGAAGATGCCTCGTCACCTTGAGACCCTTTAGGTAAAGTTGGTGTTTCCTCCCGGCTCCTGCGGGCGGGGAACGGCCGGCGGAGCGTGTTCGGGGCCGGGGCTGCGGCTGCCCCTGCCCGGGCTCGGTGTGCCGGTGTGGTGTGTGTGTGTGTGAGCCCTGAGCCCGCTGGGGCTGCCCGGGCTCGGTGTGCCGGTGTGTGGGGTGTGTGTGAGCCCTGAGCCCGCTGGGGCTGCCCGGGCTCGGTGTGGGGTGTGTGTGTGAGCCCTGAGCCCGCCGGGGCTGCCCGGGCTCTGTGTGGGGTGTGTGTGTGAGCCCTGAGCCCGCCGGGGCTGCCCGGGCTCTGTGTGGGGTGTGTGGGGTTGTGTGTGAGCCCTGAGCCCGCCGGGGCTGCCCGGGCTCGGTGTGGGGTGTGGGGTGTGTGTGTGAGCCCTGAGCCCGCCGGGGCTGCCCGGGCTCGGTGTGGGGTGTGTGTGTGAGCCCTGAGCCCGCCTGCCCCTGCCCGGGCTCGGTGTGGGGTGTGTGGGGTGTGTGTGAGCCCTGAGCCCGCTGAGGCTGCCCGGGCTCTGTGTGTCGGTGTGGGGTGTGTGTGAGCCCTGAGCCCGCCGGGGCTGCCCGGGCTCGGTGTGGGGTGTGTGGGGTGTGTGTGAGCCCTGAGCCCGCCGGGGCTGCCCGGGCTCGGGGCGGGTCTGCCCGGGGATTCTCCGGGCGGCTCCTGCGGTTCTCTCTCTCTCTGCCGGCCCCGGGGTTATCGCGGGGCTCTTCTCGGGGATGTTGGTACTCAGGGGGATTCGGTTCCTCTGGTTTAACCCCGCTGGTTCATCTGGGGGTTTCGGAACCCACCCTGGAGTGGCAGCGGGGCTGGGGTGGATGTCCAAACCTGAGCCCACCCACTGCTTTTCCCCTTACTGGAACTCCCCGTTTTTGCTTCCATCCATTCGCTCCCCCTCTCCAGCCCTTCCTCTCCGGCTTCTTTGCCTCACTGGAGATGTGCTTGGGGCTGCTCCCGGGCTCGAGACTCACGGGAGATGTTGGCTTAAAACACCTACGTGGTTTTTCCAAGGGGAAAGGGACCAAACCCCGTAAGGGATGGAGGGGAAGGTGCCGGGGGATGGAGTTCAAGGTGGGCTGAGCCCAGCCCAGCGGTGTCCAGCGCTCCTCGCTGTGTCTGGAGCTCTGGGGTCACGGCAGGGACCTGCTCGCCGCCTTCCAGCTTAGCCCGGGCCAGCAGAGGACAGGCTGGGCTTGCAGCGCTCGCTGCCGCTCAGGTGTGCAGAGGTTTGTGCCTCTCCTCGGGAGCCGCCTGGCTCTGCCTGCCTGGAGCGATTTCTGCTGCCCTGGGATGGGGAGCTCGGCCGAGGGGACGCCACAAAGCCGCGGCAGAGGTGGGAGGGCTCCCGCAGCCCAGGTTTGTTCCGAGAGGAGCAGGGAGTGACTGCGAGACACACGAGAAGGGCACACTCACCCCGGGGAGAGCCCTTTGCCTGGCTATTTGCTTTCTGGAATTCCACAGGGAGGGAATGACCGGCTGGAGCATCCCTGTGCCCTGGGCATCACCCCCGGGACAGGGGAGGCCCATCGCCAGCAGTGACCTGGGTCAGGGGGGGAGAGCACAGCGAGGGCATTTCAGGGTGATCACAAAGTCCCATTAGGGATGAGGGGTTTGTGATGGCTGGATGGTCTCTGGTGTCCAGGTGGAGAATTTGCACTGTCCTGGCCCTGTGCCCTGGGCTGGCTTCTGCTCTCCAACCAGTACAGGCCAGTACTGGTGCCACTGGAACCAGCGGGGTTACCTTGCTGTTAACACTCAGCCTCTCCCTGTGCAAGAGGGGGAATTCCCAAGACCCTCCCCTTACTGTCCCACGGTGTCCAGGACCTCTGCACCTCCTCTGTGCTGCTGTAAGGCTGAGTGTGACCCCCATGGCACAGTCCTGTGTCACCCAGCCTGGGTGAGGGTCAGCACTGCCCAGCTCCAGCCATAACCCGGGGCAAACCAGCATCAGCACCCCACATCTCAGCTGATGTGGGTCAGGGATAACCCCCAGGAGTGGGAGAAGGTCCTGGCAGTCAGGATGGGTCCTGCTGCTGCCTGGGCAGAGCTGGCTGCTCCAGGGAGCCCCGTGGTGCAATCTCCTGCCCGGGGTGGATTGCAGCCATCGGCAAACAGCTCACAGGAAACCTGATCCTGTGCACCAAAACATTTCATTAACCACCCTCCAGACATGCTTAGCAAAGCAATGCGGAGCCCTGAGCAGGGAGAGCTCCTGCAGAGAGGGAAGGGGAGAGAGAGGGAGCAGATCAGTCTGGAAAAGCAGAGGAATGTCCAAGGGTGGCTCTGACTTCATCTCAGGCAGCAAAAGGGTCTCATTTGTGATGGTGCTGGATCCAGGCAAGGATTCACCGAGGAGCCCTGGTCCAGCTCTCCCAGCTCTTGGCTCTGTAGCTCTGTTTGCCCGCTGGAAACCAAAGCCAGGCCTCCCATGGGATGTAACAGTGCTCAGTGAGAGGGTTCACCCTGGTCCCCTGCATGGATCATGGCTGAGCATCAGTTTGACAGCACCACAACCCTGTCAGGCTCTGAGCAAGAAGGGTTTGAGGGAGAGGGATCATTTATTAACCTGCCTTCTGCTGGTAGGAATGGTGGCTCAGCTTTTAGGAGTCAAAAACTTGTCTAACAAAAGATGTTACCTGGGTCTGTAGCCCGTGGTTTCCCCTGCACCCGTGTAGGATTCCTGTGGCTCCCAGCTGGGTGAGGTGGCACCATGGGCACAGTCCCAGTGTCACATTCCCAGTGTCCCAGTCCCATCCTGCTGGGTGCTGCTGGCCTTTCTCCCCCCACCACACCCCAGCTCAGCACTCACACCTTCCTGGTCACATCCAGCCTTCAGTTCCATGAAATCCTCCATGGCTGGGGCATCACTTCCAATTTTCATATAAGACTTGAGGAATTTCACTTTCTTCTCTTTTGGGCACTGAGCCAGAGCCCAGAATTGTGAACATTTCAGTTTGGGGAGGATGTGGAGAGGGATTTGGCACCAGAACTGTGCCTGAGCAATGAATTAAACGTGACATTGGATGACAGGCCAAGCCAGCATGCAGGATAGATGTTATTTGGTGTTTGGAACTCCACAGTCTTCAGGGAGTTAGTCTTGATTTTAGGGAAGAGGACCCAGTGCATTTGGACTATCTGGGATCTGGTATGTTTTACCTACTTTGTGGTAAATTTGTTTTCTCTACAAGGACTTTCCACTCAGCTGAGGCTGGGCCAGGCATTTTAATTCACCAAGAGAACATCAGCAAAAGTAAAGGAGCAGGGGTTGTCAGGCTGAGAGTCCAGCCGTGCACCCCCCCTGCTCCCTGGAGAACGGCTCTGGGCTGGATCCACTGATCTCCCAAGGACAGTAATTCCAGTAAGGCTCCAATTCCTTTTTTTTTTTTTTCCTTCTTCTTCTTATTTAGGAAAAAAGCATCTTGCATCCCCCTACTCTGTCTGTAATCCAGTCAAAATGAAAAAGGTTTTGTTTCCTAGGGAGATGGTAGAGCACAGATCACCTTTGTATCTTTTTCTTCCCTTCCCCTTTTTCTTTCTGCTCAGTGTTTAACGATCCCTCCTTGCCAGACTATAATTATGAAGATTAAAAAGCGTCAACAAGGTCTTGCATAATGATGAAGGTATTGTCAATAGGAGGTGTGAGAGCAGGATCAAGTCTGAGTGTTTATTCAGGTGACGCTGTGTTAAAATGCCCCTTGGGGGAAGGGATGCCAGGACAGGGCCAGGGGTGGGTTTTGTACCAGGATGTGCTCCCAGGGAGGACCCTGGGGTGCAGGACTTGCCTGGGCTGTGACTCCCTTCGGCTTGTTTCCTCTCCAGCCTGCTGCTGTCCTCTCCTGCCAGGGAAGTGCTGTGGCTGACAGCATTCCCTAAGGGCAGATTCAGCCCTCCAAAGCCAAGCTGGGTGCAGCAATCCCCTCCAGTGTGCTCCTGAGAGCCTTTCCCAGACCCAGCAGTGCACTGGGCTCAGGCTGTGCTGATGGCAGTGCACTAATGTCCCCAGATCACCCCCTCTCCAAGCTATTTATGGGACACCACGTTGCTTTGCAGCATCAGGGATGCTCTGCTGCCTCCACAATCACCTCCCTGCTGGAGCTGGACCACGGCTCACTGGAACCCCTTCTCCCAGGTCTGCTTTGGGGAGGGGGCTGAGGTCTGTACTGTGTCTGTGTGCAGATTCCACAGCTTGATGGTCCATCAGCATCTGCTGGGGAGGGGGTGGCTCTGCTCTGCTGGTCGCTGCTCGTGGGACTCACCAGCTGTGTCTGTAGCCAGGCCCTTAGGGATGGGAACCTGGATTTGTGACTGCACAGGGGGTTATATATCCTGTGGAAACTGCTTTCCACCCCTCCAGGGGTGGCTCATTAGGAAATTAAAGGGACCTGAGCTGCTCCAGGCCTGCATGGGGATGTCAGGCGGCTTTAGTGATGCACCTGAGCATCCCCCTCTCCCTGGTGGGATCCAGGTGGATCAGCTCCCCCAGGTGGATCAGCTCTTCCAGGCCAGCTCTGTCAGGCAGGGTTTGTGCTGGTGCTGAGTGTGCTGCTGGCTGAGCTCATTAGTGCTGACAAGCTCCCCCTTGATTAGGTGGGAGGTGAGAAGGGAATGGGGAGCTCTGCTGGTGTCCAGAGCCCATGGCCAGGTGCCCCTGATCTGCTGGGGATGGGGCAGGGCTGATCCACGGGGATGGGGCAGCACTTAGGGGCCTGTCTGCTGTGAGCAAGGCTGATCCTCCTCGGAGCAGGCAAAGGAAACCCTTTGTTCTTGAGCTGGCTGCTGCTGAGAGTGAGGCTGCCCTGGATCTGGGGCTCAGGTGTGTGCTGTGTGTGTGACAGCAGCATCAGAGCTGCCTGCATGGAGGTAGGGAGCTCGTGGGATCCCCTGGATGCCTGGATGGAGGTAGGGAGCTTGTGGGATCCCCAGTAAGTGCCATGTCTTGCCTGGGAGTCTTTCCAGGCAAGGAAAGCCTGGCCATGCTGTGCTGGGACACTGGGGAGCTGCCCTGGGAGCTCCTCCACTGGATCTCCCTGGGGAAGCCCAGCCCTTCTTGAGCTGCTTGACCTGGTACTTGAGCTCTCCACAACATCTCCAGTCACTAACGAGGCCTTTGAAGCAGGTCACTTTATTTGTTAGCCCTTCCCAGCAGCACATAATTGTAGTGCTGTAGCCAGAGCTGAATGCTGGTTCCTTCTCCTCTGCCTTTTAGCTTTGTAGGGATGCTTATGTGGAGAGCTGTGGGCTCCTTTGCACCAGGAAAAGCCTGGGTGGCTGTGCTGTGTCTGTGTGCAGCTCCTGAGCCCTGTGGAGGATGCTGTGGGCTTGGAAAGGAGAGCTGGAGGCTCCTGTCCTCTGTGGTTTGCCTCCCTTTGGCTCAGGGCTGCTCAGAGGCAGCGATGCCAGCGGGCACCCCGAGGGCTCCCCCAGCTCCCTGTCCCACACAGGACTGACCTGTTGGAACACAAACCTGTTGTTGTTCCACGAGCCTGGCTGGGGGTTGTCTTTTCTCTTTCTCCTGGTGGAGATTTCCCCTGGGCCTGGTGGCTGGGCTCACAGTGCTGCTCTGGGAGCTGTCACACTGACACCTGGCAGTGCCTCTGCCAGGGCTTTCCCCTGTGTCTGCTGGAGCTGCGGCATCTCCACCGAGTCTCGGGGGGATGGCAGCATGTCTGAGAGGTGGAAGGAGGCCAGACATCCATCCCTTGGCACAGAGCACTCTGCTTTACACTCCCTGGTGCACAGCAGCCAGGCTGGCACAGAGCTCTTGCCTCCAGCCCTTCCCTAAACAGTGACTGGGCTGAATTTGGCCTGAGCAGGAGCAGTGCTGGGAGCTCCTGCCCCTTGCTGGAGGTGACCAGTGAGTGCTGATGACGTCCTGCCCAGTGTGTCCCCTGGGAGCCACTTCCCTGCCAGCCCCGGGAACAAAGCAGTGATGGGATGGCCCCAGGCCACGGTGCAGGTCCCTCCTTGTCCCATTGTGCACAGGGGACACAATGACAATGCCGGTGGCCTAGTTACAGGGGAACAAAAGGCTTTGTTTAAAAAACTAAAAGGGTTTTTTTTTAGATCCTTTGGGAGGAAGGGAAGGTAAAGGTCTCTCTTTACTCCTCTCTCCCAGAGGAGCACAGGTATTGTTTATTGTAGTGGTTCCTGCGGTCTGGGTTGTTGGGCAGCTGTGGTCTGGCTCAGCTCCCCCGCTGAAGATGTAAATCCACCACTCCCCCCTGGGTGCAGAGGAGGATTCCTCAAGGCCTGCCCATCAGAGCAGGCTGCAGGGATTTCACAGGGGTTCTCAGGCTAAACCCCCCTGCTCAGTGCCAGGCTTTGGGCAGAAGCCTCCTGGGCTCTTTGTGAAGCACTCGTGGGTCTGGCCATGGCTGGGGTGAGGTGCTGCTGGGGCTGCACATCTGCTCCTGCCAGGGCTGGGTGGGCTGAGCCACGGGGATGGAGCTGGGACTGTCCCAGACACCCAAACCCAAAGCCTCTCCTGCTGCAGTACCCCAGGGGCAGAGGGTGGTGGGGCTGGCCCAGGAGGGAGGAGCAGGCTCCTCATCACACTTTGCTCCAGCTCTGCTTTCTCTCCCGCAGGATTTTCGTGCTGGGCATTGGATTTTTCACGCTGTGCTTCCTGATGACATCCCTGGGAGGGCAGTTCTCAGCCAAGCGCCTGGGGGACTCCCCGTTCACCATCCGCACTGAAGGTGAGCCCCGAGCCCAGCCTGTCCCTGCTGGGGCCCAGCTGAGCTGAGGAGTGCCAGGGCTGCAGGAGGATGGTGTTTGGAGCTTCCATCCCTACAGCTCCCTCCTGGCCCTTTGTGGGATGATCAGCCTGGCTCAGGGTGCTGCTGGCCTCTCTTGCCAGGGCAGGGAGGCTTTGCTCTGTGGCTCAAACGTGGCTGTGCTGGCACCCAGGGGTGTGACATGCTGGGGGTGAGTGCTGGAGAGTGGATGCTGAGCCTGGCTCACAGCAGGAAATGGGAGAAGCAGCAGGATCAGACCCTCAGTGTGGCTTGTGGGGGCTGCCCCTGCTCTGAGGTGTGGAGGATTTGGCTCAGGTCCTTGGAGGTCTCAGTGGGTTTGAGCACTTGTGGTCTGCAGGGAGTGGAAATTGCTCCTCAGGGAAGGGAAAAGAAAAGGTCTTTGTGGTTTTATGCAGGTACTGAAATGTAGAAGAGAAATATTCTCATTTTTAGCAAGTGTGTGTTATTTTTAATTTAACACCTCTTTTGGTGAGACATCAGCTCAGGAGACACCTCTGTGGTGGGACAGTCGTGCCCTGCCCTTGCTCTGGGAGGACTCTGCTGCCATGGATTGAGCTTCCCCTGACCTTTTCTCTGAGATTCCAGTCGACTGAAATGCACAGAGGGAACTGCCCTGCTTGAACTCCCCCGAGCAGAGTGAGATGGGCTTGGTGAGGCCACTGTGGTCTTCTCCTCCACACCAAAGCCATGGAGAGATCTGAGCTCCACAGGATGTTATTTTGGAGCATGGAATCCTTTCCTTGAGGCTCTGGAAGAAGTGCCAGCTGCTTCCCTACAGGAGGAGAGGGATAAAGTGGTGGTTTCCAGAGGCTGGATGGTGTTTAAACTGCTTAGTTGACTTTCCAAGAGATGGATTTTCAGCCTGTGGCAGCTGGATTTGTGTTCTCCCTGTAGATGGAGCACATGGCTGATGTTCCTCCCCTCTGCTCTCCTAACTGTTCCCACCAGCAGCTCCATTAAACCCCTTTCCCAAGGACTGGTGTTTTCCTGGTGCCCTCAGCCTGGAGCAGGGAGCAGGGTCAGCCTTTTCAGTGTTCTGCACTTGGTCAGGGTTTGTGTCCCCATGGGGAAGGTGTGTCTTGTGTCACTGTCCCCAAGCCAAGCACACATTCCAGGGTGGCTGGTGAATGAAGTCTGGGTTTAGGGGATTTCTCCCTTCTTGGGATAAGAAACAGCACAAGGAGAGTGGGCAGAAGCCCCCAGACCACAGCCTTGTCCAAACCTTCTCCTGACCTGGCTTTTGAGGAGATGGAGTCTGAAAAGGTTGCTGAGTTTGGAATTAAAGGTGTCACTGTTACAGCTGCTCTCTGTCCCAGAGGAGCCCCAGTGTCCCAAAAACGTTGGTAGAGAACTGAAAGAAAGGCAGAGACACTGAATAACTGTGGGGCCAGCTGGGGTGTGGTGCAGGTTGTGCTGCAAAGAATAGCAAAGGTTTCCAGAAACCTCCAGAAGCACCTAGGGTCACCCCAGAGGGCTCTGAAGTTGGGGTAAAATTATGGCAAAAAGACCATTACTCAGCTCTTTATCCCATTTCTGGATGCCTTGGAGTGGCTTTTCCCATCCTTATCCTTGTCATCAACTGAACCCAGATCTCTGACTCCACTGACTGCACCTTGATTTTTCTTGTTTACTGGGGGCAGTGTCAGCACAGCCCTGGAGCTGGCCCAAAACAAATCTCCTTTTTTCAGGCCCTCACACCTCAAATCCTCCACACTTAGGGGTTCAGGTGGTTAAATCAAGGTGTGCAAATGGGTTCACCCTCTTGCCTGACTCTCTTTGGCTCTGCTGAGGGCTGTGAGCACTGGCCTTGCTGGTTGGGAGAGATGCTGCTTTGCTCCAAGGTGGTGCAGATTGAATGTTGCTTCTGGTAATGCCTGACTGGTCTCATTTAAAGAAGAAAAGAAGTAAATAATGACCTAGGTCCTCTAATTTTTCAAGATTTTAATCTCTTAGCTATTTGCTTTCTAACTGGCTAAGGCAAGTCCTGCTTTGTTAGAAAGCTCAAAAATTCAATGCAAATCCAATTTCTCTCGTATATTCAGTGGCTTTGCCAAACAAACTATTGCTTCCAGATGAATTGCTGCACATTTGGCTGTTGCTGTGCTTCTTATTGGGGAAGATGAGCTTCATTCATGGCCTCACACACTGGTTTTAAACACAAAGCATCCTCTCTCCAGTCTCTGGAGGAAAATGCTGGAGGCAGGTTGTGTTCTTTGTCCCCAGAGCTTGGCAGGCACAACCTGAGAGGCTTTTTCTCACTCTTTAACACCTGATCCAGGCTTTTGGGGTTCAGCCTTTCCTGTCACACTGGTTTGTAGGGCCTGGCTGTGCCCCAGGGTGATGTAGCTGCTCCCAGCAGTGAGTAACCCCCAGAGCAGAGTGGGACCAAGGCCTGAGGAATGTGCTGGCCACGAGCTGGCCAGTGTCACTCCCTCTGTCACCTGTGAAAGGCTGTGGCTGTTGGGGACAGGATCTGATGGCCAGAAGGACCAACTATCCCAGCCATGGAAAAGTCAGGGAGGGTGGTGGATGCTGGGCAGCCTCCCTGGAGCCCTGGGAAATGGGGAGTCAGCCTCTGGGAGGGGGGGAAACTCCATTGTTGCAAGAGGACACGAAAAGAGCCACACTCACCCGTTAGGATGTGAGATGCGAAGGAAAAGGGACGTTATTTTGGAAACCTCAATTTATATAGTTATTGGGATTTGGTCAAGGATTGGAGGATGAGAGGAACACTCCTCTGACCCCAGTGGTCAACTCAGAAGTTCATCAATTTGTCCTTCCCCCTGGAAAGGAACGTGTTTACCAAACACCAGTCTCTGTTTTTGTTACAATGGGTGAGAACTCTCCAGTCCAAGAATGAAAACATCAGAAGGCTGAAAAATCAGGGCGACACTCCATCTCTGCAGACTCTGAGAGCACACCCAGCTGAGGCTGGGGGCAGCTCTGACCCCTCTGTCTGGAGCAGGAGGCTGAGGAGGGCACTCCAGAGGTCTCTCCTGGCTGAGGGCAGGCAGAGCTCACGTGGAGGAGCGTGGAATGAACATCCAGGCAGGGAGGGTGTGAGCAGGAGTGGATGTGCCGCTTATTAGTGCTGTGAAATCTCCAAAGGTCTGTTTGAATAACAAACTGGCATTTAATTAACATGTGTTCTGGATCCCAGGGAAAGCCAGGAAATATTCCTGTTAAGCACACAGTGCTGGGCTGGAGGCGAGCTCAGAGGAGCAGGTTAATTGTGCAGGGCTGATGAGCTCTGGGTGTGATGAGGAATGGGAATCTGCACAAACCTGGACAGGTTCGTGGCCAGTGGCTTCTTGGGAAGAGTTTGCCATGCCCATGTCTGAGCTTTTCCCAGGAATGGGGAAGGGAACCTGGTCCCTGCTGCTGTTCCCTGCTCCACCTGGACTCCTGGAAGTGCTCTTTGGATCATTATTGGTTAACTGACGGATGTTGCAGGGAAGCTGCCAACACCCTCCTCCGTGTGCCCTGGGGTGGGCTGCTCTGCAGTGGGGCTGGGGGATAAATGGGGTGGGCTTGTGGTGAGGGAGTGTCAGCTCCTGCAATCCTTCCTGGGGCTGATCCCAGCTTTTGTGCCTCGTTGTGCTGCTCCTTGTTCCCACATATCCAGCCTGACTCAGCTGTGCAGGGGGAGCTGTCTGTGCCCTCAGTGCCTGCAGGGTTGGGGTGGCTGCCCAGAGCTGGGGGATGCTAAAAAATCATTTCTTTAAAATCACCTGCATCCAAACAATCCTTTGGTTTGTGGGTGAATGCTAAAGTTCATGGTTCCTGGTCCTGTTTCTCCCTGAGTGACCTGCCCAGCCCAGCCTTGAGCCTCAGCTATTGCAATTCAGAGGGAGACATGAAAATGCCCCAGCCCTGCCCAGAGCTTTCCTGGCTCCTGAATTGTGTGAGCAGCCGATCATAACCAAAATAAACATAGATGTGAGGTGGGAGCATGAAAAGGAGAAATGGATAATGTCACAGTCCAGAAGTTAATCCCATTTAAAATTTGATTTTTTTGTATGTGAATACCTTTCTCCGAGGTTCTCTCCAAAAGCCAAGTTTCTCGGTGTGTGCCAGAAATCATTCCTCAGATGGATTCTCTGCTTGATGATTCGCTGCAGTGGAGGCTTTGCATCTTAACAATAAATAAAAAAAAAACCCTTCTGAAATGCAAGTTATTTTATCCTAATCCGCTGCTGTCAAGTAAACACAGACGAAGATTCCTTTGTTTTGAAATGGCCACTGAGAGAATTTGTTCTGCAGAGATGTAGATAAAAAAGGGAAACAGAGAAGTCTATAAATTTTGAATGTGGGAGATGCTTTGGGAAGGGCTCTAGACTTAAGAGACTGAGTTTTCTGTGTCCTCTTCTCCCCTCTTATTTAGAATTTAGTATGTTTGATGATCCTTTTTCTCCCCCAAGCATCTTTCTTGTGGTTGTTTTACTGCTGGAGTCAGGGGGCAGGAGGCTGATGCTGAAAAAGTACCAAATTCTGTAATGATGGGGCTGGGAGGGGTTTGGCCGTGGTCCCTCAGCCCGTGGCTGTGCCCCAGGCTGGATTTGGTGGGATGTACATCCCGCTGGTGGAGCTTGCTGCTGCAGGGGATTAGCAGGGGGAAAATAGGTTATTAAGTGTTAAAACGCGATTAGATGTGGCTGGAATATTGCCTGCAACTGCTGGAGCTGGTTCAAAGAATCAAAAAGCCTTTTGGATTCCTCTTGCTGTTGATTTCTGCTGGGTTGTTGGGTATGAGGTGCTGGAGGAATTTGCTGCAAACCCAGGGGAGGTGTAGGACAGGTCCTGATGCCCTGAGACGGCTGGGGCTGAGCTCTGCCCTCGTGCTGGGCTGCTGGCTCTTGCAGGAGGGTCTGATTTGATTTCAGCTGGCCTGGCTGGGCTTTGATAGAACCATTTGAAGTGGTTCACAGGTGTTTGGGGTCACTGCTGCAGCAGTAGTTCTGGTGCTGAGGTCCCTGAATGCTGCTGCCTTTGGGAAGTGGGGCTTTGCTGAGTTGTGTGTTTGCTGTTCCAATAACTGGCTTTTCAACCTGTTTTCAAGTGTTTCCTGCTGTTCAGCTGCAGAGCTCAACACCTGTCTTTTCCCACCCCTAAAGGAGCTCCCAGCAGCATCTCCAGCTGGTTTCCTGTGGCTGACCACAACTGGGCTCCTGTCTTGTGTCTCCTCCCCTGCTTTGGGAGTAGGACCAATGGGAATGGGATAAGGAAGGGCAAGGATGGGGAGAGCTGTCTTTAGAGCACAAGCTGGAAAATAGAAGTAAGCAGGAGTGGAGCTCAGCCTCTGCAAGGCTGTTGCAACCTAGGCTTGTCCTAGGTTACTGAAGTGTGTTTTGGACTCTGATCTCAAGGCTATGGATATGGATATCTCAGGATATGGAGCCTGATGGGGTGATGAGCAGCTTGTGGGCTGGAACAGAGGTTTTCCCTGTCCTACAGCACTGGGGCATTGCAGCTGGGCAATGGTAACTCCACCTGGGATCTGTCTGGAGGTGGGCAGTGCACCAGCCCCTGCAGGGACCCAGCAGCATTGCAGGTCACCAAAGAACAGCTTATGCTGCAAAAAAATCTGGTCATTTATGTTCCTTTTGGAGGGAATAAAAATAAATGTGGAAAAGAAAAAAAAACAAAAAAAGTGGAAGCCTCCCCTTGCTGGCTTGGGGTGTCTTGTCCTGCATGCAGAGCATGGGGAAGCTGAGCACTGGGGCTTCCCTGTGGGGTCAGGATGGCTCTGGTTTGCCATGCTGGGCTGCAGGACTCTCAGGAGAGGTCCAGAGCCAACAGCCAAGGCAGGTTGTGCTGGAGATGGTGTTTAACATCACCTGGCAGGAATCCTGCCCCGTTCTCCTCCAACCCCTCAGTATTCCAGCTCCTGGAGTGCTCTGCCTCTCTGCTCTGTCTCTTGCTGCAGTTCCTGGAGTCTCTCACCTGCTTAAAGGGATTTCTTCCATCAGTGCACACAGAAGAGGAGAGAGGGAGCTGTTTAGGGCTGTGCAGCACAGCTGTAAGCTTTGGTATTTGTGGCTTCTGTTTCTCTCCAGAGCAGAGATGTTGTGGAGGGTGGGAATGTGCGGCAGATGATAATGCTGAAGGTTGCCCAGGGTTTTGTAGGGCATTTTCACCATTTCAGAGCCACAGCACCGTGAAGCAATGGGAGAGATCCCATTGTTATATCAATGCCTTGGTTTGCTCCCTGAGGAGCAGAGCAGAGAGGCAAAATAGAAATGTGAGAACCTACATGATCTCCCCAGAGGGGTCCTTTGCTCCTGCTCCCGCCTCTGCTGCTTTTCCTTCTGCTCCAGCAGCGTCCCAGCTGGGTTGGCATGGCCAGGTAACATCACCATTTGTTCTCACAGAGGATGCAGAAAGGTCAAGCTCGGATTTGCCAACGATCAGAGTGAGCTTGAGTAACTCTGCCATCCCCCCTTGCTGTCAGCTGTGCCGGGAGGGGAGGAGGAGGAGTGTCCATGATCCTGACCCACTGTGTGCCCTCTCCTTGTGAGGGCTGACAGCACAGGAGGGCACAGCTCGGTTCAGCTCCATCCTGGCTGCACTGAGATGCTGCTCAGCCCAGGAGAGCTTTAATATAAAACACAGGGGTGTTCACCCTCCCTCTCTCTCTCAGGAAAGGTGATTTTCAGGACCTATTTGCAAATTTGGGTGGTTGCCACTTGTGACAGATCCCAGTCTGTTGGATCTAATCACCAATAACGGGATGGGGCGACCCAGGGGCTTCCCATGAGTTTATTTCATTATCAGTCTCAGTGAAGGCAGAGACGTAAAAGATGGTAAAACTCACACCATAACAACAGAACCCAAAGTTCTCTTTGTTCCAAGGCCTTTTAAAAGTTTTTTAGCCAATAGGCCAATGCAAAAAGGTTACTTTTTGTGTATGCAAAAAGTGTCTACTTAGGCCAATCACTAAGCACCACACGTACACCTTACAGCACACAAGAGTTGCTTGTTTTATATTTTTTTCAGCTCTAAAACTTCCTATGCTCCAAATATTTCAAGGTCTAAAATTCAACTCTGTTTCAAACCTCTATCTTTGTAAGATTCTTGCAACACTGTGAAAGTCCTCTGATTTTTCAGTTCCCCCCTCTCGGCACAACTGAAAAAAAAAAAACCAAACCTTTTTTGATATCTCTGTCAATTATTAACTACATTAGGTAGCATAGTTCTCACCATAGTGCATCTTTTCTTATCTAATAAAAGAGCACTATGAATTTTCTACACAAAGTTACATTGCCAAACTTTTAAAATCTTTCACTATCTTACTTAATATGTATTTCTCTTTATTAAGGCACCTTTTTCTGTTTGCTTTAAGCATTTTAATTTTGAACTACAGCAATTCTAAGGATGTGAGTCAAATAGTGATTTCTATTTCTTGTTTTGATAAGTCTTGCAGTTCTGGGCAGAGCACATAGTTCTCCTGATGGGAGCTTGGGTTGGGCAGAATATCCCAAAGTTGCTTTTTGGCTTTGGGAATCCCTTTTTTCACCTGCTCTAGCTGGAGGGAGCACCCAGGAGTGAGAGCTTGAGCTGCTGCCTCCTTGAGACAGCCCCACAGCCGTGTGGTTCCAGGGGTGTTCGTGCTCCCTGTGCTTTCCAGGAGCCCTGTGAGTTATAAATTTATCTTTGCTGCCTTTAACGCTCAGCAGAGGCGACAGCAGAACCAGTTGTGAAGACTCGTGTAAGCAAGTGACAGTGACAGGGGACACGGGCAGGGGAGGAGGGAGCCGGGCGGGCTCTGCTCAGCAAACTCGGCGCTAATTATTCCCAGTTTCTTCCTGAGTGAGTTATAACCCTCTCCCGGGCTGCTGGTGTCATGTTTTGATGTTGTCTGCTGAGCAGCCCTGGATAACTGCGGCGCTTGTAAGCAGCTTGTCAGGATCAGGGGATGCTGGAGCGTGTCTTGCCAGCAGTGCCCGGGATGCGGCTCCAGCAGGAGGGATGAGACTCTTCTCAGGGTCTGAATCCAGAGTTTGCTTATGTAAAACTCCCTCAAAAGACAGGAGGTTCCCCTTTCCCATCCCCTCTCCCTGCCCTGGTGTGGGGCTGTTATCCAGGCTGTTTGCCCAGGTGTGGGTCAGAGCGTGGTGTCACCTCCTTGGCACCAGCTGCGACCTGCAGATCCTGCACATCCCCAGTGTTTCATCTTCCCACTGCTGCATCCAGAGCTGGATTAGACTCCCCTGGAGCCTGTGGGTGCCAGCCAGGGGGAAGCCATGTGGAGGAGCAAGTTGGGCAGCTCTTCAGTGCTTGGGGCTCGCTTCCAGGCTCTCTGCATCCGTCCCTTCCAAAGCCACTCTGTGACTCCTCGGGGGCTGGAGCAGCCAGCTGATGCTGTAAGAAGTTGTCTGGTTGGTGCCAAGTGGAGCTGGCTGGTGCTGGGAGCATCTCCTTTGCTGGGAGCTGATGGGCTTTTGATTTCTCCTGGAGCAGCAGGGTTGGCTCTTGGGCTCCCCTGGAAACGCTGAGCTCCAGCAGCTCCCACTGTTCTCCTCCTTCCCTGCCCAGGCATTGCTGGGGAGAAAGGAGTTAAGGGAGACACCAGAGCCAGGCAGAGCCCAGGTGCAGGATGAAGGATTTCTGCCCCAAAAGTTGCTTTAGCCAGCTCCTGCTGGATGCTCAGCTGCTCCAGGGGCTCTTGGGAGCAGGTGACACCCACGAGTGTCATTGGCTCCACTGTGCTGGGGCTGCACCCCCATGGCCAACACAGGGCTGTCCTTAACCTGCAGTTTTTTGGGAGCAGACCATTGTTTTGTGTGGGTGGAGGAAATGAGGGTTGATTAAAAGGATGTGGCCTCTCCTTCTTCTGCTGGTGTCCCCCCTTCAGCCCCAAGCTCTTCATCCACCCTTATGTGCACTGTGCTTCCATCCTCAACTCACTAGTGGAAGGGGAATTTCAAGTGGAAGTGTAAAGCTTTACTATCCCTATTAAATTGGTGTTGCAGGCAGGGAAATGAGAGCTGTTGAAATAATGAAAATAAAATAAAGGCATCCCTGGAGTTCCACATGACACTGGGGGTTCCTGTCCACTTCTGTGGGGAGCAAAATGCAGATTGGTGCCTTGCAGGGCACAGAGGGGTAAGGAGAGGTGTCAGGGCTGCTGTTGTAGTGGTTAAGGCTCAATCCACCCTGGGAAAATGTCTCTTCATGAAGAAGTGCCTGTTTCATGCAATTACTGCTCAGAATTGAATGCCTGCAGGCTTAAAGAGAAGAAAAAAATTTATGCCACCAAAGTTATTGGAAAATGGAAGTGTGAATTCACACGTCTGGAACTGGGGCAGCAGTGATGAGGACCTCGGAGCAGGGATGTGTGCTGGCCCCTTCCCTGCTGGCCCTACATGAGGAGAGGCAGGAGCAGCATCCTGATGCCCTGACACTCTGTTATCTCCATAAGCAGGGACACCCAGGGAATGATTAAATCAATTAATTGATTTTCTATAGCTCATAAGGAAGTCAAACGGCATTTCCATCAACTCGTGATGAGCCAACACCCCACCACGGTCAGAAGGAATGTTAATGGCTCTTTCTGCTTTTATTACCCCTTTTCACTCCTAAATCAAAATTCATCCTGTGCCCGGGAGGCAGCAGGTACTTCAGAAAATAAAACTAGCACAGTGGGAACCATAGCAGCCTCGGTAAAAGCTGACTTTTCCCACTGATTTATTTGTTTCTTTGGCTTAAAGGAGAGAGCAGGGCTCGGTTCAGCTCGAGCAGAGATGAGCTGAGGCTCATCCCCCAGCTCTGCCCATGCCCCCCAGCTCTGGGGGCCCTGCTTTGGGCTCTGCTGCTGCTTGGAGGATCTGGCCCCTGGGCCTGCTGGAGATTGATGGCTTTGGAGGAAGGGGATGATTTATTTGCCCCTGGAAGCAGAGTGGCAGGTACCCAGCACTGTTTGGCCAATCTTTTTGGCTGAAGGAGAAAGGGTGATCATTTCACAAGTGTTAAATGAGTGAGTTCTGTTGTTTCTGAGGCTGAACCTTTTGGGGCAGCTGTGAGTGTGGCTGTGGGCTGGAGGGCTGATGGTGCTGAGCCTCCTGGAGCCTTCCACTGGCTGGTTTGGGGCTGTGCAAGTGCTGGGTGCAATCCTCCCTCTCCTGCAATCCATGGGGCTCCTGGCAGTGCAATTTTCCCTGGATGAGCAATGGGGACCATTAAGAAGAGAACCAGCTGAGTTAAATGTTCCCTTGGAGAGACACCTCTTGTAACACCAAGAACCCAAATGAAGGTTGGCCTCGCTCTGAATGGAGTCACTCTGGAGCTGTCCCTGCCCTGTGGGACCTGTGTGTGCTGCTTTTCACCTGAAACTGGGGGTCTCAGCTGCAAATCCAAGGCACAGTTTTCCCCCAATCTCAACAGCCCCAGGAGCTCTGGTGTCCTTTGGGCTTTGCTACAGCAACTGCCCTTGATCCATCCCTGTGCTGGAGCCCTTGTGTTTTAGGAAGCAATTTAAAATCGATGTTAATCTTGTAATTTGGAAGCCTGTCCTGCAGCGTGAGGTGTTTGAAGCACTGCAGAACAGCTTAAAATGCAATTTAAAATAGTGCTGGCTGGCAATAGAGAAGCAAGTAAAAACTCCCTGCTGCTGCTTTTTTTAAAAGAAAAAGTGAAAGGGGGATGAGAAGGGGGAAGAAAGATGTGTTTAAAAATCTATTAAAACAAATAAAAGCTGAACTGCAGCTTGTGTTGGGGTTGTGTGTATTTATCTCTTCTTCCCCAGCTTCCCAACTCCCCCAGCCCATCTCTGGGGGCTGTGGGGGAAAGGAGATGATCCAGTTCCTCTTACCTGCAGTGATGGCTCATGGCAGGATTTCTGGGATTGTCTCCATGTCCCAGAGGGGACATCAGGTCTCTGCTGTGTGTATGGTGGGGTGAGAAGTCATAAAAGTTGGGGGGAACAGCCCTGGGATCTCCTTTGCAGCAATGAAATGCTCCTGCCTGGGAGTGTGAGTGTTTGTATTGTTCATTTTCCTGCCTTTTCTTATTTGTATGGAAATGGGGAGCGGATGTGTTTGGGTGGAGCTGCAGGCTGCTCCTACAGGCTTTCCTTTGGGGTGAGAGGGACAGGGGGAGCTGGATGGGCGGAAAAGCATCAGGACCCTTTTCTGCAGGCTCAGCTCAGGGTCCTGCAGCTGAAGGAGGGAAGAATGAGACCCCAGAGCCAGCAGGGCTGGGAGAGGGACACCTCAGGGTGGTTTCCTGTTACCAGCCTCCTCCAGGAGCCCTCCTGGGGCCTCATGCCAGCAGGAGAACCTGCAGGCTGTGGGGCAGGGGCTGCAGGAGGGAGCAGAGACGCAGCTCATTGCTCTTGGAGCTGTTGGCCAGGGATGCCAAGGCTGTGGCTTTGCTGTGACAGATGGGCAGAGCAGGGCCTGGCTGTAGGGGTGGTGTGAGGCCTCCAGGAGCGATTTCTGGGGCTCAGCAGGGTTGTTTCCCACCGGCTGGTGCTGCCACACCTTGAGTGCTGTGTCCAGCTCTGGCCCCTCAGTTTAGGATGGATGTTGAGACACTTTAGCACATCCAGAGGAGGCCACAGGGCTGGTGAGGGGCTGGGAACACAAATCCTGTGAGGAACAGCCGAGGGAGCTGGGGTTGTTTAGCCTGGAGAAAAGGAGACTCAGGAGTGATCTCATCACTCTCTATAACTCCCTGAAGAGTGGCTGTAGTCAGGTGGGGTTGGTCTCTTTCTCCAGGCAGCACTGACAGAAGGAGAGGACACAGCCTCAAGCTGCACCAAGGGAAATACAGGTTGGATATTAGGAACAAGTTTTTCATTGAAAGAGTGATTAAATACTGGAATGGTCTGCCTGGAGAGGTGGTGGAGTCACCATCCCTGGATGTGTTTAAAAAGAGACTGGATGTGGCACTTGATGCCATGACCTAGTTGAGGTGTCAGGGCTGGGTTGGACTCGATGATCTTGAAGGTCTCTTCCAACCTGGTCATTCTGTGATTCTGTGCTTTGGGCAGCACAGCACAGGCAGATCTGGCTCTCAGCAGGGAACTCCTGCAGCACGTTTGTCCCCCTGCTGCCATCGAGCCCAGGCCCTGCTGGTGTGAGGGGCTGCAGGGGAGCAGGGGGGTGTCCTGAGCCCAGGGGAGGGTTCCAGTTGCTGCTGTCACACAGCAGAGCCCTGGCTCAGGTCCTGCCTGGCCGGGCTGGGGCACTGTTGGAACCAGTCCTGCAGTCCAGAGGGTCTGACAGGCTCTGCCTGCACACGGATGCAGAGAGAGAGGGAGAACAGCCCTGAGGCTGCACATTTACACAGCAGTGCAACAGGAGAGGGATAAATCCGGGAGGAGGTGATAGCAGGCAGGTGGGACATAATCTACTTCACCAGCCAGTGACTTAAGGCTGCTTAATTTGGCTGATTACCAGGGAGCTGCTGTGCTGCCAGGGCTCAGCAGCAGATCGATGCTGATGTCCACTCCACCAGCAGCCCCTGAGCTGCTCCATGGGCACCTCTACTGGAACTCTGGGGGCTGAACATTTCCTGTGCTAAGGAGCATTAACCCTCAGGCAGGCACTGCATTTGACTTGAGGCCGTGGAACAGCTTCCAAAATTGAGTGATGGCACTGGGGTTGTGGGTGTGGAGTTTGAGTGGCATTGTGTGATCTCACAGGGTGAAAAACTTAGATTTATTATTTAAATATATATAGGGCAAGATAGAGGATTTTAGGTGTTAAGTCCTTCTTCACCTTCTTCTTCTTAGTTTTGGGCGGGTTTTTTTCTAATTGGGTGAAAAAGGTCCACATTGCAGGCCTTGGGTAGTCATTATTAGGTCAGAAATATAAATACTATAAGTGTCATCTCATTATTGGGTCATTAGCACTTAAATAACCTTAGAAAGAGTTAGAGGTGTCCATTTTACCTCCATTTTCTAACTTACCTGTTAGCACTCACGACTCCTGAGGCTGTGCCATAGATAAGAAATAATAAACATCGAGTCCCAACACAAAACACTGACTCCCATGTATTAATCCCAGCTCTAACACCAAGGAAAGAGAATATAAAACTAACACACCTCCACCTGTGTGGCAGCTCCCTGTGTGGCTCCTGGTGTTCTCTTCCTTTGGGGCACTGCCTAAGCAGGTCTGTGTTTTCTCTGTGTAACTTAAATTAACCGATCTGTAGCAGTTCAATGGCTGATGTGGGTGGATTTGCTGGCAGCAATAACTGGCTGGGAGCCCATGCTGGGGAAAGGGTGCCCTTAAGGATGCAGCCACTCCGTGGGACATTGTCTTTCCCCTGGAGCAGCTTCCCCAAAGGGATGGAGACAGGAGGTGGCCAGTGCTGCCAACCTGAGCCTGGCCTTGGGCTCTCTTGTTTCCAATCAGTGCTGGCTCTCTGGGCTGTGATTGCAATGGATTATGTGTCACAGTTAGTCCTTGGCTAGTTGGCTCTTCGCTCTTTTAATCTACTTGAATTGAAATCGATAGTGAAAGTAGATAGAGGAAGACCAGAGGGGCAGACAGCAAAGGGCTGGGGCTCTGCTTGCTGGTACAGTGCCAGGGTGAGTGTTCTCTGGGAGGATGGGACCCCCAGGGACCACCCCGAGGAGCTGGGCACTGAGGTCTGGGTCTACCTCTGTAGCCCTGGTTTGTGCCTGAGGTGTTTTGGTTTTCTGAAATTCTTTTCCCAGAGAATTTTCTGTAAACAAGATAATTTTTTTTGTAGCTGTAACTTTGTTTTTCATTCCTTTTCCTTTTCTTCTTGATGTCCATCTGGTCTGACCAATGTGATTGAAGAAGTTTTTCTCTTTGTCACCAATCAGATTGGTCTGTGTAAAATAGTATATAAAAGAGACACATCCTGAAAATAAAGGAGTCATTTTCAGCCTTCTGAAACTCAGAGTGTGTCATTGTGGTGTACAACAGCATCATGCCTCAACCCCACTGGAGATCTTCTGGTTTCCTCTGCAGTAAATCTTTCAAGACTGTGCTGCCCTTTTGAGGGGTTTAAGTAGCCTGGAGTTGTCCTTTAAAGGAGAAAAGCAAAGCAAATGATGCTTTAGATTGAAATTAATGCAGCTGGTGTTTTCAATGGGCACAGGTAATATCTCAGTGTCTCTGAGCTGCAGGACAAGCAGGAGATTTGCTGTTGTGGGATGGCCAGGCAGGGATGTGACAGGTCTGAGGAGGGAGGGGACCAACAGCCAACCAGCCAGGTTATGGATATTGGGAATATGGATACTGGGGTTGTGTTTTAAATGTCAGGGAGAGGCTTTGGTGCTGTTCACGTGGGTCTTTGGAGATGTGGGTGGAGGCTGTGCCTTGGTCTCTCCACAGGAGGGCAAAGGAGGCTTTTGCTGCCCTTGAAATAACTTGGCTTTGGGTGGAAATGTGGTTTTTCTCCCCCATCATGAAGCTGTTGCTGAGCGGTGTGAGACTCCCTGAGCAAGATGGGGCTGAGTGACCCAGGGATGGGAGGTGCCATCAGGGAGGTTTCAATCACTCCAAGTGGCTGAAGGGATGTTGTGGTTTAAGCCCAGATGGAAATGCAGCCCCACAAGGCCACTCTGTCAACCCTCCTCCCCCATCCCTGTGGAATGGAGTAAAACTTGTATGTTGAGAAAATAAAAGTTTATTAATAAAGTATATTATATAGTAAATAAAGGAAATAAAGTAAAATACATTAATAATAGTAAATTATAATGATAACAAAAAGGAAACAAACAAGTGTTGCAGAGTGCAATTGCTCATCACCCACTGACTGATGCCAGAACCCCCTTCCTCCTTCTTCCCCCACTTTATACCCTGATCATGGTGCTGTGGGATGTGGAACATCCCTTTGGTCAGTCTGGGTCCCCTGTCCTGCCTGTGTCACCTCCCAAGCACCCCCAGCTTCCTCACCAGCCTGGCAGAGTGAAAAGCAGCAAAAGCCTCGGCTCTGTGTGAGCCCTGCTCAGCAACAACAAAAACATCTCTGTAAAATCAACCCTGTGCTCAGCACAATTCCCAAACACAGCCCCACACTGGCCACTGGGGAAAAAAATTAACTCTACCCCAGCTGAAACCAGCACGAGGGGACATGCCCCAAAGTGCTCTATTTGTTTTCCTGAGGGGTTTAACTCCTTTTGAGCAGCTCTGCCCAACCATCCCAGGGCCTGTGGGACAGGGTGACACCTCCACACTCCATCCATGCCTGGGAAGTGCTGGGTGGAGAGGCTCATAATGTGAGCAGTGGTGGAGGATGCTCAGGATCCCAAAAGGTGGAAAACACAAGGAAACTCCTTCCTGTCAGCTCCTTTCCCTGTGGCACAAGCTGGCCTTTGCCAGCACAACTTCACATCACCCCTGCTGGTGCCAGCCCTGTGCCCATCCCACCAGGAAGGTCACCCTGTCCCCTGGGTGACATAAAAGCCACAGCCTGTCCCACTGAAGAGCAGCAGCACTAACGAGCCCGCAATTAAAAGATACTATGGGGGTAAAAAAAGTGGAATCTTGGAAGCTGGAGCTCTGTTTTGACAAGAGCCCAGCAGGGCAGAGATGCTCCTGGACTGCCCTGCACTAGAGATGCTCCTTTCTCAGCTGCTCTCCACTCCTGCATGGTCAGAGAATTGTAGGAACACAGAATATTGTGTGGATATTCTGGAGGGATCCACAAGGATCATTGAGTTCCACTGAACTTCACCTTTGAATTCAGGTTGGCACAGGCAGCAAAACTCCCCTGAATGCTCATCCTGGCTCCTGTTGTGGAGGTTCCAGGGGCAGGTGCTGGCAGGGGGTGACGCCTGCTCACGGCTGCTTTCACTCCAAGGAGGTATTTTAAGACAAGTGCATCATTAGTGAATTCCCTTGGGTTTCAACCCATCCAAATTTGAGCATATTGGCTGTTGACTATTCCACTGGTTGCACAGAGAAGCTATTCCTTCTTCCACAAGACATCACCCTTAGGGGTTGCTTTCCTTTTTTTCCCCTGATTTCATCCAATTACTTAGCTGTGTGCTCTTCAGAAAAACCCCATAAATAATTCTCCTCCCTCTGCTGTGTTTACCAGCGTGTCTCATGAAATCCGGTAAGATATGATTGATTGCAATCATTATTTCCTAGTGCTGCTATGAAAACCTCTGTCAGTTCAGTGATTGCCTGGAAAGCGTGGCTGCCACTCAGGAAAACTGTCAAAACCCTGTCATACTTTAACAAACTCCAATTAATCTGTCGGTTGGGTTTACTTGCATTTGCTGTCCCGTTGTTGCTGGTTATCAGGGGAAATGAGAATATTTTTTCTTTCTAATTAGCAGAAAGGTGGCTTTGTTTTTTAAAAGGAAGTGGGTTTTAGTGCTGCTTAATTTTTCAGAACTGTTTTACTGGGGGGTTTTGTGCTGTTAAGGTGGGTTTGGGTTTCTCCTAGCTGCCTGCAGTGCTGTGGGTAAAGTCTCCTTGGGGATCTTCGTCACTGACTTTAGGGAGAAGCCTGAGGTCCCATCCAGAATCTCCTCCATCCTCTGGATCCCCGTGCCTGGCTCAGGCAGCTGAGCAGCCCTGGGTGGGAGCCTGAGCCTCTGTTTCAGGTTAACAAATTAATCCTGGCTCTTGCATTTTTAAAAGAGTCGCTTCAGCACTTTTCCTCCTTTCTTCTGGTTTTAATGAGACACACTTTCCAAGAGATGTAATAATCATTGCCAAAAATGTCAGGCTGTTGTTAGCTTCCTTAAGCTGCTGGAAAAACAACAACAACAACAACAACAAAGACCAGGAACAGAAAGAGAGAGGTGTTGATGCGGAAGAGCTTCGGCTTCATCTCCGAGTGCCAGGGGAGGGCTGGGGGAGATGTGTCCTGCCACAGCTCTGCTTTCTGGCAGGCTGCCCCAAAAGATAATGCAGGGAAAGCTGGGATTTTTATTTCTTTTTTATTACTACTATTTTTAGTTAGTATTTGGGATTTTTTTTTAAATTTCTTTATTTGAGAAGGAATATCTCGGCTCACTGTTGACAGCAGAGCTCAGAGCTCAGAGCTTTGCTGTTGGAAAGCATCCTGCAATGGCTCAACAGCAGCTGGGAATTGGATGGTGGCAGTGACAGGAGGGGAGATCTCAGGGGAATTCAGGGGAGCCAGTGGGATGTCAGGGCCAGGCTGGTGGTGGGGTGCAGAGCTGGAGCTTGTGGCTTTTCTGGGATCCACAGGGAAATGGATTTGTGCCCTGGTGGGGATATCCTCATCCCTCATCAGTGATTTGGGTGCAGAGCTGTCTTGTCACCTGTGATTCTGTGATAAAGGCTCAGAGCAGATATCCCTGCCTGGACTGCCAGGAAATCTCCACCTCCATTGCCTTCCCTTCCTAATCCTTGTGTCTTCCTAGCAAACCATCACAACCAGACTCCTCTAAACAAGCTGGGATCCAAACCCCCAGGCCAGGATGGACTCTGCCCATGGGAATCTGGTGGTTGTGCTTTCAGCCTTTCTGGCCAGCTGTAGGGGTTGGGTCAGGTCCTTTTCCTGACCTCCAGCCTCACCCACTGCAGCACAGGATCATCCAAGAGGGATTGGTAATCACTCTTTCACTCAAAACCTGAGTTTAAGGTCAGAGCTCTGACCTGCTGGCCATGCTGGGATGTCAGAGACGGAGCAAATTCTGAATAGAAATCCCCATTTGGGGGATGGTCAGTCCTGGGATGGACAGAGGATGCTGGGGGCTGTGACCCATGAACACGGCCCAGCTGTGGGAGGGATGTCACTGGAATGGGCTCAGTCTGTGGACAAATAACTAAAGTGGATTTTGTGATTTAAGCCCATGTCAGAGCTCTTCTATTCCCTTGGCTGTGCCTTTTCCTGATTTGCTCAGCTGTGTTTGGGGCAGCCCTTGTCAAAATGGAGCTCCAGGTTCCAAGATTTCACTTTTTTGCCCCCATAGTATCTTTTAATTGCCGGCTCATTAGTGCTGCTGCTCTTCAGTGGGACAGGCTGTGACTTTTATGTCACCCAGGGGACAGGGTGACCTTCCTGGTGGGATGGGCACAGGTGGCTCCTGTGCTCCCAAACCCACCCAGGAAGGTCTGGGACTGCACAGGACGTGGGGCACCCACTGATTCAAGCAGAAATCACTGACTTCTTGCCATGGAACTGAGGGAAAGTTTGGGGAAGAGCCCAGTTTCAGTCTCCATGAATGGTGGTTTGTCCTCTTTTTTTTTTTTTTTTTTTTTTTTTGAGGAATTGCTTTTGCTCTCAATGTTTCTTCTGTTTTGTTAGATAGCGTCAGGAAAAATAATGTGCTGCTGATAATCTCAGCCAAGCGTGGAAGGCAGCCCCTGGTGAGGTCTGGCTGGCCCAGTGTCAGCTCCTTGGAGGGGTGAAGGGTTGGCTCCTCACCCTGTGTTGGTGCATGTGACAGAGCTGCAGTGATCTGGTGTTATCTCAGTGCCCACCGAGGTGGGAACCTGCCAGGGGAGTGTGAGGAGCTGCAGCCTCCAGCTCAGCTGCAGTGCCAGTGCAGCCTGCCCTGGGAAGCAGCCTTGCCAACCCCTGGGAGCTGTGGCTGAGGAGTGCCTGAATTCCTGGGGAGTGGGGATGGAGCTGGGGCTGCAGCTCTGCAGCAGCAAGAACTGTCACGGTGCCCCTGATCCCACCACGGCCATGCCCTGCTCTCATCTGAACCCCCAAACCACCCAGACCCCACACTGAGCCCCCCGTGCTGTTTCACATGCTCACTCAGCTCCTGTGGTGAGGAGAAGCCCATGCCAGGGCTGTCCCTGGCACACAAGGCCATTGGAATGCCCTGATCGATCCCACTGCCCTGGCAGTGCCAGCAGAGGGGATCCCAAAGTCCTTCTGGCTTTGCAAGAGTGGTTGTGCATCTGTTTGGAAGTGCATGAGGTGTCCCTAAGACCTCATAGCCACCTGATGGCCACCTGATGGCCACCTCATAGCCACCTGATGGCCACCTGATGGCCACCTGATGGCCACCCAGGATGTCTGGCAGCTGCTCTCCTTCCCAGTGCCGCCCCCCTGGCTCCTGCTGCTCCCTAAATTAAATATGTGCTGCCTCTTGGAAAGTACATGTGAGTGGAACAGCAGAGATAAGCTAAACGGGAGAGGTTCAGGGGATTATGCACTGATTAAGTTATTACCAACGTGAAATGAGCCGAGCTGAGATGAAACAGGAGCTTTATTTTCTGTTCCCTGGCTCTGGGCTCAGGCTGCCTGTCACTAGATGGCAAATCAAGCTGGGAGCCAGGAGCTCCTGGATCTCCCCTGTGCTTTCCGTGTGGCAGCAGGTCAGTGCTGTGCAAACCCATAGGAAACAGTGTTAAATAGGCCTTGGAATTGGGGGCCTTCTCTGCTTGGGGAGGTTTCTGAGATGCAGCACTCGAGCTGTGCTGCATTCCAGTGCTGGGTCACCCAGCCCATTGCAGATTTGGGCAGAAAATTTCTTCCTTTGTATAACAGGAAAATCCGGTGCTGCTGGGAGGATGTGCTGGGGGAGGATCACCCCTTTGGTTAGCTTCCCCTGTTTTTCCTTAAGCATTCCCTGTAGGCTACTGTCAAAGGCAGGATGCTGGGCTAGGGGGAGAGTGAAAAATACAAGTGTCAAATGAAAGGCTCTTTGGTTGGTGCTTGGGAATAAAGTCAGTTTGCCATAAGCCCTCAGTGCAGACTGGATCAGGTGGATAAATCAGGAGCTCATGCCTGATGAAGAGGCTGGACCAAGGGCTGAGATAACCACTGAGATATCCTGAGCTGGAGGAGCCCAGCTGGCTTTGGGCAGGGATTTACCCTGCTTGGGCGGACGATGGGGCTGTGGGGCAGGGAGGGGACACTGGGGGCAGGGGGCCACTGAGATGGTCCATACAGCACCGAGCCCACCCGTGGGGCTGGGGAGCACAGGAGCAGGGGCAGCTGTGGGGCTGGGGCTGTGGGCAGGGCTGCCATGGGGGGCTCTGTCAGGGCCAGCCGTGGCTGTGTCTCAGCTGCTCTCTGTGTGCTGCAGTGATGGGCGCGCTCGAGTCCCGAGGGGTGCTGCGGAGGATGAGCGACATGCTGGAGATGCTGATGAAGAGGATGGACATCCTGGCCAGGCTGGAGAACAGCACTGACTTCCACAAAGGGGATGAAGCACGATTCCCTCTGGACAGGTCAGTCAGACCCTGTGGAGCAGCTCTGGGTGTGGGGGGCTTTGCAGGAGCAGAACACCCTGATGTGCTGAGCTGCTCTGGGAGGGTGGTGGGGCCCAAAGGGCTCTGGGGCTTGGGGAGTGATGCTGTTTTACACCACAACGACATAAGAACTCTGACTTTAGAAAGTTGAAAATGACTCCTTTATTTTTGGGATGTATCTCCCTTTTATACTATTCTACACAGACCAGCTTGATTGGTGACACAAAGACAAACCACTCACATTGGTCAGAGCAGAGGGACATCAAGAAGAAGTCTCTCCTAGGAATAGGAATGAAAACAAAATTACAGTTACAAAAACACATCTCTTGTTTATAGAAAATTCCCTGGGAAAAGAATTTCAGAAAACCAAAACACCTCAGGCATGAACCAGGGCTACAGGGGAGATCTTTTTTACTTTCATCTGCCATATCTGGAACTTTTTCTTTTGGGATTTCTGAACTGACTGTGATTTTTAGGATTAGTGGTCACAGCCCCATGTTTGCCAGGGTTCAAGAAGCATTTGCACTATGCTCTCAGGCATGCTGTCTGATTTTTGGGGCTGTCCTGTGCAGGGCCAGGAGTTGGACTCAGTGATCCTTATGGGTTTCTTCTGACTTGGGGTGTTCTATGATTCCATGATCTCCTGAAACAGCTGTCCAGCTGCAGGTGTGGCAGTGTCTGCACTGCTGTGCTGTGGTGCAGCTGGAGGTGGGACTTGCTGAGGGCTGGAGCAGCACCTGGTGTGTGGGATGTGCTCCCTGAGCTCAGGAACACTTGCTCTGTGCCTGTACTCCTCAGGTGGAGCCGGTGGTCATTTGGAATCCAGGGCTGATGCGCTCAGCCTTGGTTTAAAATGTGCAGAAGGGCTGAAAATGATGCTCTGGCTGCCTGTGATGCACATCTCAGCTGGCAGTGTGAGAGATGCCATCAGACCTCCCTGTCGTGGCACACTGATTCACTAAAGAGACATTTCCCTGTGCTCTGGGAGCCTTTAAACATTTCACTGATACTAATTTGAGTGTCAGGCCAAGAGCTGCACAAATGGTAACTGGTGGTGGGGGAGCAGAGATGTAAAACCACAGGGGCAGCGCTTGAGACAAACCTGGCAGCGTGGAATAGATGCCAGTGTGGATTTTGCTCAGGTGCAGCCTCGGGTGACACAGGAGAGGTGGATGGCAGGGATGTGACACGCAGGGGTCACCCCTGCCCTGCTCTGTGCAGACAGCACAGGAGCTGTGGTGCATCCTGCTGGATCCCACGTAACATCCCCACCCCCACCTCCTGCCATCACTGTGCTTTTCCCTGTTCCCATCACCATTCCCATCCCTCTCCCTCGCTTTCCTCACGAGCCTCTTTTGTGCCTATAGTGGAAAACAGAGTAAGTGAGCCTGTAATTAAAGGCTGAGCTCTGCCACAGTACCTGCACACCTGAGCTGGAGCCGCACAGGCAGCCGTGGAGTGCGTGGTCCTGCCTTTTATGTAGCACCATTTCCAGCACTGAGAAAATATAATTTGCCTCAGCCATGGTAGGTGCTGAGGATTTTGTCATTCCGAGGCTGGCTGGTACCCAAGAGAATGAGATCAGCAATAATCCCAGAGAGGAGTGGACAGGGCTATTACAGCCAGCCACTGGAAGGCTCTTGCTCACATTTAACGATTTTCTTGGCCAATCTTGTGTTAAAAGAACCAGTAATTTCAGGTGATGGTTGTTTCTCTACACCAGCAGCCCAGAGATAAAAGTGTTTCTGTGGGCTGGCAGCAATGGCTGCAGATGGGCATTTGGTGTTTCAGATCTGCTGTTGTGAGTGATGACTCCACTTGGAGAGACCAGAGAGGGTGGGAGCTGATGGACCCACATCAAACGAGCCTCAGCTTTTGTGTGAGCTCAGATGGGCCTGAGTGGCTGAGATTACAGATGTCTTACTTTGCAAGAATAGAAAGTCAGGGGCAACAAATTTATCACCTTTTGCTCCTTATAAATCACCCCTAAAGAGAAATCAATTCTCTTCACTTGATTCTGCAGCCAAACCCATCTGTCTCCTCTCCTTGTTCTCCCCTGGCCTCTGAAGATCCAGTTCTGGTCATGGGGCAGAGCATCTGCAGGTGAAGCAGCCACCATGGGGGAGTTTCCTGTGGGTGGGATTTTGCTATGACAATCCCTAGTGAAGCACTGGCAGCATTTGCCAGCACTTGGGAAGCATTTCCTGAGCTCTCCTTTCCTCCCCTGCAGCCCTGGCTCTGGCCGAGGGCTGTGCCCAGAGGGGATGTGGATGTGTTGGAAGTGTAACAGCCCTCCTGGGTCTCAGCTGGTTTGGGTGGCTCCACCTCTGCTGCCACATCCAGGGTGACTTTTCTTGGCTTGTCCTGGTCCGTGCTGCCCTTTGAGGGATGCATGAGGCAGCTGGAAGGGTGTGAGCAGAGCCTGGCTCTGTGCTGATCCCACAGCTTTGGGTGCTCCCTGGAGCTGAGCAGAGCATCCCAGGGGGAATCCAAAAGCAGCTGAAGTGAAAACCCTGTGGAGTCTGTGTGCTGAGGTCCCTGTCCCTTTGAGGGGAACCAGCTGCAGCCCTGGGGACCTCTGAGGTGGGTGCCGAGGTGGGATTGGGCATCTCCAGCTGCACCTGGACCCAGATCAGCCCCAGAGACACTCGGGTGCTATTCCTCATTGGGATCCCAGGATTCCACCAAGGGCTTGTCTCCTTCCCTCCCTCTCTCTGGCTCTTTGATCACCAGTGACCGACTTGAGGCTGTCAGGGGAAGATAATACAATTAAAGGGTGCTAATTTCAGAGGGATTTGAGTCTTCAAAGAGTTCCTGCTTGGCACGGCTGCCGCCTTCGTCTTCCTCCCGCTCAGCACAGCTGCCAGCGTGGGCTCTGCCGTTCCAGTTGCCCAAAAGTGGATTAATTCTTGTTTTTACAGAGTGCTCTCCTGCTTAAGGCTGGATCTCCAGTGGAATCAGGAGGGCTGGGTTTTGCAGAGCCCAGGCTCAGAGGGAGGAGGTGAAGTCTTTGCTGAGCTTTGTGGAATAACCTGTGAGCACTGCACCGCTCCAGCAGAGGCTTGGGGTGGCTTTACCCCTTGGAAAGTGCAAGGAAAAGTCTGTATACACAGGGTGGAATTAATGTTCTGCTTTGGAAAGCCTCCCAGCTTCCCAAGGTGAACATTGCTCCAAAATCCTTCTTGCTCCACAGGGGCTGTCTGATAAATATTCCACAGGTGCCTCCATTTCCAGCCCACCAGCCCCTTGGAAACTCTTGGAAAACCCAAACGTCCCACTCCAAGTTTCTTCCTCTTAGAAGAGCTGCCCAAAGCTTTTGTGGGATGTCAGGCTGGAATAAGGACACGGGCTCCACCTGTGAAGCCCAGGTGGTGCTGGATCCCTTCTCCAGCCCTGCCTGGGCTCCCTCCTGCCTGCATCCTGCCCGTGCTGGGAAGGGAAGGATGGATTCCCTAACGAGGCCGAGCAAGCTGCCAGTCAGCTGCGGGAAAATCAATACTGCTGTTAATTGAATGCAACCCTCGTAAATCATCAGAGGGGAAGGAAATTAGGAGTACTTATGGAAGCCTCCTGGAGAGCTGTTTACTGGGCAAGGGAAACATTAGTTTGCAGGGGAAGTGTTGATCTCTTGCTGAAAAGTGCTTGGGAGGGAGGGGAGGAGGGGGTTTGAATTGGCCGACCCAAGCTGGAACTATAACCCAGCAGTGTTGGGGCTTGGAGAAACCCTTTCCCAGGAGCTGGGCTGCCCCTGCCCACCTCATCCCCCAGGGACACGGCAGGGGGGAGGGCAGGGGTCTGCAGCACTGCCATCCCTGGTCATCCCTCTCCCCCACATGGTGGTTATCCTGCAAAGGGTGTTATTTGCTAACGACTGATTAATCTTCAAGCTTAATTACTGCCAAGGCTCAGTTAATTTCCACACACTTTAAGTATTTGTTCTTGTAATCATTACATGACTCCATATTCCCCCAGTAATTAAAAGTCTCGCAATATGACACTAAATGGATGATGTTCCTGCATCCTGCCAGCCTGGCTCTATTAATTCCTGAATTGTAGCTGGTGGTGAGCTGGCTGCAGTGAAATCACTGCCAGATGCTGTGGGCTCCTGCTGCCCAGGTGAGCCTGGAGCAGCCTTGGACCTCTCTGTGCTTTGCCTCCCCTTCTCCTCGGCAAATTGAGGGGCTCAGTGGGGGCTGCAGCAAGGGGAGGGGGTGAAAGCTGTTCAGAGCAGCCCAGGGAAGGTAAGACCCATCCTGTGGTCCAGCCTGGCTTTGCTGGGGGTTGTTCTGCTGGGCTGAGCTCAGGTGCATCAGGAGACAGGAGCCTTCCTCCCCAGCACTCACCTTCCTCACGAGTCCCACAGCCCGTTCCATCCCTGCAGAGGTGAGGGGTTGTTTCTTGCCACCTCCTGAGGATGTCCCCAGCCTGGCCCTGGGTGATTTCAGTGTTACTTGGAGGGGATGGGCACAGTGTGGGACTCACTGCCTGTCTGGAGACCCCATCAGGCTCAGGGGAGGACATAAATGGGGGAATTCAGGCCTGGGCAGCTGAGATAAATTGCTTTTCTCTCTAAAGCAGAGCAGGGAGGGTGCTGCTGTGTGCTGCTAGCAGGTGAGCAGGATCCACCCATGCATCCCACATTTCCAGAAGGGCTGTGGCCCAATGGTGCTGGGCACCACCAGAATGGTGATAGGGCAGGTGCCAAGGTATTCCCAGGACACTCACACCCTCCTCTCCTGCTCCTAGGCCTGCACCTCCTTCTCAATTTGCTGAATTTAATTCTGCAATAGGCTTTGCCTTCTGTTTATTTATTTTATTTTATTTTATTTTATTTTTTAATTCATTATTTTTAATTTTTAAATTTTATGTCATGACAAATCACTGATGCACTGGAGGCTCCTTTATCACAGGGCTGCAAATTCTTGGTGAATGAGATGTGCAGTCACTGGTGGTTTTGTCCCATGGCTGGTTTTGCCTTGGGTGGCTGTGCAGGGGCAGGGCTGGGGTTCTGGGGATGTGGGGCTGCCTTTACCCTACAGGGAAATCAGAGCCTGTTAACCTCCATCAGATTCCCTGATTTTGGAGCAGCTGGGAGCAAACAGAGGGATGGGCTTAGGGGTGTCTGAGGAGGGTGCAGTGCTGGCAGTGGAAGCACAGCCTGCCAAAATGTCCCTGCTAAAATAAAACAGGGCATGAGCACCACACACACAGCTGGCAAAGGAAATGGAGGCTGAGGAATGAATCTTGCCCCAGGGGATTCTCTGCCCCAAGGATTCTGATCAAAACTGGTGGTTTTGGTCTCACTTTTTGGCAGGTCCCTCTTAGTCCAGACTGTGGGGCTGGCAGTGCCTTCCCAGCTCACTGAAGGTGGTTTCTCCAGCCTGCATCAGGTGACTCAAGCCTGTGGATAAATATGTCTGATTTATGCTCCAATAAAGTGGTGATCCCATAACCCTCCTTTTCATGATCCCTTGTGTTCCCATAAATAAACCCACAGCTGCCTGGGCCTGTGGCTCTGAGGGTCAGCAGGAAAATGAAGGTTTGGGCTTGTGGCTTCAGCTTCGTGTTCTGCTTGGGGAAGACCTCAAAGCACTTCATAGCATTGATAAAATATTTTAATTAGTGCTGTTGGTTATACTTTGCTGGCTGTGCTGGTGAGCTACAGGGTTAGGTTGGAAAGCTGGTTTTCAACATTTTTTTCATGAAGTTTCTTGCCAGCTCACTGAAATGTCAGTGTCCTCCCCTGGGCTGTGCAGCTGTGGGCTTGGGGTTAGCTCAGGGTCTCTTGGAAAAGTATTTGTGTGAGAAATATCACCCACAATCAGCTGAAATGAAAATAAATGGAGGTAGTTTAGTGAGTTAAATGCTCCTGTATTTATTAAGTGATTTATTATGTAACTTGGTGTTGGAGCAGTTCAATCAGGGCTCTGCCCATGCATCATCTGGTATTTTCTTCAAATGAGTTCCCAAGGAATGCTCCCATCCCAAGCCATGTTCTCTGGGATATTTTCCCAGGGTGAGTTCCCAGTGAGCACAGACATGGGCAGAGTGAACTCAGGTCTTTACTCAGGTGCTCCTGCAGGGGAGACTCAGCTGTTTGTGTCACCCTGAGGTGGAAAACATTGGGATGCACAGAGAGCCCAGAAATTACACTGGGAGCAAATGCTGTCCTCTGATTTTTAAAAAAATATTTTAATTTCATTTGAATTTCTCATCTCAGTGGTATGGGCCTTCTCACAGGTGCAAAGCCACATCCCTGTCCTTGTGAGGAAAGGCTCTGAGGATCTGAGTGACCTGGCAGAGCCCACGCCAGGGGGGAGCAAAGCAGCCAGCCCTGTGCCTCAGCCCCTGCACTTTTTCCCCTCTAATGCCACTCTAAATTTCTACCATGCTGATCACAAGCAGAGCTTTGGGCTTTTGCTCTGCTCCCTGGGGGTCTGAGCCTTTCCCAAGTGGGGCAGGATGTGGAGCCCTCCCTGCACTTCCCATCCCAGCACAGGGTGTGCTGCCCTCCCACCACAAGGAGCAGCAGCTCAGTCCAAGGTAAGGCTGCTCATCCAAGCTCAGGGGAACAGCACTGGAGTGATGAGGATTAAATCCAGGATTACAAGGCCAATAAATATAAACAGCACAGCTGAGCCTCCTGAGCTGGGCACTGCTCTGGCCACTGCTCTCTCCTGCTGCACCCCCTGTGCTGGGGCAGTGTCAGAGGACTGTGACACAAATTTTAGACAGAATCAGCCACCCAATAACCCCCCTGGGTCTGTGTCCTGCCTTCTCCCAAACAGGCAGCCCTGCCTTATGGATTTTTGGATACAAGGCAGGTCAGAGAGGATGTGGAGATACACACAAGGGCATGGATCTCCCAAAAGTGTTTTTCCTCCAGCATGGATGAGTTTTACTTGTGTTCTTTTATGTTAGTGGAGCAAAGCTTTTAATTTCTCCATCTTCTTGGACATTTAAATAACTTTTTTAGTTATCCAGTGTTGGACGTAATTACCAATAACAGGACAGGGCGACTAAGAGGCCTTCCATGAGTTTATTTCATTATCAGTCTCAGTGAAGGCGGAGACATAAAAGATGATAAAACTCACTCCATAACAACAGAAGCCAAAGTTCTCTTTGTTCTAAGGCCTTTTAAAAGTTTTTCAGACAATAGGCCAATGCTAAAAGCTCACAAATGTCTACTTAAACCAATCACTAAACACCACACGTACACCTTCCAGCATATAAGAGTAGCTTGTTCTATAGTTTTTGCAGCTCAAAAACTTTCTATGCTCCAAATATTTCAAGGCCTAAAATTCAACTCTGTTTCAAACCTCTATCTATGTGAGCTTATTGCAACACTGTGAAAGTCCTCTGATTTTTCAGTTCCCACAGTCCAGCACTGGGATGAGGGATTTTCCCCACATCCCTGGGACCCCTCAGCTTTCCAGCCACAGAGTTGATGACTTCAAAGAGTTGGTGACGCTGAGTCTTTTCAATTGGAGGGGGTTGGGGATGAAGGGACAGATGGATGGATGGGAAGAGCAGCCTGAAGCTTCAGGGTGACCTGCTGGAGATGCCCTTGGGGCTTATTTCTCCTGGAGATATCCCTGCTGTTTTAACAGGTAACACCTCACAAGCTGCAGCAGGAACCAGGAGGTCAGGAAAGATTCTTTTCCCTTGGCTGTCAGTGCTGTCTGTAGGATTTCAGCTCCCTGACCTGGAGACTGAGGCTGTTGTGGGGCTGGATGTGATTTGTGTCCCCAGAGCAGGGACACAACGAGAGCTCAGCCCTGCTGCCTTCTGCTCTGCTTTGGGTCTTTGGGCAAAAACTTAAAATAATATTTAAAGAGGCAAACACTGGATATGAGCAAGTGGAAATCCTTTGGTAAACTGCTCTGTGCAAATGCTGAATTTGTTGATGTATTATCTTCAGAACATCTGCTTTTCTCCATCTGTATTGGCCTTCCCAAAGCCATGGCTCTCACAAGTTAATAGCAAGAAATATTGGATGAGCAAGCAAATATGTTTAGGGCTTGTATTATGAAGACAACACACAAAGAGAAAGAGATTCATCTTTTCATAATGCCACTTTTATAAAAGGCAATAAAAATACAGTGGCTTGTAAAGGGATAAACAGGCTGAATCTGAGCTGGTGCTGCGGAGTTGGGGACAAGAGCAAAGTGAAGGGAACCAAATTAATGCATAAAAAAGTGTCGGAAAACCCAACCTCCAGCTATATTCTATGGCAAATGATCTGTCAGTGGGGAAAGATACATCTTAATAGCAGTTTTTGAGAGGAGATGAATACTGTATACAGAGCATTATGAGGCACAGTGTGATCTGAATCTTAATCAACGGGGGAAATATAAATCTGAAAATAATAAAGACGAAATCAATATTGATGGTTAGGAGTAAAAGTACTGTATTTGCTGTAGTAAACGGTTTTAAGGTCCCAGGGAAAAAAATTGTTCTAGAAAAGCCATGGTAATTTAGTGTAGTTTCAATTGCTGGCACAGGGCCAGCACATTTTGGTGGCATTTAGCGTGTCGCTATGGAAAAATTTAAAAAGCAAGAAGGGAAAAGGCAAAAAGCTGCTCCCTGGGCACTGGTGGTGCTGGAAGAAAGATTTTTTTTTTTTTTTTTTTTTTTTCTGCTGGGCTGGGAAGGGCTGTGATGGCATCCTGGGTTACCTGGTGGGATATTCCTGCTCCGCTGAGCTGTCATTGAGCAGAATAAACCACTTACCTTGTCCTTCCTGGTGTCTCCAGTTACCAACAACAAGGCATCAAACTCCTACGAGGCACCCAGAACCTTTTCACATTGGAGATACACCTCATTTTCATGTCCCCTGCCTGGGTGACAAATCGCTGTGCTGATAGTTGCTGTAACTTAAGCTTAACCTGCTTGTCACCTCCTTGAAATTTGCTGCTCCGGTGGTGGCCTCGTTACAGGCAGATCCAAACACTGGGGACCTGTCAGTGCTCTCAGCTGGGAGGTGGCTCTTCTCCCCAAGCATGAAATCCCTCCCTCAGAGTCACCAGGGTTTGGAGGCAGCCGGTTTGACATGCAAGGGTGGGGAGTGTGGGAGAGCTGAGCCTGCTTCTGTGTTTTCTGCTTTTCTGCCTTTTTTACCCCTCCCCTTTCATGTGTTCCAAGAGTTTTGGTGTGTCACCGTTACACGACACAAAAAACCCAACACTCACCATCAGAAGTCAGGAGCTAAAAAGAGAGTTTATTATGATTTGGGGTTTAAATAGGATTTGGAATTTGATCAAGGATTGGGGGGCGAGAGGAACACCCCTCTGATCTCAGTGGTCAAACCAGCAGTCCATCACAGAGAGGAATGAAAACAGTCTATTTTTGTGTATGTTACATGAGTGAGAAACTCCAATAGGAAATAGGTAAACAATGATCAGAAGGCTGAAAATCAGGTTGACAATGGTGGATATTTTTAGTGTGGCTTTCCAGCAATCCTCTGTGTTTTGGGGAAAGCCTTGTGATGCTCATGCATCTCCTGGCTTGTTTGGAGGACTGGAGTGTGGTGCTCAGAAATACATTCTGCATCTCAGGGTTTGAGGTGAAATCTTTGTGTTTGAGGAGTGGTTGTAGCTTCAGAAGAGCTGGGCAAGGCTGGCACAGAGCCTGGGCCAGCTCCACCACCCAGCACTGTGGCTGCCAGGGAGGACGAGGCTGAGCTGGAAGAAAGCCATTTATTTAGGATAACGATCCTGATTTTTGTTTGAGCATTTCTGTGGCTGCCCAGTGCTCAGCCCTGGCTGAGCTGAGGCCTGGAGGTCATCAGTGAGCAGGTGGGGACTGAGCTTGCTGTTGATTTTTGAGGTTATCCTGGTTCCTTGGGTGTTTGGGAGCAAGTGAGGGTTGGTATAACTTCTGAGAAGAGGCAGAAGATGGACTGTGAGCTAATCTAAGTGCTCTGAGGGGTGAGAGCAGTGCTGCCATGGCTGTGGTCATCCTCCTTCCTTGCCGTGAGTGATGGAGAATCCTGGGGAGCATCTTCACCAAGCCCACATCCTTTTCCTGTTGGAAACAGGACTTTGGGCTCACTGGCTCTAAATTCCCTGCATCCCTGTGATGTTTCATCCCAAATTGCCCATCCCAGGTGTTTACTGAGTGCCTCTGCATCACCCATAGGATCTGATGGCTGCTTGCTGGTGGAAAAAGAGTTGCAGAAATGGGGGTTTGTGAGCTTTCAGACCAGGACAATTTTATCTCCTCAGAGCCATGCTGACAAGCAGAGCTTATCTCAGGTTATTTTTGTGCCTGTATTTTCCCAGGGCCTCACGAGCAGCCTCCCTCCTGCAGCGGTTACAGCAGGATACCTGGGGTTTATTCTCTGCAAAGGTTGGAAGTGACTCGGGGGCAATGGTGTCCTCTGCATTTAATTATTATTTCTTAAAAGCCCAAGATCAGTGGCTCCCTGTGGAGATATGCAGCCTGAATATTGATGGTCATAAACCATGCCAGAAGGAAAAATGTGGCCTGCTCGCTGCTGGCAAATGAACTTTAAATCAACAGCCGAAGCAGTGTCGGTTCATAAAACCAGGATTTTTTTAGCCTTGAGGACAGAGGTACTTTAAATCCCAGCCTTTGGGTTCACTGATCCGCTGGAGAACAAACATAAAACTCCACCATGAAGGACCTGACATCAGCACATATTTTTTGTGCCACGAGTATTCAAGGTAGCCCTTTTGGTTTTGCTCACTGTGTGTGACATTCCCTTGTATTATAACGACCTCGGCGGCAGCGGGAGGGAAAACTTACGACCCAAATGCTGCAGAAGGGGAAATTATTCACCGGGAGAACTCGTTGAGACGTGGTGGCTGCTCGTGGTGGAAGTGGCAGGAGAGATGTTGGACTGGGAGGGCTTTCTCCTTGTCAAGCCTGGCAGGGCTCCACTGCTGATGGATGAAGTTCTCTTTGCTCTTTTCCAGCTTACACCAGGTTTTAACTGACCCCCAGCCTCTTAAGGTTGTCCTGATTTTTCAGCCTTCTGATGTTTTTATATTCTTGTATTGAAGTTCTCACAATTGTAACATAAACAAAGTAGATTGTTTTCACATTCCTCTCTGTAATGAACTTCTGGCTTGACCAGTGGGGTCAAAGGAGTGTTAACCTTGTCCCCCAATTGCTGGTCAAAGTCCAAACCCTATTTAAACCCTGAACCCAAAAATAAAGTTCTTCTTTTCTGCATCTCACATCCTGATGGGTGAGTGTAGTTCTTTTCGTGTCCTCTTGCAATACCTTTACAGGGCTCTGTTTTCCTGTTCAGATGAGTTCAAGGGGGCTGTTCACCCAGGACAGTGTTGATTCCAGGTTTGATTCCAGGGAAGCACATGCAGCTGTCCAAGCTGGTGGGGTCTGACCTCAAGCCTTGGTGGAAGTTTCCTGTGGGCTTTTCTGGGGCTGCAGTCCCCAGCTCAGCCCCAGCTCCCTGTCCCTGCACAGCCCTGGCTGTTGCTCCTCGCTGAGCTCCTGGAAATCCACTCAGCTGAACCTCAGGATCACTGAGGTCGGAAAACACTCTGATATCATCGAGTCCAATCAGTTAACCCAGCACTGCCGAGCCCATCACTGAACCCTCTCACTAAGAACCACATCTGGCTATTTTGGGGACACTTCCAGGGATGATGATTTCACTGCTTCCCTGGGCAGGCTGTTCCAATGCCTGGCCTCACTTTCAGTGAAGAAATTTTTCCAAACTAAACCTCCCCAGGTGCAATTTGAGGCTGTTTTGTCTTGTCCTATCACTTGTTCCTTGGGAGGAGAAACTGATCCCCACCTTTGGTGGATGGGCTGGCTCATGACATCCATGTGTCCTGTGTGTTTTTCATCACTCTGCTTCAAGCCCACAAACTTCCTCAGCCCTCCTCCATTTTACCTTCTTTTCTCTGTATTTTTATTCCTTTCTTCTTTTTTTTTTTCTTTTTTTTTTTTTTTTTCTTTTTTTTTCTTTTTTTTTTCTTTTTTTTTTCCCTGAGCACAGCTTCCCACTGCAAGGCCAATAATCACAGCAGAAGATTTTCAAACACAGCACATCTGAAATAAGAAAAAAACAAATTTTTTTCCAGTCTATTTAATATTTTCCCCACATAAAATGCACGAGTGGATCCACGTTTAACAGCACACTGCAAAAAAATGGCAGAATATGTACAAAATACTGATTTAAATGGGTTTTCAATCAAACCTCCTGGAAGGCAGTGACTTCTTTGCCTGTTAAATGCTGTACCAGGCATTTCATCCTGGAGCTAAGTTCAACTTGCTGGCAGCTTCCAAAAGCATGGATTTAGCTCTGAGCACCTCTGAGTGTCACCACTGGGAGACATCAAGTTCTCAGGTGTGGGTTTAACTCCACATTCTGAGGGTCCAGCCTTGCAGAAAAATAATAATATTATTTTAATAATAATTGTTCTTGCTATAATAATTAGCGAGACTGCTCTTCGAGGATGTTTTGTAAATCGAAGTGTTTAATAATGAAAAAATAACGAAGTAAACAATAGGTTGCTGAAAACAAATAATAAAGCACACACAGGTGCCTGAGAAACCTCAGACACCCTGCTCAGACATCTCTAAAAGCCTTTGCTTTCTTTCTGTGCTCTTTCTTAAACACTGAATGTTTTAGGAGGGATAACCTGGCTGAGAGCCCATAGAGAGGGACACAGGGTTTGAGGAACAGTGACAAGATCCAGTAGATGTTTCTCTATTGGCCTTGAGCCAATCCTTGTCAGAAAGGTACGGAAGAATCCAGGTAAACTTCATAAAATGTCAGAGGTAAACTGGAACTCTTTCCCTGTTTGGAAACACCTGCTGGGGATGTGGGGATTGCATCCCTACACTCAGGGTTACTTTGGTTGCTTCCCCAGGTTCCAGCCAGCAGCTGGGTTGATGGAGAGGATCCAGGCCATCGCTCAGAACGTGTCGGACATTGCAGTGAAGGTGGATCAGATCCTCAGGAACAGCCTCCTCAATGGGAAGGGTGAGTGGCCCTGGGGGTCCCCGTGCCCCAAACCCCCTCTTGTGTTTTGCTGTGCCCATGGGAAGATCCAACCATGACAAATTTGGTAAAAGCCCCAGAAATGGAGGCTGATCTTGGGGCTGCCTTCCTTGGGAACCTCGTGCCTGCCAGGGGAACAAGTGGTGACAAATCTGAATGGTTGTCTGGAATAAATGCCAGGGAATTAAATGCAAAATTGAAGGTGAGAAGCAGTGCCAGCACAAGCACCTGGATAGAAAAATTTGGCTCTTTGGATCCAAATTCACAGGGGCTGGGATTCAGCCCCAGGAGAGACATTCCCATCCCACTGTGGCACTGCTGGGAGGGCAGCTGGGCTCTGCAGATGTTTCCCTACATGCCTGCATAGTGCTTGGGGTTTAGGCAGTAGATTATTCCACTGCCTCTTGCACCTCATGCCTTTCAATTATGGGCAAAGGAGGGCTTGGAGGAGGGGTGGTGGCTTTTATTGACCCAACCACAGAGGGAAAAAAGATTCTGACGCCTTTTAAAGCATTTTATGGCTCATTCTAGAACTCACCTTGGGGGCTGAGTCTTCTTCCAGCAGCTCAGCAGGACAGTTGTTATTGCAAGTTTACAGTGTAAAGTCTGTCAAGTACTTCCCTATATCCTGCAGCCTGCTTACAAGAGTGGGGATAGGTGGAACTTGGGGTCTGGACCAGGCAGAGGGCACAGGGAAGGGCTGGAAATGGACCTGCTGAGATTTAGGGAAGGGGACATTCCTGCCATTGAAACAGGGTGGTTTCCTCTATTTCTTCCCTGATTTGGGAAAGATGCTGAAGATGCTTCACATCTTGATGTCCTGCTCCATCCAGTGGGATGGGGCTGTCTGCCAGCCCAGCTGTGGCACCAATGAACATTCTGTCTGCCAGCCCCATTGCATCCCATCCCATCCCATCCCATCCCATCCCATCCCATCCCATCCCATCCCATCCCACCCCATCCCATCCCACCCCATCCCATCCCACCCCACCCCATCCCATCCCATCCCATCCCATCCCATCCCATCCCATCCCACCCCACCCCATCCCATCCCATCCCATCCCAGTCCCATCCCATCCCACCCCATCCCATCCCATCCCACCCCATCCCATCCCATCCCATCCCATCCCATCCCATCCCATCCCATCCCATCCCATCCCACCCCATCCCACCCCATCCCACCCCATCCCATCCCATCCCACCCCATCCCACCCCATCCCATCCCATCCCACCCCATCCCATCCCATCCCATCCCATCCCATCCCATCCCATCCCATCCCACCCCATCCCATCCCATCCCACCCCATCCCATCCCATCCCATCCCATCCCATCCCATCCCATCCCACCCCATCCCACCCCATCCCACCCCATCCCACCCCATCCCACCCCATCCCACCCCATCCCATCCCATCCCATCCCATCCCATCCCATCCCATCCCATCCCATCCCCTCACAGCATTTCTAGCTGCTCCTCTGTCATGCCCCAGCTCTCCTCATGCCCAAATTGTCTCTCTGCAGTGATGGAAGGCAGGAGGGATCAGTGTGAGGTGCCCAGGGACCCCAAGTTCCCCGACTGTGCTGGGAAGGTGGAGGTGAGTCAGGGTTCCCTGTCTGGGAGAGGGTCTCCAGCTGGGGTGGAAGTTGCTGGGAGGGGAAGGGCCCAAAGCAGAGACCCTGGGGGTTAAACTGGAAGGTTAAACTGGAATGGGATGTTTTACAGAATGAAATATTTGTTAATATTGGAAAAGTGCAGCCATTGAAGGAGGAGGAGCAGAGCCAAAGGTGTGGAAAGCAAAGCAGGGCTCTGCTTTGAAAAGAAAACACAAGGGAAGTGTCCAACCTTCTCTGGCAGCCTTTGCTATAGGAATGGGATTGTTTTTCCCAATAACACCCTCCCCAAATGTACCTTTAGCTGCAGTGGTACAAAGCACTGAAGCCACAGACTACAGCAGAATCAGCTGTGGGACCACCTTTGCCCTCCCTGCCTGCAGTTTGTGTGTTTAATGCCAGGAGCACAGTGAGGAGGAAGCCCTGTCATATCATCTCTGAATATCTGGAGCATTCCCTGGTGCCTGGGGAATAAGTCCAGCACTGCCCAGAGCAGCAGCACCTTGTTCAGGTGGCCAGGACCTCCATCTCAAATCGGGTGTCCTGCCCGACCCAACCTGCTCTTCACACCAGAATGCAGCCTGGCACTTGGCCCAGGGCATGATGGCTTTGTCAGAGAGCATATTTACATCAACTAATTAAAATCATTACCCTTTTCCCTCCTCTTCCCAGCCTGCTTCAAGCTCAGGCTTCTGCAGGCCTGAGTCTCCCTGAAAAGATGTTGAAGGGTATAAGAAAATGATATGGGGGACTGGATTTTCCACTTCCACGGGTGTTAGCCATCCTTTCCTTCCACGATTTGAGTAAATTCAGGATGTAATGCAATTGTGGAAGGCTGTAATCCCATCTCCCCTCCTGGTGATTGCTGTGCTTTACAGATTGGGCACAGCAACCTGTCCCTGAGCAGATTTGTTTTTGTAGTTGAATTAGGAAGAGGCTGGCAAGAGCCGTTGTGGGGGATGATAAATCGCTGCTCTGGTCCCTGGTTATTCTCCTCGGTGTGAAATCATCCCTGGGGACTGCTGGCAGATCTGTCTCCCTGCCCTGCTACTCCAGGGGTGGTGAGATCAGCAGCTCCCCAGCAAAGCCAGCCAGAAGAAATCCCTGTGGTGCATCATTTCCTGGGGATCAATGGCTGTGCCCCCAGGGAAGGCTGGAACCAGTGCTAAAAACCCAGGGAGCCCCCAGCAAACCCTCCTGGCTCTTCCCTGGAGGCACTGAGTGGGTGAACATCAGCCCCGTGGCACTGGGGCTGGGTTTGCTTGGTTTCTCCACCCTCTACCCTTCATTTTTATCTCCCAGACAGAGAAAGGGGATGGAGAGCAGAGCTTTTCCACATCAGGGGCAGCTGGCAGGGCTGGCACATCCCCTCTGCAAGCCCCTCATTATTTCTTTGCCCCTTGCAGTGGATGAGGGCCCGCTGGACCTCTGACCCCTGCTACGCCTTTTTTGGCGTGGACGGCACCGAGTGCTCCTTCCTCATCTACCTCAGCGAGGTCGAGTGGTTCTGTCCCCCCCTGCCCTGGAGAAACAGGACAGTGGCCGTGCCCTCACCGCCACCACCACCACGGGCACAGGTAAGGTGGGCCCAGCCTGGCTTCTGCCAAGCCAGGGGATGGATTTTGGGGGAAGGTTTGGTGTGGAGGCTGCTGGAAATAAACATTCAGTGTCAGCAGGGCCCTGATGCCTCTCGTGAGTTTTTGTAGAATCACAGGGTGGTTGGTTGGGGTTGGAAGGGATCTTTATGGGCAGGGACACCTTGCAGTAGAACAGGTCGTTCCTCGCCCTGCCCTGCCTGGCCTTGAATGTTTCAAGGGATGGAGCATCCACCACCCCTCTTTGCAACCTGTGCCAGTGTTTTATCACCCTCACCATGAAAAGTTTCCTCTTTATAGCTAGTCTGAGTCAACTCTCTTAGTTTAAAGCCATTGCTCCTTGTCCTGTTGCAACAGGCCCTGCTAAAAAGTCTGTCCCTGTCTTTTTATGAACCCCTATAAGTATTGAAAGGTTGCAAGAAGATCTCTCTGGAGCCTTCTCTTGTCCAGGCTGAGCACCCCCAGCTCCCTCAGTGTGTCTCCACAGCAGAAATGCTTCATCCCTCTAATCATTTTTGTGGCCTCCTCCGGACCCACTCCAGCACATCCATGCCTTTCCCCTGCTGAGGAATCTGGGCTCTCATGAGAAGCCCTGGGTGCAGTGGGATCCGTCTGGGATTTGGGGCATGAAGTGGAGGAGCTGTGACACCTCCAGGGGAGCAGGAAGGACTCAGACCCCTCTGCTGAGATGGGCAAACCTCCCCCAGGGCGCGGGGCAGCCCAGGGGCTCCTCTGGCAGCTGCTTTCCCTACACTCACCGTGCAGAGTTTGCTCCTTCCCTAGGCAGCTTTCCGGAGGGACCTGGCCCGCCTGCTGGAGCTCATTGGCACGGGCAAGGAGTCCCTGAGCTTCATGAAGAAGAGGATCCGGCACCTGGCCCAGCAGTGGCTGCGGGCGGCGCGGCGCCTGGAGCAGAAGCTGGCGGGACGGCAGCGGGACCAGAAACACGTATGGGGAGTCCTCGGGCAACAGATGGGGCAGCTGAGCCTGAGGACAGCTGGGATGGGAGGAAAATTCATTTGTGGAAGGGTGTGGGTCTGTAGGGTTGGTTTGTTGTGCATGGACATGACTCCAGAGGTGTTGTGTTGTGTTGCGTTGCGTTGCGTTGTGTTGTGCACACCATGGGCATGTCCTGAGCATGTTCTGCGCTTTCCCAGCCCAGAGCACTCCCCTAATGAAAGGCTGGTGATAAAGGTGAGGAGATGGGTTCCCATTTGGAGATCCCAGTGCTGTTTTATTCCAGGGCAGAGATAAAAACTCCCTGGTCTATAACCTCTATGTAGACCAGGGATGAGAGCAGAGATCGGGCCGAGGGCACAGGGTTATAAACCAGACAAATTGGGTGATTCTGAGGTCAGTGTCCAGTAGGGATGGGGAAAAGTGGTGCAGAGGGGTAAATAGGTACCAGGGGGACTAATAGGATCACAGGGGTGGGGTACTGTGGCAATACAGAGCCAATGGGGTTCAAGGGAAGGGAAAACATTCTAGGAGGGGTGTATATATGGTGAATGGGGGCTGAATAGGCTGATACAAATATAACAAACCAATGAAACAACAAAACCCAAGAGGTATTAACATGTGGCTGCAAAGGCCTGTGGGAGGAAGGTTTTCCTCATCCTTATGTAGAGGGGTGTTGTTTCTCCTGGTGTCTCTCAGCCATGGAGGGGCTGAGGCACAATAACCTTGGTGTCAGGCCCCTGGGCCTTCACACACAGGCATTTGGGGTGTGGCAGGACTGACGTTGCTGGGGTGGATTTTGGAAACAGGTCCTGGTGGGTGGAGATGGTGTCCAGCTGCCATTGGAGTCTGACAGGTCTCCTTTGAGGATAAGCTGAGGTTCCTGGCCCTCCTGTTGGTGATTTTGTTATGCCTTTTCCTTTGGCCCCTGTGTTCTGGGAAGTCCAGCTCCAGCCCATGGTTCAGACTGTGATGTACCTGGGGAACACAAGCCAGGCCCCAGGACACAGAGTGGCAGTCAAAGGGACCTTCCAAGCCCTGACCACTGGCTCTGTGCTAATTGGACATAGATCATTTGTCTGCACACCTGACTGAGCTTTCCTGAGTAATTACAGCCTGCAAAGGAGCTGGAGGAATCAAGGACCATAAGTCATTCTGGGCTGGATAACCCAAACTGTCCCTTTCCCCAGTGCTGACCCCTGTCCTTGTCTCTGCAGATCCTGATCCACATTGGCTTCCTGACGGAGGAGTCGGGGGACGTTTTCAGCCCACGGGTGCTGAAGGGAGGCCCCCTGGGTGAGATGGTGCAGTGGGCTGACATTCTGGCTGCCCTCTTCATGCTGGGACACAGCCTCAGGGTCACCGTCTCCCTGAAGGAGCTACAGAGGTGGGTGCTGGTTGCATCGAGGTCTTGGGTGGAAGCACCAGGTCTGAAAAGGCTGGGGGAGGCTCTTTGCCCAGCTATGTCTCAGACAATGCTGGTGCTGTGCTGTGCCACCAGCTCAGAGAGATCCCATCCTTCTACATCCCAGCAAACTGGGAAGGACTGGTGTAAAGTGATGCTTTGCATGGAGCTGATGTGGACATATCTGGAGCGGGGCTCTGCCCTGTGGCTTCAGTGCTGGCTCTGAGCAGAATGGTTCCCTGCTGCCAGCACACAGCATCACCTGTGTCCCCTGACACCAGTCTGGAGCTGACCACAGGAAAGCTCCCTTTCCCACCCCACTGCTCTCTGCTGGGCCAGTGGCCATGTGGCTGCAGGATGCAGGTGTGCTGCAGGTCACTGCCTCTTCCCACCCTGCATGGCTGCACTCATCCCCCTCAGGGGCTTTGCTGCTGTTGTTTGAGCAGTGACTGTGCTTCCTTCCCTCCTCTCTCCCTGCTCCACCACAAGGGAAGCAGTGGGGTGGCTGCCAAGTGGGAGCTGCATCCCTTGCAGGGGGTGGTGGCCCCCAAGTTGTCCCTCCTCAGGAGGTGCTGGAGGTGACTTGGGCATCTGTGGGGGGATTTGCTGCTGCTGGAGGCACTTCCCATAGAAGGATTGGCTCTTTCTACTGTGGGACATGGGGCAACACAGGGTGAGTGTCTCCAAGAGGGACCAACATGAGATGGAAAAAGAGGGAGAAGATAATAGTGGGTCCTGTTCCTCTCTGCTGATGCCGTTGTGTTATTACTGGGCTGCCTTCTGTCACCTCATAATGTTTGGGGACATCCCGAGTGGAGGGCAAGTACCAGGGAAATTGCAAATTAGACGGGTTATAAATCAAGAAGAGCCTGAAGCTGCCTCAGGGACTGGGCAGGCTGTGGGAGATGCTAAGCCAGCACTGGCCACATAATGAGCCATGAGGAAAAAGGAGTGAAAAAGACCCAACAATCCTGGAGAAGAACAGCAAACACCCTCAACCCAGCCCCTGCAGCATTCAGAATTGATGAATGGAATTAACTCCTAATTGATTAACTTTTAAAAACCCAAACAAACACAAAACCAAACCAAAATACTGCCAGTCCTAATGCAAGAGGCAGCATCTCCTCTTCTAAATTATTCCCATGTACTCAAGGATGAAAGGAGTTAATGGCTGGGAAGGTTGTGGTGTTGTTGTTGTTGTGCAGTTCTTGTTTGTGTTTTTTAGTGACGAACCTCACGGTGGTTGTTCGGGGGGGGAAGGAGCTGCCAGAGTCCCAGGGGGTGGTTTTGCAGCACCCCTTTCCCTCTGTGAGTGACTCTGGTGAGGGCTGCCCTGCTGCCTGTAGTATTTTGTCTTTGCCAGAAGCCTTGGAGCTTCCACGTGGCTTGGCAGCGATGAGAGCTCCTCTCCTGACATGGATTTGGATGTGTCCCTTGGGATGCCTGGGAACGGCAGCTCCGTCTCTTCCCCTTTGTAGCTGAGATGGGAAGTGAGCGAGCCGGGCTGGGGCTGCACATCTTCTCTGTGTCCCAGAAAGTGTCCCCATCTCCCCGAGCAAGTGTCCTGTGCCTGGCTCCAGTGATGTTTTAAATGCTGGACACCCACACCAAGTGCTCACTTTCATACTAATGAGCTGGAGTGAGTGGAGGCAGGACCTGGGGATGTAACCACGTCCCTTCTGTCCCTTTGGGGACCAAGCCCAGGGCTTGGAGTATCACCACTGGCACCTTCGTGCAGCCCATCAAGAGATGGGTTAATGTGGGTGGCATGAGGGGGGCAGATGTTCTGTGTTAGGGGAGGACTGAGTGGTGCCAGCAATCCTGGTCTGTGCCTGCAGAGCTCTCAGTGACATCCCTGCTGCTGGGCTGTGCCTCTGAGGAGTGCTGGGAAAAGCTTTTGCCTGACCAGGAGCGAGTGGGAGGCTTAGCAGAACATGTGTAATTAGTCCCGAGGTGTGCTCAGACTTAATCTTGGGCTCTTCCTTAAAGCCTGGTGGGGGTTTTACCTGTAGCCACAGATTTGGGAAGCAGTTGCAGAGAGTCAGGGATGCACAAAGGGCTGGAGCTGGGCTGCAGGGATGCAGCAAAGTTAAATCCCTGTCACTGGGAAAGTGGCAGCCCAGGCACTCTGATTCCTTATCCCTCCTGCCCCCTGCACCTTCCTGAAGCAGCAAAGTTTTGTGCCTCTGTAGACTGGGCCTGAATTTGTCCTCTCCCATCCTGAGTGTCGCTTTCTGACCTTGCAGCAGGACAGGCAGTAGTGTTGGGGTGGGTTTGGGGATATTTTGCTCCAACAGTGTGAAACGTTGAATCCATTCTTGTGTATTTTTCTTTGGCAACCCCTGCTCTTTTCTCTTTTCATGCCTGGGAGCTGTGGTTGCTCCAGCCCAGCAAAGCCTTCACTGGAGCCCATAAATTATTCAGCACAGATTAACCTCTATCCTGATTTTTTTTTTTTTATTATTATTTTTTTTTTTTTTTTTTTTTTTTTTGTCTTTCTTTTTTTTTTGTCTCTTCAAATTTCTGAGCTGCTTTTTCTGCGTGTATTGATCATTGGCAAGGGATCACTGGAAGATTTGCCTGCATACACTTCAGCCAGTGGTTATCTGAAGAGCTGTTCATGATTAGCATCTGTATTGATTGCAATGCAGCAGTGCATGGATTGGGTCTGGATTGGGTCAGGAGGGCTGAGGATCAGGAAAATGAAGGAGGAGAAGTGAGGCACTGGTCAAAAAAGCTGGTGATGGAGGGCTAGGGGTGAAATCATGTTGGGAGTGAGTGTGGCCATGTGTGTTGGGCGCCTCTCCCTGCCCAGCACTGAGGGGCAGGAATATCAAATGGTTCTTCCTGTGGTTTAGGGACCGATGCTAATCTGGAACAAAGAGAAGGAGCCCAGGGAATCTGCAGGCTTCATCCCTGCCTCAGCTTGGTGCTGTCCAAATGTCCCTGTGAGGTCTGAGATCACAGCCATGGAGCTCAGCCCTGGTTTTACAGGGCCAGTTTATTTGGGTTATCTTTTACCCACTACAGACTCTAAAGATCTGTGAATTCCACTGCAGAGTCCTACCAGGGGCTATTTTTTCTCCTGTAGGTGAGCTAAGTGCAGGTGTTTGTTCTCCTTTGAACTGCCAGTGAATTTGTGAGCTGCTTCTGGTGCCTCTGGAGAGGCAAGGGGTGAAACATGGGGTTATCTGTTCCCTTCCAACTCAAACCATTCCATGTTCCCATGTGCATCTTCCCAGGAGGAAAATGAACTGCTGAGCTGGAGCAGGGAGCCAGAAACTGTTTTCTCTCTGAGATTTGTGCTGGGTGGGCAGCCAGCAGCATTTCGAGCCTTGTCTTGAAGCAGGGAGGGAAGAAACATCCCAAATTTGAATGTCAACACTTGATTCTTGCTGAAGACCCCCAGTGCTGTGTTGAGAACCCAAAAGTGCTTGCAGGGAGGTGAGAATCCAGGCCAGTGTTGGTGTTGTTGCTTGCTAGGGGAGGAGTGGGAAGTGCCTGAAAGCTCTGAGTTGGGTTGTTAATGAGGCAGCTCATGAGTAGATGCTGGAAAATTACAAGCAGCACTTTGGAGCAATGGCTGTGCCCACAAAAAAAGAAAAAAAGCTTTAGTAAGCTGAGGCTTCTCCTCTGGAGCACCCATGCCCAGGGGTCAGGCAGGAAGGATCCTCTCAGCCTTTTTCCCTGGGAGAAGCAGCACAAGGGTCACTCCTGGAAGCTCCTGCTCCTACCCTCATCCTTGAGCTGTGGGGTTGGTCATCTTGGCACATCCAGCTGCTTTTCTGGGGCTGGGGGAGAAGGGGCTGCAGAGCCCTGAGCTGCTGGGGACTTCAGAAAAGCACTGAAAGGTGCTTTACTCAATGGTCCCCTTGAAATTAACTGCTCATAAAGCAGGACAGAAAGTCGAAGAAAATGGGATTTGATGCCTCTTGGGGTCAGGGCTTTACAAAGTGTTCCCGGAGCTTAATTGCTCCTGTGTCAAGTTCTGGACTCTTAATTCTAGTCCTGGCAAAGCACTGGATTTGCAGCACGTGCCTGTATCCCGTGCTGCAGCCCTTTCCCTGTGTGTGATTTGGGTGCTGAGCCACCCTCCTGTGCTGGGGTGGGCTGGATGGAGCCCTGGGGCTGTGGTGGGACGAGGCTCTGCTCCCAGTGCTCCCACTCTCCCCTCAGTGCCTGGCACACAGCGAGAGCTGTGCCTTTCCTGTGCTTTCCACCCTCACTGAGGTGTGCTCAGGCTGCAAAAAGGGCATTCAGATGGAAACACCATGTCCAGAAAGCACATTTCTAATTGTCTCCTGGCAGATAAAAGCCATCTTTCTGTCTTGCATCTGTTCACATGAAAACCTGAGCCATGCCCAGGCTCTGGCTTCACTCCACTCACCAGCTGGCAGAACCAGTCCTGCTGTTGTGTGGGAGAGAAAGGAACTGCTTGTGGAAACAGCCAGAAGTGGCCAGTTCCATGTGATCCTGATGGAGCTGCATGGAAAGGCTGTGGATAATCAGCTCTGCACTGGTGAGGAGGAACATTCAGCCTTTAATGGAGCATCAGGTGCTCCTGGTACTCAACTCCAACCTGGCCTTGGACACTCCCATGGATGGGGCAGCCACAGCTTCTCTGGGCAGCCTCTGCCAGGGCCTCACCACCCTCACAGGGGAGAATTTCTTCTTTTTTTGGAGCTGCTGGAGCAGCTGGGACAGCAGAACAGCCCATCTGTCCCAGGGTCTGCCCAGGCACCACCAGCATGTGAGTGCTCCCTTTCTGCTGCTCCCTGCAGGAATCCAGGTACTGATTTCTCCTTTCCTGGGAAGTTCCTTCGTATTTGCTGTACCTGTGACCAGAAAGAAGTGTTTGTTCTGGCACCATCCTGTGCATCTCCAGGATGGAGATAATTCACTTATTGAAAATAAATAAATGGATTACTGAACTTCCCCCCTGGATGGGTAGGGCTGTGTCATACAAGGTTAGTGATGGACCAGAGAAACAGTTCAGGTGCACCCTGCAAAAGTGAGACCATTGCAGGTGCTGAAATTGCTTGGAAATCCTCATTTCCAGTGAGTGTTTGTTCCAGCAGGGGGAAGAGCTGGGAGCAGAGGGCAGGCAGTAGGATGTTCATTTTGTGGGCTTAGATTTGCACTTGTTGCTTGTGATGGGGTTGTCACAGAGCCTTGTGAGCTGCTCAGGCCTGGCTCTGGCACCTTTCATCCCTGGATAACATCCCAGTGCCTACTGGGCTCTTGCAGCCGTGGAGAAGGCGAGGGAGCAGCGAGGACAGGATCCCTGCTCTGCTCTCAGCTTTGCTGAGGGCAGCAGATGTGGGCAGAGAAGATGCAATTAAATATAATACACAATATTAGCCCAGGCTGCCAGGAGATGCCCATGAGATCCATTTAGTGCTGGACTGCTCAGCACCAGGAGTGATAATGTGGAAAGAAACGTCGGGCTAATTTGAAAATAGGTCAATGGGATGTAAAGATAACCCTGCAGTCATCTGACTCCAGAGCGCCTGCACCATGCCCAGGGAGGGGACAGTCCCCTGGCTGATTGAAGTACCTCTGAGAGGAGAATAGCAGGACAAGAAGCTGCTGGAGATTTATTCTGGAGTAGGCACAGCTGGTGGAGGCAGCTGGCGGAGAGAAGAGCTCGGCAGCCACTTGGATCAGAGCTGCTCCGGCTGCTCCCTCCCAGAGAGGAGCCAGGGCTCAGCCGACGCTCTGATCTGGGATTTGGGATGGGATGAGCCTCTGGATCACCAGCCAGGGGTGCTGAGCTGGTCACCACCCGTGGCTGATCTGGGAGGGCCTGGGATGGGGTGGTTTCCACGGCAGGTCCCCGGGCTGGGCTGGCGGCGAAGGCGGCATTTGCGCTCATCAATTTTATTTGCGTAATTTCAAGCGCCATTAATAGTACATGGCACAAGGAAAAATCAGGGAAATTGCACTCCAGCCATGAGTGAAATTGGGTTTAGTAGAAAATTAGTTGACTTAACTGGCAAATGATGAAAGCCTGAATAAAGAATGTTTAAATAAGGAGGAAGAAGAAAAAAAAAATTCTCCCCCCACCCCCATCTCAGAGGTGCAGGCTGGATTTGCATGAGTGGAATATTAAAATCAGTGGTTATGAAGTGTTTAGGGAGGATAAGGGGGCTAAATGAAGAGATATTCTGCTCAAAGCCACTGCTCCTGCTCTCAGAGCTATTCCAACCACGTAGCCATGGCACAGGGAGTATAAATGGATGTGGCAAGTCCTGAGCACCTGGAGAGGGGATGTGTGGCAGATTGCGGTGCTGATGGGAGCTGGGAGAGTCAGACCCGCTCTGGCCAAGTGGTGGGAACTTTTTTGGAGGCTTCAGTATGAGTTACACTAATTGCTGCCTCCTGCAGCCCCTCGTCAAGCTTGGTTAGGGCTTCCTTAAATTACAGATTATTTTGTAGTGCAGTGGCCTGTGTGACACGAAGCAGCCAGAGGATGGTGTGTGCTGCAAGCACAGTGCAATGGTTTGGGGATTTTTAGTTAAATACAAGGTTTATGGATTGGTTCCACCACAGTGCAGGTTGGTGTAAATCACTGTTTGATGACTGAGGAAAAAGCAGCACTGTGTGAGCAAATGTGTTGTTTAGAATTCCATATCTACAAAATCCTGGCTTAAAAATTCCCCTTCAGCCTTCCTGGGAGGTTGAGTCTCCTCGGTGCCCTATTTATTGTACCGAGGTGGCTGTGGGAGGTGAGAGCCTTTCTATTCCTGCCATCTTCCCAATCAGTCCTGTCATGTAAAATTGTGCATAAAAGTGACGAAACTGCAACCTGTTCTTCCTGCGGCATCCCTGGCCAGGCTGCCCTGAGCTGGTGCTGAGATTCCTTGTGACAAGAGCAATGAAGCAGCTGCAAAAGCAGCTCTTCATCCTAAATCGAAATTCTCTGTTTTTCCTGGCTTTGGCCAGCAAGGTTGTTCCACATTTACACATTTTCTGGAGTCCTTGTCACGGTCAGGAGTTTGGGGTGACCCTTCACTGGTGTCAGGTTGGGATGGGGCTGAAAGAAGGATCTTGGTGCTCAGTGTTCAAGGATTTGGAACCATATCAGAGTCAAAGAAGAGTCTGAGTTCAGAGGGATCTTTTAAAGGTCCTCTGGTCCAAACCCCTGCAATGAGCAGGTGCATCTTCCACCAGATCAGGTTCGGATGAAGAGTGAGGTGTGGCCAGGAGCCAGCCAAGGCCCTTTATCATATTTCTTATGGCCAACTAATTTCTGGCTCTGTGTGGCCCCTTCTGATGTTAGGGAGAGCAAATACTTGTGATAATTTTGTCCCTTGGCTTTCCCCGGATGGGAAAGTCATTAATTTCCTCTGGAAACAGTCATGGGATTGATAGGTGAAATGCTGAAGGGCTCAGCAAGGGGTGAGGACTTATGGAAGTGCTCCTCAGAGGGTGGTACCTGGGGCTGTGTGTCCTTTTGAGCTTCAGCTGAGGAACAGATAAACCCCAGGTAGGGCTGGAAAGGGAATTCTCAGGTTCAGAGGGGAAAATGCAGAGAAATTAAGAGAACCAGTAAGAGAGGTCACAGAGAAGGGAAGATTTGAAGCCTGGTGGTGTAAAACCTGACCTTAAAGAAGAGAAAATACCTACAGGCATGGCTGGGATAAATTCCCATCTCCAAACAGGGGTTCGGAGTAAGTGAAGAGCCCAGAAGAAAACAAAGACAGACGTCCTGGCAGGCAGGAGCTAAGGGTGAGATTTCACAGTGTCTGAGCTCAGACTTGTGAAATAAAACAGGAATTCCTCAGCCTTGTTGGAAGGACTGAGAACGAAATGGGACAACTGCGTGGTGGGAGTGAGACAGCCTGGGTGGACCAAATCAGCTCAGCAGTTTGGTATTCCATGAGGATGCTGTTGCTTTTTGGGTGTGAGTGGAGTTATGAGGATGAGGAATTATCATCTTTAGGAGGAAAAACAAAATACAAGAGCATTAAAACCGCAGAGTGAATCAGCCTCTGAGCAAACTGGCAGTGGGAAATCACAAGTACAAGCAACATGGATTTTTGAGAAACCTGCTGAAGCTGGAAGGTGTCACAGGGTGGTTTTTTTTTTTTTCTGAGAAGGAGGAAACATGGTCCAGACAAGCAGATGGGCTGTCAGGCTGACATCAGTGGTACACTTGGTGGAACAGCTTTGGAGAGAGGGATTCATCAGTTCACAGAGGTAATTGGAAATGGAAGGAGACACACCACAGGTTTACCAGCCCTGTATCTTGCTGAATTAATCACATCTCACCCTGGCAGCGAGGTAACTGATGGTCTTGATAAAGAGATTGCAGTCAGTGGAGTTTATCTGGGCTTTCATAACACATTTTATCCACTGAAGGAGGGAAGAGGGGCTGTGTGACTGTTTGTAAGGAACTGGCTGGAAACCCCCTGAGTAAGACCCAGGGCCCACCTCCCCATTTTATGAAATTATTTCAAAAATGGGACTGAAAGTGAGAAATATGAATGAAATGTGGCGAATATCCAAGGACAGGCATTGCCAGCAGGGTCAGGGAGAAGCTGAGAGTGCTCTGGGGTGTGGTGGGTAAGGACTGGAATAAGAGAAACATTCCAGGGTGTGCTGAGAGGGATGTGGAGCTGCGAACAGGGAGCTTTGGGCTCAGCTGGGAGCCTTGCAGGCAGGGAGGAGAGGAAAGATGTGGCTTTACAAGTCTCACTGGTGTGACTGCACTGAAAGTAAACGAAATCTGGTGTCTTCAACAAGAGAGGTCCAAGAGAGGGTATGTGGTGACTGGGATGCTGGTGAGCCCTGGCTGGGAATGCTGTGCCTCACAGTCCATGTGGGAGGAGCAGGAACCCAGCTGGAGCAGGTGCAAAGATGGGGAGGGACCAGGACTCTCCAGATCTTTGGCCTGGGAAATAAAAACTGGGGTGAGGAGAATGATCTGCCTCCCCCTCCATCAAAGAGGAGCTGTTTGATGGCTCCTGCTCAATGCCCAGCAGGGAGAGGAGTGTTTGTGCTGCACGGCTTTGGTGCTGCTGGGGGCTGATCCCTCCTGCCTCTCCCCAGTCAATTAGGGGTGCCTCCAGGACGGGGGAACTGCCCCTTGACCAGTCCTCTGCCTTTCGACCTGATTTACACCGACTACCACGGCCTCCAGCAGATGAAGCAGCACATGGGGCTCTCCTTTAAGAAATACAGGTAAGCAAAGCCACTGCCTGCTCTTGTTCTCCATTTCATTAATTAGCAAGCAAAGAGTAATGCTAATGACCAATCTGAGGAGCCAGACCCTTTGATTTTACGTTTGATTTTTGCCTGGCTGGTGCCTTGTTGTGTCCCCTGCTGCCATGGCACAAGGCAAACACACATTTAGGATAAAAGCTCATTAAAAGAGAGAGGTGGGAAAAGACCAAACCTTGCACGTGCCTGCAATGTGTGCTTCCATTCTTGCAGCCAGGGGTGGGCACAGCATGGAGGGGAGTGTGAGCCTTGGGAATTTGTAAGGAGCCCTGTCCCTGGCTCCTTGAGCATCAAGACAAATGTCATCGTCCCCTGGTACATCACCAGCCAGGAAAATCTGCAATTTAATTTAGTGCTGATAGACCTGCTATTTATTACGTTTTTTCCCATCTCTTCCACTATCCTACACAATTTTATTAGAGAGAAAAATGACAAGCTGCGTTATTGCTTTTATTATAAATGCATTTGCTCTTGCATTCAGCTTGTTTTGTTCTTCCCTTGCTTATTGTTCCTCTTCTCTCCTCAGCCTTGTGCTGGTAGTGCCTGCCTCAGCATTCCCAGGATATTGGGAAAGGCATTAATAAGCCTTTGAGGGAGGTACATCATTCTCACAGCTGTCAGGGAGCTGAGGGTCCTTGTACTGGTTTGAAAGCAAAACCAGTGAGAGGCTCCAAGTCAGAAATACAATTTAGTAGAAAGAAGGTAAAATAAAATAAATAAAATGCAATAGTACAAAAGACCCCTGGCAGAGTCAGAATACAACCTGACGCCCTGTTAGTTAGGGTGGTGGTAGCAGTCTAGATGAAGTGGTCTTGTTGAAGCAGTGATCCTGTAGAAAGGTCTGGTAGCTCTTGTCCTCTGGAAATCCAGTGAGTAAGGGCTGCCTGTCCTGTCCCAAATCCCAGATTCTCTCCAGGTGGGAATGCTTGGCTCCTCCCCCTGGGCATTGGGAGCATCTCCCAATGGGATGAGGAGTCGTGCAGTGGCTCCTTGATGGCCCATTAAACAGAGAGAGCTCCTGGAGGGAGTTCCCTGTGAGTCCTGGGCAAGGCATTGATGGGCCCATTAACAGAAGACAGCCCAGAGGGAGGGGGCCTAGGAAAACACTGCCCCACCTGGTTCCAACAGCTCATGAGGATGGTGGTAGAATAAATACTTTGGGCACATCCTACACTACAACCCAGGACAGTCCTGCAAAGGGAAATTGTCCTGTCAGGCAGTGTTGAGAAGGGCTCCTTGGGATGCTGCTGCACCCTCTGCTCCGGGTGCAGGTGAGGGACAAGGCTCCTGGGGACAGCAGGTGTGCCCAGGCTGTGTGTGCTCTGCAGGTGCCGTGTCCGGGTCATCGACACATTTGGGACAGAGCCGGCCTACAATCACGAGGAGTACGCCACGCTGCGCGGGTACCGCACCAACTGGGGCTACTGGAACCTGCAGCCCACACAGTTCATGACCATGTTCCGTAAGTCATGCAAGGGCTAAGCCTGGAGTGGCCACCTACTGATGCCTTAAGTTTTATCTTTCATGTATTTCAGGTTCTGTGCTGTCCAGGGGTGCAGTTCTGAGCCTCATATTAAGTGCTAGTAAACTCTCTTCACAGAGCAGGGACACAAAACAAATCCTTTTCCTGCTGCACACCAAGGACAACTTTCAGGCCCAAAAGCACAAACAAGGGCGGCTGAAGGGAGGAACAAGAAGGATGGGACCTCACAACCTGGAGCTGTAATAAGACAATTAAACCCCAATATGCAAATGGACCAAAACTTATAAAAGTGGGAGACCTCATGACCAGTCAGCCATTTTATGACTTTTCTTAGTCCACCTTTGGTGTAGCCCTGGTCAGGCCCTGTCCTGCCCAAGGTGTATTCTAAAAGCCTTTCAATAAATACCTACTTTATTCTCTAGCTCTGTCCAGTCTCTGTTTCAGGTCAGCCTTCCCAAGGCATCACTAGAGCAGAGGTGAGACAGAGTTAGAGAATAAAGTGGGTATTTATTAAAGGCCTTCAATAGATACACCTTGGGGAGTGCAAAGCCTTGCAGAGGCTACACCCAAGATGGACAATGGTCATGAGTTCTACAGACAGATATAAGTTTGGTTTATTTGCATATCAGGGTTAATCCTCCAATTACAGCTTCAGGTAATGAAGTCACATTCCCCCAGTTTGCTCCCCTCCAATTCACTTTTGTTTATACTTTAGGGGCCTGAGGTGGTGATTGTGGCCTTGGTTCTCAGGCCTGGAAGGATTGTTTTGTCTGACCAAAATGTGAAGAGTTAACTAACACCCTATATGGAGTTCAGAGTTATACCCTAATGCAGTACAGGATCTGAAAAATATAAAAGCTAAAAACTTAAGGCATCAGTGGTGCCCTGCCAGGTGGTTCTGGGGCTCTGAGATCCTCCATGAGGTGATGCTCGGGCAGTATTGTCCTACCCAGCTCCACTCCTGCTTCCCCCTCCCCGCAAGGAGCTTCTGCTGGGCCACCTCCTGGGCTACAGAAGGATCCAGGGACAGAGACCAGGATGCTTCCACTGGCCCAGCACAGTCAGGGCACAGCCAGCAGCTTCCAGCTGGGGTGGTGTTGGTTGCACAGCCTGGTTTGCTTCCAGCTGGCATTCTGAAGGTGAGAGCAGCTCAGTGGTTGGGATTTGCCTGTGGCATGGATGGGAGAAGTCCATGTCTGAAAGGAGCCCAATGTCCCACTGGCTGCTGTCCCAAAGCATTGCTTTTTCCTGGCTGGATAAACCCCCCTGGCAGCCTAAAAACACCTCACTGTGTGAAGAGCTGCTCGAGTGGGTTCTGAAGCCTGGATTCCATCAGCTGCTTGGATAGGGATTCAAGCTCCATTTTCCTCCACACTCCAGCAAGGCTCTGGAGCCTGGGCTCATCTCAGGCTGTATCCCCAACCCTGGGGACATCCCAAAAACATCTGTCCAGCCACGTGTCTCCTTCCCTTGGTGCCCACAGCTCACACCCCTGACAACTCCTTCATGGGCTTTGTGTCAGAGGAGCTCAACCAGACGGAGAAGCAGCTCATCAAGGCCAACAAAGTGAGCAGCATGGCCGTGGTGTATGGCAAGGAGGCCAGCATCTGGAAGGTCAGTGTCCTGGGGCTGCTGGGGACAAGCCAGGCAGGCAGGGGTGGGCAGAGGCAGCCTCTGGCTCTCACCCTGAGCAGTGGAGGTGCAGGTCTGGGTGTGTTTGTGGAGGATCATCCTTGTCCCGGTCCTGGGGGAGGGATGTGGCACATCCAGAGCCTCCAACAAACTGGTGGGATGCCACTCCCTGCTCTTTGCTCTGTGTGATGCTTCCTCCCAGCAGGCTCTGAGGCTGAGGATTTTGTATCAATGATTTTATGTCGTTAATTATAATGATTGCTACTAATTAATTGCAGTGATTGCTGCATTATGATGGGGATAGTCTGTGTCTGCTTTCAAGCACCCTGTGAAAAGGGGTCCTGCTCCCTGAGCCTGGAACACCTGGGGGAGAGGGGTGGGTCACTGCATGGGGACAGCCCCTCCAGCCCCCAAAACATCCCCCTGCATCTCCAGAGGGGCTGTGCCTGCTCTCCCCATCTTATCCAGAGCTAGCAAGCTGCTTTTCCTTCCAGGGCTGTAAAAAGGAGCTAATTCTCATTGTCTGTTGATTTATTTCTATTTTTCCCTCTGTGCACTGCCTGGGGCTGCTCCAGTTGCAGGTACTGTACCACACCAGCTGCTGCTGGGCTTTGCCTCTGCGCCTCGTGTGGGGAGAGGAAAGGTTTTTGTCAGAGTCGACTTTGCCTTGATGTGGGTTTGGTCCTCTGGAGCTGCTGGGATTGATGTGGGTTGATGCAGTGGGGGCTGTACCTCCTCCCCTTCCCAGCTTTCCTGATTAGCAGCTGCTAATTAGCAGGGATGCTTGTGGTGAGCCAGGATCCAGCCACGACATCTCCTCTTTACTGGTGTTTGTGGGTTTTCCATCACTCCCCAGGTCTGAGAGCAAATCCCTCTCTGCCTCTGCCTGGCTCGGGGGGCTCCCAAAAAGCCCTACTGAGAGCCCCTAAATCTCATTTTAGGAGAACTGCAACATCTTGTCTTATTTTTCTACCATTCCCCTGCCCTTTCTTATCCAGAAGTTTCCTTGGAGCTTAGTTAAGGTAATTTGGGAAGGCACTAAAGAGAGTTAAACCCCCAGAATGGACATTTCCCTCCACCCCGAGTGCTACAGGCATTTGCTGTTTTGAGTCAGAACTCACAAACAACATCAGTTTTCCCCAAACTGCAAGTTTGAGGTCATTTATTCCTGGGTGAAGAGGCTGGGGCTGGGCCTTGCTGGTTCCTTGAGGCCAAGGCTGCCTGGCCTTTGCTTCCCATCTTGTACCACTCCATGGTACATAAAAAAGAGAATAGAAAGTTGGTGTTTTTTTTTTTTTTTTTTTTTTTTTTTTTTTTTTTTTTTTTTTTTTTTCCTTATTTTGAGTGATTTTGAGGTCTAGAAAGGCAAAGACCACCTCTCCATCTTCTGGAGCCATTTGCTTATTTACCAGCTTTGGACCAAACACCCTCTCCAGAGCAGAATGTTTTTGACATTTAGAAACATTTCATTAAACCTCCCTTCCCTTTATTTCTCATTTCCTACCCCTCTGAACTTCTTGCCTCTGGCTCACAAAAGGAGCTGAAGTTTTAATAAGCTGGGAGAGCCTTAGAGCCTTGGAGAATTCCAGGGATCCATGGCTGAGGGCAGAAATACAGCATTTGAGGAGGCTTTAAGGCAACATACAGAGTTTTCTCAAATTCCCCATTTATAACTCCTTATTCCCCCTGGTCTTTGCTCTTTTGGGGCTGTTGCAGCACTGGAAAATCCAGCATCCAAAGGATGGGCCCTTTGTGGTTTTTTCAAGCAAAAAAATATCTGCAGTAGAGAAATTCTTAAAATAAAAATCTTTTGCTTTGGAGCAAAAGAAGGGAAACCTCCAAGAGAAGAAAACTGATGACCCCCTTCATTTTCCAGGTAGTGAAACAGGATTAAATCTGAATGAGAAAATCTTAGGAACTTGTTACTTGGAATAAGAGGCAAATAGGCTCCTTCTGAACCCTCTAAAGCCTTTAATTCAGCAGCTCCAGAGTGGAAGTTGCCATGGAGGGGACAGGGAAGGCAGGAACTTGATGATCAGAGAGATGGATCCTGCAGCCAGTTGGGCTCACCAGGAGCCTGGGGCAGTCCAGGATGTGTTTCCAAGGAATGAGGAGGGGCAGGTGGGGATTTTGCTGTGGGTCAGCCTGAAGCATGGCAGGTGCTCTGGGACAGCAGTTTGAGCATTAACTTCCCCCATAACCGTGGGAGGGGAGAGGTCAGATCCATCCTTTGGTGTAGTTCACATCTGCCTTCCTCCCCAGGGCAAGGAGAAGTTCCTGGCCATCCTCAACAAGTACATGGAGATCCATGGCACAGTTTACTATGAGACACAGAGGCCACCCGAGGTGCCAGCCTTCGTGAAGAACCACGGGCTGCTGCCCCAGCACGAGTTCCAGCAGCTGCTGAGGAAGGCAAAGGTGGGTGAGGGCACTCCAGGACTCTGTCCCCTGCCCCTCCCAGGATTGCAGGCACTCCCAGCTGGAATAATTAACCAGGAGCCTCTCAGCCAGGATAATTAGGCAGGAACGGAGCACAGCACATCTCAGATCAAGATGTGTCTGATGACTTTCTCCTTGCAGACTGTCCACAGGCAGAAGGCAAAGTTTCCTCATTAACTCACTTATTGCTGACTAGGGTGGGGTGTTTTTTTTTTTTCACCTTATAGCTGTGATAAAAATAAACTTGGAGATTCTTGGAGTGTGTGGGTGTGGGCGCATCCCTGTCGCCTTCAGCTGCTGCCTGGGGGAAAAATTCCTGATTTTCCAGCTCAAACAGCTTTGGCAAAACAATGTTGCTCCTTGCAGGGCCAAAGTGATGATTGTAAGCACCATGGAGGAACTTGCAGCCCCTGGACACTCCATGGCTGTGCAAAATGGGCTGTGCCTGATGGAAAGGGGGGAATTTTGAGCCCAGTTTGTTGGAACCCCATTAGAGGCTCCTGTGTGTTACCCCTGCCCTTAGAGGGGTAACAAGTTGTGACGTGGGTGTGGACCCCCACAGAGGACAGCAGGGTCTTTATATAGACATATATAAATATATAAACATATATAAACATATAAACATATATAAATACATAAACATAAAAGGCTCTTTATTATCTGACTCCAATCTACTTATATACATTTTTTACAGAGGGCCCAGATTGGACCAAGGAGGTTACAACCTCCTGACTCCATTGGTCACTCTTACTTTCAATCAAGTTCTCTTTCAGAGAACAACTATGCAAAACACACAGATAATTTTTAAGAACACACATTGTTTACATGAAGCAGCATGAGAACGGTGCTGCAAAGGCTCAAACACTTGAAAGCAAGAAAATCAGGGGTGACACCTGTGTGCAGAAGCAGAGCAGAGAGAGAGAGAGGGGATGCTGGTGGGTTTATCTTTGGGGGAACATCCCCTCAGCAGGGCTGTGTTTCTGCCTTTGCAGCTCTTCATTGGCTTTGGGTTCCCCTACGAGGGCCCGGCCCCGCTGGAGGCCATCGCCAACGGCTGCGTGTTCCTGCAGGCTCGATTCAACCCTCCCCACAGCTCCCTCAACCACGAGTTCTTCCGAGGGAAGCCCACGTCCAGAGAGGCAAGTGTCGTGGTTTGAAAGCAAAATGAGTGAGAGGCTCCAAGTCAAAAATACAATTTAATAAGAAGAAAGGTAAAAAGGTAAAATAAAATAAAATAAATGCAATAACACAAAGGATCACTGACAGAGTCAGAACACAGCCTGAGCAGGGTGGTGGGAGCAGTCCAGGTGAGGGGCTCTTCCTGAAGCAGTGATCCTGTAGAAAGGTCTGAGAGCTCTGCTCCTCTGGGCATCCAGTGGGTCAGGGCTGCTTGTCCTGTCCCAAATCCCAGATTCTCTCCAGGTGGGAATGCTTGGCTCCTCCCCCTGGGCAGAGCATCTCCCAATGGGATGAGGAGTCGTGCAGTGGCTCCTTGATGGCCCATTAAACAGAGAGAGCTCCTGGAGGGAGTTCCCTGTGAGTCCTGGGCAAGGCATTGATGGGCCATGAGCAGAAGAGCCCAAAGGCAGGGGCCTGGGAACACTAGAATACTGCCCCACTTGGTTTAACAGTTCATGGAGATGGTGATAGAATAAATACTTTGTGTACATCCTACACTGCAACCCAGGACAGCAAGTGAGCTCTGGGAGGCTCTTTGGAGCCCTTCTGGGCTTGGGCCAGCCTGGGGAAGAGCAGCTGATACACTGAGGTTATTTTTTTTTCTATCACAATTTCCCCTGTGGATGTCTGCAGGTGGGGATTTGGGGATTGGCCTTGGATGGAAGGGGCTGTGCTGTAGGTTTGGGGTTTCCAAGGAGAAGCTTCTGCAGACCCCCAGCTCCTTCCCCAGCAGCCCAGATCCACAGGTCCCCCACACCCTGCTCCCAGCCCAGGGCAATGCTCCCCTGCTCGTCCCTTTGTCCCCCCAGAGGGACACCAGGACCTGCACACTGTGGCAGGGCTATGAAATCCCTCCCAGGCTTGCCCATCACTGGGAATTCAATCTAAGTAGAGCAGGAACTCTTTAAAAGTTAAGGGCTTGAGAAAATTGCCTCTTTTATTATTAATAAAGTGGATAATGCAGTGCAAGGCTCCCTTGCCGAGCGGGAAGGGAGCTGGGGAGGGTTGTGCAGATGGACTGGGCTGTCCTGCTCCCCCTGCTTGCCCCATGCACCCCCTGAATGAGATATTAACACCCATGAACCCCCCGAATTAGGTGTTAGCACCCATTGGGGTGGGGCTGTACCTCAGCCAGGAGCCCGGGTGGCAGCCTGGGGCGAGGGCTGTGAAATGCCTCAGGGTGTTTATGTGCTGGAGGGAAAAGAGGTGATCAATTTGCCAGGGAAGAGATGAGGAAGGACAGCAGTGAGGAGGATAAACCACACAGCTCTTCTCCTCCAGCTGGCAGGGGTTCAGGCCCCTCTGAGAGTTTTTTGTGCCCCCCAAACACCTCCTCTGCTCAGCAACCTCTCTCCCTTCCCAGAGGAGATCAGGGCTGAAAAAGCCTCAGGGCTGAAAAAAAAGAGGTAGATCAAAGATTTTTGATTTATCATCCCCAAAAATCACCTGGGTGGGCAGCCCAGGGAGAAGCAAGGCTGTCAGTACCTGTGGAGTACCAGTGTGTGGGCTGCCTGTGGCATCAGGGTGATGCAGCTCCCAGCACTGCTCTCTCCCAGGGCCAGACCCTCCCAGCCCTCAGTGGCAATGAATGTTCTCCCTGCCTTGTTTCTAGAGCTGGTAAATCTGGGAGATGTGGTGCCTTCACACTCCTTTCCTGCTTTGGTGTGTTTTTACCATCCACACCCACGGAATGGCTCAGGTCAGGGTTAAAATATTCCTCTGTTACAGAGATGGAGATAATCCAGGCTGCAAAAGGATTTCAGTGTTGTTGGGAATGGGGTATCCCAGCCCAATGGGAATTATAGCACATCATCCTGAGGCTGGGGAGCAGCTGGATTCAGAGGAAACCCTCTTCCAGCACTCCCTGCTGCAGTGGGTTAAACCCCACTGTGTCTGTGAGGCTGCTGCTCCTCTCTGCCATCCAGCTGTGGGCAGGAAGCAGCAGCCATTCCAGCAGGGACTGCAAAATCCAGCTGGCACTGCTGTGTTTCAGGTGTCCTCCCAACACCCCTATGCTGAAGACTTCATTGGGAAGCCCCACGTGTGGACTGTTGACTACAACAACTCCGAGGAGTTTGAAGCTGCCATCAAAACCATCATGAGGACACAGGTACAGCTCAGAGCACTTTTGGGGTGACCTCCCCACTGCTGGGTTTGGACAGGCAGCAGCAGATCTTGGAGCCTGGCTGTCCTTTTCAGACATTAATTTCTTTTCCTTTCTCCTTTGGATTTTTTCATCCTTTCCTGCAGCCCCAGGGGCACAAGTTGCTCCCACCTTGCTTTGGCACTGAGCATTGTAGGTGTTTCCTCAGGGCAGAGCTGTGCCTTTGAGGCATCCCCCGGGAACCTGTGAGCAAAGGGAGGCTGAGATGAAGTTTGGGAGCAGGAGGCTGAGGTTGCTGCAGGTGTAGAGCAGTTCTGGGTGCTGGTGTGATCACAAAGATAAACCCACAGAGCTGCAGCCCTCTGCACCTGCCTCTCCCCCATTTCACTGATCATTACCTTTGGATGGAGCAAATCGATAGGAATAACTTCAGGAGTTGGCTCTGTGAGGGATGTAAGGAAGGGGAGAACCCCAGGGAAGGCAGCACTCCTGCTGTGCCCACTCTGGAAACGCTCCCTCATGAATATTTAACTCCCACCCTGTGGCAGAAGCCTTTCAAGTTGTCCAAATTATTAAAGTCAATTTTCCTGGAGGGGAGGAAAGTGCTGATCACCATTTTGCTGGCAATTTGCTTCACCTGGGATGAGCCATCCTCTCTATGAGCCATCCTCTCTCGAGGACAGGGATGAGCTGTGGAACCTGGGCTCAGGGTTGATGGTGTTGGGTGGGATTTGGGGTGGGACAGGTGTGATGCTGGTCAGAGAAGGGTCATTCTTCCTTTTCCCTGCATCAGAAACTGCAGATCTGGCAATCTGGGGACCTGATTCAGGTAACTGTGGCCGTGCCATCACCTCCTCGAGGGTGATGACTGCAGCTCTTCACCTCATGCTCATTTTCTCTGTGAGTTTGTAAAGACTGATCAAACCCGACTTAGGAAAACAGTTGTTGTTTTGCACATCCGTTCCCGTATCTCGATTGGAATTAAATTAAAAATAATGACATCCCTGCTGCTGTGCTGCCAGGCCAGCTGTCAGAGCTTGACCCTCCACCATCTGGGCTGGAGACAGCCCTGAAGTGAAGGAATTGCTGTGGGTGGAATGCTGGGAGCTGTTTTGGGAGAGAGAAGGAAATTTTCAGGTTTTTTTCCAGAAGAGAAGAAGGAAAACAGTGAAGCCTGGTGCTGCTGTGCTGTTAAAATAATTAAAGAACGGTGAGATTGAGATGGAGGAAAGGGCTATGCTGGTTCCTGGGCAGCTGTGCTGTGCTGCTGCAGCGTTGACTGGATGTGCACCAGGTCATTTAGGTGCTTGATGGTCTGGTTAAAAATTAAAGAACTAAAAAGGATTTTAGGGAAGGGTTTGGTGGCATGATGGGCACTGGGCAGAGGGAGCTGGTGTCCGGAACTGGGCACTCACTGGAGTCTGCTGTGCTGTGCCCATCCCTGTTCTGCCCCAATCCAAGCTCCTGTCTCAGCTCTTCTCCTCATTCCCACTCTGGGATCAGGACCCCACTCTAGTGCCCTCCCACAAAGCATCCCAGCCTCTGGAATTGCCCTTAGCTGCTGGAAGTTCTAAATTTGCCTTAAATTGACAACTCCAGTCACTGAGGCCTCATTTGCATTGTGACAGGAGGTGGCTCTGGAGAGGAGGGATTCCTTCCCACCAAGGGGTTAATCCACAACTCACCTCTCTGGGGTTTTAAAGACATTGTATAAATCCTCCCAGAGCAGAGCAGAGCAGAGCAGAGCAGAGCAGGGAGTGAGTGTGAATAAATTACAGAAGCCTCTTTTTTCCCCCCCACCACACCTTTTTATCTTTTAAATAGAAAGGTCTGCTTTATTAGAGATGCTGACAAGGCAATTAAGCCTAAAAATTGACCTACCTTACAGGTTTAAAAGCCTTATTATGGGCTTTAGCTCCAGGAGTCCAGGGGTATCTTGTCTTTAAAATACTGTTTGTTACAGCAGGAATGGAAAACAAGGGTATTAACAGGAGGAGCTGCAGGAAGACGGTAGCTGGGCAATTTAGTGTTCCTGTTCCCAGCCAGTTACTGGAGTTTGGAGAAATTATTTTACTGACTCTTTTTTTCCCCCCTTAAAGGCAAAATGGGGTGTTCTGTTATTGGAATATCTAATAAATTTGTCTGTGTTTCGGAATAACCACCATCAATTTATTTTTTTTTCTGTCAAAACATTTCATTTCAAAATTACTGGAATGAAATACTATGGTTTTGTTTCCCATCTGCCTGCCTTTGTTTGGAAATACCCTGCCAATTTATTGAAAGGAATGCTGGATCTGAAATGATGCATTTCCCTTTGCTTCACCAACTCAGACAGATTGAACCTGAAACACAACATTTCTCCCCTCCCTGATGGGTGAAAACATTGGAAATTGAAAACTGACCTGAAATTGATTTTATTTAGGGATTTTTTTTGTTGTTGTTGTGGTGGTGGTATGACTGAAAAATCACATATCCCACAGATGTTTTGCATCTTCTAGGCCAGAACTCAGTAAGACATTTTTGAGGATATGGGATCTTGTGGGAAAACTGGCTCTGCCATCAGGTGGAAGCTGTGCTGGGGACCAGGGACTTGGAACTGGGATGCTGGGAGCCTGTCTGGGAGTTTGGGAGCTGGTTCATGGACCTGGCAGTATTGCTGGTGTGGCTGAGCTGACAACAGCCTCGCCCTGCTTTGATCCGAGGGGGATTTGCTGCTTCTCAGCAATATTTTGGTGTCACTGCAGCCCCTCAGTTTCTCCTGCTGCCCCCAGTGCTGTACTTGGGGCAGGCTGTGCCCTCCCACAGCTCCTGCTGGGCTGGCAGAGCTCCCCAGGCTCAGGGCTGGCTGCTGGCTCTGTGCAAGCAGAGCAGTTGGGATGCAGCAGGCGTCCCTCCCAACCTAGTTCTGCCTGAAAGAAACTTCTCCCTTCTGGAGGCAGAGCTGAATCATGCCTGGGATGTGGTTTGGGTTTGCAATCTGTGGTTTTTTCCCCCAAGAACGGCCCTTGTGCTGCCCTCCCTCATCCCTTTGGAGGTGACACTCGTTCCAGGTCACCCTCCAGCTGCTGGCCAAGGTTTTTGGCAGGCTGTGTCTCTGCCATTCATCTCACTTGGAGCAGTTCTGGCTTTCCCTGATGGTTTGGATCCCTGACCTATTTATAGGGAAAATCAAAACCAGGGAAGCACCAAACCACTCCATCCCAGAGATCAAATCTCAGCACAGGGACAGGGGGCAGAGAGACAAGTGCTGTCCCCCTGGGGAAGGGGATGCTGCAGCCTTGTCCCAGTGATGGATTCCATCTGTTATCCTGGGCTTAGAGGCTGGAGAAGGAGAGAGGTTTGCAGGCACCACCATTTTCTGGGCCTTCAGCTTTTCCCATTGTCAAAACCAGTCCTCACACAAGCAATTTAATAGACCCAATATTCTGGTGTAGTGAAGGGAGGCTTCATTATATTAAAGTCAAACATACAGGACTATAATGGAAAATTATACATTTCAGACTATGCCTGAAAGAGCGGCACATTAAACATCACAGTGAAAATAGCTGGTTAAAATGTTCCAGCCTGCTGTTACGTGCCAGCACAGAATTGCATTATTTTTCTACTTATTTGTCTGATGACGTTCAGAGATTTTTCCGCCCCGCTTTCTTTTTCCTTTTGGATGAAGGACACTTCATGCTCCCTTCCAGATGGAGACTCCAAACCCAGGCCTCTCGTGGTGACATCCCCAAGGGACACCAGTGACTCCCTGCTTGGCTGATGGAGACAGCACTGGGGCTGGGGAGCTCTGCCTCTGTGCTCCCCACCTGAGGAAAGGATGGCAAAGTCCATCTTACCAACCCTTCCATTCCCTGCCATGCCATCCTGTGCACCATTCTGCAGTGGGATGCAGTGATCCCCACCTCAGAATCCCCCTCCTCCTCCCTCCCAGGGCTCTGGGGACATCCTGAGCTCCTGACGTGAAGAGTGCCATTAGCAACGTGGCTGTTGAGAAGAGGCCGAGCCTGTCAGATTTTAATTAAACAATTATCTTCTCCAAATTGGCATTTTCTCAGTCCTGAGAGCACGAGCTGAATCCTAACAAAACCTGGAGAGGGAAGTGAGAGCCTTTGGGGGACCCCCTGAGAAGGAGGGAGGCTGGAGGAGCAGGGGCTGCAGTGGGCCCCAGCCCATTCCTGATGCCCAGGGATCCCACAGGGCCCCAGGGAGCCTGTGGAGAGGTGGGATTGCACCTGGAGCATCACCTCTGGGTACCTGTGCAGGCACAAGGAGGGTTTGTGTCATGTGCTGCAATGTTTTGGGGGATGAGGCTGTTTCTGGAATTATACCTGGCAAAAGGGGCTCCTGGGAAAAGCCCCCCATGGAAACAGTGCTGAGATGAGACTGAGCAATGGTGATGCTGAGCAAGAGGTGCTTTGTCTCCTCCAAACCGGTGCCAGGCAGCCCCAGCCTGGCTCTGAAACTGAGACAGGCAGTTTTGCTTTGAGAGGACTCTGCCCCAGTTAACAGAGAGCCCATCAGGAATTCAGAGGCAGGATTGGTGCCCGTCACCGTGTCAGCCCTGATTAGCGTGCACATCTGTAATTAGATGAAGCAGCTGTGATTTCCAGCCTGGCTGAGATCTCAGGTGGGATATTTATGGCAGGGAGATGCTTAGAGGGTTCTCAGCAGACTGAGCCTTTGAGCTTGGTTTTGACAGGTACTTCAAAAGGAAATAGCTGTTTTGGAGGTGCAGAGCTCAGAAAAGCAGCAGTGTTTTCTGGATTAATTATCTTTGGGTGGTTTTGCTTATAATCCTTCTGAATAAAGCTCTGCAGAGATACACCAGTGGGAAGGAGGTCCCAGGACTGGCCCCTTCCATGCACCAACCTCCTGCACCCCATGTAACATCTCTCTGGAAAAATATGTCTTCCCAGGGCAGAAAGTTCCTTAAAAAATAATTTGTTCTAGAGGGAAGGGAGGCATCAGTCACAGCCCTATGGCAGTGCTCTTCCCCTGGGGAAAATCAACAACAGACCTGGGGGAAGTGGTCAGGCCCTGGTCCTGCTGAGGGACCTGCTCCAGGCTGTTCCTGCCTGCCCTGGAGCCTGTGCCACCACAGTGCCAGGGACAGGCTCATGTGGGGACACTGCTGAGCCACTGTGCAGAGGAGGGAGTGTGCCCTGCCAGGACCTGAGCTGACTCCCAGAACAGGAAGGGCAGGCAGAGTCTTCTGGAGACCAGGAGCATTTTGTAACCCACACGGAAAATATCCCATTGTTTGGGCACTGCTGACTGTAAATAGCAGTTCTGGACATGGAGGTGCAGGGACAGCACTGACATCCATGTGGGCACCAGTGTTTGCTCCATCCCAGTGCTCACCCAGCTCCTGCCTCCCTGGCCCACCCCAGCCAGTGCCTGCAGGGACCACCAAGGCCCTGGGGCTGGCACAGATGATGGCTTCCACCCCACCACAGCCACCTGCACTGGGCAGCAAACCCTCAGTGGCATGGCAGTGGGAAAAGGGAGATGTTTTTCTCTGGATTGTGCACAGCCGGTCCCAGCCCTGCCCTTTCCTGGCCAGTTTTGTTTGAGCCAGGTGTCTGATGTTCAGGTCTGAGTCTGGACCTTCCTCTCTGAGTGGTCAGAGCTGTGCTGAGTCAGGGGAACAGAGGATGCCACACCAGACCTGGGGCAGCACCAAGATGCTTTTGCTCTGGATTAGCTTGGCATCTTTTCCAATTTACCCCTTCCCCTGTATTTTAAGATTGCTGCACTCCCACAGCTGAATAGTGTTTCTTGGACTGGAACAGTTCATGCCTTAGTTTAAAGTGACCTATTGGATGAAAACTGATTTGATTTTATAACTTACTAAAAGTGGAGAAAAGGGAGACTAAAGTGGAACAAGGTGATTTCATTTCTGCTAATAGCTTGAACCCAAAGTCCTCCTCTATCACTTTAGGGCTTGTGAGGTTTCTCCAGCCCTAGGATTCTTCTCTGCTTACTCTGCTGGACAGACACGAGCTGTGGGCTTTGGTGGGAGGGAGAGCCATGCCCAAGGTTCTGCTGTCTCAGGGGCAGGGCAAGGCTGTCCCCACCTGCTGCCTGTGCTCTGCTCTTGCCTTTCACAGGTGGACCCTTACCTGCCTTACGAGTACACCAGCGAGGGGATGCTGGAGCGGATCCACGCCTACATTCAGCACCAGGTGGGGGAGAATCCCTGTCCTCCCTGGGGAACCATCTCTGTCTTCATAGCCAACTTTCCCTCTTCTCCCTGGGGAGCATCCCTGTTCTCCCATGGGTGTTGTGCAACCAGTGCCTTGATTGCAGAGAGCACCAGGGATGGGGCTGGGGGAGGTTTGTCATGGACCAGAGAAAGACACCTGGGGGTGCTGGGGCTGGGTCAGGGCTTTTCTGCTGCAGAGAATAAAGCAGCACTGGGAGAAGAAGAGGTGAGAGAAGAAAAGATTCATTCCTCACAGCAGGAGATGCCATCTATGCATGCAAGTGACTTCAACTTGACGAGCAAAGTCATCATCCCAAGTGTCCTCCTGCCCCACCAGTGGCCTCCCTTCCCCACCGTTAACCTCTCAGGGCACTGACCTGACTGATCTTCTCTGCCACCAGGATTTCTGCAGCACACCATCTCTTCTTCCTCCATCTCCCAAGACCAAGAGTCCTGCTATGCAAAGCCCTCCGAGCCCGCTGGCCCTGTCCCCCAACTCCACCCACCTGGTGTGGTCCCCCAGCGCGGGGTGGGCGCCCCAGGCGTGGCCCCCGGTGGCCTCCCTGCAGGTGTGGGTGTCGGAGCCCCAGCACACGTGCACCGAGACCTGCCGGCGCCGCGGGCTGGTCTGCGAGCCCACCTTCTTCAGGTTCCTCAACAAGGAGGAGGTGTTTCTCCAGTGAGTTGGGGTCTTCTCAGGGAGCTTGTGGGGTGGGCCATTAGCTAGATGATGTTCCTTTTGCTCCCTGCATCCCCTGCACCCGTTTTCTTTGTGTTGCCCGTCCCAAAATCCTGGTGGCATGGGCTGGTCCATGAGTGACCTTCTTCAGATTCCTCAACAAGGAGGAGGTGTTTCTACAGTGAGTTGGGTCTTCTCAGGGAGTCTGGGCGGGGGCACTAGCTAGATGATGTTCCCTTTGCTCCCTCCATCCCCTTCCCCCTTTTTCCTCATGTTGCCCCTCCCAAAATCCTGGTGGCACGGGCCAGTCAGTGAGCCCACCTTCTTCAGGTTCCTCAGCAAGGAGGAGGTGTTTCTCCAGTAAGTTGGGGACTTCTCAGGGAGCTTGTGGGGGGCCACAGCCAGATGAAGTTCTGTTTACTCCCTCCATCCCCTGCACCCATTTTCCTCATGCTGCCCCTCCCAAAATCCCAGCACTGAGCCTCCATGCCCAAGGCAGTGCAGGCAGGGCCAAGCTTCACTCTTCAGCAGGCAACAACAGCGTTTCCAGGCATGGTTCTGCCTCTTCCCAGCCCCATTCCTCACCACCTCCTGCCTGCTCTCTCCTTTTTAACGTCTCTCTCTATAAAACTGCATTTTGAACACACAGTGGTGAAGTTTTAATAGAGTATAAATCTGCCACCAGGCTCTGTGCTGCTCTCTGGGCAATTAAAATGCGAGCGTAGCCGGTGCTGTCACGCTGGTCAGGCAGGCGTCACGCTGACATTTTTATATGATAAATTAGAGCTGGGGCCTGGCTTTCACTCTTTTCCCCCTGCACATCCTCCTCCAGACCTTAAAACGAGCTAACTCAGGGGCTTGTCAGCTGGGAGGGGTTGGTGGGAAGGCGATGCCAGTGCTGCTGTTCTGTCTGGGAGAGGAGGGGTGTTAAAATCCACACTGGACATTTCTGCTGCTCCTCGGGGCTTTTGCTGGTGCCCAACACAGTTTTCTGGTTAATCCCCTGCTCCCAGGTGGGCATTCGCTGATCCCCTGTCAGTTGTCTGCAATAGGAGGTGTCCATGGAGCGTAGGCAGAGCTGTTGGTCAGCGAGTAAGAGAGCCATCATGAGCTGGAAGGGATCCACAAGGATCAATGAGTCCAACTCCTAAGATTTATGTGGGGTTTTGTGGGTGATTCTGAGCCATCTGTGGGTTGGGGCCATCTCTGGGCTGCAGGGTTGAGTTGCCAGGGTCTCTCTCCCCATCCCGCATGGCGTGTTGGGCTGGTGAGGAGCACTCGCATGTAGCCGAGATGTGGAAGACACAGATCAGCAAAGCTCTGCCCCACCCTTAGCAAAGGAAGGACAAAATCCCTTCAATGACCCCCCAGCGGGTCACTGACCTGACCTGACCACCTTTCCTTGGCCCCCAGGCTCAGCATCGCCTGCGACAGCACCGAGTACGAGATGAACCACCTGTACCCCGCGGTGGCCGAGAACGTCCGCGAGTGCTACCTCCAGAAGGAGCCGCTGCTCTTCAGCTGCGCTGGCTACAACCCCAAGTACCGGCGCCTCTGCCCCTGCCGCGACTTCCGCCAGGGACAGGTGGCTCTGTGCAGGGACTGCTTGTGACCGGGGTGTCCCCGCCTCGTTGGTGACACCGGGTGGCTTTTCCTCGGAGCTCCGTGGGCAGCCCAGCAGCTGGGACAGCTCCCTCTGTCAGACTCTGGGGGTTGTTTCGTCCACCAGCCAACTGTGAATGACCATGTCCTGAACTTTTGGAGTCATTTTCTTCCCGAGGAGCGTCGTCCGACCCCATCCGAACCCACCTGGATGTGCCGGGAGGTGCTGGGATGGGGTGGTGGGGAGAGAGGGGCTGGGGACACCCTTCCCCTCCTCTGGCAATGGGACAAGCCACCAGCAGACTGCAGTTTCAGGGTTTTCATCTTCTTCAAGCATCCCAAGTTGGTTTATTTATTGATTTTCTTTTTTTTAACCCTCCCCCTGACAAGTGGTAAATTAAAGGGAAATCCACACCCAGCCCTTCTGTGGCAGTTCTTGGGCAGAGCTGCACTGGGGGGGACAAGGGTGATGCTGGTGTGGATGTGGAGCTGGGGGAGGACAAAGCACAAGGAGAGTGGCTGGGTTAAGATGGACACACCCCTGGTACCCCCAGGAAGAGCCAGTGTGGGCTGGATGGTGAAGGGTGGGATGGGGCTGGGCTGGGCTCCTGGGGAAGCTGCTGGTCCCTAGGCAGGGCAGAGGTGCCCGAAGTGATCCCCCCAACCTCCAGGCTGCCCTTCACCCTGCTGGGACATGCAGGGAGCTGACTATCCCCCCCAGGGATGGTTGGAGGTCGTGGTGAGGGCACAGGGGCTGCTCAGGATTCAGGTGAGTGGGCAGAGGGGAGGATGGAATTCCTGGTGGGCACTGATGGAGGCCAGAGCAGCTGAAGAGCCTCATCCTGATTCTGTGTGCCCCAGATGTTGCCAGCAGAGCAAGAGGTGAGCTCCAAGTCACCATTTTCCATAGAACTCTTTGCTTTTTCCACTTTCCTTAGTGCTGTTCCTCTTGCTTTGGGGGTGGTTTCCCCCCTACTGCCAATGTTTCCCCTCCTGGCCTGTCCCCTGGCTGGGTTGTTGCTGGCTGGGGTGACCTGCTTTGTTTTTGTAGGGTCGCTCACCACGACAAGGTGTTGCTGTAAGGTTGGTGCTCAGCCCTGCTGCTGTTTGCAAGGTTGAATGGGGAGATTCCTGCATGCCACAAAAAAACGTGTGGCTGGAAAATCAGGGGCTGGAAACTCCTTGCCAGCCCTTCCCTGCATGGAATTGCTCCTGGCCTGGCTGGGGAGGGAGGCTGGTGGGGTGGCAGCCTGAACTGTCACTGTCACTGTCACTGTCACTGTCACTGTCACTGCAGCATCCCTGGTGGAACTGTCCCCTCTGGCTCACAGTGACTGATGGAGAGCAGCGGCAGGATGAGTTCATGAGCTCTGCCCTGTGACCCAGCCACTCACTGGAGCTGTGCCACACCCCTGTCACCTCCAGCCTGTCCTCCCCGTGCCAGATTTTGGGAGAAATTCCCATTCCTTCAGCTCAGCTGGCCCTCACCACGTCCCTGCCATGTCACCACAGGGTGCTGTGTCCTCTGGGCACCCCCCGTGTGAGCCTGGCCCCATCCTGCCCTGGATGAGCTGGAGACACTGCCGTTATCCCAGAGCAATTTATCATCCTCAGCTCCAAACTGCGTGGGCAGCCTCCATCCTGCCTGTGACGCCAGCCCAGGGGAAGGATTGATTAAGTAATTTTTGTGTCTTGCAGCCAGCGTGTGTCTAAATAAAAGCAGCGCAAGCCTCTCTCTTTGCAGCAGCACCTCTCCACAGCACCTTTCATCTCAGCCTCAAAGCAGCCCCTGGCACAGAGTGCTGCCACTGCTGGGTGGGCAGGAGCTGGCCTGGGAGAGGCACGGGGGTTCTGCCAGCAGGAATCAGCAGCAGTTCACTTCCCAGGCTTGTAAAAACCAAATAAAACCGGATTTTATAGGAGATCTAAGCAAGTTTTAAAGACCAAGAGGCTCGGGATGCCTCGCGAGGCAGCGCTTGTTACACATCAGCTCCCTGGGCAGCTCTTTCCACCGTTTCTGTTTCTGCTCAGCTGCTTTTAAAATAGCCTTCACCTTTCAGCAGTGCAGCGCTGCCTCCCACTGCAGAGAGTCCAAATTATCCCCTGGCAGGAGCATTTTTCTCCAGGCTGAAATAAAAGGTGGCTGGGTCACCTTTGCTGCTGTCATGGGAAATAATGATCTGTCTGGAGCCTTGTTGGATCTCAAGTCAGCCTGTAAATTCGGGTGATGGGGCTGAGTGAGGCTCTGCTATTGCCTGTCATGTCTCTGCCCCATCAGTGGGTGCTGAGCCCTGCTCAGGGGCTGCCTGGGGAAAAGTTTCTCCTTGGGCCTGTTGGTGATGGAGCATCACTGGTGGATGTTGGATGTGACAGGGGCCAGAGTGTGGCTGCTGCTGCCACATCCCACATGCCTTGGTCTGTAAAATCCACTGGTGGGGCAAGCCGGGGGCTTTGGGAATGCCAGTGCTGGGTGTTCACATCAATTTTGGGTGCAGAATTGGCATCAAAATATTTGTTATGAGGTGAGGGTGTGACGTTGTTTTACACCACAACGACACAAAGACTCTGACTTTAGAAGGCTGAAAACGACTTTTTTATTCCTGGGATGTGTCTCCTTTTTTATACTATTCTACACAGACCAATTTGATTGGTGACACAAAGACAAACCTCTTCACTCACATTGGTCAGAGCAGAGGGACAGCAAGGAGAAAGTCCCTCCTAGGGAAAAAATGTAAACAAATTTGCTGTTACAAAAATGTCTCTTGTTTACAGAAAATTCCCTGGGGAAAGAATTTCAGAAAACCAAAACACCTCAGGCACCAACCAGAGCTACAAGGGGGTGTGTGCCAGGGGCACAGTGACACCCTGATGTGGAGATGGCACCAAGGAATGGAGCTGCTGGTGTGAAACGGGAGGAACTTTGTCACCTGGATCTGAGGATCCAAACATCAAATTCACAATTTATTAAGCAGGAGCATGAAAGAGATTCGAAGGGAAGCAGAGCCACTGCCATATGAAAGAGGTTCTAATTCCCACAGCTCATTGCAAAGAATAAATCCCCAGTCAGGAGGGGGAAAAGAAGGGAAAATGGTGTCAAAACTATGAATAAACCCAAACAAAATGAAATGAGGAGCTGCCAGCTGCACTCTCCCAGCTGGGACAGTTTGTTTAACAGCCCGAGTGGTGTGTGGGGAACCCCTGGAGTCCCCTCAGGGTGAGGTTGGACCTTTTGATGGCACCTCTGGTGGCACCCAGCCAGCAGAGCCTCCAGGAATGTCTTGGATTTTTTTCCTAACCTGTTTTCTGGCAGCTGCGAAACCAGGACAGGCGTGTCAAAAGAATGATATTGTTCTGAAAATCCATTTTCCTTACCTAGAAATGAAGCCAGGGGCGATTTATATTTCTGAGCTTCACTCTTCTTTTAAGTAATTCCACCCAGAACTTTCTTTATGGAGTTTTGGCGGTTTTTTTTAATGTCGCTGGCATCAAACCCTTCCCGTGGCAGTGCAGTGGGGGCAGTGGGGAGGGGATGGGGGTCCCTGCCCTGTGTCCCCTCGCAGCATCCCCGTCCCTGGAGCATCTCCCTGCCCTGCGGATCCAGCCCGGAGCGATCGGGGCTGTAAATCCCGGCCGGGGGGAGCTCACGGTGCTGCCCCGCTCTTATCTGCTCCTTTATTAGCAAATGGTTAAAGTGGCTTTTCCCTCCTGATCCTCCCCTTATCAGCGCTTGGGTAAAACGGCAAATCGCATCCCTGATGTGGACGGTCCGGGCAGGAGAAAGCCATTTATTTCCCCTAACGGGTTTATCAGCAGATCAAGGAGCTGCTGAAGATGTAAGCACGGCGGTTATTTCCCCCGGTGATGGATCTCGCTGTTCCACAGCCGCCGGGAGCCTGACAGGGATGGCTGATGGACCCGGCTCGCCGCTGCTGCCTCATGGATTTCAAGGTCCTGCTTTAATTGAGTCCTGTCTCACTGATGTCAGGGGTTTTTTATCCCTACTTTTTTTTTTTTCTTCTTCTTCTTTTTTAATATTATTTTCCCCCCTTTAGGATGACTTTCCCAAAATAAACGAATGCATTTAATCTCCTGTCCCCTTCCCTCATCTCTCCCTCCCTGTGGCAAATCCAGAGCTGAAAAGAAAGTGAGCAAATTGAAAATCTGTCCTCAGACTTACTGGGTGAAAAGAGCAGCAAAACCTTCTGCCTTTTTTTTTTTTTTTTTTTCCTTTTTCTCTTTCTTTTTCTTTTTCATCCTTTATTTCATTTTATCTTGTAGAAGGGACGTGGCTTGGGGGTGAAAGCCCTTCTCAGAGCTGTGGGGCTGAGCATTCCCTGTTTTATCAGCTCCAGCAGCGGTGCCCAGGACACTCATTGTGGCTCGTTAGGGGAAAGCCATTAAAATTAGGGATCGATATTTTCTCGGGAGAGATAAGGCCCATTCAATATAATTCCCCGAGGCAGGCAGAGAAATACCAAGAGCCATCCTCAGAGCAGAGCAGGAATGCTGAGGGAGCTGCTTCTGCTGCCAGTGCCTGAGGAGGGGACAGGAGGGGACAGGATGGGACAGGAGGGGACAGGAGGGGACAGGATGGGACAGGATGGGACAGGAGGGGACAGGATGGGACAGGATGGGACAGGAGGGGACAGGAGGGGACAGGATGGGACAGGGGGGGACAGGATGGGACAGGAGGGGACAGGAGGGGACAGGATGGGACAGGGGGGGACAGGATGGGACAGGAGGGGACAGGATGGGACAGGATGGGACAGGAGGGGACAGGATGGGACAGGAGGGGACAGGAGGGGACAGGATGGGACAGGGGGGGACAGGATGGGACAGGAGGGGACAGGAGGGGACAGGATGGGACATCCCCAGCCCCGGGAGTGTGAGAGCTGAGCCAGGACCAGCCCTCAGCATCCAGGTCCTCTGGAGAGGGGGAATTAAATTTGGGGAGGATGGGGAGAGAGGGGACACAAATGTGTTTTGGATTTGGTGGATCTGCATTTGCAGGTGTTCAATTGAAAAACTTACATAACTGGTCAGGATGGACAAATGTGACTCCTACATCACAAAGGTACAAGCAGTTATTGTGGAAGTAACACTGCCTGTAAATCACCTCAGGGCTTTGGATGTCTTGGAACGGAATCTATCAAAAGTCAGATGAAGGATGGATTTGGTGGCTCTGTGGGGTTTGGCATCCAGGCAGGGCTACTTGGCACAGGTGCCACTGCTGCCTGCAAAGGGCATCAGGGTGGCAAAAATAAATGAGTGAAGTGTCCATTGCCAAGCCCTGAGTGCTGGCTCAGAGGAAAGGGGCTGGAGGGTGTTCAGCCCATCTCCTCTCCATCTCTCAGAGGGCTCCCCCCACCCTCCACCCTCTGGAACTGAGGTTCCAGTAGAGACCAGTTAGAAACAGGAGAGAAGTTTGTTTTAAGTTTTAGAGAGAGCTGCCAGAGGTATCAGCTTTTCTCTAAATATAAACCAGAAAACAGGAAATAACGATCTGTCCTAATTTAGTGCCTTTCATCTAAGGATTCAAAGCATCTGACAGCATCACTAAGAAATAAGGGAAGACTTCACAACCTGCATGGAAATGCAGCCACTCCAGAGCTTTGTGTGCAGCTTTCTGCTGAATTTTGCCTTGCAGCCCCTCACTCACCAGCCCTGATTCCCTCCCAAATTCCCCCAGTTTGCCTTCACTGGGACTGGGACCTGGAAAGTCAACCTGGGGATGAGTGATGTTCTTGCAGCTTGACACCGTGCACAGCTGGCTCAGAGCCACCCTCCGTGGAGGAGTGTTTGTTTAAGGAATTAATTAAATTAATTAATTTTCAGGAGAGCACTGAGAAAAATAATAGGGAGCTTGAGCAGCTCTGCCAGCTGTCTGGCTTGTGCAGCAGTGGGAGCAGGGCAGGATCCAGCCATGAACAGGGAGCACAGCAGGCCTGGACAGTGCTGGGAGTCACAGAATCAGGGGATGGCTTGGGTTGGAAGGGACATTTAAAGCTCATCTTGTTCCAACCTCTCCCGTGGGCAGAGACACCTTCCACTATCCCAGGTTGTTCCAAAGCTCGTCCAGCCTGGCCTGGAACTTGTCCAGGGATGAGGCAGCCACAGCTGCTCTGAGAAACCTGTGCCAGGCCTCATCACCCTCACTATAAATAACTTTTTCCTTATATTCAGTGTGAAATGACCCTGTTTACTTTAAAACCATCACTTCTTGTCTTACCACAACAGCCCCTGCTAAAAAGTCTGTCCCCATCTTTCTTATCAGCTTCCTTCAGGCTCTGGAAGGGGCTCTGAGCTCTCCCTGGAGCCTTCCCTTCTCCAGGTGAGCACCCCCAGCTCTCCAAGCCTGGCTCCAGAGCAGAGGGGCTCCAGCCCTTGGAGCATCTCTGTGGCCTCCTCTGTACCCACAGGAACCCACCCATGTCCTTCTCCTACAGAAGCTGCAGGTGGGGAGATCCTGGTCTGTACTTCCAGCAAGGCTTTCCTCAGGGAAAGGCACCCACTGACCATCCCTGGCTGCTGCAGAACCTGGGCACTGCAACTGCTGCTTCTCCCTCTCCTGGCACTGATGCCTTCAGTTTTATCTTCCATGTATTTCAGGTTCTGTGCTGCCCAGGGGTGCAGTTCTGAGCTCACAGTCAGTGTCACTCATCTCTGCACACAGCAGGGACACAAAACAAATCCTTTTCCTGCTGCACACCAAGGACAACTTTCAGGCCCAAAAGCACAAACAAGGGCGGCTGAAGGGAGGAACAAGAAGGATGGGACCTCACAACCTGCAGCTGGAATTGGACAATTAAACCCCAAGATGCAAATGGACCAAAACTTATACAAATGTGAGACCTGGTGACAGTTTGTCTGTTTTGTGACCATTTTGGGTCCACCCAGGGTGTAGCCCTGGCCAGGCTCTTGTCCTGCCCAAGGTGTGTCCTAAAGGCCTTTCAATAAATATCTGCTTTATTCTGTCCAGTCTCTGTTCCAGGTCAGCCTTCCCAAGGCATCAGCATTCCCAGTCCTCCACCTTTGCTGCCCACTGAGCCCCTGGCTGTGGTTTGCCCCATGTCCCTCATTCTCACCAAGTCTGGCACTCCAGGATTTCCTTGCATGATTTGCCCTGGAAACAAAGGATGTTCCACCAGATTGACCTGCAGGGTTCCTCAGCCACCAGACCCTCAGGGCATCAGCAAGAAGATGTTCCTTGGCTGTCCCCAGGCTCTTGTGACATTCCTGTCCCTCTGCAAAGGCTCGTTCAGGTTTGGCACTGAGGTCTGAGTCCTCTTGGTGCCTGTCCCACCCTTTGCCATCTCTGTATCTGGGTCAGTGGCAGTGGCTGGGTGCTAAAGTGGAGCCACTCTGGCTGTCACCTCAGTGCCAGTGGCATCACAATCTCTGTGTCACCACACAGCAGTGACAGCCCTCTGCCCTCCCAGCTGTCTCCAAGTGTGCCCAGGCCTGGACTTGGGAGCAAAAAGTTCATAAAAGAAAAAGTGGGAGGCAACAGATTTCCACACTTAATTAACTCACCAAATTAATCCCAATTAGGAGCTGTAATTGGGGTTATAATGGTCAATCATCTTTCCCCCCAAGCCACAAGTGCAAGATCTCTGTTAACTGCATTGCAAAGGGGAGGATGTGCAGTGACCTGGCCATGACAGCAGAGCTGCCACCCAGGTGTCCCCTGAGGGACAGGACTGGGTCTGGGCCCCTTGACCTGCTGCTCCCCAGGGTGGGGGACAGGTGAGGGGACACCTCTGTGTGAGCCAGTGACCCCCTGGCTGAATTTCATCATCACCACTTTTCCCAGAACGCTGCGAATTCGGCCACTTGTGCTCCTGTTTGAGCAGGTTCCTGCCAGGAAACCAAAGTGCACGGACATTTCAGGGACTTCCCCAGTGCTGCTGCTCTGTGCTGCAAAGAGCCTGACTGAAAACATCTGCTTGTCCTTCTTCTCCTGGGCACGTCAACTGAGCAGTGCCAGGTGGCCTCAGCAGGGACATGGAGCAGCCCTTTCCTCCTGCTTTGTTCTGGATCACAGGAGGGGCTCTGGATCCCTCAGACCCCAGGATTGTGTCCAGCCCTGCCTCTAAACCCTCCTTGCTTCACTCCTGCTCCCTGAAATCCCAGCCAGCAAAACCTAAAGCTCTTCCCTGCACTCCCTTCCTGCTCGTGGAGCTCCTATGGGAGTGTCCCAGCACACCTTTGCTGTTACCTTGGGGAATTTGCTTCCAGAGCCATGGGATGTCAAATCCCCACCCCTGCCTGGTTCCTCCCCAGGCACTGGGAAAGATTCTGCCAATGCTCTATTGAAAACTGGCCAGGGGGCTGAAAGATGAACTCTTGGAGAGGTTTCTCCCCAAAGGCTGGCCCCCAGCATGGCCACAAGGCACTCCTGGATGCCCAGTGTCCTGGATGCATTAAAGCAGTCACACAAAGCTCCATTAAATACCCCCAGAAAGGACAAATTCACCGACAAACCCACACTGCCAATATTCACCAGCACAGAAAACAGAGGATTATGCTCCTTCCATTTGGCTCAGCATCACCCAAAGCTGCAGAGAATTGTGCACCACAGATCCCGGGGTTATCTCTCTTGGAAGCCTGTTCTGTTGCAGAGGAAGGGCAAGGCTCCTCAGCATCCTCATCCTCCTCCTCCTCCTCCTCCTCCTCCTCTGGCCGCCCCAGCACAGGCAGAACCTTCTCACCTTCCCACCCGCAGCTCCTCCCTCGCCCACCAAGGGCTCAGCCTGTTTTTGTAGCTGCTATTTCGGCTGCGTGTTTTTGTTGTTAAGTGTCGTCGAACAGGAAAAATAAAAAAACTCGAGGCCCCCGGTGGTATTTTTAGTCCCGTATCGGTGACTCGCTCAAAAAGCCTCAGCAGGACTGTAAAATAAAATTAATCTGCATCTGCCGTGCGTCACTTTTACAAAGCTCGTCCTCCTCCCGCTGCTGCGGGGATGGTTCGTGCAACCCTCGGCTTGGGAGAGCGCCAAGGACCTGCCAGGCAGCCCCGGCAGAGCTGACAGCAGTGGGGAGCCAGCAGGGATGGGGGTGAGCGGTGGGCACGGGGAAGGAAATCGGATCCTCGTGGGGTTTGCAGGAAGGTTGTGCCTCACCTGGTACCCCCCAGGCCCTGTCTGTGCTGCAGTGACAGGGGCTGGGCTGCACTGGTTGTACTGGTTTGCTGGCAGGGGGAACTGGGGGATCTGCTGGGGCAAACTGGAAACCCCTGGCAGTGCCCTACAAGCCTGGATGGGGAGAGAGAAGAGTTATTGCCATGGAGACTGATGAGGGAAGTGGAAACTGACTGCTGTGGAATCCATTGGGGAGTTTATGGAGGCATCCCATGGTCACAGGGGGTGGGGATGGGGATCCATGGGGTGGCCTGATGTCCCAGAGCAGGGCTGAGCCCCACTGCATCCCCCATGTGGGTTATCAGGGGCCAAACTGAAGTAACCAATCCCCAAAGTGGGGAACAGAGCAGCCCAAACTGGAATAATGGGGTAGGGACAGAGCTGCTGGGTGTTTCTGGGCTCTCAGGCTCACAGCAGCCAGGCCTGGGAATTGCACAGGAACACTAAAACAGCCCAGGGTGGAATTACAGCACCAGGAATCTCCTGAGAGGAGGCTGGGAGGGAAGAGTCAGCAGGAGGGATTGGGGGATGCTCTTGGCTTGGGAACAGCACTGAACTGCTCTTCCTCCCCACCCAAGCCCAGCAAAACACCTCCTCTTTGGGTTTTGGGTTTGGTTCACTTCCCAAAACAGGACTTTGGGAAAACAGGAGAGGCCACAACACCATGGGGCTGAGCGTCTGCTTTTCAAGAGGGAGGTGTCCTCAGTGGGGACCGAGGTGGCTTTTGTCACCCTTCCCACACAGTTCCAAACACTCCAGGATGCCTCTGGCCCTCCCAGCTTTGCTCCTGGCACAGCCTGGAGGCACCTGTGGGGTGGTGGGGTCCGAGGGTCACCCACCTGCAGGGGGAAAATGGGCTACTGAAATAAACCAATCAATATGATTTTATCAAAGTTAATTATTGTTTACATTAAGCCACAGTTAGAGTTTCTAGCACTTGCAAGAGTCTCTCAATTGGCTCAGTCATTTGTCCATCAGACAGGCACACATCCTTCAGGGCACCCAACTGCTCAAGTGTCCATCACCACGCCGTGTGTCTTCTATCTGAGTTTTGTATTTCTTGTAGATGCTTTCCCAAGTTCTTGCTCATTATTTTTAGACCTGTTGTTGTTCCCGTAGCCTTGACAAATCCTTGAGAATTCTAAAAAACAAGATTGCAGGTGTCTTCTTATCTACAAACAGTTTGGCTGGTACAAAAAACGGCCTGAGTTGTTCGAATACATTGCTACACCTGCCCCACACAGAGCAGGAGAAGCAGTTCTGTGTCCCTCCTCCTCTTTTTCTCCACATCCAGCAGCACCTCCCTGCCCGCAGCTGGCAGAGGGATCCTCCCTGTGCAGGTTTGAGCAGCTCCCCAGGGCTGGTGATTGTCCAGTGCCCACTCCCCATTCCATCAGCATGGAAACACTCCCTGGCATTCCCAGCCCTTTGTTTTCTGCTGTCCCCCTGCCTGGTCAGACACAGCACTGGCCGTGTCCCCTTACTCTGGGGTGGGGGAATGGCCCCATATCAGGCCATCCTCCCACCCCAGACAGGCCTCACCTTGCACCCCAGAGCAGCCTCACCTTTCCCTGCAGGGCCAGCAGATGTTCTGCCTGCAAATCCCAAGACTATCTCCACTTGGGATGGGATGGATTGATGGCAAAGGGAAGGGAGTTCACGAGACCTCGGGGAGGAAAGGAGGTTTCCTCACAGCTGTGGTCCTAAAAACACCTTTCTGCCCTTGTCCCCTCTTCCCAGAGGTCTGGACAGCAGGATGGGCCTCCAGCAAGCCCATTCCATGCTGCAGGAAGGGTGGGAGCAGCTGGAGCCTATAAAATGTTTTTAGAGGTGATATTTGGGCTGTGCTGCTGCAGGCTGGGGGCTCTGCGCTGACCCTGGATGGTTTGGGGGGCCTGAGGCTCCTCTGGGAGTTGATATCCCCAGCCCTGTGCCCTGAGGGGAGGGTTGGGGGGTGTTGACAGCCACAGGGGTGATGGTTTGGGGTCTCTCACCTCAGGAGCCAGCCTGGGCTGGGCAGGGCCCAGAACCTCAGGTTTTTAGGGGTAGATTAAGGGGCTGTGCCACTCCCAGTGCTGGGCTGGTGCCCAAGAGCTCAGCTCACCCTTGCTGGAGCTGAGCACAGCTCTCATGTTCACTGTAACCTCAGGATGCCCTTTAATTTTTAATGCTTCAATAAAACAGTAATTACAAACACTGGAATTGGTGTTTTTTAAAGCAGAAAGTATTAACTTCCCAGGGTTTAATTATTCAACAGAAATTAAGGAAAGTGGGGCTGGATCCTGCTGGCTCTCTTGGTTTTTTCCTGGTCCCCATCTGTTTTGCAGGGAGGGGCCCATCTCTGGTGTGTCAGGGCTCCTCAGTGCCTTAAAAACCCAGGGCAGAGGTGTAGGAGGGTAATGATGGGCTGGGATGGGTCAGGGTGAGGAGAGCTCTGGGGGGCAGAAGGAATCCCCCTCTAAATGGCTCCTTCTCTATTCCCTGCAGGATTTGCAGCCCAGGCAGGGCAGGACCACAGCTCTGTGGGAGGTTGGTGACTGCTGGGATCCCAATTGATGCCATGAGGTCTGTGCATTAACCCCAGTGGGGATGTTGGGTGGCACCTCAGGAGGTGACACCATCACCCCCTTGTGACCCCATCCAGTGCCTGCCCCCATCTCCTGACCAGGAGGGGACTCAGGAGCTTCCAGTCTTTGTTTTCTGCAGTTTTCTCCAGCCTGGGCTTTGCTCTGAGTTCCCTGGGGAGGTTTCAGGCTGGTTTTTAATTACTCTTCTCCAGCATGGTGTAGTTTAAAGCACCTGTGGTGGGGAATGGTCTGTGGAGACCAGGGGAGCTCCCAAGGAGGCTGAAATACAGAAAAGCAGCTGGAACTTCAGCAGAGCTTGTGGGTTTGGGCTGGTTTTGGACCCCCACCCTGCAGTGGGGCTGGGAAAGCCTCGAGGAGGAAGGCAAGGGATGGGGAAACAGGGATAAAACATTCCCTGTGAGGAGTAGTGGGGATTTGAGGGGTCCTTGTGCAGGGATGGGACCTGTTGGGGTTTTCCAGTTCCTTGCACCCACACCTCACACCTCAGCCCTTTCCCCACATCCACAAAGCCCCTTCTCCATATAAAGCTCCTCTTGTATTATCCCATCCTAAGGCACATCCCCTTATGGAGTCCCCTGGATGGACTCCAGGAGCTGGTGCTGGGTGATGATTTAGGGAACCTCTGCTGGAAAAGCAAATTGTTCCTCTTAATAGTTAACTGTAATAACTCCATTGGTAAGCAAACCTGTTTGCAGCGATGTGGTGAGGAGACAGCGAGGGCTCCTCTGAGGTGGGAACGCCTTTGTCAGGGCTGGGGGATGAGCTGAAGTGAGTGGGGTGGGGATGATGGCTCTGCTGATGAGGTGCTGGGGATGGGGAAGGAACGTGGGCTCATTTGCAAGGGAAATGAAATTATCACCTGCTCTGCTGTCCTCACAGCGCTGAGCCTGATGAGCTGTGCGGGGAGGGGGCTGGAGGTGGGGGCCATGAGAGCACCCTGGGCTGGGGGTCTGCTCTGCAGGAGCCTCACACAGCCGGGGCAGCTGCAGCCCCCCGAGGGGCCTGGGGTGGTCTCCTGCCCACCCTGAAGGGTTTGGGGTGACCCACTGCCATGGGGTGGCCTTGTTGTCCCCTTTGTTATTGCTCCACCCAGAGCCTCACCTTGCCCTGCTCAGGCTGTATTTAGGGGGGTCACAGCAGGGAGTGGGGTCAGTCCCTCCTGGGAGAGGAGTGGAGGGTAAGGGGAGGAGATGAAGCTGCTCCAGGGGGGATCTGCAGTGAATCCTGGGCATGCCCAGGGCTCTCACACTGTGCTGTCACACAGATCCATGTCCCCAAATGGGCCTCATCACATGGGATGGTGGCTTTGGCTTGTGCTGGGGATGTGGGAGCAGCAGGACCTTCCCTTGGGGCACAGGGCAGTGTCTCCTGCTGGGACAGGGTGTGACCCTTCCTCCCCGAGCTGGGGGGCTGCTCTGCCATAGTGCAAATATTTCCTCATTCCCATCCCATAAAGAGTCTGTCAGCGGTTCCCAGATGGGAACAGAACTCCCCGGGCTCTGCTTCTCAGGGTGATGTCTGCTGGCCTGGAAAGAGAAGGGAATTGGGCTTAAAGGAGGAGCAGGGGAGAGGGAAGGGGTGATTTAATTCCCTTGATGAGTTGTGGCAGTGCTGGCCTGGTGAGAGACCCGGCTGCTCCCTGCCAGCTCCGCAGAGAGAGTTCACTGCTCTGTCACCAATCATTTGGGGCGTTTTATTTGGGTCTAACTTTGATTTAACTTCACTAGATTATAAAGAACTAAAAGTCATTCCAAGGCACTTCATTCAGAGGGAAAAAAAAAAAAAAGCCAAAACGGGGTAGTTTGATGTTGTCAGAATGATTTTCCACTCCTTCAAAATAATCTCACAAAACTGACCCAGATTTTACAAGGCACTCCAACTTTCAAAGACCTTCCTGCCTGTGCAGGAGATGGGTCTGTAAAATATATATATCTATTTTTTTTTTTTCTTTCCCCATCAGTAATTTCACAGAACCTGTGCCTTGCCTCACTCCTGTGGGATCCTTACGGGTGTGATGCTTTGTGGGAAACACGATCCAGCCTCGTGGCTCATCCCAGAGCTGAAGGCTGCTGTGGTGCTCCCAGGAATGAGGTGAGATGCTCTGGGGAGAGGCTACAGAGTGTCCTCATGGGTGGGAAGAATGGAAAGCCCAGGTCACAGCCAGGTGTGACAGCAATGCCCTGCCCCAGCCACCCTCTGGAAGAGCCTGGCCTTGGTTTTTTGGGAAGCTCTGGCTGACTCAGGTGTGGGTGGAGATGAGCAGAGGATGAACAATAATTGTTGATCTTGTGCTCTGAAGCTGCCTGGGGTGGCAGGGGGGGGGGCTGTGAGCTTCCATTTGGGAGAGGCAGGTTAGCAGGCTGATGGAGGGGCTGGGCTAATTGCGGCTTCCTTGTTAATTCAGTTGATAGGTTGGGTGCTGGAGAAGGAGGACAAGGCAGCCCTGGGCCGAGCACCCAGAGAACAAGCAGGACTGGCTTGGCTCTGTGCCCCCAGCCATGGGCTGAGGGACCTGTGCTGCCCCCAGCCTTGGCTCACAGAATTCACAGAATCACCAGGTTGGAAGAGACCTCCAAGGTCATCGAATCCAACCCAGCCCTGGCACCTCAACTAAATCCTGGCACCCAGTGCCACATCCAGTCTTTGCTAAACACATCCAGGGATGGTGACTCCACCACCTCCCTGGGCAGATCATTCCAGTATTTTATTATCCTTTCTGTGAAAAACTTTTTCCTGATATCCAACCTGTATTTCCCTCGGTGCAGCCTGAGGCTGTGTCCCCTTCTTCTGTCAGTGCTGCCTGGAGAAAGAGACCAACCCCACCTGAGCACAGCCACCTTTCAGGGGGTTGTAGAGAGTGATAAGGTCACCTCTAAGTCTCCTTTTCTCCAGGCTGAACAACCCCAGTTCCCTCACAGGGTTTGTGTTCCCAGCCCCTCACCACGGCTGTCCCAATTTCCATGAGTTAATGATGGTTGTGGATGGATGTGGCTGATGATCCTGGGGTGGGGCAGCTGTTGGGGATGGAGGGGGGGAGAGCTGTGAGAGCCATTCCAACACCCCCAACTCAACATCCCTGCTCAGCCCAGGGGCATCGATCTGTGCCTGCAGAGTGGCCAAAGCTCAGCTCTGGGGAGGTGTAAATGCCCATGGTGAGGGTCTGGGGGCACAGCCCAGGCTCTGTGCCCCACTCCCCACCCTGGGCTGTGTCCTGCCCATGGGAACCCAAACACTGCATTCCCTAATGGAGATGGAGCCTGGCAGCACCAAGGGGACTTTTGACAATGACATGGAGAGACAGAACAAGGGGAATGGCTTCACTGCCAGAGGGCAGGCTGAGATGGGATATTGGGCAGGAATTGTTCCCTGGCAGGGTGGGCAGGCCCTGGCACAGGTGCCCAGAGCAGCTGTGGCTGTCACATCCCTGGCAGTGTCCAAAGCCAGGCTGGACAGGGCTTGGAGCAGCCTGGGACAGTGGAAGGTGTCCCTGCCCATGACAGGGGGTGGAATGAGATGAGCTTTATGCTCCCTTCCAACCCAAACCACTCATTCTCTGACAGGATTCTACCTTTAGCAGATAAAGATGCATGGATGTTTCCAAAGGAGATTGCTGTAGGCAGGTGCAAAGTAGGCAGCTACCTTCCAAAAATGGGGAATGGAGAGAGAGAGGAAGATAAAGAGGAGCCAGCTGAAAGCAGGGACTGTGCCAAAAGTGCCTTCTATTTATGATCTCACAAGGTCAACAATAATCCCCACAGCTACGAGCACATAAAAATTGATTCTTTCCTCAAGAGATTGATGGATTTGTGGTCAGGACATATTCTGTGATCCTGCTGCCCTCGACATAGCTGGAATTTGTGGAGATGGTGTGTGCTCTGTGGAGGTCTAAATAGCTTCTCAAAAAGCAGCCACTTCAGTTCTGACCTGGGGCCCTGGGAAGTTGCTGTAAATGTGGGAAATGCTCCTCCAGCTGCTGGGCTGTGTATCCACAGGTAAGCAGCTGCCTGCTGGGGGTTGAGACTCTTCGTCCTGCCCCAAATCCCAGCCTGGGGTGAGTGGGGTGATGTTCACCCCACACTCTCTGCTCCTGCCCAAAATCTTTTATGCTCCTGCACAAACCCTCAGCACCTCAGAGAGGTGACACTCATGGGGGTCACATCCCCCCCAGGGCCAGCACAGAGCTGTGTGAGGCAGACCCCGCGAGGCTGAAGGCTCTGTCACTCTCTCCCAGTGCTGCTGTGGGAGGGAAGAAGGGCTGAGCATTTCCAAAGCCTCCATCTCCTTCCCCAGCTCTTCTCAAGCTCATCTTGCCTCTCCAATGTCAGCTGGAAATCTCCTTCGCTTCTTTATTTTAAAAATACCCAGCTTTAAAATCCGTGCTGTTTGAAGCCACTTTGTTTCCCACAAGTGGCAGGAAGCTGCCAAACAAAGCCCATTTATTTTTCACAGCCTCATCCCTGCAGCTATTAAATCCTCAGCACTCCTGAATTCCGGGGAAGTTTGCTGGGTAGTGTCAGCGCCTGTGAGCAAAGAGCACAGGCTGTAACATCCCTGTGAGTAATCTGTGCCCTGTGTCTCCCAGCTGGTGAACAAACAGCTTTAGGTGAGCTCAGAAGGCCTTTCTGCACTGTTTTGGTGCACTGAGTGTGTTACATAAACTGCACAGAGGGATCCCAGCTCTGGGGCTTGGGGAGGTCGGGGAGGGATGGGCTGCTGGGGATGTGCAAAGAGAATCGATGCCAGGCTTTTTAACAACCACACAGGTATTGAACAAAGCTTTGTGAGGGCCTTTCAGGCAGCACTGAGCTCCCGCTGTGTGATGTGATGGGATTTGTTGTGCTGGGAATGGGGACCTGTGGAAGTGCTGTGATGCTGTTTACACCACAACAACAGACTCCGACTTCAGAAGGCTGAAAAGGACTCCTTTATTTTTGGGATGTGTCTCCCTTTTATACTATTTTACACAGACCAATTCAATTGGTGACACAAAGACAAAACCTCTTCACTCACATTGGTCAGACCAGAGAGACATCAAGAAGAAGTCCCTCCTAGGGAAAAGGAATGAAAACACAGGTACAATTACAAAAACACTTCTCCTGTTTACAGAAAATTCCCTGAGAAAAGAATTTCAGAAAAGCAAAACACCTCGGGCATGGAACCAGGGCTACAGTGCTGCCCTGCTCAGAGCCTGTTTGGTGTTTGTCCTCACTGTGTCCAGGGTGCTTCTCCAAACTGCACTGTGAGCTGGGACTGTGGCACTGCTGGAGCTGCTCTGGGCTGTGGTCCTGCACTCCCAGGGCTCTGCCAAGGGGGATCCTGCTGTATTCCCTCACCTCTGTGTCTGTGCTGCCTCCAGCCATCCCCTTGTGATAGTGGAGAGACATCAGCCCAGAGCTGTGGTGAAAGGACAGGGAAGGCAGGGAACAGGGAGAGGAGCCCCCAAGCTCAGCTGGAAAACAGCTCAGAGCCAGGAGAGGTGAGAAATGAAGCAGCCTGAGCACGGGCAGGAATGTCACGTTCAGAAGTCTTGGTGGGAGATGTCCCTGTTGCTTTGGCAGTGGTGCCACTCACCTGCCAGCTCGGGGTGGGCTCTGCACACCTGGGGCTTGGTGTTTGGGATGGGACCATCCCCATTGTGAAAAACAGAGCTCTCTTTCCTGGTAAATTTTAATAAATAGATTTAATAATAAAAAATAAGACAATTAGGACACAAAAAAGCAAAGTATGGCCAGGCTGGGTGACTTGGCATTTAACCAAGTCCACACCCTGCTATTTCAGAGGCTTCTTTAAGTACCCTTTCTATTGTATCAGTCTTGTTGAATATTCAAACTTTTCCACAAACTAGTTTCCATATTCCAGGAACTGTTTAGTCCCTCCTTGGGTCTGCCTTTTTAGAGCCTGTGTGTTTCTGGGCTGTGTCTTCATTATCACCTCCAGCTCGGGCCTTGGTCCACACTTTCTTCAGATGGGAGATGCTGATAGTTGGTGTATCAATAGCAGAGTCTTCTTTACATGTTCACTGGATGTTATTCTGACCAAACAGACAGTTTAAGCACAATATATTAATACAACATAACTTTCTAATATAACACATATAGTATTCATTTCAATATCTGCCAAAAGCCAATCATATAATGTATTTATAACACCATGATGTTCCTCAAGCTGCCCTGGAACAAGGATCCCTTCCTGTGCCCAGGGACCCTCCAAATCTGCCCTCAGGTGGGGTGAAGGAGGCAGCTGACCTGATCTCCTCTCTGACCCCAATTCCAGCCTCCTTGGAGCAGTGAGGCCATGCACACAAACACTTGGAGGCTGTTGCCTTGTCCAAGCTTTCCTGGCTGGAAAACACTGCTGTGGAGTTTGCTGCTGCCTCCCTCCTTGCAGCAGGGCTGAGCAGTCCCTGCAGAACATCCTCACAGAGGGGTCACCTCCTCCACACATCCGGCTGCCCTTTGGCTCTGTGCTTTTGGGACCTGCTGGGAGGCACAAACCAGGATTACAAAGCAGCAGCGAGAGGGGAATGCCAGGGAGCCCCGGGCAGCCTTGGGCTTTAAAATGCTGTGTTTTCTCATCCCCTGCTATCCCCCTGCTCAGAACAAACCCTTCTGCTGCTGAGCAGCAATCCCACACAAATCCTTTGGTATAAAGCCGCTTCCCAGAGGGGGTTTAACAAACACTGGATGAGTCTGGTGATGCCTGTTCTCGCTCCCAGTGCATCCCAGCACCGAAGAACCCCCTGTTTTCATCTGCCCCCAGGGAGCAGCCCCGGCAGGGGTGAGCAGAGGTCACCAGTGCTCCCTGCCAGGCTGCCAAAAGGGCTCTTGCTCCCAGTTTAACCTCCTCCTCCTTCCAAAAAACGAGTAAATAGAGAAACTCTTCTCCCCTTCACCTCCAGCCCCGGCTCCCCGAGCTCTGGCTGCCAGATGGCAGCGAGCAGAGGCTTCTCTGCCCCTCTCTGCTGCCAGCGTGTCACGGCTGCCAGAGGAGGGGAAGCTTTTCCCAAGCCTCTCTCCAGAGCTCTGCACCATCTGCAGCACGAGCCCAGGGGCTGGGCCAGGTGCTCAAGGCTCTGCCTGAATAAGCAGCATCCTTGCAAAGTGTAAAATTGGAAGCAAAGGGGAGCTGGATCAGAGGCAAGGGGGATATGTGAATGTGCTGCCTCCCCTGCATGCAGCCAGAGGATTGCCTCTCTTCTCCAGATCCTTTCTCCTTTCTCCAGAGGCTTTTGGTGGCTGTTGAAAGCAGCCTGGCCTCAGAAGATGTTGTATATAGATTTATAGGTGCTGTAAGTTACCTGCTACACGGATGTTTGCTGCCTGCAAAAGCTGTTTGACTCATTGTCTTGGAGGCTGTTGCAGCTTCACAGGATTTGGATGGACCAGGGAAAGCTCAGCCTGGGCAGGATGGAGCAGGGAAAGTTCAGCAGGGGTGAATCCTTGTGGGATGGCTGCTGGTCCCAATGTCACTGCCCTCAGAAGGAAGGGGACACTGGGGGGTGCTGCCCATCACCTTCCCCCTGGGGCTGAGCCCAGGGCCATGGGCAGCTGTGGGGATGTTCCCATGTGCTGTCACCTTGAGCCACATGAGGACATCAGGTTAGGACCACCCAGAGTGGGGAAATCTATATCTCCCTCTTGGCTTATTTCCAGAAGGAAACAATCCAATTTTCCCCACTTGTTAAAATCTGATTCATTTTTGAACTGGTTTTTTTTTTCAAACTGGAAAATGGGGGGAAACATCCTGAGCTTTCCTGGAGCAGGGGGTGCTCAGGAAATGCTCTGTGTAAGGTGGGGAGAGCTGAGAGCTGCCTTCCCTGGAGCTCAGCTGTGCTCTGTGAGCAGCAGAGGAACCAGCCCCTGTGCTGCAGAGAGGATGGGGAGCCCTCCCCTGCTGTTTCCCCAGTTTCTAATGAGAGCTGGGATGCTGCAGCAGACAGTGCTGGGGCCCATGGCAGTGTGCACAGTGCTGGTTTGGCAGCTCCCACAGGAGCCCCAGCTCCAGGGCTGGGACCCATCACAGCAGGAAAAACAAAATCGTGTCTGTGTCAAAAGCAAGAACTGAAGCTGCTGCGCTGATTTCCCAGGTGAGATCTCTGCCAGTGTTTAAAAAGGATAAATGAGACGACCTGGATAATTACAGGCCTGTCAGCTCCACTTCGATCCCGGGCAAACTGATGGAGTGGCTGATGTGGGAATTGATTAATAAAGAATTAAAAGAGAATAACATCAGTTAATGAAAGGAAAGGCCTCAGTGTCTGTCAACAGGTTGAAGGCAGGAGGATTTGCAGAAGCAGCTTTTTGGGGCTGAGCTGCCTCCTTTGGATGGAGTTTGGGATTTTGTGTGAGGTGTTCCACCTGGAGCACAGAGTGGACATCAGAGTGTCCAGCTGTCACCCTGATTTTTCAGCCTTCTGATTGTTTCTCATTCTACTGGAGTTTTCTCATGAATTGTAAGATAAACAAAGGGTGATGTTTTGTAAAGAACACATTCCTTTCCAGGGGGAAGGACAAACTGATGAACTTCTGAGTTGATCACTGGGGTCAGAGGGGTGTTCCTCTTGTCGCCCAATCCTTGACCAAATCCCAAAAACTATCTAAGTTGAGATTCCAAAATAAACTTCCCTTTTCCTTTTCATCTCACATCCTGATGGGTGAGTGTGGCTCTTTTCATGTCCTCCTGTGACACCCAGCCCAGCAGGGCCACAGCTGGATGTCACCATGAGCAGCCAGCTCCCTGTGCTTGTATCTCCACCCCAGCTTCAGCCTGTGCCCCTCTGGATGTGGCTGAGCTCTGCCACATCCTCCTGGCCACGGATGGACATGGCTGAGCTGCTCCAAGGTGAGCAAGGGCCAGAAAACACCAGGAAAACGTGTTCCTGCCCTGCTTGCTCCAGCACTGAGCATCCCCCAGCGCTGTTGTGGCCTCCTGGCAGGCGGGAAGGGATGTCAGCATCCATGCAGGATCCATCCCGGTGCTGGCTGCAGTTCTTGCCTCCTTTTGCAGTTGCCATAGGAACAGACGGAGGCCTTTAAAGCATCGCAGTGGGGAGCGTGTCTAGGTCATGCTGTGGAGCAGGCAACCATTTTATAGTGATAATAAATTCAGGGAATTGGGAGTTTGGCCGAAGTGGCACGCAAAGGAAAGGACTTGAAAAGGCAGAATGGAGATAAATGAATGAAAATAATTTTATGAGGAATGGCTGTGCGCTGTGCTAGACCTGACTGAAATCCTTCTCTGGAGTTCAGGCCAGAGGAGCTGGAACACAGATTGTGAGGAATTATTTGTCCCTGAAGCCTGGAGATAGAAAGGCAAAGGCAGCACCTGAAAGTGTTTAGGGACTATTAGATTTCAAACCCCTTCGTTATCTCCAGTCCCTGCACTGCCTGGCTGTGAATTACTGCTGGCCAAGGATTTACCATCCCTCCATTTGCATGGCAGGGACCAGAGAGGCTCCAAATCATCGAGGAGATGATCTCAGAGCTGGCCAAGCAGAGACAGCCCTGTGAAGGTCAGCAAGATCTGATGGAAGTGTCTGCACAGGGGGATGGGGGCAGATGGGGCCTGGGTGAGCTCTGCAGGTCCCTGAAGGTCTCCCCAAGCAGGACTGGGCTGGGGGGGGTCTGGGATGTCCCCTGGGGTCTGGGGAGCTCCTGGCTCAGCTGATGTTGGGAGCAGGTTGGATTCTGGAGCGCCCACACCCACTGCTCATACTTGGCTGATGTTCTCCTGCATTGGGTGTGGAGCTGCTCCAGCCTGGGACCCTGTGGGTGCTTCCCACCATCCTGGCTAATCCCCTCCCTTTCCTACCAGACCCATGTGCTGTGCAGCATCCTCCTGTTTTTTTTTTTTTTCCCCTGCCTGGTGAGGCAGAAGCAAAACCTCTCTGCCAAAACGTTCTTTGCTGACAGAGCCCAACCTGTCTGTGTTAACAGCAGCTTTTTAGCACACCCAGTTTGTACTGCAGGAGTGTGGCAGTGGGAGGGGGTGGCAGGTCACTGAGCCATGGCAGCAGTGTCCTCACATGCCCCAACAGGCTAGGGGGCTGAAAATGGGTGGAATCAGCCATATGAGGCAATCTTTGTGTTCTCCCAGCCCTTGGAGCTGTGGGTAGACACAGATCCCCTGTTTGGCCCAGCCTGGCACTGCTGGCACAGCACAGTGAGCTCTGGGAGGCCCACACAGGTCTCCCCCTCCCCAAAACCCTCTGCATCCCTCCCCTAACTGAGCTGAGATTTCAAACTCGTTTTATGTCACCGTGTCCTGTTGGCTTCGAGCAGCAGGATTTCTCAGGCTGATTTAATCACCTTGTTATGTCAAACAAGTTTGGGTTATTTTGGGGATGCCTAAAAGGGGCCAATTTGTACCTCCTGGCAGCACCAGGGCCGTGCTTTGCCTCAGCACTTGTTCTTGGCAAGTCAAGGAAAGCCTTGAGCTGGTGCCTCCTATGGCAAACAAGGCTCATGTGGGACCTGGGACAGCTGGTGCTGGTGCTGCTGCTTTCAGATGATGCCCAGCTTGGTTTGACAAGGCCATGGGAAGAACTTGGAAGTGACTGAGCTGGGATGTGGCCAGAGCCCAAGTCAGGCAGGCACCAAAAGCTGCAGCAGCTCTTCAAGCAGAGGAGACCTGGCTGTGGGCTCTGCTCCCTCCTGGGGAGGTGCAAAGGGGCCTCTGACCCCTCCCAGACACCAAATCTCTGCCTGGTGCTCCAGCAGAAGGAACTGGACTCTGTTGGATCTAATTACCAATAATGGGATGGGGCAACCCAGAAGTGTTCCACAGTTTTTTTATTTCATGATCAGTCTCAGTGAAGGCAGAGACATAAAAGATGGTCAAACTCACTCCATAACAACAGAAGCCAAAGTTCTCTTTGTTCCAAGTCCTTTTAAAAGTTTTTTAGCCAATAGGCCAATGCTAAAAGCTCACAAGTGTCTACTTAGGCCAACCACTAAACACCCCATGTACACCTTACAGCACACAAGAGTTGCTTGTTCTATAGTTTTTGCAGCTCAGAAACTTTCTATGCTCCAAATATTTCAAGGCTTAAAGTTCAACTCTGTTTCAAACCTCCATCTATGTAAGATTATTGCAATGCTGTGAAAGTCCTCTGCTTTTTCAGTTCCCACAACTTTCCCACAACTCTCCTCATGATTCTATTATCCCATTGACAGCCCTGGCTACTGGGCACCTTCCCCTGTACTGGCTGGAGGCATCTTCTCTCTATCCTGGGGGCAGGACGATGATGGGGACAAGGGATGAAGCTCAGATGCTCAGGTCTCCTTTTGGAACCATGGCAAGGGACAGATGGAGGGGACAGGGCAGGCTCTGTATGGTCCCACTGGCACTGGGCTTCAAATGGGGCTGTGACGCTGTTTTACACCACAACAACACAGACTCTGAGATTCAGAAAGCTGAAAATGACTCCTTTATTTTTGGGATGTGTCTCCCTTTTACACTATTTTACACAGACCAATTCAATTGGTGAAACAAAGACAAACCTCTTCAATCACATTGGTCAGAGCAGAGGGACATCAAGAAGAAGTCCCTCCTAGGGAAAAGGAATGAATAACAAATTTATGGTTACAAAAATGTGTCTTCTGTTTACAGAAAATTCCCTGGGAAAAGAATTTCAGAAAACCAAAACACCTCAGTCACGGAACCAGGGCTACAGGGCTGGAGAGCGTCCCTGGCTCCCCTGGGGGTCAGCACAGAGCCTGGGGACACGGTGACTGCTGTGGGCATGAGTGGCCCTGTCACCTGGCTGTCCCCAAGCAGGGAGGGTCTGGAGCAGCCCAGTGCCAGCCATGGAATCATTAAGGTTGGAGGAGACCTCTGAGACCCTCGTGTCCCAAAGTTAACCCAGCAGATGCTCAGCTCAGGAGCCAGCCTGGCTGTTGGAGTGTGGGTGCCTCTCCCAGAGAAGGTGGTGGTGTTTTTTAGGATTTCTCTCTCTGGCCCTGGTGACTTGCTCAGAGATTGCCTCTCCCCCATGCCCAGCATCTGCCAAAGCCCTGCTCAGATGCAGCAGTCAATGCCAAGGCAGGAGGCTGTGCCACGTGTGGCTCTGGGGGAGCTGAAGTGTCCCCAGTTCCCAGGTGGATGTGACCAGGGAGGCTCTGGGGTCTCTCAGCTGGCTGACAATGGGATCTGCCCCTCTGAATCCTCCTGCCTCTTCCCAGCAGGAGCTGGGGGCTCTTCCCAAACAGACAAAACCACAGGGCACCTCGCAGTGCTCTCAGCCGAGCCCTTTCCTTGGAACAGGAGAGGGAAGGGGAAGGTTTGCTCTATTTCGGGATTTCTGTGCTCTGGGAAGCTTCTCCAACCGCACAGAGTGTCTGCCGCTATTTTGAGGTTCCTTCCCTTCCCTGCCATCCCCAGAGGCTCCTCACTGAGCAGTAGAATAGAAAACAACACATTATTGCTACATTTTGCTGAGCTTCTCTGTTTCCTATGAAAGAAAGATGCTCTGGTTTGCTGGGCAGCGCTGGGTGTGCTCTGGAGGAGAGTCAAAGCCAGAGATGCCAGGAAGGAATTGGGTTTTTTCCTGAGTGTCTTCCCAGGATGCTGCCAGAGCCAGTGGGGAGGTGCCTCACCATGACCCTGCACGCCCTCTGGGCTGCCCTAGATCCTGCTAAAATATAAAATTCTCTCTTCGGACTTCTCTTCATCCACTCCAAAGGGACTCCTCTTCCTCAAGAGCAGTGGGAAGGACCACGGGAGACTGGTGGGGAGGGATGTGAAGCCTTCATTGCCTCAAAGTTATGGGAAACCCCCAGGTGGTGGCAAATCCAGGAGCCAGGGGGTCTTGGCATGAGTGGCTCTGTGGGATTTTGGGATCCTGCATCCCTGTTTTTCCCACAGCATCCTACCAGTGATGGCAGCAGGAAGGTGGATCCACGTCCCCTCCAGTAGGGATGGGTTTCCAGCTGGGACACTGCTGTGGGGCTGGCACAAACTGCTGCCCCTTCTCACCTCATCCTGCTTGTGGGATGCCCCTTTGGGAGTATCCCTGTGAACATTTTCCTGTAGCCCTGGTTCCCTGCCTGAGGTGTTTTGATTTTCTGAAATTATTTTCTCAGGGAATTTTCTGTAAACAGGAGAAATGATTATGTAACTATACCTTTGTTATTCATTCCTTTCCCTAGGAGAGACTTCTCCTTGATGTCCCTCTGCTCTGACCAATGTGAGTGAAGAGGTTTGTCTTTGTGTCACCAATCAAATTGGTCTGTGTAGAATAGTATAAAAGGGGGACACATCCCAAAAATAAAGGTGTCATTTTCAGCCTTCTGAATCTCGGAGTCTGTGTTGTTGTGGTGTAAAACAACGTCAATTTTCCTACAAAACTTGCACATCCTACCCATAAAAACCTCTGGAGGGCGGATTCAGTGGCTGCAGGGGCCAGGATCCCACCTCCCCCCTCCAGGGCTCTGGGCCACCCATCAGTGCCTGAACAAGCAGCAAAAGGCAGCATCAACCATGAGTCTGCTGTTTTTCTGTGCCCCTGGATCTTCCAAATCCCAGCTGTCTCTCCCTGACCCTGGGATCCAGGGACAGCTGTGGGACAAGGGTCTTTCCAAGGATGTGGTGTTTGATGGGACTGGGGAGGACTGAGTGACCTGGTCAGCTTTGGGCTCTTGCCATTTGGATTTTTTTAATCCATTCTATAATTTAGTTTTTTTAATCCATGAGAATTCAGCACCATCCTGAAGTGCCCTGCCACTGTCCCAACACATCCAGCTGCATCCCTCAGCCTGCCAGGGCTGCTTCTCCCCCTTCCCAAGCTTTTCCTGGAGTGGAAGGAGTTGAAAGCTGAAAACTCCAGAGATTATTTATTTCAACCACCTCTTTTAATGATGATTTCAATGAGCAAAGCAGAAAGCTTGGTTTAAATTACCAGCTTTTAATCTTGTTTCTCATTTGTGTGTTTTATTTACTCCCATAATTTGATTCTTTATTGGTAACCACCGACCTGCAGCTTTGAGTCTTCTGAAACTCCTCTGTTTTGCTAAACAGAAGAAAACACTTTATATGTGGGAGGTTACTTAAGCAATTAGGGAGTTTAATGTACATTTACAGCAATTCTTTGTGTTTGTATTTTATTGTGTTATAATACAGGGAATGATGCATTTCTTCTTTATGAGATGATTATTAAGTTTGGACTCACACCGTGTGCCATGGTCTGTTTGGAGAGGAATTGGTTTTCAATTTAAGATGCCCCAAAACCAGTATCAAAAAAATGGGTTTTATTAGTTAAATAAAACCATTTAAAATGTGCTAGCCACAGATGAAAAAAAAAAAAATTAGCTTATCTGAGGTTTCATTTAAAGCTGTTTTCCTAAACAAGATAAGCACTATCTGCCAGGAGGGAGCTGAGTGCTTTGTTCCCACTTTTCATATTCTTTATGGGTTTAAAATTAATATAATGCTTAAGATTTATTCACAGGCAGGAAAAGGCAAAGGAGCTTTGCCACTTTTCCTCATCCCAAAATTCCTAGGGTTTGCAACGACTAAATTACAGGGAAATGTTAGTGCAGGAGGAATTTATTTTGCCTGCAGTTTCCGAGGGGAGGGATGCTGGGAGGTGCTGGATCCACCCCTTCAGCCACTAAAACTTCCATGGTTTTAGAGCTTCTTTAGAGAGCTGACAGCACCCATGTGCTGCCTGATGTTTTTATACAATCTACTTAAATTACAGGAGGGTACATCTCAACAGCAAACTGAATTTTTTAATAATAATAATAATAATAAAATTAAAAAGGGGGGAAAAGTGTATTTCAGGTAAAGAGAAACCACTCCTTAACTGGAAACCCTCCAAAAATACAGGTGGAGAGCTGTGGCAGAGCAGGCAGGGAGCACTTCAGCCCCCGATCTTTTCAGGCACAGAGAATTATTATCATTTGCTTTGCCACAGCACCGAGTCCAGTCCATAACTTCTCGTTCTCCTTCCCGGGAAGGGGAATTTTTCCCCATTTGCAGGTCAGAGCCGACAGTAATTGCCCACTGCTGCCCGCTCGGGGTTCTCACTGTAACAATCCCACACCAAATAAATGACCGTGTGCTGTTATCAGCACTTTTCTGCCCGGCACATCCGGGAGGGGGTTTGTTATCTCAAGGAAAAGAATTCCACGGATTGCACATAAACAGGGCCATCCTAATAAAGATAAGGGATTTTGTGCGTGGTGCCAATAAACCCCCCCGGGGTGGGGGAGATCTGTTTGGAGGGGCTGGAGCTGGTCCAGGGCACATCCCGCGGTGGCTGGTGCTGGTTGAGGGGGAATTATTTGGCATTTCCAGGGATGCCAGAGGAGCATCCCCGGTCCCCATCTCTATGTGGGGATGTTTTGGGAGCTCCTGGCGGGTCTGGCAGCACAGGCACCATCTGCCTCCCGCCCCGGGCATCGCTCCCGCTGCAGGAACTGAATAACGAGAAAAGGCGAAAGGAGGAAAACAGGCAAACAAGGCGCTTCTGTGCTTCCAGTTCTCCAGCGGCTGGCAGCAGTTCCGTGTGTTATATCACTGCTGCTGCTCTATGGGCTCCAGTCCTACTGGCATCATTTTTTATTAAATTTTTTTTTAAATCCCTTTTCCAGAGTAATTGCTGTTTGTTTTGTCATTTCTCAGTGGACAATTACAGTTCAAAAACAAGAGCGCCTTTGAAGATTGCAGCGGCGGGCGAGGCTTCATTAACACACTATTAATGCTCCGTCGAAACTCACTTGAACTCCACCTGCCTGGGGCTTGGGACAGAAAAATCTGGCTTTGCAAAGCGGGGATTATTTGATCTATTTAAAATACTCGTAGTATGGTCTCCTGGATACATTTCAACGTCAGCAGTTTGGGAGGCTGAAATATCTCCCGTAGGTTTGTGCTGTTACTTATAATTCAAAAAATAAAATTCATTGCAAAGAATAAATCTCTCCTTTTTTTTTTTTTAATTTTTTTTTTTAATTTCCTCGAGAAGGGAAGCAGAAAGACAAATCTGAACCTGGTTTGTCTCAGGATGGGTCCTTTACCTGAGATTAAAGTATGAAGAAGAACAGAATAATTTTGAGAGCTGGGGTCACCCCACAAGCCTGTCAGGGATTTGATCTTTTTGGGAATGTATTGGGAGAGTTTCCAAGGCCTGATGGCACAGTGATGTCAGGAGTGAGAAAAGCTGTTAAAAATAAAAAAGAGATAAAATCCAGAAGTTTCCTGCTTATCTCATTTTTATATTTTTTACTGAAAGGGAAGCTCTGCTAGATCAGGGGTTTGTGGTGCTCACACACACCTGTCCATTCACCCATCTGAGGTTACTCTGGTGTTTCATTGCTCACCAGGAATGTTCTTCCTTAATTAATATTATCCATCATCCATGAATGAGGCTGTTTGCTGGGAGCTGCTGCCAGAGCTGGGCTCGACTCTGCTCCAGCAGGGTTTGGGAAGGTTCCCCAAGCTCCAGCCTTGACTGGGAGCTCAGAGCTCAATCATCATTTCTATTAAAGGTGCAAATGTGGCTCTGCACTCCTGTCCCAGAGCACAGAGATTTTTTCCTAAAGGGAAGGAAAGGTTTTCTTTCTGCTGTGCTGATCACTTACGATTTCAGCTTTTATATTTTTCAGTCTATTATACATTAGTGTATAACTCTAAACTCCATATAGAGTGTTAATTACTGTTTTCACATTTTGGTCAGGCAAAAGAATCCTTCCAGGCCTGAGATTCAAGAACACACCACAGCCTCAAGCCCTGAAAACTATAAACAAAAGTGAATTGAGGGGATGAAGCAAACTGGGGGAATGTGACTTCATTACCTGGAGCTGTAATTGGAAAATTAACCCCTGATACGTAAATGGACCAAACTTATTTCTACCTGAAAAACCCATGACCATCATTCATCTCAGAGGTTTCTGACTGCCCAAGGTGTGTCTACTGAAGGCCTTTAATAAATACCCACTTTTATTCTCTTTATCTTGTCCAGCCTCTGTTCTGGGTGGCCACTCCAAGGCAAACAGGGAAGGTGGCCCTGAGCAGGGAGGTGTTTGCCCAAGGCTTTGGAGCACCCAGCAGGGCAGGCAGGGGCTGCATCCCTGGAGATGCTGGGCTGGGATGTTTGTCTCAGCCCTCCAGGGCAGCTTGGGCACGATGGGACAGCAGCACCAGGGTTTAATTTGTGCATAGACACAAGATTTTGGCCACTTCTCCTGTGATTTCCAACCTGCTCCTATTGCAAAGTGCAACCCTGGAGCCCACTGAGCATGGCTGGGCAGGGGATGGGGAAGGAGAAGGGAAAAGGGAGCTGCTGGAAACAGCTGCCATTAAAACCGTTCTTTTAAACCTGGAGAAGCTTCCTCCAGCCCACCTGAGGAGGCTTAAGGGACTCTGTGTGGCAGGGAGGAGAGCAGCCCTGGAATTATGCCCTGGAATTACGGCACAGTAATTGCTTGGTACTTACAGTCCAGGTCTAGAAGATCTCCAAGTCATAACTCATTGGAAAGATATTGAGCTCTCATCACAAAGAGGAAATATGGTCTCTAAACAGGCAGCTAATGGTGTGCAATTTATCTGATGGCAAATCACCCACGTTCATTACTCTGCAGCACAGCCAGAAAGAGAAATACAAAATTAGCTGAAGGAGAGAGGGAAGGAGGGAAGGACACATTTCCTTCCAATGTTCCTTCAAGGTGGCTCTTGGAATTAGGCTGGCAGCTCTTTGTACCCAGGGCTGCAGCCAGCACAACCCAGCCAGGAAAACCCCCTTTATGTGCATCTTCCTCCCTGGGGACAACAAAAATGGTTTCTGTTATTATTTTCACACTATTCAGAGTTCTTACTGAGAAAAGCCTCAACACTCATCCAGGAAAACCTCGGGCTGGTGGAATTTTTATTGTTCTTGCTCATCTTTGCCAGTGCTGTGGCTCCAGGGGTGAACAAAGACCAGATACTCTTTAATGCCTTTCCAGCTCCTGAACATCACCGTGCCGAGGCTGGGAATGCCTCCCAGCTTCCTCTGCTTTACAGCTTCCTTCCTCCCCACTTCTTTTACTCCCTTCCAGGTATTTCTAGCAGAGGAAATGGTTTTCTGACTGCACCAGGCTTTTCCTGAGGGGTGGGTAATGCTTTCCAAGCATTGCTGTGGGTGCCTGCTGAAGGCACTGCTCTGCTGGGTGAGGAACAGCCTGACTGGGCACCCCCAGGAAACAACCACAGCCTCTCCATCCATCATCCCTGATGTGATAAACACAAATTTCATTCATCCCTGTGTGTTTTAGGAGCTGAGGTTTCCCTTTGCAGCCTGCAGCAGATGGGGAGGAGGGGGAATGTGCAGGGTTTTTCAAAGCTGTCCTTCAAAGATGCAGGACTGACAGACCAGGACACTTCTCCTTCCTTCTGAGGGTGGAATCACAGGACTGTTAAGGTTAGAAAAGGTCTCTAAACCCATGGAGCCCAACAATTAACCCAGCACTGCCAGCTTACCATTAACCCATGGCCCTCAGCATCAGAGCTGCACATTTTTTGAACTCTTGCAGGGATGGTGATTCCCCCACACCCTGGGCAGCCCATTCCAATGGCTGACAACACTTCCCATTGAAATTGTTCCTAGTATTGAAATAAACCTTCCCTGGTGCAGCTTGGAGCCTTTTCCTTTTGTCCTAGTACTTGTTATGTGGGAGAAGAGACTGACCCCACTTGTCCACAACCTCCTTTCAGGGAGTTGTAGAGCACTTGGAGTTGAAATGCAGCAAAACTCACTGGCTGCTCCTGAAAAATCCTCCTTTGTTCCAGCTGCTGTGGAAAGGCCTGAAGGACTGACCCCTGCCCAGGATCCAGCCCTCAGCAGCAGCCCCTGGGATCACTGAGAATTTCCAGGTTGCACACATTGAAAGAAAAAAAAAAGCTAATTTTAGTTTGCAGAGCAAGTGTTTTCATCAATTAATCATCCATCATTGTGGAGTTATGAAGGAAGGTTGGGAAAAAAGCTGTAGCACTTTTTAACTCTTAATTTGCCTTTTCTAGATAATCAGAGGGACACAGTGGCTTGGGGGGGATGTTTGAGGTTGCTGTGGATTTTGCCTCCTGTTTTTTGATGGCCAACAGGAAGTTATAAACCCCTGAAATAACCTTGATTTCTCAGGAGGGGACGCTTTGCTTCAAAGAATTCCTTCCATTTCCTCCCAGGGTGACTATGAGAATGGTCTAGAAACAATGTGAAATCCAATTTTCTGTTAGTCATACACAAAGCACATCCAAGTCATCACTTCATGCTTGGAAATTTGTCATTTTAATGTGACTGGAGATCCTGCTGCAGTTCTGAGCTGTCACCTGCCAGGGCCAAATCCTTGTTGGGCCTTTTGCTGCACTGGCTGAGCCTTGAGCCCCCCTGTGACCCTGCAATTCATCTGTGCCTGGAAGAGAAACCAACAGCTCAAGGCATGGAAGGGAGGCACCTTCTCCTTCCTTTCTTGGCCACCATCAGTTTTGCAAGGTGCTCTGCACCTCTCCAGAGAGATGGCTGCTGCTTTCGGATTTTCCTCATCCTTCCTCAGATTCCCAAATAATTCCCACCACCTTCTCCTGGGACAGAGGCATTTTGGTGATGGATAGATGTCCTCGGAGTCCAGAGATGGGGATTAATTTAGGATTTATTTTGGTGATGGACAGATGCATTTCGGTGATGGACAGACTCCCTCAGAGTCCAGAGCTGGGAATTAATAAATGAGGTTAAATCTGGGGGCAGTTCCAACAGTCTTTTCTCGGAGATTTTCCTGGCAGGGCTGGCTGCTGGCAGGAATCCTGCCTGACTCAGGTCACCACCAGCTGTGGACGTGATGATCTGATGCTGTTTCACACCACAATGACACAGACTCCGAGCTTCAGGAGGCTGAAAATGACACCTTTATTTTTGGGATGTGTCTCCCTTTTATACTATTTCGCACAGACCAATTGGATTGGTGACGCAAAGACAAACCTCTTCACTTACATTGGTCAGAGCAGAGGGACATCAAGAAGAAATCCCTCATAGGGAAAGGAATAAATAATAAAATTACAGTTACAAAAACACTTCTCCTGTTTACAGAAAATTTATTGGGAGAATAATTTCAGAAAACCAAAACACCTCAGGCATAAAACCAGGGCTACAATGATCCACATGGCACCAGCCAAGCTGCCCCAAAGGCTTCCCCACCCCACAGCCAAGACCTCCACATTCCATCCCCATCCCCAAAATCCCTGCATAACCTTTAATCCCCCAGGAGTGGGGCTTGAAGACATCAGCAAGGGGTGATGTTCTGGCCTTGTGGGGAGCAGAGGGACAGCCCAGGTGTCTCCTGGGGAAGGCAGAGGGATGCTGGCACCTGTGGTGGCTGTGTCCCCTCATCCCAGGAGAGCTGCAGTGGATTCACAATGATTTGCAGTGTATGCCAAGGCAGGAACATTAAGAATAAATCACTCATAACCGGGAAGACGATAATAACAGAAGCCTCTGGGGAAATCTGTACTGCTGAACAGCATCTTTTATTATTTTTTTCTTTTTTCACTTGAAGTCACTTAATGAAGCCTCATGTTGAAATCTTCAGAAAGGCTCACCTTAGGGGGTATTGGGAAATATTGATAAATAGTGTTTGGCACTCCTGGGGCTCTCAGAGACTGGCACCGACACTGTCACAGCAGATGGACTGGATGCCTCCAGTTCTTGTTTTCCCACCCTCTGTGGCTCTTCCTGCCTGCAAGGGGCAGGCAATGTCCAGCAAAAGGTCAGCGACCCCCATGCCAGCCCTCACACAGCCCAATTCCCAGGGAAAGGAGCTGTTAGCTCAGCAGGAAGATCCATTTAATCCCAAACTTTCCTAAGAAACAATGTATTAGCTGTAAAACAGCTTCCACACTTTATTTGCTGGTAATTTACAGCCTACACTGTGAGACAGTGCAATATTTGCAAGCAATTAAAGGGAGAATGACTCAACAGCAGCCACCTCGGGTCAGATTTTCAAGTGTTCATCGTTCATAGTTAAGAAGGGATTTGGGAAGCAGCGGCTGCTGCAGCACTGCCCTGTCCCGGGAGCTCCTGCCATGGGCCTGGGGCACTCTGGGCACATTTGGCACGGATTTGGGGGAAAGGAAGAGTTTATTGAACATGGGAGGGATGGCCCAGGGAGCTGTAGGCAGAGATAATCAGTACAGGGGAAGGTTTTGGGGTCAGGGGTGGTTCAAGCCAAGCTTTGCCGGGACAGAGATGAAGGTGAAGGGGCTGTGCTGGCTCTGCAGGGACGAATTTCCATGAAATCCTTGGAACAACTGCCCTCTCTCCTCCAGCATCCGGTACCTCTGACCCCCCTCCGAGCACAGCCCGGGCTCCTCCCAGCCCAGGGGACAACGCGGGGGACACTGGTGTGAAAAACGAGGTTCACTTTTTGGTAAATTTTAAGAAATATGTTTAATAAAAATTAAGACAATTAGGAGATAAAAAAGGTAAAGCATGGCTGGCCGGGTGACTCGGCATTCAGCCAAGTCCACACCTTGCTATCTTAGAGAAATTCGTTAAATACCCTTTCTATTGTATTAGTCTATGAATATTCATATTTTTCCATAAACTAGTTTCCGTATTCCAGGAACTGCTTTGCATGGCTCTTCTTTGGGTCCGCCTTTTTAGAGCCTGTGTGTTTCTGGGCTGTGTCTTTATTATCACCTCCAGCTCGGGCCTTGGTTCGTGCTTTCTTCAGATGGGAGATGCTGATAGTTGGTGTATCAATAGCAGAGTCCTCTTTACATGTTCACTGGATGTTATCCCAATCAAACAGACAGTTTAAGCACACTACATCAGTTACTACCACTCCGCTTAATCTTCTTTCACTAATAGCAGAAAAAACCCCTTATATCCTTAAAGTTATTAATCATATAACACACATCTTGCGAAAAGCCAATTTTATAATATACATTTATAACACCGGGATGCTCTGGACCAGGACCTGGCTGTGCCTCCTCCAGCCCGGGCTCTGCTGCCAGAGCTCATCAGCTCTCCCCAGGAGACACGGGGAGGAAGTGTCTGACTTGGATTTACACCCCTCAGCAGAGTCTCTCTCCACTTTGCACGGGTGACAAGCCACGGCCGAGGCTGTGACAGCGCAGAGCAGCCGTGGGGGCTGAGCTGGGAAACTGAGACACAGCACTGAAGTGGCACCTTGGCATGACCCAGCAGGGCCGGTGGCTGTGGACCACATGAAGTGATGCTAAGGAGAGCTCTGGGCTGGGTGAGGCTGTCAAAGCCTTTGCTGGGACTTCACCATGGAGCTGCCCAGGGATGCTCAGAGCAGCCTCAGGGGCAGGAGGGCTCAGCTGCACCGGGGGCTCCTGGGCCTCAGCAATCCTGGGTGTCTCCAAGCCCTGGGCTCAGGGCACTTTGGTGACATCCTGCTGGCAGGGTGGGGTGACCCCAGACTGCTCCTCCTCCACCCGAGGGATTCTGTTCCCTCCCTGCTACATCTGCCACAGCTCCTCGGTGCTTTAACCAGCTCCCTTTGCTCCTCTGCTGCTCGTTCTCCAGCCAACCTTGCTCCAGAAAAGGACTCTATTTACCACCTGCTTTCCTCATTACCACCTGCAGCAGTCAAACAACACCCTGGGAAGGGATGGGGGGCGGGAAAGGGAAGAAGTGGGGTGGGATCAACATGGAAACACCAGCTGGGGGAGGCAGCTGGGCTACAGGGGAGGGTGTCCGGGTGGGGAAGGGTTAATGGCCCCTCCCTGACACAGAGAGCTGTAAAAGGGAGGGAAATGGACTTTGCATCTCCTTTCTGTTTTGGGGGAGGGAGGAGGCCAAAAGCAGGTGCTGCTGGTGAGCAGGACAGGGTTAAGGGCTCTGCCATAGTTTTATCCCCCCTGCCCAGGGCTTTCCCCAGCCCCACATTCCCTTTGGTGCTGCTGGAGACACCCTGGTGACGCTGTTTTACACCACAACAACACAGACTCTGAGCTTCAGAAGGCTGAAAATGACTCCTTTATTTTTGGGATGTGTCTCCCTTTTATACTATTCTACACAGACCAATTTGATTGGTGACACAAAGACAAACCTCTTCACTCACATTGGTCAGAGCAGAGGGACACCAAGAAGTCCCTCCTAGGGAAAGGGATGTATATACAGAGTGTGTCGCCTTGATTTTTTCAGCCTTCTTATGTTTACATTCTTGTACTGGAGTTCCTCACGCATTGTAACATAAAGTGGATTGTTTTCACATTCCTCTCCGTGATGGAATTCTGGCTTGACCAGTGGAGTCAGAGAGGTGTCAACCTCATGGCCCAATCGCTGATCAAACACCAAAACCCATTTAAACACTATACCCAAAATAAACTTCCTTCGTTCTTGTCTCACAACCTGACAGTGTGAGTGTGATCTTTTTGTGTCTGTATTATTTTGCAACAGTAGCACAGTTACAAAAACATTTCTCCTGTTTGCAGAAAATTCCCTGGGAAAAGAATTTCAGAAAACCAAAACACCTCAGGCAGGGAACCAGAGCTACACCCTGGTGCCTTCAGCTGCAGCCAGCGCTGTCCCTTGCACACGTCTGCCCCTGGAAATGGGGAAACCTGTCTCTAGAAACATGGAAAAGCCCCAGGACCAGGCTGATGGCTCAGGCACAGGAGAGGAATCAAACACACAAAGAAGTGAAGCCGCCTTGCTCTGCCTTGTGGCTCCTCCTGTAAACAAACAGCATTTCACAGCCAGGGGTAAAACACTGGAACAAATCCCAGCAGCCACCAGAGTGGAAACAGCTCCCTGGCCACAGCAGGTGGGCAGGGACATCCTCACTGTCACTGCCAGGGCTCAGCCAAGCTGTCACCCCTTGAGGTGGCTTGGTGCCATTCTCATGGGGGCCCATGGTACCTTCCCTGGTGTCGTGGTTTGAAAGCAAAACAAATGAGAGGCTCCAAGTCAGAAATACAATTTAATAGGAAGAAAGGTAAAAAGGTAAAATAAAATAAAATAAAATAAAATAAAATAAAATAAAATAAAATAAATGCAATAATAGAAAAGACCACTGACAGAGTCAGAACACACCCTGAGCAGGGTGGGATGAGGAGTCGTGCAGTGGCTCCTTGATGGCCCATTAAACAGAGAGAGCTCCTGGAGGGAGTTCCCTGTGAGTCCTGGGCAAGGCATTGATGGGCCATGAGCAGAAGAGCCCAAAGGAGGGGCCTGGGAAACACTGCCCTACCTGGTTCCAACAGCTCATGAAGATGGTGATAGAATAAATACTTGGTGTACATCCTACACTGCAACCCATGACACCTGGCAACTTCCAGTGGTGACAGGAAATCCCAGAGGTGGTCCACACAAGAGCTGCTGATTTCACACTTTTCCCATAAACCATTCTTCATTATCTGGGTTTCACTGGATGACCCAGGCCCTGCTGAAGAAGTGCTATTTCTTCTGCAGTCAGCTGTATTTTAATCAGTTACATTGTGGGTAAAACACCCCCAGAGAAAAATCTATGCATTGTTCCATTCATCAGCTACAGCGAGTTCAGAATGAAAATATTCCGAGGTGAGGTAATGTACTGTGACACTGTGTAAGTTAATTTATAAGGGAATTAACTGTGTTTAGAAGAGAGGATGAAACTTTCTCCAGCCAGCCAGGGTTGGAGAAGCCCTAAAATGAAATGTGCTGATAAAAAAAAAACCCACAGTTTTTCCTTAAAAGATGGGTTAGTTGGGGCATGATTTTTGGGTTGTGTTTTTTAAAAGTCCAGGTGTTAAAAGTGTTAGTGGAGTGGAAGTGCAGCTCCCTGAGCTGATGGAGCTGGGGAATTTCTGCTGTTTTGCTGCTTCCCATCAGCTGGAGCACTGCTGCCCTGCCTAGCACCCTCCTGGATGCCCATTAAGTGATGCTAAGGAGAGCTCTGGGCTGGGTGAGGCTGCCAAAGCCTTTCCTGGGCTTGGCATCCCCGTGGAGCTGCCCTGGGATGTTCAGAGCAGCCTCAGGGGCAGGAGAGCTCAGCTGCAGCAGGGGCTCCTGGGTTTCGGGCTTCTTCCAGCCCAAATTTACAGGAATTTGGCCACCATGAGCATCCCATTGAGGCCCCTGAGCAGGGAGGGGACATGAGCACTGCTCTGTGTCCTGTGTGTGCAAAGGGAGCTGCAGGCTGTGGGTGCCTGTTGAACCCTGGAGGCTGAAAATTTCAGGCTTTCTGTGCTAAAAGATGCTGACCCTCAAGCAAGAACCACATTTGACCTGCGGCAGTGGAACAGCTTCAGAGATTGGGTGATGGCACTGGAGTTGTGGGAGTGTGGTTTGAATAGAATTGTGTGATCTCACTGGGTGAAAAACTTAGATTTATGATTTTAGTATATGGTAATACATGTAGGTCAAGATGAAGGACTTTGAGCATTGTCTAAGTCCTTCTTTTTCACCTTCTTCTTCCTTCTTCTTCATGGGTTTAGGTGGTTTTCTGTAACTGGATGAAAAAGGTCCCATTGCAGGCCTTGGGTGGTCATTATTGGGTCAGAAATATGAATAATATAAGTGTCACCTCATTATTTGGTGATTATTGCTAGACAACCTTGGAAAGAGTCAGAGGTGTCCATTTTACCTCATTTCTCTACCCTGCTAGATTGAGCTCATGGCTTGTGAGTCTGTAAATAGATAAGAAACAATAAACATCCAAAAGTCCAAACACAAACTTCGACTCCCATTTATCAATCCCAACCTTGGTGGAGAAGAAGAAGCCAGAACGACCACAGGTGCAGATGTAAAAGGCCTGGGGTTCCCTTATCCCAGGAGATTTCTGTGCTGTTTTTTGTGGCTGCACTTCCCTGGGTATCTGTGGGACAGAGGATCTCTGGGTTAGGGTTAGGTTAGGGTTAGGGCTGTGAAATCCTGGCACCTCCCTGGGCTCCTGTCCCCTCCCCAGCAGCTCCTGATGGCTGCAGGCAGAGACAGGGACACATCCCAAGGTGTCACCCGGCTGGGGACACACACCACACCTTGCTGGGGATGCTCCCCGTTCTCAGGGTTTTAATCCGGTTGTTTCCACCCGAGATTCCAAAGCTGGCTGGTGGTTCGTGTGGGCACGAAGGGAGTGATTTTCCCTCTTGACCCCTGAAGGATTTAGGGTCTGCTGTCTGACTCTGTGTCTCTGTGTTCTGTGCTGAGCTCGGTGTTCGGCGCGAGAATGAAGGGAGTCTCAAGGTCTTGGTTTTCTGGTTTCTCGCGTTGTTTATTAGTTCTTACCTTACAATTCTCTGTGTCTGGCCATGGTGTTCACAGCAGCCTGGACACGAGGTGACTCCCCTTCCCCTGTGTCCGGCCATGATGTCCACTGCAGCTCGGACACAAGGCGACTCCCCTCTGTGATGGGAGGTCGCTACCTCTTATACAGATAACTACGTACCCATTGTTTACAATTCTATGCCAATGTCTATCACCTATACTAACAGGGTAATTTCTACTTTGATCCAATCCACTGAAACTATTTTGTGCTCACGTCACTACAGAAGATGGAGGCCAAGGGAGAAGAAGAAGAACGCAGGGCACCGCCCTAAAACCACCATCTTGTCCCTTTGCATCTACATTCTAAAAACCCAAAACTACAAAATCTTCTGCACAGTGATAAACTACACTACTCTCTGTAACACCTTTGTGACTTGCAATTCTTCTCTCTGTTAGATGTTTTTCTCATGGACCAAAATCAAAGCCTGTGTCCTCCTGGGCTCTGTGCCCGGCAAACCCCCCTGCACAGACCCCAGACCCTCTTTTTCGGGTCCCAGGCCTCTATACCTATGTCTGTGACTTTCCAGGGCACCCAGAGGGATGCCCTGGACTCCAACACCCCGTGGCCTTTGGGCTTGCATGCAGGGATCCCCTGGTGCTGCACCCCTGATCTCCCACCAGCACCACAGATGGAGTCAGGAAGGACCTTCCAGGCCTTTTATTCCAATGAACATTTGCAAATCCTTCCCCCTTATCTGGCAGCTTTCACCTCAGCCTTGCAGAAGCAGCGAGGAGTCTCTATTCTCTATTCTGGAGCTATTTTTCACCATAATGATTTATAATAGATGACGAAAATGAAAGTGCTGGAGGAAGAGAGGCCCAGTCAGGGCACTCAGATGGCCCTAATGAAGTCCCATCCAAGTTCCCATTTGTTGTCAGCTATTAATTCTCTCCCCAATTCAGTCCCCAAATTACTTTCCCTAGAACTGAATCTAAATATGAAAATCAATTAAGAAGGGAACGAGTAGCTACATCTGGGAGAGGAGGCAAATATAATGACAAATCACCTGGTTCCTTTTGAGCATGCAAATTAACATTTAGAGTGTATTTTGAGGAAGGGGAGCTTGGAAATGCTGCTTCACAGAAACTGCTAGATCAATTTTCCAAGCCTGACTGCTGGAGATTCTTCAAAGTTACTGAGGGCTCTGTCTTGGGATAAAAATATAAAAAAGGCAAGAAATCAATGCTGATAATTAATTTAGCAGAATCTATTCGTTCTTTCTCCTTCCAGTCAATGCAAAGAGAAAATCATGCAGGAGCTGAATTTTACATTTCCACAGAGATTGTGCTGGGACAAAATGGATAAATGCTCATAAATTGGTTCAAAAGCTCTGCTATGTTGTTGAAGTGGGGCTTTTTTAATTAACTGGAGGAATTTGTCATCACTTTCCCCCCTGCCCTTGCCAGGGGAAGCGAGTGCCATCCAATGTGCCTGGGCAGCCCAGCCCTCCTGGGAGACAGCAGCTCCACACTGGAATGTGGAGGAGCTTTAAGCTGTGATATTTTTTGTTGTTTTAGGTCTTTGATGTGCACCTTATGCATTGCAAAGCCCAGAATCCACACTGGGAGCTCATGTCCCAGCCAGGATCCTGCTCGTGTCCTGCAAACAGGAGCTGGCTGGGAGTCTGTGGGATTCAGACTTTTCAGTAGGGCTTGTGAAGGGACAGGAACGATGTTTTTAAGCTAAAAGAGGGTTGATTCAGACCAGATATAAGGAAGAAGTTTATTTATGGTGAGGGTGGTGAAACACTGGCATGTTGCTATAGGACAGGAAATAAATGACACACAGACCCTCAGGTTGTAGGGCAAAAAGAAGGAGGTTTATTTTCCTACCTTGATTTATACAGATTTTGGACAATGACCAGGGATTGGACAATGAGGTTGACACCTCTCCCACCACACTGGTTAAACTAGAAGTCCATGAACTGTCCCTCCTCCATAGAGGAACAATAAACAAAAAGAACAGTTTACAATAACATCACTTTTGTTTCCATGAAAATCTGTGAGAAACTCCACTACAAAAATGCAAACATCAGAAGGCTGAAAAGGATCAGGGTGACAATGGCACATTCTGTGTTTCTGTAAAAAGTTTGGGATTTTGTAGGGTTCCTAAATAGTTCAGAGGAAGCTCAGTAAATATTTATGGAGGTTGCAGGATTGGTAAATAGTTCAGGAGGGTTGCAGGGCTGGGAGCCTGGAGCAGCAGCACATCCCGTGCTCTGTCCAGCAGCAGGCAGAGAGGAGCCACGTTTTAATTATTCAGAACTCATCTTTCCCTCTCATTAGCAACAAATGGCAAGTGGATGGATTTGGGTAATGAATCCTCAGGAGGGCACTTGAGTTTAAAGCAAAACCTGTCCAGTTAAATCCATCCTGTGGAAATGGATTTGAACGCTCTGGTCCTCCAAATTCGGTTCGGTGGGAGCACATTGTCAGAGAAAAGGGCTGGGAAATAAAATGTGAAAGTGGAAAATAAGAGTGGGGAAATGGTCCTGGGCAGGTTTTGCCTTTGGTCTCAGTGTCAGCAGTGATGGGGGGTGAGGGGAGCAGGGCACACAGGGCTGCAGCACTAGGATGGATCCAAGTGGAGCTGCCTGAGCCCTGGGAAAGGGAAAGGTCTGGTTTGATGCTTCAAACCTGTTTGGGGACCAGTGTGATGTGGCCTGGGCCAGTGATGTTCCCTGCAATGCCAACGGAGACAGAGCCTGGGCTTCTTGTGGAACAGGGGATGTGTAAAACACCAGGGCTGATGAGAAGATGATGCTTCAGTTACTGTGGGTGTTTGGCCCTTGCTCCATCTGCAAATGGTGGATGAGCTGATCCATTTCCATGGAGATATCCTGAATATCTTGATTAATGCATGGCAGACTCGGGGTTTGCTGTCTGTGGCCCATCCCAAGAACCCCAAGAGTGGCTCACACCTCCAGCAAATCCAGGTTTTGCCCAATGCTCAGGGACTGAAACTTAAGATTTTGCACATATACAAACAAAACTTGTGGTTTTCACTTTGTGTAAGAACAGAGGAGTTTTCCCCCTGCAGCCCAGGGATGTGGGATGTGCTCCTGGCTCCCAGCTCACTGTTATCACTTTGATAACATCCAGGAAGAATTTAATACACTGTATCAAAATCTAAATCCCTCAAAATAGATTATTTTCAGTGAAGAGTGGCAGCTGCCTCTAGATTTCTACCCTTTATGAGGATCTGGTCCTTGAGATCAGATTCAGATACTTTGCTCCAAGCTGGGAAAAAATCCTGCAATGCCAGGTAGGATTTCTCCTTTCCAATCTTCTCAGTGTTGGAAAAGAGAAAAAAATCACCGGTGCTTTAGAGCAAGGGATGGTTTCTGGGACAGAAGGGACAGCTGAGGAAAGGTTCATTTATTATCCTTGTCATGGATTTTATTAGCAAAGGCCTATTGTAGGCATTTTTCTCTTTCTGCTTGCTCATTGTTTTTTCCTTAGGAGTGGCTGAGCTGTTCCCTTTGATCAGGTAATGAGGTGCAGGGAGCAAACCCCATTAATCAGAGCTGGAGAATGGGAACAGGGACATTGCCCATTTAAACCCTCAGTGCTACATCAGCCCAGAACAAACCATCCCCCCCACCCCAGCAGGAGCCTGAGCCTCCCAGGACTGGTCCCTGTGCCCTCTGGTCCCAGTTCACTCCATGCAAACCCCCCGAGCTCCAGGGCCAGGTTTGGCAGCAGAACTGAGCTGTTATTTTCCCTCCCTGATTAACAAATAAATCTCCTTGTGGATGATGTTTCTGTGATGGGTGTTGGCCCCGATCCGAGTAGGGCAGGCAGTCATGTTCAATTATCTCATGAGCGGGACCAGGCTCATCCAGGCTGGGGCAGCAGGTTGGTGCTCCAGAGGGGTTGGATAATCTTTGCTCCAGGTTTTCCAGCCCTGTCCACCCTTCTCAGACCTTCTGAGCTGCCTCTGCCTCACCAATGGCCTGGCCCACACAGCAGCTCCTTGAAATGAAGGAATTCCTATTTCCTCTGTCTTAAAAAACCCAGAAATTATCTATCTAAAGAGAGAATGATCAAGGGTTAAGATTTTATTGGACAGTTTGGTTGCTGTGTCTGTGTTTGGAGCTTCCGTGGTTCTGCCCCCAGTTTGATTCCCATCAAACCCCAGCACGTTTGTCATGGGGAAGGAGAACATCAACTGACATTTTCAGGCCAGGGCCAAATTCATCACTTGTCAGGCAACTCTGCAGCTGTGCCTGTGCATTTCCTGGGAACAGGGAGGGGATCTTTGCAAACCAAGCAGGTTCCTGTGGGGAACAAGCTGATCCCACACTGCCTGGCTTGTTCCCTGTCCCTTTGTCCACTCTGTGTCCCAGCACATCTTGTCCAGGCAAAGCTCCGAGCCAGAGCCCATGGGAGCTGTGACAGGAGTTATTGAGCTGGATTTCTCCAGCTGGGAGGGATCCTGTCCGTGCACAGGGATGCTCTGCAGGGTCAAGGCTGGTTCCCAGGTGTCCAGAGGCTTTGCATGCTCCCCGTGGCCCCAGCAGCAATGGAAATGTGTGTCTGAAGGTGGAGCCAGCTGGGGCTTTGCTTTCCCTGCACACAGAGCCAAGGCAAGGACAAACCCCACTCAGGGGGTGCCCCCAGGGCTGGCTGAACCCACAGCAGGGCAGGACCCTCCCCAGGTAGGTTTTGTCCTTTTTTCCTGCACCACCCACCCCAGAGGGCTCATACAAAGCAGTTTTGGTCTCTTGCCACCCTCAAAGGAGCCCAAGGTACTTCTAAGACCCTGTTGCTGCCATCCCAACCCTGACTGGCTGGAGGAGCCACACAGAGAAAGACCACACACAGACCCCAATATTGCCCTGAGGTGAGCAGCAGGAGAGGAAAAAGGGGGATGAAACATCCTCTTAACAGCCCAAGTATTAAATACAGACAGCACAAGGCCTGGAAAGGCAGAGAATTTATTGGAAAAGACATTGTCAAGCTGAATAGCATCAGAGGAGAGGCACTGGGGCTTGGCTTCTTGGGAACAGCAGCAAAGTCTTGCTTTGGAGGAGCTGCTGCTCCTTCACTCGTATTTTGGCAGGTCAGTTCCCACTGATTTGGGGGAGTGTTGGAGGAGTGTTCTATCCTGGGTGCAGGAGTGAGGCAAGGCCTGCAGCCTGGCTGCATCAGCTCCTTCTGGGGCTGCAGAAAGGGGCAGCTCTGGGCTTTGTCCCCAGGTGTGTGACATGTCCTCCCCCTGTGGGAGGGAGTGGAGGAGGTGAGTGTTGTTCACACTCAAGGAAGCAGAAATTTGGAAAACAAGACATGTGTAAAGGCTTGGTAAGAGGTCAGCATTGGGTGAATGCTCTTCTCCCTGGAGGGAATCTCTCTGTTAAAGCCCTGGGGTGATGCTCCTGCTGCAGCCAGTCAGTCCCTGCCCTGATCTAGGGTGATGCCAGCCCCAGGCTGCCAGTGGGGGAAAATTTTAACCCCATTTTACCACTTTCCTGGGTGTTATTCACAGCAATCACAGCACTTTTCAGTGCAGCAAAGGTGTTCCAAGGGGGATCTGTCTCTCCCCTTTGCTCTGCCACCTTCTCCCCCTCCCAGCCCACTCCCTGGGCACACTGGGGCTGAAATTCCTGATCCCTCTCCTCATCTCCAGGCTCTGCAAGAGCAAAATGGTTCCATAGCTCAGCCCTCAGCTCAAGCAGCTCAGTGCTAACAGCAAATGGTTTTGTTTAGCATTGGGACCATGGCTCAGGTTGATTATCAGGGAGAGGGGAAGTTTTCATGGAAAAAGTGGTCAAGCATTGGAATGGGCTGCCCAGGGAGGTGATGGATTCACCACCCCTGCAGATGTGTAAAAACAAGTGGACGTGGCACACGGTGCTGTGGTCTGATTGGCAGGTGCAGATCAGGCAAAGATTGGACTCAATGATCCTGGAGGTCTTTTGAAGCCTAAAACATTCTGTGAAATGATCCCAGGGCCCAGAATCAGGTCTGGGAACACTGACCTAACCCATCCTTATCTCTGCCTTGTTGTGCCATGTGTGGGATCTTTCTGGAGAGAGAATCTTGGCATCTCCTCCTTTCCTGCTTCATCTGAGCACTACTCCTGACCCTCCCACTGTCCAGTGTCCCCTCACAGCCAGGAAAACCTTCCCCTGCCAGCTCTGAGGTGCTGTGGGGCATTCAGGCAGTGCTGGAGTCAGTCCAGACTGTGCCATAGGGTTTGACCTGCCACATGAACCTTTTATAGGGTTTTCTCTCTGGTCCATCCAGCTCTCAGCCCACTGTCCACCTTTTTGGGGCATGAGGGGCTCTCAGGAGGGAGAAGGAGTGAGGGCAGAGGGAAGAGCAGGATGGTGCCTGAGAGCACAGGCAGGGCCTGTACTGGGTGCTGCATCCAGAGCAAATGCTCAGGGCTGTAAATGTTTCCCTGAACCTTTGAAATGTGTTTGCCTTTGGACTTCTCCTGTGGGCTGGTGCTTGGGAAAACATCCTGGTCAAACAGGGACCTTAGCAGGAGCAGCACTGGAAGAGGCTGGAGCAGCCCCTTGGGAAAGGGCCTGGGAGAACTGGGATGCTGGAGGCAGCAGGATGGAGCCTGCCAGGGTCATGGGGGTACTTCATCCCTCGAGGTCCCCACAGGACTTGCAGCACCCAGAGCAGCTGGGTGAGGAGGATTAACCTCCCAGCTGCTGAACCTTCCCTGAGAGAGCTCTGCAAACAGCACAAGATGAGGTTTACGCAATTAGTAGCTGCGTGTGGTGCTGGTATTTGCTCAGCTGAGCCCATGTTTGGTGCTGACTCAGAGGCAGGGAGGGTCTGTGCTGTGGGGGCTCTCCTGTGTCACAGCAGGAATGGGACCTGCAGCTCTGTCCCTGCAAACCCCCCAGGGTGAGCTCCCTCTGCTCTGCCATAGCAGCCAGGGCTCTCCCTGAGACCCCCCAAAAGACACCCCAGACTCCAGCCCTGAAGGGATAAAAGGCCACCCAGGTGTGCACAAGCTCCCTGAGCTCTTTCTGCACCCTTGGGAAGATCTGTCCTGCAGGGACATGTCCTTGGGCAGGCTGATATTTCCCTGTCCCAAGAATCCACCTCTTCACCCCTCACACCCTTAGTCAGGCCCCAGATCCCCATCCAGCAGCAGGGAGTGGGAGATGGGGGTCAGCAGGACTGGTTTGGGTGTGGGTTTTGGCTCATGGTGCAGCTGGATGCTGCTGGGAGAGGACAGGAGACGGATGAACCTGACCAGCACCACGGGCTTTACCAATGCTGATGGGCTACAAAGCTCTGCTTAAAACCCCTCACAGGGAAACCACCAAAACCCAGCTTAAGTGGCCCCAGCTGGTGTCCTGCACATGGAGAGAGCCCAAATGAAGCACCCAGTCCGTGTGGAATGATGGAAATCCCACCTGGATCCAGCACCCACTTTGGCCTCAAACCAGTCACTTTCCTGGCTGTTTGTCCTGCCTCCTGCTTGGGTTTAACTCAGGAAATGCAGCTCCAGGCTGCAATGCTGTGACCCCTTCTGAGTGTGTCTGTCCTGCATCATATTCCAGAAATTCCCATTTTTCCCCACTATAAATAACATTTATGTGTGCGTGTGCATTTATAGATACAGAGACAGCTTTGCAGTCTGATACCCAATCCTGCAGTGCTGGCTTAGCAGTTGGACTCGGTGATCTTTAAGGTCCTTTCCAGCCTTAACTTTTCTGTGCTTCCATAATTATGTACATTTTTATAGAAATAAAATAGATTTGCAAGCTGATACCCAATAGTGCAGTGCTGGGTTAACAGTTGCACTCAATGATCTTAAAGGTCCTTCCCCACCTAAATGATTCTCTGCTTCCATGATTAAATTTATATCTATGTCTATGTCTATGTCTATATCTATATCTATATCTATATAATCTATATCTATATATCTATATATATCTATATATCTGTATTTATTTAAATAAGCACAGTTATAATTTGACACCCAGTCATGCAGTGCTGGGTTAATGGTTGCACCTGATTTTAAAGGTCTTTTTCCAACCTAAATGATTCTGTGCATCTGTGCACTGAAGAAAATAGCAGTAGGATTTTGCAGAAAGGGGAAACCGAGGCCCAAGCTGGCTGTCATGTCCCTGGAAAAAAAAAAAAAGTTCCTCATGTTAATTCAGTAATTCAGGGGAAGGATGGGTCACCCTGACTGCCTTTGTGCCAGCCCTGCTCTGGATTTCAGAGCAAACCGCTCAATTATTCCCCAAGTATTCTCCAAAATATGAAAAATGAGATCTGCATTGGGCTCCTGTGGGGGTGGAAGGCACCGGTGTGAATTGGGATTAAGGTTTTTGGTTTGGTTGGTTTTGCTTCTTCCTTTATTTCCACGAGGGATGACAGCAGTAGCACCGTGGCTGCAAAGGCAGAGCTGGCTTGGAGAAAATCCAGCATGCTTTGACACTCTATTGCCCTGAATGACAAGAATGAAATAAAAAAAAAAAAAAAAAAAAAAATTAAAAAAAAAAAAAAGGAAAGAAAGAAATTCCAGCAGCCACCACTCCTGCTCTGGCATTGCTAATCCAACAGCTGAAGGTTTATTTGTACTGACTAAGCTGAAGTGAGCAACTTAATTCCCTTTTAATTCCCTTCAGAAGGCTTCAAAAAGCCTAATAGCTGTTTTCCTGCTTGCTGGGAACTCTGAGGCTGCCCCCAGCCTGCCCAGGCTCTGTGGATCCCAGGCTGGTGGCTGGATTTTTATCATCCCTCCCTAAGAATGGGGGGGATTGGAGCCTGGAGAGGGGCTGCTGGAGCTGCTGGGGTGGAGCTGGTATTCCTGGTGATTTATACATTATTCAGCCAAGGCTGTTCTGCCAGGGGGGCTCAGGGTGGTCTTGCTCTGTCCCCCTGCCACGGGGCCACCCTGTAATTGGCCAAATGTGTCTCTTAAAGCCTCCCCTGGTCCCTGTGGCTCCAAAAGCATCTTGGGGATGGGGAGTTAATGCACTGCAAATCCCCCTCAGGGTTTACAGCATCCCTGTGAGCACCTCCAGGCCTGGGTGAGGATGTGGCAAAGCTGCTCAGGGCTGGTTTTACCCTGGCAGCTGTTTTGGGTTGCAAAATGTAACCAAAAGTGTGTATCCTACTGCCATCTGTTGAATCCAGTTGGGGAGGTGGGTTTTTTCTTTATCTCTGGTATAACCCATCCCTCATAACCCCAGGGGAGGGGCAGGTGTCTTCTGTCAATGGGCAGCTGCTAAAACCAGCTGGGGCAGGGTTCTTATCCCTCCCAGGCCCCATCCTCCCTCCAGGGGATCTCTGCTGTCCATGGCCCATCCAGGCTCACTGCAGGGCTGAGACAATTCCATCAGCCCATGGGGAGATGCTCCACCCAGGGGGAGGAGCCCAGCATTCCCACCTGGATCAAACCTGGCATTGAGAACAGCAGCACAGCCTGTTTGCACTGGATTCCCAGAGGGAGACCAGACCCCTCTCAGCACCACTGGACCCTTCTACAGGATCATCTCTGCTGCAACAGAACAACATCTGGCACTGCAGGAGGACTTGACTGGACTGACACCAACACCCTGAACCAACAGGGTGTTTTCTGACTCTGTCAGTGTTTCTGGCGTATTTTGTTTGCTTGGTTTTTTTGTATTACTACATTTGTATTTTTAATATTCCTATTAACTGTTATTCCTATTTAATATTCCTATTAATATTACTAGAACTGTTATTCCTATTCCCATATCTTTGCCTGAAAGCCCCTAAATTGCAAAATTAGAATGGTTTGGAGGGAAGGGCTTTACATTCGCCATTCCTAGGGAAGCTCCAGCTTTCCCTGGCAGACACCTGTCTTTCCAAACCAAGACACCAGCCCAGAGCTCAGAGCCACCAAACCCCCCCACCCATTGACGTGCTGCCTAAAATCCTGGGAAATACAGCAGAACACCCCCCTCCCTCTGCCCTCAGCTGGCAACAGGTGATTCCAGCCCAGCAAATCTCTCTCCATCCACCCCCAGTGGGTGCAAGGTGACCTTTGTAAGAACCTTTTCAGCCAATAAACCATGGGAAAAAAATAAAAATAAATCAGAAAAAGAAAAATCAAACTGAACCAAAAATTTAAAAAATAAGCCCGAAGAAACCAAAATCTTTTAATCAGTGTGGGCTTTCAGGAGGATTTTGGGTGTGGGCCCTGCACTTTTGCTGCTGGGCTGCTCTTCCCTCTGAGTCTTGGAACATATTTGGAAGAATAGAAACAGAACTGGAAATTGAACTTTTTGCATTTGAGGGGTGGATGCCAGGTCTGGAAACTGGGAGGACAAAGGGAGCCCCAGACTGGAAAGAGAATGGGAGTTTTACCTTCCTGTACCATTTAATATCTGTGAACCTTTGGCCCACAACAAGAAATAGTTCCAAATTTGACGGAAGGTGCTTTTTTTTAGCTAGAAAATGGAAATTTCAGGGGATGTCTGCTGGGAAAAGGTGATCTTGAAGTGTTTTTCTGGGGAAAACTGGGGAATTACTTCAAACTCTGTCTAAAAAGTTGTCCACTGGTGATGTGAAACTGCATCTCATTGGGAGGTTGCTGCTGATGTGTCATAACTCAGTGAGCACAAAATCAAATCTCTGTGCTTGGTGACATCCCCATTCCTCATTTTCCATGAAAATAAGGCATTTACTGTTTATTTGTTCCGTGTCAGGGCTGTGAGTGAGCCCAGGAGAGGAGACTCCAGGTGGACACTGCAGTGAGGGCAGCAGCAAAGCTCCTGGTGCAGACCTGGGGAGAGGGAGGAGCAGGTTCAGCTTGGAGGGGTCAGGATGGGGCTGCCCTGGAGCATCCCAGCCTGACTCAGTGTCTCATCCTCTGGGAGAAGTCAAAATAACCCTTCACGTGTGGGGCAAAGCCGACTGCAAAGGAAGGAAAGGGTCTGGCAGGCTCAGAGGGTTTTAGGAGGGTGTTCAACAGGGGTGGGTGATTTTTAGGGGGAGGTTAAATGGCCAGTGCCATTCTTGCTGGTGACAGGGTTTGGGGACAGTGCAGAGCTCAGGCTGGGGGCACAGCTGACCCCACAGCTCACTGCAGGCCACAGGGTGGTTTCCCTGCACACCAACGAGGTGCCTGGAGCACACCCTTCAAAGAAAGGCCCTGATTTCTTTCCCCTGGTTTTTCCACACCCAGGAGCAGTTCCCTGCTCAGGTAAGGGATGCTCCCTGCTCAGTGCCAGGGATGGGGAGCTGGGACTCCTGAACCTTCAAACCACAGCCTGGGGGTGGCAGGTCACAGGAGGTGTCCCTTCCTTCCTTCCTTCCTTCCTTCCTTCCTTCCTTCCTTCCTTCCTTCCTTCCTTCCTTCCTTCCTTCCTTCCTTCCTTCCTTCCTTCCTTCCTTCCTTCCTTCCTTCCTTCCTTCCTTCCTTCCTTCCTTCCTTCCTTCCTTCCTTCCTTCCTTCCTTCCTTCCTTCCTTCCTTCCTTCCTTCCTTCCTTCCTTCCTTCCTCCCTCCCTCCCTCCCTCCCTCCCTCCCTTCCTCCCTTCCTCCCTTCCTCCCTTCCTCCCTTCCTTCCTTCCCAGCACAATCAGCCCTTCCCAAGCCATCCCAGCTCCAGTCTCCGCTGACATCTAGTGGCAGTGCCACAAGGAGGGCTCAGCCTTTCCCATCCTGGCTGGGATGTCACCCACCCCGGGGAAAGCCACCCCTGTTGGAGAGGAGGAAAGTTTAGCAGGAAGGTTTTACAGAAATGAATGCTTAGCAGAAGGACTCTTTAGAAATGAAAGCTGGTTTTGAGATAGAAGAATAAAAGAAGCTTCAAGCTAGAAACTGCTGAAGTAACAGTTACTGGATAACCCAGGAAAGCAAAGGTTAAGCTGGACTGAAAGGAGGTTTTTTTGGCTAGAGCAAAGGTATGTTTGACCACAAACAAAGAAAGATGTTTTTACCAAGTAAAGACAGTTCCCAAGAAAAGCAGGAGATACCACAGGTAAACAGACATGCTGATGTAGCAAGTAGAGAATAGATTTAGGAATTTTCCACTGCAAGAAAACAGAAAAACTACTTTAAGCTTAAACTGTAACATACTAATTTAGTGATTGGGTAGTGCTAACTCTTGTATGGTAATGATACTAGATAGGATAGGTTAGACAGTATGGTGAAGGTGGTGTGTGTGATGCTGATTGCTTGTATGGATTAAGATGCTCTGTAAAGAAAATATATAATGCATTGTCACCAAAACTAAAATGGCTTCAGGTGTTGCCTGTAAGCTGATGCAGACAGCTGTGGGTTTGGCTCTGTCACCCAGGACAGCTGTGACTTCCATCCATGAAATAAACAGCACCTTTAATGAGCCACCTGGAGTCCCCTATCTCTCATTCAGTGTAGTGGTGTGTTTTTAGGTTTCCCAGTTTTCCATATACAGGTGTTCTTTGTTTTTTCATTGTTTTGTATAAATTACTATGGTTTCTCCCTGTACCCCCATGTTAAACCCTGCTGGTTTACCCCAGTGACTGGCAGGTAGCAATCACTCTGAAGAGTCCTGTCCCTCACTCTGCAGCCCCGCCCTGATGCCTGGAAAGTTCTAGTGAGGATGTCCAGTGATTTGGCAGGGTCTCCATTCTCCCCTCCCCTTTTTATGTATTGTTCTGTCTGTCCTTTATGTTCTGGGGCACTCCCCCCCCCTTGGGATTGGTTCCGAGTTGTCCCATCCCATTTCCCCACCCTCATACTTAAGGTTTGATACCAGAGGGAAATCTCACTTTTTGTGGGTCCTTCTGGGTGTGTACAAGTCCTGCAGGGGCTCAATAAACTCACGAGGTCCTCCCTTCTTCCTCACCACTGTTCATCCTTCTGCTGGAGGCAAAGACCCACTGGATAATGTGGTGTGCATTTGAGTTTTCTGAAGTTCTCTATGGTTTTGTTATGTTTTATTATCTGTTTAAAATGGTTTATTCCTAACACCCCTTTCCCATACCCCCCCTGATGGTCTCCTCCCTGAGGGACACTGTCAATCACCTTGTTAGATCTGGAAGATTCTGAGAAGAAAGCCACAGGATTTGGTCTGGGTGAGGGGACAACATCTTTTTCCTTTGTTCTGTTAAGTTCCCCTGTTCTGGGTCACAGAACTGCTTTTGGTTCTGGGTGTTCCCCTCCTGGGGGACACCCCCCAGTAAAAACGGGAAACCCGAAGCTCAGAGCCTGTCACTTGCACGAGGCTGATCCTGGACAGGAATAAAGCCTGGTAAAACCTAAGCAAGTGTCCACTCTTTCTTCCTCACCACTGATCACACTCCTGCCTGGAGTCCAGACCTGCCAAAGCCTCCATCATCATGGCCAGGGCAAGGCTGGCTGGTGGGCAGCCCTGAAGCTGTGATAGGAGACAAAACTGAACTATCACTGCAGTGCAGAGCCAGCCAGGAATGGGACACGAGGTCCCAGAGGAGCACAGAACTGCCACAGTTCAGGTTCTCACACACCCCGTGGGGGACCTTGGGGACAGCATCCCTGCCTTCACCTGGGCTCTGCACATGGGACATTGGATAGGGATGGGGTGTGTGGCTTTGAGCCCTGGACCTGCCTGATCCCATCCTCTCATCCCAAGATCGGGGGAAATGAAGGGAGGAGAAACCTCAAACTCCCTCGTGCGAAGGATATTTGCTAATCTGAGGCACTCAGCAAGAGGATTAAACATTCCAGGGTGAAAAGGCTTTTCAAATTTATGGTCCAGGATAAAAACGCTCGGTGCAGAGCTTTTTAAATAAATACCACAGCAAACCCTTGCTGGCTGCAGTTCTCCTGCTGTGCTGCCCTTTTTCCAGCTCCTCAGCAGTGGGAGCACGGCTCCTCTCCTGAGTAAGGGTTTGAAACGTGCTGCTGGAGCATCAGTCGTGAGGGTGTCTCACATCTTTCCCATCTAAAGGAATGGAAGTTTTGGCAGGATGGATCAGCTTTGATCTGCTCGAATTGAGATAAAAGCTGTAAAATGGGGAGGGGGCGGGTAAAAAAAAAAGAAGCAGCAGAGGAGAGTGATCTGTGAAGGGTTGGGGATGTTGAGGACAGAGGGGGGATGGAGGTGGGTGACACATCCCCTGGTTCTGTCACCCCACCAAGGACAAGGGATGCACCTGCAAACCCAGTTTGTAAAACCTGAGCTGCTGCAGCCACCAGTGCAACCCGCTTTCAGCACCTGCAGGAGTGGAAGAGCTGGTGCTGGCCCTTGCTGCCTCATTTTACCACCTTCTCCTCAAAAAAAAAAAAAAAACAAAAAAAAAAAAAAAAAAAAAAGGCAATTTGATTAACTTTGTTGCTGTGCAAACAGAATTTTATGCTTCGTGTCATCTCCACCGTTCTGAATTTCCCTCCCAAAGTGCCACGGAGCCCAGCACAGCCTCCCCACTGCTGAGAATCACTCGTACAGGAACACATTATTTGATAGAGATCTCCCTGGGTTGGTTTTTTTTTCCTTCCCACTGAGCATCCTTATCGCTGCCCCGGTGTTGTGTGTGCGCACAGGGAAGTGCTTCCCTCCCATTCACCTGCTGCAGATTGTGCTGGTTCACTGCCCTTGCAGGACCAGCAGAGCACAATGGTCCCGTCGTTCCTTTTCTGCAACCATGAGAGGAATTAGCAGCTCAAAAAGCTCTGTTCCCAGCCCCACGGAGGGAGGGGCAGAGCAAGGGGAGCCTGGCACGGTTATAAAGGGAAAGGTGGAACTCTTGGAGAGCTGGATCAGGACTCCTGATCTACACAGGTACCTCATCTAATCTGTTTGCTTTTCAAGTAAATGAACTCCTGGGCAGGTGTGTAGCCGAGTGGCTCTGTTAAATAATTCCTGCCCCAGGAGGAAAGGCTTTGCCAAGGAGGCAGGAGCCAGGAGCAGTTGGCAGGCACAGATCCCCTTTGCTCACCACAGCCGGAGCTCAGCATCCTGCGGCTCCAGGCGTTCAAAGCTCGATGCTAAATGCTTTTTTAATGGCATAACATAGCCGTGGTATTTATTGGAGCATCATGCTTTGCATGCAGGATGGGCTCTTTTCCTATTTACTGTTTTTTTTTTTTTTTCCTCTTGCCATTGGAAAGAAGAAAATGAAAGCCTCTAATCTCCAGCTGGCAGACGCCGAGCAGATAAACTTCAGGTGCCTCCCAAGGCTCCTGGAGGAGTTTTGTCCTCTCTCCTTATCTCTACCTGCAGGTCGGCTCATCCCGGGGATTAGCAGAGTTCCTGGGGGAGCACAGAGGCTGCTGTCCCATCCCTGCTCGGGGCAGGGCTCCCAGGGTGGCTGCAGTCCCAGGCCGTGCAGGCAGCAGAGTGTTTCCCGATGATAACCCTGCTCCCAGCCCAGCCACCCCTGCCAGGGACAGCACCGAGCCTGGCCCCTAAACCCATCCTGGCAGAGCATCCCTGGAAGGGCTTGATGAGCGTGAAGAAACTGATTTTCCCCATCTCCTCAGGTATTGGAGCTTTCAGTGCTAATTATTGTGTGGTTTAATTCATCCATAACTGATATGTTCTTCAAAGCTTTGCTCTATGTCTTGTTCTAATGTTTCCAGTTTTTTATTCCTTTCTTTTTCCTTTGAACTCCTGCAAGGGAGCCTCTGGGACTCCACAGTTCCTGCTTTTTGTTTGCTTTTAATCAGCTGGCTTTTCTTCCCAAAAACAAAGACAAATAACACTGCCATGTTTCTCCTTGGAAATTTCTCCACGTTGAGGAGAAGAGAGAGGGAAAGCGTCACTTGTTACAGGCTGAGTTTCCTGATAGCTTCCCATGTTTTTATCTGGTTGGCTGTAAGATGAATGACTCTCTTAATTTACCTGAGAAATTGAAGGGCACCTGTGTAATTTGGAAGTGATCCAGCCTGTGGGACTGTGGTGAGCAAGTGTGGTGGGAATGAGGGACCAGCAGGCCAGGGAGCCCTGTCCTTGTGGCAGAACCGTCATGGCTCTGGTGCTGGTGTGAGGGAACTCTGGTCACTGGTGCAGTGAAACACCTCTGCAGGTGCTGGGAGGTTGGGTTGTGCTGCTCTGTGTGGGCTGAGGTGAGGCCTGGAGAAAGCACCCATGGGTGCTGTTCCTCTGGGCAGCCTCTAAGGCAGAGCTGAGTTTCCTGGGGTTGTTCCAGAGGATGGATTTGTTGGCCAAAAGCACAAACCTGTGCCAGACCTGAGGTCAGAGCTGTGGCCGTGCCTCCCCTGCAGGCAGGAATGAGCAGTGGCTGCTGAGTGCACCCCTGTCACCCCCAGCCCCTCCACAGCTCTGGGGGACAAAACCTCCTCATCCTGCAGTCCAGGTGGGCTCCAGGAGGATGGAGGGCCCATGTGGGCATGGACAAAAGGAGATGTTGGAGGTGACTGTCCAGGCAGGGCTCGGAAACCACAGCACAGCTCCAGACCAGCCCACACAACCCACACCAGGAGAGCATTTGCAGGGCCCCTGCTCTCTCCTCCTTCCAAAGGATCCAAATAGAACATTTTGGGTCTTTTTTTTCTGCTTTTCTCATCTTTGCTCCCTGCTGGAGCTGATTTATCCCTCCAGCTCACACAGCTCCATCCAAGAGGGACATGTTTTGCCTTTGTAGTACATGAGATTGCAATAAATTATTGGCTGCTTTGTGTCAGCCAGAGCCCGACACAGCCCATAAAACTCTCTGGCCATGAGATTGCTCTCGCACCAGGCTGCTGGTGGTGAGCTGGCACAGACCCAAAGGAAGGGGCTGGAGCTCCAGGGATGTGTTGTTCTCCAATGTGACACCCCCAGCTTTGTTCCTGAAGTCACCCATGGGCTTTGTGAGCCTGTGGAGCCTCAGAAGGAAGAGCTCTGTCCCTGCTGTCACTTGTGCCTCTGGAGAGCCACCCTGGCTCCAGCTGTGCAGGGGATGGTGCAGGGAATGCTCCCAGACTCTGCTCAGGGACAGGATGAGGAGCAGTGGCCAGGAACTGAAACACAAGAAATCCCACCCCAACAAGAGGAAGAACTGTTTCCATGGAGGGGGCAGAGCCCTGAAACTGCTGCCCAGGGAGGTTGTGGAGTCTCCATCTCTGGGGACATTTCAAACCCACCTCGATGTGTTTCCATGTCCCCTGCTCCAGCTGACCCTGCCTCGGCAGCAGGGGTGGACTGGGCTTCAGAGAGCCCTTCCAACCCTGACTATTCTGGAATTCTGTTTCTGTACCACCCCTGGCCACCCCTCACTGTGGACAGGTGGACAAAGAACCCAACAGTGTGTCTTTCCAAGGCTTGCAAGTGTAATTGTTATAGTAGTAATAGTTATTATTATTATTACTAATTATTATTATCCAAGCACAGAACCAGAGAGGTTAAAACTCAGCTGCTCAAGGCAAGATTACTGCCTGTTCACTTTATTATCCATAAGTGATGTGTGCAGGAGGGCAGTGGGAAGCAAAGGGCGCCTCTTGAGAACCACAAAAACTGGACTTTTAGTTTAAAACCACCCTTTCCTGTTGGAGTGTCTCTCCTGCCAGTCCATTTTTTATCCCTGCTACGCAGCAGTGATCAGCAGGTAACAAGGGAGAAAGGAAACGGATGGTTTTGCAGCTCTGTCTGGCCGGTTCCAGCGCTGTAAATTTTAGATATATATGGTACAAAGCAGTGCTGGGATATTAATTTCTGTTGTTGAAAATCACAGACCCTCTACTTTAATTTACTGCTAAATAATAAATGACTTTGCGAGATACTCGGCAAAGATAAAGACACCTCGGTAAATCAAACAGCTCATAAGCACTTAGGGCTCAGTCTGTCTTGCATGTGTACTTAAGTGGTTTATATTGTTCTCAGAAAGCAGAAATAAGCAGGCGTTTAACTGATGCTATCTGCCAAAATAAAGGATGAACCCGTGAATCAAATGGTTTCCTGCAAATCCTCATTTGCATTTGAAGAGTGGAATGAAGAGCGGGGCTTGAAGGGATCTGGGAGTATTTAGGTACGAGGCTCCAATGTGTCCATGGGGTGCAGGCGGTGAGGCCGTCACGGAGAGCAGCAGGTGGGTTTATATGGGATTTGTATGGGGTTATGGGGTTTAACCACAGCTCACAGCAGTGCACGGGTAAGTCTGGAAGGTGCCAGGATCTGAAGCTGTATCTCCTCACCTTGCACCTGTGAAAACACCATCCACACATTCCCATCCTCGTGGCACTTGACACGGTGAGCAAAGAAAGGTGACACAATGGTGGCCCTGGGGACCCCGATCTGCACCATGCAGAGCCAGATCCCTGGCTGGTTCTGCCTCAGTTTCCCTCTCGGCATGCAGAGGAGGCCCTGCAACCCCCAGGCTGCTGCACAGCTCTGCCTCCTGGCTCAATACTTTCCTCCCTGGGCCCACTTGTGGCAGGCAGCAGCGACAGAGCCACTCAAACTGCACCTGCAGGGCAGGCGGGAGCTCTGGGGGGGCTGTGAGGAGTTGGATGTTGGGCTCTGGCAGCCCAGCCCCACAGATCCAGAAAGGCAGCACCACACTGTGCCAGGCTCCAGCTACTTGCAAAGGCAAGTTAGAGTCAAAAAGATGCAATCAGAGTCTGAACTGAAAATAAGATATGGATGTGGCCGATTTTGACATTTATAGCTCATGTTTATTATGCAAATTGGCCACACTCTATAGGAATGCAGCAGAAGGAGATTGCAAAGGGCACCAGCTCATCCTTGACGTCTGTGTTGGAAGCATCTCCTGTGCATCTGTGGCCCTGTTAAGCAGATTTTTGGGGTGGTGGGGAGGCAGCCGGGGACGTGGGTGCTCTGTGAGTGCTGCTAGTGCCTGCCTGGGGCTGTGGGATCTTTAGGGATGTGGGTTTGGTGGAACAAGAGGGTATCAGAGCAAACCATCTCAGAGATACAATACAGAGGCATTTCCTTGGGATAATTTCAGCAGCCAGAGCTCTGGCTGTGCCTTGGCCTCGCTCTGAAGGGTACAGGAAGCTCCCAAGTGCTTTGGAGTGTTTTAGAGTGTGGCTGCCTGAGCACAGACTAGCAGAGATTGCCATGGCCCTTTGTTGAGTCATGTGTGCAGTGCCCAGCCTTCCCCCTGCTCGGGGCCTGCTGTGCTTGGAAATGGGTATTGACCCTGAAGTGCAGGCACCCTGAGCACCTCAGTGCCAGCCCAGAGCCATCCCCATCCCACAGGTGCCATGGGAGGAGCAGCTGGTGCTGAGGACCATCCTGCAGGCACACACAGAGCCAGCAAATGTCATCTCAGAGATCTCAGGAACCAGCACCCTGTGGCAAGGACAACGCTACCCCTGCTGGTTTGGGGGGAACTCTCCAGCTCACTCTGGGGTGTGTTCCAGTGTTGGAACTCTGGAGGCTGAAAATTTTAGGCTTTCTGGGCTGAGAGGTGCTGACCCTCAGACAGGCACCTGCACTTGACCTGAGGTTTTAGAACAGGATTTCAAGATTGTGTGATAGCACAAAGGTTGGAAGTGTGTAGTTGGAGTGGTGTTGTGTGATCTCTCAAGGTGAAAACTTGAATTTGGGGGTTTAGTACATAGCAATATGTGTGAGCCAAAATACAGGATTCAAAGTGTCATCTGGGTTCTTCTTCTTCACCTTCTTCTGTCTTCTTCACGAATTTGCAGAACTGTAACATTGCAGCTCCATGGAGAGGCCTGAGGCTGCTGCAGTGCAGGTGTTAATCCATGTTCCTGACAGCAGAGAGGAGCCCAGGGCTGGCTGTGACTGAGGAGTTTGTCCAGCTCCATGACACAGTGTCTGCTGCTGGCTGTGGAGAGGACAAATCACACCTGGTACAGTTGATGTAAGGGGAGCACAGGCACACAGAGCTGGATCTGGAAGAAATTTTGCCATGATGAGTTATTCTTCAAAAAAAGAAGCCCCTGGTAGGTGGGGGGCAGCAGTGGGGACGTGCTGCAATCAGCACACTCCTGGCCACAGCAGTGCTCCTCAGCAGGTCATCAGCTCTCAGATTTATCATCTTTGGAGTGGAGGACACCAGCCCAGCTGCCTCCACTGGCTTGTGCACACAAACTGCCCAGCTGGCAGGCTGAGAGCAGAGGAACCTCCAGCTGGGGACATTGACAAGTGCCTGAGAGGGAAAACATCTTTCCCCAGCACAGCTGGATTTGGTCAAGGCTGTTTCTCTACAAGCAAGTCAAGCAAAGTGTGTTTGAATAACAATTTATTAGAGACACAAACCTCTTCAACCTTCTCTGCAGCAGGCGCCTGGGGACAGAGGAGATGCTGATGGGAGTAATTCCAGATACAACTGAGCTCTGTGGAGCAGGGAATTTTCACTTAGTTTTTCAGGGGAAGGCAGAGATCCCTGAGCTTTGAGCTTGTCACTGCAGTGGGAGAGATGCATGCTCTGAGTGCCCTGGGCTCAGGTGTCCAGGTGACAGGACCAGCCATGGCACTCTTTCCCTAGGGGGTACACCTGCTTTTTGGTCTCTGCTGGATGTGTTTTCCAAGTGGGAGCAGGGCCAGGGTAGCTCACAGCCCATTTCCAAGGCAGCAGGAGCTGGAGCACAGTGATGTCCCCATGAAACAGGGGCACTACAGGATGGTCACTACAGAAAAGACATTGAGGGGCTGGAGTTTGTCCAGACAGGGCCAATGGAGCTGGGGGAGGGTCTGCAACCACAAGTCTTGTGAGAGGGAGCTGGGGAGGCTCAGCCTGGAGAAAAGGAGGCTCAGGGGGGCCCTCCTGGCTCTGCACAACTCCCTGACAGGAGGGGACAGCCGGGGAGGCGTCGGGCTCTGCTCCCAGGGAACAGGGACAGGATGAGAGGGAATGGCCTCAAGTTCCACCAGGGAAAATATAGATCAGCTGTTATAGAAAATTTCTTCACTGAAAGGGTTGTCAAGCCCTGGAAGAGACTGCCCAGCATGGAGGGGAGTCACCATCCCTGGAGGGATTTCAAAGGTGTGTGGATGTGGCACTTGAGGGTGTGTTTCAGTGGTGAACACAGTGCTGCTGCATTAATGGTTGGACCCGGTGATCTTAGAGGTTTCTTCCAAGCTTAAAAAATTCCATGATTCTCTGAAATCCCTCAGTGTGAGCAGCTCTGGGAGAAGCAGGAGTTTGGATGGTGGGAGCAGGACAGGAGCAGGTACAGAGCCAGCTTTTCACATCAGAGATCCCCAGAGTACAAATGTGCACAGGCCAAGCTTTATTTTAAACACTCTGATAAAAAAGTTTTACCTGTGTTTATCTACTTTTACCTGTTGAACTCCACACCTGAACACATGAGATCAACTTTCTGGCACAACTGGCACAGCTGGGTACCACCCTCAGCATTTCTGACCTTGCCCAGAGGAGGACCCAGAGAGGCCCAAAGGGATTTTAATGGCTTGATGCACTGAAATGCTTTGTCCTTTGCAGATCTTCTGGCAAAGCTCTGGTGGCAGCAAACCCTCTGCTCTGTGCATTCTGCCCGGGTGGATGAGCTGCAAACCCTCCAGCTGACGGTGCATCCCAGACTTTGCTCCCAAGGAGGCAGAAAGGCTCCACTCCCTGCCCTCAGACACCAGGTGTGTAGCCCTGGTTCCCTGCCTGAGACATTTGGTTTTCTGAAGTTCTTTTCCCAGGGGATATTTTGTAAACAAGAGAAATATTTTTGTAACTGTAACTTTGTTATTCATTCCTTTTCCTAGAAGGGACTTCTTGATGTGCCTCTGCTCTGACCAATGTGAGTGAAGAGGTTTTACCTTTGTTTCACCAATCCAGTTGGTCTGTGTAGAATAGTATAAAAGGGAGACACATCCCAAAAATAAAGGAGTCATTTTCAGCCTTCTGAAATTTGGAGTCTGTCTCCTTGTGGTGTAAAACAGCGTCACAGGTGCTCCTCACCCAACAGCCAGTGTCCACTCCTCCCATGGGATATTCCATGTGGGGGCAATGGATCAGCTGTGGAAGGCAATGATCCCACCAGGACTATCTGTGCTCTGACACATCCCACACCACAGCAGTGACCCCAAAGGCAGCAGGATCCAACCCCAGCAGGACCAGGCTCCCAGATCCCTGTGTTGGTCATTTTTCCTAACACTGAAAGCCAGGGCAGCTCCAATGTGCCCAGAGCTGCTCGGGTGTGATGTGGCACCGTGGACAAGCACCAAACCCCACGTCTGACAGTGACAGCATTCTGCTGGAGCGCAGCATGAGGAAAGCAAATTACAGTGGAGTAAACGAGAAAATCCATCACTGGTGGGAAGAGGAGGAGGGAACTGGTTGAAGGATCCACGTACAGGACTGTGACAGCAATCAAACAACAGCCCTTTAAATGTCAAGGGGGGTGAGCGTGGTTTAATAGCAACCAAAACGCTGCCAAGCTGGGTGACGAGGAACAAAGCAGAGGGATGGAGACATCCACCTATTATCTGCTCCCTGGAGAAGGAGAGAAGCGAGATAATTCAGGTTTATGCTTGATCTCCTGTGGAAATCTCAGAGAAGTAATGTTTTCTCTTATCAAAAAGGAAAGAAAAGAATGTTTTCAGCGCTGTCCCTGCCACCAGGCAGGCAGCCCGAGCTCCGCTGAACAAATGAGATACACAATATTTAGAGCTGGGCAGGATTGCCAGGAGGGATGAAATCCCGCGGGGTGTGGCAGCTGGCCAGGCCCTGCCTCCCCTGGAGGCAAAAGACAGAGTATGGAGGGGCACAGGGGGATCAGCAGAGTACAGGGTTTGCAGCAACGGCCCTGAAATGCTTTTACCTTCACAAATTAAACTCGTGGAAGGGTGTGAAATGCTTTTGTTCTGCACACACCTTCCCCGGGCCACACTGAAGGGAGTGGGTGGCTGTCCCTGCCCTCAGTGGGGTATTGGGATTGTCCCTCCACCTCCCTGTCAGGCCGGTGGCAAATAAAGCTGAGAGGTGTCAGAGCCCCTCTGGCTCAGTTGTTAAACTCCCTCTCCCCTGTGAGTGTGCCTGGGGAGCCAGCACAGCCTGGCCAGTCCATCTGGCCACTGCACATTTCCCTCCAGGGCTCTCCTTGGGTACCCACCACCCCTAAAGGATTTCACTGCAACCACAGCTGGATTTGATGATCTTGGAGGTCTTTTACAACCTCAAGGATCCTATCAATCTGTAAAGGAAAAAAAGAACACTGAGCATGATGACTTCAGCATTAAACCAGCAAGGCCATAAAAGTGGGGCTCTTAGGGAGAGGGATCCCTGGGCTTGTACGTGCTGGTCAGGGGGCAGCAGGGAAGGGCTTTGTGCTCTGAGAAGCACAAAAGCAGCTTTTGCAAAGTCAGCTCCTCAGATCTGCGGGTATTTGTGTTTTCATTCATCCCCCAGCATCACAATTCTTTGTGCAAAGTAGGGACCGTGCCCTCTGCTCTCACAGGGACTGGAAAGATGTTCCCCGGTATTTGTAGAACACTCCTGCTGTGTATTTACAAGGGGGCAGAAGGAAAATCACAAGGAAATGAAGAGTTTAGTATTCAGAGCAGGCTCTGGGCAGTGCAGGCCCCCACTCCTGGGGAACCTGAGTGTGGGATTACCTGCTCAGCTGGCTCAGCGTGGGGCTGGTGGCACAAACCTGTCCTCGTGTCACTCAGTCCCTGTGTTTGGATGTGCCAGCACCCAGAAGCCACACTCAGCTTTAATGGGCAAAAGTGAATTTTGTTCACTGGTGGTGTGGTGCTTGCTTTCCCCAGCTGCTCCTCCCATCCAGGTTTTGTCCAGCTCAGACCTGTATGTATATTTTATAAGAGATCTGCTAAAATGTGTTATTACAGAAATAAAACTAAACACTGCTTCATTTTTAATGAGCCATCAGGGAGCAAGTTATTGCTGTGTGTTGGAGCGGTTTTCTGCTCCCAGGCTGTTTATACCAAAATCTCTTGGAGGGAAAATTGTGATTAAATTTCTTGAGAGATGCCTGTATTTGTGCTGAAAGCCTCTCTCTCAGCCAGGAGTGAGGCTGTCAGAGTCACTGACAGTGAAGCACAATTCAACATAAACAGGTGGCCTTGAGAACCATCTGCAGAATATTACATCAGAAGACTGATTAACTGCCCTGTGGTTTCAGCTCCAGCCAGGAACAGCCTCTGAACTCTCTGTGTGCTGAGATTTTGCCTTTAGGGGGGTTATAATAATGGAATCGTGGAATGATTTGGGTTGGAAAGGATCTAAAAGCCCCTCTCATTCCACCCCTGCCATGGGCAGGGACACCCTTCACTGTCCCAGGTCTTGGGCACTTCCAGGGATGGGGCAGTGACACCTTCTCTGGTGCCTGCACTCCCCCAGGGAGGAATTTCTTCCTCACTTCTTGTAGTGTAAAACTATTCTGTCCTGTCCTGTCCTATCGCTGTGTAAAAAGTCACTCTCCATCTTTGTATAAGCCGGCTTCAGGCCCTGGAAGGGGCTCTGAGGTCACCCTGGAGCCTCCTGTTCTCCAGGAGAACACCCCCAGCTCTCCCGGCCTGGCCCCAGAGCAGAGGGGCTCCAGCCCTTGGGGCATCTCCGTGTCTCCCTTTGCACCAGCAGCTCCAAAACCAAACCCCGCCGGGTCGGGCTGTTCCCGAGCTACGCGGGCTCTTTTCTCTGCCTGTCCCGAGCCCCACAGAGCTGGGCCCCTCTCCCGGCAGTTCCCGTCCCGTTCCCGGCCCCGCTCCCGGCAGTTCCCGGAGGATCCCGGGCGCCGCTGAAGTTCCGGTTCTCACCACAGGAGGGCGCTGTCCCTGGCGGGCCGTGTCCCGCGCGGCGCTCTGGCCCGCGGCTGCTCTCGCTGCCCTTCCGGCCGCGCTTCCGCCCCGCGTGGCGCTGAGGGAGGGCCGGAGACATGGCGGGCACGGGGGTGCTGAGAGAGAGTTGGGGATATGGCGGGGACAGAGGAGTGCGAGAGTGCTGATGGAGGGTTGGGGAACATGGCGGGCACGGGGGAGTGCGGGAGTGCTGAGGGAGGGTCGGGGGCATGCCGGGCACGGGGGCGCTGAGGGAGGGTCCGGGGTATGAGGGCCGTGATGGGGGCTGGGGGTCAGTGCGGTGTTGGGTGCGGGAGGGGGCTGGGGGAGGTGGAGTCGGGGGGATTTGGAGCGCTGGGGGTAGTGAAGGCTTGGGGAGCGGTGTGGGGTGCAGGAGGGGCTGTAATGGGGGTCCAGGTCAGCAGGGGCTGGGGGAGATTTGGGGCTCGGAGGACTCGGGGTTTGGGGGCTGGAGCGCTGAAGGGGTGCGGAGTGGGGGGAGAGACGAGTGCGGGGTGTGGAGGTTTGGGGGGAGCTGGGGGCGGCTGGATTGGTGGTGTAGAGGGGTTTGGGATGCGGGTGGCGGGTGTTGAGGTACGGGAGGAAGGGTGTGGGGTTGTGGGGGTGCCGCAGTGGGGCTGGAGGATGGTGTGGGGGGCTTGGGATGTAATGAGGGGGGTAGAGAGGGCCTGGGGACAGGTTTTGGGTTTCTGTGGTGGGCTGGAGGAGGCAGCTGTGGGAGTGCAGGGGGGATGTTGGGGGGTAGTGAGGGCCTGGGGGTCACAGTTCCCTGGGGGGCTGCAGTGGGGGCTGAGGGAGGCTGGGTTTGGGGGGCTGAAGCATTGGGAGCCGTGGGGTTTGGGGTGTCTTTGGGGGCTTGGGGACTCTGTAGGAGGTCGGTAGCAAGGCTGGGGTGCTGTGCCAGGACAGTCCCGGGGTGTGGCTGCTCCCTGAGGAGGTGCTGGGCCCACAGCAGGGTGGGGGAGAAGGGGGAGAGCTGAGTGGGGCCCGTGGGGTGTCAGGAGTGGGCTGTGTGATGGGGAGGGGGCTGCAGGGCCAGCCCTAGGGCCAGCCGCCACACCAGGGGTTTGTTTTTGCTGTGAGTGTCCCAGCAGTTTGTGTGTCACAGGATTTCCTGCTGGGACTCAGCCCCTGATAGTGACACAGGTGAGACTCGGTGCCTCCGAGGTGAGGGAGCAGCAGGTGAGTCGTGGCAGCCCCGTGTGCCCTCCTGGGCAGGGCTGTGGGGTCTGTGGGCTGGGGAAGGGCTGCTGGGTGCTGCCAGCCAGCCTCACCCGTGCCCGAGAGCAGCTCCCAGGTGGGCTCCGTGCTGGGCCTCACCCGTGCAGTAACAGGTGTGAACATTCATGAAGCATTTTGATGGTCATGTATGATACTGCATACAACAGCTGCACCCCTAATCCAAGGAAAAATGGGTTAGATTGGGGTTTTTTAATGTATACTGAGTGTTCCTTTGAAAATGTTTTGCAAAGTCAAGCTGGTGCTCTCTCAGGTGTGGAAATGAGAGCCTGGGTACTTGATTTATCACTAGATACTGTTTGAATTGCAACTTTGTTCTCCACGTAGTAGGGAATAGTGATAAGGTTGGTCTCTGCACTTGAGCAAATGTAAAGCTTTGTTGGAAGTTGTGTACTTTGCTCTTGTTACATGTTTGGTTTCTCTCCTGCAGCGGGGGGTTCACCTGGGGACAGCTCAGGGGACTCTGTGCCCTGGCAAGTGTGGGAAGGGACAGGGGAAGGGCTGTGCTGGGAACCTGGCACCACAGTGATCCCAGCTCCTGGCAAAAAGTACTTGCCAAAATAAGAAGTCCTTCTCCTGTTTGTTGTTGCTGAGGGGTGTGTGATCTGGCTCTGGTGTGCTTTTGGGAAGGGTTTTAGGGAGAGCTGGGGTGGGATGGTGCTTCAGTTAACACTGAATCAAAGCATATGGGTCTGTGTAGGATGAGGGCTCTGGCTTTAGCTGCATTCCTGCCTGAGCATCCTGGTTATTTATTTTCAGGTGGCTGGACCAAGAGGTGATTCCACAGGATGGTGAGAGCTGCTCTTGCAGTTTGGTTACACCTGTGTGGTCTTTTGGGGTTATCACAGAAGGGTTTGGGGCTGGAAAGGACCATAAAGACCATCCTTCCACCCCCTGCCATGGTCAGGGACACCTTCCCTTATCCCAAGTTACCCCAGGCCCCATTCAGCCTGGCCTTGAACATGTCCAGGGATGGGGCAGCCACAGCTGCTCTGGGCACCCTGTGTCAGGGCCTCCCCACCCTCACTAATTCCCCAGTTCCCCATCTAACCCTTCCCTGTGCCTGTTGAAACCATTCCCCCTTGTCCTGGCACTCCATGCTCTTGTAAAAAGTCCCCTTCCACCTTTCCTGTAGGTTATAGAAAGTAGTTGTGCCTAATTGGATGGTGAACATGAATAAAATTCATTTTTCAAAGTTGACTTTCTTTCATTTATTTAATACTTTTGTGCCTGAACAGGGCAGACAGGTGTTTGAGTGCTGCAGGTGTCTGTGCCGGCAGCAGGGAACTGCCATCAGCACCGATCCGGGGCTGTCACACCTGCAGTCCCTGCCCTGCCTGGGGCTGTCGGGCAATCCCGAATTGAGCTCAGCAATGCGGTGGGATTCAGGAACAGCGCGGTGTGCCGAGCTCCCAGCTCCACTAGAGGGTGTGGAGCTCCGCAGAATCCTTTGTTTTCACAAAGGAGGGAAATGGAAAACTGGGAGCCTTTCTGTTATCAGCGAGGCCATGGGAGGATTACATCCCTCGGGACATCCCTGCTCTGCACCCTGGCAGCAGCCCAGGCTGCCTGTGCATTACACAACTGCTGCGGGCTGGGAGCATTCCATGGGCTGTCCCTGCAGCCAGGAGAGCAGCTGGAGCATGCAGGGGAGGCAGCTCTGCTCTAGGTTGGATCAGGTCGTGCCCAGCTCCGGGATGAGGTTTCCTGGAGGGGTAACTTGCACATTCCACGTTCCTTCTATTTCCGCTTGGGGAGCAAAATGTATCTAAACAGCAGGGACAAATGTTTCACTTGCACAATAGCCTGGCTCCTAGATTTCCCTTCCTGGAGAAAATTTCCACTTGGTCTGCAACATTCCCAAGCCAAGCCCAACAGCAAAGTGCTGTGAAATTCCATAAGCCTGTGCTGCCTGCTGGGCTGTGTGTGCTCCCTGTGCTTGTAGGATGTGCTGCTCAGCTCGAGGTGGCCACAGTGGCTGCTTCCCACAGGATTGCTTCCTTGCCAAATTCTGCCTCCAAGTGTCTCATTAAGAATGAAACCCTGAGCAGAACTGGACCCAGCAGTGCTGCCTTTGCTCTAGTGCTCCCAGAGGAGAGCTGGGTGTCTGGGTGAGTGGGTGATGCTGAGGCTGGAGCTCCTCTGCAGCTGCTGGTACTGTGTGGGTCTGCAGATGTTTTGGAGTTGGATCCATCTGAGAAGGGAGCAGCTCCTCAGGTGGGTGGGATGTGCAGCTCTGTGGCGTCAGGAGGGCCAAGGCCTCTGTGTGCTGCCAGGGATGTCCAGTCAGAGCCCTGGGCATGGGAAGAGCTAACTGGCCTCTCCAGGGACCTTCTTGGAGGAATCCTATGGGAAAATGTCCTAGAGGGAAGAGGGGTCCCAGAGAGCTGGATAATATCCAAAGATCACTTCTTCCAGACTCAATAACATCCCTATGGGCAAAGAATGGAGCAAAAGGGACAGGAGAGCTGCAGGGATGGACATGGAACTCTGTCAGGAGAGACAATGAGGTGGAAGAAGGGCCAGGCTACCCAGGATAAACAGGGATGGTGTCTGAGTGTGCTCTGGTGTGCCCATCCAGGCCAGGAGTGCTGATGGGAGGGAGGGTCAGAGACCATGTCCCCTGATGCCAGATCCTGGTCCAGAGCCAGCTGTGGAGCAGCAGCCAGGATCATAACCCAGCCAAACAAATCCTCCATCAGCTGAGCGTGAAATGGATATTTATGTGTTAATGAGGAAGGAGGCAGAGGTGTTTGCACAGGCACCTGTGTTATACCTCAACTGCAGCCAGGCCAAATCCTGAGCACTGGGGCTGTGCTGGGATCTGGTCAGACCCTGTGCAAGGGGAGCAGGTCCTGTGCGGGCAGGGGAGATGCCCAGGCTGTGGCAGGGAACAAACTGAGGGTAGCTGCCAAGGTGGGGCAGGCTGGTGAGCAGTGAGGAAATGCTTTGTCCTCCAAAGCCCAGCCCTGACTGTGCCTGTGGTGTCTCCCCTCACACTAAGCCTGGCCCCGCTCCAGGGCTGCCTTCTGCTCTCCCCTGCTCTGCTCCTGGTTTGTGCTGAGGCTGGAAGAGCTTTGAGCTCTGTGCCTGGCTGGACTTTGAGCCAGGACAGCAATCAGCTCACGCTGTCAGTGTTATGTAAGGGTTTGAACTTTGCCTTGTTGGAAGTGGAAATGTCTGGCCTGCTCTGATCTCTGCAGGAATTGTGAGTGTGGGGATTAGGGGCTGTGGCCACTTCTTCTGGGTAAACAGCCAGAGAACTGCCTGTTTGCCACCTTTCCTCCCCCTCCACCACCCACTGAAGATGCCCTGGCAGCTCTCCTGGAGTGTGACATCTGGGAATAGCACTGACAACCCGCAGTGCAGCCCAGACCCTTCCACTCAGCATCACTCAGCTCTGGTGAAGGCTCACCTCGGCTAAGAGGCTGCTTTTAGCTGTTCCCTCAAGAGCTGTTTTTAGGTCTGGCTGTAGCACTGCTCTTCCTTGAGCAGCAGCTGAAGTCCTTAGGGCACAGGCTGTAGGAAGGACACGTCTGGTGTCTCACTGCCCTCACCCTGGGGAAGGATGAGGCTGGGCTGGGCACAGCCTGAGCATCCTTGGAACTCACAGCTCCCACCAGAGCCAGGATTGCATGGCAGGAGTTGATGCCAATCACTGTGCTGTGGTGATGAAGGGAGGGGGCCATCAAAGAAAGCTTAAAAAAATATATATTTTTAAGCCATAGCTAAGAAATCTGCCATGGCTCCAAGTTGGACTTTGCAGTCAGAGGTGAGCAGGCTTAATTTGACAGCTATTTCTTAAATATTTTAAAAGCTGCCTGGAATAAACTGAATGCTTCCGAGTAGTGACCTAAATTCCACTTGCTGTAAATTTCATTAGAAAGTGGATTTGTGTGCCTGCCAGGCTTTGCAGCTTCATTGATCTGCCCAAACCATGTGCTGTGTAAGTGCCTTCCTCAGCAGATTTTTAAAGAGCTCACTGCTGCTTGCTGCCAGCCCAAAATGTGACTCGTTTTCTTTCTTTTCTCTCCTCTTCCTCTTTTTTTTTTTTTTTTTTTTTTTTTTTTTTTTTTTTTTTTTTTTTTTTTCCTGGTGCAAATGCATAATTTGTTTACTAATCACGTTGCATCATTAGTTGCACAGAGTCATCTCACCACCTGTGTGGGCATGGATGGAGCAGCTGGGAAGGAAAATGTCACTATCTTCAGCTTGCTTGATGTGCTTTGCTCCCAAATCCCCATCCCACGCCATGAAGGCCAAAGACTTTCACAAGTCTTTCTACAAGCAGCTCTCTGCTCTCCAGCACCGTCACCTGTGGTTCTGACACCCCCTGGAAGAAGCCTCCTCCCCTCCTGCTGTCCCCAAAGTGCTGTCTATCCCCGTGCAACCACAGCTTTGGATCTTGTGGAGAGGTGTGATGGTAGCACAGATGGCATGGGCTGAGCCTTACCAGGGAAAATAGCCTGGGGAGATGTGGGCCTGCCACACCTGTGGATGCAGGAGCAACATGCACCTCCCCAGGCCTGAGTAGGGTCACACAGGTGATGTTGAGCTCCCTTGCTGTGGCAGTATGTTTGCTGGGGTTAAATGGAATGGAGAGCCCTGTGCAGCACCACAGGGGCTGGTGCAGAACCACAGCTGCCTCTGTTACATGTTTGGTTTCTCTCCTGCAGTTGAGGGGTTCAGCTTCTGTGTTGTCAGACATGGAGCAATTTCCTGGTTGGGCTGAATTACTGGGTGAGGGGAAGGTGATGTGTCCCTGCAGCCTTGGGGTTGGATACCCAGCCCTGCCTGCCCCATGGGAACCCTATTCTGGGGCTGTCCCTCTGCCCCTGGCACTTCTGCTCCTGTGGGGACCCCCAGCCTGGGGAAAGGCTCCATGACAGTATGAAACCCAAGTTTTAGAAGCCCCATGGCCTTGCTGTGGTTTGGGGGCATTGGGCAGCCTGGGCACTGTGTGTGGAGCAGACAGACTGTGCCGGAAATAAAGGCCTAACCCTCAACCCCATCCTACAGGAATGAAGTGCTGGCATCCAGCAGGAGCTCTGACAGCTCTTTCCAGTTCACAGCATGAGGCAGAGCTGGCTTTGGAAGAGGAGGTTTCCTGCCCAAGGGCAGTCCCAGCACTGCCAGGCTGGCATGGAAAACAGCCCTGGCAGCAAGGCCAGGGGTGGGTTTGGGCCAGGAGGGCGTGCTGGTGTTGAAGGGATGTCTAAGGGGATTGGTTATCACAGAAATGGTCTCCAAAGAGGGAGATTACAAAACATGGGTTTCCCTCAGCTGTCTCCAGATACAGAGCCTGTGCAGCTGGGAATATGGAGGGAATGGAAATACCCCAAACTCTCCCAGAGGGGTGTCTAGTGTCAAGGACAGAGGCTGGAGAGAAAGATCCTCCTCTTCTAACCACTGTCTATGACTGAATGTTGTGAAGACACATCTGGAGGGGGGAGTTTGGTACTTCACTTGCTGTGTGGGTGATGAAAGTGGGAAGAAATCCCTGTCTTGGAGCTGTGGAACATGGGACCGTCCTGCCTCCTGATGAGGAAGGGGCTTTCCTGGGAAGAGTTTTGACCTCCAAGCAGCAGCAGCCTTTCCACTGCCTTCCCTTCCTCTTTGGCTGCCAGCACAGGGGATGCTGAGTGCCAGGATCCTGGCTGTCCTCTGCTCTGGGAGAGGTGCTGCTTCACCTCTGCTGTACAACTGTGATTTATTTTCAGAAGCCAAACTTGAGGTCTGACAAAGACCCCACAGCCTGGGCCAGCAATATGGGCTGTCCTGGGGAGAGGCCCTTGCTGGCTGTCAGCATCCAGACTAGGGCTAAATTAACTTCCCATAAATCTGAAATGCTCTGCCAGTTTCTCAGCTTCTCAGCATCTCTGCTGGAGTTGCCTGTTATTTACTCCCCTGAGTCTTAGATGTATAATAGATTTTGCAGAGGTGATGACCCAATCCCATTCCCTCGTGCTGTCAGCACCCAGAGCCTTTCCTTATTCCAGCTGTTGATGACGAGTTTCTCTTGTGGGCTCAGGTGGTTTCAGCTGTCCCCAAGCCTCGCCTGTCCCCAGCTGCAGGAAAGGCAGGGAGGAAGGACAGATGGAGGCAAGAAGTCTCCTGGCTCTGTCCTGCTGTGTTTTGGGGCAGTGTGGGTGGTCCATCCCGTCTGAGGGGGGTTCTCACAGAAAGGCACCAGTACTGTGCCAGCCCAGCCATGACTGCTGATGCTGGGATGGCACCAGGAGCTCCCCTGTGTCATTCCCCTGTCCAGTGCAGTGAGGTTGGAGCAAGTGCAGCTGCCCTTGTGAGTGCTAAGCAAAGGGCTGGTCAGGAGGGTGCTGCCAGCTGGATTTACATGTTGGGAGTGTCACCAAAGCAGCGGTTTCTCCCTGCAACCCATGGGGGCTTATGTGAAAAAATGAAATTTCTGTCTATCTCCTTCCTTGCGCTTTCTCATCCCCGCCAACGGAGCTGAAGATGGGAGAGGATTTTTTCCCTATATTTAGCTTTGGAGAAATTGCTATAACTAATCGGCTTTAGGATTCTGCGTTCTCTCTTTTATTTTATCTTTTTCTGTCACTAAGACCTTGTCATGTGGCTGTAGACTGCAGCTCGCTGGCTCTCTGTTTGCTGGGCTTTCATGCAGTCAATTAATAACCCGTAAAAATAACACCTCCAGCTGTTCCACTTGCAGCTGCCAGGCTGGAGTCTAATTATGGGGCCTTGAATCCCAAATCCTGCTTTGCATGTGAAAGTGCCAGTGAATAGGAAGAGACAGAGGAGATGGCAATGCAAAAAAGGAATGTGGTTTGGGGTCTATTTTTAGCCTTTTCAAGCCAAATGTAAAAAGACCCTTAGGCTGCTTGTGTCCTGCTGAATGTGATCACATGCACAATATTGTTCCCATGGCAAAGCGCAGCAGCCAGGGTGGGTTGGGGGTTATTTTTGGCAATTAACTTGCCTACATTGCAAACCTCCTTCTGGGTTAGTTTGCACAGTGGCGTGTTGTGGCTCACATCCATGTGCTAATGGGTTTATTGCAATCAGCTCCAGTTCTCTCTGTGTTCCTGAAGGTGCCATGCAGTGGTGGGGAGGGGAGGCACACAGCTGCTCACCCAGGGCATCTCACAGAGTGCTGGGTGGTAAAGGGGTGCTCAGCCTCGCTCAAAAAGTCCTTTCCTGCTGACTGTGTCACAAAATTAATTTATCTGGGTCTCTGGTGGATAAGTGATGGTGTCCCTCTCATATCATCCTGTCTGTTGTGCACCCTCATCTGCTTTCCAAGCTGGATGTCGTCTCTGGGTGAACTGCTGGGCAGATTTGTCCTCTGCTTCTCTGGAGCCTCTGTTGGGCTGGTTCTCCCTTAGCTCCCACCACTGCCATATTCACCTCCCTCTTGCCTCCTCCTGGGTGCTCCAGAACACTCTCTTTTCTTGCTCCCCACAGAAGTCATGAGCAAAGGCCCACAAGGGCCCAGGTACATGGAGGGTGTTAGGGATGGGGCACAAGGAAAGCATTGGGCTCATTTCCAGTGTCTGTCCAGGGAGTTGTCTGGGGGCATTTCAGTCCTTTCCATCACTGGGCTCTTGTTTACTTCAGACTCAGCCTGATTCTGACCAAAAGCAAATCAAACAGCTGTTCATTAGGTAATTTAAATACTTTGTGGTCATACATTAGTTTGAAACCATGGCTGCAAATAGGCTTCCTGTGCTGAAGACCATCCCCTTTGTCAAAACAAGTTATTTGGAGACCGATACTGAAACCTGCCCTCAGAAAAAACTCTGACACCTCCCATTTGCACAGGGGTTGCATAGCCACCCCTGTGACAATGCCACCTCTTCCCTGTCTCCTCTGACAATCACCAGAGCCAGGAGGTGTTAAACATCTTCCCTCTCAGCCCTTGGGGGATGGAGCCACACTCTCAGAGGGTGTCCCTTCAGTGGAGCTCTGCTATGAGTTCTCTTAACCAGGGCCAGAGGATGCTATCAATCCGTCCAGCCTCGCCTGGCAAAGAGACTGCAAACGTGGCTTTCCATCACGCGCTACATTAGCCAAATTAATTCCAGGACAGGCAGCCAGCGGTGCTCCAGGCCGAGACAGATTAATGCTGCAGCCGTGTCAGAATCAGCAGAGCCGCTGCCTGCACCGTGCCAGCTCCCCGGCTGCAGCCAGCCCTCTGCTCAGCCCTGCCCTCCGCCTCACACCTCTCCGGAGCGCTGAACCCGGCAATCACTGACACAGACAATTCAATTGGAAGGAACATCTGTCTCGGAATTGTACTCCCATTCAGGCTGCCGCTGCCGCGACGGGGTGACATTTTTCATGCGTCTTGCCTGCTTTCTTTAATCTCCTAAACACAGGCACGCCTGTGGAGCACAGGAAGGTTCCTCCCCCGTGAGAAGGAGAAAGAAATTAGCCAGCAGATCGAGCGTGTATAGCAAATAATTAGATTGCCTTGGATACAGGACCGGAATTCATGCAAAGCATGATGCTGATCAGAGACGATAAGCAGCATTTCTGGGGTCTGCAAACAGCGTCACAAAACTTGTGTTTCTCAAGTTCTGAGACACACAGGGACGAAGGCTGCCAGCATAGGCCTGATCCACAGACTGCAAGTTAAAAAATAAACCCTAAAATAGTAATACTGGTAGTTATTTTGGTGTGCAAGTGCCTCATAATGCCTCGTTTTCCTCGAGGCACAGGAATAAGCCGTACAGACACAGGCACTGTGATGCTGGAGGAGCAGCAGTCACAAAGGCAACTTGTCCTTACAGAGCTCCACTGAAAGGTGCTGTGTTTGCCCACAGGGTGCAGACCCAGCTCTAGTGGAGTCAGTGTGTCCTTTAAAAGGAGATGGATTTGTGCAATACTTTTAATAGTAAGTGTTTCTTATTGCTCCTCTTGTATTAAAAAAATAATTATCAACATGTTAGAGGCAAATAGGGACAAAGTCTCTACTCGGTGAGTGACCCAGCAGCTTGATTCAGAGCTTGTTGAAGCAGCTGAGAGTATTTGTACTGTCAGACTCATTGAAAGGAGGGATGGTAAATAGCCTTTGTTTTTATTTTTATAGGAAATTTACTCATCATTTCTGAAGAGCCTTTGGCTGAGACTCCTATTTTTCTAAGGAATGAGTGATCAGATCCTGGCAGTGATTTAAGTCATTTAAGAGACAACTGGAAACAGGCTGCTCCCTGGGAGGCAGGTACCAGGCAGCTCCCAGGCAGTGGCACATGGACACAAGGGCTGTTTCCAAAGGCAAGCAGAAAAGATGGGCATTCCCAATGGCCCAGTGAACCCTTCCTCACTCACAATTCCAGCTCCCTCCATTATGAGTTTTACATCTTCAGCATCAATGAAACACCTCAGCAAATTAGTTATTATCCACGTGATTATCCCTTCATTCCCTTTACCTTTAGTTCCTTTACTGGAAAAAAAGGTAATGGGGGTGAGTTCTCTTTAACCTGTGCCACCTCCTGAGGTCTGAGGGATAAAATAACCCAGTGGGAGCCCCAGAGGGTGTCCCCTGCTCCTCAGAGTCCTCCAAGAAAACAGTGCTATCAGGCACAGGTGTTACGAACATCCAACACAGGTACTGGAATAAATGTTGGATCTGATTCTTCACCCAGAATATGCACTCCACCAGCTCCTCACATTTAATTATCTCTGTACGAGCAGCCCCCCCTGCACCACCTGCTCGCTTTTGTTTTAGCATTGCTCCTGAGCAGCGACACGGAACTCGAGGCAGGGAGCCTTGGATGGGTACAGGCTTTGCAGGGAGAGAATGGGAATAAGGGCTGGGACATGTGCCACATGCTCATCCTGACTCATCTATTTTATGAATCAGGACTTGGTGCTATTTGCTAATGTTTGTCTGCGTAACCTTCGCTGTCAATGGGGCCGGGGCTCTGATGTCAGCTGCTGGACTCCGAGCGCTGGCAGCTGGTGTCCCTGGCCAGCTCCCAGCCTACAATTCAATTTTCCTACCAGTCACTTGAGAGGACAGGAAAAAACATGTTTCTGCCTGTTTGTGGCATCAAGACATAAAGGGCTCCAGTCTGCAAGGTCATTTAAGGCTTTTCTACGGGAAAGCTCAGATAAATCAAATAGTGGTATAAAGTTAATACACCTTCACTTATGGTGCAATAAACTACAGTAAACTAAGGCTGGTTTAATCCTGAATAAAAATCTCATCAATGAGTGTAACACCTTTTAGGTATCATATATTAACATCCCCTCTCTGAACACAGGACAGTCTGGAGATATTTTGCCCTTATCCCAATCTTGTAAATAGTGGAAAACTACTGCAGAGCTAAAAGGCAGGAATACCTGCAAATAAGGGAACCACCCAGGAAGTGAGGAGTTCTGCTCTCCTTTCTCACACTGACTTACTGTGTGACTTTTCCCATGGCATTTTGTGAGCTTCATATTGGGATTACTAGTGTCTTCCCTGCCATTATGAAGGGCTTTAAGATCTCCAGAGATATGTGGAGAATTTTTTCCTCCTCGTCACCATTTCTCTAGTACGGGCTGTCCAGGGAGCTTATAAAAATATGTACAACCATCATGAATGGGCACATTTGAGTCTGTGCATGGAGGGCTGAACTTAGGGGTCACAGTTCCTTTTAAGAGAAGAGGGGTAAAGGAGTTCACACATCCTCACACCCAGCTTTACCTGCTTGTCTCTCCCTAGACTGACAAGGGAAAGCAAAAATGGTGACACATAGTGAAATACATTAAATAAAAACTGTGCAAACCAGAATCAATGTCCCCAGGGCACAACTCTGTTCCATTAACTGTTTGTCACTCATCATGCTTATTATTATTTCCATCATTCTGGCAGTGTTGTCATTTGGGACCATTTCCATGGCTTTAAAGGTTTAGGAAGCAGGTATTTATTTCAATGCAGTCTGTAGTACATAAAAAATTCCACTGACTCAGACGGGACTGATTTGTTAGGGAACAGCTCTTGAAGCATTTCAGTGTGTCTGAACCCAAACTCCCATCCCTTTTCCACATATTTTAATAAACATATGCCTTAGCAGCAAGACCTTGAGTGAACACGTTCTGTCTTGTCATGAACTGCTGACAATCTTTCTTCAGCACAACAGCTCTGAAGATGAGACTTGATGGACAGTAAGAAGTCAGGATCGCTTCACTTTTCTTCACTGCCTGGGATGCAAACAAAAGAAGCCTGAGCAAGTTCCTGCCTGTTGAAATTCCAGGAGCTTGAGCTGTATTCCAGCACAGCTGAGAGGCATTTTGAATCTTTTCTCATATGCATCAGCTCTGCACTGCTCCCAAGCAACTGCAGTTTCAGTTAGTTATTATTAATAGTAAAGCATTGACTACCAATAGTTCTCATTAATTTCCATGGCAATATTGCCTGAATCAAGATAACAGTGGCTTTGAGTTGTGTAACTGAAGTTCATAACGTGAAGGAATGCAATCCAGGGAGAGTGCTCAGATGGAGGGAAGTGACCGACCTTGCATAACCTCCCTAAGGCCAAACTTCCTCCATATCTAGCAGGCTGTGTTCCTAATTTTCCCAAAATATGGAACGGTTTGCACTTTCAGCCTGTGTCCTCTGGGCTTCAGTCTCTAGCATGCCTCACAGCTTTCCTCAAACATTTCACCCACACATTTAATCATTATATTTCTCCTAGCTGGCGCTTCCATAAGAAAAGATGTAACAGGAAAATAAACAACAGTAGAAAAATTTAAACCTGCATTACTTTCCTCTTCTTCATCTATCTTGCTAAGATTGTTGTTTCTGCAGAAAACAGCTGAGACTGTGATTGATTTAGACATTAAATTATGGATTTTTACTCTATCGTTAAACTCCAAATACCTTTAAAAGTCCAAATAAAGCTTTTCTGGTTACCTGGCCATTTGGTGAATTAGAATAGAGGCAGTCAGTAAGAATTAAAACATTTTCAAAATCTAAAGAGGGAAATGTTATGAACAAAGAGGAATCTGAGTGGGCGTAAACTCCTCGCCCTGCTATGCCGGTAGGATTATATCTCAGGCTTTCAGAGCAGGAAAAGGATGTTGCAGGCATAATGGCATGGAATATCAATCAGATAACTAAATCTAATTACAGTTAACTAGTTAGCTCCTGCTACATGAAGGCAACTGGCAAAGTGCCACAACAGAAATGAGATTCAGAGAAACAATTTCTCAACACATCAAACAAGTTCTTGTAAGGACTAGTTCAGATCAGACAAGAGGCTATGCTTCACTAACTTTAAAAGACACAAGGTAAGAAAGAATGGTAGCTTAATTCCTCATTAGTGGTAACCACAAATTCAGTTTTCCTAGGGAAAGAATTGCATCAAAATGTCAGGACATGACTCTGAATTTTAGTAGATTTATATTCTGAGAGAGTGAGCCATTAATAAAAGATGTGGGTAAACAAAATGTCTCAACAGTGCAGCTGAAGGGAGCAGAGACATCGGTTCCTATCTTTCAAGTCCTTATTTTAACACAGTTTGTGATACTCTGGTACTGTAAAAACCACAGTTGTACTTTTTGCTTTTAGTACATCACAGTTAAAAGCCACACATGGTGTGAGAGCTCTTTGAGGCATCCCAGACTGCAAATACCCTGAGCTGGGTGAATGCTGATTATGGAGACAGAGGAGGAAAGATGGTCCAGCAGTGACTGAGGTGTGTCCCTGAGCTCCCACAGCACCACTGCCCTGGAGCACTGTGCTGTGCCATTGCCCTAAGCTGAGCTTGCCCCGATGGTGCCTGAAACCCACCCAGAGCCCCCCAGGCCGAAGGAGCCATGAGGGGTGTGGGACAACAGGAGGCTCGGAGGGCTGAGGGGATGGGAGGCACCTGCAGAAGGTTCCATGTCCCACTGTCCGTGCCCTCCTGCACTCAGGGTGTGTGCACACGACTCTGTGTGTTTGAGGGGGACTCTGCTTCTCTGCCTCACTCAGGTAAGACCCCACGTGGAATACTCTGGGCCTCCTGCACAGGACATGGACCTGCTGGAGCAAGCACAGAGGAGGAACCAAGAGGTTTGGAGAGTTGGAGCACTTCTGATATGAGGAAAGGCTGGGAGAATTGAGATTGTTCCACATAGAGAAGACTTTGGGATAACCAAATTGCAGCTATTACTGTTCTTCCAATACAGAATCACAGAATCTGCTGAGTTGGAAGGGACCCACCAGGATCATTGAGTTGAACTCCTGGGCCTATACAGGACAGTCCAAGAATCCCACCATGTGAGAGCATTGTAGCCCTGGTTCGATGCCTGAGGTGTTTTAGTTTTCTGAAATTCTTTTACCAAGGAATCTTCTGTAACAAGATAAGTGTTTTTGTAATTTTGTTATTAGCTCCTTTCCCTAGGAGGGACTTCCTCTTGATGTCCCTCTGGTCTGACCAATGTGAGTGAAGAGGTTTTGCTTTTGTGTCACCAATCCAATTCGTCTGTGTGAAATAGTATAAAAGGGAGACACGTCCCAAAAATAAAGGAGTAATTTTCAGCCTTCTGAAGCTCGAAGGCTGTGTCGTTGTGGTGTAAAACCATCAGAGCACTGTCCAAATGCCGCTTGCTCTCAAACAGGCTCAGTGCTGTGCCCCTCTCCCTGAGGAGCTGTCCCAGTGCTCAGCTACCCTCTGGGTGAAAAGCTTTTCCTTACATCCAACCTAAACCTCCCCTCAGTTTTGTGCTGTTCCTAAAGGGAGCCTACAAGAAACACGGGGTGAAGAGTATTTACCAAGGCATGTAGTGACAGGAATGGCTTCACAATGACAGAGAGAAGGTTTAGATTTGTTCAGTCATCATTCCTGGAAAGTTTAAAGAAAAGACTGGATGTGGCACGTAGTGCCACGGTCTAATTGGCAAGGTGGTGATAGGTCATAGGGTGAACTCGGTGATCTCAAGGGTCTTTTCCATCCTAACTGATCCTGTTATCCTGTGATTAGAGATCTGGGAAATTCTTTGTGAGGGTGGTGAGGTAGCAGAACGGAGCAGCTCTGGCTGCCCCATCTCTGAAGTGTTCAAGGCCAAGCTGGACAGTGCTCGAAGCAATCTGGTCTAGTGTAAGCCGTCCCTCCCCACGGCAGGGTGTAAAACCGGACACCTTTTCAGATTCTCTCCCACCCAAACCACTCCACCGCCGCCCCACTGCCTCTTCCCTCACGGCCGCCGGCCCCCCCACCGCGCATGCGCGCCGCCCGTCCCCGCCCCCGGCAGCGCGCAGGCGCCGGGCCCGCCCCCGCCCGGCCCCGCGAACGACGGGCGGCGGCGCGCGCGCCCCTCCCGCGCAGGACGGCGCTGCCCCGGCGGCATGAGGGGAGAGCGCGGCCGGCTCCCAGCGGTAAGGGCGGCCAGGAGCCTCCGGGGCTCCCGCCCGCGCCCCGCGGCCCCACAGCCCCGCCGCCTGCCCCGCGGCAACTTTCCCATTGTCCGCCCGCTCCCCGCCCGCTCCTCTCCGCGCTGGCTGCGGGGAGCCCCGAGGAGCGGTGGGCGCTGCCCGTGCCGGAGGGGGGTGGTTGGTTGTGGTCATGGTGGTGATGGTAATGAGGGTGGTGTTGGTGGTGGGGCGGGGGTCGCGGTCCTCGGGCGGGTCACGGCGGCGCCGCGGCCGCTGCGCTCCTCCAGCCGCCCCGGGCAGGCGGCTCTGGCCGGGCCCCTCCGGGCAGCGCGGGGCTGTCACCGGTGTCCCGTCCCCTCCTGGAGTGTCCCGGAACCGTGCGGGGCTGTCACCGGTGTCCCTTCCCCTCCCGGGGTGTCCCGGAACCGTGCGGGGCTGTCACCGGTGTCCCGTCCTCTCCTGGAGTGTCCTGGATCCCTCCGGAGCCGCGTGGAGCTGTCACAGGTGTCCCTTCCCCTCCCGGGGAGTCTCGGTGGCTGCGGGGCTGTCACCGCTGTCCCGTCCCTTCCCGAGGTGTCCCGTCCCTCCCGGAGAGCTCAGGGCTGTCACAGGTGTCCCGTCCCCTCCCGGCGAGCTCAGGGCTGTCACCGGTGTCCCCCCATCCCGTCCCCTCCCGGGCTGTCCCGGTTCCGCCGCGGCGGGAGGAACGCGGAGTTTCTTTGTTGTGTAACTCTTTTTGTCCGGGGATTAGAGAGGGTTTGCGGCTGTTTGTGCTGATTCCGGTGTTTCTTGTTTTGTTTTGGTTTTTTAAAAAAAGCGGGGTAGTCATGGGTAAATCCTTCTCGGGGCTGGGATGTGGGAGAACTTTCCCGTGGCTGGGGGCTGTTCTTGGCTCCGGCGGAGCCCCCGAGCCGCTCTGCTCCAGTCCCAGCCCCGGGAGCGCTCCCGCAGCCCCTTACGGGCGGAAAAGTCGAGCCAACTTTTTGTAGCAAACCCATTCCTCGCTAAAATGAGGCTGGCTCGCAGCCCGCGGTTCATATGCGGATGCTATTGCCAGAATTTTTCAATCAACGTAAATTGCGGTCGAGAGAGTTCGGGTCGAGCGCTTTGCTGGGCAGAGCAGGCACGAAGCCTTTGGAGTAATTCCCCTCCGTGCTGCCAGGGAATCTTTCCTGGCTGCACTGTGGAGTTTCTCTCGAAGTTTTTTTCTCCATCTATCTCATAAGTTTCTCTTTCAAAAGTTTAAATTTCTTTGGAGATGATCAAGGAATGCCCTTGATCCATCAGTGTACTCTAGTAATCAATTTTTTTCCTTCTTTCTGCAAACTGGCATTTTTAACACTTATTTTTTAACTTCTTTTTGTTCTTTCTGCATTTCTTTCGTGTTTTTTTTTTTTCCCTGCCCGGTCCCTGCTTTGAGTAGGGCAGCCCACATACTGTGCTGGGGGACTGGGAAATGCTTCTCTGCCTGTCGCTGGGATGTGTCAGTGTTTGGTTCTCAGCAGCAGCACAGGAAATGTCACCATCCTGACAAAGAGTCATGAAATATGGTGAAGATTTGTTACTAAAAGTGGACTAAAAATGTGCTAATTTTATGTTGTCCTTGGAAGAAATGATAAGTCAGCTGTGACAGAAATACATATATATATATATATACATATATATATATATATATATATAGCTTTTCAAGGCCCCTGTTGGGTCTTAAAAAAGGTTGTCAAGGAATTGTGAAGGATTTCCTGTGGAATTGCTAGCGTGGTACCACGCACAGACTAATTGTAAGAGAAAATTGAAAATGGCTTCCTACGTCTGACAGATGGTTTTGCAAATTTCTTTTTCAGGTTTGAGTTGATCTCACTAAACTGCGACCATGGTGCAGAAGTACCAGTCCCCCGTACGGGTGTATAAACACCCTTTTGAGTTAATTATGGCTGTAAGTATTAATTTTTGCTGTGATTTCCATCTTGATAGTTCCTTGTGTGGCTGAGGACTTGCTGGGCTTTGTTTGACAGATACTGCAGAACATACAAAGCTGAAAATAAAATGCAAACTATGAGAGCTGTGTGTTTCAATGATTTCTTCTCTGCCCAGAGTGGTGGTTTTTTTTTAAGATAATTTACTCTTCTTTTCTGCTAACATTTAGGTAGTGTTTACAGATGTATTTGCAAGTTAGAGCGAAAGTAGGATTGAAGTGTACGGGAAGTTGTTTAGTGGGGGCAGACTCTTCTATAATGGGAGAAAATGTCATGTGTGCTGATTAAAACATTGCTATGGTGGTGTTTTCATCACTGTAGAGTTTACAGGATTAGAGAGCACAGAGAAAGCCATGAAAACAAGGATATGCCTGAATGAGAAGGGAGAAAGGACACTGGAAACATTTGGAAGGAAGGGAAGAAAAAGCGTGGTAGGGAGGCCAGAGAGATGAACAAAAAGCCTTTTGGGTGCATGGTGCTAATTGGTGTGATAGTGGTACAAATAGTAATGAAAAGAATGAAATTTAATTAGGTTCTCTTTTTTTACTCTTCTCCTCTCCCTCCCTTTTCTTTCCTTTTAGAAAACAGAGTGGAAGTAGGTATTTGACATTTTAAAGTATATTGAATTGAAACCACAGCTGTGGGGCTCTTATGAGTTAGAAAGAGCAATTAAGGAGCTTTTCCCTGATAAAAACAGTTAAAAGTGAACCGTAATCTACATAATAATTGTTTGATTTCACTTGCTGAAAATCCTATGTTTAATGGCTTTGGAGGAGAGTTTTAATAGTGCTCACAGTGTAAATATTTAGATAGATCACATGGTTTGGAGTGCAGGGTTCCTTACAGAAGTGAGTCTTTGCCGTCACAGGGCAAAAAAGGCTTAGATCACTCTACAGGGAATACTTGCTTTTCTTTTTATCTCATTCCTAAGGCTGCCTCCCGTGTTACACGTTAGGTTTTGCTCTTGCAGACACTTCAAGGCAGAGTTGTTATTTTGCTGAGCAGTGAAGAAGCCAACTGTGATATGTGTGAGGTCTTTTATGACTTCAGTAGCTCTGACAGCTGGGCTTCAGGTGATCTCTCAGTGAAATTTGATGGTGTCTGTAACTTTAGCCTTCGGGGAAGTTATACTGGCTCTTAGATCAATCAGTCAAAATTAATTTCTTAAATTAAATTCCCTGGCTGTTTGCTAAACGGATGAGTCTTTACCTTGCTGCTGAACTGAAGGCAAAAATGCTTCCCTTGAGTTATTTCATCAAGGATATTTTGAGTCAAAATGCTGACATCAAAATTGTCCACAACGCTTTGCTGGGTGTAATTAAAAACACTTCTGACTATTAGTATTAACTGAGTGTTCTCAAACTGTTCTGTGTCTTGGGGGTAATATCTGAAGAATAATATTTAACAAATATTAAGTCTTCCCTTACATTAAAGCTTTTTTTTTTTATAAAGCAAGAGGCTGTAGTAGGTATGTGACTAGGTTGCAAATAATAGTTAAAAATTAAAAGTGGACTAGCAGGAGAAGAATGCTTGTAAAGAGAAACAGCCAAAACAGGATTCTTTCTGAGACTGGAAGTTTCAGAGCAATAATACATCTGATTCATTTAGTCTGTGTCAGAACAGTGGGTTATCACTTGTACTTGTTCAGAATGTGAGTGCTGGATGAACATCCTCTCCCTGCCATGTTGCTGCTGTTACTGATTTTTAAAACTTATAAAATTCCTGCTGGTGATCCATCAAAACCGTCCCTGCGTTTTCTGAAGTGCGTAGAGAAGTCCCTGAGCCAAATTCTGTCAGGAATATAAACAGTATATGCAAGCTTGATGCTTTTTGTTACTGTTTTGTTACTGTTTCCCCTTGGTTGAACAGTGATTGCATAAGTTGATGAAGTATTTCTGGAAGGAATACTTGTGTCAAGTTCTATGCTAAAGTGGAAGCATTATGTTGCATATTCTCAAGCAAAAAAGTGCTATAATGTTATTTTAACAGTGCCAGGAACTCTTCTGAAATGAAGAACAGCCTGGCGTATACCAGGCTTGGATTTAAAGTACCCAATAAATGACTTGTGTTGTGTTTGATTTTCCTCTGTCCCTCTCTTTTATTTGCACCAAGCCCTTGAGAGAATGTGTCGTCAAACAGAGGTTTAAACCCACACCCAGAGATACTCATCTGTCAGTAAAAAATCTCTCGAGAAAGCTTTGGTCAGTGTGGCACCAATGTTCTGTGTGCTGAATTGTCTTAACAAAAATCACTGTTTCTAGCCCGGCTCTTGTGTGAGATCTCATCTTTGTGTTCAGGGACTGAGTACTTTTATAATTTTTATTTGGCCAATTGCCCTGTCTTCCCTGGGTGTTCTGTGGAACTCCAGAGGTAATTCTTTCTCTGGGGCAGTAATGAAGTTCACCAGTGTCAATGAAGCCCTTCTGCCCTGGGAAGATTCCCTGGATGATACATGTTGCAATTTCAAATTGGAACTCATTGAGTTAAACTAATATTTAGCCTTCAGATAGAGAAAGCAACAATAAAAAAAATTTCTTCCTTTCTAGAAGGCATTGAGTGAATGCCACTTGCAGAGTGGGTCGTTTACAGAGCAAACTTCCGAGTTGCCCACTCTCCCCTTCCTGGGTTTCCAAGAGGTACTTGAGGGAGAATGGAGCACAATCAGCATTCCATTCATGCAGCTCGAGTGTGTTCCCAGGGAACTTTGCTCTCTGGGAAGGGAGACTGCAGCTCTATATTAAGACAAAAAACGGAATTTAATTCCACTTTGATCTAAGCCAAGACTGTCAAGACAAAAGTGTTTTGCAGGCAGTTATGATATAAAGACTTCTAAAATAGACAAGAGTCAAAATTGTTTTCCTAAGTTGAATTTGTGTTGAAAATAAATTTCTCTGTTATGCTTCCTCTACTGACATCTAAAACTCATCTGTTGAACCCTAATATATCTGTATGACAATTTCCTTAAGGCATGACCCCTTATCTCCCAGCTGGGAATCGGTGAGGTGCTGAGGCTGGGAGGGAGTGGTGACATCCATTCCTTCAAAGCTTCCTCATCATTGAGTCCAGCTGTGTAAAATATAATATAAGCTACTTCCCTTGAAGATTTCCTTCTACTGGCAAATTGTGTGGTTCCAGATAATGTTTAAGATGCAAATCTTTTAATGAAACTATTTCCTGAACTTGAAGAGATTCTAGAATCATAGGCTAGAAATTACCCCACTTTAGCCTGACACACCTAACGCAGGCCAGATGATTTCACCAAATAGTTTCCAAAGCTGACATGATGTTTTCTGGCTGCTCTGTGGAATATCTGTCATAATTAACTTCTTGGAATCTCTGTGTGTTAGTGGATATGTATTTAAAAAATCACCCAGAGCAGCAGCTTGCACAGCTGTTCAGGAGACAGAATAGAATGTCCCTTCTCCTCCTGTTCAGCGTTTACGTAATGCCGGGAGCAGCTGAAATGTGGAAAAATGGCTGTTTACTTAGACTCACTTGTCAAGTTACCAAGGTTAAATATACTGGAGAAAAACTGAGAAGCTGCTTTTAGAAAACTTCTAAAGATTACGGATTCAATTTTTTTTTAATATTAGCTTAAAGAGGTTTACATTTAAAGTAATACAGGGACTTTGCTGAATAAGTAGTTCTTAATATTAAAAGGCAGTTAAGAACTTGAATCTTCCTTAACACACATGAAGCTAAAATTAACTTTGGAGATTTGCAGCTCATTTTCAGTCTGACATACTTTAGATAATTCCCCTTGAGTTTAATTTCCAAAGTAAATTTAAATAATGAATAATCAGTTGCAATGGCATTTCAAGGGTGGAATTTATGCAAATGGAAAATAAATAAGATATTTGAAAAAGCACACATTGGATTGAACCATTGACCAGCGGGATTTTTCTTTTTGAGTTTCTGAAAGCTCTGTGGAAAATGTATTGCTCTTCAGCCCATTTAGAAGATGTCCTATTTGCAATCACCAATTACTTAGTTTCAGAAATAATGTGAATTTTAGAAAATCAATCTCACATTTTGCCACTGTTCTGATGGAATATCTGAAGTATCTCAAGCATGAATCTTGCCTAGCAAGTATAATGTGTGTAGTGCCTTTGATTATATTATCATTTTAATGGTTTAAATTTGCTGCTTTTGGACATCAAGCTGAGTCTCTTTAGCTTTATAGATCTGAAAAATAGTTCTTAAGGTATATCTCATGAATTAAAGTATCCCTAAATTACAGGTAAGTAGTAACATTGTAAATGGGATAAATACGCTTCAGTGATAAGAGTAGATTAGAAAAAAATTACCTGTTTTTGTGAATTGAGAAATCAAAGTAAAATCCCTTGATCTAGATTGTAATGAGCTTCCTGATCAGCAGTATGTTATTATTTCACTATAAAAGTTATTACTTTAAAAAGTAGTTTTAAAAAAAATTCAGACTGTACCGAGGTAAGTGCCCCACCTGCTCATAAATACTCACCATTTTCATTCCTTCCAGTCTCATTTTGTTTTCCTGGGAAAAAATGCATTTCACACATCATGTGAAGAGGGGCTGAGAGGCTGGTGAGAAAAAGGAAGCTCTTCTGCAAGAGCTTTTGAAAGCACAAAGTGGGTTTTAAATATAGAGAAGTATTTCATTCCCCTGATGCAGTGCACTTTGCTGAGAATTCGTTTTGGATACTTAAATCCTGGGGAAGGGAATAAACTTGGGTGTCTACTCCCAAAACCTCTGAGCTGTTTTCCCTTCTGTTGTAGAACTCCCAGAGTCTCATCTGCTTTGCTTCCTGTCTTTGTTGAAAACTTACCCTTATTTGCTGTTGGAAATGTGCTGGCAAAGCTATGGTGGAGCAGAGCCTTGTGTGCAATTTCTGAATTTATATGAAATGCCTGCAGTTTCACTGCTGGTTGATGGTGGTGGTGGTTCCTGTGTTAGCACACGGTGTAAGAACAGATGATTATTTGACCACTTGTTTGGAATGAGCTGTGGGTAACAAATGGGAAAGTTCACTTAAGCACTAGGGAAAAATATTGACTTAGCAGCCTGCTAACAGTGCAATTTATGTATTATTTTGTGTTATTTTGTGACCTGCTTAGCTATTTCCATGCTTGGTTTCCTGATTGTGCTTTTTGGTGTGGGAGGTTTTTTTTTTTTTTTTTTTTTTTTAGCAAACACATGACCTGACTGAAGCTGACAGCTGCAGCTCTCCTGTTCGCTGAAAGCTTTGAGTCAGTTTTTAACAAGTCCTTTGCACTTTAAAGGCTAAGCCACCACTACTGTCACACTCTGGAAGGTGTCAGAAGAAGGAAAATATGTATCAAAACAGTTCCTGTGTTTTGTTCTGAAAGCACTCCAAGCTTTTCACCCTTTGCAGGTGTTTTAGCTCTGGTGTGAAGTGCTGCTCCAGGATCTGTTGATCCAGCCAAGGGATGTTGCCTTTGAGTTAAAACTCTTAAATATGTTGGGATCTGGCAGGAAAGAAGTGGTTACACATCCTGCAGAGTCCTGGACACTCAGGGTTCTACAGGTACAGTCTGGAGAAGGTATAACATCATGCTCCTGGTCTAATGTGTGCTTAGACAGGAAGAAACATGTGTAAAAGCCTTCAAAACTTTGTGGGAAAGAGATGGGTGAAATTTTGGGGGATTGATTAAAAAAAACATAACCAATGAGAAGCCAGAGGTTGCTTAGAGATCAGGATGAGGTGTTTCCACATTTCTTGGGCAGTCTATGCTGCCCAAGGACTTCCCATAAAGCACCCTCAAAGTCCAGAATCTGGAACCCAGAATTGAGGAGTATTTGTTGTAATCAGGGTTGCTTTTGCTTTGAACTACGTTTGGAGTCAGGATGTTCCTGGCGGGAGGCTAGCAATGGAATCTTTAAACTGTTGCATTCTGAATGTAGAACGAATCTTCTGAGAATATGCAAGGAAAGCTGTTAATTAGCTCAAGTTGAAATTAATTACAGGTTGGTCTTAAATGGTCTATTTCCTTTTCTCCCAAGTGAATTAGTCTTCATGTAGTTTTTCATGTAGTTTAAAAATACTGTGCATGTATTCTAAGTGAAGAACTAGGATGTAAAGCTGAATTATTTAACACTTTATTTAATTTCTGAGATAGAGTTAAGACAGGTCAGGTTAGCAGCTCATGTAAAATGTTAAGTAAGGCCTATTTACAGGTAGTTTAATAATCTGACTTTCTGACAGTCAAACTGCAGCTGGTTTCAGCCATCAGCAGTCAGTGAGTGGTGTTTGAGATCAGAGCCCTGCCGAGGCCCCACGCTGGTGGCAGCATGGCTGGAAGGAGTCCCTGGCATCCCCGGGCTCCACTGCAGCCAGTGCAGGCCAGCACTGAGCCATCACTGCTGGAGATCAGCTCTCAGCTCTTGCCTGTTCTCTGCATAGCTTTTGCTTGAGTCATGCTGATTGCAGCCCAGTCCCCAGAGGTTTTCAGCTCGTGGTTCATGGGCTCTGTCTTCTCAGGGTCACAGAAATATCACCAATATGTGGTTTCCCATTGTAGCTAAGCTGACGCGCCAGGCTGCTGCTCTTGCTCTCTTGCAAAGACACGTTCATCAGCAGGCCAGCCTGGGGACACAGACTGGGCCAGAGCTGTCTTGGAAAAAAAAGAAGATAAATTCCTTGTCAGCCAAATTTCCTCGCTGGGCTCCCCTAAGGCTGCTGAGCAGCCCTGTGGGAGCAGGTGCTCGTCCCCCCTGTGCTGTGGGTGAGCTGCTGGCAGCTGCCTGCAAGAAAGAGGAGTCAGCAGGGCATCTGTCACTGGGGTTGCACTCTGAGAGCCCTCGATCCCGTTGGGAAATAATTAGGGATCTGCAGTTTGAAAAATGCAGGAGCCGCTTGCTCTAACAGTAAATGAAGGGGCCATTAGAAACCTGATTCAGCAGTCTTCAGGTATTATTTAGCAGTGCAAAGTACTGGCAAATTGCACCTAATGACTTGGAGTTATGGATTCTGTGAGTTGCTTTGGCATAAAGGGGGCTCTCTCCTTGCTTCAGAAAAATGAAAATTAAAAATTTCCATGTTGTATGCTGGAACACAATCACACGTGGATGGGCTGGCTGCCTGTCTTGCTTGTATAAAACCTCACATTTGGGCAATTTTTTTATCTTGAACTTCTCTTGGGTTTTACTTTAATTAGTTTTGGGTTCTATATATCAGCAAATTTGAAAATAAAAATATCACTGGGCTACCAGCTTTAACTCTGGCGACAGCAGAGGGATCGTGGGAGGGAGCAAAGAGAAACTACTCTTTTGCATTAAGAATGAATTTTTATTTAAATTGTTTTATTTCTTAATTATCCCTGTTTGGGCTTTATTAAATTACTGTTTCAAGGTTTTGTCATGGTCAGATTGATGAAGTTAAATATCTAAATCTGTGGGGTGTAAATCATTGGATAATTATCACTGTTTTCATTTTGTTGGTATTTATGCTCTCATAACTTGAGTATGAATGCTTTTTGGAATATATGCAGATCAATTTGTGCAGGAGTTGAAAGCTGCCCTGCAAACCTCACCATCTCAGCCTGATAACTTTTTGCTGTGCCTACTGCTGCTGTAATATTAGATCATATCTCTGTGACAATAACAGCTCTGATTTTGTGAAAATGGGTATTTCCCTGGTGATGGTCAGGGTGCCCGTGTGCCATTTAGGGTTGTTTATGCCACAGCAGAAGGGAGCAGCTTCCTGATGAGAGCACTTCCTTTCTTGCATGCCCCGTGTCCCTTCATTTAGTGTAAAATTCAAATGCCACAGACATTCCATCCAGTTCAGGCATACCAGGCAGCAGGAGCCTTTTCAGAGGATGGTCTGTTCAGGCTATTTCATTCAATGTGTAAATTATGCTGTATCATTTGCAAAACTCTCTTTGCTGTGCAATTCATTGGCTTGTAGATAAGTTCTTCATTACTGAATTCAAGGCTCTATGAAATTACTTATTTCTATTGAAGTGTTTCATGGTGTGTCTGGTGCAGCCACTGAAGTTGTAATGAACAGGATTTAAAGCAATTTCACTTGAACTTGTTTGTTCTGTGTTGACTAAACTGATTCATGCTTTTGTTTGTCTTTCTTTGCTGTAAAGGAGGGTGAAGAACAAAGAAGTGATTGTCTATAATCTATGAGTTTAATTTCATTTTAGAAAAGAATCAAATGACTCTTGACTGTTTTTTTTATTGTTATTGGCTTATTTTTTGAAGCTAGGCTGTGTTTTCTGTGTATGTTTTATTGGGGAGCAGATGCAGGGCTGCAGAAGTTGTACCAGGCCAGTGATGGATCTTGCACTGGTTATTGATATCTGGATGATGAATTTGGATTTTTGTTCTGTCTCTTGACGAGAAGCACAGGACCAGATTGCACCATGAGGCCTCTCCAGCTAGTGCTGCCTTTCAGGCAGTGGCCAAGGGCAGTATCTGCCTCCAGGGGGGAGGATAGGAATGAGATAAACATATGGTAACACTCTCTTAGGATACTCTCTCATCCTCCAGCAATGTGTCTTGACAGCCCTTCTGGTCCAGAATGTGCCGTTGTCAGGAATAACATCTCATGTGCTTGATTTCTCGTGCTCCCAGTTCCTTTCTGGAGCCCATGAGCTTTGTGGTGACACCCTCCAGCAGGAGCTGGTGCTTCATGACATGCTGTGTCAAGAGATGGATCCTTTCCCTTGAGCCTGGCAGAGCTTGCTCAGCCTCACACCTCCTGCTCCTTGTGTCAGGAGAGGCAGCAGAGCCTGGCTCAGGCTGTCTGTGCTGCCTTCCTCTGAGGTCTGGGAGGTTCCTCCCTCAGATCTTAAATGACTCATTTTCATGGCGGTGGTTGGTCTTAGTTCAGTGGTTTGATTTCATATGAGGAACTGTTGCTCTGTACTCTTGGTTTTCCACCAGCAGTTTTTTACCTTCTTGAAGGTCTCCTGATACTTCAGACATGGATGTAAGGTATTTTTTTGTTACATTTCCTAGCCCGAGGTAAAAAGTGTGCAGGCTCCAGACCCTATCATGCTGCATTTTGATGACATTCCATTGACATTAGTCAATGGTCAAGACTTCAAATTATGTACTTAAAACTTTTTAATTGGTTTGCTTGACAGAATATGGCTGCTCTGCACCTGGAAGTTGATGTTTTCCTGGTCCAAAAGCCAAACCAAGGCCTTGCTATTTATCTTGAATTTTGTTTTCTTCTATACTCACTGTACTAATGATAATCTTGGAAGAGTGAAATCACTGGTGCAATGCTTAAAGGCCAATTGCCTCTGGGCCAAATGAAAACCTGGTGGGTGAAGTCTGAGGCAGTGAAGTCAAACCTGTTCCACTGAACCTTCATGGAGGGGGGAAAAAGTCTGGAGACTTTTTTTCCTTGTAGTAGTACAAGTCTTTAACCTCTCAGGCAATGGTTTAATGAGGAATTCTGAGCCCACACTGTAGCAGTGCTGTAGTCATCCTGTCCTCCTCCACTCATAAATTAGATTTTGTCTGCGCAGTAATAATTTTATTTAAAATAGCCCTAACATATTCCAGATGTTAAACATGTTGTAACAGACCTTCTTATTGGAAGTGTCTGTGATTCTAAGACCAAACAAGTGACGAATACTAATTATAGGACTCATAAAAGTGAGACTCAAGCGTGGTACAATAGAGCAGCAAGGAATATTTGACTGTTCTAAAAATAGACCCTCAGTGGACACAGTGGGATTGCAGCTGAATTTTAAAAAACTGACTGCAGAGGAACCAGACATGCGATTCGTGAACTGGAAAAGGAAAAGGGGAAGCCAAGCACCAAATTCTGCTTTCAGTGTGACCGATACCCCGTGCCTGTGAAATGTGAAATGCCTGTTGGCAACACAGAGCGTGCTTGTGATTGTTCAGCTGCTGTAAGACAAGGAATGGTAATTAGAAGAAACGGTAGGACAAGCCTAATGATTTACTGTTGGTTTTATGTACGTCTCTTAAAAAAAAGTCGCAGGAAGATATGTTCCTGCGTTATGTAAAAGGCTGTGTATTGCCAGTGTTGCAGAGAAATAGGAAGTGCTTGGGAATAGCTCACATTCCTCAGTAATCACATGTCGGTCTCCAGGCATTTAAGCTTTCCCTGGCCTGTCGCCAGCCTTTGCTGTGATGCTCTTTTGGAGGTCAGCCTCTTCTCCAGAGTACTTTAACCTTGAGCCAAAACAGTCGTGTCCTGTGCAATTGGGGTCAGAAGCCAAGTTTCCTCTCCTAGGAACTACTGAAGTTGACTCTAATTGCAGGGCACATTCTGTCAAACAAAGTGTTGTGCCCGGAGCTACGTGGCTTCTGGGCCAGACTGATTTCCATCTGTCTTGCTTGGAACAGGGGCGGGCAGGCATTTTTCTCTCAATATAGAATAGTGTTGCAAATGCCTTTGATACAAATAAGTTACAGTGACATTGCAAGTCCCTTAGGTATCGGTGTAGCCTCCACGAGGCCGGGCAAGATCTGTGTATGCTGGAGAACAGCTCTGAGCAGCACAGCTGTAAAGTCTGTCCTCGGTCTAGATCTTCAGTCTAGACCAGAGAAATGGCAGTTGTTTTCTAACCAGCAATTTGATCTTGGGCTCTCAGTCATAAGCCAGCCTAACCTGAATGATCAGGCTTTCCTGCCTTACTCCAAAGGAAAGGAAGATTAAAATTATTTGCATTCAGCATGGTTGTTGGGTTTTCTGTCCTTAACCTTTTGTTTTTCTTGAGGAAGGAGTGGTGCTTGCCCAACTTCTGTATTCCAGCTTCTCATTTTAGAGATTCGTGTCTGAAGATTGTGCAGAGGCTGCAGTTGAAGTTTGGCTTGCTCACCCTTTAGTGGAGTGGCACTTGTGCACTTTGGGCTCTCTGGACTTCCCAAAGGGAGGAGGAGAATTAATGACTCTCTTGTGTGTGCCTGGAAGGCAAAGCAGGTGTAACTCAAACTCCTACACAGGCTGTCCACTTTCTCCTCCCTCATATTAAGGTGTCCTTTGAAGATGGACATTTAGGCTCCCATATAATAATCAATTATTACACAATTCCACCTGTGAAAATTTATTTAAGCAAACCACAGATGACTCAGATCTGTTTTAAAGTAACCACTCTTCAAATTAAATTTACGTTGAGGCATGTCTGTGGTTGTTGAAGATCATCTTTTACAGATAGAAGATGGAATGTTAGCACTTGTCTTCAGGTTGCATCCTTTATCCCCAATTTGTTCTACCTGTTGAATTGATGTACTTTTTGCCATCAAAACTTTGAATAAAGCTGCATTAATCATCAAAGATTTAATTTTTATCTGGAAAGAGATGGAATCTCTGTGTGTAGCAGAGTGGTTCTTAAGTAGTTATAAGCCAGTTCCCTTCCAGTGTCGCATCAATTTTGCTGGTAAAACTTCTCTCTGAGCACTTTTCTGAAGTGAAAACGCCCAGATGTTGCATGGGAAGGGTGCACTGAGGGGGATAGAGTAGTGATCTGTGTAGAAAGAGTCTGCTTGTGTGGATTGACTGCTCACAGCCCTGATAAGAGTTGAGGTTTCCCTGTCTGGCTGTTTCTTTCTGGTGCAGAAAAAGGCTCTTTGCTTGCTTTGGTAAGTTGGTGACCACAGTTGAATAACTCAACAGTGAACTACCAGTAAAATTCCACTTATCTAAAAGATTGCTTCATAACCTGTTCTGAATCTCCTGCTTTATTTATAAGGCCTAAATTATTTTAATTAAATATTAAAGTATTAAAGTAATTTTGTGCATGCTTGAAAACCCTGAACACCGAGGCTGATATTCCTTAGCTCTGTTGCCAACAGATCTATGCTGCCATACAGAAGAATTTTGCTGCAGACCTTCCTGTCCCCCAGAAACTTATTTTTTTGCTCCTGCTTTTTGAATTTTCTTGTATCCCCTTCCTTGCTTTTGGTTTTGGGCAGTCTTAAGTGAATCTATTTTTTTTTTAGTATAACTCAGATTTGTCAAGAATGCTTAATGAACATATATTGTCAAGTATTTCCTGGATAAGCTGAGAGTTTTACTGATATTTAGTTGCAGGTGCTGTCTAAATGGAGCATTCTTTCAATAAGCTGCCTGTGAAATCCTTTTGATTTCTGGTTTGTGTGCTGGTAGAAAAACAAACACTTCTTTGCTCCACATTTACTTTGCAGAGAATGTAATCTAAAACTCTGAAATGCGTGTAAACTTTTTAAATCACTACAAGGATATTTTTCCCCCTGAAATTGTTACTGTCTTTTTGATAGTAGGCAGGGTTTGATGTCTGCTGTAACTTAGCAGCAATAGAAAATTAGTTTTAAATCCTGTTCATGAAAGTGATACTAATATGCATAATCCTATCTAGTTGATTCTTAGCCTGAATTTCTCCAAAGCATCTGTGCAGCAGCTACCAGAGGTGAATTTGTTGCAGTGTCCTTTGATTGGCAACTGAGATAATGTCCCAAAGTCCCCGTGGTTTGAGGTCGTGTTTTGTGCAGTAAGAATGTTTTGGTTTCAGCTGGACTCCTGATACTTTCTCTGTGTGATGGCCTCAAAGGAAAGGAGTCTAAAGACAGACTAAAATGGGTACCAAAGTTTGGGAGGATGGTGTGGGTGCTGTGCTGAGTTTCCTTGGAGATCTGTCCGGTTTCAGTGACATTTTGCCATGACGTGGAGGATGTAATGAGCAGTGTGGTGTTTTCAGGGGTGGACTGGGCAGTGCTGGGTTAATGGTTGGACTCAATGGTCTTAACAGTCTTTTCCAACCAGAATGAGTTCATGATTCCAAATGCATTCCACCTCACGACTCAAAGCCAGGTTACAAGAACTGGCTGCAGGGTTGCCTTTAGGACTGTTTAAAATGCCAAGCTATGCATTTGGTCTGGGTTTGGAATGCAATTAAAGCCAATAAATGTTCACCACTGTAACCATGGAAATGCTGCCTGAACCACAGAGAGGAGCAGAAATGCCAGTATTTGTGTGTTGATGCAGTTGCTTTTGCATGGAAGTGCTTTGTAGCAGTTTAACACATGAAAGTCCTTCTATCAGAAATCCAGGGTGGTGTGTGATGGGCTGTGTCGAGCTGCAGTTTCCTTTATAACACTATGTCAGTGGTATTTCATGATTTTTGTGATTGACTGTGTGTATCAACTATGGTGATGCCTGAAATTTAACATGAAGCTGTTCCTTTTGCACTGCAGAAGGCTTGGAAGAGATTAAATAAGTGTGAAGTAGCCTGGATTGTATCTGCAGAGCTGTTGTAGATAAAGCTCTGTTCTGTCTCTGTTCTGAAAGGTTGTTTTGCTTCCTCATGCACATCCCTGGTGTTCTGGATGAGTGGTGGTAAGTGCTGTTTGAAGCCAGGAACCAAGAAAAAAATTGTCTCTAAATTTTTATGATCTCAGAGTAACTTAGTGGAGCCAAAGCACATGAATAACTTCTCTGCTGTTTCCTGTCTCCATAGAGATTTTTAATTTACTGAATCAAAGCCCTTCATACAAGATCACAAAGCAGTTATTGAATTTGGGTTTGGTCTGTATACTGGGTTATTTTGTAGTGGTTATGGGCAATGTCCTCATTGTTTTCAGGAATTTGCAGAATGGATGTGAAGCTGGGAGGTTTCTTGCTGTGCTTTTAGGATTTGAGCAGCAAATTGCCTGCTTGGCATGTGGCAGGGCTGTTAACCCATTTGGTAGAACAAATAGGTGTTGTTTGTTCAGTGGTGACATCCGCTGAAGACAAGATCACTTTAACAGGTAGAGTCTATTTGTAATGTGCAAGAAACTTCACTGGGTGTTTACTTAACTTGAAAGTACTGTGAGCTTCTAATACAGCTAAATAAAAATGGACAGAGCAGTCTTGTCCTCTTCTTTTTATAGGAAGTAATAAAATCTGAGGTTTATATAGTTGAGCTAGGGGTGAATTTAAATGTATTGGAATAAATCTGCTCATCCTTTCTACCTCTTCCTTCACAGACTTTTGCAAGGCACAAGTGGGTTGTTCATAGCAGTGTAGAGCCTGAAATCCTTTTCAGTGAAACCTGACTAAATCAAGAGAACTCATTAAACAAGTATAGGCACCAAGAGAAGACAAGGACGAGCAGGGATTATGCTCTTCTGTACACTTAATAAAACCTTTTCTTCCATGCAGGACTCTTGAGTGACAGAGGAGCTGAATTAATGGCTTTGGTAAATGCCAGGAAAAAAAGAAGTTTTCTTATTCACCTCTGCTTATACAGATGGCTTAATTTTCCTCAACTCCTGCTTTCATAAAGAATTTCTCAGGAATTTCATTTCCATTCCACAGAAGGAGAGCTGAGCTGAGGAAGCTGTTTGCTGGCTGCTAAGCCAGTTATGCTTTCAGATGCTTTCTTGAGACAAGTATACTGAAAAGAACAAGTCCTTGTATCACTTCTTGATTGAACAAGGCCCAGGGAAGGCCTGGTGGTGTTAATGAAAAGGTCTCTGCAGTGACCTTCAGTGTTTGCAGTGTGTAAGGGCAGCTCAGAGCATGGGTTATTTAACACCTGTGGGTGCTGGAAGCCCAGGGAGTGCCGAGAGCCTGTGCAGGGCCCTGGAATGTCTGGGAGGTCAGGACTTGTCCAGTGTGGGAATTCTCTCCTGGATCTTCTGAGAGGAAGAGAGGTAGACCTGGGCTGTATATTTGAGCACCACTTCAGTGCAGTATCATAAATAAAGCATTTGAAGAATCTGAATATCATGCTGCAGTAAGTTTTTGAACCGCTGACAATTTCTCTTCCCAGATACTCTACCTGAAAGCTCTGATCTCTGCCTTGGAGAACATCCAAGGCTGTTTTTCAAGATTGCTTCTCTTGCTGTTTGAGAAATAATTAACCTTCAATTACAACTCATGAACAACATCTGTGCAAAGTAGATTCTTGTTAGTACTTGTCTGATTTGTATAATAATGTGTTTGTGTGGTCTATTAAAAAAAAAAAAAAGACAAACCCGGAACTTCAAAAACAAAAAAGCCATTGTAGTTGTAGTCCAAGGATTATATAAAACTTTCACAGCCTCTTAATGAAAATTTTGGACTAACTCCATTGTTTATGAACTTTAAGGTGGGATTGTACTTCTGCAAAGTAGGAGTTGGGCCATTTTGGACAATTACTTAGGAATGCTTTGCTTTGGAAGACTGGATATGAACAGTACTGTAAACTTACACTCTTAATGCACTAAAGATCATTTAATTAGAAAGTTCCAGGTCACTTCTTAGACTCCTGTTTACTACGGGAACTCTTTAGTCTCTAAAACGGAGCAGAATGTTTGTCTTACGGATATCGACTTGTCCTATTGATTTTTTGGTGTAACTTACAGAAGGGTTATTTATTTTATCTTGGGTACACTTAATAGCCATCATTAATACTTAGATGGCCAAATTTCATTGTACCAGGGAACAGAGAGTGAAGACAATCTGTTGTGTTTCTGAATGACTTCTCCCACTCCAGGGTAAAACGTTTTTTTCGACTGTAATGGAGGGAGGATACAAGAGGGACAAAAAGTGTGATGGGGAGAAAGAAGAATTGTGCAATTTTTTTTTTCCCTGTAGCTTAGAGTAAGGAGCCACTCACATTTGCCAGGTGCACATCAGCTCTCCTTTTGGGAATCCTTGGGAATGCATCCCAGCACAGGGTGCAGCCATGCCCTCAGAGCTGCCTGCACGGCTCTGCTCCTCACACCCTGCCCAAGTACAGCTCTGCTTGGAAAGGCAGGATTTTCCTCTCTTCTGTGGAATTCTGCTCTGCATGGAGTGGAAGAGCTTTTTCCTGTTGCAAAATAAATGTATTTTAAAAAAGGTATATTTGAATGTGGGGCATTGTGATTTAGGGTTTTTTTAACAAACCAAGATGAAACAGAGCCTTCCTTTTTAATGAATGCTTGCTGCCTGCTTCATTTGTCTTAATTCTTAAAATCTCTGCAGTAGCTCTCTTTCAGGTGAAGGGTTATAATTTTTAATTCAAATTGCTTCCCCACAAGGTATTTCCTGATGAACTTTCTAATTGCTTCATCCAGGTCAGTGATAAATTGTTAAGCAAACATTTTGTTTGTTGATCTTGCTCTGATAGCCAGCAGGTTCACTATTGGTGAATCTTGCTGGAAAAACTATAATGTATTTGTTCTAGTTCCATTAAACACTTTTTAAAAGTAGAAATTGCAATGGAAGGCTTAAACTCTTTTTTTTTTTTTCTTTTAAAGTAAGGCATAGTGTTCTTTACACTCTGACTAGTCATATTTTGTTGGCATAGACTGTGCTAAGATTTTCAGAGAAGTCAGAGGACTGTTAAACAACCTCATATTTGTCGAGGACCAGGAATGGTACACAAAGGAGGTTTTTGCTCAGATGATACACAGCCATTCACTGACACGTCTGACCCTGCCTCTCCTGCTGGGTTGTCTGTGGTCCCCACAAGCCTCAGCTGTGGTCTGTGTGACTAAAGCCTTCTCCATCTTTTCCAGAGAGACTTCTAGAACTGAGTGCCTGCCAAGCAGCCTTTGTTTCCCAGCAATAAGAGAATAACTCCTCTCTTTGTAAATGAGAACGTTTAATGAAGTGAAAACACTGTGGAGAGAAAAACCGCTTAAGCCTCCTGAGCAAGGGCTGCTGTGGAGAGCTGCTCTGAGGGGAAGGTCACTGCACAAAGGCAAGGGGAGCTGTACTCCTGGGAGCAGGGCCTGGCTGGCACCCTGAACGTGTCCTTGGAGGACTTGTCCTTCCAGAGCTGCCTTCACAGGGGACCTTCTTCCCAGAGAGCTGACTACCTGTGTGTTAAAGATGTTTGTGCTTCTCCAACGTGCAGCTCGCTTCACGTTCCCTCTTCCCAGTGCCTGGGAGTGTTACCTTACCATAAACCCTATTTCTGGAGCTTTTTGAGGTGTATCCACTGTAACCATCTGCTCTCTTGCACACACGCCCCCGAGCTGATCACTCCCATGTGAGCTAACATCCCTCAGAGGCACTGGCACCGAGATCACACTGCTTTGTTCAAGCCTCACGATTTTTATACTCCTTTGAACAAGTGTCATGATTTTTATGCATATGTATGGATTGCAAAGGGAGCTCTGAACAGCAGAATACAGGGCATGAAAAGTTATTTGCTGATCTGTGAGAGTTCATCCAGAATTGTTTCTTTCCAAGTTCAGCTGCCAAGAATTTGAAACCTCTTGGTTACCCTGCCATGAGTCTCTGCTTTTCCTATTGATCTGCAGTGCTCTAATGCAAGGGGAGGAAGGGATGCAGTGCTCTGTAGGAATGATCAGGCTGCTGGAATGCAGCCTGTGGAGCCAGGGCAGCATCCTGCTTGAGTGGCCCCTCTTGTTTCTTGTGTTTATGAATAATTCAGAAATCCCACACGCTGGAAGTGGATGGGGGAGCACAGTGAACTTTGGTTTGCACTTGCACATTGTTACCCACACATGGTCAGGCACTGCAGGCAGAAATTAAAGTTAGCACCGAGTGCTGCAGACAAGATTGGACTGCCAGGATGAATCTCTTCATGGGTTCTCTTGAGGTGTCCTTGGAGAATGTGATGCTGCTCTTGCAATGCTGCTCTGCCAGCAGTTTCAGACAGAACATATCAAAAAGAAATAAAACATCTGAACAGCTTGATTCATGCTATTAAGCTGTTAAAGCACTCAATATGCTTCAATTTCCAAATGGTAATTGAAATTCTTCTGTATTTCACCAGGTTAGAATTTCTGTTTGGAGGATTCACCTGCTAGAACAGCACAGTATAAGATTGCTTGGAATGTTTTCTTTCCTCTTTTAAGTGTAGAACTTTGTTTTGAGTCATTTAATGGTCATACTAAATAATCCTTGTCCTTGGAGGCAGGAGACTGGGAATATATTAATCTGGCCAGAGAAGCTGAGTAAATTATTTGCATGCATGACTCTCCCTACTGGGGACTGAGCACATGCTTATTATCAAGGTATTTTATTAGCCCTAGGCATGGTTTGAGAAGCAAAAAGCCAGAAATCTTTGAAAACTGGGTTGGGGGATATACCTAAATGCTGTTTTAAAGGTGGTATTTTGAAAGGAACTTGTTGTTCCTGATACTAGAATTCCAAAATCTAAGGGCCAGGCAGCAAGTACAATTCCCTTGGCTATGAAAAACGACTGCAATGGGTTTAAAATAGTCTGACTTCTGAATTGCTTTCATGTCTTCACACTCAGCTGAAATACTAGCAAGGATAAAAGTGGAATAAATCCTGTTATTTTGACTCTACTCCGAGCATGAGTTGCTAAGGGAAGCAGTTGGAAAAGAAGCTTTATTACAGTGCTATTTTGGTTGAAACTCTGCTTGTCAGTGCTCTTGCTGTTAACGTGCATTAAGAAAGTTAAATTTGCGGTTGAAGCTGCTTCACCAGACTCTGTTTTTCTTGATGCACAATGCAGCTTCTAATGGCTCAGAGTACACACGTGTTCCAGAGTCTCTTGGGAAATGTAAAAGTACATTATTGAGGAACTGCAGAAAGGCAGGCTCAAAATCACTATTTGGGAAATCTGTACACAGGTGCCTGAGCCATGGAGGTGTTGTGACTTCATGTCACGCCCAGCAGTAGCTGCAGGGTTTTGAGGATGAGCACAGCTGTGCTTTTGACTTGTGCTCCATGTCACACCCTGTGTGTTAAATGTGATGGGGCAAACAGTAACAGTGTCACGTCCTTGATACACGTTATTGGGTGCATTTAGCGCTACAGCAGCAGCATTTCACTCCTGCGTGGGGCCCTTCCGGATTTTCTGCAGCTGCTTCTCTTTTGAGGAACTAATTGTCTTTGATTGTATCTGTACAGTGAAATTGGAACACTGAGACAAGAATGTGGAATATCTGATTTTATTTGTGAAGAGAGACTTATCTGTCCAAGTCTGACCACAATGCTGTCGTACAAGGAAGGGGCAACATCTTATAATAAACTCTGCTTTATCAGCCTACTGGAGGAATACTGCATAATGCAGTTCAGTTATTTCCTCTCTGCAAAGCTGGATTTGAGACAAAATTTCTGCTTCAAAACACTTCAATAACGCAGCAAAATCCCTTCAGTTCTCTTGAAAAATAAAAGCAGTATTTGATCTTTCTTTAATCTTCTCGTGCTTCTCGAACGGCTCCAGCCTTGGCCATGCATGTGCTGCTCTGACTCACGTGGCTCTTGCTGTGTCGTACCACAAATTGCAGGTTTTATTTCTGTGCTGCGTTGGTTCGTGGTGAAAGATGTGTCACTGTCCTGTAGCCTTCAGCAGCTTTTTCCTGCCCCCTCTGCTCTGTGAAGGGGAGCAGTTTGTCCCTTGTGGAAGAGACAGCCGTGCTTCAATCAGATCAAATATTTTGATGCGGCCATGGTTTGCTCTAATCACCTTTTATTCAGACTGGGCTGTGCTGAGAAATGGTGCATTACAAGGATATATTGGCAGTGGGGCATAAAGAAATAAAACTAGCTTGATTTAAGAGCCCAGTAAAATTGACTGAACAGTTTTCTGTGTGTATGTTCTTTAGGAAGAAAGAATCCTGAGTCGCTGTTAATCTCTTGGAAACCCTCAAGTACTTTGCTATGAGCATTCAGCTTGCCAGCTTTTGGCAGATAATTATTTCATTCTCTTCCAAATTGAACACATTCAATTCAGTCTTGCCATTTAAAACAACACATTCTTCTTGGACATTTTTCTGTTCACAGTTCAGCAAACACTCATGAGCAGGTAATGCTTTGAATTGCAAATGTTCACAGGGCAAACATAAAGTGTTTGGAGGACTAAGATGAGAAAAGCATCAATATGTGCAATGAAGGAGAATTGCAAAGGCTTTGGCATAAAGGGAGCTGTTCAGATGGGGAAAACTTGTCATCCAAATGTAAAAAAGACTTTGAAAAAAGTGAGAAAAATGTTAGATACCTACTGCCTCTGCTCTCCTGTCTATAAAATAATCATAACATAAAGTCCTTAGAATAAAAGTAGTAAATGAAGCAATCTAAAAATCAGAAATACTTCTAAATTCTTCTTCTAGAATTTTCTTTTTCTGACTTTAACATCATTTAACTACAGTCATTGCAGTTAAAATTGACAGTAATTTTGAAATAATGTTGAGACTTTTTCAGAGTGATGGTTGAAACACTTGTGAGCAACTGAAGCGTACAGCCTTCTGTTCAGCACAAGAGCCTTGTAAAAGAAATAGAACTTCTTTGCCATGCCAATAGGGCAAAAGAAACTTCTTGTTCTATGTTAATAGGACCCATCCTCCCGTTGTCTTGGAGCTGTAAAAGATTTTCTCCCCCAGTACTGACTATTGTGTTACAACACTAATGCTCTGTCCCTGCATTGTGCACACATCTCTGAGCCCAGGAATTATTGCTGTCCTTCAGTCCAACCCAACCAGCTGTGCACAGATGAGGTCTGGAGCATGGAGTGTGTGTGACCCCTTCCCTGGCTGCACTTCTCTGCCTTACAGAGCAGCTTTACGAACTCGGGACAGTCATGCTGCAAAAATGGCTTAAAAATATGCACAAAGGGAAAAAGCTGACACTGTTTTAGTGCCTTACACCACTGTCACCATAGTAACACTGCCTTCAAACTAGGTTTGAACACTGGTAATAAACTGAAGTATTTTAATTGTTCTAAAGGGAGAATTAAGAGACCTTTTCTGTTCCAGCCCACCACTGCATACTTGGTGCAGCTGCTCCTTGTTTTGTTCCCCACCCTCTCCCTCTTGGTGCGGCAGCCCAGCTGTTTTCCAAGTAGTTGAAATCATCTAAAAGGACAGAGTGGATATTTTACCTCTTTTAAAGAGTTGTTTCATGATGTTCTCTCATATTTACTTTATCTAAGCTTTCTTCTGCATCGGGACATGTTGCAAAATCCTACCTCTTCACCAAACCAAATGAGATTCTGATAGTAGCAAAAATGAAGGAATTCACAGTATGGAAAGCAGGCTAAAGAATTAGTTGCTTCACTGCAACTCCATAAGAAAAGAAAATAAACAAAAAGCCATACAGAAGCAGAGGTACATTAGGGACTGTGAAAGAAAAGGAAAAAAAAAGAGCTGTCTTGTATTCTTCAGCCACAATGGTTTTAGAATCAAAATCCAACAAGTTTACTAGTGAGGATAACACCCTCTTACTTGTTTTACTGATCCCAAATCCTTAACTATCCTATGTCTGATTTAATGCCATCTTCTCTGTGTGTCAAGTATTTAAGAGATAAAGTTATTTACATGACTGTGTTCTTTAACCAAAATCAAAGCTGTTGCTGGTTCTGCATTATTGCAAGAAGTTTTACATTTTCAGAAGTGTGAAATGAGCTCATTGTATTAGACTGACTGTTGTTGGACAAAACTGTGAACTGATAAACTGCAGTGAAATCATTAGGAACACTCTGTGCCCAGGGAGCTTGAGAACTCTATTAGCTTAAGAAATAGCTTTTGAAATGTTTTTATGAGACCTTGGGGAGCTGTATGAAATCCCTCTAGACAGCTTGGTGAAACACCGGTAATTAGTAAGTGGGTTTTTTTAATCCAAGACATAATTGTTTTGTCTTGTGGTATTTTAGAACTGGAGGGTCTGATTTTCCTGTTATCAAGGGGGTTGTCATGGTACAGAATGAATAACTTCCTTTTCAGAGGGAGGGGAGGAATGGATTATTTTGCATGGTTTAAAAAAGTGCCTTACTGGCAAGGAACATATTAATAAATGGATTGTTTGGAATGCATTGTGACTCTTTCAGCTGTAATGTGGATTCAGGAAGGCTCAGCCCCTTCCAGGGAAGCTCTGAAGGGCATTGAGCCTCCAAAAGCTGGTGATGCCAATGAAGGAACTCTGCACACCCTGAGGAATTAATGGTGCTGATTGTTTGTTCTCTTTCCATCGTGACAGGCCTATGAGAGAAGGTTTCCTACGTGCCCTCTGATCCCCATGTTTGTAGCCAGTGACACTGTAAACGAGTACAGGAGTGAGGATGGGGCCATCCACGTCATCGAGCGGCGCTGCAAGCTGGACATCGACGCTCCACGGCTGCTGAAAAAGGTGAGGAGCTTTGGAGTGCCTGGTTTGTACTTCTGGATATCCCTTCCCCTGAATGCTGTACCTTAACAGAATCTGTGCCTCTTCCCCAGATTGCAGGAGTGGACTACGTCTACTTTGTCCAGAAGAACTCTCTGAACAGGCGAGAAAGGACTCTGCATATAGAAGCCTACAATGAAACCTTCTCTAACAGAGTCATCATTAATGAGCACTGTTCTTACACAGTGAGTAACAGCAGGCCTTTGCTGGTGCTGCAGATGGAGCCCAGGGAGTGTTCAGATCTCAAGACTCAAACAGAGCTTGGGGTTGTTCCTTGGCTTTTGCCTTGCAAGAAAAAAAAATAACCAACACAGGGCCCTGAGGGATAATTGTTAGCGTTAAATGTAACACACTTGCCTCAGGAACTGAGACACGTTTGGCACCCTCTTGCTTGAGCATCTTCTCAGAGAGCAGAACACAACATAATTTGCTGTGTTTGACAGCTCTGTTTAGGCAAATCTGTGCTTTGTAGCAGCAGTGTGGGACTTGGTGAGGCTGATGACACCCTGACAGAACTGTCAGAGGAAAGTTCAGCTGATTTGCCTTCTGCTCAGCTCAGACAGAAGTTCACTGAGTCAGCTATGTTTTAACCTATCTTTTTTCATTGTTCTTGGTCTTCAGTGCAAATGTTGATGCAGAGGAGTCTGGTGGCAGGCCTGCTGCTCTGCTCTGGTCATGGTTTATTTCTGAATGGCTCAGCCCATCCTCATGGGCTCTTACAGCACGTACTGTAGCAGTAGAGCTTCAAATTGATGCTAAAGGTCAGACCAGAGCTAACAAATGTGACTGATTTATTTGTGTTGTAGCACTGTAGCACTCTTTTTAGGTCATAACATTTTCTGTTGTGTTTAACTTGTGGTTAAAAGATCACGAGGTGCCAAACCCACTTGACACTATTATCTAATCTTTTTATAATTATTTCTGATGTAACTTCTAGGGTAAATTTAAGAATACTCTTCCTCTTACCTGCAGTTTTTATGTGAAAGCTCTGTTCAAATGGGGGAAATGCTGTACAGGAAAGTGCATGTGGTAAATATGTACAAAACACAGTACTTCCCTATGCCCATTTGTTCTATTCAATCAAGAAATTAGGTGAATACTAAACCAGGTTTTTAATGGAAAAATAAATTGCTTCTAAATGTTCATTTTTATTAAAGCTACTTGTAATTGAATTTAGAAAAATACAGGAAGATTCTTAAATGATGTTATGAGTTATACTTACTGAGGCTGTACAAGCTATTCTTGTATCTCCCATTCCCTAATGCAGAAACAGAAAATGAAGGGAAAAGGAATTTTTTTTCTGTAGTTGTCTCCTTATAAAGTGTTGATCCTGTTCTTAGCCAAATTTAGCATGTTTTGAGGGGGAAGGGAACCCTAAGGCATCAGGCCAGTTACATGCTCAGAAATCCAGCCTTTTGTGATGTTTTCATAATGACAAATTCAGAGACCAGCCTAGAAATTTCTTGAACAAATCTATTTTAGCTGAAGAGAGTTTAAAAAACAGCTTTTTGTAACAGTATCAGCATCAATTGTAGAATTGTTTAGGTTGGAAAAGCCCTTTAAGATCCAGTCCAACTAAAAGCCTGTTTCAGGATCATGTCAGTAAAGCAAGAGATAAGCTAAGAGGGAAGGTGTCAGCTGAGTGAGGACTGTGCACTTCTGTCTGTGGCATTATCATGGGATAACAAACACAGTTTTCATTCTACAGAATGCTAAAGTACCTCCTGGGTCAGTGAGGGAACAGTGTTTTGGCTGTCTCTTAGAAGCATGTTGGTCATGCTGCCCCTGCCCTTGCTGCAGGGCTGAGCTGGCTCTGAGCTATCAGCCACAGCAGAGTTCCCTGTGGAGGCTTTTACCCTGTTCCACACACACCCTGCAGTCCCAGCCCTAATCTAGACTGAGACAGTGTAGAAATGGGCAGTCCTCTGGTTCTTGCCTGGTGCATTTGTGTTTCTCCACCCTCCCATTTCTTGTTAACACAGAAAAAAAAAAAGGGACTGTGGGACCATGGAAGGGCTTCTCAGCTTTTTGTCCTTTGGTGTTGCCTCTTCCCAACTGAAGCAAGTGAAGCCAGACACCTCAAATTCCATTTGAATGTTTCTGACTGTGTGAACCTGTAAAACAAGAAACATTTCAAATATTATGAGAGAGAAAAAAAACCCTAAATGGATAACTGAGCTGTATGATCTTTTGACTTGCAGGTTCATCCTGACAATGAAGATTGGACCTGTTTTGAGCAGTCAGCAAGTCTGGATATCAAATCTTTTTTTGGTTTTGAAAGCACAGTGGAAAAGATTGCCATGAAGCAATACACCAGCAATATTAAAAAGGTGAGCCTGCAATTGGGAAGGATGTGCCTGGCTCCAAGTTACCAAAAGGCAATGAGGCTGCTGCTAAGTAACAGGCCGTTCTGCTCTGAAAGCTGGGCTGCTTTGCTAAAGGCCTGGGGCAGTGTGTCTTTGTAGGGGTGTTTCAAATGAAATCTTCAGAGATCTGATCACTTAATTTTCAGCCCAATCCTTTCTGTGCCTAAATGTGTGGGTTTTTTTCAGTAGCTGAAGGAAATTTTCTTTTTTGAAGGGAAAAGAAATAATAGAGTACTACCTGAAGCAGCTGGAGGAAGAAGGAATAACTTTTGTCCCTCGCTGGACTCCTCCTGTTGCATGTAAATCAGAGAGCAGCACATCCCACCTGAGGAGACCAGTGTCACCTGCCATTAATATCCCAGAGTCTGCCACAAAGGAGGGCTTGAGCAACAAGGAGATCCTCAACACCTCCAGCAGCCCCTCGGAGCCCACTGCAGGAACACCCGATGGTATGGGGGTCTGGTCTGTTTTACTGGGAACCTTTGTACTGGAGAGGCTCTCAGCACTGGGCAGCTTCTCCTGGGCAGCTGAGGAGCTCCACATTGGCTCCTGAGTTGGTGACATGCAGTGTTAAACTGTGGGCTCACCAGGCAGTGACACATGGCAGAGCTCAGGCAGCTGGTACAGGCTGAGCTCGTGAGTGGAGATCAAAAGCAGAAAAGCTCTTTGCTGTTCATTGGGTTGCAAATGAACAGTCTGTTCTTACCCTGAAATTCAGGGATGGGTATAAGTGTAGAAATGATGGGGAGGAAACAGGTGAAACTTCCCTACTCACAGTCTTCTGGGAATTTGGGAAAATTCTTGTACTAGGAGACCAAAGCTTCTCTAAGGATTTCCAGAAGCAGCAAGCCCAGTGGTGCTGTGGATTGATGAATCTGAGTATACTGGCAAAACGCTTTTACAAATGTTCCTTCTTTAGCTGCAGAAGGAGAATTTTATCTTCTTCATGAAGATGACTGTGTTTGTTGCCTTGCTCATCTTTTCATTGATTCAGTGGAACTTTATTCAGTTCTGACTGCGCCGAACACAGCGGCTGCTTTGAGACAGCAGCAAATCAGATCACTTGGTGCTTGGCCTAGGTCAGGACCACTCTGATCATCTGCAATCTCTTTTTAGATAAGCTGGATGCAGACTACATCAAGAGGTACCTGGGGGACCTGACCCCGATGCAGGAGAGCTGCCTCATCCGCCTGCGGCAGTGGCTCCAGGAGACGCACAAAGGCAAAGTGAGTTCCTGGGGGTGTCCCCTGCCTCAGGGTGTGTGACACAAGGTGGGCCTGAGGAAACCTCCTGCCACACCCCCTGGGGATGACTCTTTCTGCTAAGTGGCTCTTCATGATCAAACCCTAAATTTAAGCAGTGGCAATAGGGGGAGTTAGTTGTGACTGTCCAGCTGACTTTGCAGCTGAGGTGCTTCAATAACTAGCATGAAAGCCTGTCAGACTGTCAGTTAAACTGCCACTGGGGAATAACATCAGATTTATAAGTCTTCCTGGTTTCTACAATGACCTTATTTTTACATTTGTTTGTTTTGGCCAAACGTCACAGTCATAAACACTGAAACACTGGTAGCAGTGGAGCACTGATAACAAGGCTGGGGTTTTTCCCGTGCCCTTTGATTTGCATGTATGTGTCTCAGCTTCCTCTAACTTTAAAATAAAACAGTCTATGTTTTGTCCTGATTTATTTAAATTGGACTGGCTTGGTATGGTCATACAGGTGGAAATGATTGCATTAGAGTTCATGAAATTTTTATATCCCTTATGAAGGTAGCTGCAGTGCCTGACAGGGCTTATGATCTTGTTTCAAACAAAGGCTGATTTTCTTGAGTAACTCCCAGTGTTACACGCCATCCTCTTGCATTGGTGCAGGACTGCACATTTTTCAGCTTCTATTGTTTGGGTTTGTGTTCTTGTTTCAAACCTAGAATACAAAATTGGGTTTGGTTTTGTTAATAGATCCCAAAGGATGAGCACATTTTAAGATTCCTGCGTGCCCGGGACTTCAACATCGACAAAGCAAGAGAGATCCTTTGCCAGTCCCTGACATGGCGTAAGCAGCACCAGGTGGATTATATTCTGGACACCTGGAATCCTCCCCAGGTGCTCCAGGATTACTATGCAGGAGGCTGGCATCACCATGACAAAGGTATGGTTCAGTACAAAATACGTACTGAACATATTCATATGTTTTGAATCAAAGGTGATAGTTGTCCTTCTGTTAACTAGAGGTGGCTAGAACTTCTCAGTTGTTATATACTAAAGACACTTGAATTGATAGAATGTTTTGGGTTGAAAGAGAATTTAAAATAATCTTGTTCCATTTCCCTGCCATGGGCAGGGACACCTTCCTATAGACGAGGTTGCTCAGAGCCCCATCCAACCCAGCCTTGAACACTTCCAGAGACATCCAGAGCTTCTCTGGGCAGCCTGTTCCAGTGCCTTTGCCAGCCCTCAGCTGCTGGAGGCAGAGTCCTGGATCAGAGTCTTTCTGACTAATACTGACATACTTAAATTTGTTTTGCCAGAAGCTTAAAAAAAGTGATTAATTGCGCTTCCATAATACTCTGAGATGCTTAGAAGAGTGTTAGGCAAACGCTGAGTGTGCTCTTTCAGTGATTAAAAGGTGTTTGTAAATAAGTATATCTTTGTAATCAATTTACTTCTGATGTTGCATTAATCTGCTGATGGCATAAATGAATATTTATTTGGCATTACGATCAGCTTAATGATGAGAAGTGGAATGTTGCAAAAACATCAAATAGAGCAGGTTTGTTTAAGAAGAGAAGCAGCTTTGGCTGAATTCCCTTTGTGCTGTGATCCACAGCCTGACACAATCCCCTGTCCCTCTGCTTTATCGTGCACTGATCTCGTGCTAGTACATACATAGAAATGAAACATGCTGGAATTCGTGGCTTGAGGCAAGCTGGGCTCTTTAGATAAGGAAATGATCTCTTACTGTGAGCGATCTGTGCTCTGATTGAGTCTTTTCCCACCAGGCACCATTGTTTCTGCTCAGCTCTTCCTTTTTCAAGCAGCATATGAAACAGGGCAGGATGCTGTCAGCAGTAGTGGCCAGGAGACAGGGAGGATGCAGCAGAAGTTTAATCACAGAGCTTGAATGGCTCTTCCCTGCTGCTCTGGGTTTGACAGACCTCAAACTGAGAAAATGGAAAATGAGAATGTGCTTGTAAAGATTGTAGGGAAAAAGACCTGTTAATAAGTTCTCCCTTTCAGCCTGTTCCTTGCCTGTCCTTTGCAAAGACTTCCTCTGTCAATAGCACACAACTGGGTCCTGCCAGTGAGCAGAAAGGTGCAAAATGCATCAAAGGCTTGTTTAATGTTCTTCTGAGAAGTTCTGGAGTCTTGCGGTGAACTTCATGCCCCCTCCCTTCCCCTGCAGTTCCTTTGATCTCTCTTGCAGCATGCCCACAAGTAAAGCATGGCTTTGTCAATAATGGAAACACCATTTCAGAACTGAGCAGTTCTCTATAATTTAAAACTTTACAGTGGTAGGTTCTTTTTTTAAGCCCTCTTTTCTAGTATTGCTCCTTTCCTCCTACATATGCTAAATGTGCCAAACTTAAGCTGGCTGAATGCTGTGTGGCTTTTAGTGCTACAGCAAAGGCAGCAGTGATAATGAAGGATGTTGTCTAGAATGAGCTATCTGTACTAAAGAAAATAAGTTATTATTTTGGCTGGCAATTAGCACAGATTTCTATACATCTGAATGGCTTTTATTTTGACAGGAATGCTTCAATCTAATGTCTTTTTAACACTACAAAGCTCTAATGGAATATAAATTGTACAGTAATAACAAAGCACTGTCAGCTGAGACTCTCCTTCATGTGTCATTTGGGTGGACCAGGGTTACTGAGCTGTTAGTTTGGGTTTGGAGGCATCTGTGTGAGGGAGGGAGACCTGCTACGAAGCTTAATAGCAGTTTTTGTTTAGTGTTTCAAAAGCTAAACAGTACATTCCAAGATAAGTGTGTGCTGATATTAAAATAACATTTTCTTTTAGTCCACCTGATAAAACATAAAACACTGTGAACTTCCATGGAGGCAGTGTCTTTGCCAAATAAATAACTTGCCTTGGCTCTGCAGTTTTGGTTGTTTGTTGGGTTTTTTTTTAATAATGTGGTTTTTGCAGTTTTTCTCCTTGTGTCCCAAAGGACTTAATGATAATTTGATAATGTCTCTTGCAGCTTTTGGAGGGGAGTGAAACTGCACAGACAACAAGACTTGAGGGAGATTTTTATGTAGAAAGCTTCTTTTCTTCTTTTTATATTGTATGCTAACATATTCACTTTTATAAGCTGTTTAGAATAGATGAAGCAAAGCTTAACAAGTGGATCACAGCTTTAGGAGGAGCCTGGGAGCTGTTTTGTACAACTAAGAGCCAGAAATGCAAACTTTGATTCTCAATTTCAGCCAACACAGTAATTCACCTTAGTGCCTGAGTATCCTGCCAGTGTCAGGCTGCCCCAGTGTGCAGGCAGGGCTCTAATGCAGAGGGTCCAGCTGGAGCTGATCTCTAGAGCAGAGTCTGTTCTCACCAGGCTTAACCTGCATTAACAGGGCTGTGTGCCAGTTCTGCACAGGGTGCAGTGACAGAGCTGGAGTGTGGCTCCATCCAGCAGGCTCTGCAGAGGGCAGGCTCTGGGTTAACCCTTGGTTTCATTAATTCCCAGATGTCAGGATGGTTATTTTCCCGGAAAAGTTGCTGTAAACTCTCCAGAGCACTATTGCAGCACGCGTGATAAAAGCCTCACAGCCTTCCTTGCAGCTCTGCAGTTACAGGAAAAGCTTCAGTTCATTGGTGTACCTGAGCTGTCTTGGAAGCTAAGAATAGTCTGTGTCATTAATTGTGTATACCAAGGTCTGGAGTGTACTGATGTACTCACAGTCCTTTGAACTTTCCATGAAGGTCAGGGAGCTATTTCTGAATCAGGATATCTCCATTTTGCAGCTCATTTACAGGTGATCCGTTGGTATGGCTGCACAGAGTGATGTTTATATTGCTGTCTGCTCTTGATTCTTCCTCTTGCAGGGGGGAGGTTTAACTGTTACGTTTGTTTCCATGTGAATTGTTCAGAAGCAGCTCTCTCACAGTCCCTTGCTGTGTGGTTTGTGTCTCTGTGCAGACGGGCGCCCGCTGTACGTGCTGAGGCTGGGCCAGATGGACACCAAGGGCCTGGTGCGAGCGCTGGGGGAGGAGGCCCTGCTGCGCTACGTGAGTGTTTCTACAGCTCCTAACAACTCCAGGTGTTCATTCAGGAACCCTTCTGCCACAGCAGCCACCCCTCAGGGCATTCTGATGGGCTCTCTGGCCATCAGTTTTTGGTTGGAACACATCTGAAAGCCCCTGGTAGCCGTTCCTGGTGTGTTCTGCAGGCTGGTGGAAAGGCAGAGCTCCTGGCAGCTGCTGTGGTTATTGACTGGCATTTGCACAGATTCTTCTGCACTTGTGCAGGGCTTCAGGCTCCAGTCTCTGCTCTTGTACAGAAGAGAAAATGCCCCACTCAGGATTTTGTCAAGCCTGTATTCCAAGGATAAGAATCATGTATTTTTAAAGAAAAAGTGCTTGCCTGTAGTTCTGCCTTCTCTAAAGACATTTACATCCACAGACTGTTACTGTGGATCTGCTCAGCTTCCAAGCAGAAATCTGGCAGAATTCCAGGTTTGCACTAACTTTTTTTGACTCCTAGTAATGACAGGAGTAGCCATAGTGACTATTAAAAACAGGGACTGGATTTTATTTTTCTCTCCTAGTAGCATTTCCAAGCAGACACTAAGTTTTATTTGCTTGCCCTAGTTCTGTTTCAAGGTTGCTTTCTGTGATTTATAAAGGGGCTTTAATTATTACTAATGAGTAATTAAGGGTAATTGTAATGATTTCTAGTTCATTCTTTGGTGTGGGGAAAAGTTTATGCTGGTTTGATCTTGTAGTTTTAATTAGTCTTTGGATATAAACATATTTTCTTTATCCCACCTACTGAGTTTGAGACTGTCTTTTCTGAACCCCACTCTTTCTTGTGCAGGTTCTTTCAATAAATGAAGAAGGGCTGAGGCGATGTGAGGAGAATACAAAAGTATTTGGCAGGCCAATAAGGTAAAGTCTGCTCTGTGGGAATTAGCTGCTTTCATGGGGTTTGGGGGGAGATGTCAGGCAGTGGAACAAGCAGAGGATAGGCTGTGTCTCACATGCAGGTACAATCACACAGTTAATTAAGAGCCTGCCCAATTAGTGGGGCTAGAGGGAATGTCCCTGGGGAAGCCTGAGGGACACACAACACCTGCCCTCAAAATGGTTCTGTTGGGGCTGTTTCTTTTCTGTTCCCTTCTACTGCTGGATACCTGCAGAGCAGTGCAGCTTAACTCCCAAATCTGTTTGGGGGTTGGATTTTACAGGCACTGGGCATTGGTGCAGGCTGCTAAAAAAACAGGCCATGATGTATCATGAGGAACGTTTCCAGTAGTTTAAGGTGTGGCTCCCATGTCACTTTTTCATCCACAGTCCACTCCAAGGCTCATTACAGTCAGTTCTGCTTTGCATTCTCCATTTATTATGTGTGGCTACTCAGCTGTTGATCCAAGGTGAGGTCATGAGGCTCCTGTGGAATCTGGGATCTAGTTTTCCAGGTTCTGGCATGACTTCATGTGGAGTTCAGTCAAAATTGGTTTGCTAGCCCATCTTTAAGTCATTGTAGGGCTCACTTGTGAAAGTGGTAACTGCAAAATGGATTTAAGGGCGTGGAATGAAGGCAAAACCTGAAAAGATGCCATGTTGCTTGGACTCTCTCCAGTTTCTTCCTCCTTCCCCTAATCTCTAAGGTCCAGAGACGTGGGGTGTGCCTGCTTATCCTTTCCATGTTACAGAACTTCCTGCCTGAGCTCTCTGAGGAAGGTCAAATCCAAGGAGAAGTCTCATGGTGCTGCCTCCTGGATCTTCATTTGTAGCCATAATCCTAAAGGGCTGCATATTAAACATTTAAAGTGAAACAAAGAAGGGTTTGGTGTTTCATAGAAGCCTTATGCATAATGTAATGGCTGCTGGCTGGTGCAGCACAGCTGTAAATCTTGAATTCCTGCCCAGGGCAAGACCTGAGCTTGGAAAGAAACTGAAACACATGCTGCAGCTCAGTAGTTAGTATTAAGAACATATCTCTTCCTATAGAAAAGACTTTCTTCACTGAGATCTGACAACAGAATTAGCTTTGATGGGTATTGGCACCATTGTGCTCTGTGTTAGTAGGAAATCTGCTCTGTGAATGTTAAATTGCTTCAGAGCAGCAGCGTGGCCACTTAATTGATCTCCCAGTAAAAGCAATGGTTTAATGTTTGGGCTGACTGTTGACAGGGCTTTTTTTTTTGGCTTCATATGAACTGAACTTTTATCTGGAATCTGAAATGTCTGTGGGGGAGTGTGCAGAGTGATTACTGCACACCCCTTAAACTCCAGTGTTTACAGGCCACACAAAGCAAGGAGGTAAAACAGGAGGAACCAAAACATGCAGAGGGGCCCCACATTTCAGTGTGTCGGGCACTTGCATAAGCAAGGAGAATTTTGATGTTACTGAGATTTTACTTTTCCTATTTGTCTCTCTCAAACTCAGCTCTTGGACCTGTCTGGTAGATCTGGAAGGCTTGAACATGAGGCATTTATGGAGACCTGGTGTCAAGGCCTTGCTGAGAATCATTGAGGTGGTTGAAGCTAATTACCCTGAGACCCTGGGCCGTCTACTTATCCTAAGAGCACCTCGAGTATTCCCAGTTCTCTGGACACTGGTATGTGTGTAATCCAAGGTGTTCCTCAGTTCTCTCAGGTTGTAAAAGCACTTGAGATCAGGCTGTACGTGCAGCAAATGTTGCCATTTGGGAGCATGTCCTATATATAGGATTCCTGGAGTGGATTAAAAAAACACCACCTGATTACACTGTTGGTTGATTTGGCTTCTTTGTGGTGTGGACTTTGCATAACCAGGATGGTAACACTCAGTGTGATCAAAACTGATTCCTTCAAAACTGACTTGAAAACAATGTAAATTGACTTGACAAAAACGTGAGGGCCTGATCTGTTCTGATTTTCTTTCTTTGTAGGTTAGTCCATTCATTGATGACAACACTAGAAAGAAATTCCTTATTTATGCTGGAAATGACTACCAGGGTCCTGGGGGACTGCTGGATTACATCGATAAAGAAATTATCCCTGATTTCCTTGGTGGAGAGTGCATGGTATGAATATAAACTATTTCATATAGCAACTTATTTGTGGAGTATTTTAAAATTATTATTTTTCCTCTCCTCTAAGCAAAGAAGTCTGTAAGCACAGAGTGATTCCTGGTGTAGTTTGGAGGTGAGGGCTGTGGTGTAGGATTCCAGGCTCAGTGCTGTTTTCTGGATCCACTTTAAAAAGAACAGTACAATGCTTCTCTCAGATGAATATCAAATATCTTATCAAAACAGCCAAGCACAGCTAAAAGCCATAGTCTGTTCCCTGGGATGTTCAGGCAAACATGGTAGCAGAGTTCTGAGCAAGAGCTGTCACTATCAGCTGATCCAGAGAGTCTGTCTCGCCTAAAAAACTGATCCCATAAGGAGCCTGAGGAACATGTGGGCACATCTGTGGCACATCTGCTAAGAGGGCTCAGCAAACAGCCCAGTCGCCCCACACAGAGTGTGCGGTTACCCCCAACAAACCAGAAAAGTGGTTTTACTGCAGGATACTGTAATTTCTCAGTCACTTGTCACATGCTTTGATAGTTGTTTCCTGCCTGGACCTTGGGTGTCAGTTGGATCTGGCATTTTAACATCTCGCTGATAAAGTAAAGTTTGTTTCACCTGTAATGCTTTTGGCAGCACAGGGTGGGTGTGTTTTCAACCCCTGTACACTCTCTAGATTCATTTCTGTACCATTCTTGAAAATTCATCTGTGTCAGTTCCAATAGAGTCTCAAATGATAATGAAGTACAGTTAGATGTGTTGGAGTAGAGCATGTGTTTATCTCCAGTGGGCTGGTTTTTGTTGCAGCTGTAGCTTTCAGTGTTATCTAATTTGGAGCTTAAAGCTGGCAAAATCCACTGCTTAAGTAAGCAAAAGTGAATGTTACCAGAAAGCAAATTGCTGCAATACTTCCTGCCAATTACAGGCAGTGGCAGTCTCTCTCTTCTTCTTTACTTCTGAGTATTTGAACAAAAATGACTTCTCTGAGATCTTCTCAATTCTCTGTTGTAATTTAGTTACCAAACACTTCTGCTTCCCCAGACACTTCTGTGGAACCTGTTGTCAACTTCATTGCTACAGGCTTCTTGAAACAAGAGTTTGCTTAGGGAAGTTGTGTAATCACTTCCAGTACTGAGCTGTCGGACAGCTGTAACTCAAAAACTGTTAACTTTCCTTGCTGCAGTGTCCTTTTACCTCCTTGGAAACTTTCTGTATCTCCCCATCATCCATCCTTAAATTTAGCTACCCCTGTTCTTTCAGGTCTCTGTAATTCTGTTTTTTCAGACTTAGTCACTATTGCCACTTCCCTCAGGATTCTGAATTGCTTCCCATCTTTCTTCAGTGTAAGGTGGTGTAAATGATAATTATAGCCTTTGCACAGTCCCTTTCTGGGGTGCTGGCTGTTGTGTATGTACAAGATCTGCTCCCCTGGTGTGCAGTTCTGCAAATGCCTCACACAGATCATTGTAAAAAGAATTACATATGTATCATGTACAAGCTTGCTTTCAGTCTGTTCCCTTCTCCAGAGCATTGCTGAATGTTTGTTTCTGAAGCTGGAAGGCACGGAACATGATGGGATGGTCACAGGAGATAATTTTTAATGTTTTTTTTTTTGTTTTGTTTTAGTGTGAAGTGCCAGAGGGTGGGCTGGTTCCCAAGTCCCTCTACCGGACAGCAGAAGAGTTGGAAAACGAAGACATCAAGCTTTGGACTGAAACAATCTACCAGTCTGCAAGTGTCTTCAAAGGAGCTCCACATGAGGTACAGCTCCTGCTGCCCTTTGCTTTCATTTTCATCTCAGCCCTCTGCTCCAAACTCGTCTCTTGGCCTGGGAATTGTTTATTGCTTGTTTATTTAGTCCCTGTGCTTCCACTTTCTGGAGCTGGTGCATGGTGATGCTTCAGTACCTGAAGTTTGTGATTGTTTGTCCTGTTACATTGTTTCCATTTAGAGAATATCACTGGTTTTCATCCTATTCAAAGCCCTGTTCTTCTAAGCGAAACAAGCAAAATTCTCAGAAGCTGCTTGAAAGCTTCTGAAAGTCTTGTGTTAGAATAGACACCTCATCAGGGGGGAATTTGTATCTGCAATGCCTCTTTTTAAAAATTATTTTAAAACTTTTTTAATAGTAGAAACTAAGCCCAGCAACAACAACAAAAAAAAAAAGCTCTGTTTTTGTCTTTTTTTTTCTGTAGAGTTTGTCTTTACTGAGCAGATTGTTGTTGTCTAATGTGTCTTTCCTGTCTCAGGTTCTCATCCAGATCGTGGATGCCTCGTCGGTGATCACATGGGATTTTGACGTGTGCAAGGGCGACATTGTTTTTAACATCTTCCACTCCAAAAGAGCCCCACAGCCTCCCAAAAAGGACTCTCTGGGAGCTCACAGTATTACATCTCCTGGTGGGAACAACGTGCAGTTGATAGACAAAGTCTGGCAGCTGGGGCGTGACTACAGCATGGTGGAGTCTCCCCTGATCTGCAAAGAAGGGGAGAGTGTGCAGGTGAGGCAGGCAGAGCCTCTCTGGGGGCAGATGGAGCCCACAAAACTGCCTGTTCTTACTCACAGCACTGACTGTGAGTGGTGACTCAGTGCTGGGCTGCCTGCTTGCTTTTGGCCAGCATTTCATTCAGCTGCTGTTCCAGGCTGGCTGCTGCAGGGAGCAGGGAGGGGATTTACATGGGATCTGCTGGGAGGGGGAAGTTCCATCAGTCCCTAGTGACTGAGGTGGTTCAGCACAGAACATGGGGAGGCCACCTAAAATGCACATCCAGAAAGTAAAAATCCTGCTTGGAGCTGTAATTCTGACAGTTATTTACTGTAGCAAATATTCTATGTTTGAGGAATTTCACAATGCCTGTTCTCAGTAATAAGAGAAGGCTGGAAATCAAGTCTGAGCTTCTGTGTGTTTGCCCTCTAATGGGCAGTGTAAGAGCTCCTGATGGCCAAAGCTCCTGAAGGTTTCTTTATACCATTTACAACCTGTCTTTAATTCCCAGTTTGATATAACATGCAGCATGTTTATAGTCACACTGCCACTGCTGTTCCTGTTGACTTGAAATGAGTCAAACAGCCTCTGAAAATGCAGCTCTTTAACTCACCAAGATGAAGTGTTAAACTGGAAATATGGACAGTGACCTCTTGAACTGTGAGGCAGGAACCTTGACTGCTCTTTTCAGGGTCTCAAAGGACAGCTGTGAATGAAAATAAATGGAAAAATGGATATTGTTTTAAAGCAGAACTTGTCCTTTCGGCATGTTAAATCCTAACCCCTTGACACTGTTGAATAGCTGGAGGAACTCCTGGTGTTCCATCCCAGATTTGATAAGGATGTTGTGTGGGGAGAGTCTCCCAGCACTGCCATTTGGCTGAGGAGCTGAAATATTGGCCTTGGGCAAAAATTCTGGGCATGTGGGCACTTCTTCTAAACTTGAAAAATAAATGTCAAGCCTACAAATCTCTGTTAAGCAGGTTAACTTTTGGTTTTTATTGTGTCTGCTCGCAGGGCTCCCATGTGACCAGGTGGCCTGGCTTCTACATTTTACAGTGGAAATTCCACAGCATGCCTGCCTGTGCTACAACCAACCTGCCTCGTGTGGATGATGTGCTGGCATCTCTACAGGTGTCCTCTCACAAATGTAAAGTCATGTACTATACAGAAGTGATTGGATCTGAAGACTTCAGGTATGTCTGGCCCAAGGGCAGCCAATGTCAAACCTTTCTGATTATTTGGATGGTCAAGTCAATGTCAACTGCACTTAAATGCAAGTAAATTGTGAGGGCCTTAAAAAGTTGCACTGAGGGCAATTAATGTATAAAAGGGGTTAATTAGTTCTCTCCTGGTAATATCACTGGTCACTTGGCTCTGTTTTGGGAGCTTCTTGGGCTTGGCAGATAGTTCTGCAGAAGCGAGTGCAATTCAAATTCCTGTTGTTGAATTTCATTTTCTGTCAGTGGATAAACTTGACTGAAATTAAATCTCTGTCTCTTTGAACAATATCTGGTTTTTGAAAGAGGTGCACTGTCCTCATTATTTTATGTGGCGAGGCAGAAAAGCTTTTGAGTCTCTGCACCAAAGCTGTTACTTGCTTTTTATTCAGTGTGCAAACAAATACAGTATAGATACAGAGCAGAAATCAAAATCTTTGTGTGTTCTGAACCTTAAAACTGCATTCTTCTTTTTTTTTTCCTGCAGGGGATCTATGACCAGCCTTGAATCAAGCCACAGTGGATTTTCCCAGCTCAGTGCTGCCACCACCTCCTCTAGCCAGTCCCATTCCAGCTCCATGATTTCCAGGTAGTGCCACAACAGCTGAAAAGCAAATGGATGTGATGGCTGGACCCTCGCCCGTGGCAGCTGACTGCAATACACCATATTCAACTGGCAATTGTGCAAAAAACCCCACCCCAAAAAGCCTTTTATAGATAGTAAAGTAGCTGTTTGAATTTTACACTTAGTGGTTTTGGTCTTTGTTAGATCCAACAGCTTGTCTCTTAACTTTAACCCTTTTTCCTAACTCAGCCATAAATATTTTTGCAAGTGTGCTTGCACAAATCCTAACTCAGAACACAAGGGCTCTTACTGAAAAGGAAAAACAACCAGTGCATCAGTTAAGAATGATTTTTTTTTTTTTTTAACTGTGTAGATGTTAAAAAGCAAAAAAAGAAAAACCCTACCAAAAATGCTCCTTAGTGCATTAGAGAACAACTGCAAGTCTCCTGTCAGGACATTCCTTGTCATCCTGAGAAATCCCCTGTGATCTTCCAGTGCTGCAAACTGTTCTCCCATTGCCACTAATGATGTCCGAGACAAAGAACAGCAGTTGCTGGATACTTGACTTTGTGAGTCCGTTTTTTTCAAAGCATGCCCACAGAGCTGTGGCCAGGCTGTAACACTGAATATACCTTTTGTATGAGCACATTTCTGGGGAATTGGAGCTCTGGGTCTTGCTGGGTTAAAGCAATTTGTTCCTTCCTTGGATTTGCGTGTGGAGCATTGTGGAGAGAGAGGCAGAGAGCAGGCTCTCCCTCACTGTGTCACACTGGGCTCATCCAGAGCTGCTCTGAGCTTTTGTTCTCAGCTCTGTGCTGCAGCTTCACTCTGCTTCCTTAGTGCACTCCAAGCAAATGGATTTTACTGAGATTCTCTTCTTGTCAGGAATTTATGCAGAGCTTCAGTTTGCTGCTTAAACCAGTCTGAAGGAGGAGGTGTGGCTTCCATCCTTCCTGAGCACTTCTCCCTCCCTGGGGCCTCCTGTCCTTCCCTGTGCCTGTCAGAAATGGAGCACCTCAGTTCTGGTCAGCCTTGGTGTGGGCAGGGAGCACAGGGATCTTCCCTCTGAGTGATACATGAGGTGATACTCCAAGGATTTTCTCCATTTTCACTACTGCCACTGCCAGAGGTGATCTGCCATTTGGGATTCTGTCCCTGTTTGCCAGGCCCAAGTTGGATCCTTGCTGAACTCTGTTCAGGTGTTCTTCCCTCTCAAGGCCTCTCTCTATGCACAGCAAAAGGCTCCAAAGACTGAACTGTCAGACAAATACAGACCACCTTGCAGTGGAACAGAGAAGATTTTGGTCTGAAATGCAGCAGGATTTGCACAGTTAGATCTTTGATCTTTCCTTACCCTTGGTAGAGCTAAATTTTCCGTGCAGGCACAAGGAGTTTCTGTGCTGGCTGCAGTCCCTGCTAGGAAGTGGGATGGGGTCTGGCTCAGGTAAGTGGTGGAGGAGCTTACACTTGGTAAGCTTACACTTGGTGGAGGTGTTGCACTTGGAAAGCAGAACTCACTCGAGATTCTGGATCTCCTGCCTGAGGAAAGCTGGTTCAGAACTCAGTGTGAAGCTTTTTTATGCCTGCAGAGCTCTGGAGAGGCAGGTGCCAGACCCCTGACAGCAGCTCTGCTGCAACCCTGTTCTGGCTGTGGCACGTGGCACAGCTGACAGATATTTTAATAACAGAGATGTTTAGAGACCAACCTTCTTAAACTAAACCAAACTGATCTGTGCTGGAGCTCTTTTAGGACTCAGAAGCTGGAGATGGAGGTTAGGCTGTTATTTAGGCTGCCAGAATGACACAGGTCACTGCTTTGGTGTCACACAGCTCCCACCCAGTGTCTGCACAGCAGCCTGCACAGACTGTGGCTCTGCCTGAATTCCTGACACCAGGAGCCAGGATTCCCAGCACAGGGAGTGCAGCTGGAGCACAGTGAGGTTCACCTGCTGACACTCATGGCATTTCTTCCCATTCACCAGGCTGTAAGGGCTGAAGATGGTCCCTTTCTCTCTCTCTCTCTCTCTCTCTCTCAGATGGTGATTTTGCTGACAACTGTAAAGAATCTGCTCCATTCAACACTCCACATCTGTCCAGGTGTCTGGCTTTGTAGACCTTTTTGAGTTGCAGTCCCTTTTCAAGTCTGAAGATCTATATTTTCTGTTTTTCACTTGAGCTGGCTCAAAAGTGGCACTTTGAGTTTTTCCTGCTGTTGATCTTACACACCTTTTAGAGCTCAAAGCACATGACAGCACAAACAGCTGGGGAGATAAAATTCCAGAAAACCAATAGAGTTAATCTTCCTGTAAGCAAAGTGCTGTGGCAATACAACTTGATCACTGCAGTCTAAATAATTTCCCATACCCTGGTCCTTTTTTTGTGTGTGATACTGCTCTTCCTTCTCTCAGTGACTCTTCTGTTGGCACCTTTCCTGTTACCAGTGTCCTTCACTTCCCTGTCCCTCCTCATGAACTGCATATCAAAATCTGTAAATGTTTTGTATACATAATACCTCATTCTTGGTAATAAAATACAGATAGTCTTTAAAAGATTTTTTTATTGTTATCAATAAATGTGAACTGTTTGGAAAAAAAAAAAAAAGTGTTCAGTCTCTTTATTTCCATTCATCTGCTGCAAAGCTTCCAGGTTATTTTAGGTGCTGGATTCAGGTCTAGCAGTGCTGGGTGAGGGAGGGGCTCCTTGGCTGCCCCCACCACTGACACCTCAGGCAGGAGGCTGAGACTGTCACACTCAGGAAACAACGGGTTTTAATTAGTAGAAGTAGACTAAGCCTCAGCTGTTTTAAAGACAGGAGCCAATAAACGTCAAACTGTGGGTTTTCTAACTCCTGGAGCAGAGGCTACAACATGTTTATGGTCAGTCCTTCAAATTTGATCCAAGCTGTGAAGTTTCTCTAGATGAGAATCTTTAACCATGGTTGTGGAGGTCTGTCAGCAAGACCAGATGGCTGCCTGACCTACTTCAGGCTTTCACATGTGGTCAGTGTTTCTATGCCAGCACATAATAATGCACCAGCTCTCTGCTGCTCAGGATCTTGCTGAGTGCAGCAGTCCTTGAGAAGCTGTTGTGCAAGGAGGTGGCTTTGCTGGCCAGCTGGGCTGTGCCTGGAGATGTAGGGAGCTGCCTTTGTGGCCAGTGCCCCTCTCTGAAATGGCAATTAAATAAACCCGAGCCTCAGTCCCTGCTTGAGTTGGGCAGGTGATAACAGTGCAGGCCAGGGCTGCATCAGACAGCTCCTCTGGGAGAGGTGTCAGCCTGGTTGAAGTGGGTGGTTTAGGTTTGGTTTTTTTTTTTTTTTTTTTTTTTTTTTTTTTTTTTTTTTTTTTTTTTTTTTTTTTAATGTGGATTTTTATGAGACAAAACAAAATTCCTGGAAGAAATTTCACCTGTTATTTTTTTTCCCCACCAGCATCCCCTGCCTCCCCACAAAGCCGAGGGCTCCCCGTCCTTCGAGTGTCTGGGTTTGCAACCTCGGCTGCCAGCGAGCCTGTCAATTCCCAGTGGAGGATCCTGAGCTGCCATTCCCGGGTCTGTCCCGCTGGAGCAGGAGCTGCCCCCGGCTCTCTGCCCAAACAGCAGCACCCAGTCCCTGCAGAGCAGCCAGGGCTGTTTGCTCTCCCACCCCTCCGCAGGCTGAGCTGATTCCGTGCTCGGTGTGGGCAGGCGAGTTAAAATGGTGACGGAAAGGAGAATTCTGTGAGCCCTGGAGTGCCTGGGCAGTGCAGGATTAACACAGCTCAGGGTCAGGGAGCCCTCCCCGCCGTGCCGGCCCCATCCTGCATCCCCCCGGCCCTCCCACAGCCCCGGGGGAAGCTGCGAGGCCGGCACAGCATCCCTGAGAGCTGCTTCCCAGGGCAGGGGCTGCCTAATGCTGCGGGAGAGACAAATCCTTGGGCGGAAGTGTTAGGTTTTGGCTGGCTTTCTATAGTCATCAGCAGCCAGATCTATTATTCAGGCTCTAAAAAAAAAAAATTAAAAAATTAAAAATTGTTATCTCCTGGGTTTTCTTGGAAGGGCAGGAAGGCACTTATTTTATTTCGCTAACTCATGCTGGTGTAAGAGTTTGGATGCTGAGAAATAAAAGGTCGGGATTTGCAACTTGTTTTATTCCCTACCCTACGACCACTGCTGAGCTCCCCCCACTTGGTGCCTTCAGCCTTGGTCCCCTGTGGTCCCCTGGCAGCCACAGGCCAAGGGGAGCAGGGAAGGGACCCCGGATTTGGGGTGCACAGGAGGGGAACCAGGATCTGAGAGAGACAGAGCTGGGCCTCCCCCAACCCTCCTCCTGGCCTAGCAAACCCACAAGTAAAGAAATCTCAAGCTTTTCTTGGAGCTGATGGAGCCTTCCCTTGTGCTGTGGGGTGACCTCAGTGGGGCAGTTCTCCCAGCCTGAGAGGAGTCCTGGATCCCAACATTCCTCAGGTGGGGCTTGGGATCTGTGGTGACCCCAGCACTGCCCCACACCTGGGGACTGTGCAAAGGAACTCTTTGCAAAGGAAAGGAGAGAGGAAGGAGAGGAAGAGGGAGAGGAGAAGGAGAAAGAAGGAGAAGGGGAAGAAAAAGGGAAAGAAAAACAAGGAAAAAGGAGTTAATGTCACACACCCTGCAACAAAAAAGGTGCAGGGCAGCCCCAGTTATGCCCCCAGCCCGTGGTTTGCACACTCCCACTTCTCCTAATGACATCTTGTGCAGGAAACATCCAGCTGGGTGTTGAAGAGCAAGTGCAGGGGGACCCCTGTGTGACCCCCCAGTCCAGGCTGTGCTGGGGAAGACCCACAGCCAGGCCCAGGATCGGGGGCTGGATCCACTGGGTGGGGTCAGTGCCTCACCCAGATGTCACCCCACAGCCCAGTGTCCCCCACTGACCCCACAGAGGTTCCCAGCCCTGGGGTGATGAACAGGGTGAGGCCAGGGCGGTGCTGAGCCAGTCCAGGGGGGTACCAGCTCTGCAGGCAGCCCCTGTGTCCCCAAACCCACCGTCTGTCACCTCTGGGACCGCGGGGCACCCACGGGAGACATCGGGCACGAACCCACCCACCCGAGCCCGGCGTGTAGGACTGAGGGTGAAGGGCTGGGGAAGATTCCCGAGGGGGAACCCAGGGCCCCGGGGACAGGGCAAGGACACGGGGACAGGACAGGGACACGGGGACAGGGCAGGGACACGGGGACAGGGCAGGGACACAGGGACAGGACAAGGACACGGGGACAGGGCAGGGACACGGGGACAGGCAGGGACACGGGTGGCCGCGGCACGGCCGGGCCCCTCACAAACCCCACTAGATGGTGCCAGCAGCCCGCGCACGGCCCCGGCACCCGCGGGGACACTGTCCCCACTGTCCCCACTGTCCCCACTGTCCCCACTGTCCCTGCTGCCACCGGGGACACTCCTCTGCTACAAGGGAGGGACACTGTCCGTGCTGCCGATGGGGATGGGACACTGGGGACACTGCTCCTGGAGGGGTCACTGTCACCACTGTCCCCTACTGCCAGGGGGACACTGTTCCTCGTACCAAGGGGGAGACACTGTCCCCTGTCCCAGTGGCTCGGCAGGGAGCTGGGGCTGGAGCACCGGGCAATACTGGGAGCCACAAACAGGGCAGGGGACCCCCGTGTGACAGCCCGGTCCCCCAGCAAGGACAGCTCACTGCTGATGGAGCAGCTGCCACTGCAGACCCCCGGGGTGGCCGGGCAGGGACACCTCCAGCCCCCCCAGAGCCTCCCCCGTGCCCTGCACAGCCCAGGGGATGCTCCACTGACCTCCAGGCACCATCCTGGCTCTGGGTTTGCCCTCCCACTGCTGAGAATCTTCCTGAACAGTCCCCGTCTCCCAAGAGTCCTGAGAAACGTAATCACCACTGGAGAAAACCCTTGAGGATCTGCTGGGAGAAACGCTGTACAAGCGAAAAAAAAAAAAAAAATCCTGGTTATTTCTTGGCTCCAGTATGGATTGGCCCAGGAGCTGCAGTTTGGGCTGTATCCAAACATTGAATTTTAATTATGAGCAGGATTTCACCAGGGACAGGGAGATGAGAAGAGGAACAGGCCAGTGAAAAGGATGGAAACTGAAAAATGCAAGTTCTCCCAAAGAAAAAGCCTTGAAGCTCTTTTTTGAAGCCTTTGTTTGGCAAAACAAAGTTCATCTCAAGCATTTTTGCCTTTGCATAGTTATTTATTATAGTAATATTTATTGTTATAACATACTGCCTCTTTTTGGAGGTGCTGACACAGCAGCAAAGGGGCAGGAGGACCCTCAGGTCCAAAATGTGTGTGGCAGAGCAGGGAGGGCAGGACCTGCTCCTGTCCCCATGGCTGGCACTGCCACTGCCAGGTCCCAGGGGCTTTTCCAGCCCTGGGGAGCCATGGGCAGGCCAGTGCATCCCTCCTTGGAGTTTCTGTTGTTCCCTCCAGCCTGGGGAGGCCACACAGCTCCAGCCACATCCCACGGGACCTGCAAAGCCCATCTGGCCCCATGTGCAGGACAGGGGCTGTGAATGCAGCCCCTGAATGGGCTGTGTTTGCTCCAGGGATTTTCCTGAAATCCCTCACCAGGCACTGACAGATAACAGCTCCCAGACACCTTCTCCCATCCCAGTTTGTGCCAGGGGAGCATTGCCAGGCTCAGCACACCCCAGCTGTGTGCAGCCCCTGCCTGGCTCCAGAGCTGGCTGTCCCCAGGGTGGGGCTCCCCAGGAACCTGCCAGGACAAGGTCCCCAGGCCAGGCTGTGGTGATGTCACTTGGCCACTGGCATCAGCCCAAAGCTATGTGCCCATCCCAGGCTCAGCCCCCCCCACCCAGAGCTGGGACATCTGGGGGCCCTGCAGGACCCCAACCCCCATCAACACCCAGAGCAGACCCAAGCACAGCAGCCTGAAGATTTTTCTTGCTGGACATGAGTCACTCTGGGGATGAAGGCTCCCAGGGCAGCTCTGACCCCACAGAGGAGCCAGCTGCAGATGGAGGCTGCCCTCCACAGGGTTTCCCCTAAAGAACCCTGTTCCTTGAGTGAGGGAGGGCCCATTTCTCCATCCCCCATTCCAGCAGCTCCTCCTCAGCCCTGCCTGCATCCCTCCTCCAGGAGCAGCCAGGACACAGTGGCACGATGACACTGCTGGCCTGAGCCAGCCTGGGGCAGCCACGCACTCGGGTGTTTATTCATCCTTCACAAGGACTCAAAAGGAAAGGAAGCAGGGGAGGATCATGTGGGCTCCCCTGGAGGAGGGCTGGCACTGCCCAGCACTGCCAGGGACATCACCCAGGGCAAGGTCACTGGGCCCCTCCAGTCCACCCAGTGACTCTGCCCTGCTCACCCCAACAGAGCTGCAGCTCTGGGGCCTCACAGAACTGTCAGCATCCAGGGAGTGCAGCTGCCTGAGCAATTCTCTTTGAAGATATTTGATGCTGTGCTGTGCCTCACAGAGGAGGGGGCCTGTTCTGCACCCTCCAGCTCTGCTGGGCCCTGGATGCTGCTGAGAGGAGCTGCAGAGAACTGAGGAGGAGGAGGAATGGCAAATCCCTTCACTGGGACAAGGAGACCTCTCCAGATCCAAGCAGCAGCTTTGCCCACCTGGGATGAGGCAGGATGTTGGTGAGCAGTGGCTGGAGCTGCTGCCCAGGGCTCAGCAGGAGGCTGGAGCTGGAGCATCCCAACCCCCTGTGGTGGCCCTGTGGCACTCAGTGAGAGCAGCAGGCACCACCAGACCCACACTGGGGCCAGCAGGGCACTGGTGTGAGGGCAGACACACCAGACTGACCCCTCACCCCCCCTGGCACTGTGGCAGTTGTCCTGCAGGACTTGGCACTCACATCTCCAAGCCCTTCCCCTGGGGGACACAGAGCAGTGACACCAACCTGTGCCAGCAGGTGCCCCAAACTCCCCTGAGCCCTGAGCCCTTCCCCCATGGGCCATGGTGCTGCTGGGAGAGATCCCAGAGCATTCCACTGGATCCCAGAGTGTGAGCATCAGCACTGCTGGGGCTTTGCCCCCTTAAAGAACAAACCTGTTCAGGCTCAAGGGCTGTGATCCTGTTCCAGGTTGGTTTTGCTTCACCCTCTGAGGTTGCCCTGGCAGGGGGCAGAGAGGAGCCCACGGGAGTGAGTTAGTGCTGAGGGTCTGGAATAGCATCCCTGGGAATGGCGCTGGGCTGCTGTGCTGCACCCCCCCCCCCCCCCACCAGGTAGATGTTTACTATATAAGGAAAAGGGTTTCAGTTTAACTCCAGGACTTTTGAGGGGAAAATACCAGAAACTTCCATGCCCTCCTGGCAGTAATTGACTCAATGCCAAGACAAAAACACTGATAGGTCTCTTTAGCTGTTCCTCAGAAATTGAGCTATTTTCTATTGGGCTGTTTGCCCAAATCCCCACCTAAATCGTTGGATACTTAAGGAAGAGCATGAGGCTTCTGGGCACGTTTTCAGGGTGTTGTAGCAGGTGTGTGGGACCTCTCCCTACACTGTGGGTGGGTTTTGTTCTTTTGTTTTGTATTATTTTCTTCTTTAATTAAAACCTTTTTGCTTTTTCAAGACACATTCAACCACGTTGTCTTGCAAATTATTTTAAGCCATTTCTGTGAGGTCCTGGACACCTTCAGAGTGGTTGAACCCTCGTGGAGCTAAAACCATCTGGCTCAATAAGAATTTCAATACTGGGCCCCTCCCGGGGGAGCAGGGGCCTGCCCTGGGGGCCAGGGATGGACTGCGGGGACCTGCACAGAGCCTGCACAGGAGCTGGTGTGGAGCTGCTGGATAACGAGGAGGGGATGGGTGGTAATTGGGGAGGGAGAGTGGGAATGAGGCAGGTCGGGGGAAACTCACAGCACCAGGTTCTTGGAGAGCTGCTGGAGTTTGTGTCGTGTTGGGGAGCTGGCGGTGCCTGCACCACCCCAGGGCTGTGCTCAGGAGACACCATCACCCTCCTCCAGCCCTGCCCCAACAGCAGCACTGACCCACCCCCTGGATGAACTGCCTGGGTGAGAAACCAGTCCAGTCTCTCCATTGGGGATGAAGAGAAAGGCCGTGGGGACCTGGGGTGACACCTGGCACACACATCCCAACCTCCCCCAGGAGGGCCAGGGGAGGAGGGCATCCCCAGGGGGGCAGGGCCGGGCGGGGATGGAGCGGGCAGGGCCGGGGGCTCTGGGTCAGGCCGGGGATGGCACAAGCTGCCGGTCCTGCAGTGCCCCAGGGAGCCCCCACGGCAGCCTGGAGATCCCTGGGAGAGGCTGAGGGAAAACTGCTGGCAAGGACCTGCAGAGCCCAAACCCAGCGGAGCAAGGGGAAAAGCTGCTGCCTTCATCCCACAGGTTTTGGTCTCCGGGTTCAGGGAGGGCAAAGTCATACATTTCAGCTGTCTGTGGTCTGCAGCTCCATGGGAATTGCTTCCAAAAGAAAGTGTTTTCAGCTTGGAGCTGAGGACAGAAGGATGCTGGAGCTGAACCAGTGCCAGGCTGCAGCAGGGCTGACTGGGGTAAATTTAACCCCTTGGCAATGTGAGTGCTTTTCCTGCCCTGCTTTATTAGGAATTTTGCAAGGACTTAATGCTTTCTAAAGCACAGGTTCCCAGGGGCTCAGGCAGTGAGGTCCCACCGGCCTTGGAGCAGCATCCTTCCATGGGCAGAGCATCCCTCCCCAGCCCTGCCCCCAGGCTGCCTCCCGTGTGCTGCCTGGAGGAGGACAGCAGCCACATCTTCAAACATGAGCTTTGCAGAGTTCCTGCATCTGCCCCATGGGTAAAAATGCATTTACAGGGGGGAAATTGAGGGAGTGTGCTTTAGGATGGAGCAGGATGGGGCAGGATGGAGCAGGCAGTAGTGAAGAGTGGCTGGAATCTGGCTGGAGGACACCCCTGCAGCCCGACCTCAGCAGAGTGCCTTGCCCTGCCTTTGCTCAGTGCTCAGCCCCGTGGCTTTGCTATCAGGTTTTATTCTGCAGACCCTGTGCACAAACAGCCCGAGGTGGGTGCAAACCCCTCACTCGCAGGTGAGCACAGCCCCAGGACACCCCTCCAGCCCATCCCAGCCCAGCCCGGCCGGGGGCAGGAGCAGCCCCAGCCCTTGCCTGAGGCTCCCCCCGCGGCCGAGCCCCCCTGCCCGGCACCGGGACACACGTTCTGTGCCGTCTGCAGCGAGACACGACGGCGGCAAGTCCGATTTATGAGCCAGAGGATTGCCCAACACATCTGGCCGTGCCGGGTCACCCCGCACCGCTGGCGCTGCCGCTCGGCTCCGGGACAAAGCCTCGCCTTTGTTTGGGCATCACGGGCGGCCCGGGCACCGGGGGGTGGCAGCTCGGCAGCCTGAGCTCACCGTAGGCTCGGTCTGTCTTCATGCTAAACCCTTCCTGGAGATGTCAGCTGCCAGAACGTGTCATTTCTGCTTCACGGCGCTGCCTCAGCGCCGCACTGATGTGACAGAGTGACAAGCAGCAGCAGCAGCATCCTTGAAGGAACGGCTCAGCCTGGGTGGCTCTGCTCTACAACGGGCTGGGCTGGGGCAGTCACGGTGACTCTGCGGGAGCCGCGGCCGCCCGTGGAGGTGGCCGTGGTGATGGGGACCTGCTGTGAGCCTTCCTGACACGGCCTCGGTCACTGGGACGAGCTCCCGAGTCCAAAAGCAAAACTGGGGCTGTCACAGCTCGGCGTCAGACCCGGCAAGTGCGGCGGGATCCTGCCCTGCCGCCCTCCCGGGATGTTCCCTGCCCTCATCCACATCCCGGGATGTTCCCTGTCCTCATCCACATCCCGGGATGTTCCCTGTCCCCCATCCACATCCCGGGATGTTCCCTGCCCTCATCCACATCCCGGGATGTTCCCTGTCCTCATCCACACCCCGGGATGTTCCCTGTCCTCATCCACACCCCGGGATGTTCCCTGCCCAACTCCACACTCCGGGATGTTCCCTGCTCTCATCCACATCCCGGGATGTTCCCTGTCCCCCATCCACATCCCGGGATGTTCCCTGCTCTCATCCACATCCCGGGATGTTCCCTGTCCTCATCCACATCCCGGGATGTTCCCTGTCCCGCATCCACATCCCGGGATGTTCCCTGCCCTCATCCACACCCCGGGATGTTCCCTGTCCCCCATCCACATCCCGGGATGTTCCCTGTCCTCATCCACACCCCGGGATGTTCCCTGTCCTCATCCACACCCCGGGATGTTCCCTGTCCCCCATCCACATCCCGGGATGTTCCCTGTCCCCGTCCCGGGCTCCAGTGACTCACAGCACATCGCCCTGGGAAACAGGATGATACTGAGAGGAACTGGGTTGCTCCTTTCTGTGCCATGGAACGGCAGAATCAGCTCTGGGAAATGAAATCCTGGGGGTTTCTGCCCCTTGTATCTGTATTTATTGTTCTCATGGGGTTCTTTCTCCCCATCCATACCAAGAAAGTGCTTCACCAGAGTGAGCTGCCCCCAGAGCCCCCAACACTACCCCTGTCTCTGGAATCACAGACTGCTTTGGGTGGGAAGGAATCTCAAAGCTCATCTCGATCCTCTGCCAAGGGCAGGGACACCTTCCACAGACCAGGTTACTCAGAGGTTACACCTGGAATTCACCTCTCTGATCCTCCCCGAGCTGGAACAGACTCCCCAGAGGTGCCAGTGCTGAGTGTGGACCAGAGGACCAGTACAGAGCTGGTCCAGCAGGTCACCCCTGCTCCCCTCAGCAGGCCAAGGGATGTTGGGGGGCAGTGAGGAGCATTGAGGGGCAGTGGGGTCCAGCTCCTGGGGACATCACTCCACTGCAGCCCAGAGAACAATTGGCATTTTGCAGCTTTGCACTTTCATTTTTACCTTCAGAGAAACTGCTCCAGTGGAGGGGGACACAGCAGCGCTTCACCCTCCTTGCCTCAGTTTACCTTGTGAAAACAAATCTCAGCTCTCTCCTCATACACAGGTTTGCCCTTGCTCCTGCAGAGGATTTTAGCAGCTCCCTGCCCAGCCTGCAGCACTTGGCCAGAGGGATGGAGCTGAGGAACTGGAGCTGTGGAATGAAGGCTGGGATTTTCCCACCCCACATTCCTGCTGTAAGAGCAGAAGGAACTTGGCCAGTGCCAGCACAAGGAGCCACATCCATCAGCGCTGGGTAAATAGAGCTGATTGTTCCCAGCGCTGCAGGAAGGGACAGGAGGGGAGCACAGGAGCACCCACACGGGTCACTGCACCAGGAAAACACAGGCAGGGGGACTGGGAGGGCCAGGCTGACCCCTGGCCCTGCCTGGGAGATGGGAGGAGGTTTCCAGGGGCCTATGTTAGAGCAGCATCCCCTCCCCTCGTGGTGCCACTTGGGCAGGAATGAGGCCTGGATTTGAGCACAAAGCAGCTGTCCAGGGTAACTCACCCCAGCCAGCTTCTCTCTGTCTCACTCCATTTCTGGAGAAGGCTGATGGAGCTGCTCACCATTTCTGAGCCAGGGAAGAGCCACAGAGCTGTGCTCAGGCACTTGGGAACAGCTCTGGTGCCAGGAGCCACCACAGCTCACAGCCCTGCAGGGAGGGGACACTGAGCCCCATGTCCTGCCGTGTCCCCAGGCTGGCAATGTCCCCTGCTGTCCAGTCCCCTCCTGCAAATGTGACTGGGTTCTTCATCTTTTAGTCCCAGAACATCACCTGCACACCCTGATATTGTGGGTGGCCACAGCAGGAGGTTGGAACGAGATGATCTCTAAGGTCCCTACCCACCCAACCCGTTCTGTGACCCCACGGTGATGATCCCATGGTTCTGTGGTCACTCCTCCTGGCTCAGCTGGCAGCCTGTCCTGCTGGGGACAGCCCCCAATGTCTCTGCTCACAGAGGGACACCCCTGCTCAGCCACCAGTGACAGGAGGGGACTGGAGCAGGTTTACAGGTGACAGCAGTGTCCTGCAAACCTGAGACATGGCACAGCTCATCCTTCGGGGCAGGGACAGCCCCAGCACAGGCAGCCAGGCCAAGGTGCTCCTCATGGCTCACCACCACTCTGATTCCTCCCAAGCAAAACCCTGGGCAAACCAAAAGCTCGGGAGCTGTGTGGCCGCCAGAAGTCGGGAGCCGGCTCGGAGCCGGGGCTCAGCAGGGCGGTGCCCCCGGGCCTGGCTGCTGCTGATCCTCCCCGACAGGAAATATGTCACCAACGTGAGATGTCCTGACAGGCGGCGGCTGCCCGGGGCCCCCGGCACAGGCTGCCCGGGCGGGGCTGTCAGGAGCTCTTAGGGTGACAGTGGCTCCGGAGAGGGGCTGGCAGCCACGGGGGGTGGGCAGAGGTTTCCTCCTCTGAGCCCAAAAGATGAGAGGTTTTGGGGGCAGAAGGCTCAGTCAAGGAGCTGCCAGCCCGTCCCCCAGCTCGCAGGTCATGCAGCCCACACTGTGGGGCCTGGCACAGTCACAGGGAACATCAAACTCCCCTGTAAAATGAATGAATCTCGTTCAAATCCTCGTTTTATTTTAACCTTGCTTTTGGCTAGATCCGTCCTCTGCTCCTGCCCTGAAAAGGAAGGAGCAGTCTGGCCATGAATGTGTCTATGGCAATAATCAGCTCAGATCCAGGACAACGCTGAGGTCACTTCTGCCCCATCATGTGAAGTTTATTTGGTTATTTAAGGACAAGGAGTCACTGGGGGAAGAGCTGGGAAGTGTGGCATGAAAGCCCAGGGAGCCAAGGCCATGCAGGGAGTGGGGAAGGGCCCCACGGGCAGTGACAGGCAGCCCTGGGCAGGCAGAGCACTGGGGGATGTTTACAAAGTGACATTTCCATGCACTCTGGAAAGGGAAAAAGGAAAAGCAGCAATTTGTTTTCAGGGTGAGAACATCATGTCTGCCTGGCTTTGCATGGCATGGAGCAGTGCTCCCAGCAGGACACGGGCAGGGGAGGCTGCCAGCACTGCTCTGGGCAGGAGCACAGCCTGGCTGCTGGGGGCTGAGCTGTGCTCATGGGCACAGTGTCCCTGCCAGCCTCGGTGACAGCCTGGCAGAGGGATCCTGGCTCAGTCCGGGCTGCAGGAGCACCTTGGATGGACGATGAACCTCCTCTGTGCTCCTGCCACCTAAACCTGGGGTGTTGGACATCTCCTGCCAGCACCAGCCCCCTGCACGTTGTGTTAATGCTGTGGATCTGCTGAAGATCCCGTCTTCTTCTGACACTGCCATGAGGAGCCACATACCCACTCCTGCCCCCCAAATCCCTCCAGCCACCCCTTGAGGGTGCCAGGCTTTCTCTGAGTTTTGGAATAGCTCCTCTCCCTCTCCCGTTTCTTGGACCTCATGGTGCATGTCAGGGACATTCTTACCTAATTTGCCATTTTTTTCTCCTGGAAATCCCTTGCCTTTAGGACTTGTGTCAGTCATCCAGAGATGCACAGCCAAGTGCATCCTGCAACTCTGCCCTGGTGAACGCTCTTACACTTTGTGCCATTTCTTTTCATGCCTCTTTCACATTCAGCCCCACTGACCCGTCAGCATCCCTGTTCCCCTGTCTGCTCCTGGCTCCCCTCCTTCCCCTTTCCCCACTCCTATCCTAAAACCAGGACAGCAAGGTCTTGATTTGAGGTTTTCATGCCACAGTAGCATCAGCCAGACAGCCCAGAGCCTCCTGTCCCTGCCTGCACTGATTTAACCTCAGTGCCAGTGGTGAATGGAGGGGTGCACCATTACCTTGGGGCTGCAGCCCCACGAGGAGGAGGAGGCTCAGCCCCATGAGGAGGAGGTTGAGGGTTCAGTCCCACATGGAGGAGTCTCAGCGTTCAATCCCTCTTGGAGGAGGCTCAGTCCAGCTCAGAGCAGTGTGCAGAAAATCAGCTAAAACTGGCTGCCCGTGTACCTGGTACCACCCCATCAGTCTTTACTGGCTTTCCTGGCCCTCCAAGCAGACCAGCACTAATATTTAGCCCTATTTTGTGCCTAGAGAGGTTAAGGCACTTGCCAGGTCTGGTCTTCCCTCCTCAATGCCACCGCAGTGGGCAAAGCTGGGCAGAGCCAGGCACTGGGGCCAGTGCAGCTGCTGCAGAACGAGCTGGTCTGGGGCTCTGCTCCCCCTTGGGCTGCAGGAGACCTCAGCATCACACATTTCATCTCCTGATGACCTGAGAGCTCTGCTGTGTCACCCCATGTCACCCAAGGAAAGGCCATGCTGGTGGCCCGAAGAGCAGCGAGCTCTTTGCTCCAGCCAATAATCCAGCCAGAGCAAGATAAGAGATGTTATAGGAACTCCTCTGAGCCCGAGAACAGCTACACTAAATCCCTTTAGTCCCTGGTGAGGTGTTTGTTTACAGGGAGACTGGGTTTTGTTACCCGAGGTGGCTCAGTACAGGCTGTCCGTGGTTCCCCGGGGGGAACGGGGGCTGTGACAGGAAACGGGCCTGGGGTCAGGGAAGGGTTTCCAACCCCACACGATCCCTCTGGCATGGAAGAGCTCATCTGGAGGAGGGGTGGGGGGAGAGCACCCATGTCAGGGTCAGCTCCCAGTGCCCAAAACTGGGTGTCGCAGCCATGACCCTGGGGCTGGTGGCAGCACAGGTGACACTGGTTTCCGCCAGCCCCATCAGCAGGATGTGCCAGGAGGATGCAGTTCCCCTGCAGTGATGGGTGATGCCAGCAGGGATCTCCTCCCACACCTCCTCCAGAGGGGCTGGAGGACCCCAAACCCAGCCCCACTGACCCCGGTCCAGGGCTGTGGGAAAACCTCAACCCTCAGCTCTGCAACCAGCTCCTGCCTCTGAGCCCAGCACTGGGCTCTGGGGTCACCAGCAGGACTTTGTATGATCCTCCCTAAGGCCAGCAGCCCCCCAGGCCGGGCTCTCCCCCTCGGGGTGGCCCCAGGGGGCCGGGAACAGGATCCGAGCTCCAGGCTGTTCCAGACAGGAGCTGCACGTATGGCTGATCCATCTATGCATCCCCCAGGGCTGCAGCCCCCTCCAGGGGGGGTGGGGGCTATAGGGTTCGGGTTTCGCCTCTCACCTGTCGCTAAATCAAAGGCCATTTGGATTTAATCTCCGGGAGAGGCAGGTTTAACCCTCTTGGGCCCAGCTTGTCCCCACAAGGAGGACCTGCCTCGCTGACCCTGTGTCTCACACGGCCCTTTGCTCTGCCCACACCAGGCTGCAGCTTCTCCTCCCTCTCCTGCTTCCACCTGGACTCATTCCGGGTGGGAGAAGCTGATCAGCCCCACGGGGCTGTTCCTTGGCCACTGCCTGCAGTGAGGGGCAGCAGCTGGGGACACACCAGGCAGGGCAGGTGGGGTTCCTCATCCCTGCCCACTTCCTTCTCCGGGAAACCCAGCTGGAAACACAACCTCACGTCCACCATGGATGATTTATCCATGGGCAGAAGCAGAGGCAGGGGCACGAGTGGGGGGTTTGGGGTGGGAGCACTCACCCAGGGGTGCTCACTGCCCGTGCTTTGCTGTGGGGTGCACAGGGGTGCTGGGGCATGGGGTGCCCATGGCAGGAGTCAGTGCTGCAGCAGCTCCTGCAGCCTCCAGAGGCTGGCTCAGGCTCCTGAACCTGTCACAGTGCTGCAGACTGCTCAGCACCACAGCCACAGTGATGCTCCACTGCCTGTGGGCAATGGGCCAGCCCAGGGCTCCTGTCACCCCGTGTGTGACCAGCAGGGCTGATCCGGGGCACCGTGGCCAGGCTGGAGCAGTGCCCAGCACCAGCAGCACCAGCAGCTGAGAGCACCAGACCCACTGTTCCCTCTGAGCCACAACAGCCCAGCACTGAGGCAGGAGCTCCCCAGAGCACATCCAGGCACAGCACAGGCTGTTCCTGAAGGTGCAAATTGTCTTTCTCCCATCTGGGAGCAGCAGCAGAGCTGGGGAGCACTTGGCCAGTGGGAAGGGGTGCTGTGCTCTTCTGGTTTTCCCCTCACTCAATCACTTTCAGGCACCAGACATAAGCCTAAAAGCAAAACAAAAATGAATCTTTGTAAAAGATGTCGCAAACCCCGTCAGAACTTCAGGATGTTTTTTGGGAGAGCTCCACTCACACCCCTCCAGCAGTGGAGCTCCGTGGGCTGGTTCAGGGACAGAAGAGGCACCACACTGTCCCACATTCCCAGTGGCAAAGAGCCCTGTGAGGGAGCAGACCCCAGTGCTGAGTGCTCTTGGCTTTTCCCAGGAGCAGGGGTCCAGCCCCTTCCCCTGCCCTTGTCCCTGTGCTCCCTGGCCCCTGCAGCAGCTGTCCCCCAGCAGCTCACGGTGGAAGCAGCAGTTCACACACCATTTCCCAGCCTTCTCACCCAAACTGCCAAAGGCTGCCCAGCCCGTGGGGGCTTTGCTCAAGCAGGAACCATCCAGCATCCCAGGCTGGGCTGATGGCTCTGCCTGAGCCCTGCCACTGGCTGGGGCCCTGGGGGCCATCCCTCACCTCCCACAGGGCACCCCACTGCCCCACAGCCCTGCAGAGGGTTGGCTTTTGGGTAAGGACACCACAAACATCTCCCCTTGCTGCAGACCTGCCTGTGGAGGTGGGGGAGTGACTCCATCTGCCCCAAACCCACCCCACATCTCACTCCTGCTCCATCCCAGCTCCTGCCCAGCACTGCTCTCATCCCTCCATCCTTCCTCCTGCTGCCTGCCCTCCTCCCTGTCCTGCTCAGGGCTCCTTTCCCTCCCCTGCAGGCAGGTTGCTGCCTCCCTCCCTCATTCCCTCTGTCCCTGGGGTGTCACGGTCCCCTCTCCTGTGGGGACAGCCCAGGGCACACTCTGCCTCAGCACTGGCAGAGGCTTTGCCCCTGCCACGCTCCAGTTCCTGTGGGTGCAGCATGTTCCCTGGCTGTAGGATCCAAATTCCACCTGGATTACAAAATCCCACAGGGGATGGATCCTGGTCACTCCCACTTGCCATCCCGATGGGCAGGATACAGGGCTGTTCTGTAGGGCTCAGCCAGCACTGTCCCCATCTCTAAGTGCCCATAAACGCCCTGTGAGACTTACCCTGGGGGAAAACACAGACTGAAATAATTATTTCTTTTGGGATAATACCTGACCCAAGCTGGCCAGCCTTGAAAAAAAATCAGAATTTAGGGACATTACTCCGAGCACAAAGGGCTGCAGTGGAAAACAAGTCACTGTGTTCATCCTTCCCTGTCTCTTCCTTTCCCTGCTGTCAGGGGCCATAAGCTCATAGGGAACGAGCTATCCATGCAAAAGGCCTTTGGAAATATTCATTGCTCATCTCCTAACAAGATTACCCTGAAATCCTCCATTGCTCTGAGGGAGATTTAAAACCTCTCAGGCTCTTGGTAACCATAGCAGCACAGATGTGAGAACTGAAGGGAGACAAGTGATGTGAAAAATCATTGGAGATGCAGAGCCCGGCTCTGTGTGACTGCGGGTGTGACTCTGTGTGCCCACAGTGCCTCAGCTCTTTGTCTCAGAGCCCAGGCTGCCCCTTCACCCTGCCCACACCCTGCAGGACACTTCACCTCTGCAGAAATGACCCACAGCAAGGACAGCAGTCGTGACATGACCCAGTCCTGGCTCCCACAGCACCAGGGTCTGTAGCCCTGGTTTCGTGCCTGAGGTGTTTTGTTTTTCTGAAATTCTTTTCCCAGGGAATTTTCTGTAAATAAGAGAAGTATTTTTGCAACTGTACCTATGTTCACACTCCTTTTCCTAGGAGGGACTTCTTGATGTCCCTCTGGTCGGAGGGACATGAATGTGATTGAAGAGGTTTGTCTTTGTTTCACCAATCGAATTGGTCTGTGTAGAACAGTATATAAGGGAGACACATCCCAAAAATAAAGGAGTCTGTGTTGTTGTGGTGTACAACAAAGTCAAGGGTCCCCTTCCCAAGCCCAGCCAGGGAAGCTCTCCATGGATGGCACTGCTGTCCATGCTGGCTCCTTCCCTGGGTGCCAGCAGTAAAGGGGATGGTTTAGGGCCAGGATGGGGTGCTTGGAGCCTGGGGTTCCCATTCCCTCCTGCCATGGGTTCCTCCTTCACCCTGGGCATCATTTCTGTACCTGTGAGAGAGGTGCTGGGTGCTGTGAGACTGAACAGATCCGTGTTTTGAGGCCCTTTGGAATGAAATGCTGGGAAAAGGAGCAGCAGCAAGGGCACCACAGCCCCCCAGCACATCCTGAGTTTGCAGAGTTTTGCTGCAGCAGCTGGGAGGGACTGTGGGAGACCCTCTTCATCTCTCTTGAAAACCAAACACCAAGAGGCATTAACCAAATTCTTTCCTAATAAAAAGATTTGGGTTTGGCTTTACACAGCTTCCAAAAGCTGGCTTGAGATTACTGGTCCTGCCCTGCTGCCTCACTGTCCTCAGTTCCTCATTTCCATTGGTGCCACTGTCACACCAGGCACCAAACCCCTGGCACTGCTTCCTTCGTGCATCCTCTGCTCATCCACTCCTCTCTCCTGCCATCAAATCTTCTCCATCCCCAGCTCCTTCCAGCTCCCAGGGCTCAGTCCTTGACATTTGAGATCTCCTCATGGCTCAGGAAGTGTCCCCAGAAAGAGCTTCATGTTGGTGAGGGAAGGCGCATCACCAGGTGATGCCGTGGGGCACTGGACACCAATCCCATTGTCAGTCCTGCTGGGGACCCAACCCTTCCCTTCTCCCAGGGCAGGCTGACACCAGGACAGGACTCTGCTCATCCTGATACAATCTCTTGACTCTCCTGATAATAAGATTAGCTGGGAAAGCTCCTAACATGGCTGAAATGTAACAATGACTGGAGAATTGAAAGGCAGGAATAATTCCAGTGAAAAGGGTTTGGGGATCAAATGAACAAATTCATCCAGAACTAAATGGTGGAAATGGTACTTGGCCATGGAAACAAAAACAACTGCATTAAAGCTCAAAAAACCCACACAACAGAAAATTTAGCAAAGAAACTTATTTGAACTTCTGTGCAAGTTCCCTTTGTGTTTGCACTTTGCATCAATCAGCTCCTGAGACGGCTCTGGAGTGGGATGGAAGGTGAGGGCTGAGCAAACACACCTGCATGGGGCAGTTTGTACCTCCAGAGCAACCCCAGTGCTGGGTCAGGGCCGTTCCTCCCCACGGCTTTGGGCATCTGCTCCGGAGAGTGCCCTGCATTGTCTTCACGGAGATTTTATTTCTCCCTCTGGTTAAATATTTCACAAAAATCACCGGCTAACTGACAGCTGAATGAGGAGGTTATGACAGACGGGAGAGCTTATTTTCCCCCTCCAGCCAAACATTTCATCGCTTCACTGCAGACTTGGGCGCGTTCACAGCGACTCTGGCTGCAAACGAGTCCCAGCCCTGGGTTGGCGCAGGAAATGCCGCGGGTGCCACTGTCCAGCCCCGGCCATGAGCCACACCAGGGGTGGGGATGGTCACTGAGTGTCCCCACTGCCAGCAGCCCTCGCCAGTCAGCTCCCAGTACTGTGTGGGGAGCTGGAGGAGCTGCAGGACCGCGGGGTCCCTGTGCACCGACAGCGCTGCCGCGCTCCGGGGCTGGCGCGGCTTTCCAGGGCTGAACTCTGCGGATTGGCCCGGAGCACCCCGCTCTCCTCCCTCTCTGCCCTCCCTCCTCCGGCACCCACAGCCCACAGAGATTGGACAGCTCGGTGCCACATGGCAGAGAGGAACCAGGATAAAAAAATGAGCAGGACTTGGGGGTTGTAGAGTCGGCGGTGAGGCAGGTGGGAGAAGTTTGCGGAGCGGCGGCACCGACATTCCTCGGCTGCGCCGAGCCAGGGCAGGGAGGACGGACAGACGGACACAGTGGGGGCTGCAGCACCCAGGGACACCTGCGGGGTGAGCACCAGCTGCGCAGCATCCCGTCCTCTCCGTGCCAGCCATGTCCCTGGTGGTGAAGGAGAAGAACCACGTCCGGCTGGTTTTCCTGGGAGCCGCTGGCGTGGGCAAGACGTCGCTCATCCGGCGCTTCCTGCTGGACACCTTCGAGCCCAAGCACCGGCGCACGGTGGAGGAGCTGCACAGCAAAGAGTACGAGGTGTGCGGGGCCACGGTCAGGGTGGAGATCCTGGACACCAGCGGCAGCTACTCCTTCCCGGCCATGAGGAAACTCTCCATCCAGAACAGTGACGCCTTTGCCCTGGTCTACGCCGTGGATGACGCCGAGTCCTTCGAGAGCGTCAAGAGCCTGCGGGAGGAGATCCTGGAGGTGAAGGAGGACAAGGTGCCCCCCATGGTGGTGGTCGGCAACAAGGCGGAGAGCGGCGGGCGGCGCCAGGTGCCCGCGGAAGACGCGCTGTCGCTGGTGGAGCTGGACTGGAACAGCCGCTTCGTGGAGGCCTCGGCCAAGGACAACGAGAACGTGCTGGAGGTGTTCAGGGAGCTGCTGCAGCAGGTGAACCTGCCCAGCAGGCTCAGCCCCGCGCTCTGCAAGAGGAGGGAGACGCTGCCCAAGGAGCAGGCGCTCCGGCCGCCCATGAACAAGACCAACAGCTGCTCCGTGTGCTGAGCCGGCCCCGGGGAAGGAAACTCAGGTGGGCTGGGTGGGGAGAGGAGCCAAAACTTCCCCTGCTGCCTCCTACCCCATTCCGTCCTCTTCCCCACCCAGCCCACAGGAGCATGGAGGGTTGGAGGTGACAGGGAGCTGGAGGGGATGCTGGTTGCTGGATGGGTGTGTGAGAGGGGGAATTCCCAAAAAAGCTGGAGGCTCACCTGGGGAGCAGCTGTGGGTCAGCCAGGGCGCTGTGGGGGAGCTGGCAGGCCCGGGCAGAGGGGACAAACACCAGGGCTGTGGCAGATGTGGGCACCTCCTGCAGCTGCATCAGCCCTGCCAGTGCCGCTGTCCCAGGGCACCCAGGTCCGGTGTCACCTCGTCCCAAGCACCTACAACCTCCTGGCATGGCTCTGGCACCCACTGCACATCCAGTGTCCCAGCAGTCCTGAGTCTGTACCTGGTGTAGAGCATGTGATAGGGTGGTCTGTGCATCAGTTTGGTTTGCTCTATTCTCTGTTTGTTTGGTTTTTTTAAGCATTACCAATAAATAAATTGTTGCAAAGTGGAGCTGGAAAATGTCTTGGTTTCTTTCTCCTGTATTTCAGATGCTGCAGTGCCCACTATCAGTGTTTTATGCTCTTATCACTGCATTTTGCCTTCCCTCCTCTGTGCTCCAGCCTCCTGTGGCATGTCCTGGCACTGGAGGAGCCTGCCCAGCTCTCCAGCCTCCCCTGGCAGTGTCAGGACATTCAGAGTTATGATTTTTCTAATAATTTACCCACAGTGAAGTTTTGACCAAGCAGCAGAGACCAACAATAAAACACCTTGTCAACTCTGAGCACAAAAAATAGCAGCCAGCCATTAAAAGACATCTGATCCACTGAAATAAAAACACAAACACGTTAAAAGGAGATAATAAACAGCACGGAGGGAGGCACAGAAGAGCCGTGTTTGCTGTGCTGAGTGTGCCCTGAACTGATTTACTCTCTCCTCACACAGCCCAGCCGGGCTGTAATGAGCACTTAACCTGCTCAGCAGCCACACACACACAACACACACATCAGAAATAGAGATATCAAAGCCTGATGGATTAAAGGGTCACCCCCCAGATCCAGACCGGAGGGAGATGGGCAGTTTGGGGTCTGCAGCTTTCAGAAGCCCAGCCCTACAGGATGGTGGGCTCCTGATCAGCTGGGGAGGCACCTGGGGATTCCAGCCCCTTCCCAGAGGACCAGGTGCCAGCAGGGAGAGCCCAGCTTCCCTGTGGGTATCACTTGCTGGGCACCCTGCTGCCACCTCTCCCGTGGGCACTGGAGCCACAACAGCCACCTCCAGACAAGCAAAATTCTCCTCCCAAAATCTGGTGGGGAGTGAGGCTGGGAACAGGTAGTGGAGGGGACAGATGGAGGGGGACAGGCACTGGAGGGGACAGGCAGGTGCCACCAGGACCTGCCGTGGTGGCTCAGGTTGCCCTCAGCTCTGTCTCTCAGCTTGTGCTGCCACCATGACACTGTGCCCAGGTGTGTGGCTGTCCCTCACCCAGTGCCTGGGGACAGGCAGAGTTCCTGAGGATGGAGCCCCTCCCGGGGACAAAGGGGGCTGCTGCCTGCAGGGAATGAGCAGAACCAGCTCACGTTGGGCAGTGGTGCCCCCCACCCGCAGTGGGGCTGGGTGTGCCCAGCAGGGGACACCTGCCCGGGCTGTCCCTGCCTGCCCTGCCCAGCCCAGCCCTGGCCAGGGCTGCCCCAGCCGTGCCCCTCCATGACCCCACCTCTCACTGCCCGGCCGGCCCTGCAGTAGTCCTGTACCTCCCAGGGCGGGGTCTGGGTTGGGCGATGCAGGATCAGCAGCACCAGGCCCTTTGGTGCACAGCACTGTGCTGAAAGCAGAAGGAAAACCTCTCTGCAGTGTGAGGAGAGGAAGCTGGATGGGCAAGGCTGGCTGCCAGCCCCTCCTGTGAGATCCATGGTAGGAAACGATTCCTCCTGGGGTCCCAGCCGCCTCCCCAGGCTCAGGCTGGCAGAGTCCCCCAGGCTTCCCCCTTGTGCCCCATCTCTGCCTTCCCTGGGCAGAGCAGGACCCCCGGGGACTCCAGGACCCCACCTCCCAGCCAGCCCCAGCCCAGGACCTGCGGGGTTCAGCAGTCACTGCTCTGCAGACGAGAGAGATCCTGGTCGAGATGCTGCAGCTGCAACAGATGCAGGAACCAAGGTGCTGGAGGTGCAGGAGATGCACAGGGAGGTGTTGGAGGTGATGGAGCTGCTGATGAAGGCGCAGGAGCTGCAGAGGGCGATGCAGGAGGTGCAGGAGCTTCTCACGGAGGTGCCAGACCCTCTCCACGTGCCCACCTCCTGCTCCTGCAGCGCCGGGCTCCAGCAAAGAGCGGAGCCATTGGAGGAGCTCTCCAGCACCAATTGCCCTTGGCCCAATGCCTGCCGGCCTTGTACAGCCCCCCCGGGGCCGCCCCCAGCCCCATCTCCCTCGGCCGGGCAGGGCAGGGGGCAGCGAGCAGGGGTGGTGTAGGGATGTAGGGATGATGTAGGGATGGTGTAGGGATGGTGTAGGGGTGCAGAGATGGTGTAGGGATGCAGGGGTGGTGCAGGGATGTGTAGGGAGGCAGGGATGATGTAGGGAGGTGTAGAGATGGTGTAGGGATGCAGAGGTGGTGTAGGAATGATGTAAGGATGCAGGGATGATGTAGGGATGCAGAGGTGGTGCAGGGATGGTGTAGGGGTGGTGCAGGGATGGTGTAGGGACGCAGGGATGGAGCAGGAATGGGGTGCAGGGATCCCCAGCCCTTCAGCCCCCACCTGCACAGCCCCTCTCTGGGCTTTCACTGCCATGAAATGCTGTGGCAGGGGTGGCTCTGCCTGGCTTGTGGTCACCTTGCTTGGCCCCTGTGGTCCGGCAGCCCCGGCCATGCAGGGCCAAGATGTGGGGCTGGGGTTGGGCTCTGGCAGGACAGAAACCTTGGGATTTCCCAAGGCTGTGTGTGAGGTGCAGGGTGAGGCAGAGTAGCTCCAAATCACAGTGCAGCTCCAAATCACAGTGCACCAGAGGATCTGTGCCAGGAACAGCGAGTGTCAGCCCTGTCCCAGCCTCTGCCTGTGCCCATGGCAGTGCTGGGCCTCCAGCAGTGCTTCTCATGGCCAGAGCAGGGCAAGAGGTGACCCTGCAGAGTGGGGTAAGAATAGGCAGGTCTGGTGTCTCCTGGCCTGAGGGGTCAGTGTGTGACCTGTGCTCAGCCTCGGCTTTAGCAGGAAAATGCAGCTCAGGGAGGCCCCGGGGTCACAGAGGGAGGGTGGAGCCCCTCAGTGTGTCTGTCCTGTGGGGTATGCTGACGGGATGAACACCTGCAGCTCCTTTCCTTTCAACAAATGGCAGCAATGAAATGGCTTTTCCTTCCCAGACACAGCCCAGCCCAGCTGCAGCCCAGGGCAGGGAATGGGGATAGCTGATCCCTGCACACACAGGGTGCTACAGCTGTCCCTGCACACCCAACACAGCCACACAGCCACAGGCCTAAGAGAGGAGCAATATCTGCCCTCCTGCTTGCCCTGCCAGGAGGAGAGGGCAGCTGGGCTTTTGGGGAAAGCCTGGGGAGAGCAGGATCCATTCAACATCCCTCCAGGCTCCCCCTGGCTCAGCTCTGCCCGGCAGCACTCGCTTGTCCAGAGCAGTTGTCTGTAACTCTGGGTACTCACAGGGTCAGGGGAGCAGCAGGTGGAGGAGCTCTGGTCTTCAGAGCAGCTGCTGGAGGCCCCCAGCACAGGAGATCCAGAGTGTACAGGGGAAGACCCCGGGGCTGCTGCAGTGTCCAGGGAAAATCTGTGAGGCCTGTGCAGGCACCCCCAGGCTGTCCTGGCACAGCAGCCCAGGAGCAGGGGCTGCTCTCCTGACCCCATCTCTGGGGCTGGGGGGTTCCATTGCCTGGGCCCTCGGGGATCAGCTGAGATTTAAGATGGAGCCGGTTTTCCAGCTGTTGTTACATCCATGTTTAAAGGGGCCTGAGAGAGGGGACAAAGGGCCACAGGCTGTGTCTCTGTGGGTGACTGACTGTTGCTCTCCCTGCACTGGGTGCTCTGGGAGCCCCAGCCCCTGCAGAGCAGTGAGGGATGTGCCAGGACACACCCGGCTCCCCAGGGCTGCCCTGGCTGGTGCTGAGCTGGCTGGTGCTGAGCTCTCTGGTGCTGTTTCCTCCACAAAACACACCGCAGTGAACTCACAGAACCGAGGGGCTGCTCTTCCCTTTCTCCAAACCCGGGAAAGGTCTGGAACATCCTCCTGTAGTCACTCCCCTTTCCCTTTCCCCGGCTGGTCCCCTTCACCCCAGGCTCCCCCCAGCCCTGTCCCAGGCTCACACAGCTCCGTGTGACCCCTCCTGTGCTGTTCCACATCACGCAGCCCATCCCATCGCAGGGCCGGGGGATTCTCCATTTGTGCGTGTGCACAAACAGCGGCGGGGCCGGGCAGGAGCAGCAGCAGCTGAGCCCGGGCCGAGCCCAATTAGCACTGCTGCCTCCGTTTGCTCAGGCCCTGATTGATGGGCGGCCCCGACACGGCAAAACACGTTAAGGCCCAAAGCGGCACTCAGGGGTTGGGGGGTGATTAAAGGTGTTTGTCTCCGGAGCTTTGGGCCAGCGCCGGGAAACGCTGAGTGCTCTGCACAGAGAGAACCTCGTCACATGAGCCCCATCAGGGCAGGCGCGATTCGGGGAATCGTGGGGCTCTTCAGGCTGGAAAATACCTGGAAGGTCGCCGAGTTCCTGGCACTGGGGAGGGCAGCGGGAGCATCCTCAGCCCGGGCAGGCAGCGCCCTCCGGCTCCAGGCCGAGAAACGCCGCAGAAGAGGCTGGAGCCGGGGAATCGCTCTCTTCACCCCGGGAACAAGTGACAGATTGAGAGGGAACAGCGTCACATTTCCCCAGGAGAGGTTTAGATGGGACATTGGGGAAAATTTCTTCTCCAAAAGGTTTGTCCAGCCCTGGCACGGCTGCCCAGGGCAGTGGTGGAGTCACCATTGCTGGGGGATTTAAAAGCCGTGTGGATGTGGCCCTTGGGGACAGGGGTTAGGGGTGGCCTTGGCAGTGCTGGGGTGACCCTTGGACTTCGTCACCTTGAGGTCTTTTCCAGCCCTAGTGATTCCACGGCTGAGCCCCTGCACAGCCCATGGTGGCCCCCCTCTCCTCAGCTCACCTCTGCTCGCCATGGGCCCAGCCCCCTGCTCGGCACCCCTGCGGCACAGCGGCCTCCAGAACTGCCGCGACACCAGCCCGGGACACGAAATCCACCTGCAATTGTGTCCAAACAAAGAATTTTATAAAAGAGCTCCCCTAAAAAACACCCGGGCCGGGGCTCGGAGCGGCTCCCTGGCGCCACCCTGTGGGGACACGGGGAATTGCAGCCGGGGACAGGGGACTCGGTGACCCCCGGGAGCACCTCGGCCCTTGCGACAATGGGCTCCTCTGACCTCTGCCACCGCTCATTCCTGTGGCCACCGATCCCTGGTACCGCTGACACCCGCCACCATCAGTCCCCCGGGACCACCGACCCCCCTCATCAACAATCCCTGCCACCACTGACCGTGAGACCACCAACCCCTCTGACCACTGACCCCTGTGACCACTGACCCTTGTGACCACAGGCCCCTCTGACCACTGACCCCTGTGACCAACCCTTGTGGCCACTGATCCCTGCAAACCCAGCCCCTCTGACTGACCCCTCTGACTACCAGCCCCTCTGACCACAGACTCCTGTGGCCAGAAGCCACTGACCATCAGTCTCTCTGACCACTGACCCCTGTGACCTCCAGTCCTAGTGACCACTGACCCCTGTGACCACTGACCTCCCTGTGGCCACCAGCCCCTGTCCACCAGCATGGGGCCACTGCAGATTTCTTCCCTGGACAGAACAGATTGCAGGAGCTCAGGGAACCACCCACTGCAGGGCTCCAAGTGTTTGCAAGAGCATTAACAGCCCTTTGACTTTTAATTGAGGGCTCAGAGCTCAGGGTGCTGAGCTTTGCTTGATACAAAGGCTTTTCTGAATCGAGAGGCTCCAGTGAGGAGTCCCAGCTGCTCTGCAAACACCTCTGCTCATGCCTTGCATCCTTCAGAGTATCCAGGCAGCCCCCAGGAGAGCTCTGGCCCTGCAGGCTCGGGGTTGTGCCTTCCTAGAGCAGGGCTGCTGCAGAAGAGAAGAAAAGTGGGGTTTGTTCCCCTGGCACAAAGTTGTCCCTCGAGCTGTGGAAGGGCAGAGTTCCCCCTGAGCCTGGGAGGGCCGAGTGGCTCCTGCAAAAACTCAGGAATCTCCACTCTGAGCTGTGACTTACCAGCTTTTCACTGCAGAGCTGATCATCCCCATTCTGGCTCTGGCCAGAATCCCAGTGCCAGCAGAATCTGTGCTGTAGAAACCCTGATGTCCCTTGTGCTGCAGTTTTGTAACCCACAGGGAGATGCCAAGGTGCTGGTAACCATTTCTTGTTGTGCAGACCATGAACTTCCAGAGATTTTCGTGATAAATATGTAAAAGAAAAATGTAAAAGACAGTTGATAAATGCTCTGATTTGGTATTTCTTCCCTCAGGTCCCACACAGGACAGCAGCTGGACACGTGGCTGATCCCTCTGTGGTCCCACTGACAATGAAACCAGCAGATCACTTTTAAGAATGCATCAATTCTTGCTGTGCCAGGGGAGTGCTGCACTTTAGATGTCTTGTATTGACAAGAACTCTAAGAATAACCCCATTTGAAAAATGTGGTATTTGGTCTCCTTAACTTTGTTGAAGGTCCAAGTAGAAAAGGAGAGACTTCAACCAATTCCCTTTAGACTCACTTCAGAAAGTTTTCCTTTCTCATCTAAAGCTGGTGCCCACAGTGGGTTCCAATGTCCTGAATACCTGAATTCTCTAAACCAGATCAAAAATCAGTGTTTGAGCTGTAAGGGCATGAGCATCACTATCTCTGCTGTGAGATGTCTGTACTAGATCTCACCTTTTCCTGATAACTGAGTTATTTTTTTTAATACTTTGTTTTTCCTTCTGTCCCACCCCAGTTAAGGACAGAAGCAAAAATTCCCTACACTGTGTTTTAAATTTCATATTATGAGGAGTTAGTGTTCTGTACTTAACTCCCACTAAATAATAAAAAAAACATCGTTTTGGTCTGCAGACAGAGCTTTAAAGCTTTATTCACCATTAAACCCAGTTTGAGTGTCTGAACGTCTGTGCTCAAAAGCAGCACCAAGGGGTGTCCAAAGACTTGTCCCAGGCTGGAGTCACTGGGTTCCTTTGCTGCTCCCAAGTGCCCAATGTCGTATCTTGTGTTCCAGAAGAACCCCTAGAAATGGGATTTTTTCCAAGAAAGGTGCTGAAGCAGCCTGGGAAATGATTTTGAATCTACTCCCAGCTGTGCTCCCAGCCAGGTTACCGTGGATTCCATAATTCACAAACCAAGAGGCAGAGAAAGCTGAGGAGCAAGAAATGAAGGATATGAGTCCAACACAGTGAACTGCACACAGCTCCAGAAGCACCTCACTGCATGCTCATGTTTACATAGTGGTGTAGAGAAATGCATCACTGAGCCAACAGGGAAAACTGTTGGGTTTTTTTTCTATTTTTTTTTTTTTTTTTAAATTTGAGTCACTTTTAGCTCTTTCAGCAATGAGACTCCCCTATAAATCAGGCAGGTCCCTGTGCAATTCCTCCAGCCCTGTCCCTGGGCTCCACCACCCTCCCCACACCAGCTGCATCCCACCTTGGATGCTGCAGGCTCAGGCAGCTGGGGAAATGTGCTGGGAAACACAATCCCGGCAGTTTTTGGGAAAACACTCATCAATAAAGGCATCACAGGGCGATCAAAGCCATTTGCAATCTTTTGCTTCAGGATTTGTGATTATTATCCCAGCAAAGAGGGCAGGGCTGCTTAGCTGTGGGGGCTGATCTCTGTCCCCTCCTCTGTCTTTCAGGTATTTTCTGCTCCTGCTCAATCTCCCACTGGGATTACAGTTCTAATTAGGCAATTTACAGACTTCACACAGGCAGAGGCTGCCATTCTTTACCTGTGGAATAATCACCTCCTCTGCCTTTATCAGAAGCTCCCTGTCATTTGTGGGGAGGGAGGAGATGGGAGGGACACAGGCGAGTGACAGGAGAAGACAGAAAAAGTGGGTCCTGCTTGAAATTGGATAAAATAAAGCAAAGATGTGAGCTTTTCCTGCTCTTGTGAGGCACGCCCTTGAGTAAAACCTAACTGTAAAGCCTGAATATTGCAACCCAAACAAGGAGGCCTAGTGCAAAAATGGGAGGAGAATTTGCTCTTTTCCAACACCATCAGTCACACAAGTCTGCAGCCTGCTTGAATATTTTCAGTATAAATGTTTTCAGTATAAATGAAGAAAAAATTCATTTAAATTAAGAAGTGGGCAAAGGATCCAGGAGGTGGAACAACAGAAAAATTACAGAGGAATCTTGCCACAGTTGTGAATATTTTCAAGACCAAAATGAGCATTTAAAATCATCAAGTATTAACCCAGGACAGAGAGCTGGGGGACACACCTCTCCCAGCAGCCCCACGGGTGGGTCAAAGCAAAGCCCCTTTACTACCAACCACATTTATTGAAAAAGCAAAGGCATCTCCCAGCCGATCGTGTTTTGTACCACTTTAATAACCCTGAAATCTGCACCGGGACCGCGTTTTCATCGGGGTCAAATTTACAAGCGACTCGTTTCCAGCGCGTGGGACAGTCAACAACGAACACGGCGAGGGCACACAGAGGACACAATGTCACCTCCTGTCCATGGAACATCCTCTGGGACAGGCGGGGACACCGCGGGATGGAGCCGGCAGAGGAACCTGGGGGAAGGAAAACACCTGGAGCCCACTAGAACATGGGGCCAGTCCGTCCTCCCTCGGGAAGGCCGCAGTAGGGCCGGCGCTGGGCTGTCTCCAGATTTCAGGGCTCACGGCTGGGATGGGGAGGCACAGCACAGCCCAGCAGTTGAGGTTTCATGGTGTCGGGAGAGGCGACACAAGGACGTGGGACGGTGCTGGGAGCTCTCCTGGGACACTCCAGGATCCGGGCAGGTCACACCGAGGGTCCCCAGGCCGGGGCTGGACATCCCGAGGGCGGCACAGCCGGACAGGGCTCGGCGGCAGTTCAGGGGATGATGCTCAGCTCAGCTCAGCTCAGCTCAGCTCGGCTCCGCTGGCACAGCTGAGCTCCAACACAAATCCTAAAATGTTTTCCAATTCCATTTCCGGACTCTTCCAACTCCAGTCATTCTTAACACATACAGATAGCCATATACATTTTTGTTTGTTTGTTTGTTTTAATTAAAAAGCTCCTTCACATACACAATCATATATTGAATTAGCAAGAACAATAATGTATTTCTTGGAGAATAGCAAAACATCTGCTCTGCCAGTGCCACCCACAAACTAGACAAAGAACTAAGAAATCTGACAGTTTCAGACCACTTAGGAAAGAGAAATTCTCTTGGCCTAAAGACAGGGAGCCATGCAGTGAAGGTGCCATGGAGGGTACAGCAAACACAACAGAAAAACACAGTGTTAAAAATGTTTCCTTGTAAAGATTCTGCAGCCAGAGGGTGAATCCTGATCATCAGGAGCTTTCTTTATATTTTTAAGAAATACTGGATAGCATTGAAGCAGAAATGACACTGAAATTAAATAAAGAGCTACACAAACACTAAAAGATTGATTTTGGCCAAAAGGTGAAATTTCCTTTAATGCATCACAGGGGGTGTGTCTGAATTTTAAGAGTGCATCTGATTTACAAAAAGATGTTGCTGCCAACCTCATGGAAGAATAAAACTTCTGACTCCGTAAGGGACCTCAATGTCTCGGCAACAAAGCCCAGACACACCAAAACTGAAAGCCCTCCTTGCCAAGGACAAAATGCCCAACAAAACACAACCCAAAGAAAGAATCAGAGGAGGAAAAGAAAAGGCAACTCTCTTTTAAATTTCATTACAAACACCTGGAAGAGGAGGAAACAAGAAGACAGTGGGAGGGGCAAGCAGCTTCCAGTAAAAACCAGCTGTGTGATTTTGGGGCCAATCAAACTGGCAGAACAAGCTCCAGACTGGGCATTTTTGCCTTTTCCATAAAAGAGGTTACCCCCAAAGCTGGTATTTGAGTATTTAAACTGTATCTTATCTGCCCCACTGGGTCTTTCCTATGGAATTGTGGCTCATGGACAATCCCAGTAACAGTGTGGATGGTGGTTCAGGGCTGGGAATAACTCTCAGTAATCCAGCTGTTCATGCCAGATGTTCCTTCCTGAAGGGATTGGGGGAATGAGCTCCTGTGGACAAACTGACACCCCCAAGAGCAGGGGCCAGCCCTGCTGAGCATCACCCCAGGCATGGAGCAAGGCTGGGACCTCTCCATGAACCCCCAGCCCTGCACCTCCCGTGCCTCAGGTTGGCATCTTTGGGGGAAAAGAACCTTCAAGTGGTGAACATCTTCCTAAACTCAAACCCTGCAAGGTCAAACATGAAAATATTTTGCTGTTTCTCTCCTTTCTTAGGGAGTATTGCTCACCTCAAAAAGATCAGTGGAGCTTTAGAGACACCCAGGGCCAAAATTGGGGTGGAGCTGGGGGAGCCCCCAGCCTGGCTGGAGGGGGTAACAAACTCACCTACTGTGCTCCTGAAGGCATGGAGAAATGAGAAAAAACGGAATCTGAACACAAAAATGGGTTCTGCTGCTCTTGGATGAGATGTGCAAAGCGTTGATGGAAAAGCTCATGAGTGTCACCAGCAGAGAGCAGAGGGGTGACCACAACAGGAGGGGTTTGCCTGGCTGTACACATCATTCTCATTCAAAATTAAACTCCTTCCATGAAATACCTTCACAGATTTAACAATATATATATATATATTTAGTATCCCCTGCATAAAAGAAAAATACACATTATTTCAACAGCCAAGAAAAAACTGCAATTTATTAAGTTTCAAAGAATCTTCGTACTCTTGAAAGCAACTTTCGGTGCATGTTCTTTTAACAATCACATTCTATGAGGAGAATAAACATTAAAAGCCACAATTGTTGGTTTTCTTTTTAATCTCAGAGTTACAGACATCTTTAATTCAAAAGGAAAGGCCAAAAAAAAGAAAAAAAAAAAAAAAGAAAAAAAAAAAGCCCCTAAAAACAAAACCCACCCAATCCCTCCCCCCCAACCCCTCCTCCAACAGAAATTTTCATTCCCAATTTGAAAATATCAGGAGTTTTTTCTACAACTCAATGCTAAACTTCAGCATGGAAAATTGTATGTAAACACGCACATACACACATATTTTATATAAGTGTGTGTGTGTATATATATATATAAAATATATATGTAGGAGGCGTGTAATGGCAATGAGATGCAATTACTCTGAGGAAAGGTTATTCAGCTAAATACACTACTAAAACTTGAGAAAAAAACAGAAACAAAACCAAAAACAAGTCTTGAACCCAGTTTGTGCATAGTTCATGATCCTCTATAAAACCAGCTTTTGTTAATTTGCAATCTTGCAGGACCCTTTAAATCTGATAAAACCATTAAAAAGCTAATCTTCCAAAAAAAAAAGAAAAAAAAAGAAAAAAAAAGAAAAAAAAAAAAAGAAAAAAAAATGTAATGCACAAGTTTCCTGATCCAAGCAGGCAGGGAGCACAATGTTCATATAATTTTTAAAACATACTTGAAGTGTATGTTATTCCATTGTCTTTCTTCCTTTCAAAACAATCAAAAACATTGATCTTTTTTTTTTAAACATAAAGCGATTTTTAATATATAAAGCACTCTTCAAACATCTATTTCTTTTGAGTCCATTATTTGGTAAATATGTAACTGCTACACATTAGATTAGGTATTTTCTTCTTTCTTACTGTCTTTTTTTTTTATTTTATTTTGTTTTTTAATAATATCTTCAGTGCTAGGAGTTGGGTTTTAAAAATACATGAAATGGTGTGGAGTTGCTCCTCGGGAAACCCGGCTTTCCTGAGACATCTTCCACCATGTGCAAGATAGTGATCACAAAGTTTTCGCCACTTTGACGAAGAGGAGGAAAACAACAACAAAAATAGTACACAGCAATGGCCAAAGAAAAGGATAATACAACAACACTGTTCAATCCCAGAGCTCTGAAGTAGCATATCTTCATTCTGAAAATAGTTTTCTTTACGATGGAAGTCTTTTTTTTGTTGTTTTGTTTTTTTTTCTCTTTTTTTTTTTTTTTTTGTTTTTAAATTCCTTTTTTTATTTTAAAGTTTGAAGGAGAAAAAAAGGTCTGTAAACAGGTGGGAGCCAAAACTCCTGGCTCCTCCAAAAGCAGTCAAAACTTATGTCCAAGTGCTTGTTTCTGTTCCTGCTTGCAAGGGAACTATCAACTCTTTACAATTATCTATGGCCACAGTTCAACAAGAGTATTTTTTTTTTTTTAAACTTTATATTCCGAATGGAAAAATGGTGCAATACTCCGGTAATAATTTTCTTGCATTAGTCCACAATAAAAAGCCGCTAAAGGTAGATATACATATTATTCTCCAGAGATACACACTGTAATTTTTAAAATGCAATAAGAGTCCTTGAGTAAACATTTACACGTGAATTGTCGCCGGCCCCTTCTATCAGTTTCTTTCCTTTTTTTTTTAAATTTTTTTCTTTTTTTTTTTTGTTTTTTCTTTTTTTTGTTTTTTTTTTTTTTTTTGTGTGTGTTTTTACCATTACAGGATTAGCTACAAGAAGGGCTGCGGACACTCAGTGCAAAGTTAGAAGCTAATAACAATTAAACATTTGACCAATGAGCAAATAAAAAGCATATACTGAACCAAAGGGAAAAAAAACTTCACACGTTGAGTTAAACCACACACACACATACACACACACACACTCACTCACATCTGTCCCAACAAAAACATAGAGTCTGAACTTTTAAAAAAAAATTCTTAGAGCCTGTTTTTTGTGTACTGATGCTGACCTGGAAGTGTAATAATTCAACTTAGAAAGTGTTCACATTTTGTTATTGGCCTGCTGGATTCAAGTATTTGCATGTTGATATGGTTTGTTGCTTTTTTTTTTTTTTAAGTTTTTTTTGTTTCTTTGTTGATTTTTTTTTTATTCTTTTTTTAATTTTTATATTTTTTTGGGATTAAAAAAATGACATGAAAAAGTAATGAAACAAGGGTAATGTGCATAGGCAGATCCATGGGAGTAGTGGACACAGAGATACCCCAGCCCTGCCCTCCCTCCCCCCCTTCTCAACCTGTACAGTCCAGAGTTGCCACTCGGAGTCATCACTTTTCTGTACCAATGGTAAAATATCACACTTCACCCTTTCTGATTATTGGGTCCGCCTCTGTAATGTGCATAATAGTCACAGGCTCATTTAAATAGGCTTTCATTTCCCCTTCCCACCCCCCCCCCCAGTTGATAAAATAACCCTTTCCAGCCCAAATTCTGAAAAGTGCCCTTCATGATAGACCTATTCTAAGCAGCTTTTATACTTGGTTTTGAAAAATCACCATACAAACATAAAAAGACGACATAAAACAAACAAAAAAAAAAAGCCATGAAAAAAGTAAAACCTGTCATTAGCATGTGACACTGACCAAAGGAGCCCATACTGTTTCAGGAACAGTTCACAAGGACTTCTGCAGTTTCGGATTCGATATTGGACAGAGGTACTAAGGAGGGCTGCCAGTCTCATGGGTTAAAGCTGGATTCTTCATCAAGCCCGGGACTGGAAAGGGTTACCATTTTTTTTTTTTTTTTTTAATTTTTTTTCTTTTATTAATTTTTTTTAAATTTTTTTGTTTGTTTGTTTGTTTTCCTTTAGTGCTGATGATTGTTATTTCCATTCTGTTTCCTCTCTGGTCTCCTTAGATGGACTCCCCGCTGAGCAGATCCCCTGGCAGGAGGGTGTTGAGGGGCGTGGGGCTCCCGATGACTCGCCCGTCGTCGGCGCTGGGGGGACCCCAAAGGCTGCTGGAGTACTGGGGCACCCCTCCCCAGAGCAGGTCGCTGCTGCCCTTGCCCCCCAGGCACGGGGGGTTCCAGTGGCCGGCGTCGGGGCGCACCAGCCCGTGGGAGCTGCCCGAGGAGCCCAGGCGGCTGGGCGTGGATCCAGTGTTGGACTGCCAGCTGGAGGTGGGCGGCAGCGCCTGCCCCTGCGCCAGGAAACGGTTCACTTCTTCCTCACCAGCAAACTCCGCCAGGATGGTGGTGTTGCCCAGGACACACCTGAGGGGACAAAAGAAGAGTGAGGTATTGTCACGATCATGACACGAAAGAATGACACTTGCCTGTCGGGTTGAGAAGCGAGAAAAGGCGGCTTTTATTTTGGGAAACTCAACTTATATAGGTTTTGGGATTTGGTCAAGGACTGGGGGGGGACAAGATCAAGGTCAAGAGAAGGTCAAGGATTAGAGGATGAGAGGAACACTCTTCTGACTCTAGTGGTCAAACCAGCAGTCCTTCACAGAGAGGAATGCAAAACCAATCTACTTTGTTTATGTTAAAAGCATGAGAATTCCAATACAAGAATGTAAACAAAATCAGGGCAACAAGGTATTGTTGCAATAGGACATGAAACAAAGGTGTTTGACTCCAGTCAGAAGGCAGTAGAAATCAGAAGGTTTTACATCGCCCTGATCCTTTTCAGCCTTCTGATGTTTGCATTTTTGTAGTGAAGTTTCTCACAGATTTTCATGTAAACAAAGTGATGTTTTCACATTCCTCTCTTGAGGAAGGACAATTGATGGACTTCTAGTTTGACCAGTAAAGTTCAAGAGGTATCAACCTCATCCTCCAATCTGTGCTCATTGTACAAAATCTATATAAATCAAAGTAAGAAAATAAACACCCCTCTTTTTGCCCTGAAGACCTGACTGTGTGCGTGTCATTTATTTTGTGTCCTATAGTGACAGTTTTATTTACAATTCATTCAGCCTTTTTATAATATGCTGTGCATTATTGTCACATTACTGGTCCATAAGGCTGACACCTCTCCCATTAGCTCAGTAACAGAAATAGCAAACAACTCCTGTTGTCATGGGAAAGGAATATTGTTTACACAAGGTTGTTTTGGGAAAAAGAAAAACTGTTGAAAAGTTTCCCCTTGAGAAGAGCTAGCTCTTCTCAAGCTCAGAAAATACCGATTCCACAAGGTATGGTGTGCACAAAGGACTTTTGTGGATATTCTGTTGGGAAAGGCTGAGGGAATTGGGGTTGTTCAGCCTGATCTAACTGCAGCCTTCCAGGGAACATGGAGAGAGACTGTGGGCAAAGAGGAATGGCTTCTGACTGACGGAGAGCAGGGTTAGATGGGATATGAGGAAAATATTCTCCACTGTGAGGGTGGGGAGGCTCTGGCACAGGGTGCCCAGAGAAGCTGTGGCTTCCCAGGCAGTGTCCAAGGCCAGGGTGGACACTGGGGCTTGGAGCAGCCTGGGACAGTGGAAGGTGCCCCTGCCCATGGCAGGGTGTGGGACTGGATGAGCTTTAAGGTCCCTCCAACCCAAGCAATTCTGTGACCTTTCCCCAAGCTGAAATTGAGGTGAAAATTCCTGCCACACCCACTCAGTTTCAGCAATCACCTGTCTCTTCAACCAAGCCTGCTCTGTCCTGTTTTCTATCCATCTTTCTACATCCACAAACACCCAAATCCACACATGTGGAGACCACCTCCTCTAACTGATACATCTTGGAGCCTCAATTCTCTTCAGGAATAAGGACAGAAGTTCTCCAGCCACATGATGCTCCCACTGCCTCAGTACTTTTATTACGCTCATGCTATAACCTGTTAATGAAGAGAATTGCTTCCCAACTCTAAATACCCAAGTAATTCTCCTGAAACATCACTTTCTGTATTCTTCATTCTTCCCAATGGCACTGATTTTATCACTCCAATTCTCCAGCCTCTATGCCCATTAGTCCTTGGGAGTTTAAAACTCCTAAAAAGCAGATTTTGTTGTCATACACTTCTCTCATAACTCCTTTAAAAATAGGTGTTATGAGACCATGAACACATTCCTTATTCAGCACTGATTTATCCTCTCTGTTTCTCTCTTAAAGCTAAAACCTTGTCCTGTGCTCTCCCTGAGGTTCCCTTGGAATCATGCCTTACAAATTCTTTGTGGCCTTACAGGTGACAAGTCCTAACTGAGGTTACTATTTATGCCGAATAAAGTTTTGTAATGCCCTCTTATCCAGCATCAACCCCCAGTTAACCTTCTTCTCTCCCATCAAGTAATCTTAAAAATCAAGATTGAAGTAACTAGTGATCAGTTATGCCTAAGAAAAAACATTTTCTGAGCTAGAAGTGGCTTTGTAACAAAAGAAGGAGGGAGCAGGAACATACATGTGCAGAGACTTCTGGGCCTTGGCTGCCTCCTCCTTGGAACTGTATCGGACCACAGCATTCCCTTGGGTCAGGTTCAAGTGGAATGTGATGAGAGGGCCGTGCTGCAAACACAGTGTCCGCAGTGTGGAGCCATCGATCTGCCAGAGGAGGGAAGGGCACCAAAGGTTACCTGTGCTCTTGTGGTCTCACCTTAAATGCTTCATTAACAAGGGTTTAAAAGCTAAACAGTGAGTACAACTGAAAGGAAAAAATAAGTACCTAATTACAAACTTGTTGCTCTCTGCATGGAGAGAGACATCCTGTCTTTTTAAGAATTTCCTACAGTCCAGTGCACAATTTTTCCCAAATTAGGTTATACAAATTATATCTATCATTAGATGTCCATAGAAATCCAGAAACAAGTCAAAGGAGAAAAACACACTTCATAAATGTAATTAAATTTTCCCCAAGATTAATTTGGATGTCTGCATCCAAGGCTTTGTGGCTTATGTTCTTCCTTTGGAACAACACAGTGAAGGACAAGTAAAGGATGTGACAGACATATGACAAGAACAAAAAACCCATAGGAAAATCAGATTTTACATCTCTGCATGTGCTTTACAACATCATTCACCTCCAAACTTACAGACACACAAATGGTGCCCACTGAATGACTAATTACAGGCTTGAAAGTTCGTACTTGATTTGACAGCACTTTGAAAACTAAACAAATTCCCTGCAGAAGACAGATACTTGTAATAAATGCAGAATAATTATTCCTCTTTCAAATGAATCAAACAGCCAAGGCTGCTAAATGTTGTTCTCATAATCTCTTAAATTCAGGTGTCTTTTCCTGCCCAGTTTTGTACAATCCCAGTTACCTGGGGGGTGAGGTTCCGAAGAACCAGCCAGCTGCTTGTTCTCCCTGAGCTGTCAGTACTCCATGCAGAACCTGCAACACAAATCCCACAACAAAACATTTGATCACGCCTCTGGAGAGCACCTTACAGGCAAATTTATCTGCAATCACAACACACTAACAAGGCTCAGTGCTGCTGAAAACAAATCCTACAGCAGTTTCCTCACATCTTGATTTACTGCCTCCCCTGAATGAACGGTTGCTGAATGAAAAGCTGCTCTTGTTACATTTCAAAGATCTGTGGCATTTTTCATACTCCCACAGTAACTATTAGGGAGCTAGTAGATGCAGGTATAGCACTGCAACAAACTGGATCCTCAGGATGCATTAAAATTAATCTGCAAGACACATTTTAAAAGCAGTTCTGATGTCCAAACTCAGATTGCTGCTTGCTAATAAAGATTTTTATAGCACTGCAGCACTCTGCTCTCTTGCCAAGGACAGATTAATGTGTATGACTTATTCAAAACAGGTATTTCTGCACTGACAATGCCCTGATTGAACATACAAGGACATAACCAACAAAACCTGCTCTAACAACCTCAGCCTGGTGCTTTACAGCTTGGTGGTTGACAGTAGGAAGCTGTACAAGCTTGATATTTATGAGTGGCAATTGAGAATCACAGTGGGTCCTGTGAGTGCTCCAGAGAGAATCCTGGGAGCAGCTTCATCTGCCCTTCCAGCTGGGGGTTTGGTGAAGAAACATCCAAAATAAATGGGGAAGAGGGAAGTACATTTAATTCTCAACTTAGTGTAAGCAGATTATTACAACAGCTTTATAAAATAGGACTAATACCTGCATATATATTGATATTTATATAGGTAGAGATATCTAAATATAGATACATACATACATACATAGCCAGATCCATGGCTTCTCATATTTGCATTAAAGCAAACAAAGGCTTATAAAAAGAGGGGTCTGCATGAAAAAATACAGGCATTCCCTGAGGGCTCTGCAATGCCATCAAGTCCCAAATGCTCCACATCCCTGTGTTCCATATTAAATTCCACAGGCTCCTCTCTTGAAGTCTTAGATCACACCACAGAACAGGACACATGTTTGAAAGACATTTTTAGAAATTAAAGAACTGGGGGAAAAAAATCCTAGTTGGGAGTTAAACAAATTGGGAAATTCCTGTGTAAAATCCCTAACATGACCAGCTGAAAGATGTTTCATTTACAACTTATTCCAAGTGAAATACGGAGACAGGAGATCCATCCCCAGAACAGCAGCACTCCAGCTGTGTTAAAGCTCTGGTTTCTGGAGCCTCCCAGACAGAGCAGAAGCAAACAGTGCTAAAAAGAAGGCAGAAGAGAGAGCTGTGAGTACCAGAGGAGTAAGAAGAGCTGGTCCAGCCCAGGGGACTGGCACCCCACGTGGAGGATGGCTTGGTGTTGGTTAAGCCTGGAGGAGGTCTCGTTGGAGCTGTAGTGTTTCTGGGTACCTTCCAGAGTTCGTGGGACAGAGAGGCTTGGGTGTGAGAGATCGGGCCAGAGGACCATGTGGACTTGATGTCTGACAGTTTACCTGCAAGAGAAAAACAGAACATTTGGGTATTCCTCACTGATGGATATCATGGCCTACATCCTCTCAGCTTGTCAGGAGGAAAAGAACAAGTTTCTGTACCATCCAGAGCTATAAATCCTGTATTCTTTGAACCTACTTAAACCACTGTTCACAATTTCCAGTACTTTTCTGTTTAGTGAACCTCACATTACATACAAGTTCCCTTTTGAAAATCTATTGTTTTGTTTTCTTGTAAAAGATGATACAAGGAAAAAAGTCCAGAAAACGGGTATTTGAAATCTGATTTCACCAAAATTATAATGAATCACTTCAAGATTGTCTCTCTCAAAGATTTTACAGGACTTTAACACTTTTTCTTGCACAACTCATTTTACCTAAGATAAAGAATTCAGTCTTATTCATATTCTTCCAATGCATTATTAAAATTCTAAAGATCAAAGACCAAGAAAAACTTAATTTCTGAATATTGGAAGTAACCTGTACTTTTTTTACCAAGTATCTTTGAGAAAAACTGGGTCTTCAGAAGATCAGAGCACACCACAACCTCTATAGCTTTCTGCTGTTGCTTGTTTTTCCTTAATCAATTTTCAAACTCTTCCTGCTGTTCCTGCCAATTCAAAGTTTTATAAAATAACACAAAACCCAAGAACAGCAGACACAATATAGCATTCAGAGGGGCAGACTGAATTGATTTAAATAATGGACGACAAAAGAAATTTTTATTGACCTTTAGACTTACATCCCTGCCTTTTCCTCCTGATACCAACACGTGCTGTGCAATTAGAGCCCAATTTCCCTGTCACAGCACAGTCCTGCTGGTACCAACACTGGCAGCACATGTGGGGCTGGAATGGACTGACAGGGACACAATCCTGCACCTTCTGCCCCAGCAAATGATGCTGTGACTGTGCTGCCCTAATGCTTTAATGCTGATTGCAGAGAACAAGAAAATATTTGGTCTGATAAAATCCAAGATGCAAAGCTCTTGTGAATTTTTATAAAACTAGAACTGGCAGGTTTAGTTTTATGTTGGATCAGTGCTTTAAGACAATGAGGCAGGTGCTGAGTAATTTTTAGAGTCCCAAAGCCAAATATACCAGTTGCAAAATCACAGACTCAGTTACATACACACACACTCCCTAAATTGCCTCCATTTATCTAAATCGTTTAACTCAATTATTTCATATTGAATCATAACAATTTAAGTGAAAGGGCAACCACTCTCCCATCTTCTGGCAAACTGCAGCAACAGAAATAATTTGACAATGACAATGAAGGCATTAATGAATGTAAAATGGTGAGAGAAGAGGAGCAAGTCTGAGTTTGAGAGCTCAGAGCAGCCCGGCCTGTGATGGGGCACCCAATACAGGCACAGCACCACAGGCCAGGTGTTGCTATGACACTGCTTCTCAAGGGACTGACACAAACATTAGATGACACTGCAAAAACAAAACAAAACAAAAGGCAGAAAATAAAGCAGAAATGCATGGCAGATAAAGAAAAGCAAGCCACTCCTTTCTTTCCCTTGAGGAAAACATCCCAAAAAAGCCCTTTGTTTTGCATTCTGCAGCCTGACCCAGAGGCTGCACCTTCAGAGAATTGGAGGGGTTTCAGTGGATCAGCGTTTTCTTATCTAATCCATCTATGCAGCCCAACATAATTTGATAATGGGACAAACTGCATAATTAGGTAGCAACTTTGCAAGCAAAGTTTCCATGCTTTGCAGAAAGAAGCTCCAGAATTTAGAGCTCAGTAAAGAAAATGGGATAATTATTTAGCTCACTTAAAAGCTCAGCCATATAGGAGAGCATCAGGCTTTGCCTTGACTATGAAAGGACACTGAAACCTCCCAGAGCCATGCAAAAAGTACCCCTTGGAGGTACTACTGAAGCTTTTTCTGAGCTGAAGATGTTTCACTTTTAACAGCAAGTTCTTTAACAGCATCACAAATTTCACATCAGCTCTTCCTGGAAGGGTGTGTTCCTGCTGAGGCCCTGGACAGTGTCCCTCCCCCAAAGATCTGGATGCCAGCATTGAGTGACACCAAGTGGAGTAAATCCATTTTTCAGCACAATCCCAGGCACGCCAACCACCAGTCCCCACACCGCAGAGCTGACAGGAGAGCTGCCACTCAGCACAGGGCTACAAACACATTTCTGCCTGGGGCAGCACTCCTGGGAGCACTGGGACAGCACTCCCTAGGACCTTTTCCTGGGAATGCAGAAGCTGTGGAAGCAGAAAGGCCGTACCTGCAATGCTAGGTGCAGATGCAATGCTGCTGAAAGAGCTACTGTAGCCGGAGGCACTAAGCGGCCAGGCACTCGATGAAGGCAGCGTGGCATTCTGAGATGATGTTGGGGATGACCCTGCAGAACCAGCAGAGAAGCAACTAAGAAAGATGGGCATAATGATGTTTGGTGTGACATAAGCAAATCTGTTGTGTGCAAATACAAACCATGCAAGGTGTTTTCCTTAATTAGACTGGTCTCTGAAGTCTAGGAATGAAATGTTACTGGAAGTGGGAGAAAGTGAGGCTGAAGTCTTTAGAAGGAAAGAGAAGAAAGCTGGCACAGGAACAACTGTAGTGCAGAAGGGAAATTCTGCATTTCTTTTACGATAAATGACTCAAAAAATCAGTGTTAAAGTGTTTAGTGTCAGAGGAACAGGCTTCATTTATAAAGGTCCTCTGCCAGCTGACTTAGGCAATGGCAACTGTAGATGAGCAGAGATGTGTATGATAAACTATTCTCTTACCACAGGTGATCTGTCCTAAATTACTCAAGGTAAGCACTTCCCCTACATCCTAATGCCCAAAAGCATCTTTAAATTTTTGCAGACTTTCAGTAAAAGCAAAGATGTATTTCAGCAATCTCTTCTCAAACTGATAACATAAATGAAACAGCACGAAACCACCTCAGTAAATCATTTACAATCTGAGCAGCTATCTAAGCATATGTAGAAATTCCTTACTGGCAGCAAATGAAAGAAACTGAACATAAAATCAAAAATCTTCATTACAAAGACCAGGAGAGCTGAAAGTATTCTCTCTAGCCACCAACAAAACCAAGTGTGTATCCTGGGTGACTTATCATTCCTGACACACAGAGATGGGCTGTGATACTGAAACATCTTTAACTGACTAATAAAAATAGGTGAGCTCTGTAGCCAAGAGCACTGTGTTGAGGTAGAAGGGAGGTAGTAAAAGGTCAGTCTCATCCCTCACAGCTCAATAAAAACCACAGGCTTTGTATTTAACTGGAACAGCAACCAACCAAACTGTACCTTAACCAGACTCTCTGAGCTCCAAGGGACACCAATACAGACATCAGTTTCAAGCAACAGAATTCTGTATCAGGCCCTGTCTGGAAACAATCTATTCCCCGGGCAGGAACTATGGAATTATAGCAGGTTCAAAGGCCCACAGAGTTGAAAATGGTCCTGATTCCTTGTGGCTGCAACTCTCAGCTCATAGAAGCTGACCCTCCAAAGCTTCATTAGCAAACAGGGCAAAGCAAAAATTGATCCAAAAGCTTAAGTTTTGCCTGTTTTTAAGTGCACAGGGCAAGGACAACACACCCCACAGCCTGACCCTCTAACTGGGGAGCAGCTCTGCCAGCACAAGCTCTGTGCTTCAGGCTGCAGTTACACAAGCAGTAAGAATCAGATTCTGCAATTAAAGTTTTTATTGACATTCTAATATTACCAAGCTAAAAAGCTAATGGGGAAAAGAAGCACACACTGACCCCCACAGGCACTGCTTTTCAGAAGGTCTGACCTCTTGATGGCCTGTCTACTTCTGCAAAGACCATCTCTGCTGACCCTCTCTAAGGAGATGAGTTATTTCTTCATTCCACAGACAGATTATGCACCAACAGAGCTAATGTTCCTTCTCTAAAACAGCAAGACTTGTAATGGATATCATCTGATTTTACAGGTACAGCTCTGTAGGTTTAGGATTCTGGCCTGAGGAGTATTTCTTGGGTACACTGTATCTGAAGAGTCACTGAAATATATCTTACAGCTTTTCTTTTTGTAACTTCAAACCTGCCTGTCCCCTTGGAAGCACTTTGGAGTCTTTACATTAATTCAACCTTATTCATTACCCAAATACTTCATGTTTCAGCTGAAAGAAAGGCTGCTTCCTGCTAAGAGACAACTAAAACCACTGCAGGCAACCAACACTCTGGATTCCTTCCCCTCATGTTTCACATCCCTTGCCTGAGGTAACAAGCCCAGAGCTGGACCCTCACTTCAGGGATAGCCCTGCTTTAGAATCTGTGCTGGTATCACAGATGTAACTGTTAAAATAAACTCCCCATTTTTACTCCTTGACAGGTCCTTCTGGACAGCCTGATGATGCTATTCCTGTGCCAATTGCAGTGCTTTGACAGAGTGCAGATAACTTCCTATTTTGGCACTCAGATCACAATTAACCAAACCCCCTTTCCCTTGATCAACTTCCAGCACATGTAGCTAACAAGCAGCTCCGTCACAATGCTTTGCTGTTTTAGAGAATTCCCTTATTATTCTGAAGTAAGCACTGCCAAGACAAAAGGAATGGAAACAGCACTGGGAAATACTAGTTTACTACTCAGTTCTCAGTTTTTTTTTCTTTTATGGTTTTGGAGATAAAACAGTTCTAATTTATTTTGTTTATTGATCTTCTAACAAAGCTACAATTAATTAGTGTACCAGAAGCCTGCTGTCTCAGCAACAACTATGGAACTTTTGTATTGAGTCTTCTGAGAATTCACAAAGTGTATGGAGGAGGGTGGGCAGTGTGGAGAGCAAAATCTTGATCAAAACCATGTGAGATACAGGTTAGAGAAACTTCCAGTGACCACAGAAGTTTAAATTACATCTCACAGCCTTTTCCAACATGAAAATATTTACATTCCCATGGAAAAGAAGAAACTTCTTAATCCCTTCTTTTAAAACAATTATTTCTGGATAGTCAGTGACAGTTCCGAGCAGAAGCATTATTAGATTAGGAGCACATGCAAAAAAATATGTTTCATCATAACAAATGAGGTCAACCCTTTTTTGGAAGGGAAAAAGAAAGTATGCACAGATGTGGGAGCAATCTGTGTGTTTACCTCCACTCTTGAGCAGATAACGATTCACATCCTGGATTGTGGTGTTGATGGTGGGCCCAGTTGGAACACTGCCAGGAGTAACATCAGGGTCATTTTCAGGATCAATATTCTGCAGTCCTTTCCATGGCACTCCTGGGTGAAACTCTGCTCCAAACACAATAAAAAGGGAAGTGTGTGAAGTAATAATTCTCCAAAGCTCCTGCACATCATAAGGACTCAAGAAACCCACCCAACAAGCCGTTTTAGGGCCATGGGTCACACAGCAAGGCTCTGGACTGTGTTACCTGGTGGCCAGTTGATGCTGGAGCCATTGGAAATCTTATCACTATCGGATTTGGCACGTGACCAGCTGTGAGGAACAGCTACAGGTGGGCTGGCAGGAGACTCACTGTTCTGGATCAGATCATAGCGGCCATAGGAGTCATCGAGGGAGGACTTTCCCGGAGGACCAATACTCAAACCTCCAGGGATAGCACCTGCAAGGAGTGAAATGGGGATTGGAATTTCATCAGGAGATATATATATTCTTTTTTTTTCTGTATTACAAAGATAAAATACAATCACAGTAAGCCAAGCTTAACGGCATCTGAAGCCTTAGCAGGGATTACAGCTGAGAGACACACTGCTGGTACAATCAACTCAAGTTAAAGAATTCAGCATTAAATTCCTGCCAAAAAAGACTAAGCAATTCAAATCATCACACTGATGGTAAATAGGAACTTGCTGAGACAGCATACCAAGGAATATCCCCCATCTCATCCTTCCCTAGGCATTCAGTGCTGACAGGATGGATGATTTGAAATGGCTGTTCTCATGTTCCTACAAACTATCAAACAACAATTTGGCATCAGCAGTGCAGCTACTTGCAGAACCAAAAACTGCTGTAGAAGAAATCATTCATGCTGCTCATAATAAAATCCAGGATATAATAAAGTTAACAGAGCCCCATGTTCTAAGAGAATAAATTTGGTACAGGAAATAAAGGAATAACTGGCTCAGGATACTGGAGGCATTAGGGATAAAGGTGTTCAAAAACATTAGCAATTACTTCTGGAAAGGTAAGAAGTTTGTGTCCCTAACTGTAGGCTGAGTAACCATGTAATCTATCATACCTTTGTTCAGGGAAAGGTTGATGAAAAATTTGGGAGAAAGCCAGTGTAAAGTTTTTTTGGATTGAAGGTATGCAGGTCTGGAATAAGGGGAAGATTGTGGGATTTGTTTTGCCAACACTAAAGGCTTGTTTTACTTGAACTGCATGACCCCAGCAACAAAATTCAATAAATGAAAAAACATTCCTACACTGCATGCAGGGAGTGACAGCTGCAAGCCCTTCACTGCAGGAATCATCTATAAAATCTGATGGGCTCAGAGGCGCTCGTACCAACCATTTGTGAGCATTTACACAAGAAACGAACATGAGAGAAATAATCCCAATTGCCTTGTGGCTGGGATCACCAAAAGGCAGGGGCTGCCAGGGGACATTACCGTGCTTGCTGGAGTTCTGGTCAAGAGAAGAAGCAGCACTAGACAGATTATCCATTGAGTTGGGGTGTGTCCACTGAGGAAGGCGAGACTGGGACTGAGAAGTGTCCTTCACTGACAAACCACCAGTAATGTCCATGTTATTTACATTCATGTTCGGGTTCAGTCCAGCTGGGGGGGAAAGAGATCCTTAGACATCCATCACATACTGAGGGATTGAAAAGCTGTGTTTGAAATCCAGCTGCAGGAATTGCTCAACATTGATTTTCAGCTATCTGTATGCACGTGTGGTATTTTCAACGCATATTTTCAAGAATTTTTGCTTTTATGGAACACCAAAAGAGCTCCCATGAATTCAGAAAAAGCTAGAACTTTGCTAAAAAGGGGGAAACCAAGATGTAGGGGAAATACTCTAAGGATGTCGGTGTTTCTACTTGCACTCTCTTCACTTGTCTGGGAAAAACGCTCTGGAATGTTGTGTTTAAACCAGTTGGCACCATTCCATGACTAAGGCAAAGTATTCCTAATGTCTCCCCAGCACCCCCCCACAATGTCTGCCACTTCACTTTGCTAAATATCCCCCAAAAAAGGAGCCAATGAAAGGTCAGACAAACAGCTGCTGTTCATCAGAGCAGGTTCTGCACTAACTGGGCTTCTGTTTTGTATACACAGAACAAAATCACTCAGACTGTTATTTAGGGAATAATTTTGACATGTTTCTGTGACATGAATCTGGGTCTTTTTGATATATAATCCTGAATGTTAGCAGATCACAGAAAGCTGAGATATCATAAGAACCTCTCAGACTTAGGCCTTTAATTCACAAATCTTTTTGCCTTCTGATGCTCTCAGCCACAACAGCTCACCACAGCAGTCAGAATTACCTTCTTAACTGCTGCATGGCAGATAAAGCTTGGCAATACTATTGTACCCAGCATAAAGAGAGTCACAAAGAGATTAAATTAATTCCTTTATGTCATAAAGGAAGTCTGTAGCATACATCAAACAATCACACAGCAAACAGGTCTGAAAGGTTGCTCTGTTCACTCTCTATCCAGGCCCAATCAATTATTTTGACTTCAATCATATTTGACAGATCTATGTTTGACCTAGCACAAAATGCTGGTGAAGAAGATTTCAGGAACTTCCTAGATAATTTATTCCAGGACTCTTCTCTGCTTAAACCAAGTGATCCTTAATGTCTAACTAGATCTCCTTTTATGCAACTCAAGTTTATTACCTCTTGCATTAGGAAATGCAAGAAAACATCTTCCTTTACATTTTACATCCTTTACATCTTCCTTTACCTTTCTGTCCTTTACATTTCTGAAGATTCTTGCATGTCTCTTAAATCTTCTCTTTAGACTACTGAGCAGAGATTTCATCTTTTCCTTAACAGTTGTGTTTTTGAAACATGTAATCACCTCCACTACAGTATTTGTGCATTCCTTCAAACTGATCCACATATTTCTTGAAATACACTGACCAGAACTGATGCCTCACCAGTGCTGACTAGAGCAGAAAGATGACTTCGCACAACTGTTTCCCAGATGATAATCCTGTTTATCAACATGACATCTGTGTATTTTACAACGTGACGCGGTTCATTTATATTTAGTTCATAAATAGCAACATATATAAGTAGTTAATTAGGCAAATCTTCTGCTCTGATATTTGTAGGCAGAACAGAGGTGAGCAGATACAGCTACCACACAGGCATGATTACGTTTTAGTGCTATGTAATTAATAAATCAATTAAAGAATATATATATAATCTGCATTTGTTACACTGTGGAGCAAAATTTTGAGATGTGAATGGAGGAGCTGGACTCCCTGTGTGCAGCTGCTGCAGGAGGACACTCACCAAGTGGAGGGTAAGGAGCAAAGGTGTTCGGTGAAGACTGTTGCTCTTTGGTCTGCAGGTCAGGAAGGCCGGGAGCCTGGGGATGGGGTGAAAAGCTATCCATGGCTGATTTGCCTGCAGAGGGGTGCAAAGATAGATGTGGAGGGGGAGGCTGCTGCTTCATAAGCAGGGCCTGGGCCAGCTGGCGCTGGTGCTGCTGGATCTGCTGCTGCATGTTATTGATTGTACGTGCAACCTGCAGGGAGAGAGCCAACAAACAACTGTCAGGGGTCAATCCACACAAATGCACTGCATTTCTTTGCCTTTCTCTAAGTGAAATAACACACTACAGATACAAACTGGCTGCATAAAGGGATGAAAAGCTTTCCTCCAGTGAGGCTGTGGATCAGCTTTATCACTCAGCACCTTCCCTGTCCAGCACTGCATTCCTGATTTAAGGATGCTTTAGCTGCTTTGGTGTAACATCTCTGAGCCTCTCCAAGCTACTGAAACCAAACCCTAAAGTAGAGATTGAGCTGGCAGGGACACCTACTTGCTGCTCCTGTTGTCTCATGGGTCCGGAAACGTTACGCTGAGCCTGTAACATCTGCTGCTGGATTTGTAAACGTTGGTACGCCTGTGGGGACAGGGACAGGGACAGGTCACACACAGCACACACAGAGAGCTCAACACGCTCCCTTCAGCTGCTCTGCTGCACCACAACACAGGAAAACCAAACTCTGCAAGGTTCTCAAAACACTCCACCAAGCAACAACAATAATCCTGTTGCAAATGTATTTTATAATACATTCATTTAACTCTCATGTTCATTTTCTTTTAAAAAAAACCCCAAAAAAGTAGTAAGTCCATATGGCAAAAAGCAGTCATAAAAGATAGGAACCTACATATTTTTCTGAAATAATGATAACAGCAAAAATTAAAATAGAGGTTTATAATATTATATAAATAGTATAAATACCAATTGTTATTTTTGGTTTGGCCATTTTGAGTTCTGTCAACACTCTGTAGTTAAATCACTTGTGCTGCTTTATTCTTAAAAAAAATCCACAATTTTCAAGTAGCTGGCTTGACAGCAAATTTTTTTTTTACATGGTAAGTTTCTCTGAAACATATGAATTCAAAATCCAAATGAATTCTGTACAGGTATTTTTTAAGTAGCTGGGTACTGTCCAATTATTATGAGAATAATGCTTTGCTCCTCAGAACTAGAGAAAATAATCAGAAATGAGTAACAGCATCTAACACTGTTACTAATAAAAGAGTTTGACTAGCACACTGAGACCAGCAACTGAACTAGTCTATCACATGTTTAACTTGGCCAATAGTGAGTTCCCAGTATCTCTTTTTAAAATATTCTTAAAATCCAATTAAGCATTTTCATATGCATTTAAAAATACAGATATAAAATTTGCAAACATAGCAAAAGCACACAGAAGTAAGTAGTTCTTATCACATGATGTGTTTAATATACACTCCATTAATTAAAGGAAATTCACCCTACACTTTATTTGTCAGTGAGGGAAGTGAAGAATTTCTGTAGGTAACTTAGGTGACCAGCACTGCCAAGACTTCTCTCATTATGCTGTGACACTTGTGTCCAGTTTAATTCTTCTACTGACATGTAACACACAGGCCAGTGCTGCTTGAGAACACACTGTGTTATTTATACCAGTAGGAAGACAACTGACTTTTAGTTCCACTGATCAGCTGTAAAGGATAATTATTCCACAAATGACTATTTATAAAGCCCAAGGCAAAAAAAAAATAATATTATGTTTCTTTAAAAAGAAACTTTACCAAAGAAATCAGCAGCTGATTGTTTAGAAGATCTGTCATCTCATTTAAAAATTTAGCCATTCTCCTATTTTATCTTCATGCCTTCAATTCTGATTTAGAGCTTATCTGCCATGTCTTTTAACTTACCAGCTGCAGCTGATAGAGCTGGTTCAACATCGTCATATGCTGAGGATTATTAATTGGCGAGGTTAACTGTGCAGGGCTGAGACCAATGTTTTTTGCTGCAAACTGCAAAAGCTGTGCTTGAACCTAAAGAAGAGAAGAGTGTTAAACATTGTACATTTACTTTAACAGTGGCAATTGTGTGAGCCATTAATAAGAGTCACGTCAGCTGGAAAATGTTACTGTCACCAGAGGTAATACCGTGAACTATCAAAAAAATTAGCAAGAGGCTCTAATACAATCATAATAACCATATTTAAGTGTTCAATTATAAAAAAAAGAGATGAGAACAAACTCTTCAGGAACACCACTGTGCAAAAAGGAGCACGAGAACGTGCTCTCAGAGGTAATTATATGATATGCATGTGAGAACACCTCAGCCATGTCACATCTTCCTGCCTAGGAAACAAATAGCACAGACACAGCCAGGCAGCGAAGTCTCAGGAGCATGACAGAGCACGAGAAGAGTTCCAGGGAAAGGGGAAACGTCTGAGTGAGGTGTTGTCTGACCTGAGGGGATAGAAACTGAGGCACTTGAGCACGAAGACTAGGCTGGGATGAATTAAGAGGTTGCACTGGCGGTTGCTGCGGCTGTTGCATGGTCCTGGCTTGTGCTGCTCCGCTATTGCCAAACATACCCAGATTGCCACTCGGTATCTGCAGCAGGACAACAGTGACACAGGCACTTAATGACACCACTCAGCACATAACCTGGCTGTTACTTGTCTGTGCAGGCTTTGTTCTTAGTGATTGTGACAGGCATGAATCAAGAGACTGGCACATACAAACTGTACTGAAAACCAAGTTTGGAATCGGGCAGGGCAAAGATTGCCATGTACCCAACATTCCAAACCCCCAAAATTTTGCACAGGTGCCTGAACAAAAGGCAGCTGAAGTTGAAGATGACTTTTATAAGGATGTAGAACCCTGGAGGGTCACAAGATGAACAACCAAAAGTACTTGCCAAAAGTGTTTGTATTCGTAGAGCAAAGGACAAAAGAATGGAGGCATTAAACTCCCCATAACCCCATCCTCCAGCTGGCTAAGCAGTTTTGTTACTTAGTCATTTTACAAAGCTACTGATAATGGACATGCTATTAGTACAGACTGCTTTGGAAAGATGTGCTTAATGGGCTGTGAGTCCTGGACAAGTATTGCCTTAAGAAAACTGGCTTTAAAAGAATATACGTAATAAAGAACCACAGCAGAATGACAAAGTTTTTCTGTGTTGTTATTTCATATCTTTGCTGGGGATTCAGTTTGATGGCAAAAATAACCTCGCCATAATCAACAGTACTTTATGGCTTCTCACTCTCATGGTGGAAATCAGTTCCCTTTCCTTCATATCCTCTCATTTTCTTTCTCTCTCAGCCTGTTCTACCCAGGGGCCAAAACACCCCCTTAACTTGATGCTCTACCTGACCCAGGTGCTGCAAGCCCAGTTTCTTTTTTGACACCTGTTAGAATGATGAGATGCCTTGACACTTGGAGCAGGAATAAAAAAGTCTCCAAACCATCCCTGAATAATTATACCAGACAGGAAAGATGAATTAGAGCAATCTCACTGTCTTACAGTCTGTAACAATTAGAATGCCTCAAAAAAAAGAGATTCTCCCTCAGTGAAGGCAGAGCCACATTAGGGTTCAGGAGTATAAATCCACAACACTACAGTCTCCTCTGGATGGATACGTGTCATCAGTAGGCTAATTACAACTAGGCAGTTCTTTTATGTCCTGTAAGGTGAAATGTTTACACAGCAGGTAGCTCCTCCTCTGACATTTCACATGAACAAAGCTGCTGCACTTCCAGTTTAAACCTGTTTTTCCTGGGGAAGAGGCTGACAGGCACTAGCAGCTACTCCAAGAGAGCCGAAATTCCCCTTGGGATCTCCCCCAACAGCCTTACCTGTCTAGAAGAATTCAAGTTTTGCATGCCCAGCCCTGAGGCAATCCCGCCCAGGGTCTGATTAGGGAGTGCACTGTTTGAAAGGGGGAGCTTCAGGCTTGGTGAAGGCAAAAATGGTGAAGTAGTGGGCTCTTCCACTAGGCCGCCATCCTGATTGGAGAAAGAAAGGGTGAGCTGTGTGCCGTGCCAGGAGCCCACAGCGCACAAAACAGTGTCCCATGGAGACAGAAAAGAGCATGGATGGATAAAAAGAGATAGATAAAAAAAGAGATGAATAACAGGGAATGGAAAGCATGGAGTGAAGGGAGAAGAAAGAGAGAAACAGGATTAAGGTACTGTTTTTTGTAACTGTGTCTTAATCCCCAAATGCACAATCACCCTCACCCACCTTTCCAGAGGAAAGGAAGGATTTTAGCAGCTGATTGCAGAGCTATCATGTGGCCATTTTCTTCTCCCCACTTAGGTTTTGTAATTTCTTCTCCACCAGACTGGAAGGTGGAAGGGGGAGAGGCCCAGCCCATTTCAGGGAAGCCCTCTGTCTGTCTGGAAAACTCCAGCAGTGGAGCACAGACATAAACCAGCGCTTTAACAAACCCAAAACTTGAGAAAGGCCACATCAGCTTATTTGACACCAGTCTGCATTTGGTTCCACATCATAGCTCTGCTCTTAAAAAAGCATTTTTGCATTAATCCCCTTTCCTGAGACACATGAGCCTCTTTCAATATTCACATAGCTCTGAGTTATTAATATCCCACTCTGAAACATGACCCTGCAAGGCAGCCAATGAACACAAACCATCAAACCCAGTAATGACAATATGGGCTGGGCAGCCTTCCTGAACATCCCCAGGAGGAGGCAGATTTTAGCAAGGCAGGAGGAGCCCCCTCTGCTAACTGGGCTGTGAGGAACCACGGCTGCACAGGAGGCAGCCCCCACGGAGGGGGGCAAACAGCAAGGCAGAAAATAAAATAAATTAGAGAACCCCCAATCAAACAGGTAGATCTCTGCTCATGTTTCAGTGAGGCTCTGAGCTCTATCTCAAACTGAGCTTTGATGTCTGGGAAGCCTGCGGTAAGCATGATCAAATAACACTGTGTACAAAGCAGGGCTCCAACAAAACAGGCAGAGAGAAAAAGCTTTCATTTGCAATGTGCTGGGCTGCTGTTTTTCAGGCAGTATGTTCACTGCAAGGAAAAGCTTTTTTTAAAGAGGTGAGGAGCTAGGTTATTTCAAACAATAAATTCAATGCCCCAGAAGACTGTGAGATACTGGTGAACCTCCTTTGTTCAAAAAGCAGCCCAGTCTGCTTACCACACACCCAAACTGATGACCTAATGCAGCAAGCATGCTCAGTGAATTGTATGTTTTAAGTTAATCCTGAAAAATGCATTTTCTACAGCTCTCCTTTGATGCAAAGGAAAAGTTTCTTTACTATCAGGCAAAGTGACACTTGACATCCTATCTGACTATCCTGAGGGGGACACTGACATTTTCTAATGATATCCCCAAGGCCTTTCAGCTCGAGATATTTTACATTCTACTGGACATCAGTCACACTCCACAAACAACTGCAGCTTGCATGACAGTAACAGGTTCAAGGATTTCTCTTTAGATCACAGACACATGTTTACAATTCTACCCTTCCCCCTTCAAAGTGAAAATCATTTCAAGCTCAGTGCTTGCTCTCCCCTTCAGATGCCATTGTTCCCTACATGAACAGACCTACTGACCATGAAAGACCCTCCCTGCCCCCCAGATTTATTCAAGTCTTGCCTTCCTGACATTATATTTTCTCAATTTGGAAATAGGCAGTGCCAAGGATGGTGGAGAACAAGCCACACTGGAGACTCTGGCATTTTATTTCCAGACTCCTTCATGAGTGTGCTCCTTGGCTGAATTGCAGCAAATGGCTTTGTGTAAGTTTATAACATTTTGTTCATATTCACCTGGTTCTATTTTATTTAATTTGAGCTCATTGCATTGTGCTGCACACATCTGTGCTCTATAACTGAACTAAAATCAATTCATTTAATAAGAAGTATTTTAGTTGGTCAAATTAAAGCCTCCTTTAGCCATTTTCAAGCCAGACTACAGCACAATTTTACTGCTCACAGTGGTTTCTGACCCATTATTTCTCAGGATCCTTTATGTAATAATTGTTTCCTGAAGAACAATCTTTTCTACCTAACCTTTCCTCTTCAGTGATTTTCTTACAAATTTATGTCACACTTCTTCCTCAGGCTACTCAATTAAAAATTGAATCATCACATTAACGCTCAATCCAGCACTGCTTTGAACTTTTTTGAAGGGACTTGACACAACCATAACATCCTACTGGTAGCAGTGTTTCCTACTACAGTTATCTACCACAAAGCACCACACTGGTGGTTTTTAGGATTTTGGGAAGCGTCTCTCAATAGTTTCACCCACCAAATGTGACAGAATGGAAGCAGAATTACTCAACGGTTTTTAGCCCTATGAGACATGGATAATTTAGCAGAGGATGCCTGGACACTTTGGCAGTGACCTGCCAACAACTGCCACTTCATGAATCAAAATGTCTCAACAGACAGATGAGAGGCTGATGAATCTGCCACAGGTCTTTAGACAAAGTCAGTTACAGAAGTAGCTGGCAGAAAATACACACTGACTTCTTAAAAAAAAAAAAAGATTTTAAAAAAAAATCCTTTCCTAAAAGAGGAAGTTAAAGTAATAAAAGCTCATCTAAAGAAAAGTTATCTTCAAATCAAACAGGAATTAGGCAAAAGAAATCTGGAGGAAATTCAATACTCAAAGAAGAGCTCATCATACAAGGGGTGATGAAAATGGTTTCAGTCATTGAATCACAGGTGGCAGAGATGCAGGAAAGAAGAATTTAAAAGGTTACTTTAAAATCCTAGTGATCATTATCTAACTGTGACATATAAAAAAAGTTTCTTGATAATAATACAATATCCTACTTGTTGTCCCAAAGACAAAAACCAATTACAATCCCCAGAGATTACTGGGCTCAGAATGTGAAGGATGAGGCTGAAAAGATCCAATAAACACTATGTTCAAATCAGAAACAAGGAAAAAGGTCAAGTCAGATGATTTCTGGAAGAACAGGATTGCAGCTAAGAGGCATCAAGGCTGTAGACCTGGATTTTGCAGTAGCAGAGAAGAGGAGCTGACCACTGATCATGAGGGCAGAGAAAAGGAGATTTCATTTGCAAGGTGAGAATTTCAGAGCCCCAAGGCAAACTCTACACTTGAAAAAAAGATCCCTTCTGTAAAGTTATTTCTAGTATTTTAAGGATGCTTCCAGGAAAATCTGACATGTTCTTCTTACAAATCTGATGGCTCCAGAAGGCACCAGGTAACATCTTCAGGCAAACCTGACACCTAAGCACAGCACACCTGCCACCAAGTGTGAGAGATCACGTATCAGGGCTTCATCTTTATTTTCCCTCAAGGCCACTGGATTTTCTCCCTTTTCCTTTTTATGGTGCTACAGGTCAAGATAACATCCTGAGAAAGAATAAATTAACAAAGCACTGAGTGCTGAAGATTGACTCAGTGTGACATGGAATAAAAAGCACCTACAGCAAGCAGGGAAAGCAAACACTCAAAGGTGATGCTGAATTGCACAGACCACTCCTGATCCAGAGAGAACAGGGAGTTCAGTGGGTCCAGAAGCAAATGTCAGGGTTGGAAATTTTCCCTCCTCAAATGTATGAAGTTAAAAGTATAGTAAGTGCTGGCTTTAACTGTTTAGAGAAAAATGATGAAGTCTCAATGCAGGTGAGGTGAGAGAGTGGGAACAATGAGCACACCAACCCAAACTACAACTTCATGATAAGGAACCTTGCAGAACTTATTGAAAACTCAGCAGAGCCAACAAAAGGATGATGACTTGCTAAAATACTAAGTAAAATGAGGAATACTGGCTGGAGTGCTCTGTCCAGCTGTGTGGAGAGCTTGTTCCTCACCAAGGATTATCTAAGCAGAAAGAAGACAGCTCCAGATTCATGCTCTGAAACACTGCCTCCAAAGGGCAAAAAGGTTTTGGAGGAGTTGCTTGACTAGCATGAGCTGTAAATATGGAAAAGAATTTCTCTGAGGGAAAAAAAAAACCCCTCTATGTTCTTAGAGCAGAAACTATATTTATTTAATTCACTTAGCAAGTTGCTCAACACTGTGATAGCTAACAAATACAGTGTGGGATTATTTCCTTTGTTAGAGCCAAGTCACTGTGACAGATTATGCCTAGACTGATAGATTTTACTTGCTGTATGAATATTAATGATTTTAGTACTCCCTTCTCAATAGTTGTGTTTAACATATGTTTCCAGAATTATGCATCATGCTGCACATAATGCACCTCTCTCCCCAGCAAGAATTTTACTGCTGAAGATATTGTTATTCAAGAAAAGGAAAGGCTAACTGAACTGGCATGCATGCATCTTTTGTGGCCTTCAATTAACACATTCATTAAAGTCTGCCATGGCTAAGAATGAACTTTATATGAGTGGATATCATTACTGCCTCACACCCTGTACACAGCTCATGTGAAATGAACTGGTTTCAGCAGTTTGTTAAAAGCACTGATTTCTGTGTTCAGAATCCTCCACCACCCATCTGTATGAACCTTTAAATGACCTGAGAAATACAGGATGACATCTGAGATTTTTCATTACTTATCAATATTTTTCAGGGGGATTCTTAGGTGATTTGGCAAGTTTCTGCAGGACTCCTTGTCAAGGTTGTAAATCTCATTTCCTACTGAAGATCTGGCTGCACTTTTCCATATAATCTTTTCTTTAGTCACTTTGAATCCTGAACATCACAAACTACTGGAGCCTTTTCCTCAGTCATTAAATAGTGCTGGAAAATTTGTCATATGTGACCACAGAAAGGAAAGCTCATTGGAGGAGCTATTTATGACTGTGCATGTCTGCTCTGAGACTTAACAAAAATACCTGAGCTCCTCCTTCCTATTTAGGTACTGAACTTTCACTGAAACTTCTAAGAAGTTCAAAACTAAAAGAAGAGAAATTAAGAGCTTTGGAACATTTTGGCCTTGGTCCTGCCCAACTGTGAATTTGGGCAAGGGTCACTGACTGGACTCTCACAGAGTGACCAGATTCCTGAGCTTAATTTTTTTTGCTTTCTTTCCATTTCTACTTCCATTGTATTACTGATTCCTTAGGAAGTTTTCAAGTGTAAAACTGGAGATGATCATTCTTCAAAGTTCTATGTGAGAATCAAATCATTGATCCTTTCCACACAAGGACTGAATTTCCGCGAAGACTGAATGAAAAAGACGAGAAAAGGAATAAAGCCGTATCTATCACATTTCTTTCTATGCTTTCTAAGCAGTGAAGATCATCAGTATCTCTACACTGACTTGGGCAGCAGGTTCCTGTGGCTGAGCTCACCTTGTCAAGGAAGGTGGGGCGGTCCATGGAAGACTCTTTGGAGATTGGTGGTGGGCGGCAGCCAAGGGGTTTGGTGACCATTCCATTATAGTCGGTCACTCCCATTCCACGCTTGTCCATTTCCACCTTCTTTTCCAGCAGAGCACCTGCACAGAGAAAGGAAATACATTGGAAAAGGTGAGGCAGAGAGAGTAAAGCTGCCAACAGCAGTTTAGAGGAATACTTCTCGCTTACAAATGCAAGGCAATGAAATAAATATAATTCAATTGCTCTGAATAGAATCAAATGCTCAGAATCATGCAGGGTTCCCCTGTGTTTCTTTAAAGACAAAAAAGTTACTTACACAGATACTTACTCATGGCCTGATCGAGATTCATACTGTTGCTCTTCAAGGCCTCTTCCGCTGGCTCTCTCTGTCAAAAACAGGAATTATGTTAAAAGTAATCCCATTCATATGATTTCACAGTAACCTGAGAAAACAGACACATCTCTTCAGTACTGGGTTTAATGTTTACTCAGCACCCTAAATGCCTCTGCGTCTGTTTTTCTGCTTTCAGCAATTTCCACAGTTCAGGTATTTCAGTTTGTCAAGGAAGTACCAGCTCTACAAGGTGAAACACACTGTTCTGTTTAAATGTCTTCCTGTTTTCCATTAACAACTCAAATATCACAATGATATGACTTTCTCTAAGAAACAACCCAGCTATACTCTCATTTCACCTGTTTAATAAAAAAAGAGGAATGGGAAAGGATTATTACTGCAGTTCAAAGTAATACATGTTGTTATAAAACTACGAACTTCAAAATATGATAAACATGCTCATGGAAAGGATATCCCCAGTTGATCTCAGAACATTCTACAGGTTTACAGCAGATTTCTGAAATCACAGTGTGTGTTTAAATGCAGGTCAGACCTACTTCCCAGCCTGGAGACTGAAGATCTTGGTGTAGCTACAGTCTGAAACGGCCACAGTCAGAAGTACAAGTTAAAAGCTAAGGCACAGTGTGCTGCCTGAGCACTACTCACAGGGAAGCCCATGTCTGTGAGCTGTTTTATCAGACGGTTCATGATCCAGGCCTCATCCTGCTTGCTAGATGTCTTCATGCCCTTAGTAAATAAATGGGAGATTCCATTAATGGGCTGGTTGCCACGTGCATTGTAGTGAGATGTACATAAAAGAAATGGTAAGTGGTTTTTATTAATAACACATGCTACTGAAAGATGTATTAGTACATTAATTCAGAAAGTATTGAAGAACCCTCCGAGCAACGCGACTACGATTCTCTTCCCCCAAAAGTGTAAAATTTTATCTCAGCTGAATAGGTGTTCAGTGTACTATTTAGTATTTGATTTGCTGGCCACTGAATTAAAGCCACCTTCGAATTTACGTATTTCATTTTAATCCTTGGCAGAAAAATGTAACAAAATAAAGCTGAAATAGTACAACACTTCCTGAAAAACATTCCCAAAAACAAGTTTGCAACCTTGAAGTTAAGAATGTTACTCAGTGTATTTTCTTAAAAACAAACAAGAGCGTCTAGATAAACACCTTTAAAAGATCTCTGTGCAGCTTTTCTATCACAAAATCCTTAAGAAGTCTCTTCCTTTCAGTTCTCCAGAAAGTACCAAGGGACAAGCGCGGATTTGTTTTGGGCTGCGGACAGTACAAGAAACAACCATACTTGATCAAATCACCGGCCTAACTGTTGGCTAATGGAATAACAAACAAAGTGGCTAAATGCATTCCCAATTCCTTTAAGTTACAGCCTGGCCTTGTCCTGAAATAAAGACTGTGCAGTGGAAAATTTCCTCACACAATTGTCTACGTTCTTGGTTGAGTGCAGCAAATTAACACAAGTTCGCTTTGTTCTCACACACACACACTGTCCTCCACAAATAGAAAACAGCTTTTTTTGTTAAAAAACTCCATCACAAACTACTGTTTGCTTTTCCACCACCATGGGAAGTGTATAAAAGCCCCCTTAACACCGTCTCTTCTTTCTGTTAATACATTATAATTTCTTTAGAATATAAGGAAGCTTATAAAACTTAAGAGAAAACAAAGGCAACAACAACAAAACTCCCGAAGCATTTGACATGCTTAAATTTAAAGATCTCCCATTTTCCCCTGGAAACAAGGTAGGCTGTTCTTGAACCACTGTAGTGGCAAGCTGTGCTTGTGTTCAGGTGTCAGAGGTTTAATTTCAGGTGTAATGCACCAGCAAATTTGTGACAACTTTTTCTGCAAACGTTACGCTAATTCCACTCTTGCTGGAGAGTGTCTTTTTTTTTGTCTTACCTTTTGAAGTCCTTTCTTCGGGGCATTCCCCCAGGAATTACAGGAGGAGCTGCTCTCTTGTGAAGCAGTATTATTCCACATATCTCCTTCTTCATCTTCCCACTGACTAGTACTGAGATTCACTTCATCCCCACCACTGCCCCAGCCTTCTTGCATAGATTTTGAAGCTGGAGGGAAAGTGGGAGAAGAAAAATCTTATTCAGTTTCCTGCAAATTTTACAGAAATAGCCTTTTGTGCCATATACAATATGCTAACACGAGTATTTTCAAGAGATAAAGAGGTTCATCAAGTAGCTTAATTGGCATTAAAATGATAAGAATGTCTTCTTTGAAGCTAGCAAGAAAAAAGAAAGTTCTCTAAGTACTTAGAGAAGAAAACATCCTGCAACTTCAAGTCCTGCTTTTCCCAGAACCAGTAAGATCTGTGGTCGTGGCCACTCCACCCTCCCAGGAACAAGGAACCAAAGTATGAGCACACATTTGTTAAGGGCTATTTTGCTTCCCATGAATCTCACCACTTCACCTACCACATTCTTCCAGGAACAAACCAAATTTCCAAGTCAATAATGCTCAGAAACTCATTCCCATCTTGAAGAATGGAATCTGAAAGGAGCTCGTGGGCTGCAGGGAATGCTTCACATTCAGTGACGAGGTTGTGTCACCTCCGTCCATTTTATTCTGTTTACTCTGTTTAAAGCTGGGATTACTCATCTTAAGAGCTCTCACTCCTCCTTTTATGTTTTCTGGGATTTCTAACTACCTCTCACTATAGTATTTTGCATGAGTGAAACTCTAGGCAACTTCAACAGCCAAAAGAAGAGTCTAAAGCCATCACTGTGGCCCTCGGGATATTCAGAGATGGAGGATATTTATCAAATACCACGAGTTAGGAATCACGAAGCAGGAAATAGTTCAGGATGTTCCTGAACCTGGCAACAGTTTTAATGGTTGAAGAAAACACCCACTCACCCAGTTTAACCCCACATGAGGTTGTTATGATTAGTGGTTCTCAGGTGTTGCTTTTCCTACCAGAATCAACCTATCTTGGCTGTCCTCTACTGCTTCTCATCTCAGTACAGGTTTCTTTTAGACACCAAGGGTTTAAGTCCTAGTCATGTTCTTCTGCAGTTCCACAGTTTTCTGCACCTCTGCTATGCTGCTTTCCAAGGACACAAATCTACTCCCCTTTAAATTTACAGATGCATGCACTATATTCCTATTTTTTAATTAACCAGGTATTTGGATTAACAGCTAACATAGTTTTGAGAACGAAATCACAAAGGCAGCCTGTGACCAAAATGCACAGAAAAGCAGAAGTGGCAGAAACAACCCCCTCCTGTCCTGCCAGTTCAGTGTCACCCTGTGTGTACCTGGTTTGCACAGTGCTGGGGCAGGAGCTGGAGCGTTTGTTCTTCCATAGGTCCCTGCTGGCTCAGCAGGATTCTCTCCCCACCCGGTCCCACTGCTGGGGGGCTTCCCCCACGCCGAAGTGCCATTATCAACTGCAGCAGAAGGGGAGGAGGGCTCTCCCCAGGAAGCTTCGCTCTTGGTGTGGACAGCAGGCATCTCTCCCCAGCCTGCTGGAGCAAGGCAAGGAAAACAGTGATGAGAGGAAAGGCTTCTTCGTCAATTCATTCCAAAAAACTTTAAGTTTTACTCAAGAGCTTCTCTGGAAAGAGCATGAACCAGTAAGTACATACAGTGATTGCAGTTAGTATGTTTAAAAAACATTCCTTAAATTTGGTCCCAAGAGTTTTTTTCTTAATTCAATACTAATGCCAAGTTGTCAACACAGAAAGAGGGTTTTTCTCCACAGCCAGAAGCAACCAGGCTGCTAAGTGAGCACCACACTGGTCCCAAGGAGCAGCTGCTCCTACCTGCCCAGGGCCAGCATTCCAGAGACCAGGACCCCAGTCTGAGCTGGGCCTTGCTTCACTGTAAGATTTAAACCTATTTTAATTCCTTTTCACTGTTTACAAACTATAAAATCTCTTTTCTCATGCCCTGACAGTAAAATGCTGTTTGACTGTTCCCTCTTTGAGTGAAGATTATCTGTGCTGAATGTTCTCCTTAAAGCTTTTATTACAACTCATGGCTACCCACCTATCCCTCATCACTGACCCTCTACATCGTAATAAATATTATTTTAAGGGGAACTAATCAAGACAGCAATTAGGATTCATAATAAAACCACAGGTAGAAGCCATTGTTTTCCTACAAAGTATTACATTAACTCACTGGAAGACGTAAGCTACTCCAAAGAAACAGCCTTAGTCTGGCTTGGCTTGGGTGTAATGCGCTTAAATCCACCTGACACGATTTTAGCCCTGCAGCTGAACGTGGCAGGAACAGCCACAGGGCTCCTGAGCCTGCACAGCAACACTGACCAACACAGAAACAGGGGAAAATGCATTTACAACCACTGTTACCAGAGATTTTCTGGAGAGAGAACCTGGATCACAGATGGGAGTTCAAGGTACTTTGTAAACATGCACAACAAGCAAGAAAACAAAATTCTTACAGACACCTGACCTATTTTTCTACAATTGTAAAAAAAAAAAATTACATCACATTACATGACAGTTGAGATCTCAACAAATATTGTAGAATTCAGTCTGCTTAAAACTTCCACTGGTAATTAGGCTGCTAAATCAGGAACTTGTTCTCTTTTCACTGGAGATGAATGGTATTAAGATGAGTATTTCATAAGTGAATGACCAGATGCTGCTTTGCCACAGCACTATTTCCTTTTTTACAGCTCCACAATGGCAGCTGTAAAAATACTCTGGAAAGGTTTAAAAAAGAAAAAAGCAGGAACAACATTTTCTGTACAAATTGACACTCAGAATAGGTAGGCAATGGCAAGGGAGTGTTCTAACAGTACCTTGAAATACACTGGAATAACCAAACAATGGTGTTTCACTGAGCAACAAGTCCTTGCAGAACTCACTGAGTTCCACAGAATTCCTGTTACCAGAAAATGCAGCAACATCCACTGCCAACAACTCAAACATTGCCTGGCAAAGAAAACAACCAAATAGATGGGCCCAGAGCTGTGCATTGCTCCTGTGTTGCTGCATCACAGATTTTAGGTTCTGCTCCTTACAGCCACTGCAGGTCTCTCAGACACTCATGCAAATGCAGATGGCACAACCCAGGGCAAAGCTCTCCACTGGAATGTTGCAGCTTCATAAAACTCTTTTTCTACCAGCAAGAGGCACTGAATTTAAAGCAAGCCTCTAAAACAATTCAAAATGTCATTGTTTCATTCAAGTGATTTCCATTTGAAACAAAAATATCGTTGTTTAGGCTCGATCAATGTACCTTACATTTCTGGTTATTTTAAGGTGTGTAAAGAAGATAAACTGGCAGATCCACAGATGCACCTAAATGAACCTGTACTTAACATGACAGCTTCCTTGGTGTTGCACCTGAAATGCTTACTTCAAGGTTCCTGCTCGTATCTTCAAGCCAACTTTATTTAAGGAAGGCTTTATTTGAATTTCTGCCTCACTACTCAGGAGGCAACTGGCAGACAACTGTGTGTATTTAATCATACTGGCAGCTGAAAAAGATTAACTGCAGGCAAATGAAACAGAAAGCAAAACATCTCTCCAGCACCAACCAGACTGCAAACAGGGACAGTGCAGAGTACTAACATCTCCCTGACTTTAGGCAAACTCTACTGGAAACTACCTAATTCAGTTTATAAAATTATCCTTAAAACACAATTTATATATTAAAAAGCTAAAGTGTGCTGTGTTATAGAATAAAAACCTCAAAAGAACCCCCTGGTTCCTCTGTTGCTCTTATAAATTTAACAACTTCCACTAAAGGCCACAGATGTGTAATGTCCAAATTATTTTAAGTGCTTTTAAATGCACTGAGCAGGAAATAATACGGGATTACAAATAATGGGGGAATCAACCTTTGCTAACAGAAAATGATACAAGTACATAAAGGCAAACAAATCAACAAAAAGTTTTCCAACTATTTTAACAGATAAAATTAAGTGCAGGAAATTAGTAAATAAAAGCTGAAGGCTGCTGGAGAAATAACCACTGCAAAAACTACCCTGCCTGTAAATTCTGGAGCACTTCTCAATTGCAAACCTGTTTTCCCTCTGTGTAAATCCTGCTGTCCCAATGCTACTGTCTCTGTGCTATCTTCCTATGACTCCAAACGGTTCTGGTTTAGGAAGTTTAAATGTGAATAAAGTTACATTTTTGAAAGAATGATCAAAACTCTCCACAGCTGTTGGGAAGGCAAACCAAGGCCTTTGAGTGGTCTCAAAACCTGAAACTGCCAAACATTTTTAAAAGTTCTGCTTGGAGAAAACTTCCTATTTTCTGATGAAAACAACACAGATTTATGCTCTCCTGGTAAAAAGCTCCTTAAAACCCACTCAGGTCTCCATGAATGTTGTTTCACAACAGAACCTGCTCCATTTAAAGGCTTCTTTGGCAAGAAAGTGAGGCTTTAGTGAGGCCTTAAATACTGAAGTTTTTAAACACTGTTAGAATTGCAAGAAATGAAAAGATCACAGTAATAAACATGGACACATTGGCAGAGCTTTGTTTTATAGAAATAAAAACATAATTAACATTGGGCCACAGCCAACAGGAAATCCTCAAGGGAAAGTGAAATGTTAACTAAGCTGTGGCAGGATGCAGTTGTTTTCCCTCAAAATAACCCTATAGCTATTTGGATGGCAGAAATTGTTTTCTTTCAAGTTGTTGGTCCGTGATAAATACCAGAGTACACGAGCACAATACAGGCAAACCAAAATATTAGAACCTTATACAGATAAAAAAGAAGACATTAGGCAGAAAAGAGATTGTTTACTAATTACACACTAGTTATTCTGAGTTTTATAGATATATTAAGAGCCACCTACAACCCTTAATTTTTCAAATCCTCATTTTCTGGAAGGGATTGCAGTTCACCACTGAGCATTCAGAAATCTCTGATTTGGGTTTCAGCAGTGACATCACCCTTGTGTGCAAATCGAGTGCAGCTCTCTCAGCATCACTTGGCTGCCCCCTGACACCTGGCTGCTCGTGGGCTGAGCACCCACCAGAGGGTTTTTGGTTTTCACATGAGCACCCTAAAGGAGCCCAAAGCTGAGCTGCTTTCAAATCCATTCTGATGGAAGTTCAAAGTCAGAAATAAAAACACTGTCACGCGAGCTGCCATTAGTAGCACAGGATTATAAAAGGAATAGAAATGTTTGGAGCTTTCAGAACTTAGACCCAGTTCAGGTTTTTAAAACCTAAGCTCCTCACTCTCTAGTAACCACAAAGACTTTAATTTGTGACCTACAATCCCCACAGGGAAGCCTGTGTTATCTCCTGTTGTTTCTTTCCTCAGCTGGAGGATGCTGGAACCCTGCCAGGCTCTCCTGATGTATTGAGGACAGGAAAGCATCAAGCCCACTCCTCAGCACTTGGAGGGAGGATCTGATGCTGTCCGAGATCCAAAAATTCTCTTTTAATGATTTCTGTTCGCAAAACCTTTTTTTACTTCTTATTCTCCTCATTTCAAAGCTGCATGAGTTAGAGGTGCTAGGAAGAAATATGCACAAGTAATTTAGATTAAACCCAAATCTAGCTCAAACCCATCAGCTTTCTGCTCATCTTTCTAAGTAATTCACCACTGCCTTGAGAAGAAGAAAGGACAGATACAGAAAGGACTGTATCTATCACATTATCTATCCCTTTCTCCCTCTTTTTTTCCCCTTCTTTTCCAATGGAAAATGAAACTCCTTAGAGCATTCATTTTCATCAAGTGTTTACCAACATCTGCTTCCCATCAATGGCTTTTAAGTTCTGCCTTCAGAGGATCTGGAGAACTTCTGGGGATGGGTGACAACTTGAATAACAAGACTACAACTTGGCCTCTATTTCCAAACTAATAAAGCATAAACTTCAATCCTAAAAGGGACTGTTAATCCTTTGTGAACCCCTAACTAGTGCTGTGCACCAAAATTAAAATCCACTTCTTTGCTTGCAGGATGTGTGACTGTAACAACTTCCATCTGCACCACTCCTCCCTGCTTATACAGGAAATGAAATCCATGATTCCTAATTCCTTCTATTCCCTGAATGTGACTGGCAGAGCACGTCAAGACCCACGCAGGTGACAAAATGCCCATGGTAACTACGGAGTTCAAGAGTTGTAGGATTTTAGATGAGCACTTAACTGTGCCCTACAGCACAGGCTCTAATAACACAATCATGCTCTGCATGGAAAAGAGCTGCTGCTGGATGAACTTTGGTTGTGGACTGCAGAAGTCTCCTGGTTACAGGATTTTTGTCTCCCTCATTGCAGAGGCTGGAAATGCACAGCCAAGTGGAGAGGGAATTGGAGTAGGAAAAAGAGTTAAACAGCACAACTCCAAAGTGCAGAGCCCTGTCTGCGTGGGAGGGAAGACACTCACTACTTGCTTCCCATGTTTTGGCAGTCCCAGATGGGAGATGATTTGTAGATGTTTCAGGTCTGTGTACATTTCCACCCAGACCACGGGGATGTTGCTGTACAGCTGCCATGTGCTGCCTGCACTGGGGAAACGAGGCCTCCTGCACTCTGAAGGGAAGTCACTGGGATCACTTGGAATTGCACTGCTGCCCTGTGTGTGAGATAAGCACAGGAATGGGCCCTCTCTGGCACAGTCACAAGTAAACATGGGCAGAGCTCAAGACACAAGGGACTGACTGCTCCTCGCCTCCATTTAGACAAAAATCCTTCAAAATATGACCATGTTTGGCCTTTAGACTTGTACTGTATTAAGTGTATGGAGCAAAAATACATCAAATAGGGCTTAACTTATGCCTGCTACAACTTCATCTAAATTTTAATATCAGAAGTATATTTTAAATTGTCTTCACTTTTACTCATTTCATACTTTCTTGCATGCTGACTTAAGTATATTCTGAGAGCTGGCTTTGCTTATCCTGGAAAATTTTAAAAAAACAAAAGAGAAGATAAAAGATTTACTTATCTTAAAAGATCTTACAATCTTTCTAGCTCACATTTTTCAAGGTGCCCAACACTCACTTTAACCTGGTCAGGGAGCAGCTTGAGCAGGTTGGTCATAGGCAGCTCTCTGAATATGTAAACATATTTCTTCAAAGGAACCCTTCCCTTTGCTACTGTCCATTCTCCAAAGGAATCACTGCAGATTCCCACCAGCTTTTAAATTCCATGGCCAAAATCTGAAGGGCTCAGGACTGTCAAGTTTTCCTCTATAAGGTATTATTATTTGAAAAACATTAACACTGCATTGCTGTGTATGTATGAACACTTTTACAAGCACCAATGTAATCCTCCAAAAATTACCTTAATGAAAAACAAAACCACATCCAAACCCAATCAAAAATCTGCTTTCATTACTTCCGTTACACTTCAGGAATCTGAATTCTTGTTTCATGGGTGAAGTTTTAAATATGGATTAAATAAGCTAGTCACATATGTTGGGCTGACCAAGTACAAAGCCATTTAAAGATTTCTCCTTATGGAGCATGTTATTTTATTAAAATAGGTACCCTTTACTGTTAAAATATTTGACCAGAGTGGGGAACGTTAGACTATTTTCACACAGACATTAAAGCAAATTTGAATCATTCCAAAACATCAAAGAGAAAAAGGATGGGAATAAGAGAACAAATCCCACTTGGAGAAAAACGTGGGTAAAAAATCAGTACTTAGCTATGACCACAATGAAACAAAAACCTGGAAACAAAACTCAGATGGAGAATTTGAAAGAGAACTGCAGGATTTATTTTGGAGAGGTCTGTGGTCCATGATATAGATATGGGCTGCTAGTGTAACTTTTATTTAAATACCTTTCTTTTAAGCATTTTCCCCATTTTTTATGCATTTTTATTCCTTGCTGCTTGCCTACAACAGCACCTTGCCTTTGATTAGAAAAACTCCTAAATGCCTAAAACCTCGTCTTTGAAACACAAGCTGAAGTTAGGATAACCTAACTTCAGTCATCCTGGATATTAACACCTTGAACCAGTCCTGCTTTTTGAGAACCACACAAAATCCAGGGTGTTGCCCATGCCCAACCCCTGAGAAAAGAACCATTTCTTCAGAAAAGACAACAAACTGGATAGAGAAACAGCAGCAGCCTAAATTAATGCAACTGTGAACAAACATCTGTTGCCAAGAGATGTTTTGCAGAGAAGAAACAGATGCAGACTGTCTAAACACACTGAGCCTGTGCAGTGCAGGACAGCAGACAAATTACAGAAGAAACGTTTGCCAAAACCCCCAGCCTCTCAAGGGCTGAATTAAAAAGTGTTAAGTAACTGTGGAAGAGATGTTAAAATAAATATGGATCCACAGTCTAAGAACCTACCATGCTATTGACAAATATTGGTTTAAGCTTACATTCTTACTCATTTCTTACATTTATCTGGATTATGGAAATTTGTGTCAGGCTCCATGGATTCTATCCTCAAGACAAAACTGCTTCAGAGTAAAGGAAACCTGTTCTGGACATAAATACAGGATTTCTACCCAACACAGCGACAGGACAGACAGCATTCAGCAATTGCTACTGGTCTAAAGCATCTCATAAACCTTTTTCATGAAGTATTTCACAAAACTGTTGTCATACCTGGGCCAAGCAGCGGGGACCGGTTCGGCTGGGCACTTGACTGGTGCGATGGCTGAGGTTCAACCATGTTGGTGTTGATAATGGTGCTAGTGGTGGTGGTGTTGGTTGTGGTACTGCTCTGAATTATAGGATTATTTCTATCCCACATGTTTACAGTCTTGTTGTTGTTGTAATTTGGGTCGCCCCAAGCTGAGGTACCATCATCGATTTCCATCTTGCGGCGAATGGACGGTGGAGATGGCTCTTCCCAGCCAGTTGCCTCACAGTTCTCTTTTTGTTTGGCTGGCACTGGCCCACCAACCCACCCTGACCCCGTCTGTTTTACAGAAGCAGCTCCTCCCCAGTTACTCACATTGTTGTCCTGGGGTTTATTAGCCCAATTTTGTTGGGGGCCTGGCTTTAAAGATTCCCCCCAACTTGTACCTGTATTAGCCTTGCTGTTTGTGCCATTCCCCCACCCACTGGTCCCAGACTTTGTGGAATCATTCCAGCCAGACCCCGACCTATTATCAGAATCCCATCCAGATCCATTCTTCTTCCCATCACCCAAGTGTCCAGGAACAGATGATGAATCTGTCCAGTCTCCACCTCCCGAAGTCCAGCTCGGATTTGATTTCTGTCCATCTCCCCAGTTTTGAGATTTGGGTTTCTGAGGTTCACCCCAAGTAGGTGATTTGTCCTCCTGATTTGCGGTCCCACTCCACGCGTGGCCGCTTTTGGCAGCAGCAGCATTATTAACAGTAGTAGAGCTTGCTGACTCTCCCCACCCCCCTGGGCCATTTGGTGCTTTGTTGTTATTGTCTCCCCAACCTGTATTTGTTGGAACAGCTGCCGGTGGAGAGTTGACCCACCCAGATACTGAAGAGGTATTTGTACTGTTCATGATGGACCCATCGTTCTTCCCCCCTGAGTTTGAAGATTGAGTAGCTGCACAACCCCAGGCCTCAGTTCCATTGTCATTCTTCCGTTCAGACCTTGGGGACTCTTCAAATTCCCAGGCAGTGTTTTGCTTCACAGGGGTCTGTCCCCACCCCGTATTGGACAGGACCCTGGGGTCAAGGTCATTTCTTGGCAACTGAACTTGCCCTTGGTCTATCATCCCTTTGTCTCTCCTTCTGCCCTCTCCAGCCCCCTCCCTCCCAGTACTGCCTTCATGTTGACTCCCACCGCTGTCATTGCTTCCTTCACTAGCCGTGGTGCCAGATGCCGCAGCTTTGGCCCAAGAGTTCATTTGTTCATTGCCCTGCTGCATGGCAGGATTCGGACTGGTAACGCTCGAGCTATCCCACCCTGTTGATCCTTTCCCATTGATGTCGCTATTGGAATGCTGGTTTGGGGGCTTGCCCCACTCCCCGTTGACACCGTTGCTGGCGCTGCGGTTGGGGTGGCCCCAGGCTCCAGAATGCACACTGCCAACCCCACCACCGCCCCGGCCCCACGCCAGCACCCCGGGGCCCGAGGGCGGCCCCGAGTCCCACGCGTTCGCTCCGTTTCCTTCCTTCTGCACAGCGCTGCTGGATCCGTTTTGTTTAGCACTTAATGCTGAGTTCACAGTGTCTCCATTCCCCTGACTGAACCCAGAATTGCTGTTTCCTGTGGCAGGATTACCTGGGGACATCCCCCATACTGAACTGCCCATTCCTTCACCACTGCCCCCGCTGACTTGAGAAACCGCTGTTCCGTTAGCACCAGGAAGGCCTTGCAGGTGGGGCGGGATGATGGCCCCCATGCCCACGGCCATCCCCCAGTTCGGCAGTCCGTTTGTCTGCATTGCATTGATAGGGTTTGGTGAAGAGTTCATGGGGTTAGTGTTATTTGGTCCATCAGTGTTAAGGTTCTGAGGTTGTACGCTGAAAGACACATTCTGAGAAGTGGACGTTTGTGGTTCTGTGCTCTCTTGCGGCAGCAAGTTTCCCCAAGCACCTAAGGTGCCTGTTGGGTTCCCATTCTGGTTGCCCATGTTCTGACCTATGGCACTGACTGGACTGCAAATACTGGAAGGGTTGCCTGCTCCCACAGTTCCTTCATGTCCAAGTACAGGCCAGGCAGCTGGATTGGCATTAGGGTTAAGGTTAAGATTCATGCCAGCATTCGAGTTGGAAGCACCCCAGCAGTTCTGACTTCTACCGTCTCCCATCATGTTGTCCATCTTTCCATCCCCACCACTGGCAGAGCAGTGAGCTAGGCCAGAGCTGGAGCCTGCAGCCACCCCCCACACCCTGGCCGAGCCGCCGTTGCCGTTTGCTCCACCAGCTCCAAGGGCACTCTGGTTAGAAGTGCTTTGGACGAGTGCTCCGTTGGCGCCATTATTGCCATTAGTTTTCTTTGTATGTCCAGTGAAGTTGCCTTGGGCACTCCCTGTAGCCATGCTACTGTTCTCTGAGCCACAGTTGGAGGCAGAGTCAGTGTCTGTAGTACATTCTGAGGCAGACTCAGTCTCAGCTCCGGTAATGGAAGGCCACGCTTCCTTGTCAGTCCTGTCTATTATCACTTTATCCCAGCTGCAGTTGCCTTCACTCCTGAAAGCGGGCTGCTGTCCCCAGTGGGAATTCTCATAATGGTCTCCCAATCCACTGTGGCTGAGATCTGAAAGGATCCAAGGTTAAAAATGAGTCCACTGTTCAAGCAAGGCAAAAGCCCTCTATTAAGCACTGTTTTACATCACTAGTTACAACACTACATTCTGCTCAAATTTAGAGTACATTCTCTAACACAATACAGTAATTTTCCTCACTACAATGGAGCATGATGCTCATATTAATTTTTTGACTTTTTTTTTTAATCTGGCAAGACTCTCAATTAAAATAACTAAACAATTTCATTTTAGAACAGAGCAAGTGTTTTGTAGCCCCCAGTGTACCAGTAAAAATAATAAGCAGGCAATAAATAAGAGGAGCAAATATACTAATCTATGTGAAAAGTCAAAAACCAAATTTGGAAGAAAGACAGAAGAGTATCTAGCAGACTCTTACCACTTATTTTGACTCAATTCTCATTCTTCAGAGAAACACAAAAAAAGAGCATCAAAAAAACTGTAAAATGTCTGCCTGCCCTGAGATATTACATACACACCCACGTCACAACACACTAAATTCATACTGCATTTAGGTTTACAACCCTTCCTGGAAATAAACAAACAAATACAGACAGCAACTTTTATTGTAAGGTGCCAATTATAAACACCACTAATGTATATTTTAGCAGAGAACTGGGGCATCTCTAAATAACTGACAGTTTTGTCAGGAAACTTACCTCTCACAGGCTTTACTTGTGGTTTAATCATCATTTTGCATTTGTAAACACAATCCCCTGCGTCCCTAAGCCAATGAAAAGTGATGCTGTGCCTTTTCAGCACTGTCACATCCTCAAACACAGACACTAACCCAAAAAATTCACCAAAAGCTCTTGAGCACCTGCTTGCTCACCACGGCATGACAATAAACTGAAAGGCACAACATGTCTCGTGTTGAGGACTCAGGCTTTGGTCAAGGTTTTGCATTTACTTTCCATCTCAATTGCTCTGTAGAAGACTATTTCTCTTACTTTCTTTTTACAGCAATTTGATAACAAGTATTTCAGTCTGATCCAAGAGATCTGTGTGGGAAACAATCTGCAGAAGAGCTCCTCTTAACTGCTTGCATGCATCAAAGTAAAAAATTTTGGATGTCAATTATTTTTACTTGCTTTAAATCTGCTGAAACATGGCTTCTGCTCTTTGTGAATAAAATGAATATTTTTGTGGGGAAGATGGATGCAACGAATCTCCCAAACAAGTTGGTAACAATGAATGCCTAATATGAATTAATTTAAATCACAAATATGTTGGTGTGATTAGGTCCCCTAATTAGAGGTGTTCTGATATTGCAGAAATTACTCCCAAGATTAGAAAAAGCTTTCTCTGACAAAGTCTTGTTCACACGTTTCACCTGTGGCTTTTTAAGGCGATTATTTGGTTGCCTTATGAAGATTTTGCAAGACAAAGAAATCCACACTAAACCAACTCAGATTGCTTTTTTCTTTTTCTAATTTAAATTAATTGAAGCAGAAGGAAGAATTTTAGAGAAAGGAAGGGAAAACTTTCTTAGTTCATTACCTATCTTCTCATGATACCAGGGAAAGACCTAAATAATCAGAGAAAATAGAATTGCTTGGGTTTGAAGGGACCTTCAAAATCATTTCATTCCACCTCCTGCCATGGGCAGGAACACCTCCCACTATCCCAGGTCGCTCCAAGCCCTGTCCAATCTGGCCTTGGACACTGCCAGGGATGGGTCAGCCACAGCTGCTCTGGGCACCCTGTGCCTCACCACCCTCACAGGGAATAATTTCTTCCATAATAATTGACAAATGCACGACAAATCCGAAAGAATGAACAGAACCACTTGGATTTACCTGGATTCCTTCCTCTACATGCAATGGCTGGGGAAAAGAAGAAAGCATCCTGTTATCCCTGGCTACAGCCACTGCTACAGCACAGAGCTGAGGAAGCACGTTGAACATTTACCTGACGATCTAGATTTGCTACACAGGTGTTAAACAGAGGCCAGAATCCCAGATAAGACATGGAAGGGGAAGGCAGGCTGTGAAAGGACTTAAAAAAGGGTCAGCAGGGTCAGGGAAATGAGCCGAGGAACATTCTTAGCAGAGCAGGAATGAACAAAAGGAAAAAAGCAGCAGTAGGCCAGGCCAGAAGATAAGAAGTTGAGGCAACTAAAGAATCAGATAAGAGGAGTTAGATTTTTTTCAACCCTGTGAGTGGTGCGAGTCAGGGCTGCATTTGAGCCTTGGCAGAAGGATTTGAAAGTGGCTGGAAATACATTGTTCCAATGACAGGTCTGTCAAAGCCCAAAGCTCAGCTCCCTGTGCGGGTCTAGGGGAGCCCGAGCAGAGCTGTGCGGGGCAGGCTGGGGAAGGGGGATCAGGACAGCACCCAGGACATCTCCACACTCACAGCAACAGCACCATGGCTGATGAGATGAAAGGGAGCTGCTTGTTTAATCAGCTCCTTTCTCCTCTTCCCCAAAGATAGTGGTGAAAGCAGTGCTCAAATTTGAGAGCACTTAGGAAACAGAATAAAGGGAAGGGCTGGGACTGAAGATGACAAAATAGCTTAGAATGATTGCTGAGAGTAGGGAGTAAAAAAAATTATTAAATAAGAGACCAGATCTTGAGGAGCAGTAAGAGAAACCAAGAAGGAAAGAAAATTATGATGGAAAAGAACTGTAAAACCCAAGAGACGTCCATATTAAGAGTAGGAAATGGCCAAGGGCCGGGGCTTGGCCAAGCACAGCTACTCCAGGCAGGATCCTGGCAGGAACACACAGCTCCAATCCCCCTGGGTTTCCCAAGGCTTCACAAACCCAGGTGCTCCCTTTCCTGTCCCATTGGCACAGTCGCTCTTCCCCAGGTTCAGATGATTTGCTCAACAATAACCACGGGCTGATCTGGAAGTGGTGACTTTGGTTGGGATTACAGTAATTCTGTGTAGGGGATGTGAAATCAGTGATCCCCCTCTGGAGCAGCGGGTCCCTGTGCTGTGCCTTCCCTGCTCCAGAGGCAGCGGGATCCTCACATCATGGATTCAAAAACCAGAGAAAAACCTGTGCCATAACCTCAGAGTGTCTAACACCCACTGGAACAATTGGTTCTAACACCAAAGGCTCCTGCCATAAAGCTCCCAAGAAAAAGGACATATGAAGAGAATGGAAAAAAAAATTCACAAAATAAGCAGAAACCTGCAGAAACTGGGGCTTTGCTGTCAGACAAACCAAGAGTTTAAATACAGATCTTGAAGAGAATAAGTTTTATATTCTTGTCTCTGGAAGCAAATAACAAAAGGACATTTTTCCATTTTCTTTTAAGTAAAAAGGGCTTTCTGCTACAAAATAAATACTGCCTCTTACTTAATCTGTAAAGACCTTAAACATTTTGGATAAGTAATGAATGCAAAATATTTTACATAATTAAATCTAGAGAACTTTTCTATTTGTTTGAGTTTGTTTTTTTTTTTGAAAACGCAGATTTCCTCCAACTTTCTAGGAAACTAATTCTTTACAGAAATTCCCAATGTTTTCTTTCCTTTTCAAAATTGTTAAGACTGAAATGACAAACCCATTTTAAAAAGTCTTAAGAATTGGTTCCTCTTTATTTATGCAAAGATGTGAAATAAAAGCACTGAGTCCACCAGAAGCATTTTTACCCCTCCTCTGTGAGCTGAGTAAAGACTGTAAACAAGGCACAAGAAACAGGAACCACAGGTATTCCGTGTTGGCAAATCCTAGTGCTGGGACACCACAAAGCAAAAACAATTTTTAAATTAACACTTTGTATTTCAAAATCTTAATTATGCATCTTTTATAAAATATCATTCTCCTGATCAACAACACTTCTTAAGCCATCAGGAAGGAAATATTAATTTGAGGATAATGGCTCAAATTCATTTTTCACAAGCACAGAACTTCTGTCCAACAGCAACTATACACATGACCTGAAAAATGCACAGCCCTGATCAGCATAACCAATAGCATGAGGAGGTTGTTTTGTTTTGGCTTGCTGTTTTTTAAAAATAATATCCTTAATAGGGTGGGAGGAGATTGCTGGTGTTATTATGTTCTGTAGCCAACATACTTGACCAGCTTCAATTCAGTACTTATTAAAAACAGAAAACATTTTTGGCTGTGTTGGGTAAGGAATAATTAGTTGCAAAATCAGTTTAGCGTTTACATAGATTACAAATGCAAAATATGAGTAGAGTGAAATGGGAGAAGCTGTTGCATGCATTTCTTAGAAAAGCAAACTACTTTGCCTGCACAAGCAACTGACCCCAAACTTCCCTTCTCCTCCAAAAATCTCATTTACAATCTTTTTTTTTTTTTTTTTTTTTTTTTATTCAGCTGAGTTATAAGCAACTGTATCTTCATAGCTTCCATTGCAGTAATTAGTTCAAATGCTGTGCAGTAAAACCCTGTCTCCCCAACTACAACACAACATTCAGCTGACTTTGGAACCAAAGTACAGACAGGGTACAAAATGGCAAAGTCTGGGATACTTTTAATGGAACATTAGTAATAAATTGTGCTCTCCCCATTTTAAATCAGATCTAACAGTGACTCCTCTCTTATTACTCGTTTTATTTTTCAGCCCACGTCCGTCACGTAACAACAACCAGACCCCCTGGCTCGCCCTGTGCTGCCCAAAGGACAGATGACAGACGGTGCTCCCTGCTCTGACTTGCAGAACACAGAAAAATCCCAAGGGCCACTGACAGTCCCACTGGGGATCTGCTTTGGCACACAAAGGTTGGTGATCCTGAGTCAGAATATGAGAAAAAAAGGGCAAATTATTTTTTCTCTCCCCCCCTCTCATAATATAGTTTTCAATTCAACATGAATAGATCTTTAAAATACTATAAATGAGTTTTTCCAAGTCTAAATTAAATAGGAATTGCCAGGAACATTATAAGTGCTAAATAAAAGGTAGCCTAATTTCATAAAGAAAATATGACACAGGCATCTGTTCTGAAGCACAAAATATAATAAAGCAGAGATTATGGGCATTGTAGTGTTAACATTTCAGGTTACCTGCTGCATCCAGCTCTAGGCATAGAGACAGATTTGAAAACTGGTATCTGTCTGAAGCCCCTACAAAGCTCACTCACAACAAGTCTCATGGATTGAGGAAGCTGAAATCCTGCACAGCACACATAACGTGGAAAAGCAGAAAAGAGATGGAAGCATTGAATAAAGCAGCTTTATTTATTTTAAAACTAAACCATAGCTAAGCCCACACGGGGGAAAGCCTGTTATCCCCTTTTCATTTTCTGCACTACGACATTCAAATGTAGTTCCTTCCCTCTGATGCTGAAAGCTTTCAAATGCATTAAGAAAACAAGTAAAAATAAACAAGATTTTTCATTATTAGTAGAGCTTCCACTAAATGCTACCTCTCCGACACAAAAGCAGCAGTAGAAAACACCAAATCATTGCATTTTTCTGCTCAGTGCAACATATCTTTACAAGCAGCTTGCTGCGAAGACGCCATTTTATCAAACCTGAAACGCAGCCAAAAGCTCAGGACGCTGTGCTGCTGCTCTCTCGCTGAAATGTTATGTAATAAATTGATTTAACAGAAGCAGATGCTATTTTCTCAGGGTTAGGGTTACTTTCCCCTCTTTTTTTGGCTCTAAAAAGGGCTGATGGGTAATAAAATACCTGAAGAAAGGAGCCGCCCAACCATCCTAGGAGACGCTACATTGTGTGCAGAGCTGTTTCTACTCCTGCCTCTACGTTCTCCAGGGCTCCCGGCTTCAATATGTCGGCTGTGTACAGTGTAAGCCTCATCCTGTAGAGCTGCCAAGAAAATCTCTGTGTGCGAGCGCGCGCCCAGACAACCTGCGAGCCCGGCCGGGCCTCGGCTGCACTGGCTATGGAAATGCCCTTTCCACGCACAGCCCTCCTCCCCCTTCCCCAAGCTCCGCTCCCCGGCTCTAGGTGAGGGTATCAACAGAGCAGGATTTTTAAGCTTTGATTATCTAATTGCAGCTGACACTAAACCGATCTTCCTTCCTCTTTAAATTCTTTCAACTGTCACAAAACATTTTCACTTCAGGACCCAGCTACAATTAGCGCCCGTAGCTGCTTTTCTGCCGCTTTTGAAAGTCAGCCAAGAGAAGATGCGGGCGCTGCTGAACGCCTGCCCCGGCTGCTGCCTCCTGTCTGGAGTCCTCCTCCTTCCTCTTGCCCCAGCTCATCCCCACTGCTCTCTTCCTTCCTCCTGCCCCCTGCCTGGTGTCCTCCTCCATTTCCCAGCCCCATCTCCTGCCTCCTGCCTGGTGTTCTCCTCCCTCTCCCAGCCCCATCTCCTGCCCATCGCCCTCCTCCCTGCTCCAGTGCCAGCTCCTGCCTCATCGTTCTCCCTGCCCCGGCTCCTTCCTGTGCCAAGTGTCCTCTCTTCTGCCCCAGCTCCTGCCCGCCGCCCTCCTCCCTGCCCCAGCGGCAGCTCCCAAGCCCCAGATGTACCCTGGACTGCTGCCAAGCCCTTAATGACTTCCCTGCCTCTATCTAAACCAGCTCTAAGTGGCAAACGCGAGCGCATTAATCAGCGACGCAGTTGTTTATAGAGGCAGGGAAGAGCTGCCCGAACAATGCGGCAGGAGCGGGCGCTGGCTGCGCCTGCACAGCGGGACCGACCATCTTGGAACACCCTGGGCTGGGAGCTTGGCTCTCTCCAAGGCACAGCAATGCTCAGAGGGAGCAGAATGGGGTCAGCTTTACATTTTTAGGGCCTGAAGATTGTCATAAATTCTGAGATTGGACGTAGAGGGCTTTAATCGGTGCCCACACGCAGATCTCGAAGGCTAATTCGCACAAATTTCCAGCACGTCTAATACACTCCTTTACGATTATTTCCCCTCCTACCTGCCCCAAATACATATTAATGACGTGGTAAATGGGGCACGTTTAGACTTGGCTGTTTCAGTTCCTGCCAGGGGTTCACTGGAGCAGTGCTGCCCCTCCGTGCTGGAGCTCAGGCCGATGGCTCTTTAAAGCTTCGGCCACGCTCTCAGGGTCGCTGCCACTCCACCACCGAGGCACAAATTGCTGCTGCTATTCTTGGCTCAAGAACTCCTCCACTGAAGGACTCCTGAAAATGGTTGGTTTCCTCCTGAAGACATTTATTCTCTATTTCTCTGCAATAGTCTCTGAATACCGGTCGGGTTCAACCTCATTTCAGAAACAACAGATAAATGGAAATCAAACCTATTTGGTTTTGTTTCTATTCAGAAAATTATTTCAAATGTACCCAGGAACTAGGCTTGAGAGACAATTTTGCAAGAATAGTTTTAAGTGGAACTATTGTTGTGGTATATTATATTCCTCTAAGACCAACTATACATGATTGAAATTTCCATTAGTTAAAATGATACATCAAAACTGGACTCCTTGTATTTTCCTATAAATAACACAAACTTCCTATAATCAACTTCAATTTATGAAGGCAATTTCTTATATAGGGCACCTATTGAAGAGGAAGTCAGGGTACACAGAAAGGTGACGAACCCCAAGAAATGAGTCAGAGCCCACTAAAAAGCTTGGGAGCAAAATCAAGTGCAGCTTCCAACCAACTGTGTTGGCAGAGCACATCCGTTCCCATCCTATCTTGGACCAACTCTGATGGGGAATGTGTCTCAAATTTGAAATTCACAATTATTAATACCTGAAGACTAAAATGGAGATTTGTGAGGTGATGCAGCCCACTCACCTGGTCTAAGGAACTATTCCTGACACACATGAGGTGACATCATTCCAACCCAGCAAGGAAGGCCTCCAGCAATGGAGCCTCTACATTCCCAAGTGCTCTATCTCACTTCTCAAGACAGCTTTCATACTGGCACAATTTTCCTAATGTTCACCCTCAATCTTCCTTGTTGAAATTTAAGCCCATAATTTCTTATCTGATCCATCACAGGCACACAGAAGGTATCATTTCCTTCCCTGCAGCAAGATTAAGGTATCTCAGCATTTATAATTCCAATCTTCCTATCACTCAGGAGCACAAACTCCTTCCTTCTTGGCAAGATTTTTCTTCATGATCTCTACCCATTCCTGTTGCATTTCTCTGCTTCTTCCAAGTTCCTTCTGAAGCACAGCACCTCCAGCTGGAATGTTCAGAGGCCTTATCCCACACACCCCACAGGAAGCAGTGCTGCCTCTACCCCTCAGTGATTGTTCTCTTTTTAACACATTAATCAAGTTTACCCTGTGACCAGATTGCTTTTTGCAGTGTGAGACCCACACACCTGTATCTGGGTACAGAGTTGCTGTGGCCTAAATAAAGAAACTTTCCTAGTTCTTTGTTTCTTATCCAATTACACTGTTGTGTCACTGCCATTCCATACTGTAATTTTGCCTTTCTGTTGCCTAGCACTCTTCGCCAGTTGGTCTTGATCAAAAATTTATTGAAGACTGTTGTTTAACTATCCCCTTTGGCATAACCTGCTCTCCAAAGCCTCAGTGACTCTGCATTTCTCTCCTGAAAAGTAAAACATGCACAGAAATGGGTGCTTTGGGGTTTTTTCCCCAAGGATCATTCTAACAGTTACTCTGACTGATTTACATTTCCTCCGTTTTAACTTTCTCACCTCTTAACATTGGTTGGCTTTCTTCTCTTTTATAGTTTTCATACTCTCAAAGTGACCACATTGCCCCAATCCATCCTCTGCTTAGTCTACTATGAATGTCATCATTTCCAGACAACTGGAAACTATTTCCTGAAGTGCTCTAACTCACTGTAGCTTTGGTCCTAAGTTTACAGATAAAAAGGAAAGGTATTTAAAGTGTTCCTGATGCCATCCATCAGTTCCTTGTGTCCCACTGACTTTGCTTTTACTACTGGCTCACTTATGAAAGAGTTAGCATTTTGTTATTAGGGGCTTTTTTCCCCTCCAAACTGCTACAAATGTCTTTATTTCTTTCTAGTAGTATTATATACGACTCCTGAGCTGTACAAATTCAGCTTTCCTGTAATTTTCACGTAACCTTAAGTGTGCATCTGAGACTTTCTCCTCTTCCCAAGGACTCCTCTCCTACCTATTCCCTGGTCACTTTGACCCTTGTAGCTTTCTACCTTTTACTCCTCCACCATCAGGACAGGTCCTGCTACTTGGTCTCTTCACATCCTTTGTCAGGGAACTGCCACCTGCACATCTGACCACCTTTGCCAGGCTGTTTCCTGACCTTTCTTTCCTCACAGACACCTGGGCAGTTCCTGCTTCTGGCTGTCCCTGCCCACAGTGAAGCAGGACAACAGACACAACTCTGCAGCTCCTCAAGCAAAAGCACCACCTTTGAGCCATCGAGTTTTGGCACAGCCCCACTCTTTGAAAGTGAGGACAGCAAAACTATAAAAGCACCTCAGTTATTTATCCTTCCACAGATTTCTATTTTTTCTATCTCCCTGTGCAAAATTCTAATCACTGTCAAAGAGATTTGAAGCAGCAGATTTATTTTTCATGCTCTGCTGCCTGATGTCAGATAACATCCACAATACAGAAAAATTCGTTCCAAAGATTAGTTTACTGATGAGTTTTTACCATAATTTTTCATTCCTAATGCCTGTATTTGGGCTACACAGAGACTGCCACTTTCCCTGTATTCAAAGCATTTTAAGGAGTTTTTGAAAATTTTGATGGGAGACAAAACTCTGAATTAGCTGAGACTCACTTCCCACAACTTTCCTGTCACTGCACTTCAGAAAATGTTCATCATCCAGGAGACAAAACCATGTGTTAAATCCCTTTTCTGTATTATCTGCTACATTTATGGCCTTGTGTGATGCCTTAACTTCCTTTTTTCTAAAGCCCCTGTGACCTTCGGGAACACTGCCTGATTTCCCAGGGCCACAGATCACACATCAAGTGCTACCAAATGCTAAACAAAACCCCCAGAAACAAAAGGAGAAGACAGAAACACAATAACCTCTTACACCTGAACATCCTCTTACAGCACTAATTGAGTGAGATTAGTGGCAAAAAAATGTAACCAAGCCAAATTCTGGTGATTTTTCCCCATGTTTTGACCCCAGTAGTAGAAATACTTTTCCAACAGCCACACTACAGAAATGTGTGTATAGTGATGAGCTGTACAGTGGATTGCTCTGCAAATCGTGGCCAACAGAGCTGTGTAAGGATTGAAGCTGTCAGGAGTTTCTTGGCAGGATGGAACTGTGTGATTGTCATATACAGTCGCCTTCCACTGAAGCAGCATGAAGAGGCAATTCCTGTGTTTCCATGCTGCTTTCTTCATTTGAGATCAACAGCCATGACACCATAAAGCACATCATCCAGGTATTATGGAGAACATTCTTTTTAAAGTCTATTTTCTATACAAAGTGTGAAATTATATACATAGGAAGTGTGCAAACACAATAAATAAGTATTATGTAAATTTTACTTTAAAGCTTTTAGTGTCTTAACTATTACATATTAAAAAACTTGTCTCTGGGAGATCCAGAGTAAATCCGTTTTAAAAGTTTCTGGTTTTAATTGTGTAACTTTCCAACTAAAAGCAAAAACACAATAATGTTTTGCCAGCAAAGATATGCTGCTAATGGAATTGCAGAATATGGGCCCAAAGAGGTGAAGTTCAGCAAATCATTTCCATAAAAGCACTTTTCACATGTGCTTTGTTTGTCAAAGCTCAGCCTGTTTGCAATGCTTCCAGGAGATCAAGCTAAATCTTATTTCAGACTTTTGAAATTAAACTTTATGAATATATTTCAGAACTGCTTTGGCACACGTGCATGCCTCACCTACAGCCATCACAAATCACAATGAGCTGAACTAACTGCTCAAGCTGAATTCTTCAAGCATGACTTTAGCAGAAAGGTCTCTATTACTTTGCTGGATCTGATGGAACAACTTTATGTCAAAGCTTACCATTGTTTTCCAACTCTATTGACTGGCTTTAGAAGGCATGATAATCTCTCCCTAAAACTCTTCTCCAAATTTGACTTTACAGCCATATAAAATTGCCCAGTCTGAGGGAATTCTGAACGAACTGCTGTATAAAGGATTGGATGTTTGGAATGAGTATTGTCAGACATGATTTTAACAATAACCAGTGTATTTTAATCTTGCTTCCTGAAAAATTAGCAAAACCAAAGTTAATACAAAGAGTTTATAAGAAGAGTTACCCTGTCACGGAAGAGCACTCAGCAATGCCAGCTGCCCACTTCAAGGTGCACACCACACCATGCCATGAGCATGAATCTCTCAACTGCAGCTAAAGAAATCTTCAAATGCAAAATAAACCTTCCAGCTCCAGAGAAAAGAAGAATAAAGTTCAGCACAAAATCTGGCATCAGCCCACACGCGAAAAACAAATCTCTGTTTGTAACTGCTGTCAAATTCTCACTTCACAACAAACAACAGACAGAACAAATTAAGAGTGTAACTCGAGTTCCCACAACGCTGGTGTGTTTACTCATTCTCATTACTGCAGGAGTTACTTGCTCTCATTTCTTTCTGGACTTTGGAAACGGATAATATGGATCTGTTGTGCAAAATACTCTATTTGCCAATAAGAAGATGGGCCCAAGTTCTACCCTGACTCCTGCAGAACATGGTAGGTTGTTTTTGAGTTGACAGATGGTGGCTTCATACTGCTGAATTTCAGGAAAGTCAAAGGCATCTTGGAGGAGAACTGATTACTTCTTTTGATCTCTGTTCTAATAATCATCAAACACACTGGTTGCCTGGAGACTCCCATATAAAATTCATCATTTGTAAAGAAACTAAGAAATCTCTATTACTTGTTATTTTTAATCTCCCATGGTAGCTTCCCGAAATTGTCCTAATTCTTTTAGATTACGTGGCAAAGGATCATTCCAATAATTTGATTAATGGGAAAATGCCTCACACCTTAATGAGGGAAGTCAACTACTCACCTGTTTAGTGGAGTTAAAAAAGTGGGGAGGGAAAAGATAAAGAGTCCCATCTTTAAGTAAAAATAACAAACTAGACCAGATAATAGAATACCGCTCATAAATTAGAGATACAGCTTTCCTTCAGTGTAATCCTGGAAAGGATTAAAGAGGGGGCAGGTCAAGAACAAGCTCTGTAACTCAAGACAAATGTTCCAGACAAATAACTATTCTACTATAAAGTACCTCAGAAAACAGTTCCATAATATTTAACATTAATAAAAGACTGTTTTCAAGGGGTAAGATTTCTAAAATATTTTATGCAATTTGAAATATTTTAATTTCATAACAGTTTGTCTGGTTAATGTTTTAGAGATTACCTTAAGAGAGAAACAAAAAATCCCTACTCTCATTCACTTCCCTGATATTTCTAGGTGATAAACCTGACAAAGAATATATTAGTGGCCATTAAGTCCCACTTGCCTTACATTGGCAGAACATCCTTTTTAATTCATGACATTGCAGTTAAGTTCTGATAAGTGTTTTGGATAGGCCAAGGCAGTAGATAACAGGGGCTGCTGATAAGAGAATAAAGAGATAAAATAGTGTGATTTTTAGAGTGGAGAGTCTGGCAGTAACTCTTTAAGAGTATTCTTTGTATGCAGGTTGTTATAATAAGGCCTGAAAGGAGCATGGATGCATAATTACAAGCTAAATCTGAAGGGATGTGATGCTCTAAGAAGAAATACTACAGACATGAACTCACATCAAGCACATTCTGGATACAAGATGCTCATGTAGGGCAATCCTGACTCTTTGACTACACCAGGTCATCCATAAAAAGGTGTTGCTGTGGTTGATGAGGAGCCTAAAGAAGCGAGGCCAGGTCTGAGGGGCTCTGGGCAGGGCAGGGCAGGGAGGGAGCCCTGAGCACAGCTGCATCATTGCCTTTACACCTTGTGGATGCCCAGTAATGCACCTGCAGGGATCCCTCTCCCACAGTGCAGCTGCTGTTCAGGCAGATAAAATTCCTCTTTACATGTACCTCGGGTACCTACAACACTGACTCTTCTGAACAAGTTTGTTTTTTTTTTTTCTTTTCCATCATTTCCCCAGAGAACTTTTACCTGCAAAGACTCTTTAGTTAATTAAATACCCAGGGAATCAAAGACAGATATTTGAAGAAAAACAGTTCCTACTGATGCTAAGAGGAAGATGGCAAAAACCTTCCTTTCCATAAAGTATTTCTTACTGAGAATCCTCCAGCTTAAAATTCTTCCTTTTCATATTCACAAAAAACATACCAGTTTGAGTAAGATTTCTGAGAAAATTCTTATGTTTACAGGATATGGAATTCCCTATTTTTTTTTCCCTAAATCTAACAATCACTCAAGTCCCAACAGCTGAGAGGAAAAGGCTTTGGCCTTCCCTGGGTACTCCCCTACTTCTTTGCTCTTTATGCTCGACAAGATGAAAACAAAAGCCTGTATGAGAGACAGAGCAAGGCTGTGAATATGTGCAATTCATGGCTACAAAGGTCTCTCAGGAGAGAGATACTCCTCCCTTGGCCTCCCAGGGCAGCCAGGCACAGAGCTGCTGTTGTTATAACCAAGCTGGACATTTATTTTTTTCCTCCTGTGCCCGCAGTCAGTAAATGAGCTAATGCTCCACCTGCTGGAAAGAACTACATGAGCTCCAGAATTCAGCCGGTTCTTTCTGTGTGGAAAAGGCCATCACTGAGATCTCAAAACACCATCTTGTGTTAGCAGACAAAAAGGTAGCCAAGATTTGGCCTGTTTAAGATCCTGGTCCAAGGGGTCTGTTCAGTGTGCAGATCTCATGGTGCCTTTGAAACCTTTTGTTTTGACTTTACAAAGTAAAGAGCAACAAACAGGACAACTGTGACTCTATGGACAAAATGCTACTGAGTAATTAAAACTGCAGGTTTAGATTTGAAGTGAGAAAGAAATTATTTCCTCAGAGGGTAGTAAGGCCAGAGGAGGCCCTGGAAATGCTCCAAGGGCTGAAGCTTCTCTGCCCTGGAGCCAGGCTGGGAGAGGTGGGAATGCCTAGCCTGGAGAAGGGAAGGCCCCAGGGAGAACTCAGAGCCCTTTCCAGTGTCTGAAGGGGCTCCAGGAGAGCTGGAGAGGGACTGGGGACAAGGGGTGGAGGGACAGGACACAGGAAATGGCTGTAAGCTGAAGAAGGGTATGTTTGTATGAAATATCAGGAAGAAATTCTCCACTTTAAAGGTGGTGAGACACTGGTGCCAGGTTGGACAGGGCTTGGAGCAGCCTGGTCTGGTGGAAGGTGTCCCAGCCCTTCCACCAGGCCAGGAGGGTGGAATGAGATGAGCTTTAAGGTTACTTCAGCCCAAACCATTCCATGATTATGATGCTGAGTAACACTTTTGCTAAGAGTTTGATCTGGGTTAACTTGTTTGGGGCAATAATATAAAATGAAGCTGAAAAGCTGCTGCACTGTTTTTTTTCCTCTCATTTCTACTTTTACTGTACTCTGAATTTTTCCAATGGTAACATAGAAGAAGCAAAAAAAATAAAACCCCCCAAACTAATTCAACAGTGTAAAACATCTGCTGAGGGTTGCCAGACTGGCTTATATACTACACATACAGCAAGTTAAAATAGGAATTGGGAAAAAAATAAAGCCTCAAGGTAGAAATGCATCTGGCAAGATCAAAGTCAGACAGCTCGTACTACACTCTTACAAGCAAAGTTCTTTTATGAGTTATGTTATGATTTACAGTGGCCTTTGTTTCATTAAACTCAAACACAGATGCTTCAGATACATCTACAATGATGCCTGCAAGAAACCTCCTGACCCTCAGGCAGCCTGAGCCACTTCAGCTGGCTGCTCTGTGTGTCCCACATAAATAAAGATGAGAGGGGCAGCTCCAATCTCTGCTCCCCAGGACCTGAGGGAACAGCTGGAGCTGTGCCAGGAGAGGTTTGGGTTGGATATCAGGGAAAGGTTCTTCCCCCAGAGGGTGCAGGCACTGTCCAGGCTCCCCAGGGAACGGGCACAGCCCCAGAGCTCCAGGAGCCTTTGGACACTGCCCCAGGGATGCCCAGGGTGGGATTGTCTGTGCAGGGACAGGAGCTGCACTGGGTGATCCCTGTGGGTCCTTCCAGCTCAGGATATGCTGTGATTTCTATAGTGCCAGAGTTCTGAAAATAAAATAATAAACCTATCTCTGACACAGAACATTAATCTGACAGTTAACAAACATTTCCCAATCCAGAAAGAAGCCAAGAATGTCAGAACCATCCCTGATGAATTGGGATTTGCAGGAAGATTGCTGTTAGAAAAGTTAGAGAAAGATTGGGAAATTATAACTTTCCATCTCACTAAAACCAAATACTTGAGACAGAAGCAAAACCTCTTCCCTCTCTAAAAAAGAACCATTTTAATAAATAATCAATTGTTTCATTCTGTATGTTTAGTTTTGGGTTTCTGGGGAGTAGCTGAGTGATATTTTCAAATGTATTTCGATAATCATAGAAGCTGTAATTTCAGAGAGAGATTATTCTCTTATCTAACTAAAACTTCTAAGGACAACACCAAAGAATTTTCTCTGTTGTAGTTCTGCTCAGCAGCAAAAATAGTGAAAGATTTGCTAATGCCCAAAGGGAAAAACTGCAGACAGTTCAGATCCCAATTTTGTGATGTTTGACAGTGCTAATGAGCGATAATGAGCAACACTTGAGATCACACAGAAATGACTAATATGCAAGATATCAACCCCCTCCTTTATGATTTAGTCCAGATCACTTTTTTAAGCCATGGATAACTGTATGCCAGAACAGTCCCTGCTTTGCCTGACATCCACACAAAGCAGAGATGGAGAAGGGGATGTGCACCACTGAGCTCATCTCCACTGCAAAGCTCAAACCATCACTAGCACAAAAGGGCAAATAAGAAGAGAGCTGCTTATTTTCCATCAACAGCTTCAATAAAATGAAGTTAGCTAAGAGACTTACTCCTCAACATCCTATTTCCAACAACCAAAGAAAGGCCTGTGTGTCTGTCTGAGACCGCAGCTCCAGTGCTGTGTCCAGCTCCAGGGCTCCCAACATCAGAAGAATGGAGAGCAGAACAGAAGGAGAGAGTCCAGCAGAGGACATGGACATGTTTCAAGGGTTGGAGCCCGTCTGCCCTGGCCAGGCTGGGAGAGCTGGGGGTGGCCATCTGGAGAAGGGAAGGCCCCAGGGAAACCTTAGAGCCTCTTCCAAGGCCTAAAGGGGCTCCAGGAGAGCTGGAGAGGGAGTGGGGACAAGGGCCTGCAGTGACAGGACACGGGGAAATGGCTCCTCACTGGCACAGGGCAGCATTAAATGGGATATTGGGATTAAATTCTTCCTGTGAGGGTGAGCAGGCCCTGGCACAGGGTGCCCAGAGCAGCTGTGGCTGTCCCATCTCTGGAAGTGTCCAAGGCCAGGCTGGATGGGGCTTGGAGCAGCCTGGGATAGTGGAAGGGGTCTCTGCCCATGGCAGGAGGCTGGAAATAGGTGTTCCCTAATGTCCCTTCCAACTCAAACCATTCTGTGACCTGCAAAGGACAGAATAAAGTGGTAGAAAGGCCTAAGACACCCAACTACTTTTCCCAGAGTATTCTTTTCCTAAGGTGAAAATAATAGTTGAGAGCACCAGCAAGCAAAGGTATAAAAATGTCACAACGCAAGCAAAGCTCCTATTCCTTATTTACAAACATGCAAAACGCTGTTCAAGGAGCATTAAAATTATCAGAACAATAGATATAACTTTTAAATACTCAAATTATCAATGCTTCTGTAAGAATCATCACTAAATATTTACACTTCCTGAAGATCCACTAGAGCTACCAAAGAAATATGAGGGGGAAATAAACCCCAAACTCGAGGAAGACCCCCACACCTCCGAGCACGTAAACGAACAATAAAATCTTTTACAAGAGGATGCTAGAAAAGAATCATCACTAAATATTTACACTTCCTGAAGATCCATTAGAGCTATCTAAGAAACATGAGAAGGGGGGGGGAACCCCCCAAATTAAAGGAAGACCTCACAGCTCTGAGCAAGTGAACAAACAATAAAATCTTTTACAAGCGGATGCCAGAAACGGCACATGGTGCCAGAATATGAGTAATAGTAAGGATTGGAGGATTGGAATTTTAAAATAGAATTTGGCAGACAGGGTTTGGGAAAAACGGAACTGGGAAAAACAGGGTTTGGGAGAGACATGGAATTGGGAAAACTGGGGTTGGGAAACATGGAATTGGGAAAACCGGGGTTGCGAGACACGGAATTGGGAAAAGGGGTTGGGAGACACGGAATTGGGAAAAACGGATTGGGAGACACGGAATTGGGAAAAACGGGGTCGGGAGACACGGAACTGGGAAAAAATGGGGTTGGGAGACACGGAACTGGGACAAACAAGGTTGGGAGACACAGAACTGGGAAAACAATCTTGACAGTGGATGGAGGAGGCACAGCCCCACCCGGGCGCCGCCCTTACCTGGCTGGGCCTTGCCGGGATGCTGCTGTCCCGCCGCTCCCTGCTGAGGAGGAGGAGGAGGGCTGGCTGCTGCTGCTGCCGTGGCCGGCGCCGGGCCGGGGGCACTGAGAGCCCCGGCGGGCAGTGGCTGCCCCCGCTTTAGGAGCTGCTTCTGTTCCTGCTGGCGGAAGCGGGGAGGCACCTCTCGGGGCAGGTATCGGGACGCCGCAGGCTGCTGCCCGTTGGCAGACGCGCGCTTGCCATTGCTGCTGTTGGTGAGAGTGCTGGTGGAAGTACTGGTACCGGTACCGGCAGGTTGGGGCTGGCTTAAACTGGTCTTAATAGGTTCTGGCACTAGGGAAAAAAAGAAAATAATAACAGTCATTGGGTTAGGATCTGAAAATTGATCTGTGGGGTTTTTTTTTTACTGTAATTGGTGAATGAATGTTTTGCAGCCACCGAGATGTTGGCAGAGTGTGTTACTTTTTGTGTAGGTTTACTTTCTGTGATGGTACTGGAAGCTTTTATGCCCTACTGAAACAAATCATCTGTATGGTTTAAAACAGGAAGGAGGACAAAAGAAAGCTTTCATAATTCAGTATTGAACAGAATTTGAAGCGTGTGGCATCCTGCTGCACCCACCTTGAGCCCCCACTGCCTTTTCATAATTCAATAGTTTTGGGGGCAACCTTGCCAATATTCACATCAAATCCCAGGGTCTACAACCATGAAAACAAACGCTTTCAGGCTACTAATAAGCTCCCAAAAAACCAAGCTAAAAGACCTGATCCACCAGTTTATTCAGCACTCACACAAATGTCAGGTTTCTTGAGGTCTTTATCCAAACCTTTGCGTCAAACTCTTAAGACATCCCAGTCACCAAACTGCACTCCAGACATAGATCTGATACCCCACACACTAACCCAGCCTGCAATGAGCCAGCCAGGCCACGCTGGAATGTGCCTGCACACCTGGCACAAGTGACCAGCAGTGCCAGGTCCCTTTGGGATGGGCAGGAGGGAGCACTGGGGGATGGCAGCCCTGGCTCAGCTCACCTGGCAGCAGCTGCCAGAGCTCTTAGGTCACCCAGAGAAACTTTCTGAGCTTCTGAGATGAACAGAACCAAGCACTGCTCCAGCTCATCACCAGACATGTCCAGTAAGTGCAAAATTCCAGCTGATTCACAGTCACAGAATATGCTGAATGGGAGGGGACACACAAAGATTATCATCCAAGTGCTGGTCTGGCACAGGACCCTCCTCAAGAGTCACACCTTGTGTCCAGGAACACTGTTTGAACTCTGTCACAGACACTATAAACCCACACTCAGCCTCTCTCCAGGCTCTGACACACCTAGAAAACTGAACAACTTCTCCAGCTGCAGGAGTGAACAGCACTAAGGCAATGCTAAAGGTGGGTTTAAAGCAAGCAGGGACTTGACCAAACAAAAATATGCCAAGAAGTCTGACAGAACCATCAGCACTCCACTTCTCCAAGATGTTTGTTTTGGAAACCTAAATAATTTCACCTGTGATTCTGCCTGAACAAAAAAGTATATTAAAAAATTTGAAGTACCTCTAATACCTGAAGAGCAGAGAATAAACCTTCCATAGCTTTTCAAAATATACAATCACCTTTGGAAACAAACAGTTTATCCTTACTCCGACATTTAAAAGGCAGATAGAAAGTGTCATGGAGTGCAGAATAATTATTTTCAAATACCAAATCTGCATATTCAACATGTATGTGAAAACTCTTCTGCTTCCACAATACAAATAGATCTGTTCACACGACAGAAAATAATTCTGACTTCATCGTAATGGGTTTGTTTTAGCTCCTATTGCTTCTGCTACTACTGTTACAGCAATGTAAGCATTTACCTCTACTACCACCACCATCACACAGAGGCAAACATTTATAAACAGTGAGATCTGAAGGACTCAGGATTTCTGCAAAGTCATTTACCACAAGGTTCACCTAAAGCACTGCAGACACAGGCTGATGAACCAAAAATAACCCACCATGGCAGGCAGGGAGGTTCTCCAGCTCAGCTGACAGACCAGGCACACACCCCCTGGTGCCAGCAGATGAGAGGGAATGCCAGGGAAAAGGAGGAAAAGGACAAGAGAATGGAAGCCACTCGCTGGCACAATGCCAGCAGGGCTGGGATTTGTCTGGCCCCAAGATTTTCATGAGGAATATTAATTAATTGGAAGCATTTTTTAGAGAGCATGACAGGCAGCTTTTTAAAAAGCATTATATGCTCAATATTGTGCACATATAAATCACATTTGATACTTCTAAAGGTGTGCATATAGATATATTTATTTTTTAAAAAATCACTAATGTAAGTCATACAATAGGCAACACTTTTGACTTTAATGTAAACTAACAAAGGTGTTTAATCACAAAGGTGAGGCCAGAGAAATCCATTTTCCCAGTGTTAGAGACAATGTTCACTCTACATATCTGAATCACGGATGAGAGAAAAGAACAAAGAAAATCAAAATATCACTGTACTTTAGAATTAAAATATTTCTGCATATTCATGCTACTGTTCTTCTTCTAATCAACACAGCAAAGTAATTTTTATTTTGTACATCAAAATCTCTTTAAAGAGTACTTAAATGGAAGCTCTTGCAAGAATACTATGTCTACAAATCACAGTAGCTGGAAAAGAACTGTTTAATTACACCAATGACAGGGAATAAAGCAAGAAGAGTGAACAACATAACACGAATGGGCTTGAGCCCTAAATTCCAGCTTCATACCAGGCTAGAATTTACACTTCAAACACAGCAACAATACTTAGAGGATATACATTACAAAGACAATACGACTGTGTTCTAAAAGCCATCCCCAGCAATGTTTAACCGGCAATTTTCACTTGATATGCGCTGTGAGAAATACCAAATGTTCCAAGTGTCTGCCCCGGATGTCCTAATTATGAATTGCCGCGTGATCTTGGCAATAACAGCATCTTCCCAAAGCCCTGAGCCATTCCCCTCCCTGCAGGGCTGCACCCTGATCCATGGGTGCCCCTTGCAGAACACACAGGGCACAAAGGGCTTTCCCCACTGCGGGGCACAAAGGCAGAGCAGCAGGAGCCTCTCCCAGGCAGCGCCTTTAATCAGCCCCAAGGGCCGAGCTGCCAATCCACAGAGAGCCCTGGCAGCCCCCAGGAGCAGCCTGTCCACCCTTTCACCTGCGAGGAATCCACTGTCACGGCTAATGGCATGTGGGCAGCTGCTGCAGAGCCACGAATTAAAAAGCAGCTTTTATGGCTAAATTTGCCTGAATGCGATGAATGTTGTTTAAATCGTGTGGGGGAAAGGATTTAACACCCAGCGATTTTCATAACCAGCACGTGATTAAAGAGCTGAGGCAAAAACATTTAAGTGGAAAGCCTCTTGCAAAAATACAATTAAAGGCGTAAAATGAAAGCCTCGCGATTTCTTGCTCTTAAGATGTTTGTGATGGGTATCTGCTTACTCTCCATTCCGAGCCGTACATACACTAAACAATGAGCTTGCTTGTAATAATTATCAGTACTTAATGGTATCTAAACTTCTTAATCCAATTTTACCCAAACAAATCCAATAATTACTCCATATGCTTTTTGATGATTACAATCTCGGGAATCCCAACTGCATAAAAAAGTGTTACGAGCAATTGTAGGTGGATTTTATTAATATAATGAATAGGATCAGTCTAACAGATTTCAATTACAACAATAGCTTTTAAGTACATTTCTATGACATAAGGAAAGAACATGCATAAATGAAAGAAACTGGTTAAGCCACATAATACTGATTTATGGCAGCTTTTTCCTTTCATTCACCTCATTAACATTTCTCTGTATTTCAGAATCCCCCACTCCAGTTCTATAAAACTTGCATTTCTAAAGCCTTCGAGGACCAGACATTCCAGAAGAGAAACAGTTAAACCCAGAAATGCATTCTTGGCTGCTACTGTGACAGGATTTATTTACAGCTTCTATTAAACACAGCAGCTCCATTACAAAGTGCTGGATGTGAGGAGAATTTTTGATTATACAATGCCAATGCCTCACTGCGTTAAACATATCATGCCAGTGTATTATTTTTTTCCTTCAGCAATTCGTTCAGGTCATTGTTTGATGGGTTTATGAATTCATTACAGGAAACAGATGGATCCCATAATTCAGAGCTATTCTCCCAGCCAATCATATGGGCAATTTTTTTCCTCATCTTGCTCCCCCCTCCAAATCAACCTTAATGAAGCCACTTCCTCCACGGCCAGTTCCCTGCACACACACACACACACACACACTGCAGCACATCCACTGCTGGTTAAAGCTCCCTGCAAACACTAAAGGCTTTCCGAATAAAGCAGAGGAGCACAATCCCACAGACATTCCCCCTCCGAGGTCACACAGAGCATCAGGAACTTACCCAAGTCGGGTGAAGACAGCCACGAAACACAGCATTAGAGTGGGCAAAACCACAAGTCCTCACTACTGAGAAATCCATTTTTATTTGCTCACAGAAGTCTGTTGCAGGAAAAAATTCTTGACACCACCCCCACCCCCCAAAAAAAAATCTACTTTCAAAGGCTGAATTTTCATTTACCAAATTACCTCCTTTGTCTCCTAAGTGCTGGGATTTGCTATCCACAGTGACATCTGCTGGCAACAGCAAAGGTGCTCAGAACTATTGCATAAAACCCACTTCTAATGTTTTTACACATAAAATGCCCAATTTTCTGCCTGGATCATCCTTTCCCCCAAAATAATGAACTTCTGGGGGAAAAAAAACCTGCAGTCTAATGCCAAGATAATCCCCAAACTTACAATGGCTTTAATAATGTAACCAGGCACTGCTGGTTGACATCAAAGCCCACACTGAGTGATAAAAGTAAAGATACACGTGTTATTGCGGCTTTAGAACTTTGTCACCATTTATTTAAAGAAATGCCTTGACTTTGGGCCAGTTCCTGATGATATCATTTATTTAATGCTCAGAATAAATAAAGTTTTCTCCTGGTTTAAATTAATTTTCCCCCCTTGCAGCTGACCATGGCCCAGCATCTTCCTCTTCCACACGTTTCCTCTCCACTTTCTTCTCTTGTCTTTTACAACATTTCCTTCCTTAGTATTTCACCACCCCAGTTCTAAAATCTCATCTATAACCCACTTCTCCTAACAGACTTCTCATTTCTATCAACTTGTACCTTCCACACTTAGTGGGGTTTTTTTGGTGGTTTTTTGTTTGTTTGTTTGTTTTTGGGTTTTTTTTCCAGGCAACTGGAAGTCAGAGTAGAAATTAACAGGAAGCTGTGAAGTTCATGGAAAACTTCTAAATCAGTTATTAAGATTTCTCAACAATAGAAGGTCTTACCTTCTTAACTGCTGGCTTTATGCAAAGGTATGAAATAGAGAAGCATTGAGTACTTCATTCCCCACCTCCACTTTGACTCTAAAGCAATGTATCCACAAATCCAGCTGACCCCTGGCTCCTACCCAGACACTCCTTTGTTCCTCCCTCCCCTCAAACCCAGTCATTCACCTCAGTTCAAACAAGTTCTGTCTGTTTGCTCATATTTCCCATCCGTGTCCCACCAGCCAAAGCTCACTCGATGTATCTTAACTATGTAATGGCTGCTGAAATGACATTCTTAACTTGATATTGTCATAAGCAAAGTGGGGAAATGTGAGCAAAATGTAAAATTGGTTGAAATGTTCTCTGGGAGAATCAATGGCTTGCTGTCAAAACAGAATATGTTTCAGAAGAGATTCCACGGGGACTTGATCCGAGCCTACGCTGTTCAATATTTCGTTAACAGCTGGATGATGGACTGGAGAACATCCTTATTAAATCTGCAAATGACACCAAGGTGGGAGAAGGAAGATGGGGGTGGTCAGATCGCTGTGTGACAGGATCAGAGCTCAGCAGTGAAGAACTGGAGAAGAGGTGTGACAAAACTACTACAATTCAATAAGGGAAGTCACAGCATTAGGCAGGAGGAATTCAATGCAGAACAGCAAACAACTCGCCCCACAGCAGTTCTGCAGGAAAAGGAGCAATGTTTTAGCACATCACAAACCAAAGAGGAGGAAAAGATAATCATGAAGATTGTAAAAAGCCAGGCTGTGGAGTGGGATGAACATCCAGCAACTCATCTACTTGAGCCTGGCTGCACAAAGCCTCCCCTGTCTGTACCCACAGTTGAGCATCTCTGGTCCAGATGGAGCTGGACCACCTGAAAAGGGCACAAAGGAAATGGGAATCTGGTAATGGGAACTACCACAGAGGTAAGGGAATAGTCAGTCTACAAGACACTGGGTATACAAAATAAAAATAAAAAAAAAAAAATACAAAGAAAGAGGATGAAATAATTTGCTCCACCCCACAGTGAATAAGACAAGACTTGCTGGGTTTAAATGGCAGTCAGGGAGATTTAGACTTACATTTCCAACAATAAGGATGATTAAGGATTATCTGCAGACATGATACAGGTTTGGTGATCTTGTCTCAGGGCAAGAGGATGGAATAAATGACCTCTCAAGAACCTTTAGAGCACATTTTCTACCACTCTACATGTAAAACAGCTCCAAATCCATCTTGCTCAGTTCTCCCACTTCCCTCAGCCATGACAAAGAAATCCTTTCTCTCAGGTTGATAGTCACAGCACTCCCCCCAGCTTCTGCTGGTTTTTAAATAAGTTTCAGATGTGGCCTTTCTTCACCAGCCCTACCTGTAGATTCTCTCCATTTTGTTTTTGATTAATGTAAATCTGAAATTGTATCAATCCTGAGTGACATTTTATCCCTTCACCAGGATGGTGAAGGCTCTGTGTAAGCCCAGCACAGCCCACCCTGAGGCAGAACTTCTGTGCAGCAAAAGGTCAGAGCCCAACTCTACTCACAAACTAAACTTTTTTCTTAGGAACTGGAGAAGTTCCTAACAAAAACATAGATTCTTGAGTACTTCAGAATTCTGACACAAGATTTTGTTTCCCTTTCTGGAACAGCATCTACATTTTGTTCTTTCAGATCTGTCAGCAGAGAGGGTGACAAACACTTCTTTTGACAGAAAGATACAAAACCTGTTTTGGGTGACTCAACATATATTTTTAAGTTTTTTTTCATTCCTATTCTACATTATTCAGGTTGGCTTCACATGCAGTAATCTTGTGAAGAATACTTATACTTTTAATAGTTTTCATCTTTTCCTCACTGCTTTCCTCCATGTTAGCACTGATTATAATTTTAATTTTAAATTCACAATTAATTAGCTGTGCCATTAAAAATGGTACAGCTAATTAGGCTGATAGGTTGTCATCAACAATAGATTGATAATCCAAAGCAAATATGATGCTCTCCCACTGCAAGCCAAACTCTCTCATGTTTATTGAAAGCTCTGAGTGCACACACATGGGGTTTGCCATCAGCTAATTGATGAGCAGGAATTGGACTGTACACATCAGGCCTCCAACTCAGCAGCCCAAGCTAGGAACCAGGTCTGTGGGCAATGGAACAGTTAAATTCACAGAGCTGCATTCCTGCAGGACCTGAACTGATAACAGATGGTAACTTTCAAGACCTAAAAATTCATCTGTTTCCTTTCAGGCACGAGTCGTCCAACGGGCAGGGAACGCCAGTCCTGGTGCTCCTCACGTGCATCTCCCTGCACACAGACCTGCCCAAATGTGCCCCTTGGAAAGCCACAGATAAATAAATTAATGAATTCTTCACCTAACTAGAAGCTGCTCTCTGTCCTGAAGCCTCTGATATCTCAGCACAGGCGTATTTCCTTTAACACATCATCACACATTTAACTCGGAATTCAGACTCCTGCAAGTCCAATTCCCACCTCCAGAGCAGGGCAGTACACTGGCATTAGCAGTACACTTGGCTATTCTAAAGGAAAATAATGAAACTATTAAGTTTTTAATCATTCATATTGATAACATTAAGAAACAACAGCATTAGCAACTGTCTGAAAAGGACAGGAGGGAGATAAGAGCCATTGCTGAGACAAATTAACTGGTGCAGGAAATTACTACTGTAAAATTTAAGTGAGAGGGCAGCTCAGAATTGAGAGAGGGAATCTCAGTGAGTGGTTAGAAATGCTGACAGAGTATTTTCAGGTTTTGTAAGGCTTTCCTACAGAGTGCTCAGAACTCTTCACAGAGAAATTACATCTTGTATTCCTTCCCAGAGTACTTAGGAACATCTGAACTCCAACTTAGGGAAACACAGGAAGTTCTACCCCACCAACAGGACATGAGAGCATCACAAACACAATCCCAACAATTCAGGTACATGGCAAAGGATGTGAGAAGCCAGCCACGGGCATGTGCTCCCCCCTCCACCCCCATCTCACCCTCCAAACCCTCCTCAGTGTTGCTCCAGGCAAGGTACCCCCAACAGGAACTACACAATGAAAGAGTCAGAGAAGACAAGAAACAGCTTAAAGTTAAATTACACAAACCCAATACCATCATCACCACGAGCACCAGTGTGAAAATTCAAGCATATAATAACAGATTAAATAACTTCATACAGAGCCACAGAAGTCTGGGCAGACCTAGGAAGTGAATCCATCAGTTTTAACTGACTGTGTGCATTTAATCTCATTAGACAATGTTTTCATATGCAAAAGAAGTTTTAAAAACAAATTTACAAATGGCACAGCCATCACACCAGATGAGTTCTTCCTCCTTTCCACAGACCACTTCCAGGCACAGACTGAGGAGAAAATATTCTTTACAGCAGAAACTCAATCATTAAACCACACACACATACAGATAAATATGCAAATTCCCAATAAATAGTACATTGCTAAGAAACGGAAAATGAGGATAGCCTCAGTATCCACTGATTTACTGGGTACAAGAGCCTGATATGTCCTTCACCTTGAAGGGTGATGGATCTACAGAGGGGCTTGAAGAGTGAATCCCAGTGTAAATGCTTCCAGTTTCATACAGATGTGGTTGGGTACTGTAAAGATACCCCACATCCCCACCATTTCTATCTGGGGTTTTCTCTGCAGAAATCACTCAGCACTGGCACACAGTGCACAGATTCTACCACTTGATGTATGTGGTGTATCATGGTCTGTCCATGCAGGGTGGATGTTCCTGGAGTTTCAGGGTGTCCCAGGCACAGTCAGTGCTGGCATCCCACCCAGGACAACTGGGAATACTAAGCACTCATGCAGGTACAACCTCTTTTCCCACTTTGACACCTGGACTGGAAAGAAGGTAAAGACTCTCTGGCTGTTTTCTGAAATGCCTGGAAATTGGCAGTGTGTATTTCTGGATCAATATCCTACCATGGGTATAGAGATCCATGTGTGCAGGACATTTCTGAGCTGCCAGGTGTGCAGGCAGCCTGTGTGATTTTGTGTGCCCAAAATCAATGTCCAGGGAGCCCCAGGCCTGGAGACTGTGGACAAACCCTGGGCCCAACAGGCCAGACACATCACATCACTACACACATTGTTTTATCCTAGAAAGCAGGAATACAGCTCCTCCAGGTATCTCATTTCTGTGTTGGAGGAGCAGGCTGCAGCGCTATTTAAATCAGACATGCCCATGGAAAGCAGGCTGTGACTGCCTGCAGATGACAGGGCTGCTGCTCAGATAGGAAGTGTAATGCTGCCTGACACTGCCTGTGCTGCTGGAATTGTGGGGCTGGGCACACATGTCACACTGACTAAAGGCCTGTGCAAACACAAAGCCTCGGCCCTCCTGTCATGGACATTTATGGTACCAAATGAATATTTTATGTGCGACACTAAAATAGCAACAATTTTGTGAGCAACCAGTAACAGGCCTCTGTCGTTTTGGCAGAACCCTTCCAGTTCACATTCTAGCTCAAAAGAAGATTTAATATGTTTATACTACAGCTCTAAAGATAGTGTGGAGTTATCTGAGCTATCATTCTCAATCAGTCAGCAGGAAAAACTGAAGCAGAGCCAAGTGTCCAGCATGGACACACTTCCCCCGTCCCTGGGCAGTGTGGATTTATTCCAAGTTTCAGGTAGCATCACCCTGAGAAATTGTGTATGGAGCCAACTCAGGGAAAGGTAAACCTGAAATATTTTGGCCTTAGATGTTAAAATCTTGTGTCCTTATTAGGATAACTGAAGATGTGTTCATTTATATTTCACAAAATTATTTTGAAAATCGTTGCTCTGAGCAAGTAGGTCTTTAACATACAGAACCCATAGAAACATCATTATCTCTTGAGAGAACTGTACTAATAAAATTTCACAGATTTTCTATAATAAAAACATGTTTGGGGTTCTACATCCTCCTTTGGATGCAGTTCCTAGCATTTGAAAGGCATGAAAATGGCATTCTTGCCTTCAGAAAGGAGCAGCTGAGAAGAATTTGAAACCCAAAATGAAGAGTCAGCTAAACCAAATTAAATTAAAGTCATGCTCTAGAGATAAAACAAACCAGTGTTTAAGTCTGCATACAGATCTGTAGGGAGGGGAAGAAGAAAATATACTGAACTTAAAAATTGCATTTCAGGTTTTTAATACTTCCTTTTAAACCTAAACATGACATTTAATATGCAATAGTTTTTTTCTGAATGAGCTTCTCAATGCTGGCCCCTTTCCTGGAAGATTTTCTTTGGAAGTCTGAGTTCATCAACCTGACAGTCAAACCTGGAGAGTCTGAAACAAACTCTTCATTAATTCAGTTTAAGCTGAACAGATTTTTTTATGTCTCCAGTGCCATCGGGCATTAATGCCACATATGAAAAACAGGATTTAAATTATTCAGAAACGTGAAAAAAGCAGTTCCAGAAGTTTACAGACCTTCTCCTATTCAGGTTCTTCAGGAAAATTTCCTAAAGAAAAGCAGACTAAAACCTGATGGAGATTCAGCAATCATTTCCCTGCAGCTAAGGTGGAACCAAAGAAAACCCAGAGCGAGTTCATTTGCTGAGCACTTTGTGCAGGACACCCCTCCATGAGCAGTGCCCAGGGAAGCTCTTCCCAAGATTCCAGCACCACACTGAGCAGGAAGAACAAGCCCAGAGGACCCATCCCGTGTTTCCAGGGGGGTTGTTGTCCCAGTGACAGCCCTGGGTGATCGGTGTCACCATAGCAACTTTCACCAAGAACTCACAATGCACCCAAACGAACTCCAAGCTAAATTAACTTATTGCATGTCACCAGTGAGAAATGACTCTTCAGAGGTAATTTTCTGTACTAATATGTAATAGAGTTAACTCCCTAAATTGAATTAAATTAATTAAATGCCACTCCCAGTAAATCAGATTCTATTACATGAATGTTAAAAGAAATTAAAGATGTTTTAATAAAGATTACTAATAATAACTTAATATTATTACTTCATTTTAATTCAAAAATTCTGCTCAGTTTATTTTAGACACATGTCTTCCCCTCACTAGGAAGGAATACCTAATTACTCCACATGCATTACACAGTTATTCCATTTCATGGAAATGGGCTTAGACTTAGCTAAAAGAAGTAACACCAGCGTTTTAAGAAGAAATACAGTTTGGTTTAATAAGCAATATCCTAAGATTCTTCCTCCTCTCACACTATGGGTAAAATCCACACTTTCAGTGAGTGTACCCAGTTTACAGAGAATTTCCTTTCTGCTTTTTGCAGGAAAAAAAAGAAAATGTCTTGCAGTAAAGGCAATTGCCAACAAAGAGGAAAACACCCTGTCTGCCTAGGCAGGGTACAAAAATAACAACCCTTTAATGGCTTTGCAGATCTATCTAACAATGCATTATTAAGTTTGTTTTTTAAAGTAGATTCTTGCACTTTGGAGACAGACAGCTAGGAGGCAAATCTAAGATGCTCCCCGTTGCTCATGTAAATAAAAAGTTAAATTTGCCAGCTGATGGTGTTTGTGCTGTTCCCACGACCCTGACTTTAACTCGTAACACACCCAGACACTTTGGGCAAAAACGGGGGCTATTTAACAATAATCACTTCCCAGAATTACAAACCACATTATTCAGTTTTATCCAGTATTTAGTTTTCAGGAAGAGGCAGTGTTTGTGCTGAGAAGGCAGCTGGTGACAGCAGGGGGAGCACACGGAGCTGTCACATCTGCCACTGGCCTCAGGGTGACAATGACGTCAGCCCCAGCACCAGCTCAGCTCAACACCCAGAGGAAAGGCAGCGCTGCCACTGAAAGAATGTGGTAAATAAGGATTAAAACATTCCCTGGATCTCCAGCAAATGCTGTGACAACCCTGGGGGGTGGAACAAGATGAGCTTTAACATCCCACCTACATTCCAGGTATCTGTAAAATGCAATTATGGATTTAAATGTTCAATGTTACTACACATCTAAGTTATTATCCACAGATTTTAAGTTAGAATCAGATTTTTTTAAAAGTCTTAGGAGCCATAAGGCACCGAATCACAAAGTCTTCCACTGATCATTTCTGGAAAGGAAGAGCTAAACAACTGAGGAGGCTGAAGGTGACCTCTCACATCTGATTACTCACAGTGATCACTGGACAAGATTAGAGATAACTATGCAACAAAGAAAAAAAATTGAATCATTACTTTTGGAAACTGGCAGCAAGATATGGAAGCTGTACAAGATATGAACTATGATGGAGCCCATGTCAGAAAGGTGGCACTGAACACATTATTTTCTTCCTGTTTCACCCTGAAGCCTTTCTCCTGTTGAGAAAGGAAATGCAAGGTGCTCACACGTACAGCAGGAAAGAACTGCCAGTGCAGGACAGGACAGCCTGACAGGAAGGCTGCTCATGGTTTGTCAGTCAAGCTTAAAGAACTGCAGTGGAAACTTTGGAGAATTAAAACAAAGAATAGATTTAAATGTATACTTGAGGGGACTGCCTGCAGGGGGGAAATGGGTAGTGGTTAAACAGGAGAAATGGGGAGTGAAGAAGAAATTGCACATTATCAAATTGAGGTCTTTACAGAATGAAGTATCTGAAACTTGGGAGCTTCTCATAGCAAGTTGAGTTTAGAGACAGAAAAGTGAAAGAGAAGAATGAGCACTGCTCTGAACAGCCTGGATTACAGAGCTACACAATGGGGTGAGCCTGAAGGGCACAGAAAATAAATCAGCCTTAGGTTTTACTTGCAAACCGCAGCAGGTTACTGCCCACAAGTTAACTCAAAGGCTACTTAATAATTCTCCAACCACAGCGTGCTGGTTTTGGTTGGGACAGAGTTAATTCTCTTACAGTAGCTGGTGTGGGGCTGTGGTTTGGGTTTGTGCTGATAACCCAGGGTGTTTGTATCACTGCTGAGTGGTGCTCACACAGAGCCAAGGCCTGTGCTGCTCCTCACCCCACGCACTGCCAGCCAAGAGGCTTTGGGGACACAGGGAGGGGACAGAGCCAGGACAGCTGACCCCAGGGAATATTCCACATCAGAGGGTGTCATGATCACCATATAAAGCTGGGGGAGAAGGAGAAATATGGGGATGTTTGGAGTCTTCCCCAGCCACTGTTCCATGTCAGGGATGGCTGAACACCTGCCTGCCATGGGAGGTGGGGAATCAACTCCCTGTTCTGCTTTGCCTCTGTGTGTGTGACTTTTGCTTTACTTATTAAACTATTTTTATCTCAACCCACGAGTTTTCTCACTTTTACTGCTCCAGTTGTCTCCACATCCTGCCAGGGGGGAGTAAATGAGGCGCTGAGCTCCTGCCTGGGCTTAAACCACAACATACAGATGCTGCATTTAAAAAATAATTCTGCACTAGCTGGAAGGACTTCCAAAGAAGAAAAACATCATTTATTATGGTTTGAAAAACAGCCCAGAAACACTAACACAGGGAAAACTGGATGGGCTGTTAAATAAAAACCAGGAGACACAAAAAGGCCTCTGCAGTGGAAGGGAAGATCAGCTCTCCTGGGCCAAGCAGCCATCAAAGGAGGGGCTTAAGTTACAGGAACAACTTTTCGGGCTGAATATGAAGATACTTTTCCAACAATAATCAACACACCTTTCAAGAACATCTGTTGGGTCTGTCTGAGAGAGGGGAGAGGGCTAAGACCATCCCTTTTTGCTCGTCCAAAGGGATATATCTTAGTCCTGTGATAGTAAGACCTCAAGGTGGCATTTGAATTTTTAACAGAGTTGAAGAATCATCAGTTCTCTAGATTAGTAATTCATGTGCTTCAAAACAGAAGTTCATGAGAGCCTGTCTGACCTCCTAAAGGTGCAAAGTCACCATAAAAACTGATGAAAAAAAGCAACAGCAGCCAAATCAGAAATTATGCCTGAAACATTAAAAGCATCCTGGAAACAGGAAGGTAGGTCTTCAGGAGACTATCATAAAACAGAGAACAACTTCTGTTAGCATGTGAATTAGCACGAGAAGAGGCCACCAGGAGCCTGAGTCACACCAAGCTCAGCTGTTGCCATTGGACAGGCCATAACAACAGTGGGGGCCACGCCCGGGGCAGCTGAGGAGCATCGGAGGCATTTGGTGGTGCTGTTAAACACAGCCCCATAGGACAGCTCAGCGTGAGCCACTGCTGCCACCCCGCACGGGCTGGATGCCTGCAGGGAAAATCACCTCCTCTCTGGATGGTAATGCACACTGCACTGCCTCAACCAGTTCAGGAAGAACCTGAAGGATCAGGTGCACCCTGCACACCTGAGCAGAAGCTTCAGAGCATTTACCAGAGCGTGAGCTGCTTAAACAGACATTTTAAGTAGTCTTGGAGGATTTGTAAAGTATGGGCTACCACCTTTAACAACTCAGGAAAAACATTAAAATAATCTAGCAAAACACAGGGAGTCCAAGGGTTCTCAGGGTAGAGGAATGTCAACACCAGATAGTCAACAAGAGAACACAAGGTCCCTCAGGCCAAACGCTTGACACACAGTGTAAAAGAATCAAAAACACGTTTTCATTCTCTTCCTTTCCCCAAGATAACCCTCTCCAGCATTTGTACAGTAACTATTCCAGGAGCATGTACTAGTGTTACAGTTGAAAGTGGATTTCATCCTTCCCAAGGAAGGGATCAGGTAACCTTAGAAACCCAGCATGTATCTCAAAACAATCATTACCAAAGCAAGCTAACACATTTCCTGATGAACCTCTCCTCCAGCTCACAGTTTGCAGATCTTATCAACGTTATATTTATATGCCTTACAAGCCTCCTCCAGGTAGCAAGATGATAATCTAATAATGGAAAGTGGTCAGCACACTGCAGATAAATCAAAGCTGATAGGTCATTTTTTATGGGAAGCTGTTAGCTGCCTTCTCCATGAAAAGCTGCACAAGCCAGGCCTCAAGACAGAGAAGAAACTGCCTTTGTGGACATGTTTTTTTAAAAGAAGAATAAAAATGAACAACAGGCTTTAGTTCAGAAAGTAAAGGGACAAAGAACACAGTGATAAACAGCTGAGTTGTGCCGTAAAGTCACTTCCAAGGAAACAAATCCCAGACTCTGCTGGGTGGGGAGGAGATGAGGGATGAGTGTTTGTTGCTATCAGTAGATACAAAAGTGGCATCTTACAAAGGAAATATTGAGGCATATATGCTCTGATGGAGGGCAAATATCAGACAACATTCTATTTATAATTGGAAAACAGTTATTTTACAAGCAGACAGACAGAAGACTCGAGCATTAGCCAATGCCTGAGCTGCTGCAATGCCAGGAGAGTAGCAGTTTGACCATTTCACAGCCCACAGGCTCCACACGTTGCACTGGGGAACAGAGCAGGGAGGAAAGCATCCACAGTGGGCAGATAAATACCCATAACCCAGCGTGCAGTTTGATCATAACCAACACCATTATCATTGTGCAACTGGGTTAAAATTTATCTTCTAAAATATCCAGTTGTCAACAGCTGTATTGGCAGTCTTGCTGCTGAGAAAGCAAACTGGGATTTATCAGAGAGCACTTCCCACCAAGGGGCACCCTGACAATTAGTCTGGAGTAGAAAAGCCTCACGGGTGTTACCCAGTCTGTGCTCACTCCCCCTTCAAAGGGTGTTCTTGGAGAGATAATGTCCTAGGCTAGAAATGCATTTGACAATGGCCAATGTAAAGAGAAATCTGATGAGGCACATGTTGTCCTGCTGCCTTCAGGCAGGGCATCAACCCTCACAACCTGGAGCATTTGGAAACTGCTTTTAACCAACTGTGTCTTGTGTTGGAAAGCTCCTATTTTTAACTAACTCTAGAACTAAATATCTACAAATCAGGCTTTTGCCATTCTCAACTAAACCCATATCATTCCTAACTGAGGAAACAGAAGAAGCAATATTCTGCCTATATTTATATTATGAGCACATAAAATTTGCCTATATTTGCAAAACAGCAAACTATATCAGACCTTCTCTAAGGAGAATAAAAACTACCTGAGGAGCACTAGGAGTATCTACTTGAACCCTTACCTACTTTTCCATTCACCGGTGAGGAATCTGCAAAGCTGACAATGTTTGGAGCACATTAGGAAGAATATATTTCATCGTTACTTCTTATTTTTTTAAAATAACCCCAGAGTTATATGTTTGTTTGTTTTTCTTTAAGAGATAAGTGTTTCTCCCAAAAACCTGTACTAATTGCTTTGGTGTGTTGTTGTCTGAAAAGAAGATTTTTTTGAAAGCTGGGGAATCTCCAGCTTCCCAGGAGCTACAGAAGATTTAAACCTTCAGAACTGTCAGTGCTTGATTGCAGGGCCCAGGGTGTCCAGCCCTGACAAAGCCTCTCTCCTGCAAAAAGACACCAATTCTCAATGCAAATCTCTCCTTGGGCACCTTTGACTTGCAAACCAGCAAGACACACACAAAAAGAGCTACAAACCCAAATAAAGTCTACCAAAGATTATTCATGCATTTACTATTTATCTTTTCTCCTTCACTTCACAATGGTAATGTTGAAGATACTCATAATATTTCTTGCACTTGTGAGAGCAAAAGGCCTATTAAATACCAATGAACTACTGCCTGTCACAGTCACTCCACTTGAAAGAAAAGCAGGTAAGAAATCAAAGTTTTTTTTCTCTAGTATTTAACTCCAGCTCTCCCAGCTCATCCTTCTTGCTTTGTCTCCTTGACTGTGCAAATTGCTCCTCCTGTCTGCTCCAATCTTTTTGCATTTTCTACTCCTCTTCACCCAGTACTGGACTCACAAATTACCTCCACCCTCTATTCTGTGCAGGCTGTAAAATGGTAATTACTCCTCTACCAGAGAAGAGATATCTCAGTGGGTTTTATGAACAAATTCATGTTTGTTTAAAGATACTTATAATAGCAAAACACCCCCATGATAACGTTTATCAAAAAGAAAACATTTTTGTGTTACAAAGCCTTAATGTATGGCCACAGGTTATCATTAAGTTATCAAGTGACTGCATATTAAGATCTAATTGAAGAACTTATTGCAGTGCTCCCCCTCCTTCTGCAATGATGATTTATGGCACATTTTGTCACTACAATGTGCAGCAGTTCAGTACAAACACAGCACTTAACTAACAAGATGACAGAGGCAGATATTCAAGCACAAGCTATAAATACTCAAATGAGTCAGAGGTTGTAAATCTGTTGTAAATCATACCTGATTTGTAGGCTGGAACACATTTTCTAATCTTATAGAAAAAGCCTCTGCTGGTTCCTACAATAATATGACAGGAACCAGAAAAACTCAAGACTTTCCTTTTTTAAAAAGACTGATTGTGTTACACACTGTCATAATTCTACTTAAAATCCTGATGAGATTCTCTAAAAAGTTTCATTTTCCCTTCTTTCCTATGGAACTACCACTAAACATCAGTAACATCTACCACAGCCAGAATGAGCAAATTACCAATATACACAAACTTCATTTCTGTATGAGCAGAATGGAGGTTACAGGAAGGTGATTCACACACACACAAGCACAGGCAGAGAACATTCTAATGGCCCATTTGGGCAGGGCAAGTAAAGAATCAATTTAAAAATATGCAATAATCTACACGGCTGATATGGAAATGAAAATAACCCAGAGCTTTGGAAACAGGTATGCTGCTGTTATCCCAACAGAAATGCCAGAGCAGGGGATGGGATCTCAGATATTTTCATTCTTTTTTTTTCCTTTTAACTCCCCTTTCTAATAAAACTGGACCATGTTCCTGCAGGTAAAATATACACATACTACATCTGTGGGATAACAGATGACCTGAAGGAAGTGTGCCAACATTTGTGACACCACAGTGGTTTACCCAGCAACCACACACTGTTCAATGTTTTCTGTTCAGTCCCCCAAAATAAAACCTTGGCAGAATCCTCTCCCAGTCTGCAGACATCCTCCCTGACTCTGCGAGCTGCATATTAAAATCATCACACTCTGAGGAGTCCCAGGGCACACAGCCCAGACAGCCTGGGGGAGGGGACAGCTCCACACAGACCACAGATGGAAGGGAATGATGCTCAGCTCAGGAGCCACTGCACCACTGGAACAGAGGAAGGGCAGGGCTGGACAGGCTGCTGAATCCAGGATCACTGCAGCCACTCCAGCTTCTGCAACCCTGCTTCATCACCCCCCAGCAGGGAGCTGAAATTCCCCTTTTCCCCTTGGAAAGCCCACCTCTGTTCCTGGTCCCAGACCATGAAAATGCCAGACAGACCTACCAGAGGCACAGAACGACCAGCTCTGCTTTACAGTAAAGGGATAAAAATATTTTCCAGCTAATATTTCTAATCAAAATATTTACCAAAATACTTTCTATAATACACTAACTGTGGGATGTAGACTTAACTGTTTTTACTTCTCTGTTTGCAGGTTTAGCACTTACCTTTACTGCAGATAATGCTGGAGGGTTGGATGGGTACTTTGCCTTTCAATTACCAGGGTGGATGTTTGAGTAACAAACCACTTAAACTATTTCGTATCAGCTTTAGACAAATGCATTCAGTGAGGTGGGAGTGAAGCAGGCAGGGAACTGATCACCTGTGCTGATCACAACTGATCATAAACCTGCAGGAGGCTGGCTAGAAGAGAAGCAGGCAGCAAACACACCCTGATAGTATTTATGACAAGCAGAGCTCCCTTAAAGCCCCTGTAGTTATTAAATAATAGCCCTTCCCATACTAGTGACCCTTTACCATACAGAACAGAACTCGCAATTGCAGCTGAATGTTTTCATTAGAAAAGCCTTTATACACAAAGTTTCCTGATCAAGTGCACATAAACTAGCAAGAGTTTACAAATGTAAAATAAACACTAATAGCCTGTGCTCAATAGTTCTGCTCTCAAAAAATTACCATAAAAGAACAACAACTTCAATGTGCAATAAAAACCTGCTCATTTCCCACCTCATCTAATTCTGCAGTGCTTCTCTCCAGCTGAACAGGAAGACTACTTTCATTTGTTTTCAAGTAATTGAGAAACATTTCAGGTCTTTATCAGCTCTCCAATCTTTCTTCCTTTCACACATTCCCTAGAATTGTTGCCAACAGGGTATTTATAAAAGATCCAGCCTCACAAAAATACTCAGGCAAACAATGTTGCAGGGGAAAAAATATAGAAACTGAAGGAGCTGTTATGTAGAGAAGACTTAAAGGGTTGGATCATTGTTTAAACAGAAAAAAAAAAATTTGTTTCAGTGGATGCAGGAGCTGTATGAGGGAGCCCTGGACTCCCGCAGCCGCCACATACCTTTCCCCTAAGGGTGGAAATGTGTGTTTGTTTTGGAAGGGGTTTGTGCTCCACATCACAAATGGAAACATTCAGCTGGGGCTGAGGCCTCAGAGCAAGACTGAACTGACAACACGCCACAAACACACCCCCACAGGAAACCTCCTTCCTCTTGCTTCCTTTTCTCTTTCCTGAGGCCTCACCAGTGACTGAAGCTGCAGCAGCCCAGAGCCGCTCAGAGCTACATGTACAAAACACACAAGTTTATTACCGGTCAGGACAGCAACTCCACACCTCTGTGACAGACAAATCCATGAAAAACTTACTATTAATTAAAAAGAGTTAGACCTTGATCACAGATTTCTAGCACAGAAGAAGCCAACCCAAAGCAAAAACCCTCCCTCCCTCAAGCCCCAGCACCTGGCCCTTCCTCCCCACTTCAGCAAAGTGCCTTCTCCTCCACAAACACTGCTGAGAGCAAACAAGGGACTGTACAAACACCCTGCCCCAGCCAGCTGAAAAACAAACTGAAAAACCCTTCCAGATCCCACCTGCACTTGTCTGATTTCTTTTTCTCCACTAGGACCTGACTGGTGCAAGCACCTCTCACTGCCATGGCAACCCAGTTGCAGAACTCTGTGACACACACATAAAATGAAGCAATTTTTTCAAGTTACCACAAACAGCCCCGTTAAGTCACATTTATAAAGATCTCACCTACCAAAATCTACATTTTGCAAAATGTCCAGTTCCAGCCCAGTTTTAATCTCTGATTTAATACATCCTGCCCACAGTCCATTCACTCAGTTTTGCCATGCCATCCTGTCATCACAACTAATTTAATTGCTGTGTCCTAGATAGGAAATAAATTAACTAAATTCAATGATAATCCCTGTGTTGCCTTTTAGTTCTAGTAGCATGTGTCACTCAACCTTGAAAATGTATCAAAATAAAGCACTTGGTGCAGCACTGCAATAAAGTTTACAGTCAACTCTTAATATTGTAGGAAAAAAGTTCAGATTTTTCCTCCCATTAATTTTGTATATATTTTCTGTATTTTAAGAAATTCCTGCTATCTCTCATAAGCTCATGCACATCCCTCCTAAATATAAATGTAAGGAACTGCACTAGAAAGTGGAAATAAATCATTTCCACAGAGCAAACTGAAAAGCAAGGAGTAGTTGCCAGACAAAGGAAATTCAAAGAAGGGTCACTCACAGGACTGTAAATAACCCCTGGCCCTTGCCCTGAGCAGGAACAGGAGGTTTGGGTTCTCTGTAAGAACATGTCCCCCTTTCCAATGATGCTGAACCACAAAAAGTTGCATCACTGCTTCTGACAGATGAAACAATAAATGCCAAAGCTGCTGAAATCTCTAACATAACTATCCTTATTCACTGCTGTCTTCTTCCTGATTCATATTTTATAGCAATAAAAGGTGCTTAAATACACAGATAGCAAACCAAAAAATATCCAACAGATGGAGAAATGCAATTCCTAAATTTGAAAGAAACAAACTCACAAGCATACCTGAAAAACTGAAGTTGTTAACTAGAAACTTAAATGTGGCACTTTGAAGCAATTAAAAGCAAAGCTGTCACAACAGAGACAGAAATAGTAACATCCCACAGAGGGAAAGCAGAAGGCTCTGTGTTTCACTAGTAACAGAAATGAAGAGCCACTGCATTAACACGTGAAAATGAATTTAGTTACCCTGACAGCAAAAACATCTGCCGCTGAATTGTGATATTAAAAAGTCATTATAATCCATTATAGAACAGTGAAACCTTTTCACACAGAAATGAGCTGATACAGAGAACAAAGCAAGCAATACTGTGAAAACAGAAATATTCCATTTAGATAGAAATTGCTCTCATGTATCTTAATTCCAAAGTTTTTTATGTACCTAAGTTTTGGTGGGACTCACATACCCCTGCTCTCTATTCTTGAAAGTAAAATCCAGTGTTATAAACTACATGAGATCTCACAGTGCAGATGCTACAGAATTCAAACTAAAACCTTCTGACCTCTTTCTACATAGGAAAAATTTATAAAGAAAAAGACGGTTTCAAGAAATTACTGTTACAGTATCTTCATCATGCAGTTACTACTTTCTTTTTCGGAATTCATATCCCTGAAGTAATATTTAATTTCTGCTGTATAAATCATAAGAAGTGTTTGAACAATAAGTTGTTTAGTCCACTCCTTATGTTAAGCTTGGCTCTTCTCTAATTCTCAGTCTTTGGGACTCTGGGAAGCTCCTCCTGCCTGCCTGTCACCCAATTACCCACCAATAAATGACAATGGATTTGAGCTGCTTCAGAACTGTTCAAATCAAAGGACACATGACACAAAAAGATCTGTAAGCCATCAGTCGCAGAAAAAAGCCATTACCTTGCCCCTCTCTTCCTCACCTTTCTGAGAGCCACAGCTTCATTAAATTCTCTCCCAGGGAACCTGGCAGCCCGCTGGCCCCAAAGGAGAAGGCATCCCTTACCTCTACTGCTTCCTGACTCTGCTGCAACCCAGCTCCACTCACCTCCCAGGCAGAAAACCCACACAGAAAGAAAAACAGGCAGTGGTGGCAGCGGGGGAAGTAGTTTCTCCTCAGCTCCATGAATTGAGTTTACACATTAAATTGAGTTGAATTGTGCAAGGGGAAAGGGGCAATTACTTGTCTTTGAAACAGATAAATAACTACTAACAACTAAATGGAAAACTGCATCTGTCTTGACAAAGGAGATGACACATGCTGTGTTATGGTTCACAGAAAATTAATCCATATATTCTTGTCAAAAGGCTGCTGTAGAATACCCAGCAAGATAAGCCAAAGCTTATGCTGAGAATCCCAATAAATATCCCAATAACAATCCTAGTAAGATATACTCCCCTCATTAAACAGACACAATGAATAAAAAGTAAAAGCGCATTTTTTAAACAAGCTAATAAAAAATATCAAGCATTTCACAAAGAATAAACATGAACTTACCTTTGGTTTTTTGTTCAGCAGCCTGAAAGAAGAGAAGAATAAAACAAATCAACAACTTGTCAATACTGCAAGTTATACCTAATAATTACAGGGCTGCAGGCCTAACTTTTTGCAGAAACTGCTTACATAAATCAGGCATTCATTTCACTTTAGGACTAGAGAATGTTAGTTTAACTCCATGTGACAGGAATGTGGGAATGGGAACCTCTGACTGAAGCCAGAAGCAGATGCCAAAGGGGCAGTGTAAGGAATGACAAGAGAGAGCAGCAGCCCCATCCAGGCACCCAGCCTGCCCTCTCCTGAGGCTCAGAGGCTTTCTGCACCCTCACTGTGTCTGTGAACTCTCGAGCACACAGCACAATTCATTTCTGTGACTTTGTCCACAGAATCCCTTTGAATCCACCCACACTATCAGCTCTCACAGAAGACCTGGTTATTTTTTAATCTGTTCAGAATCTATCCATTTATTTTTTTTTTTTTAATGATGCCTGATTTTTATACCAGAAAAGGAAGGAGGAGAATGCAGAGCAGTGAAAATGAGCCTCCAGCACCTGCTGGGACTGCTGCAGGTCCCTGTGGCTGAGGAATGGCCACGGGAGGCAGGTGTGGGGCACGGTGAGCATGGGCAGTGCAGAGCCCTGGCACAGCACTTGGGCAGGGATTCTGTGGGCACAGCCTCTCCCAGGCCAGGGACAATCATCACTTGTGCCAGGCTCACTCTGCCACAAGTGAAGCTGCAGCATCAGTACCCACACTCACATTTAAAAGGGGTCAATTACAACAGGAATATGAGCAAACCTTTTTCTGAGCACCTTCCTTCTTTTTCTTTTCTTCCTGCTTTTTCTTTTTCTTTTCTTCCATCAAATGTTCCTCTTCTTGTGTTTCTTGTTCTTTCTCCCTGATAAAAACAAAGGTGAGGAAGAGCTTTTCAGTAAGATGAAGTTTCTCTCGGAAGGTGAATAATCCGTATTTGCATTGCTAACTTTCTACATCTCCTGTCTAAAAAAGGCTGCTTCTAATGCTGCAATAAAAGCATGAAAAAAGAGTTGAACTCAGAAAAAATAAAATAGCACGCAGTAAGAATTCAGAAAGGATAGATTTTATTTGGAACCTCTTTCCACAATCACTCAGAAGTACTGTCTAACATTAGCATATTCTAGGAAAAGAAAGTTTGAAACTGGAAAAAAAGGGAACAAACCCAAGTAATTAATGCAAGTTCTGCTGGCTTCAGCAGCTGTGATTCACAATACACCTTGAAGATCATGAGCAAGTACATTACTTTGCAACTATTTTTCTCTTTTTGATCAAACACATGCTGCATTAATTTTCCATACGCATCAGTTTTGTTCTCAAGAGTTGTAAACTAAGGCCCAGATGAATTCCAATAATCACATTTTTTGTTCATCCTATAAATTCTAGCTGAAGAATTTGCATTAATGCAAAACAAGATTGTTCCAGTATCATCTTGATTAAAAATTAACCTGAATCATTTCAAACCAAGAAGAAAAGCTATTTGAAACCTTCTTCTCTCTGCTTCCTATGTCCATCACTGAAATAAATGGTTATAGCAATGACCCTCCCCAACATCCTTTTCAATAAATACCAATGCAAATAATTCATTTACTTCTCTATCACTACTTTATCTTCCTTGACAGCTCTTCAGGTCCTGATCATTTATCAGCCCTACAGATCTGAGAAGGCTGCTTCTGATGGGCTGAAGCCATTACTATCACTATTATTAGATTCAATGTCTTCCAATTACTCCTCAAGACCACTTTTAGCCTAATTTACTATTGCTTTACATTTAACTTGCCAAAGCCTGCAGCCCCCCCCTCCCTTTTCTTTGTTTGGATCTTTTTTTTTTTTTGCTTGTTATTAAAAAAGAGGTTTTTTAGTTACAAAACTCTTTTCTTTTTTCCTTTTGGTCACAATGTTTTAGACTGTTCTTTACCTAAAGAAGAGAACAACCACTCTTCAGATTTTGCACATTGTGTCTTCAAATATTCCCCATGAAACATTTTGCCTCTTAACAAGTTTGCATTTTCCTACATAGTTTCCCTTTGTTATAAAAAAGGAACACTGTAGCCTTTTGATATTTTAGTGCTGAAGGGCATTCTGGGATTTGGCTTTTTTACTTGCCTGAAAATACTGATCCTGGCCACTGCAGATGCTTTAATGCTTACACAGATCCTGTGTGCAGCTCCAGACTAAATTAAAAGCAGATTCCCTTTCCTTGTCTCACCCCAAACTATAAACACTACAGCAAGCAATTCACAGCTCTAAACTTAGGTGTTAGTGCCTTTTTAAGACACTTTACAGCCCTCAGATTATTTACAGAAGTGAGAGATATGGCAAGACCCAGAGGTTGGGCACATCTGGGAGCTCTTGGTGCATCACTGGAGGTCCGGACAGCTGAAATGCCATTGGGTATCTGTTTTTTAAATACTGATCCATCTTCTGTCATGACCAATAACTCACCACCTGCTCAGCTTATGTCAGTTCCAAAGGGCCACCTTCTAAAGCCTGTACCGTAAACTGATATTTGGGAAACATCTGCCCTTAGGAACTGCAGCTGGCGATTTGCATTTCCTGTTAAACTGCACTTAAGACAAAGGTGCTTGAAACTGCACTTTTAAACGGCTTCTTCTAGGACTTTGCAAAAAGTGATGACTTGGGTTGCCTAAAGAAACGGAGTTGAAACTGTAATAGATTTGCCTTTATTCCTGTGAGCTCTGAGGAGAACAGAAGTCCCCAGGATCTCAGTGACTACAAAGAAACAACATCCAGTCCCTTCATTTGCAGCGCTCCCTACCCAAGTCACAGCAGACTCTACAAAGGCCCTGTTCCAGTGAACTCCCCCAAGCTCTCCGACTATTGCCAGACGAAGTTCAGCCTTTTTTAGTTTTTGAAAGCAGGTGAATGAAACAAGTCCATGTAAAATGAGAAACTTTTTGGTTTCCTCCTGCTAGTACTTAAGAAACCCCACACCATTACAGCAATTCCACAACACCACAGTTATATTTAAATCCCCCTCGATAATCAGGGCAGTACTTAAAAACAAAACCAAAAAACCACACACAAAAACAAACCACCACCACCACCACTTTGCTTAACATGCAGAGTTTTCTTTCAGCTATAAAAGTACATATTACCCAACTTCCTTGTTAGGCCTCTTTTTTAATATCAAGTTCTTTTCCTAAAATCCCAGGTTGAAAGAGATTTTAAGGATCATCTGGTCCAACATTTCTTGGTCCAGCCAAGCCTTTTAAGTGTCCAACCCTGGGGACAAAATCATTCCTTACACTGGACTCCACTACTAATTTTTGTTTTCAGGCAATGCGTCATGTCAGTGGATTTTCCAAATCCAAGAAGAACAAACGTATTGCTCTACTAAGAATACAACGTATTTTATTACCACATTAGCACAGCAATTCCAACATCAGAAGTAGAAGTGCCACTCCTCACAAAAACCTGAGGTTTGGTTGTAGGGTTATTTTTTCATTTCTGAGATTAAAATAGCCTCAGATTAGCTCAGAAAATGATACTGCAATTTTTAATTGAGCTTAATTTTCAAAACTGATTTACATAATGACACTTCTGAATACATGTGCTTTAAATATGCTTAAAATAGAAATAAAGCTCCAAGCGGCCTCTCAGATAGCAACTCTTGCTGTCACTTTTAGGCAGAAATTAGTCATCTAAGAGCAAAACAAAAGGAAAACAATAAAAAAACATGGCTATATAAAGTTTGATTACGTTGTCAAAGGCACATGTTGCAGCCTTTTACTTCCTGAGCGACAATTTAATCTTTATTGCAGGAAACACACTAAAACATTTATGAATACAAAGCTCATGTTCTAAAGCAGGAGTGGCTCAGAATATCCCTGTAGGAGTTTGCCTTGTTCTTACACACGGATCTGAGTCGGGAGGGATTTTTATGAGCAAGGAGTTTTACTACAGAATGAAGTGGTGTTTTCACAGATTGCAAATCGTTTATGAAATCCAAGCCTAACCCAAGGTTATCTTTAAAGTGCTTGAGAGCTCTCTGTGAACAGGAAAGCAACAGGAGCTGCAGGTCGCGGCCACAACAACTCCAGCACTGTGGCTCCAGGCTGTCACTGCTGCTGCTGAAAGGTTGATTAATTCCTTTAAAAAATTAACAATTCTAGGCTGATTTGTTTTTTAAGCCAAGTAAGAACTTGAGTTTTCTAGCTGAACTGCTCCCACAGCTTAAGGCACAGCCAGCACTGAGGGGACATTCTGAGAGCATTCTGCAATATTCCTTTTGGGAACAGTGTTCTTCAACCTCCAGGTAGAGTCTATTTGTATTATTCCCCACACAGTGTTTCAGAGTTCAGAAGTTCCTGCAGTAATTGAAGGCTACACAGAGACTTGTCTCTCTCATCACTGCTCCAAACCTCAACAACCTCATTAATTTTGTTGTATAAGCAATATACTGAAGGTTTATTTAATAACATAGGAAAATTGCCTCTTCAGCACAGCATTCCTAATCTTTGACCACAGATGCCTTTGTCTGGTTTAACCACCATACTTCAATTCCAAGATACCTCTTGTACCTTAAATCCTACTTTATGCTGGAATAAACTCCCTTGACACTTGTGGAAGTTGCTCTTACTGACAGAAATCCTACAACTTGCACACACCTGATCAAGCACTGCTCTGGTTTTGACTTCCCTCACCATACAAGAGGCCATTGTGCATTCCTGCACAGGCATTTTTCCTAACAGTGATGATGGGAGAGAAAAAAAAAAAAAAGGAGAAGAAGAAAACTTTTAAATTAAAATTGGGACTGGCAAATAATCATCCAAATGCAGGTTGTGGAGGCTTTATGGAAGGAATTAATAGGTCCATGCATTGTTACAGGTGATAACAGGTAACAGAGGGTTTGGACAGCACAGACAGGAGCTCTCAAAGACAAGTTCTCCAAATCTGGTATCACAGAGTTTCAAACAGAAAGGAAGAAAATTACTACTTAGGACATTCTTCCAGATCTGATTGTAAGAAAGAAGTGTCTGAAATCTTGAAGGCAGAAAACAGTTTGGAGGGTGGTGATGAAACAGAATCAAAAATTAACATAAAAAAAAAAGCAACAGACTCTGGGAAGGCTTTGATTCCTTCAGGACACCTGCAACACTGTCCCATGTGAAGAGGCAGCTGCTGTTCCCTGGAAATCACCAGGAGTCTAAACAACAATGCAGATACCCACACGTATGGCAGAAATCCTACACAAAGCAAGAGGTCACAGAGCATCAGCAAGCCTTGTTTTCACAAGTGCTGGAACAGATAAACTAAAATTCTGTATTTGCCTATCGCTAATTTTGTTTCCTGCTTCATCTTTACACGGCCCAGCTCTGTGACCTTTCCAGAGTAAATATGGGTGAAGGGAAGGAGCTGGTGTGACTGTTAAAGTGCCAGCTTTGTTCCCTTGATATCCAGGCTCAGTCATTAATCAAGAAGAGTCAAGCTGGTCCCTAATTACAAGCTCTCCAATCACCTCAAAAAAGAAAGCAGCATGCAAAACTAGGTCAAATAAATAAGAAGGAAATATGAAAAAAAAAAACCAGCACAAACACACGGGGACAAATTGAGAAAGGCCAGAAAAATATGAGCACTGTGCGTGTAAAAAAGCAACAACAAATCAACCTTTAAGTGCCTCATTAATATGCAAGAGGAAATATTAGTTTTGATTCTGGGTGGGAAAGGGGGAGCAGTGACAGATGACCCTCTGAGGGCTGAAGTGACAGGACTTTTCTTTCTGCCCCAGCCCTCCCTAAAGAGGTCAGCAGGGAACAGATGGCCAACAACCGCCGGCACTGGTGCGGAGCCTGCCGTGACAACCCTTCTCCCAGGGATTTCTCCCAGGGATTTCAGGGCCAGCAAAGCACCCACAGCCAGGCTGCTCCTGCCCCAGGATCTCCACCACTGCAGTGGTCCACTTGGGCTTCCTTCCCAAATGAATATAGGTCCAGGCAAGACATTCAAGATGTGTTTAGAAGTCCTTTTTTCCCCAAATTTGAGATGATCTGGCTTCTCAGGAAATCTCACATGAAATGGCAGGGAAGGAAACAAGATGGGGCTAAACATTTTGCTACCACTCCAAGGAAGAAATCAGGCCAGCAAAGCAAGAAGAGCTTAAAAAGAGAGAAATGGGATGTTTCCCCACTGGCAGGGCCTGCTGTCCATTTACCACAGGAACAATCATGTCTAAGTCACTGCAGGTACCTTAAAGCACGAGCAGGGGGATGGAGGGATGGAGGGATGGATGGATGGACGGATGGATGGATGGATGGATGGATGGATGGATGGCACTCTGGAAGAGCAGCAGATGGCAAAGACTGGGCATATAACTTAAAAGGGAAGAGAGAAAAACATCAGCAACAGCTAACAAGGATTTGTGGAGGAGAAAAAAAAGCCTGATTTTTTTCCCTACAGCATAGTCTCAGGTATTTTTGAAAAATATGAAACAGATTTAACCAAACTACTTAACTGACTTTTCAATCCATATGGAGATTTTTGTTAATAAGAATATGATTGCTTTATTATTTAACAGTTTTAAGAACTATTATTTGATAATTTTAAGGTACAAAACAAAATTACAATAAAAGCCCACAAAACCCCTCCCACAAGGCAGGGACCTGACCAGGAATTTTCAATGCACTGTGCCACATGTCCAGCAGCAAAATTTTTATTAACCACTTTGCTGCTTGAAAAATTTGCCCATTTACTTAGTTTCCAGAATATATCAAGTCATAGGGCTGCAAAACAATTAAGGAGGGACAATATTCAGGACACCCTGATGAACTCAAAACGCAGAAAAAAAGCAGAGAATCAGTGAGAAAAAGTGCAGGGTACCATGTTTGGCAGGGAAAATCCTGTGTATATACAGCATAGAGAACAAGTGGCAGAACACCAGTTTTGGGGAGGGAAAAAAGCAGATTTCACTCCAAAGGCAAAGCAACAATGTCACAGATGGTCAGAAATCCATCAGCTGCTGCGCTGTGTCCAGTTCGGGACTATCAACAGCAAGAGAGACACAGGTTAGCTGGAGAGAGCCCAGAAAACAGCACCAAGGAAATAAAAAAACACAGGCCCTTGGAAAAAACCTCAGCCTTGGATTCACTTAATCCAAAGAGATGGCAACCCTGTTATTCAAAAAGGTGTTAAAGACAGAGGTAGAGAAGCATGCAGTAAAATCTTTCTCCTTTAGCTGTGGAAAGTAGCACTGAATTTAAATTGCAACAAAGAAGATTTGGATTAGGCGTGAAGAAAAATCCTCCACACTGAAGCATTTAAAAAAACCCAACATTAAAATGTATACCAAGTCTTTATAAATATACATTTGAAGAAGAAAAGGGGAAAAAACACAAAAAGAAAAGAAGATTTCTTTTTTATCAAGCAACACTGATACAAGGCCACATCGACTCCGAGACACAAAAACAATTAGACAGGGAACTGGATGCCTCTACCAAGTGAAATCCTACAATCTCCTTTGCAGGGAATTAGTGGGGGAAAAGCCCCCAGCCACACCACTGTGGACAAGATAAGTCTATGGAACAGTTACATGCACAGCTGTGAGCACACAGCTTGAAACTACACCCTGTAATTTTAAAGTCTGGGTGCAAAATTTGTTCCTGTTGGGAGTCATAAATGAAGTTCAATGCAAGTTTTTGTTTGACCTCAAATTATGATTTCTTGATTCCATGTTTTGGGGTTTCTCACTGTCCAATTATGTCCCTGTGCTGCAATTAACCCTCTTTAATAGATTATTTGCCCTGAGAGGGGATTCCTTCCTCTGAAACATCAAGGTATCATTCACTGCTAACAGATGTGGGCTGGGACTTTGATACCCCCAGTTTCTGGTGAACTTATCTTGAAGTGTGTAACAGAAAACTGATCTCCTGAACAGGAGCAGCAGCCAGATTCCTGCAGCCACTTAGAAATTCCACCAAATTTGGAGTTTCTACAGGAGCAGAGTGTAGCTGCCATTCAAAACCAACCAAGAACATTACAGCATTAGCTGAGAACATGGTGTGAAAAGCAACGCATTCAATTAAAACTGGTGAAACTAGAGGCAGATTTAAGTTGTCCAAGAGATTAAATTAATAATTCTGCTCCAACAACCTGTAAAATAGAAAGTCCGTGAAAGAATTTCATGGAAAGTTTCTGTGTTCCATGCTCTGTCTCAAGGCTGCGTTTCCAGCAGTAGCACACGGTGTTTCTAAGATGCCACTTTGGAATACTGGTTGAAGAGCAATAAAATCATGGCAGGACCCCAAGGAGGGAAAAGGAGAATTCCAGCTGGTGTGAGCTGCAGGACCTGGGCTCCCACTGGAAGTTTCCAGTTCCCCCAGTGTTAACTTACTGTGACCCTCCTTTATGTACACGTAAGGTAAATAACCACTCAAGCAGATTAGATTAGAACAAAAATAAAGCAGAACAGGCAGTTACTATCATTCAATTCAAGATATTTTTCAAAAGCACACCGACGTGGCCTTGTTTTAGCTTCTACTGGTTATTACCAATGACTAGAAGAGGGGGGGAAATTCCAGAGAAGAAAAAGTTTTATAAACTAAGGATACAGATGAATTATGACTAGTAAGCCAGAAGTTTGAAGAGCCCTTATTTGAGCACTGCCAAGTCCTAATAAATGTTTGCATGGCTTGGAGTTTTTCATCTAGAGACTTCCTTTAGGTTTTGTTTAACACTTCAGTTTCTCCTGGTGTGGTGGCTGAGGGATGTGCACTGTTGAGAGCACTGTCAGGTGTGTCACCCCTTCATTACCAAGTAGTGCACACCAGAGTGGATCTGCAGAGCAGAACTGTCACTGCAGAGGATTTCCTATTCACACCATCCCTGTTTCAGGTGGAGCCTGGCTCCAGTCTGCTCCCATGCAGCAGGAAAGCATTAACTGCACCCTTGGAACTCATCATCCAGCGACATTTTATTTAAAGGGAATCTGATAACTGCACTCCAAGACACATGACGCCAATCAAAGCACAGCAAGGGAGGACAATCACTTGATCAATCATGGAAGTTCCAATCCAGATGAAAAGATTCATGCAGATAATCCCACAGGGATGCCACCACACAGCTACATCCCCTCTCCTGTGAAGGTGCTGCTCTCCACAGTGCAGGCCTATTAGTGTACATGCAATTCCAACATAGGGCAGCTTACAGAGTTAGGTAAATCTGGGCATGGGCTAAAACACTGTACACCAAACCTCACTCATTTACGCATTTCAGGCATGAACCATACCAGAATTTGCTCCCTCAATCTGCTGACAACACCCCAACAGACCTTAAGTACCCCACCATGGGCACCACTCAGGCTATGCAAGGATCAAAGGCAAAAAAACCCCACAACCCCCCCCCCCCCAAAAAAAAAAAAAAAAAAAAAAAAAAAAAAAAAAAAAAAAAAAGCATGCATTAAATTCATCACTCAAAGCAGGCTACAAACAGCAAGAAACATACTATGAAAAACAACTCTCCTCCCCCAGCAAACACAGACTGATGGAAAAATTAAGCTACACACTGTGAGGAGTGCAGATAACCAGATTTACTTTCCCAGCACTGCCTCCCTCCCAGGCCTGATGATAGTTACCAGCAGTTGATCTGGCATCTGCTCCACAGCTCGTCCCCAATCTTCCTGGGACATAATGCACAAAGGAAAACAGCTTTGGAATCCAGCAGCTCAGCAAGAGCACAGCATGTCTGTCTCTCCAGATACTGTTGGCTATTTTGGTTTCTGTAAGTACTTCAGAAGATGAGAGCCCCGTGCCAGTCCCCCTCACTGACCAAGTGTCACCCTTTAGCTGACCCAGGAGCAGAAGCAGCCCACAGACAAGCTGCTGGCTTCATTTAGCTGAACTCCAAGAACACTTCGGAGGAGCACTGCTTCCTGGAGCAGCTGCACAGGGATACTGCAATGTAGGAGGCCAGGAAACTGGAACAGGAGCAGCAGCTCCACAGGATGTTTTGCCACGCAGGCTCAGAGCTGACCACTCCCAGGGATGGAGGCTGGTGGAGCCAGTCAGGCACCTGTCATCCTGGAGGGACAGTGGGGTCAGGAGGGACAGGCCACAGCTGGGAACTCTGGGCAGTAAACCCTCAGAGCCCTCCAGCAAGCACAGCTAAACCTCTATGCTCTGCTTTTGAAAAAAACTGAAAAGCAAGTTTGTGTGACTACAACAATGCCCGTTTTGCCTGTAGGGATTTTCAACACACCTAATCTTCCTTTCTCCCTTTCATCAGTTTGGTGTCAGTGTTCCATTATTTCTGAGCCCATCACTTTGTCAGCAGCAGGTGAAAGCACAGTGAACTTATTGCCAGAGCTGAAGATCAGGTTGGTGCTCTCACACAGGTGGGGCTGGACGACACAACCTACAGCATCAAAAGGCAGCAACCAGAAATTACCCTGAACACAGGCACACTTATGGTGCTACTCTTGTGCTTATTCTGGGAATAAGGTGGTGCTGAAAGACACCCCCAGCCTACAGCAGCCACAGGCACACGGGTCCATTGGGTGTCCATGCTCATGAGTGGTTCCAGAGTGATTAAACAGGCCCAGGAAGGTGAGCAACACCTCTCCTTAGGCACACTTCCTGCCACAGGCACGGTGGAAAAATGCACACACACTGCTCTCATTCCTGCCCACAGGCAGGGAAACTGTACCAGGCATGTCCAAGAACAACACCAACACACACCAGCAGGACAGTGAGGAGCAGCAGTGACCAGACACACACGTGTCACTCGACCTGAACACTCATCTGCCTTCTGAGATAACTTAAGGTCCACTCCAGCCCAGGCTTTCCTGTGATATTAAAATCATTTCCCAGATGTGTGGCAGAAGCTGTAGAAGCCAATCTCTAGGAAGACAGAGGGTGGGCTCTGCTAGCACAGCACAGAGATCTCTGGATGTCACCTCAGGAGACACCAGTGGTGGGACACTGCTGCAGCCCTGACTCCAGAAGCTCATGCAGATACCTGGATGGGGAATCCAAGGAGAGCAGCCTCACACGGAAGGGGTGCCTTAAGATCTACACTCAGAAAAATATAAGGACACTGTTCCTCATGCTGTAGAGCCCAGGGTGGGAAGGATGAGGGGTTCTCTCTCCACACCACAACACACCCCCTGCCTTGGGAAGCTGAAGTCCCTCTGTGCTGTGTCACCTCATTACATCTCTTCCCACATGGACAGGTAAAGTGAATGCACAGCTCCTGACACAACAAGGCAAGACAAGATGAAAAAGGGAAAAGAGATGTCAAAAGAATTCCTTGTCTTAGAAACCAAAAGGGGAAATACACTTAAAGCAAGTATGATGATGGAGATCTAAGTCTTTGTAAGATGTTTATTCTTTTAGAAGATTTAAGAATACACAAACCCATAATTTCCTTCTTCTGCATTTTTAAATTTGCTGAGTGAGCTCATTCAACATTCAAGCTGTTGTCTTCAAGTTTTCCAAATACCATTCTATTTAAAGGCACTGTGAATAGGGAATTCAATTTATCAAATGAATGAAAGAAGAATTCTTAGCAGGAACCCTGGTGAGCTAATCAAGAGTCACAATAAAATGTCAGGGGTCCTGGAATTCTCGGCAGGAGGTTAACACCAAATTTGATCCCAGTCAAGGAAGACAAAACACGCTATAGACTAATAAACTGTACTAAAAGTTGTGCACTGCAAATTCGTGAAAGTTTAAACACAAATGAAGAAAATCTCCTTGGTTTGTTGCACTTTATACACTCCTAGTATTTCACTACAAAAATCAAAACATGTTGTGCACCATAATTGTGTAATTTAACCTACAGAAAATACATTTTGAAGCTTTTAAGTTTTTGTTCCACTGCATCTTCAGCTAAAAGGCTGCTTTGAAAATTAAGCCGGCAACATAATTTGAGTAAGATAAGAAACAACTACTCTGTACCTATCTTTAGGCTGGAAACTGGATTCAGTTAAAGATTTATCCTATCATCCAAAATTAAGGAAACAGCATAATCCATGCTAGCACCTTTCCTTCCACAAACCTACCAGAGTTTAAAAGATTAGCGCTGCAGTGCTGAAAGGGTAATCCTTAAAACTTGATGAACTTAATGGAAATAAACTTCTCCCTCCTCTTCTTCACTTTGCATAGTAAAAGCATAAATTAGAATATCAGCTCTAGCATCAGAATGGGCCATCACCCATTTTTCAACTTAGCAAATGAATAGCAGCTCCATGGGGGAGGAGAGACAGGGTGGGGGAGAAATGGGGAAAGGAAATAGCCATAAATGATCTTCCAGGACAGGAAAACTAGTTGCAGTAAATACCACTTTGGAAATCAATTTATGGTCAATTATGATCTTTGTAATAACTATTTTATGCCTTCATTTAGTGCACGAAATGCCCAGGGGAGCAAATATTCTCAGAAATATATCCAATATGTCTCCATGTATGTTATCTGATCAGTAGATGCAGACAGAATTCCAGAAAGAGCAGCTCTTGCTTGTCTGGATGCTGAACTGAAGGACTGGGGGATGATGGAAGCACAATTTCAGTGCTGTTGGACTATCAGTGTTGCAATATCACCCAGATAAAATAGATTTTATCTATCAGTCTGGGCTGTTGGCTTCAAAAGCAATGAGTTTTGTCATCACTGCCATATTTCACCTAGAAATTTGTGAAGCACACTTCATTCTCACAAACGTAAGAAAAAATTTAAGTTGAGCATTTTTTTAAGCAAATCATTATGTAAACATCCATCCACTAAGCCAACCATTGCTTTATTCGATTATTATGTGTAAATGTGGTAGAGTATAGAGACTGAAATCTCTAATGCACTGTTGGTGTAATGAGACTTACTCGGACCATTCCTTTCTCAAGTGAAGGAGCTGAGTTCTGTGAGATTGATCAGAAGAACAGAAATAGTAAAAATTACACACTCACCAAGCTCCACTAATTCCCAGATAATAAATCTTTCATCTGAAACAGTGCTATTTATACACAGACTCTGCTCCTTAGCAGCAGCAGTTTATTACTGTGAGAGACCAAATTTAGCTCCACACCTGGATCAGACACATATTTTATTATGATCATACTAGAAAACATTAAATACATTACTTTGCTACCACTAGGCTCTCCTCCTTCCTCATCAGATGCTGCATCTTTCATATTCATTTATTTTTGAAAGATTCAGGATAAACACATACCTCATTATAGTTCACATCAGCAAAGAGAAACCAAATAATTCAATAGGCAGGAAGATGTGAACAGCACACATATGCCAACAGGTTATTTTTAACTAAGGGCAATTTTTTTCTGCATCACAAAACAGGAATGAGGCACAGTACTGGGCACTTACAGCATTCCAGCCATGACAGCATAAGGAGATAAGGATGATTAGATTTGCAGAGATGGAGCATCTTTTGTAAGAGAAAGAACTTCAATCCCCCATTTCAAAGCTGATGATGTGATGATGTGGTAAAAATTCAGACAACACAAACAATGGAAGCAATTCTCCCCTGTTAAGTAAGTTTGTGCACTTGGTAAGTGCAATTAAAAACACTGAGGGAAGAGGAAAGTTGAGACCTGCAGATCAACAGAACGACCTTAGCAGAGGGATAATGAGGAATTCTGCTCCTGCCTTTGGTAATACACTTGTGTAAAGAGACTGACTTGATTTACACACACACCCCATTAGGTTATGCCTGCAGTGCCACTGAAGTTTTCAGCTTCGTATTTCATGTGCAAGATCATCCTCAAGGCTACTGTGAACATTCACTGAGTTCAAGAAAAACCATCACAAACACCACCAAGACAAGACCACCTTTCTACGGTCTCTTAATGACCTTGTAGGAGCACAGGAAAATGGCAGTCGGCACATTATGCATCTCTATAGCTGATTTTTTTTTTCCTTGGCATTCTCCCTGAACTGCTCCTTTTTTCTAGAATGGTTTGTGTTAAAGCACTGGGCTGATGCTCTTTTGTTTACCAGTAACCAGCTACTGTTTAAAAACAAGGATGTCCATTGTCAGCACCAATGAATGACGTGAGCATCAGCCATGAAAACACTCTGGAATTCTGAAGAACTAAAAGACCTGAGAGGCTTGAGCCTCGGAGGCAGGAGTGAAATCAGACTGACACAACACAGATATCTGGCTGAGCTTAAAATAGACTTGGCAGAAGTCAGCCTGGACTAACAATCGATCCGTGGAGGTACTGACCACCCAGAACGTATCCAAGCCACGGCAAGGGCTATCCCTCCAGCAAAACAAAAAGCTCTCCCACTCCCCATCAGGAAGCCCTGGAAATGCAGGATGAGAGAGAAAACTGTAGACTTTGTGCACACAGAACACAGGAAGGGAAGAAAGGAACAGGAAGGAAAACAGCACAACTAAGAAAAACCAGGTAATGCCATTCTAAGAGACTCCTCTTGGGCAAGACTTTAACAAAGGCAGCACCACCATCCCTTCAGAAAATCAGCACGGGAAAACATGCACAGACCCCATGAACAAGAAGCTGGGGGGAGAGAAGTGGAGGGAAGAATGGATCTCCCTCTGAAAACAGCCAGGGGCAGCCACTAAACATAGCCCAGGGTGGCTGTTTTCCTTGCAGTGGAAGGGGGGTGGCTGTTATCTTTTCCTAAATGAGTCTATAGCTGGTAGCTGCATGATAACTATTTTGAGATATATAAACATTTTTTTCTCTGGGGCTTAATTACCACAAAGGATGCCAACCGATTTGACAAGTCAATTTCTCTCTCTCTCTCAAAAAGGCCACCTGAAAAACCTCATTGTCCAGCAATGTAGAGCTTAAAAACCAACCCAAACATCTGAGGGATAAATATTAGGCATTTTCAATACAAAGTATTAAGCAATTGTTACCATTTCTCATAACCGAGCTCCTAAAACATAGAAGTTCCAGACTGAGATCTAAGTAAATGTACATCTAGCTTGCAATTTTTTAAATGGCTGTACATTTCAAACCCCAGAAAAAGCAGGCTGCAGATAGCTGTTTATTACAAATGACTTCCACCTCCTCCACAGCCCTCAAAGGCAAACTATAAAGCTGTGTGCAAAGCCAGACAATCCGGGCACCCAGCCATAAACCATCACTGCTGCAGCACAGATAACTGTTCTCGCTCTCAGCCATCCTTGGCTGCAAACCCACGGGGAAGAGCTCCAGAAACCAGACCTCAGGACCGTCAGGGCTGCTAATATTTTATGAACTTGAATTACAACTACGTTCAAGACCTCGGTGGTGAAAAATTACAGCGCTGATTCACACCCAGGGTTGTTGAGACCAAAACTCACTCAGATTTGCCTGGTACTCTGAATCTTGAGATGCAACAACAGCCAGTTATTTACAGCTGCCTTCAGTGACAGAAGCCTATCTATTGGGAGGAAGAGAGACATGCTACTCTTCAAAAAAAAAAAAAAAAAAAAAAAGACAAAAGAATCAGATGCATATTTTAGAGCAGTGCTGCATTTTTCCACCATCTTTGACACAACCTCAAAGAGCACAGTGACTGATCTGTGCAAGAACAGGCAGTTTGTTTATCATCAAACTCGGACATTTATATCTTGGGTGGGAGATTTTAAAACATATTAGTGACAAGGCAGGAAGGTGCACAAATGAAGTTTCAGAAAACACAGTTGTAACTGTATTTGGGAATCCACAGTGAAGTTAACCATGATTAAGTAATGATAAAATAACCCTAAGTACATCTACTTCTGGCATTTAAGACTTACAACTAAGCCATGCTTTTTCAGTTGACAATTTTCCTAACTAGCACAGATTCCTAAAGGGAGATCAAATAATACTTTGATTCCTCTGCTTTCATACATTAAGAATAACCATCTTTCATTTTACCAACAGCATTTGCCAGTGAAGAGACGGCGCAGAGCACATAGATCATTTAGTAATGCAATTTACTGTCACTTCTAGATCATCTCCCCATTCAATAAAGTATACTTCTCTTCTAAACACTATTTGCTCTGGCTGATATCTTCATAATACAGCTGAAAACCTCAAGCCATTATCACTAGAAGGCATCAGCTGATCCTAAATTGGCTAGACTGCAGCGTCACAGGCATTTAAGAGGTTTCCTTATCATTCATCTTTAATACTGAGGGATCGACACACTCCTACCTGCAGCTTCTAGGCCAAGGGAAAACCTCCTAATGGTATTACCATTATCTTGTAATCTGAATTTTGAACAATTAAAACAATAGCACTTTTGTGTTGCAGGTCTCTACTGTAACCAAAGATAAAACATTTTTCATCAGTTGTCATGTTCAAAGTCTTATATAAAGCACTGATTTTTTTTTTAAAAAAGCAGAAATATGCACTCTGCATTGAAGCTGCTGAACCTTCAAAGAGAAGCAGCACTGTAACAAGGCACTTAAATTCAAGTCATCAAGAGAGACCATTTAGTTTAGTCAGGAAAGGTTTGGTCATTTTATTTTAAATCTTCAGTTCTTTTAGTCAATACGATCTGGCGATTCTTTCCAAATGAAAGCCTCTTTTTACTGAAGCAGGGAATGGCTCCACCCCTGACCTCCTCCTTCAGCTTGTTTTGGAAAGGGGCCAGATGACAGCATTTGGAAAAGCGCATGTTTATCTCGGCGAGGCCAGCTGCTAAGTTAACATATTACCCGTTCCCACATCCCCCGCTCTTGGTTAAGTCCCCACAGCTAAAACTGAAAGTAAACGCTGCCATTGGGCTTTTAGTAAATGTAAGAGGAAAGAGAAAAGGAGGCACCACGGCACGGAGCATCTGAACGGGCTACAGAAGTGTGGGTCATTTGGAGTGAACAGCAGGCAGTAACTCTGTCAATAAAATCCCTGGCCTTTCTCAATGAAGTGAATCAAAAACTGAAAAATAAGCGGGTTTATTTCTAGACTAATTTCAAGCTATGCTTTCTATAAAACTGCCACTCAGCAACAGTTTGCTCCACTACACAAGGAGATTATAAGCCCCTGCTTGACAAAACCTTTTGCTTTATCCTGTTTTATTGTTAGTCCATACTTGGCAAGGTATGGAACATGGGAGCTTTGAGAACTTCAACAAAGAATCTTCAGATTAAAAGTAGTCTTATGCCCAATTATGTTTTTCTCAAAATTTAATCTCATAATTTTTAAAGTCTTAAAAAACTTTCAAGTAAAAAGAGTACAAAATTACCCTAACTCCCTCAAACATCAGTGAAAGATCTCAAAAGCAGAGTGTGTTATCTCATTAGAAAAGACAAATCCTGGAAAAGAAACCAGAAATTTCAGCAGAGATGGGGGTTTTCATTGATCCCAGCAAGGTCCAGCAGGCTTTGCAGTGGGCAAACTCATCCACTCACAGGTGATCGCAGACAGATTTTGGAGGAAGCCAAGTTGCCGTGGCTGAGGGTGAACCTCCAAGTCCCCAAACTGTTTTTAGCCCTCGGGCAGTGTCCCAGACCAAAATCCACTCTGCTGTGGCCAGCGGGGAAATGGCACAGCCCAAGGCTGCCCACAAGGACATTCCCAGGCGCTGGGACTGACGCCCTGCGCCGCTGACAGCTCCAAAATAATCCATGTGCTGGAGAGCTGATGTACAGCACACAAACCACCCATGTGGAACACAACAGTTCACAGTCTGATGGATACCCAGACTCGCATCTGTCAATATGGGAATCCACACATAGAACATTAATATGTCCTAAATATATCCTGCTGCAATCCAGAGGAGCTCTCAATAAAAAGATTTGTCTGTCTTGTTTCTTTCATTGCTACAAACAAAACCTTTAGACAAAAGTACCAAATATTGGCTAAAACAGAGCCCCTCCTAATCCCCATCCCTCTCGCCCCGGAGCAAGCCCTGGCTGCAGCACTTTTCCCTGTGGCAGCACCTGTTCTCCGGGGGCTGGACTGTAATGAACCTCCCTCATCTCAGGAAGCCAGGCAGAGCACTGCCAGTCAGAAATGATCCCTTCCCCTTTGAAGATAAGGAGAAAGCCACACAAGGCATTATTACACTATTGATGGTGCCTTAAGCACTGATTTTTCCTAAAAAAAGTTCAAATCGATCTGATTTACTACAGCTTTTTTTCCACAGACTTGAGGTTAGGTTATGCACCAGCTGGGCTTCTGCAATCTCACCCCAAAAGCACCACAGCGCTGCCCAGGGCACACCGAGCTCAGAGAGGCTGGAGCAGATTCCTCACTGGGGTACCCAGGACTGACACTGATGCTTTCACGCTCTGGAAAGAATTCCAGAAGCCAGAGCAAGGACGCCAGCGCATGCGAGGGCTGCTCCTCTCAGCACACCATTTTGAGCTCACAAATAACACACAGGAGCAGCCGGCCAGACATCCCAGGGATTCCTGAACCCGGGGAACCGCGGCTCTGGGAAACTCTGATGCGTTAAGCACAGGTTGCACCCACTGCAAGTCACCTTCTATTGGAAAACACCAGGGGAAGCAGTGAGAACCTGTGCGTACCTTCACACCACCTTCTCCAAATTATTATTAATAAAATAAAAAAAAAGTAATATCCGAGAGGAAACTCCATTTAAATTCTCAGTCGTCGGGAAATAAAAAAAAAAAAAAACAAAACCCTAAAAAACCCACCCACCGCAGGGAAGGAGGGCAGGATTTGGAAGGCATGCCTCGCTCTCCCAGCGCCTCCAGCAGCAGTGCAGATGTTCTCCTGCTCCTCCGCTCTGGCATTGTCTGTCCTCAGGTCCACAGCACCACCGACACCCACCTGATTTAAAGCTCTGCACCACCGGCCAGCCCAGTAACAGCGGGATTTATTGGAATTTTAATTACCTTAACCGGCCTAATGTCCACAGCAAATTTCTGTACATAAATTAGCATAATTCGCCAGATAAATACATATGCAAACGAGAGGGAAAAATATGCAACAGACACGGGTATGACGTCCCAAAGATTATTTCTAAATTTAAACTGGCTGTTAGAATAATTGAATAAATCTCTTCTCGCAGATACACTCGAGTTGTAGCAGAAAATAAACTAGCCACAAAGACCTGCAGTATTATTTTTAATGGGAAAAGAGGGGGGAAAACCCAATTGAGTTCAATAAATCCCATAATTGAACCTTCAACTAATTACATATTAAGAAGATTAACCTTTGACACAAACTTGTGATACAAACAAAGAAGCGTCGAACAATTAATAAACTTCCAGTGTTTCAAGATTTCTCAGGTTAACAACTGAGCCCTCCCCATTTTCCTCCCCTTCTGCGGCGCAGTTAAAGGAATAAACTCTGTTTAATATTCTCTCTCCCCCTGGACACTCCAGGTTTAGACCAAGATCTCTCTGTGAATACTCAGGAGAAAATTACTGCGGATCCCCACAACCTCATACCAAGGGGGGGAAAGAGGAGAAATACCCCAAATGTAGATATTTTAACATTTAAGAGAAAGCAGCCATGAAGGACAAAGCTGGAGCTCGTGTGCTCGCCCACAGGGCAGCACTGCTGGCCATGCCCACAATTTTTCCAGCCCTGGGATAAATTCCAAGCCGCTCTGCGATAATTTTCACACGTGTAAGTTCTAAAGCAGGAGCATACGGTCGTGCCTTGCAGCAGAAGCTGCCTTCATGTCATGTCTGAGCGGCACAACACGCTCACAAATGGCACTTTCTGCTCGCTCTGCGCGGCCAAACAGCCATTCCGGACAGAGAAAAAATACGGAATTAATTCTACCATTAAAAAAGTAATGCGGAGGTTGTTCACGTTTTTAAGAAATCGTATTAAAAAAAATGGATTTTGAAATGTTTTGGGGTGTTTCCGGTTTCGCTGAGACTAACAAACAGTTTAAAAATTATAATAATCTCGTTCAGACTTATGAAAAAGGAGGAATGCACTGGCTTTGCAGGTCTCTTCCCCTGTTAACTTCTCCCGTGCCTGCACTAAGAAGCTCTTACCCCTTCTTACCTTTTAGTCTTTTCTTTATGGGGCTCTTTGGCAGCTTTCGATTCAGTCTTGCTGTAAGGAAACAAGTGACTATTTTGTCTATCGTGTAGGGGTCTCTCTGACGTGTTCCTTTCTTATTTTTATTCTTTTTTCTTTTTTTTTTTTTTTTTTAATTTTTTGTAAATGTACCCGTAATTTCACGAATATGAATACGAAAAAAATCTCACACGGCCAAAAAAATTAAGTTTTTTTGTTGTTGTTTTCGTCGTTTGTTTACCCCCCTCAGGGAAAAAAAAAAAAAAAAAAAGTCTGCCACACAGGAGATGAAAAAAAACCCAACAGATCAACAGGAAAACACTATCCAAGTAGAAAAGCAAAGAGCTTCAGTGTTATCCAGCCCAGAGAAGTGCAGCAAAAGCAGGTCCAATTCCAAAACAAGCTTCTGATTTCCAGTGAAGCAAAAAAAAAAAAAAAAAAAAAAAAAGAAGAAAAAAAAAAATAACCAAGACCAAGAAACCAAGACAAAATACACGTTCAAGTCCCCAGCTAAATTTTTGCACGAGTGTGTCTTAAATACAAGTTTGTTTTTATGTGTTGCAGCAAAACCCACGAAAAGCCAGGATTTGGAGTTGATCGGGATGAGTTCTCGTGTGTGTGTCTTGATGGGTTCTCAGTCCACATGGAGGAGCATCTGAGGGTTTTTCAAAAAAGTGCAAATCAAAAAAAAAAAAAAAGAGAACCTGGGATCCAGAAAAGAGTTTTAAGATGGATGCCCCCTTCAAAATAAAAGGAGGAGGGGGGGAAAAACAAACTAAAAGAGCACGGCGGAGGCACGGGGGATGCGGTCTCACATGGGGCTGCGGGCAGGAGGAGGATCCCGCCGGGAGCTCCGGGGGGGCGGAGGATCCAGCGCTGTCTCTGCCAGGGGAGGAGGGTCCGCGGCTCCGCAGGGACCCCGCGGGCGATCCGGGCCGGGAGGAGGATCCAGCAGCCGCTCCCGCAGGAAGGAGCGAGCGCGGGGAGGGGATCCGGGGAGGAGGATCCAGCAAAGTCTTTTCACGGAGGGAGGAGGGAGCGGGGAAACCCGACAGTCTGTGTGTGCCTGGCTCGCAGCGGGATCCGCGGGCGGGCGGGGCGGGGGGATCCCGCGGCTCTCTCCGTGTCCTCCGCAGGGATCCGGCACGGACCCGGCCGGGCGGCGGGAGGAGCCGGGGCCCGGGGCTCGGCGGGGAGCGGGGCAGCCGAGGCGGCGGCGTGTCCCCGGGGAGCCGCAGCAGCGCCTCGGGAAGGCTCGGTCGGTCCGCCGGGGTGCTGAGGGGGAGGGGGGGGACGCAGCGCCTCTCGCCGTCTCTCCCGCTCGCTTCTCGCCTCGTCCGCTCGCAGGGCAGGCGGTGCCGGGCTCAGTGCCGCCGGGCCGGTCCCCCGCTCCTCCGCGCCGCCGCCGCTGCCGCCGGTGCCGCCCTGGGGAGCAGAGGAGCCGCTGCCGCCGCTGCCGCCGCCGCGGCCATTTTGTCGCTGACTGACAGAGCCCCGCCAGGCAGCGCGAGACCGCGGGGCGGATCCGCGCGCGCGCCCCCTCCCGCGCTGGCCGCCAACAGGAAGTGCCGCGCGCTCCCCCCTCCCCTCCCCCCCCCACACCCGACCCTCCGACCACGTGACGCGGGCGGGAAGAGAGCGGGAGGCGGGGAGCCCCCGCCGATATGCAAATGAGCGCGGCGGCCTCAGCCAAACAGCGGCGAGGCCGCGCGCGCGCGCCGCGGGCCACGCCCCCTACTCCGTCTTCCCCCCCCCCGCCCGGCCCCCCCTCAGCAGAGGCGCGCGCGTTCCCGCCACCGCCGCGCGCCCCGCGGGGGGAGGGGGAGAGCGCTGTGACACCCCCCCCCCCCCCAGCACAGAGGGGTCACCCCCACCCCACCCCGGGAAAATGGGGGTCGGTGCCTTCACACACACACACACACACACACATACACCGTGAAAACGGCAGCAATTCGCCCCTCCCTCGCAAACCCCCCCCATGTGTGTGAGGAGAGAGGGCGAGAGATGTGTCCCCCCAAAGGGGTGTAGGGGGGCTGGGCCCGCCCAGGAAGGGGTGCCAAAGGGCTTCACACACACACACAGTCGTGCATATGGGTGTTGGAGCATTCATCCCTCCGTCACACAGCCCTGCAGGGAGGTGGGGGGACAGGAGAGCTGTGCCCCCTCCCTGAAAGTACAGAGGGGCTTCACCCCCAGCCCCGTGCGAATGGGGTTGGTGCATTGACACACACACACACAGACCCACATTCATCCCTTCCTCACACCCCTGGGGACGGCAGTAGAGCTGTGCCCCCCAAAGGGGTATAAAGGGGTGCAGAGGGGCTCCCCCCCACCCCGTGCGAATGGGGTCAGTGCCCTCACCCCTCCTCACACACCTCCCCAGGCTGGGGCTCTGCGGGGGTCACTGCGGGTGGAAATGGGGGTTAAACACATTCCTGCTGCGCCCCGAGTGGCCAAGAGCCCCCCATCTTTTTGACAGCATCCCTGGCCTCCAACCATCCATCCCTATGGACACAGCCATCCCCTGGCACGGGCGGAGTGCGGGCTGGGAGGGCCCGGGCACACACACAGGTGTGAGCACACACACACACACACACACACACACACACAGGTGTGAACACACACCTGGGTACACTCTGGGCTATCCCAGCCCTCCAGGACACCTTCCTGCACAGCCCTGCCGGGCTCCTGGCCGTGGGAGGGGATCCCCGTCCTATTTTGGGTGCCTCCACAATAATTCTGGTGTTTTAAAAGCATCCGTGGCTGAGCGAGCCCGGGCGGCCGCCGGGAGCCCCGCACGTCGGGGAGGGGAGATGGAAATGTCACATCTCAGAGCGGCAGCGGTGAACTTGTCCCCCACAATGACCACATCAGCTGTTCCTGTCAGCAGAAAGGCAGGGTCTGGTCTCAAAATACCACGGGAAAGCAAAAAAAAAAAAAAAAAAAAAGAGTATTTTTTTTTTTTGTTACAAGTTGTTGTGTCTGGGTCTTTTCAGCAGATCTCCGGTTCTCTCTCCTCTCCTGTTTCCTCTCCCCGTTCTGCAGTGAACGCTTTGGGAACTGGAAGGAAATCCAGAGCCCAAATCTCTCTTTGCTCGGGCCGTTCCACTGGGATGTGAGCGGACCCGGCTCACACACAGGGCTGGGACTGCCGGCACCCACAGCGGGGATCTGGGCTGAGAGCAGCCCGGTCCCTGGACCATTCCCGTCGGGATTTGTGGTGCCAGCCCCAAAGCCACCCTGTGCCAGCCCCTGGGCAAACGGCGGTGGCAGCCCGGAGCCCCTTGACCACTGGAGGGAGCCCATATTGTGCCAGAATGCAACAGAAACACGACGGGGAAGACAAAAAAAAATAATTATATATATACTAAAATATGAAATATCAGATCATTGTAGTCAGAACAAAGTGTCTTCTCCAGGTCAGACCGTGATCTATAGCAATGCAAAATGTTATAAAAATCAGATTTAAATGTCCCATTGTACTTCATCAGCACAAAGAAGAGAAAGAATTATTAAGAACAAGGCTCTTCCCCCCCACCCCCCCCCCATATTCTGAATGTCAGTCTGGCACCTTTCACAGGGAGTGAATTCATACACCAGCGTGGTGGCAGACCTGGCTTGGAAGGGGAAAATGCCCTTGTGTCATCCCAAGGGCCAGCTCAGCTTCCCCTCACTCTCCTTACTTAAATGTAGGTCAGCACCTATAGACTCCTTCCCAACCTGCCCTGGAGCTGCTTTCCACTGAGATTTTGCTCTCCTGACAAACCAGCCTCTCCAGAGGCAGAACAGAAGCAGCCACATGCCATGTTTATGGTACAACATCCTCATCGTGCACCTACAGGAGGCTGCCCTGCACCAAAAACTGCTTGGCAATTGTGCTGAGGAATGTTCCTGGTTCCCTAAATTACCCGTTGTGAATGTTGAAATATTTGTAATTCAAACCACACTTTTAGCACACAAATATTTCTGGCTTCGCAGAGTGATGCCAAGTTGCTGGAGACCCTGAAATGTCAAAATGGAATAAAACTGAAAGTGATTTGTGTACTAATCTGTTTTCTTGGCCCTGGAAAAATTACCATCAAAAGCATGATATAACCACAGCCCCACAGACACGGAGAGCCCGTTGTGTTTGACACCCCTGTTAAAAAATACCGTCCTTAACAGATAGAAAACAACATTCTAAAAACTTCTCCTGTCTTACCTGAGCTCTTTCACCATTGAATACAGTGCTGTATCCAATGTAATTTTGATTTTTTTTCCCCTCTACTTTAGTCTCCTGCTGACTTCCACTCCCCTGGTTGTTCTCCTTGGGGGCTTGCACAGATCCAGGTGGGTTTGACCCCCAGCATCATGAGCTGAGGTTCTGCAGCAGCTGGTGGCTGCTGTCACCACACATGGTACATCTGTCCCCTAATTGCCCTGAGCTGACAGGACCCTGGCAGGGCACAGGCTTCTCCTTGAGCTGTGTTTTTCCAGAGCTGCTCCAGCACAGGAGCCATTGCTCTGGTGCCTTTGAAGCCTCTCCTTCCCCCCAGCGCTCAGGTAGTGGCTTTTTGTCACACGTGAGTAAGAACAGATGTGAGCTGGTGTGAAGGGGAGGAAAAGGGACAGATGATGCCAGAGGTTCAGTGCTCACAGAGCAGGAGGAATTCTGCTGCTGCCTTGTAAACCTCCACTTGCCCAGTGTGCCTGTGTCTCAGGGGACAGACCAAAGTGTTCCCAGGGTGCTGGGTGTGCTGGGTGGGTGGCTTTGAGCACAAAGAGCCAGACACACAGATACAGTTGAGAGTGACAAAGCCGAGCTAAGCAAAGGTCTTCACACATTCAGGGCTGTGTTGGGGTGGCTCAACCACACCCGGGCAAAACATTCCTCCACCATAGACTTGACACCTCTTGTTTGGGTTTGTATCATCCAACCCAGTGCAAAATCGTCACTGAGCACTTCTTGCACTTCTTACCCACAGCAATGAGAACATTTATGTCAAAGCCTGACTCGAGCACTGGCCATGCTCCAGTGACACAACCAACCTCATTCCTTAAGGAGAATCCAGTCTCTGATGCTGAAGAGGATTTCCCAGAGCCCACACAAAGTGATGCTCCAAGGCTGTCCCTTGTCTGAAGGTCACAGGTTAGATGGGCAGGATTGCTCTGGGAAATGAGGATCCAGGATACCACGGGCTCTTCCCAAGTTTTCCAAGGAAAATATGAACATGCAAGCCATTTCTACAGAAGGAAGGATGCAAGCACATCCTTACCACAAATTGTGTCTTGAGGGTGAACACTTACACAGAATCATAGAATTGTTAAATTGGAAAAGACCTCAAAGGTCTTTGATTCAACCATTAATGAAGTGCACTGAACTTATAAATCTTTTTTTTTTTTTTAGAGAAACTCACTTTCATGACTTACGTTTCTTTCCCCACATTCTCCTCCCACTTGCTGGGACCATGCCCTGCTGTGACACCTCCACATCAGGGTGATTGTATCCAGCTATGAAATGTCCTCTCTGTGGCGCTGGCCCAAAGCAGAAAAGGCTCCTGAAAACCTGGTACCCCACATTCCTCCTGATGTCTGGCACAGACATTTCACATCAGCAAACCCACTGTGGTGAGCATCATCACAGGAGTCTGGTAGTTCACCTCACACCCTTCACTGGATGAGCTGATTCCCCCTTTTTTTAGTGTAACAACCAAATACTTGAAACATTTGCCCAGAAAGCACAACATCTGGATTCAATTCCCTCCCCAGCCCGAGAGTCTCTAACCTGTATTTCCCACGAGAGAGATGTAGCACGATGCTAAACAGCAATCTGGCAGGGGGGGAAAACATGGTATTTTTTATTCTTTCTCTCCAAGCAGAGCTATTGTACAAACAGGAACACAAGTGTCCCGAGGCCAAAAAGCGAGCAAGGAGCACATGACTGCCTACCCTGCCTGCCACAGCAGCAGTGATAACATGTTCTGCTTATTATCAATAGCTGTTTTACAATAAATACATAATCTGCCCTGAACTGAGGGCTCAGAGCCCAGGATTTGCTTACCCCACAGCTCACCCCATAGCTTATTTTGGGGGAGAGGAAGCAATGGTTTGGAGGTTGGAACCTGTGAATGTGGCACCTCGAGTTGTCTGTAGGCTGGAGGAATGTGCCAAGATAGAAATTTCTCATTGTGCTTCTGAGAATAAAAGTATTGCCATTAATCAGCCTCTCTTCCTCTGGTTTTTAGGTCATCACTTATTGGTACAAGGGGGCTGGAACAAGCAGAGGGAAGACACAGAGTGTTCCAGTGGCACAGACAGTGCTCATCACCCAGGCATGGCTGCAAATGTAACAGAAAACCCTGGTTTTGTACAGAAAACCCTTGCTGAGCACACAAACCCCCAGTGAAATACTGGAGTTGTCACCTCTGGCACTGACAGGGACACCAAGCCAAGTGTTTGTAATAAAAATCCTGCAGCAGAAAGGGAAAAACCCTTGATTACCCAACATTTCAATGAAGTGGGAGGAAGCTGCCACTGCTTCTCTGATGAAAAGAAGCCTTACCAAAAAGGTTTTTCCAAGTCTCCTTCAGTTTGTATATTTTTGTCTTCACCCCACACAGAGCCTCCTGCACGTATGGGAAGCACTGGAGCTGTTTTCATGATGTGCTTTTGGTCACAAAAGTCAAGGTTCTTTTGGTTTTCCTTCCTGTTTGCAAGCCTCTCACCCCAATGGAAAAAAAGCAGAGTTGGGGCCAGGCCACAAAAGGGTTAATTTGCTGTATATATGTCAGTCTGATTTTTTTTGGCAGCTCAAACATCTGCAGCCAAGAAACACCTAAGGGATGAAAATTCTTCTGAAACCAGGGCCAGGGAGAATACCTTCTAGCACCCCACCAGCCATCAAAGCAGTGCTGACAGAACTTACAAATACTTAAGTTAAAAAACAAACTCCAGTCCTTGGGTCAGGCACTGCTCCCACACTGGTCTGTGCAGTGCCTGTGGCAGCCCAACACCATTTCCTCAGGACAAACCAGCCTTTGGTGGGGTTTTGCAGCAGGACTTTATAATATATATCAGTCATCCAATGCTGGCAGTGGAACAACAGAACAGATTTCAGCCTCCAACATTTTTGTAATATCACACGTGCTGTGTGTGGGCATCACCTCCTAATCCTGGGAGCTCTTCAGGGTAAAGGGTGGCAGAATGGCAAATGCTTACAGCATTTCTGTAAGCATTTCCTTTCTGAGCAGTTGCTGGGCCAGCAGCTTCAGTGTTCAAGGTGAAAATGAGTTATGATATCCCATGTGGATGAGACAAAAATAAGATTCTTGGGCAGTTTTTATGAGAACAGGTGATGGACTCTGTGGTGAAAGAGTTTTTCCCAATGTTCTGGGTAATACACATGGGAATAATCTGACCTCTGTAAAACATTCAGAGGGCCATAACATCCACTTCATTCTTTCTTTGATTAAGCTGGGCATCCTGGCTGCTGCCTTCCTCCTCTGCCAGTGGCAGAGGACATTTTGAAGGGGATTGATGCCAATATAATGTACATTAATTGCCTGCCTTGGGAACTTTGGGTGAAAACGCTGTGATGTGATGACTGTTGCTCTGTACAGACTCACCAGGTATCAACACTTGGGGCTGGATTGTACCTAGGGCAGCTTCTGTATTCCTGACAGAGCTGATATGACTTATCCCTGGGGTGAGGAGGTGGGAGAGAAAGAATTGCTTGTGACAGATACTAGTCATGTTGCTTAATGAAGTTTTGCAAGGTGTTCAGAAACAGCAGGACGGGGTCAAATCAGGGAAGGTCATGCTGCTGGAAGCTGCAATCCTGAGTCAAGACCTGACTTTTCCCTAGAGCCTGTCACTCTGCTCCCTACCTGGCTGGCAGAGCTGCTCAGATTGCAATGAATTTATTGACACCCACCCACCATCCCTAAAGTTTTATGGCAATATAGATCCATTAGAAACCCATTTTACAGAGGTATTAAAATAATGAAGGTGAGAATTAAGAGAGCAGCACACTCCTTGGAAAACCCACTGATCATAATATACTGCTTTAAAGAAAGTTATCGTGCAGTCCCCTTAAAGAAAGTTATCAATTAGTCACTGTATCAGACATGGGAGAATTGTTCCCTGAAGAGGATTTTAGGAGGAAAGCCAATGGCTAAGTGATGAATTTATCACTGGGGGTTGCTTGGCTCCATGGATTTAGATGACATGGCACAGAGGGCTCGGAGAGCAGACCTGGTGGCCCTGGGGGGTTCAAGGCAGAAGCACACCAGTGCGGGATGAGATGTGACACAGCTCCCAGGCAGGGGGGTGGCAGGTCAGGGAGGAGATGTGACACCAGTGGGGTGGATCAGAGCTCCCACATGTGCTCAGGGCACTGGGCAGACAGTCCCACAGCAGCCTGTACCTGCTGCAGTGCTGGCCTGGGGATGGTGCTCCATGCTCTGCTTCCCTCAGCCTTCCAGACCACCACAATGTGCTGTGTAGAATCAAAACATGGTGGATTTTCTGGTACAGATGCCCCACTGAAACCAGGAGCATCAGGGCTGATGTCAAACTGGTCAAACTGGCCCTGGTCAGGGGCTGGAAGGGGAGATTTGTCTGTCCCTGCAGATGAGCTGTGAAATGCGCTGGGGTGAGCCAGGACAGCAAAAGCTGAAGTTAAAGCACAAAACCTGCTTGGTTCCTGCAGCTCAGATAACTGAACATGGACAGAGGAAGGAGCCGCTGGGATGTGGCTTTTCCCTGTGGGCAAACATCACCTGGTAACATCTAGACAGGGTGAGCACACATGAGCCTGTTCCATCCCAGCAGTCTGAGGGAGACAGCACAAAAGAGAGAGGGTTGTCGAATGAAAAGGTTGTGAGTGTTGCCTAAAATTGGGAGAAATCACAGTATTTCCATGGAACTGGAATGAAATTTGCAAAACACTTTGTTTTGATCCAAATCATTCCTGGAGGTATTTAAAAGATGTGTAGCTGTGGTGCCGAGGGTCTAGTGGTGGTTTTGGCAGTGCTGGGTTAATGCTTGGACTGGATCTTAAAGGTCCTTTCCAACCTAAACAATTCTGCGATTCCATAAATCTACATTTCTCAGTGCAGAGGCGTTTTGTGAGCCCAAAGCTGCCCTCCTCTATTGCTGCATGGCTGAAAGGGCTCCCGAGGTGACCACAGCAGTCACTCCCTGCCCACACCTCACTGGGCTCAGCTGAGAAGCTCAGCAAAGCCCTGACAAATTGCCAAGCTCTCCTGAGATAAATAATCACAAACAAAAATATTTGTGTTTACTGTGGGGATTTGTCTGTGCATAATTATGCATTAGTCATTACGAGGACTACAGGAGAGTTTTACACATGTAAATATGTTCAGTTAATTAGACAGGACCGCTTTTGGTTTGTTCCTTCTCTGCAGTCTGATCCTGAAGTCATCAAACACTCCTGGATCACGAGGCGGCTTGAACGACGTGCGTGAGGAAAACAGCTCTCCCTGCTCATAATACAGCTCTGGGTATCGATATATATCCCTTTAAAATACTTCTTGTAGTCTTTCTGTTACAGCCTCAAGGTACTGCACAGGCTGCAGCACAACCTTCACACTGCTCTCACATGTTCGTGTTTCAAGGGGAGATCAGATGGATTTCTCAGGTAATACAATATAAGACATTATTTGCTTCTGAAACATTTTTAAGTGCAGCAGCTTTTAGTAATCTTCTAGCATCTTCTCCTATGTATGACAGAGTCTATTAATGCTATTTGCATGAGAAGTTCACAATAAATCATTCATGCACAGTTTAGTACAGGTTAAGTGTAACAGCCTAACTGTGATTTTCTATAAGAAAATCAGAGCAGCTCATCAACTGGTGTAAATCAGCAGTGCTCCATCAAAGGCACTGAGTCACACCAACTAATTGCTTGGCCCAGGGGAAAGATTTAGGCAAAAAAGCAGCAGGGAAGAGCACGATTCCTGCTTCGTTGGAAGGACCTTCTCCTGAGAGCTTCTCCCCTAAAAACCTTTCCAAAGAAAATCCATAGTGGGTTTTCTGTTAATCCCGTGGGGCCAGCACAGCCTGGCTGGTCCAAGGTCATCACTGTCCCGCTGACAGCCCTGGCCGCTGCTGTGGCCACACTCCTGGAGGGTGAGGAGTGTTCAGGGAGCCAGCCTGGAGCAGGGCCAGGAGCCCAGCGGGAAACCTTGGGCTTGTCCCGGCACTGACAGTGGGAGGAAGATCAAATTCCCCCAGAACCTGCAGCTGTCATTTGGGCAAAAGCCTAAATGGAACAACAGCAAAAGTAATTCCAACCCCTCCCCCATGGGAGACCTTTAAATTCCCTTCCAACCCAAACCATTCTGTGACTCCTTAATTTAGGACAGTGTGGTGTCCATGAACCATCTCCATTTCACTCCTTGGTTATCCTCCGTGTTTGGACCACTGACCCCATTTGCTCATGGGAGGAGGAGGAGGAGGAGATGGAGGAGGAGAAGAAGGAGGAAGAGGCATTCCCTGCCCCAGGGCACTACAGCAAACCCCCCTCGGGAGATGCCAATAGGGAAGGGGCCACCCCACTGCCCCCAGCCTGGTCCAGGGGCTCTGGGAGTGAAAGGAAATTCCTTTGCAATGATGTGGAATTTGTCACCCGCTCTGGAAAGGGGCCATGCGGGCACGAGAGGAGCCAAGGCTCCCTGGAGGGGGGTGGCTAATGGAACACCCCACAGTGTCCCGGCAAGTGATGGTGCGGCTGCGGCACCGAGCGGCTCCGCTTCGCCCGGGCAGGAGGCGAACACGGGCACAGCCTCGCTCAGAAATGAAGATCTTTCTCCTCCTCTTGTTTCTTTTTCTCTGTTTTTCGGCCTGGTTCTCGTTCTCACTGCGGCGGCGTGTGGGACAAGAGGCTCATTGTTCCCGCGGCTCGGGGAACGCGCCGCAGCACTGATCTGATTAGAGCTGGGGCCGTGCCCGGGGCAGCCCGCGGGGAGCCGCCAGCGCGTCCTGGGGACAATCCTGGGGACAGTCCTGGGGGACATTCTAGGGACTCCTAGGGGGACAATCCTGGGGGACATCCTGGGGGCACATCCTGGAGGCACATCCTGGGAGGACATACTGGGGAACATCCTAGGGACAATCCTGGGGGGACATACTGGGGATACATCCTGGGGATACATCCTGGGGGGACATCCTTGGGGGACATCTTGGGGGGACATCCTTGGGGGACATCCTGGGGACACATCCTGGGGGTCATCCTGGAGACAATCTTGGGGCAACATCCTAGAGACACATCCTGGGGGGATAATCCTGGGGGAACATCCTAGGGACAATCCTGGGGGCACATACTGGGGTACATCCTGAGGGGAAATCCTGGGGAACATCCTAGGGACAATCCTGGGGACACAACCTGGGGGACATCCTGGGGACAATCCTGGAGGACATCCTAGGGACAATCCTGGGGGCACATACTGGGGGGACTTCCTGGGGGACATTCTGGGGACAATCCTAGGGCACATCCTGGGGTAGATACTGGGGCACATCCTTGGGGACACATCCTGGGGGGGTCATCCTAGGGACAATCCTGGGGACACATCCTGGGGGGCAAATCCTGGGGACACATCTACAGAGAAGCCAGAAAAAGGTTTAGATCTTACAAATATGGGGGAGAAGGAGTAGAGGAGGGTCTCCACGAAGTGCACATCAACTCACTGGCTGTGCTCCAACTGAGAGCCAGCCACGCTGATTGAGATGCATCTTCTAAATGCTCAAATACCAGAAGGAAGTTGCACAATCTCAGCCTATTTATTTGTTACTTATAAAGAACATAATTTTGAATTCACTGGCTAAATAAGAATTAATTGTGTTAAAAATTCAGGTTAACGGGCGCTGCAAGGAATTGTCTTAGGGGAAATAAAGGGGAACAAACAAAAAAAAAAAATCTCGGGCACTAATGATTAGAGTAAAACCCTGATGTTAAGAGGACTTTGTCTCAGTGGAAGCAAGTTACTCATCTTTTCCAGAAGATACATGCATGCATTGCAAAATGTTTATTTTGTACTCTCTGAAGTGGTTAATCTACATGCAAAGCAATGAAAAGGTGCCTTATTAGGCTAATTGCTAATAGAAAAAAAAAAGAGAGAGAGAGAGAGAGAGAGAGAGAGAAAAGCCCAGAACTACTGTGAGCAAATATTTAAAAACAGATGCAGAAGGCTGTGAAAACAAACACAATCTCGTCTTTCCATGAAGTTTTCCCACCAGAAATCAGGCAGTTCAAAGAGACGTCCGGTTAATGCGGTACCTCCAGGCTCCCGGCGCTGGGGCTGTTCATTAGCCGCTGCGTAATTCTGTGATGCAGAACTGGATTAATGGAAAGGTGACTGGGAAGCCACCGAGGGACCTGCTAATGATACTGCTTCGTCCTTAGAGGAGTCCTCTCTAGCCTTGCCCACGTGCAGCAAAACACACACACCATCAGGATACAATGCCACATTATCACAAGAAAACACTTTGGAGAGGGGAAGAAGATGTCATCGCCGAGTGGTGCTGGGAACGGGCGAAACCCAAGATGGAAAAATAATTGCATGCATGTTTTTTAATACAACAGGATTCCCCCAAGCTCATTAAAGCAGATGGAAGTTTTAAAACCTGTATTACTTTAAAAATTAATTTACAGCTGTGGGGCTTGGTGGCCCAGAGAACATTAAAATGATAAATCTGGAAAGGTGGTTTGAGCAGAAAGGAGCATTGCTTTGGTCACAACATGGCCTTGTGCAGCTGGGAAGGGGAGATGGCACCGTTTTGTTGCTGTTTGACATTTACCTCTGCTGTGCCATTTCTGGGCTTAACACAGATTTTAAAATGCTGTAACAAACCATTAAAATTTTCTCCCAAGTGATGTGTCAGCCAGAAACGATCTTGGTGCCTTCTCTGCTTCATTAGACACTGGCTGGCATGGTGAGGGAGCTGATATGGACATCTGAGCTTTGGATCACAGGAGAGCCCTGTCAAAGCTGGATGTCTGCACTGGGTCGTGGCACTTATCACAGCCTGGACATCCACACCAGTCCATGGCACAGGGTCACAGCATGAACATCCACACCAGTCTGTGGCACATCCACACCAGTCCTGATACATCCACACCAGTCCATGGCACATCCACACCAGTCCTGATACATCCACACCAGTCCATGGCACTGCTCACATCCTGGATATCCACACCAGTCTGTGGCACATCCACACCAGTCCTGATACATCCACACCAGTCCACAGCACTAGGTCACAGCCTGGACATCCACACCAATCCATGGCACATTCACATCAGTCCATGGCACATCCACACCAGTCCATGGCCCTAGATCACAGAATGGACCCCATAGCACATCCACACCAGTCCATGGCACATCCATGCCAGTCCATGGGACAGGGTCACAGCCTGGACATCCACACCAGTCCATGGCCCTGGATCACAGCCTGGACATCCACACCAGTCCATGGCACTGACTCTTGGCCCCAGCTTTCCACCTCTGAGGCCTGAGTGTGCTGCTGGCTGCTCTCCCCTCACTGCAGCCCCAGCCTCCAGTCGGGCAGCCCCAGCAGTGCCCTAATTCCCCTGCTCAGCAGCCGCCTCCCCAGACAAGCTGTGCCTGTCTGAGAGCACGGCAGCGTGCCCAGGGCCAGGACGGGGGGAGGGCAGGAGCTGCAGGACAGGTGCTTGCACGGCTGCCAGTGCCAGGAGGGGAGTCCTTCAGCCTGCACAGCCACCGCCCTCAGCTGGGACATCCCTGGCTATGGGAAAGGCCACGGATGAAGTGATGGGACAAAGCCAGGCAGCTCCTCCGAGCCCCGTGGGGGATGGACCGTCTCTTTCCTGCTCTGTATTTGTCCAATTCCAAGCACCAAGTGCTGGGATGGGCGAGATAGCACGGAACAAAGGCTGGAGGCAGGTTGTATTCAGCTCACACCAGCTACCTCTGCTTGCTGGGAAGAAAGGAGCCCTTTGTTTGGAAACAGCAGCTACTCCCACCAAACCACGCACAGGGCTCCGCGCTGCAGAACCCCCTGTTATGTACAGGAGCAGTTTGGCACAAAATGGTCCCTGTTCCCCCCTCCCCGTGCTATCCTCACCCTCACAGCTCTGTGCAGGGAGCACATCCTGGCTCTCCAAAGGCTGGAGTGTGTGGCCAGGGGATGGGGATGAGATCACAGCCTGGGAATGCACCCTTTGCACAGCCCCACAGAGCCCACCCCGTGGGCAAAGCACAGCTGCTGTGGCCGGGGGTGCTGCCTGCCCCTGCCTGAGCTGCAGCCCCCAAAACACGAGCAGGGCTGGAGGCGGCTGGGGCTGACATGGGGCTGGGGTTGGGACGGGTCTGGGGCTGACGGGGGTCTGGGGCTGACATGGATGTGGGGCTGGCACGGGGCTGGGGCTGACATGGGTCTGGGGCCGGCAGGGATCTGGGGTTGGCACAGGGCTGGGGCTGACCACTGACATGGGGCTGACACAGGTCTGGGGCTAACATGGGTCTGAGGCTGGCACAGATCTGGGGCTGACAGAGATCTGGGGCTGACATGGGTCTGGGGCTGGCACGGGTCTGGGGCTGGCACGGATGTGGTTCTGACACAGATCCAGAGCTGACACGGCCTTGGGGCTCGGGTGCAGGCTCAGGGCTGTCCCCAGGAGGCACAGCCGTGGATGTGGCCAGGCTCACACACATCCCTCCATTGGCATCACGCTGCTGTGCCAGGGCGTTCCTGTGTCCAGGTGGTCTCTCCTTGCAGTGAGTGTTACTGGGATCCCTGGGCTGTGCCCTGGAGCACTGTGAGACCCCAAGCCACAAAGGGCCCCCGTTATCCAGGCACAGGGGTGAGACCCCAAGCCACAAAGGGCCCCCGTTATCCGGGCACAGGGACAGCCCTCGCTCACACACCCTCCCCGCAGCCTCTGTGCCGCTGCGTTTATTATAACACGCTTCTCGTTTCCCTTCTCTCGCCCAACGAATTAACTTTAACAGTAAATTAACTTTATTCTGCTGCCGGTCAGGCTGTGGGGTGGGAGCGGGCGGATTTTCCCCCTGGCCGTTCCGGAGGCCCCGGCAGTGCCGTGACTCACCCCCTTTCAGGCCGCCTATTGAGGGGACCGGAGCCCGAACAAAGCCCTCATTCACTCCCAGGCCTCGGCTAGTTTTTCTTTGAGCCCTCACTGCTTTATTTTTATTCTTTCCCAAACATTGTTGGCTAATTTCATTGACAAAATTCATAACTTGGGATTGGAGAGCTCAGCTCCTATTCAGCTACGAGCGCTGGGGGGTTTTGTTTTTCTTTTCCGTGCTGCCCGTCTTGCCTCATTCTCTGCGTGGTCCTGAAGGCAGTTTCCAGGCTGTGCCCTGCTGAGGGATGGAGCTGAGGGACACGGCCCTGCACAGAGAGTTTAGGTGCTCCTCAGTTCTTGGGTGGAGGAGAAAAAGCATCACGGCAAGGTCAGAGCCTGCAGCACAAGGGAGACTCTGAGAGCAGCATGGACAGGACTGAAATCGTGCCCTGCAGAGTTGAGTGACCCCTGGAAGTACACAGCAAATATTTAAAATCAAAAGCCTGTTAAACTTTTATGTCTGCAATACTCTGCATCCAGTCCAGTTAATTATAGCCCTTTAAAAACATCTGCATTTCATAAAGGACTAAGTTTCCTTCCCCTCAGGCTGCCCCTCCTGAGACATCCCTCTCCAGGCTGCTGGGTTACACAGTAATTACAATCCACAAGTACCTGACATCACCACCAAGTGCAGTGCATTATGGTTTCGAAAACAAGAGAAACAATATTGCTCAAGATGGGCCTGAGCCAAAACCCCAGCTCCACACACCATCATTTTTTCTGGCAGAGCTGAGAGCCAGAGCCCTGCGTGGCTGCCAGGGCCCCCCTGGAAATGTCACAGGCAGAGAATGAGCTTTGGTAAGGCACTTTGAGCTTTGGTAAGGCAAAGGTTATTTGCCTGCTGACTGGAGGGGTTTAAATATATCCAGGGCATCCATCACTGAGAGACCTGCAGGAGCCAGAACCCCCTCATCCCATCCAGCCCAGTGCACAGGAGGGTGCTGGAATTTGCCTGATCATCATTTTGGGGAGGGGTGTGGGTTGGACCCAAAGCAGCTCTGGGGTGGGAACAGGCAGCACCACCTTCCTGAGCTGGCAGCACCAGCCCCACAGCAGCACAGGCACCCAGCCCAGGGAGCCTGCTCTGGGACAGGCACTAATGGCAGTACAAGAGGCTGTGGGTTCCTTCCCTCCCTTTCAGCTGGGAGGAGGCAGAGCCTGCCTTGAGAGAACCTACAACAAGCTTATCTGTGTTCCATACATACACACATAATAGACAGACATCGTTTGGCTTATGGCTACCAAAGTGCACTCAGCTGGCACCTAAAGCAAAGTCCTTAATGGTGTTTGATGTGGTAAATCCCTCTTCTCCTCTCCAGAGACAGAGGCTGGTTCTGGGGTGAGAGCAGGGCAGGAGCATCAGCCCCACCAACCTGCAGGAACAGCTTCCATGACCTGCCACCTTCTTGCTTTGCTAAGCTCTCAAGGCCAGGTCTCTTTTCCTTGTTCATTTGTCAGCTTGTTTCCCTGCAGAGAGGAGCTGGTTAGAGGAGAAAGAGTGTGATTTTCAGTCCACAGAGCGAGCAATTTACTTTTTAAGGTTATTTGCCAAAACCACATTCCTGCTTCAGCTCCCAGTCCAAGCAGAGGGGAGGCTGAGATCAGAAAGGACAGTCAGGGACTGATTTTGCTCAGTCGCTTGTGCTCTCCCTGCCTCGTGTGAGAGCTGAGCTCACTCAAGGGTTGAGGCATCCTCTGTACCTTCACATCTGAACAACAAGCAGGGAAAGCAAAAACCACAGGATTTCCTCTGCTGTCAGCAATACCCAATAAATTCACAGCAAGAGTGAGCCTTTAAAAGAAAAAATAAAACTAAAAATCCCCCAAACCAAACATTTTATCCTTTCCTGGTCTAATTGGGGAATAAACTTAATATCTAATTTTAAGGGTGAAGTGAAAAGGAAAGGGATGAAAGCAAGTCAAGGCAAGCACTGCACCCAGCCGTGATCACAGGCAGCAGGCTGGGGCTGCATCTCCAGAGGAAGCAGCAGCTCTGCCTTGATGTGCTCTCAGTCAGTGGGGCTGTGGCAGGAGTCAGGCCCTTCTCTGCCCCACACAGCCCATGCCTGCCACCACCAGAACCTGGGAAACCATGGAAAACAACGAGCAGCCTCAGCTGGGATCTGCTGTGTGCTGGAACACCCTGGCTGCTGGGTGTGAGGGACTGAGCTCAGTCTCCCTTACCTTGGGTGCAGTCCCACTCAGACTAGTGGGGTGGTTCCTGGGTGAGTGGTTCCTACCCAAAGTAGCTTTAAAAAGTGCCTTGGATGGGCATGAGATGATTTTACATCAATTAAAGGATGCTCTGGTGATGAAGGGACATCATAAGTGCTGCTGCCTTGCACCTGTAGGGAGCCAGGCTGGGGGTGGGAAGCCAGGCTGGGAACAAAGGGCCTGACCCCTCTTCCCTCCCTCTCTCCACACTCTGGCTGCTCTCCAGGCTCCCTCTGCTCTCCTGCTGGCTCACATCTCTCCAGCTGGATGTGCCCAGCTGGTGACACAGGAGTGCCCTCACCATGGCTGCTCAGCACAGTCCCCATAAAACCTGGAAGCTGTGCTACTGCACACCCAGCTTTCCCTCAGCACCCTCACTTCTTCCCAAAGCCCCACCAGGTTTCTGAGCATCACAAAGCTCTTCCAGCCAAAGCAGGCTGGGAAATCCTGGTCTCTGTACCAGAGGTAGTGCTCCCCTGGACAGATCACCTGGGGCACTCCTGGGGCTGTGCAGGTGCCCTGCTGTGTTCCCCAGCTCCTGTGGGTTTGGTGCCACTGCAGCAGCCCCCAGGGAGAAGTGGCACAGCCCCAGAGTGTGGGGACCTTGCTGACAGCCAGCTGCCCCTTGCAGCTCTCCCTCAGCTTTGCAGTCCTCCCAAAGACAGTCTGCAACTCCCCAAACGGGGGCCATTCCTTAAGGAAATAGGAGATCTCTGTGCTTGCTTTTCCTTAAAGAGCAGTTTACCAAAATAATCTCTGCTTTTGAGACCTGTTTCTTCTTTCCTTGCTTTCTCTTCTACAAACCACTGCCCCACCTCTGCTGGAGCAGCCCAGCCACAGGCCAGAGCATCACTCCCATTCTGGGTGTCACATCACACCGAGGACACTTTAACATCCATTGGGTGCTGCTCCTCAAAGGGTTTTCCATGTGCATGAAGCTCTGGGTCCTGCAGGGAGGTGCTGTGGAGCCCCATGGATGGGGTGAAGAGTCCTGGCACCCCGGTCCATACTCTGAAAGAGGTGGTGGCCCCTTCCACCAGCGGTGCTGGGGTTGTTCTTAAAATGAGTCTCTTGGCTAATTATTTTCTCTCCCCGTTGCCCTTCCCTTCTCCTGTCTATAACCCTTCCATTCTGTGTGTTTGGTTTGCTGCTCCAGCCTCTCCTCCTGCATGGGGAGCACAGACATCAATGAGGTGCACAGACATCAATGGGTTGCACCAGCTTTTGTTCAACCAAGAGCATCCCAGAAAAGCCTGGTGGTGCAGGGGGGAAGCCACGGTGCTCCTCAGTCCCTCTCAAAAAGCCAAAATGCCACCCAGGGACACCAAAGCACCACTGGGCTCATGCCCCCACTTAACACAGTTTCCTCATGCTCAAACAGAGGGTTCCCCCTCCATTTCCAGAGTGACATGGGGGGACAGGGGGCACGGCCCAGCTTGGCAGGCTGGCATGTCTTTAGGGCAAACACATCCTTCAGTGGGAAGAAAAAGGATTTGTCTGTGAAGGATTTGTCTTTCTACATGCAGAGAAGAGATATTTATATAAAAAAAAAAAAAAAAAAAAAAAAAAAAAAAAAAAAAAAAAAAAAAAAAAGCTTGTAATATACCAGAATACCTTCCTCCCTCACCAAAGGTCAAACTTAGATCCAATTTCAGTCAGGAGGGAGACGTCTGTCAGACAAGCACTAATCACTATTTAGTATTCATATTCACCTATTAGAAGCTCCATGCTGTAAACATGTCTATGAATTAACAAGGCATCTGGCCTCTCTTATACAATATGAGCAGCTTGGATCATAAAGTGTCTGCAGAAAATAAAAAGTGCCTTCCATCTGTCTCTCCCAAATATCACTGCTATCACCAAAGCAAACAGACCGGCTCTTCCAAAGCAGCGCCGGCCCCCTCCCCCAGAACGTGTTAGTCAAACAAAAACAAGCGTTTCACCGAGAGCACTTGACAGATCTGAAACGGCTCCGAGGAGCCAGGCGCAAATTAAGAACTGGGGAAAAATTAGCTGAAAGATAACTGTGGGAAAAAAAAAAAAAAAAAAAAAAAAAAAAAAAAAAAAAAAAAAAAAAAAAAAAAAAAAAGCTTCCTAATAACAAGGTCTTTTCTTAGCTCTCTGAGTAATTACCCACAGCGCTGGCGCTGCTGCAGCCACGGGAAGGTCAGTGGTGCCCGGCAGAAGATGTGTGGGCATGCCAGGAGCTGTGCCAGGGCACTGCCACCCTGGGAATTGCTGTCCCCAGCTCTGACACCTCTGCAGCTGGCCGCAGAGAAGGATGCTGTGGGATCAGGGTGACCCTTGGAAGGGCCAGAGATTTCACTCAGCCCTGCAGCATGGAAAAGGCAAACCCCAGGGGGCCCTGAGCCATCAGGGAAAGGCTCTGTGTGTGGCTGCCCGGGGAACAGCTCAGCTCCAGCAATGCCACCATCACAGACTGGCTGCAAGTCCCCTCCCAGCCCCATGGGCTGTGTTTTCCCTCTAATCCAGAACCTTTCAGCTCCTCACTCTGCTCCCTGGATGTCAGTGTGAAATACATGGGAGGTAAAGGTGGGAGATCTGTGCCTGTCCCCAGTCCAGGGGCAGATGGGGCAATTCCAGAGCAGCGTGCCAGTGCAGGATATCAAAGTGAGCTGCTGGCACCAGCCAGGAATTGGAGCTGCCCTGCTGGTGGTGAGAGGGAAGGGCTTGGGGCAGCCCCTGTGATGTCCCTGCTGGGTTAGTGAGGGTCAGTGGGGACAGCAGAGGCTGGTGGGACAGTAGGAGCAGCATCAGAGGTGGGGCAGGAGACCTCCCATCCCCACAACATCCCCTTGTCTCCATGTTCCCTGTCTCACTGCCTTTCCTTGCCTGGCTTCCCAGCCCACTGCAGATTCCAGCTCTTGTGCTTCCCAGGGAAACCCATCTGCTGGCAAACGGGGTGGCTTTCTGCTGGCTTAGCTCCTGCCAAGGACTGCATGGGCCTCTGGGTGAGGGCAGGACCTGGAGCAGGGCCATCATCACTTTTGGGGGCAGCTGCTCACCCAGGAGGCTTCAGGTCTCCAGGACATCCCTCGTGCCCTGGTTAAAGCTGGTGGCCTTAAACCAACTCAGGCTTCTCCATCTCAAGGGAAGGGAAGGGAAGGGAAGGTCTGCTCTAAACACTGGCTTTGTTTTCTGAAGATAAATTTAAACCAAGAGGAAGGAAGAATGAGGTTCATAAATCAGGCAGGTCTGAAAATGAGGCATGAAAAATGAATGAGCAGAGTGCGTGTGCGAGCTCTGCTGCCCAGCCCTGCCCTGCTGGCACAGCACAGCCCTGCCACAGCCCCCAGCCCACCACACTGCCCCAGGCACCTCCCTGTCCTTCCCCAATTCACATCCACACAGAAAACACCTCCCTGGCCTTTAAACGTGAGCTGCCCGGGCTGAGATGGGCTGGGTGGGATCCAACCCCTGCGCTCAGTGTCTGGCTCTCTCCCCTTTCCAGGTTTAAACAATGGTTTTAAGCTGATTGGACTGCATGAGATGTTTAAAGTTAAAAACAGGGGAGCAGAGGGAAGACAGGGCTTTCTGGAAGTGGTTCTCACATCCCCCACATGCGTGGATGACAGGAAGAAGAAAACCAGGAGGATTCCAGACCTCCCAGCTGCAGACACCCGAGGAGTTGGCTGTACCCGATGGGCCTCTCTCAGCTCCTGCTTGGCCAACAAGCTGTTCCTGTAACAGCCCTGCAGAGTGGTCTGTCTCCTCCAAATCATCCCCTGAGACAGCACCTCCCTGGGAATGGGGCTGGGGCAGCCTGGCTTGGTGATGGACTCAGTCAGTGGGAGGGGGATCAGCACCTCACCCTCAGGCTTTGCTGTGTCAGGTCCACAATGTGCAGACCTGGCTTGGGTTGCTGAGAAACCCTCACAGTGTGCAGCCCCGAGTGCATCAGGGGTCGTGGCCACAAATATTTGCATTTTTCAAAGGAAAAAGGCCCCAGCCAAACCAACACAACATGGCTGCAGCTGCTGTGCTGGGATGTGACAAGGCAAGTTCTGAAAATACCCACCTATGTAATTTGCCATGCAAATAAGTGGAAGAAATAATTCAACCTGGGGCTTAGGGAGAAATGGTGGGAGAGTGGCCAGTGACTGAGGCAGCCCAGAGCAGCTGGTATAGAGCTGGAAAAGGTGGGAAGGAGGGAGAAGGAGGAATAATGATGCGGAAATTTGGTTTTGGCTGCCTGTGAGGTGACCTTAAGTGTCCCCATCTGAGGGACCTGTGACTGGGAAAAGCTCTTATTGAGCATCACCAGAATCCTTCATTACATCCTTCCACTGGGGAAAAGCCTCTGAAATATGAGTGTTTTCCTTCCTGTAAGGATTTACCTGCCCCTGTTATACTGTTAACCACTTGCACTGCTGCAAAAATCTGCCACAGAAGATTCCCAGGCAGTTCCAGGGCCAGGCACCAGCTCCACAGTCCCCCAGGACAGAAGCAGCTGCTTTTCCCAGCTCTGGGATGGCAGCAAGACCCAGGGCTGCCCTCGGCCCTGCTGCTGCCTGACCCCAGTCCCAGGCCGCCAAAATCAATAGGGAATTTGTCACCAGCCCCAGTGGGGATGGGATCAGGCTCTGCATGCACAAGGAAACCCCTCGAGCATGAAAGCTAATTTAAGAGGAGCTCATCTCCTGGTGTTCAGAGACATGGAGCAAGGAAAAAGCATGACAGATTTTGGTATATTTTAACTGAATTATTGTCCACTGGGGATTGAGCCAAGACCACAAACATTATTTCACTTTCTGGTAAGGCTGCAGTGATGAATATGGGTTTCAAAGGAGAAAAGCTGGGTGGTTCTTGTTTCTAATCTTGAGTCATTCCTCCTCCTTTGGAGGCTGAAACAAAGACTCCCATTCCTTAGCAAGGCATCAGGGTCTGCAGGTGAATGCAGAGGCTTAAAAACACACATATCGAAATGCAACAGAATTCTGCACTAGGCTCTGTTAAAAATATTCTGTTTAATTGATTTTTTTAAAAAATCTATTATGCTGCTCTAGGCATGGCTATTGATCTGCAGTGCTGGAGAAGTAATGAAGAAGCCTTCAAATCAATAAGGCCAAAGTATATCTCAAACTATATCTGCTCCACCAGCACAACAGGGATGTGGCCAGTGAAATTCCCCAGTCAGGACCGGGAGTATGAACAAACCTGTTCTGATGACTGCAGAGATTTATTTCTATTGGCATAAACATAACTAATGAAACCTCGGCGACTCTTCACTTCCACGAAAGCTGATAATATATTGTGGTGCTCACAATGAAATGAGCAAGAACACATTTGCAAAGGAAGAAAAAAAAAAAAAAAAAAAGCCCAACTCCCTCAACCGTGAGCTGTATTTCCTTCTTGGTGCCCTTGATTCTCCTCCACCCCCTTCCCCCAGACAGGGTAATATTTCTTCTCAGAGCTCTCGCTCTCGTACAGGCTTTAACAAGGCTTTTGTAAGTCTCCAAGGCTGCAGTTTTAGGTTTTCTTTTATCCCTCGCTGTCAGGATGGAGTAGGTAGGCAGCTAAAATCACAGGCTGATAATATTGTTTGGGGCTAACAGCCTTATCTTATCTTGTTCGTATTATTCATATTACCTTAGATAAGCCACCTGGGGCCGCACACAAGCAAGATCCAGGGAAGTGACCTCATTACAGTTCAGGTGCCTATTTACTGTAATAAGAACAGCTGGACTAACACAGCCACACTTTGAACTTGGCTGGCACTTTCCATCTGAGGCTTTGACTCCATCCCTTTCACACTTCAGAGCACAGAGGAACGGAGGAGCCGGAGTTAATCAGCTCCACCACTTTTCCCCCAAAAGGGATTTACAGGAGGGTTTTGGCCACTGGACATGGAAGGGCTGTGGAAGGGTGAGTGCTCAGCATGGGCTGCACGCCAGAGCCAGGGGGGCTTTTGCTGAGAGTCCCCCATTGATGGAAAAGAGATGCTTAAAACAATCAGCTCTTTGCCCCATCTAAAGCTGATGTGGGAGCTTTAGATGTTGGTCCTGCATTTCTACCCCAAACAGATCCAGCACTGGTTTGCCCCTGCACAAGGATTTCCTCCTGCCCAGCTCGGGAATTCAGACAGGTTTCCATGGGCAGAGCCGTGTCCAGGGTGAGAGATCCTGAACTGCCCAGGAGGGACAGCAGGGGTGGCACCTCTGGGGACAGCCCCACACTGCTCAGAGCCACGCTGGTTCCAGCTGAGGACCGTGACAGTCACTGAACACTTCAGGCTCTTTCAGCCAGCAAATTAATCTAATTTTTTTTCTTTTTTTTTTTTTTTTTTTAAAAAGGAATCTCCTAAGTTTAAAAATATGGTAATGCAATTAGTGGCTTTGGCAGGCTAATGAAGCCACTTTAAACCCTTGCAAAAATACCATTAAAAGAGAATGCTTAAGAGCCTCTTCAAACTTTCCAAAATGAGAAGTACGTTCGTATTCAGAAGATGCCAATCTAGTCTCCTTTCTCCAAGGTTCAAGATTAATTAGGGACTTGTTTAGTGCATGAATGAGGAAACAAATGAACTCTTGGATCACAGAGCACTGGAACCAATTTTTTAATCATTTTTTTTCTTTACAATTACATTCCTATCAAGAAAGTCTTCATTAGACTTTCTGTCACGGGGCCACATCATGCCAGGTAACTGTTACAAGTGCTTGGCTTCCACCCAAAGACTGAACAATGTGAGTTTTCTGAGAAAGAAATACACGTGAAATATATTTAATGCTGTGTTTTCTCATTAAAATGTTATTGCATTTTCATAATAAATACATATAAACTTTCCTCTCTCAAAACAAATTATTTAAAAATGACCAATAACATCTTTCCCTTTACAAAATCTGCCTGGGTATTTAAAGATCACCTTTGAGAAATACATTAATGTCTGATCTAAGAAGCACCACACCTGAGATTACTCAGGTAAGGAATAATAGATGGGAAGAGAAAAAATATATTTGAGACTAATTGTTAAAAGAATGGGGTTTGCATGAGTAGTGAAGAAGAAAGGAAAAAAGTAACTGCTCCTTTTTTCTTTCTTCAATGAGACAACCTGCCCTGGAATTGGAGGGATTTGTTTGGCTAATCCCAGCCAAAATGAGATGCAGATTTGGATCAAAATTGTACAAAAATTCAGGCATTTTCTGCTCACAGTGAGGATCAGCTGAGAGAACTCACTCTTCATCACTCCCTTACCCACACACCAGGTTTGTTTTGATGCTGAGAATTTCTCCAGAAAAGGAAAAAAAAAAAGGCACTAAAATAGATTAATTTGCAGAAAGATACTGCTGTAGTCATGCAGAGAAAAGGAACCAAAACCCCAACGAGGCTGAGCTACAAAGCACAGACACACAAACCACGTTGTGAGCAAATGCCAAAGACGTGTTCCTTCACTGCTGCTTATGAGCTTTTCCTAATTAAAAAGCTTAATTGTGCTTAGGTGAGCTGCATCCAAAATGCAGGTTGCAAAATCTGTGGTGTCAGGAGCTCCCTGGGAATGAGAGGGGGCTGTGTGTGCCCAGGTGTGTTTCTCCTTCTCCTCACCCAGGTGATGAAGAGCACAGAGGTTCCCTGCACAGCTGGGGAAGGGATGGGTCACAGGGACCATGGCTGGCAGATCTACTCCCTCCTTCTCATTAGCACCCATTTATCTTCAGCCAGACCTCCAGCAGGGTGCAGAGATAATGTTCTCCTAAGTGGAAAGGCAAGGGGATAATTTTCATAGGTGATTTGCTCGTCTCTACCTCGCTGGTGTCCTTGGAGCAATCGCGGAGCAGAGTGGGGATTACCCTTCCTTGGGCATTTATAGATGAAGGAGCTTCATCTCCCACCACTGATCCCACACTGCCCCACAGCCTGACAGAGTCCATGGATACTCCTTGTGCAGGGGCCAGGATCACACCCATTGCCTCCTTAGCATGAACACAATTTGGGGATGTGTGGGGAGGGGAGGACCATGAGGACCTGCAGTGGTGCTGTTTGACACCACAACGACACAGACTCTGAACTTCAGAAGGCTGAAAATGACTCCTCTATTTTTGGGATGTGTCTCCCTTCTATACTATTCTACACAGACCAATTTGATCGGTGAAACAAAGACAAAGTTCTTCAATACCATTGATCAGAGCAGAGGGACATCAAGAAGAAGTCCCTCCTAGGAAAAGGAATGTAAACACAGGTACAGTTACAAAAACATTCCTCTTGTTTACAGAAAATTCCCTGGAAAAAGAATTTCAGAAAACCAAAACACCTCAGGCACAAATTAGGGCTACACCTGCAGTGTCTTTGCAGAGTAACCATGGACAAGCACTGGAATCTAGGCTTGTTTTGCTTACAGGCTTCACAGCACATCTCTAAGAAAGCAACAGCAGGTGAATCCACAGGCACCTGAGCAGTGGGGATGGTGCCCCTTTGCACAGTTCCTGCCACCACCAAACCTCCAGCTGGGACCCTTTGCTGAAAGGCCAGAAATCTTTGTTTCAAAACCTCTCCTGCCAGGATTATGACCTTAATCCAAGTGATTAGATGGGTCCAGTTGCTGATGTGTTATGTTGGATGAACAGGTCCTGGGGTGTGCTGTCTCCTGCTGGGCACTTCAGTCACGTCTGTTGACAGTTAATGGTGGTAATTTATAGCTCCATAATCCACAGTCCCAGGATGCCAATAACCTGAGGATACAAACCTCTGAATGTTCTGATAGGAATGCAGAATAACATCCTGCTTGCCTGGATCTTGTCTTTGCCAAGTACTCGGCAGGCAGGCCTGAGGTAGTTGTGGGGTTCCAGAGACCTCCCAGACTTCTGCATGTTTGGGTCGTTTTCATTTTATTTCTCCCATCCTTTTTAGTGCTAGTGACACTCATTTCAAGCAGTGACACCCATTCCATGTAGCAGGGAGGTGTTTTTGTCAGATTCCCATCTTCCCTGTCGTGCTGTACCCTCACCAGAGGAGTTGTGGAGTTGCCATCCCTAGATGTGGCACTTTGGGGACATGGGGTAGTGGTGGCCTTGACCTTGGGTTAATGGTCAGACTTGATGATCTTAAAGGTTTTTTCTGACCTAAATTATTCCATTATCATCCCTGGAGGGCCACACCCCAATGGCTCTTCGATCACTAGAGGATCTTGTTTGTTCGACTTAAACCAATCCCTGGTGGTTGGACTGTCTCTGTGGTAAAATCTGGCAGGTTGCAGGAAATCTGCCCAGGAAATTCCAGGCATCAGGATCTATTTTTTTCCAGAGCTGACTCACAGAGGCTGTATGAGGAATGTCCTCTCTGCCACCCTCAGCCAATATTATCAGCCTGTGATGAACACCACGGATTCAGATTTGTGTGTCTGACCTGCTGGGTGGTTGCTGTGTCTGTCTCTGAAGGGAGAGATTCTGCATTTTTCCTTGTGTTCCAACCTGTCTGAAACTAACACAGGATGGAGAGGGGGAAATTCATCCCAAATTGCCAGTGTGCCCAATATCTCCTCAAAACAGAGACTCCAGCTTTCACCTTTCACACGACTGCTGAGTCTGGTCCCACCAAGGGATGCTGATGATAGAGCAGAGCCATTTAATTAAAAGTAGAGCCAAAGTTTTCAAAGGAAGAGAAGAAGAGGGTGTGGGATGTTGGTGCAAGAGTTATGGGATAATAAAGACCTCTGCCAGCTGCCAGGGAGATGCACAGATCTCAGCCAGTTCATCATAGATCACTGATTTGCATCAAAATGATTAAATACTTCACTGGAGAAGAAGGGCTCTGTGAATCTGCCATTCTTCTTGTCCCACTATAACCTCAGGAGCCTTAAATACAATTCAGTGCAGCTCTGGGGATGTTTTGCTTTCTTGTGAGTCTAAATTTTGCATCTCAGATCTCTCCTTGCCATAAAATATCTGTTTGCATTAAGTAACTGTTTACCCTGTCCCAACAATAACACTGTAAATTGGACAAGGATGTGAGAAAAGCTGATACTCCCAGTGAGGATGGGACAGTGTTAATGCAGCAGTTTGAAGATCAGGCTCACTGAAAAGGCCAGGCCATGATGGTTTTTCCCCAGTGCAGATGCAGTTTCCTCAGTGTTTTATTCTAGGCTGCCTGGATGGGCAAAGTCTGTGCTCACCTCACTGAGAGCAAAGGGGCTGCATTGTCAAAAACCAGACCTAGTGAAGAGGAACTTTGCATTGAAGGTGTCAGACATCAATCAATTCAGGTCTTGTGCCCAGAATAACCCTAAAGGAGACATCTCTGTTCTGTGCACAGCACCTCTTGTCAGCCTCCTGGCATCTTCCAGCGGGGCTTTTTCTGGGGCAAAACCTGGGCTGCCTGGCTTTGTGTTTAAAATGTGTGTTTAAAATTCCTGCCTGCTCCAGTGGGAATCCTGCATCTGTGCTGTGATGTTTAGCTGGGTCTGGCAGTGTTTGATCACACCAGGTACTGGCAGAGACCTGCCCTGAGTGTCAGGAGCAGATCCCTGAGCAGAGAACAGCAAGTCCTGGAAGTGGAGTGTGGAAGGAGAATTTGCAAACTGCTGTGGCTTTTACTCCTTTGCAGTTCAGGAATACGGAGGAACATCTACAGCTGGACTCTTAAATAACCAGGTTAACTACCCTCTGCAAATAGACCAAACCTGCTGCCCTGATCCCTGCTGCTCTCATCGTGTTTTAATAGCTCCTGCAATAAAAAACAGTGAGTCCCAAAGGAGAGCTCTCCATTTATTCAGAAAGATGTTGCTAAATTCCCGTACACAACAGATTCCACTGCTGGAATAAGTGGCTCTTCCCTGGCAGTCCTTCTTCCTGCCAGCCAGGCAAAGGCAAGGCACAGAATTATCTGTGTAATCTGATTTGGAAGGTTAACTTCCCTGGCTCATAAATAAGCAGGGATTTATGACCATAAAGGTGCGTTACCTACGGCTTCAAGGGAAAAGTGCCACGCTCACACCTCCCTCCTCTCCCACTTCTAAAAAAGGGAGAGAAGGACGCCAAGACCCAGAAATTACCGTGGTGTAATGGAAGATCCTCAGATAGGCTTGGTTTAATTACACACTTCTATCATTTCCTGCGTGCTCCCCGTCCCAATAGGAAATTACAGCAGTTACTCAGCTAATAGAATCTCACTGTACAAACAGCCACGGGGCTGCAGGCTCCTGATCTCTGCTCCCAGCTCCTGCTCCCTGCCGACAGCTCCTGGATCCCAGCTCCTGGATCCTAGATCCTGCTCCCTGCCGACAGCTCCTGGATCCTGGCTCTGGATCCCAGCTCCTGCTTCCTGCTCCCAGCTCCTGGATCCCAGCTCCTGTTCCCAGCTCCTGGATCCCAGCTCTTGCTCCCAGCTCCCAGCTCCTGGCATGGTGTGTGTGCAGCAATGCCAGAGCCCACAGCTGGTGGGGACTGCGAGTCCCTCCTGCCACAGAGAGGGGGTTTTCTCACTCAGAGGAACACCCAATCTCCCTGCAGGGAGATGCAAGGCCCTTTTCCACCTGCAAACAAGACTGGAGGGAGCCCTGTGGTCTGGGGTCTGCACTGGGAAACACCCAGAGCCTGCAGAGCTCAAGGGCAGGTCTGAGCTGGGCACAAGAAGATTTGTTGCACAAGGACAGGAGATAAAGGCTATTAAAGGAAAATAAACTCACCCCCCAAAAAAGAAAAAGAAAAAGAAATTAATTCTTTTTTGCATATTTCTTTGCTGCTGCAGGTACAAATGTGCCGGCTGGAGCACAGCCTCTGCTCCAGGGCCCATCGTGTGCCACACAATAGCACAGGAACTACAGAGGGAAGGACGGCGTTAAATCAGGCACCAAATCTCTTCAAACACCACGTTTTCTGTTCAGCCTTTCAGCACTTCACTCATCCTTGGCAGTGGAGCTGACCTGGTCATTTTTCCCTTTTTACTCCTCACCGCCACGTTCCATGGCATTTTCATGAATTAACACAGCGGTGTGGTTTTGTGCTTTACAGATTGGGGAAAAAAACCAACCAAAAAACCCTTTCCCTATTTAAATAGAGACATGTGGCAGCTGACATTTCTTGAAAACACTTTGACTCATATTAAGCTTTGTAAGTCCTTTCATTATCTTTAAAGACTGGTAAAAGGCAGGTCTGTGGCAGCAGGAAGAATGGAGGCAGGCAGCCTACCTGGGGGAGGTGGAGGGGCAAGGGGATGTTTCTGGCTCCAGAATCCATCCCCAGGCAGCTCCAGAGCTGCTGCTGGGACACCCATCACCTCCTCTTGCCCCAAGCAAAGAGAAGCCTTGGTGAGCCCAGCAGCTGAAAAAAGTGACAAGTGTCACCATCCCCTTTGTCTCGAGCAAAGGAAGGAGCTGGGGAGGGAAACACAACCAGGGGAGTGAGGGTGGGAGTGGAGGCAGTTTGCTGTGCAGAGGATTTCTGTTTTCCTGATGGGTTTTAGAACTCTCTTCCCTCCACTCCAGGCTCCAGCTGCCATCCCGAGCAGCACAGTCACCACCTCTCTCTCAGCTGGGGCGGTGCCTGCAGGGCCAGCACCTTCCCTCGGTGGGTTCCTGCTTTCCAGCCCTGCTGAGAGGTGCTGGGGGTGCTCTGCTCCTGCTGCTGCCTCTCCAGACCTGTCCCTGGTCACAGCAGCTGGTGCTGAGCCCCCCGGGTTTGACCCCAGTTTAATTCCTGAGCTCTGAGCAGCATCCCTGGACACACCAGGGATGGATCTGGCACTGCTGTGACCCACCAAAACCTCCCCTGTGCTGTGCTGGACAACATCTACAACTTCCCTAAACGGACTCCAAAAAGCCACAAACCAAATTATTTTGAGGAATGAATGAGGAGTATAAAACTGTTTCAAAGGTGGTGACAACCCCAGTGCCCCAGCAGAGATCAGGGTGAAGGTTTGTGTCCCCAGCCCAGCACATGGGCAGGGCTGGGCTGACAGAAGGAGAGGAGCCACCCCTGCCCTGGCACAGCCTCATATCAGCCTCCTCTCTGAGCCTGGGCAGGGTGTGGGACCCCAGCTCTGCTCCTGTGCATGGGCAGCACTACCCAGCTCTCTCCACTGGTGCACTCCTGAGTGCCAGCAATATTTTATTATATTTATTAAGGCTGTCCAGAGAAGCTGTGGTTGCCCCCTCCCTCAAAGTGTTGAAGGCCAGGTTGGATGGGGCCCTGAACAACCTGGTCTGGTGGAAGGAGTCCCTGCCCATGGCAGGGGGATGGAACAAGGTGTTTAAGTCCTTTCCAAGCCAAGCAATTCTGGGATCTCTGTAGTTCTATTCCAAAACCCCAACACTCCCTTCACACGTGTCCCTTAGAGCTGCTCCCAGGACAAGGCTGCACTGAACCCTTTGGCCCCAGAGAGGTGAAGGTCTAAGAGTGGGAGGTTAAACAAGAGGAGGACTCTTTGGAGCAAGAAACAAGCAAAGGAGAAGGGGCGTCTCAGCTCATGGAAAGGCAGAAGTGGCAGTTCTGGGGTGTGGGTGGTGCCTCACTGCACCTGCTCAGGTAAAGGAGATATCACTCCTGAGCCACACATGTCCACATTGCACTAACCTGATACAAGTGAAGGAAATCAGGCATTTTGGGTATCGTTTTCTAAAAATAATTTTAAACCCCCAAATTTCTATCTCCTTGTGTTTTTTCCTCCCTCCCTCCTTCTGTGCCAGACTCCAGCTGCTCTCATGGCGACCCTCCTGCCTGGCAGGGGACAGGAATCCATCACCTGTGGCCCTGAGGCCACGCCTGAGGCTGGTGATGATGGTGGTGGCTGCCACACCAGGACTGTTGTGGTGGGAGCTGGGGTGGTGGCAGTGCCCAGGTCTCACCCCTTGGCTGAGATCATGCTGCTCTCATGCTGTAGGGGACTTCCCAAAGGAGCCAGTGTGGAGCCCAGGAGTAACAAGACCCACTGAGACCCCAAAATGCTGCTCAAGGGCTTTCCTTGGGCTGGAGGGTCCTGCCAGGGCGTGGTGGGTGCCAGGTGCTGCTTTCCCAGCCCCATCCAAGCCCAGCACCAGGCTGGCAGTTCTGCCTTCCCCAGCACCCAGCAGACCCACAGAGTCATTTCAGGCTGGGGTTTGGTCCCAGGCAGTGGCTGCAGACCCCCATGACCCCACACCACCTGCCCCGGAGGTGAAGGAAAGGAAAGCAAAACCTTTCCATGGGGCTCCCCAAATCAAACCTCCCCATAACCAACCCCTCTGGCTTTGCTCTGGGATAGCAGCACCAGCTGAAAGCCCTTTGTCAGGGGCTGACCCAGTTTGTGGGCAGGATGTGTGAGGTGACCCCGGCCCCGAGCGTGTCCCGCGCGGTTCCGAGCGCGCCGCCGGCATCAACGGCACGGAATGATGAAAGGACACACATTCCAGCACGAGTTTTCCAAGGGGAACCAATTAAAAATAAAAGAATCAGCAAAAAACTGTTCAAAGCCTTGTGAAAAATCACCGGGCAACGTCCTTTTAAGAAAGGATCGTCTCACCTTCCCCACGTGCTGGATCCTGGGGTAGCCTACCCAGCCTATTGAAGTGGGCATCAGAGGGATGTGAGCAATTAAAATTTGCCTTGGACCAGGCTGCTGATAAACTGAGTGGCTGCCACAAGGGAAGGCAGGGCTGGCTGGAGATGTCCATCCCTGCCCTGGGCACCGTGGAGCTCCTTTTCTCCCTGGTTTGCCCCAGCAAGAAACACCCGAGGAAAAAGGTCTGAGCCTCAGCAGCTCATCCCTGCACTGTGTACGTGGGGCTTAGTGCAGGTCCAGGGCCAGCAAACAGGGTTTGAGCCTGCCTGGGCGTGGGTTTGGGGGTTCTGTGCCCTTCTTCCAGCTCTGGCCGTGGCTCTGCAGTGTTGAACACACACACAGAGCATGGTGGAACTCCTACAGAGAACCACAGAGGAGTTTGTGTCAGGTTCAAGCTGTGCAGGGTTTGTCCCAGTCAGAACATTTGTGCACAGCCCTGGGCCCTGCATTTGGGCCGAGGCTCCTGTGAGCCCCTCACTCTATGCCCCCCACAGGGCAGCTCAGAGTAAAGATGAGCTGGGATTTACCCAAACAAGGACAGGCATTTTCCCATCGTTTCTGCAGGAGCTGCCAGGGAGGGGCAGGGCAGCCTCCTCCCTGGACTGAGAACACACCCAGAGCTCAGCAGGGACACTTGGGCACAGCCACTGGGTTGTCCCCCAGTGCCACCTCCCAGGAGAGCCCATCGGGGGTGTGACATCACCCCCAGGGCCCCTGGTACTGCAGTGAGCTGTGACCTGTGTCACCTGCAGTGTCACCCTGGGCTCCCCAGCACCACAGGACACCCCATGAGCCACGATTCCCCCCATCCCTGTGATTACCAACTCCTGTGGTCGCTAAACTCACCACCAGGACATGCCTCAGGATTTGATTTTATGTGGCAAACCCCTTCTAATCCCCATCTGGCTCAGCCCGGGAGCCTGGGGTTTGAGGAATGGTTTTTAAATTGCTGCAGGTCCGTGCCCAGCCCTTCAGAGCCCAGCAGGGCCCGGCCTGAGGAGACCAAAGCAAATATCTGCAGGGGAATGACAATTAGAACCTCTCCCAGCAGCAGCCCTTTCCTGAGAGCTCCTGGCTGCCTCTGGCTCTGCAGAGGGGTAGGCACGTCCTGCCAGCCTCCAAAGCTCCCTGGGCCTGTGCCTCAGGAGCTGTGCCAGGCAACAGCCAGAAAAAAGGCCAGGGAGGAAATCAGAGCTTGTCTTTGATGACCTAAGGCATTTGCCGTGGGCAAAGGGCTTAAGAAGTTATTTTATGTGGCCACTTTGGTTAAAAATTAAAAGCATGATGATGATGATTGTTATATGTGAAGCTGAAAGAGGGGCACTCAACTATCAATTATTATTATTAGGAGCTGGAAGAGGGGCACCCAACTTGCAGTGACCCTGGGGACAGTCTGCACCATCCTTAGGGACAACCCTTCACCCCTCCAGGCCTGGGAGGTCCTTGTGGAGCAGCATAAGGTTGGCTCAGGACCCACCTGCACTGGGCAGGGCTGGGGACAGGATCCCTGTGGGCTCCTGGAACTGAGCTGGTTCTCCCAGCCCTTGAGGGTCTGACTGCAGTGCCCAGGGTTGTGGCTTGTCCTCATAGCCATCCATGTGTCCTGTCCCCCCAAAAGTGTCACAGCAGGCAAAACCAGTGAGGTGAGCCCAGCAACCACAGGGAATGGCAGGAGATTTACTGCTCTGAAGGGGAGCTCATGACATCCCCTCACTGGAAAAGTTTGTGTCCAGCAGCTCCCAGGGCACAGATTTGTACCTCAACCTCCAGACCCCACCAAGAGCTGATGCAGGAGCCTGGTGGGCTGTGGGGTGAAGCCACGCTGGGCCTGCCTGAGGCTCCAGCAGAACATAAACCCCCCAAACCTTCCCCCTGCTCCACCACAAACACCTCCTGCACTGGGGGAGCTGCCAAGCCTCAGGAGCAGGGTGAAGGTGCAGGGCTTGCAGCCTGTTGCTTTGAGGTGAACGTCAGAAGTCAAAGGCTCTTGCTGGAAATCTCAGTTTTTGGTTAGTTCAGCAAAGCTGACAGTTCCTGATGGTTCCTGCTCTTGGTTTCTGCCTTAGGGGGTGGGATTTGTTTTGAAATTTGGAGCAAAAAATAGCACAACAGCTCTCGAGAAGGCACATGGTGAGGAAGAGGTCATTTTAAAAACGTGAAAATACTTCCAGGCATTTAAAGCCAAATGTTTCTTGTGTGCTCGTGGCTTGGAGGAGCAACAGGCGGCTGCGTGGGCACCTGCACAGCACACGAGGGGCAGCCCAATCCCCCCTGCAAAATCACATCTGACAAACCTAAAGCAAGAGAAAATCAAGACATGACTATGAAGGACAATATCAGGCCAAGCCTGTTAAATTATCTCCCCCCTTTCTGTCATGTCTCATTTGCTCCTGAGCTGTCAGTTCCCACCCCCATCAGGCGGCTTCCATCACCCTCCCCTTTCATTTCCCGTCCTCGGGTTTCTCTCTGAGCCAAACCAGAAGGGCTCTCCTTAAATACCCGGAGAGTCACCCTGTCTCTTCTCTTTAAATGCCTTAAATCTCCCTCGCCCAGGGCACCTCCAGAGACGTGATCCAGGTTGTTTCTCACACTTCCCGAGCTGCTGATGTGGCAGAGGTGAGAGAACAGCCTCCCTTGTCCTGCCCCAGCCCAAACGCTGATTGCAGCAGCAGCTCCTCCAGATCCATCTGTGCCACCCCTCCCAGGCTGGGGACACCAGCAGTGCCACCCCAGGCATTAATCAAAGGGCACAGGGAGCTGTTGATTTATGGCTTGTCCTGGCCCCCAGCAGTGAGGAGCAGCTCGTGCTGGGAGCAGGGACAGAGCCTGGAGGGGATGGATGGGATGCTGCTGTGCCAGCCACCCCTTCCTCACCTGGGCACCCCAGAGCCTGGGCCAGAGCCCACACTGCTCCTTTTCCTCTCCCACAGCACAAGAGGAGACTCGGTGGCAGCTACAGAGGAGCAGGGATGAGGGGAGGGAAGGAATGTAAAATAACCCAAAGCCCCTCTGGTCACACAGGAGCAGGGACGGCTCTTCCATCAGGGACCTCCACTGCTGGTCCCCGGCAGGAAAAACGAAAGCAAACCTTGCAGAGCTCTGCTTTAGTTTGCCCTGAGCAGGATCACAAACCCACAACATCTGCACATCCCCTACACCCTCCTGCCCCTCTCCGTGTCCCGCCAGAGCCTCAAGGTCGGCATCACACCGGATTCCCCCTGTGCAATCCTCAGCCAGGCAGAGCCCCGGGGGGTTTTTACACCCCGCAGCTTCAAATCAGCGAGAGCCGGAGCTCGTTGGAAATGTAAATGCGCTGGAAAACAACCTTCAGGTGGGGCTCGGCAGCAAAACCTCTGCACACGATAGAGATCACGTCTCTTAATGTTAATTTCTTATCTCACCTCTCCAAAGTCCTTTGCAAGGATTTTATCCTGTTAGAGGAAATCCATCCCCCTGATTTTCCCAGGCTTATAGAAAAGCAAAGAAAAGTATTGATCCTAATGAGATAACACTGACAAGAAAACGGCAAGAGCCGGTTCTAGCTGTTTAAAAACTAACTCTGTTTTTGACTGGTGGGAGAAATACATGATTGTCAATTATCCATGCAGATGGGAGATGTCCAGCCCAGATATCCAGTCTTTTTTCATGGTAGCCTCCAAATTCCAGCTACCTCTGCGATTTTTTAATGTCTTTCTCAGTGGGTTTTGTTCTTTAAAAAAAAAAAAATAAAATAAATAAAATAAATCCCAAACTGACAATGGTCCCTTACACCAACCAAATCCCAGAACCACCAGCGGTTTCATATTAAAAGACCATTTGGTGGCATTTTAATCTCTGAAGGTAATGTAGATATTTGTCATTTCTGATCTCCCCTTTCTGCGACTGTCCACAGATGACGAGATCCGTGAAATTGCTCCTGCCAGGGAGTGAAATGAGAATTAACCTCGTGCCCATCAGCTCCTCGGCACCACCCTTTTTTCCACGCCAGCCTTGACCAGGGCCATGGGAGAGGTGGCTCCTGGGGCCACACTCTGCACACCACGGCCCCATCCTCGCAGATAATCAACACCCCCCTGCTCACAGATTGCTTTAAATCCAGCACTTTCTTCCTCATTCTCATTTGCTTTGCCTTTCATGCTGCTTTCTCATGTATAAAAGGGGAACTGGGAAAAAAAAAAAAAAAAAAAAGAAAGAAAAGACACATGAACACCTGAAAATCCTTTTCATATACCTGCTGCTGCTACCACTCAGTGCTGAATCTGAATAGAAACGGATGGGAGGGAGATGGGGAAGGATGAATAACATTTCATGCCCTGTAGTCAAACATAATTTCAGGCAGGAGACGAGCAGGGACTGGTAAGATGGCTCATCCCAGCAGAGAGCTAATGTGCACTTCAGAGCCTGCTCTTTGAAGGCTGGGGTCTAATTTCCAGCCTGCAATTACTGCACTGGAAATAATTTCCCAGAAAATGGGGTCACTTTTTGGGGGTGGGGTAGGATTGGATAAAGAGGGGGGTCAGAGTCCCAGAGTGCAGAGGGTGTCAGGGCTTGGGGCTGGTGGATGTGGCAGTGTGGGCATCCCCCAGGGCTGAGTTTTCAAGGAGACAGCACACAGGACTTCTGAATCCTCCTTCCCATGCTGTCAGCTGGAGCATCTCTGCTCCCACAGACTGGGGTTGTCCTTGCTGTCCTACAGCCAAGATTTTCATTTGGGTCTCTGTTTCACACTCAAAACCTGCTGCCTGATTTCCCAAAGCCCCCAAAGTCTGTGTTTCTCCCTCCATCGGAGTCGCTGACCAGGAGCTCAGTGCTTTGCACGGTCAGTTCCTGATTTTCAGCAGCACTGTGAGGACAGAAGTGTTGCTGTTCCGTGAAGAGAACAGCAGAAAAATGCTGTTCCACTGCTCTGCCCCAGCTCCAACCAGGCAATGCTCTTGCTTGGAGGCTTTGCCTTTGCTCCTGCTGCCCTGGAGCTTCAGTCACACACAGCAATGGTCGTTATGGGCCAGATCTGCCAAAAACCCCACAGCACTGGGAGGGTTTTCACAGCAGGGTCTCTTCCTGTGGTACTGGCAGAGCTGAGGCTCCCTGGGCAGGGCCCACAGGGAAGGCTCTGATGCTGTTTTACACCACAACAACACAGACTTTGACTTTAGAAGGCTGAAAATGACTCCTTTATTTTTGGGATGTGTCTCCCTTTTATACTATTCTACACAGACCAATTTGATTGGTGAAACAAAGGCAAACCTCTTCAATCACATTGGTCAGAGCAGAGGGACATCAAGAAGTCCCTCCTAGGGAAAAGAATGAAAACACAGGTACAGTTTACAAAAACATGTCTCTTGTTTACAAAAAATTTCCTGGGAAAAGAATTTCAGAAAACCAAAACACCTCAGGCACAAACCAGGGCTACAAGGCTCTGCCTTTCTGCCTTACCCATGATCAGTCTGCCAAAAGCAGAATAAAGCAAAATGACGAAGGACATATGGTGTCCCTCAGCAGGCCTGGGGACCCTGCTGCTTGCCCAGCTCAGATTTAAGCCCAAATAACCCTCTCCAGATGGGATTTGCTGCAATTCTGCTCTGACCCAAACTGACCACCCTCCACAGCTCAGACTCGCAGAGGTTTTAGAGCACCTAAACAGGCAAACAGGCACCTGGCAAAGATTTTCAAAAGCAGCTAAGGAGATTAGATGTCCAAGTTCCATTGGGCTCTGAGAATTAGGCATGTAACCTGCTTAGGTGCTTTTGGAAATTCTTTCAGGGATTTAATTGTTTGGGTTGAAACTTTCTGCAGCCAGTGTGTGCCTCTCCAGCTGTCCCAGCACCATCTCCAGCCTCTGCAGCCCAGCTGGTTTTTGTTGGAATCCTGGAAATTTAGATTTTAAGGTTTTAGCATATAGTAATGTGTGTGAAGCAATATGGAGGATTTGAGGCATTGTCTAAGTCCTTTTTCTTCACCTTCTTCCTCCCTCTTCTTTGTGGGTTTGGGTGGTTTTCTGTAATTGGGTGAAAAAGGTCCCATTGCAGGCCTTGGGTGGTCATTATTGGGTCAGAAATATAAATAATACAAGTGTCATCTCATTATTGGGTGATTATCTCTTAAATAACCTTGGAAAGAGTTAGAGGTATCCACTTTACCTTTGTTTTCTAACTTGCTAGTTAAAGCTCATGGCTCATGAGTCTGTAAATAGACAAGAAATAATAAACATCCAAGTCTGGACTTGAAAACTGCAGCTCCTGTGTATTAATCCCGACCTTGGCAGAGAAAAAAAAAAAAAAAAAAAAAGCCTAAACTGTCACAGGTTTCGTGGGGAGGATGGGGACAATTGTGTTGGCAGGAAATTTCTGGACAATTTTGCAGGTTCTGGAGGAGGAACTTGAAATTTCAGAGCAAGGTGGCTGAGGCCTTACCTTTGCCAGGTGCTTTTCACTGTGCTGAGGAGGGGCTGCACCAAGGTGAGGGCTGGCCCCTGGGGGCTGGAGATGCTCTGCTGCAGAGATGGGGTTGGGAAGGAGCCTGGGAGGGGAGCACTGAGCCTGCCAGGGGAAAGGGAGAAGGGGAGAGAGGTCAGGGAAGGGAGGATCCAGGCTGAGATGCCCAAGGGACAACTGGGATGGGCTGGGACAGGAGATGCAGTGACTGGGACAAAATGGGGAGGTAAAAAAATTGTACAAGGCTGCCAGGGTCAACATGGAAAGGGTCAAGAGAGCAGGGAAGTGGCACTGTAGCTTATCCCTGCTAAATCCTGTAAGCTCTCCTTGGCCTGGAAGGGAGCCCAGGGCTGGTGCCTGGAGCCAGCACTCAGTGCCAGCAGGGCTGTGCAGCAGAGTCCCCAGCACTGCCCTCCCAGCCTGGGCCACCTCCTCATCCCAGCACTGCCCCTCCCAGCCTGGGCCACCTCCTGATCCCAGCACTGCCCTCCCAGCCTGGGCCACCTCCTGATCCCAGCACTGCCCTCCCAGCCTGGGCCACCTCCTCATCCCAGCACTGCCCCTCCCAGCCTGGGCCACCTCCTGATCCCAGCACTGCCCTCCCAGCCTGGGCCACCTCCTGATCCCAGCACTGCCCTCCCAGCCTGGGCCACCTCCTGATCCCAGCACTGCCCTCCCAGCCTGGGCCACCTCCTGATCCCAGCACTGCCCTCCCAGCCTGGGCCACCTCCTGATCCCAGCAGTGCCCTCCCAGCCTGGGCCACCTCCTCATCCCCCCTGTGCCCCTCCCAGCCTGGGCCACCTCCTGATCCCAGCACTGCCCTCCCAGCCTGGGCCACCTCCTCATCCCCCCTGTGCCCCTCCCAGCCTGGGCCACCTCCTGATCCCAGCACTGCCCTCCCAGCCTGGGCCACCTCCTGATCCCAGCACTGCCCTCCCAGCCTGGGCCACCTCCTCATCCCCCCTGTGCCCCTCCCAGCCTGGGCCACCTCCTGATCCCAGCACTGCCCTCCCAGCCTGGGCCACCTCCTCATCCCCCCTGTGCCCCTCCCAGCCTGGGCCACCTCCTCATCCCCCCTCTGCCCCTCCCAGCCTGGGCCACCTCCTCATCCCAGCACTACCCTCATAGCCCGGGTCACCTCCTCATCCCCCCTGTGCCCCTCCCAGCCTGGGTCACCTCCTCATCCCAGCTCCCCCCTCTGCCCCCCATGGGAGCCCTGAGCATGAGGGACTTGACAGCCCAGACAATTTAAAATTATAAAGTGCTGCAAACCCCCAAAAGAGCCTGTCCTTATAAATGAGCAACCTGTAAAACAAATTGCTGTGCTCTCCCCTCCCACTGCAGCAGCTGCCAGCAGGCAGGGGGTGTGTGCCAGGGCCACCAGTTCAGGTCTGGGCTGAGCTCCTGTTAATTCTCAGACTCACTCCATGCTTTGGACAAGGCACTTGGCCCCTCTCTGCCTGTCAGAAGGATAAATTCCTCTCCCCACCTGAGAGATGTGCTGCAAATTAGATCTGCTCATAGGGGTGCAGACAGCACTGCTGGTACATTGGAAGAACAATATCTCCAGTGCTTTATCACCATCAGAGAAGGCTGGAGGCAGAAGGAGAGGGCAGTGGCAGAGCCTGTGTGCAGCTCCCAGGGCTCTGGGCTGGGCACAGGTCACAGCTGGTGGTGCCAGAACAGAAGTGGGTAATAAATAGAGAAGTGGTGATGCTGCTGTGGGATAGAAGGGGATCCAGCTCTGCCATCCAGCTTCTCCAGGGCAAGGAAAAAGGCTTGGAAAACTGGCACAGAGTCTGGCTGGAATTCAGCTGCAGCAGGGGCTCCCCTGGGATGTGCTGCCCCAGCCTAGCAATGGTTAAAAGGGTTGAGTTTTACAGTTACCACTTCAGAGCACTGTGGGCAGTGAGGAATTGGGCTCAGCCTGGGGTAATACCTTGGCTTCACCTCCTTTTCCTGCTTCAGGAAACTGAGAACAGAAACAGGCGTGGGCTCAGCTGAGCCTGCCTGCTGTGAGCCATGGGCAGGTGAGAGTGATGCTGTGCCTCTCTCAGGTGCACACAGGTGATGCTGTGCCTCTCTCAGGTGTGCACACAGGTGATGGTCTGTCCCTCTCAGGTGAGCACACAGGTGATGCTGTGCCTCTCTCAGGTGTGCACACAGGTGAGGCTGTGCCTCTCTCAGGGGTGCACACAGGTGATGCTGTGCCTATCTCAGGTGTGCACACAGGTGATGGTCTGTCCCTCTCAGGTGTGCACACAGGTGAGGGTGTTCCTCTCTCAGGTGTGCACACAGGTGATGGTGTGCCTCTCTCAGGTGCACACAGGTGATGGTGAGGGTGTTCCTCTCTCAGGTGCACACAGGTGAGGCTCTGCCTCTCCCAGAGGTGCAAACAGGCAGGTGATGCTGCACCTCCATGGTGACACCACCTCTCAAGCACCGCACTATTGCTGATGCAGGGCAGCACAGGTGGGAGCTACTTGCACACCTCTATTTGCCCAGGGAGGGCCCTGAGGAGGGGGAACCACACTCTCCTGCCTTTTTCATCCCCTTCTTCTCTTTGCCATTTGGACAGGGCCTGCCCTCGGCTCTCCTTGCCCTCCAGCCCAAATAAACCCACCATTCTCCTCCTGCCTTCCAGCAGAGCCTCCCTCCACTGTCTCACCCGCAGAGAATTCATCCTTCTCCACTCCGAGGGCTGCTTGCACTTCATTAAATATATTAAAGGTGTTAATGACTTCTTAAAAAAAGACCCAAACTGTCTGATGTTTTTCCAGCTCATTTCCTGCTGCTATCTCCCCAAATCCGGTGGGCAGTAATGACACGTCTGAGGCAGAAAATGGGATTATGATGAACGGAGCGAACTCTGCTGATATGTGGACAACATTAAACATTTCCAGAGCCTTTCCTTTGCCTCTCCCTTCTGCAGGTATCTGTACAAGCACATCCTCCTTGCACTGATCTGAGCTGTGGCCTCTTGAAGGAGGCCAGAGGAGAGATGAGGCAAAGCTTTATGCAAACAGGGATTTTGCCTGTTTATCTCAGCAGAAACAACGTGTTGGGTAAAGGCACATTTCCTCCCTCTGTAAAATGCTGCTGGGGTGCCCATGGCTTGTCCTTCCACAGACAGATGCTGCAAATAAAATATAAGAGAGAGAGACCATCCAGGACTGCATCTTCCAGATCCAAGAGATTTTGTATTTTAATAGGCAAAGGCGGGGAGTTGTGGGAAAAAAAAAAAAAAAAAAAAAAAAAAAAAAAAAAAAAAAAAAAAAAAAAAGTCCTGGCTCTGTTTGGCCAGGGAAAGGCCAAGAGGTTGAGTGACTCACCCAAAGCTCCCCAGCAGAACGGGAGTGTCAACTTGGATCTTCCAAAGGGCTGGAATTAAATTTCAAGCTCTGTAACTTTTGCCCCAAAGATCCTTCAGTAAGAAGATCTGTAGCACCGTCCAGAGGGGGGAAATAGGCAACCCCCCCTCATTTAGTGAGCCTGTATTTGTGTGTGTTGTGCAAAGCCTGTAAATGAGCACCTTCTTGCCCACTGTGGCACTGAGGGAAGAGGAGGATTTTTCTAGAGCTGTGTTTTTCCCTGTGAAATGTGTGTCTGGATGAGGGAGAAAATTACAGAAAACAGCTGTGAGTTTAGGAGAAAAATGTATTGGCTATGGTAAGCTTAAGATTATCAAAGGTTCATAACTCAGATGAATCAAATCCAATTTCTTGCAGAACAATGAGGAGCTCTTCTCAACAGCAGCTCTTCCCGGGCCAAATTTCATCTTTGGAAATGACACCCTGCAAATACTTCTCATATAACAATAGAAAAAAAAGGTTTCTTACACTGCTGCAGCCAACCAAACTGCCCTTGCCCAGATATTTCAACTATTCAGCTTTGTGGAGACACCCAAAGCTGCAAAACTTCAGCTTGCCCAGGAGATAAATGTGTGGAAAAAGTTATGTGGGAATTCAGAGCAGGGCTTGGGGGGAGCTGCTGCCCTGCCCAGGCACTCCCAGCTCTCTGCAGGCTCCTGCACTTGTTCCAAACTCATGGCTGTGACTTCCAGCTCCTGACAGAGGCAACCCTTAAACCCCAAATCTCAGCCAGTTTGGCACTGGGTGTGTTTGAACTGTGACCCGTTTATTTGCCTTCCAGGTACCAGCACAACAAATAGGAGCAAAGGGGAAAAATGGGTAATAAATAGAGAAGTGGTGATGCTGCACTGTGGGACAGAGGGAGCCAGCTCTGCCATCCAGCTTCTCCAGGGAAAGGAAAAGGGCTTGGAAAACTGGCACAGAACCCCTGTGGTCAGCCTGCCTCAGCAGCACAGCCCCACACTGCCCATCTGGGTGGTTTTCCCTGCCCTCTCCACATCCTTGACCTTTCCTGGGGTTCAGAGGGACACCAAGGAACCTGGGCCAGCTCTGGGCAGGAGCTGGGTGCTGCACCATTGGCCAGGAGCAGGGCAGCTTCACCTCACTTTTCATGGAGATTCCCAGGTCGTTTCAGAGCTCAGAGACCACAGGCAAGAACCTGAACCTGCCTCAAGGCTGGTGAAAACACCACCTTGATTCCCAGCAAGGGATTTGCTGCTCCAGCAGCCCTTTTCCAGTGGGCAAAGGTGCCCTGAACATCATCCCTGTGCTCCCACAGGGGGAAATAAAGGCTGGGAGAGCTCAGATGAAGCACCCAAAGGTGGGAGCACAGGGGATGCTGCTGCTCCCCAGGCTGGCCCCTGAGACCCTCATGCTGTGCTGAGAACCAGGCTGGCCTCAGCCTTCCCACCCTCCTTCAGCCAAAGCCATTCCTGGGAGGAAAATTAGGCAAATACTCCCAGGCTTGCCACATCAGGCAAATAAACGACTTGCTGAAGTTAAACAAAAATAAGAGATGTTTCTCCCTGCTTTCTTCATCTTGCCTTCTCCCCCTCCCCACGAATCCGACCAAGATTACGGTTTTAAAAAGCACTTTCTCTTAAATGTGGGAGGAAGATTGCCTGAGCTCTCATGCGTTCACTGCTATATTGTATTGTTGCTGCTTTTAACATGTTTCGCTCAGTTAAATAGTAACTGATGACAGCTACACACTTCAATCCTTTGGTGTTTTTATCATGGATTTTATATATATCTCTTATAAAGAACAGCACACACACTGCAAGGCCTCTTACCATATCAAAAACAACAAAAAAAGCACCCTATTTTTGTGTAAGGTATCAAAGCAATAACGCGTGCCCGTGCAGCAGAGCCAGCCTATCAGAGCTTTATCGGCTTTTATTGGCCTTGGGCAACTCTGCACATGACGGTCTTTAGAGTGACATGGAATTTATTAAACTTTTCCACAGCCTGACAGTCTTCTCCCAGCTCGTCCCCACCCCCAAGCTCTTTTCTTTTGAAAAATGATTTCTGCCAATCTTGTGCTTTTAGCATTTTTCCCCCCTCTTCTTCTTTTTTTTTTTTTTTTTTTTTTTTTTTTTTTTTTTTTTTTTTTTTTCTTTCTCCTCTTTTCCTTCCTTCTCTTCTTTTTTGATTTTTTTTTTTTTTTTTTTTAATCACTGCTCGCTGGAGTAGGAGACTCCTCAAGCATCTGTTTAAAGAACACCATTAAGGTCCCGCTGTAACAACAACAACAACAAAAACACAGAGAGAGAGAGAGAGAGAGAGAGGCAGAGCAGCAGCCACACAGCCCATTACTGCCTGGTTCAGCCTTATTGCACTGCATTACTCGATATGACAAGCTCTGCATACATATCACACACACCAAGGGTTTTTTCTTTTTGTTTTGGTTTGGTGGGGTTTTTTTCCCCCTTTTCCTGGGTAGCCTAATTTAGGCTTTGTGTGGTGCCCCGCAATAAATTCCCTCCGTGAGACAATAGCCCGTCGCCTTCAGCTGCCTGCCCCTTCCATAACCCAGCGCCAATAAAGCCTCTCTCTCCATCCTCCTCTTGCCACTTCCCATCAGCGCGGCGGGCGATGCCAGGCGCTGCTGACGGGGTCAACGTGCTGCCGGGGTTTCCATCAGGCCCCGGCGCCCTCCCTCTTTTCGCTGTCTCCCCAAATTCCCGTCTGCGAGCACAGCCCCGAGGCGCTGCCGGCGATGCGGGGGCGATGCGGGGCTGGAGCGGCGGGCGGGGCTGGCTGCACACACCACACACCAAACATACACCACGCACACCAAACATACACACCACACACCAAACATACACCACACACACACCACACACACCAAACATACACCACACACACCAAACATACACCACACACACCAAACATACACACCACACACACCAAACATACACCACACACACACCAAACACACACACCACACACACCAAACATACACACCACACACCAAACATACACCACACACACCAAACATACACACCACACACACCAAACATACACCACACACACACCAAACACACACACCACACACACCAAACATACACCACACACACACCACACACACCAAACATACACCACACACACCAAACACACACACCACACACACCAAACACACACACCACACACACCAAACATACACACCACACACACCAAACATACACCACACACACCAAACATACACCACACACACCAAACACACACACCACACACACCAAACACACACACCACACACACCACACACACCAAACATACACCACACACCACAAACACACACACCACACACACCACACACACCAAACATACACCACACACCACAAACACACACACCACACACACCACACACACCAAACATACACCACACACCACAAACACACACACCACACACACCAAACATACACCACACACCCCAAACACACACACCACACACACCACACACACCAAACATACACCACACACACCACACACACCAAACATACACCACACACACCACACACCACAAACACACACACCACACACCACAAACACACACACCACACACACACCACACACACCACACACACCAAACACACACACCACACACACCAAACATACACCACACACACCACAAACACACACACCACACACCACAAACACACACACCACACACAGCCCTGGATGTGAAATCTCCCTTCCCATCCTAGGGCAGAGCCCACAGAAGGAGCACAGCCGGAATTTTGGCTGCTGTTTTGGGAGTCTGCAGGCTCTGCTCAGCCCTGCTGGTTTGGTGCTGCTGCTCTCCTGTGCCCAGCAGTGAGGATTTCTGCTCTTGGCCTCCTGGCTGGAGCTGCTTCCAGCTCTGGGGCTCCCAACATCAGAGGGACATGGAGATGCTGGAGAGAGTCCAGAGGAGGACACGGAGATGCTCCAAGGGCTGGAGCCCCTCTGCTCTAGACAAGGTGGGAGAGCTGAGGGTGTTCACCTGGAGAAGTGAAGGTTCCAGGGAGAGCTCAGAGCCCCTTCCAGTTCCTAAAGGGGCTCCAGGAGAGCTGGAGAGGGACTGGGATAAAGGCCTGGAGTGTCAGGATGTAGGGAAAGGCTCTAAACTGAAAACACTGTTTACCTCCTCTTAAATTTACACTCAGTCTCTGGCCATTATCATCCCCCTGTGTTGGTAATTACCCCTCCTGACCAGCAATACTGAACTGCTGCACAGCTCTCTGTGCTTCCGGCCCCCATCAGATGGCAGTTTCATTTCCAAATATTAAAACTGAGGACATTCCCTAAGCAGAGTTTGCTGCACACGCTGCCCTTGCACCTCACACCTGCACTCAGGCTGGGTCTGGGTGCTGACACTTCCTCTAGAAAGGCTTCCCCAGCCCTCCTCTCTCACAGAGCCTCCTCAGCAGTGCCCCTGCAACCAGTCCAATTGTTGACAGGGGTGAGCAGGGCACAAAGGGCTGTTTTCTCTGAAGAACGTTCATAAAAGAGTTTTCTGCTCCAGGAGGGAAGAGGGCAGCAGGGGACTCGATGCTCAGGCACCAGGCTCAGGTTTCTCTCACCCCTCCCCTGGGCAGGGATCACTGTGAACAGTTTCTCTGCAGTTTGCCATCAGTCCCCAAGCCCAGGGGGCCCTGGGGACACAGGTCAGCATGGCAGGAACTGCACCCAGGCAGCTCAGTGTGCTCAGGATTCCTGACACTGGTTTGGGGCTTGTTACAGTCATTAAATCCCGAGACAGCTGTGGGTGTGGGAGACTGCTGCTACCTGGGAGAACAGGAATGATATCAGCATCCTTTCCCAGCAAACAATGCCCCTGCTTTCCCAGGGTGGGTGCTCCCCCCACTCCAGACATGCAGAAGGATCTGCATCTGTGCTCATCAGCACAACCGCCTGTAGGAAAATGAGCACGTTTAGAGCACAATCCATCTGACCTATTTTCTGACATGCACCTTAGGAGGAGCTGAGTTGTGCACTAGCACTGCCTAGCAGCTGCACAGGGAATCTGGAGGGACAGCTCAGCTGCAGATCCGGGTGTTGTAACCCAGGGATCCCTCTCAGCTTCCACAGGAGCAACTGCCAAAATTTTGTTGACTGCATTTGTGCTCTTCCACTAAAATCCAGCTGTCTCACCTTGCACCACGCCACTTGCCTGCTTCTCGTGTGAGATGAAGGTGATGCTTTAAGACAAAGCACACGTCGAGGGTGGATGAGGGAGAGAGCTGGGAGGGGGGATGGATGATGGAGCCCAAGCCTGGAGCCACATCACCTCATATGATGTCATCCCTGTGCTGGTGCTGCCAGTCCAGGACGTGAATCCAAAGAGCAGTGCAGCCCTTTAGCAGTTATCCTGACCTAGAGCAGTTATCCCCAGATAAATTCTCCAGGCATGAGGACCACAGCCCCTTCTAATTCAAAAAGCAAACGCATAAGTGACAGTGACAGCCCAGAGCTGCAGAATCTGCATGAAGCCATAAAGCAGAAGACACTCCCGAGAGCTCGTCTTCCTGCAGAAGAAAACATACGATGCTCGGCTGGGTAGCTCAGCAAAAATAAATAAAGCAGCATCATTAGGATGTAAAAAAGTCCAAGGAGCCAGCACATCGCTGTCTGGCAGCAGCTTCAAATGAAGATCTCACATTTTTTTCACCAAGCTTCAAAACAAAATTGATAAGATAGAAAATAACCCCCCGTATTTGTGCCATTTCCATGGATTCATGAGTCTGACAGCTGCAAGCAGAGAAACAACCCTTCCTGGCAGGAAAATGAGTGCTGCTCCCTGGCAGGCCATAATGACACTTCGCTGTGACCATGTCACAGGGACGCCTTCCTGCCCGGGCCAGTCCCTGTCTGTGCAGAGCTGGGATTTTTCTCACAGCCTCACATTTCTGTGATTAAAATAGGCACTAATGGAACAGCCACACATTTGCTCCAGCAGGTTTGTGTCTGAAATGCTTTCATCCAACAGAAAGGAGCCAAGGCTGCTGCTGGGGGAGATCTGCGGGTGCTTTGGGGGCACTGAGGTCCCTGAGGTTGGGAGCACAGCCCTGGTGTGTCCCTCCAGCACTGCAAAAAAGACTTCTGGTCATGTCCAGCACTGAAAAAAGGACTTCTGCTCATGTCCAGAGCATCCTGGCTGAGTGCAGCCCCTCGTGCAAGGCAGCTGCTGACCCCCAGACCAATGTTTGCTGGATGTTGGGATCTTCCCAACAAGCCCTGAGCCCACCCTCTGTCCCCAGTGGGGTGTGACAGCAACATTATCCAAGTCCAGGGGTGACACTGGCCAGCCTGGGGAGGGTGCAGAGCCTGCAAACAAGAACAGATTTACCTGGGCAGGGAGTGTTTGAGGTCTCTTCCTCCTCTGATAGGTTTCAAATGAGCCTTGCAAATGTCACGGGGGAAGCATCAGAAGGGGCTGGTCCTGCCTGCACCAGGTGGTTCTGCTTTGGAGCCTTTTGCCCAAAAGTGCTGCAAGTGCTGGGACATTGCACAGGAGATCACACCTTCACCATGTTTTTAGGGGAGACAGGATGCCTGCTGAAACCTGGACACACGAAGAGGAATTTGGGTGGATGAAGGAGGAGGGAAATAACAGTTACAATGCAATCACCTACAGCAGGCAGTGAGCAGGAAAGGGGCTGGGCCTGACTCATCAATGGATCCTGAGGAAATGGGGGATCCCCACAAAATCCTCAAGGAAGTCTCAGCCCAAACCACAGATGAGATGTCCTAGCCCAGCTTTCCCTCCCTCCTGCCCTCAGCCCTGCCTCTGGAGGTGGGAGTTCCTTGCTCCTGCCAATGTTCCCGCTGCAATGTCCCCTCCCAGCCCCTGCCAGAGCAGGAGTATCAGAGACTGAACTGCCTTGATATTTAACAGATCTCTCTCCACTATGCATTTCCTCTGTTAAATAAAGAAATAAACCAGCATCTCTTTGCCCTGGAGAAGCTTTCAATAAGATGGATAAATATATATAATTAGCCAAGGAGAGAGCAAACTCCAGTGAATACAATACACCCTGTGAGACAACCCTCTATTAAAAGCCTCCTTGTTTAAACTTCAATATTTTAGCAATAGTGACAAAGAAACATAGAGAAAAGCATTTATTTTTCACTTTTTATTTAATCCCATCAAAGGGGTTGATCAGATAATTCCCTGTCAATTTCGCATGCCTTGGACATGCCATCCCCTCTCCAAAAATTTAGGTTTCCTCAGTTTTCCTCTCTGAGCTGAGGACCAAAAACCTCTAACAGAGATTTCCTGCTTCAGCAACCTGCAAAGTCTCTTCCTGACCTCCTCATTTTTAGTGGGCTGCCCTGGGGGATGCAGAGTAGAGGAGAGCATGGGGCTGTATCCTACCAAAAGCCATGACACAGGGATGGTGACTTTAACACAAGGGTGGCAGAAGGGACCTGGCCAATGCCTACACAGGCTGACAAAATACACACATATATATATGTGTATATATATGTGTATATATATGTGTGTGTGTGTCTGTGTGTGTATGTACTGCTTTTACAGATCTGCTTTCCCAGCTTGGCCAGCTGCCACCAAGACAGCCATGTTTAGCAAAACAGGGGGAAAAAAAGCAATCTTCCATCAAGAATAGAGAAGCACATCCTGGTGCTGCGCTTGGCTCGTGTGTGCCTGAGCCACGGCGGCACAGGAGGCAGGAGCCGGGGCACTGCTGCTCATCCTGCTCCTCAAATGCTCTATTTTCCGACCTAGAAAATGGGAAGAGCCCACTGTGAGACAGAAACCAAGGGGTGAGAGCTGGAGACAGGTCTGGCTTTTGCATTGTTTCCTTGGGAGATGGCATCTGGAGCGACTGCAAACCCCTGTGCTTCTCTCCCAGGGGAGCGCTCGGAGCTCGTTCCCCCTGCCCTGGCAAACACCTCCAGCTCCCCGTGCTGCAGAGGCCCCAGCCAAGGCTGTGTCATTACCAGCAGCAGCCCCCTTTTCAGGGCTCTTGTACTGAGCAGATCCAGAATATTTCCCCAGGGAAGAGCCAGTCATTCATTTGCACTGTCTGCTAATTTAAAAATGTGAATCTCCGCTCGATTCTGCACGCCAGAACTCAGCCCCCGACATTTAGACCAGTGTGAAATTTAAATGCAGGCAATGGCAGCGTTCTCAGGGCACAGCAAGGGGAACAGTTGGTGGAAATGATGCTGCAAAGCCCAAGCTCAAAGAAAGGGATTAGCAGAGTATTCACTCGGTCCAAATAAAACATGATGGTATCTGTGGCTCGAACGACATCCAAATCAGATAGAAAGAACCTGGACTCTTCTAGAGAAAAAAGGGCTGAAAACCAGGGATTCAAAGCACCAAGGACTCTGGATCAAAAACAACAAAGTGTGTTTTTTTGAGTCTAAAATGGCAGTACTGCCACTTTTTCAGAGCAGACCACAGGTAGGGCTCAGGTCTGTGAAGCCACAATGCACATCAACCCTTTCTTGCCCCATTCTTGTCCTGCTGTACACAGGAAAAGGCAATTCCTGACATTTTAAGATCTCTCTATAATCTCTAAATGGATTATAGTCACCCTAATGAAACAGAAGACCAAATACTCAGTTTTTGTCCAAGTTCAAACACTGCACCAGCCATGACCCAGAATCAGCGTCCCTCCTCTTTCATCTCAGCCTTTATTGAGTAAAAAGTGAACAAAACGTGGCATAAAACACTAAGTCCATTATTAGCTGGATTTCTGGTTTAATTTAGTTTACATTCTGAAGGATTTTCACAAAGTTGCACAGAAAATACTGCCATTTCCACAACGGTTTATCATTGTTATACTATTGCTACAATTACCTGTCATTACAATCAAATTTATATCAGGACAAGAAAATGATTTCTCAGAAATTAAACAGCACTCCCTGGTGGGATAATTCCTTCTCCTGAACTTTCCAATAATGAAAACTGTAAGTAAATTTGCTGTAATTCAGACCACAAAAGACCCTCCACTGTTAAACCAAATGCTAACGTTTTCACCAGGACAATAACTTGACGTAGAGCAGAAAATTCCCAAAGGTACCTAGAGCTGTAAGAGGTTCCTACAGAAGGTTACAACATCCCTAAGGGAGTCAGGCTCCAGAATCAAACAGCTGAGGTATTTCTGTGAATTCCTCCAAAGTTTGTACGATGAATGGCATTTTGCAACTTGAGGCAAATAAATACCTGTGAAAATCTGCCTGTGCATGGAACTGACATCCCAGGTGTGGGGTTTTCCTGGACACACCTCCAGGGCTGACTCTCAGGTGTAGATGGACATGTGGACATGGTCATGGTCACTGTAGGTGCTCTGCATTTTCAGGTCACACATAACACACAGCCACTGAGACCCAGAACATTGCAGTGAGGAATATTCCTGTCAGCCTTGTGAGCAGCTTGTGACCTCCAGAATTTCCCTCTAATGAAAAGGCCCCTGATTCTCTGAGGGCCTTTTTCCCCCAGGGATTGTGCAGTGAACTGCACACTGGATAAACACCTAAATGGTGCCCACCTTCACAGGGAGATTCGTGCTGAGTTTCAAAAGTTAGATGCTTAATTTAAATCTGGACTTGAAAGCTCCATCTAAAATCAAGAGAAAAAAGAATCCTTCCAGAGTAATCACTTGATTTATCACAGTCTGAGATGAATTGCCCTGTTCTTCCCAATGACTAAAGGCAGTCCACACAACCAGCACACCTTAATGGTTGCTAAGTCAAGGCAGGTGGATTCAGACTAAGGAGTCAAAAAGGGGCATTACCCCAGCCTGGAATGAATCTGTGAAGAGTGGTTTTAGTGCAGACAGTCTCCAGACCAGGAGCTTGTGAGGGTCTCCACTGAGGAGCCTGTATTTTGTATTCTTTGCGTGCATCAAAGATGTTCTACTGTGCCATTCTGCCTCAGAAACCAGAGCCCCAGAGGGCTGGCAGGTATTCAAGACCTTCCCATGGTGCTTTATGAAATGTCATTTATCAGATGCCTGGATTTACAATACCCCTGGCCACACACCTGGCTGGGTGGGTGACGCTGTTTTACACCACAACAACACAAAGACTCTGACTTCAGAATGCTGAAAATGCCAAAATGACTCTTTTATTTTTGGGATGTGTCTCCCTTTTATACTATTCTACACAGACCAGTTTGATTGGCGATAAGAAGACAAACCTCTTCAATCACATTGGTCAGACCAGAAGGACATCAAAAAGAAGTCCCTCCTAGGAAAAGATGTAAAAAATTTTGCCATTACAAAAACACTTCTCTTGTTTACAGAAAATTCCCTGGGAAAGGAATTTCAGAAAACCAAAACACCTCAGGCACAAACCAGGGGTAAAGGTGGGCAGATCCCTGCTTCGTACTGTGACCTCCACCTGGCACTGGGATCACTGGAGGACATCGGGTCCAGCAAAGATGCAGAGACAGGCAGTGCTCCCAGGGATCACAGAGACAGGGATCTGTGAGATCCCAGTGCTCCCAGGGATCACAGGGACAGGGATCTGTGAGATCCCAGTGCTCCCAGGGATCACAGGGACAGGGATCTGTGAGATCCCAGTGCTCCCAGGGGATCAGAGACAGGGATCTGTGAGATCCCAGTGCTCCCAGGGATCACAGAGACAGGGATGTGTGAGATCCCAGTGCTCCCAGGGGATCAGAGACAGGGATCTGTGAGATCCCAGTGCTCCCAGGGGATCATAGACAGGGATGTGTGAGATCCCAGTGCTCCCAGGGGATCACAGTGCTGCTGCCCAAATGGGTCTGCAAGAACTGGGCATGGAGAATGTGTGAAGTGACCTCCAGCAGGACAAGGGGAACTGTTCTCACCTCTGAGCATTGGGGGATTTCCAACGACAGAAGGTCCTGCCCAGCTCAGGGAGCTGGAATGATCTGGGCACTCTGCTGACACTCATTTCCAGGGAGTATTGCCCTGTGGCAGCCTCTCCTGTGGGGGTTCTCCCCTTAGCTTCAGACCCTGTCGTGGCTGTGGTTCTGCCACACCTTTACCCCGCAGCACTGGGTGTGCAGTGGCACCTGCCTGGCCCCACATCCACCCCCTGGTCAGCCCTGCCCTCCCTGCAGCCCTGCTCCCCTCCCTGACCTGGGGAAAGCTGTGACACCAGCCCAGCTGTGCTCCTAGGGGAGCAAAACTCACACTGCTCAGCATTTCACTTTTTTTTTTTTTTTTTTTTTTTTTTTTTTTTTTTTTTTTTTTTTTTTTTTTTTTTTCCCATCTGAAAAAGAAATTCTCACGCTGAAAGCAGAGATTCTTTGTAGGGGAGACAATCTGGGAGAGTCCAAACCTAGAGCGAACCAGAAAGTGAGAGTCACTGCAAAACCCACCACTTCTGCTTCAGAGGCTCAGCACAGCCCTGCCCTGGCTTTTTCTGACAGAAACACACAACAACAGGGTATTTAAAGCATAAACAAAAAAACCCGAAAACCCAACCTGACTTGTACCCAAACAAGACACTCCATTGCACTCGCTTCTCCTCCTGGGAGATGGTGAAAAAACCCCAAAAATAAACCTGTGTGAGTGCTGCTGGTCACTCTGCTCAGGGTGCTGCTGCAGGAAGGGGCTGTGATGGCCTGTGCTGAGGTGTCATCCTGATCTTTTTCAGCCTTTTGCATTTTTGTACTGGAGTTTCTTACAGATTTTCATGTAAACAAAGTGATGTTTACATTCCTCTCTTGAGGAAGGACAATTGATGGAGTTCTAGTTTAACCAGTGTGGTTGGAGAGGTGTCAACCTCATTGCCCAATCCATGCTCATTGTCCAAAATCTATATAAATTGAAGTAAGAAAATGAACTTCCCTCTTTTTGCCCTGACAACCTGACGTTGTGTGTGTCATTTATTTTGTATCCTGTAGTGACACTGAGCCATCCCACAGCTCCCACCTTGAGCCAACACCCCAGGATTTGTACATCTCTGGAGGCAATCCCAATCATTCAGGACTGCAGGAGATGGAGCCCTCCTTGCAGGGTACCAGGGCAGGGATGCACTCACTCAGCATCCTGCTGACTCCTTGGAGTTCCTCAGGGCAGGAGCAGACCCTTATCTGAGCAAACCTCATCATCCCCAGCACAGCAGAGGAGGTCACAGCGAGGTCTGGGCTCAGAGCAGTCACACCCAGCCTTTGGAGCTCCCCGCGGCTGGGTGAGGATGGCAGGGGATGGGTGTGTGACTGCAGCAGCCCCAGGGCAGCCCTGAGGGGAGCTGGCAGGGCAGGGAGGAGATCTGATAACCTCAGCAAGAGCTCCACTGGCCCCACGATCCGCCTGCCTTTCATCCCTCACCGGGGCTGCAGCCGCTGCCATCGCCCTGGCACTGAGCCTCCACCCCTGAGCCTCCATCTCTCCTCAGCCTCAAACAGAGACCACCTGGGTGTCTGCCCCGGTGTGGTGGGCACACCCTGCTGCCCGTGGTTCCAGGCCTGCTGGAGGTGCAGCACCTCAGGGTACCCCCATCCCCTGCATCCCCTGCACCTGCTGCATCCCCTGCACCTGCTGCGGCATCACTGCACCACCCAAAACAACACCAGCACCTCCTGTCTCATGGCCCTCACCCCAGAGAGGTGAAGATGTCTTTGGGATGTCTTTGTGGCCCCCCACCTTGGTTAAATGTAGCTCTGGGGTGCCAGGGAAATGCCAAACCCCCCACAAGGGAGAGGGATCCAAGGTGTTTGTGCCCTCCTGGATTGTATCTCCTCTCCACATGTGGAGCTGGATGTTCTGGGGACCCAGGTGTCCTTTCAGGCCTCCCTGAGTGCTGTTAACCCTCCCAGCAGTGCTGCAGATCTCCCTCGGGCAACATCCAAACCCCTCCTGTCCTGTCCCCTCAGGTGCTCCCTGGTTTCTGTCTCACAGGACAAGGGTGACTTCCAGCCCCTGGTTTCTGGTTTCTGTCTCACAAAGACAAGGGTGACTTCCAGCCCCTGATTTACCTTCTCTGTGCCACTTACTGCCTCCTTTTTCATGTGCATGGATCATATCCCTGCATATTTATCTCATCTTCAAAATAAATGTTCCCCCTCATCCTTCAGTCTCCGCTCATCTGCAAGCCTTGCAGTGTCTCCAATAATTTTTGTTGCCTATCTCTTGACCCCTTCTATTCCTGCAGTATCTTTTGGAGATGGATTGACTGGAAATGAACGTGCCATCCCAGGCAGGACCACAGCCCTGATTTATATGTGCTGGCATTAGAATACTCTCAGCAATCTTTTTAACCCCATTCTCCCTCAAATTTCCTTTGTTTGTCTGGCGGTGGCTGTGCAGGGAGAGTGGAGATTTGCACATGGATGTCTCTGTTGGTTCTTCTCTCCTCTTCCCCAACATTTACAGCTAATTGAGACCTCACCGTGTGCTCCTTCCACCCGCGGCACGCTTTGCATTCGCCTCTCTGCTCACCAGGGCAGCTGCCCAGCCCTCCAGCTTTATCAGGGAAAACCCTTGGGAGGTTTTCCACCTCTTCTCTTGACAAACCAAAGGCCCTTGCAAGTTTTGCTATTCACCCATTCGCTTTTTTTTTTTTTTTTTTTGTTTGTTTGTTTGTTTGTTTGGTTGGTTGGTTGGGGTTTTTTTTCCCAGCTCATAAACAGCTGCATTGCACAGCACCGTGTCCGGAACACATACCTTTGGTAAACCTGCAGCTAAATTCCTTTTCCTGTTGGATTTCAGGTGGTTTCTCCCCTCATCAGTGGCCTCCCCTTCTCCCAGCGCTCCCATTTTCCCATTTTCAGCCCAAGTGGCACAAAGGGGCACAAAGGATTCCCTTGGTCAGGCCACAAAGGAGGGGCTGGAAGCTTTTCCCTCCTCCCTGGGATTAAAGATTTGAGACAGAACAAAGACAAAGGATGGGGAAGACGGTGGGGATCACTGACCCCATACCCTGGATTTGGGCTCCAGCTTCCCTGGAGAACACCACCACAACAATAAAGCACAGGGGAAAGGATCCCAAGCACTTGGGGCTGGATAAAGCCACTCTCCGAGGAAAGTGCACTCCCCATCCCTTGTCTGCACCCCAGCCCGGGCAGCAGATGCATGTCCACACCTCCACCCCAATCCTGGCCAGCAAGGGGGTCCCTGTTCCTGCTGGGCACAGCTGGGAGCAGAACTGGCTGCTGGAGGCAGAGCTCCTCTCCAAGCTCTCTGTGCTTTTCCAAGAATTGGAAATGTGTTTCCCCCCTCGCCAGACATGTTTCTATTCAAATCAGTACCAGCCATTCTGCGAGATATTTGCCTTCCTGCATTTATTTCCCAATAACAAAGCTGTCCTCAGCTTTTTAGAGCTGGTATTTTTATTTTATTTAGTTAATATTTTTAAACATTACTACTGCTATAATAAATGTTAACTATTTGTGCAGAGCTCTCATTGCCTTGGCAGGGGCCTTTATGTGTGCAAAATAACAGCAAATCATAATAAATAATAATAATAAATTATTATGGTTGATTACAAGGGAATGTGCTACATTTTTATAAGCTCTAGACCACCTACAGCTCACAAAATATAATGGGAAACATTAAGCCTTTAACTGGTTTTATACATTCCCTTCCCCCTCTTCCACTCCCCATGTTCTGTAATAGATTTACAAACAGTGTAAGGGGGGAAAGAAAATCTTCCCTTATAAGAATAGCATCAAAATTCTCCTCAGCTTTCCAGCTGCTGAGTGTTTCTGAAGCCTTCAGTGAAATGCAATTAGTATCTTTTACCGCCTGCCTTCTGGGGATACTGACATTATTATCTTATTGCAGTTTCACCTTGACATGCAGATCACAAGGCAGCGAGCTGGATTCTGTCTCCAAACGCCTTGAATTGTGGCATTGCCCCAGCTGGCTCAGTGAGTCGAGAAAGGAGAAGGAGGAAAAAAGGAGAGAAGAGCCATTTTCTCATCCTGTGGATCTCAGCTCTTTTTTATTTTATTTTATTTTATTTTATTTTATTTTATTTTATTTTATTTTATTTTTTTTAAGGCAAATAAATACATCTACATGGAAATGAGAGATGTGAGAGGGAAAATCGTGCTCCTGCTCAGCTCCAAGGAGGATGGGCATGGCCAAGGGGGGATCTGCTCTGTGCCAGCCCTGAGCTGACAGCACAGGTCTGGGTTTCCAGCAGGACCTGCTCCCCTCCAGCTCCCAGCAGGGTTCAATCCCACATGGACACAGTCCCAGATCTCAGGACTTCACTGCAAAAGGGAAAGGAAAAAGAAGGAGAAGAGAGGCTGAGAGGAGGAAAACCCCACCATCAGAGCTGCTTTACATGTCAGGAGTGATCAGAGGGACACAGCTGTCCCTCCTGTCTGTGCTGGTGAGCTTGGCCCTGTCAGTGCTGAGCCATCCCATGGGAAAGGCCTGCAGCCACACATTCCTTGTCTGAGGCTTTTTCTGGTCAGCAAAATGGGACATTAACCTTCAGAATATCCACCTGAGAGGGTCAGCTTTCCTCTTGCTTCCAGGCAGCATTTTCCAGCCCTCACAGCAGTTTTGGGGAAGCCTTGAGCCTGGGTCTCCCACTCCCTGCAGCATTTTGGGTGGGAGCACCAGCCTGAAACCTGCCCTGGAGACCAGGAGATGGGTGAGGGTTGGAGCCCACCCACATGTGCATGGTCTCCTCTAAAGCCACCCAAACCTTGGAAGCCAAAGCTTCCAATATCCTCAAGTTTAAAGCAATAACCACACTGTTCATCTTGCTGAACACTGATTTATCACAGCTGGGAAGCAATGTTTAATGGGAGTGCACAAAAAGGGTGGAGGGAACCTGGGTGGCTTCACCTTGCACAGGTTTGACCCTGGGCAGATGTGGTCACCCACAGCTGGAGGTGTGGTTCAGGTGAAAGGCCTGTGCTGGAGCTGTAGGAATTGTGTTCCAAATTGCAGATGGAATCAGCTGAAAATCCAACCTGTTCCCTGCTTTTCTTCAGCCCATTATTCTCTCTTATTACTCTTAATGAACATTAATTCTCTGCATCCAACTCCAGTGGTCTCATACCCCTGAGAAACCACCACATGATCACCTTCCAGGACTGAGATCTCTGTGCTCCCAGAGGGATGAGACAGGAAAACCTCAAAGGATTCACACCCAGGGATATCCCTCCAGAACTGCCTTTCTCAGCCCAGTTCAGGTTCTTTCCATTCCAGGAGGGAATTTTTAATCATCTCAATGGCCTCTTCTGGACTGGCAGTGAGGGTTGGGACCAGCTGAGCTTTAAAGCCCCTTCCAACCCAAACCATTCTGGGATCCTGTGAAAAGGGGAGAGAAAAGCTTTCAGGTTCTTGCTTCCTTCCAGTTGCCTTGCCATCCAAACCCAGAGTGTTACCTCAAGCCTTTAGAGGGGCAACATGTTGTGACATGGGAGCGGACCTTCACAGAGGACAGCAGGCAGCAGCTTGGTGAAACATGGAAAGCTCTTTATTATCTGACTCCAAAGGCTTATATACATTTTGTACAGAGGGCCAAGATTGGCCCAAGGAGGTTACAACCTCCTGACTCCATTGGTCAATATGACCATCAGTCAAGTTCTCTCTCAGAGAACAAAAATGCAAAACATAAAGATAATTTCTAAGAATACATATTGTTTACATGAAGCAGCGTGAGAAAGCTGCTGCAAAGACTCAAACACTTGAAGGTAAGAAATTCAGAGACGACACCAGAGAGGTGCCAGAGAACATTTCCAACCTCCCAGTGCCCCTGATGCCCTGCCCTGTTCCTGGCCAGGCTGCTGACCTTGGCTTGGCACTGCAAAACTCATCTCACAGCTCTGTGTGCTCAGCACAGCAGCACCACATCCATCCCAAAGTTGCCCCTCTCCTTCAAAGTAAGCGATTAAAAACACAAAATCCAAGACATACAAACGTGATCTGGGCCAAAATAGAGCTGCCAGCTCCTGCCAGAGTCCACAGTGGCTCTGTGGAGAGGAGCAGGCAGGATGTTTGGTGTCCTAAGGCATAAGAGCATTATCAGAGCAGCCTTGTAGGACCCCAAGCATCACCCCAGCTCCCTTGTCTTGTCTCGTGGTGGTTTCTGACAAATAATCCCAACAGCCCAGCCTATCACACTCTCATTTTTCTATCCAAATGGGGCTGGGGTTGTAAAAGAGGCGCCATGCATGGAGTCCCTCTGTCTCTTGGAATGTCTGTACATTGTTGGGGTTTTTTTTATTATTTTATTTAAAAATATTTGGAAAGAAGAGGCGGTTAAACAAAGAAACAAATACTAAATAAACCTCCTTGTTTTTCTGATGCTAGACTGGCACGGGCAGCTTGTAAGAATTAGTGATTCCAGAGAGCAACTGGCTAATTTCCAAGGGAATAGGGAGAGAGGGAAGAGAGGAACAGCAGTAATTTACAGCTTAACCCATTTGTATTTTCTCTTTACAGCTCTCATCTGGATTACCAAATGCTAATTATTTGTGATATTTTATTGGCAAACCCTTTTAGTGCACTGGGACGTGAAATTCCTTCCAAAATCCCAGTTTTTCAGCTAAGGGGCTGCACCCCTCTCTTGGTCCTACTTGGAAAGGTGAGTGTCCCTCCAAGATTTGGGCGGGCATCATCACCTTTCCACTGTCACAGCACAGGGCCACCAGCGGCAGAGCACAGAGCCCAGCTCTCTTTGGCACCATCACACACAGACCTCCTGAACTACTGTTTGCTCCTCTTGTTGTCATCATCCTGTGAATGCAACACGAATGCAAAAGAACACAGCTGGTATTGAGACTGTTGCTTTCAAGATTCTAGGAGAGGATCAAATGAAGGAGAAAATTAAATTAAAAAAAGCAGCACTTAATTATGTAGGCTGCTTTTGTGCTCTCTCCTTCCTCTGTGTAGTAGTTTCCACCTGAAAATCTTTAAGTGCTTTAGAGCTGGTAATTAAATCTCAGAACTGCTGCAGAGAAGGATGCAAGGAAAGCATATGCAGCTCACTTGATTTGTCTGTTTGATTGTACATTAACTTTGCATCTCTCCAGCCCTCTGCTCTGCCAGGACACTCCTTGCAGTTAACTCAGGGTCTGCACAAATTCTTGCAACGCTGTCCCTCAACGAGGAGCTCTGCTAAAATTGGGTAAGTGGGAGTTGGGATGTGCAGATGGTACTCCTGGGCCAAGTGCTGGGCCTGGGGAAAGTGTTCTGGGGCAACCACAGCACCAGGAGCCTCCCTGCTGTGGCCCCCCACCTGCACCAGCACAAAAGTGCTGCTCCCCAGCATTTCCTCTGTTCCCTGGGAACCACCTGTGGCTTTAATTTTTCAGCCTTCTTATGTTTTCATTTTTAGACTGGAGCTTTCTTACAAATTGTAAGAAAAACAAAGACTGATGTTTGATAAATAATACATAAAGGAAGGGGAAGGACAAATTGATGGACTTCTAGTTGACCACTGGGGTCAGAGAGGTGTTACTCTCCTCCTCCAATCCCTGGTCAAATTCCAAACCCTATTTAAACCCTAAACCAAAATAAACTTTCTCTTTCTCTTCTCACTTCTCATCTTGACAAGTGAGTGTGGTTCTTTCGTGTCCTCTAGTGACATCCACCCCCTGTGGTGGCCAAACCTGACACGAGGGTGTTGGCCTGGAAAACCATCACCTCCTTTCCTCCACTGGCCATGTTTGAAACCAGCAGCGAGGTCAGAGCACAACCTGGGGCCACCAAGAGCCAAGTTCATCCCTCATCAAAACAATCCACAGGATGATACCCAGAAATGCCCAGATCCTGTGGACACAGGGCACAATTTGAGGGCACAAACCCCCTGAGCTGAGCACCTCGAGCTGAGCTCCTCGGGGGCCAAACACTTCTCAACAGGGAGGGCTCCTCTAGCAGGGTGGATCTTCCTCCTCTCAGCAGCCCTGGAGCTCAGATCCTCCCTGCCAAGACTGCTCTTTTGGGATCCTGCCTGCCAGGACAGCCCCTTTGGGATCCTGCCTGCCAGGACAGCCCCTTTGGGATCCTCCCTGCCAGGACAGCCCTTTTGGGATCCTGCCTGCCAGGACAGCCCCTTTGGGATCCTCCCTGCCAGGACAGTCCTTTTGGGATCCTCCTTGCCAGGACAGCCCCTTGGGATCCTCCCTGCCAGGACAGCCCCTTTGGGATCCTCCCTGCCAAGACAGCCCCTTTGGGATCCTCCCTGCCAGGACAGCCCCTTTGGGATCCTGCCTGCCAGGACAGCCCTTCTGGCACCACAGCAGCCTCTGTGTTGTAGGAATGCACCCCACACCCCAGCAGGTGTCTCCATATAGGGAAGAGTTTTGGATTCACCCCAAAACCTTTTAAGGGAAGGACACCAGAAGTTTCTTTGCTCTCCCAGCAGTAATTGCCTCAATGCCAAGACAAAACCACTGATAGGTCTGTTTAGCTGTTCCTCAAAAAAGTAGCTATTTGGCTATTTGCCAAAAACAAAACAAAACAACTAACAAAAACAAAACAACCCCCCCCTCCCAAAACCCCAAAAACCTAAATAACCCAATACTTAAGGGAGACCACGAGGCTTCTCAGTGCATTTTCAAGGTGTTGTAGCAGATGTGTGGGACCTGTCCCTACACTGTGTTTGGCTTTGTTCTTTGGGTTTTTTTTAATGTATTATTTTCTTCTTTTATTAAAACTTTTTTGCTTTTTCAAGACACACTCGACTATGCCATCTCACTGTCGATTTAAGCCATTTTCTGTGAGGTGCTGGACACCCTCAGAGGCATTGAGAAACTCAGTATTGTGTCATCACCACATTGCCTCAGAGAGGGCTGCCCCGGTGGCATCGGAGAGAAGCTGTTGAAGAGCAGCTCCAGCAAATGCAGTTTAAGATGTTATTTTCAGAGAGCAAGGAAAGCACGGGGTGATGCTCATCTGGCAACTCAAAGCGTCAGCAGGAGTTCTGGCAGTGGATCCCAGAGATGATGAAAATTGAAATGTCCTTGAAAGCATAATCAGAACTGTGGCTGGCACAGTTGCTGTTGCAACACCCAGACAGCTCTAAAGAGGGGGATCCTGTAGGAAAGTGTAATTTTATGGCACGAGAAAGCCCAGCTCATGTTTTCAGCCTCCTGATATGAAATTTTGTTTGCTTCTCCTGGCTTGCTGCTCATGCAGAAGCCTCTGGGGAGGCTGAGATGGAGAGGACACCAAAGAGCCCCTCGTGCCGGCCCAGGGGCTGCTCTGCAGCTGTGGGATCAGCAGGGCTGGAGGTGCCTGAGCTCACAGAGGATGTGGCACAAAGTGGAAGGGGAAGGCACAGAACTCGGTGCACAGTGTGGGTGTGACATCAGCCCCAGTGCAGGGTCCCTGCCCACAGAGTCAGCAGCTGAAAGGATCCACTGCAGCAGCCCCAGTGCTCTCTAACAGCCAGGAAATACTTCAGGAGTCAACAGACACTTGACATCTTTAATGGTGCAGGAAGAGTCCACGGTTTTACATTTTGGTTTGGATACCAAAGGCCTGAATTTTTTCCCCTATTCCAAGAAAAGCAGGACTAAACCCAGCAGCATCAGCTGGTCTGCTCAGAGAGGTGCTTCTCTGTGCCACCAAAAATATTCAAATGGAGACAAAAGCCAAAGCTACAGTTTTGTATGTAAAACAAAATTTAAAACTAGAGAGGACAGCAAACAGCAATTAGTATTGCTAATGAGAGCCTTTGTAAGCTTTTCTGAACATAACTATAATATATTTAAAATCTGACTGTAAAGAAAAAAGATCTGTAGTGGGCTAAAAATGTCAGAACAGATGTTGTTCCTCCTCCCTTCAGAGAAAACTTTTGCCAACCATTTTGCAATGAGATTTTGCTGAGCTCAGTGTAATTCCGTGAAAAACTCCAGGTGAATTGAAACAACCTTTTCCCCTGGAAGCTGCTCCAACAGCTGAGCTCCCTGAAGGAGCAGCTGCAGCTCTGGAGCCTGGCCACAGCCAGAGGGGCAGAGAGACAGAGGGGCAGAGGGACAGAGCTCCTGGGCCAGTCCTGACAGGAACATTTTTCTCAGACCCATCTTGACAGCCTTGGGGTGGTGTTTTTTTTTTTTTTTTTTTTTTCTTTTTTTTTTGGTTGGTTGGTTGGTTGGTTGGTTGGTTTGTTTTGTTTTGTTTTTTGGTTGGTTGGTTGGTTGTTTTTTTCCCCTCCTGGCTTCCTGCCCTCAAACATAATTTTCGTGTACAGGATCAGTGGAAGGGTCAGATCCTTCTCCTGGCTGCATTATGGGCAGAGGAACTCGGTCCATGCCTGGGGAACAAGATCAGGAGTCTCCTGATGTCTCCTGAGGGTCTCAAAGAGCAAGAGCCCATCAGAATAAAGCTTTGCAGCCTTTGCCTTGCAACAGAGAGGAAGAGGAGTAAGGACTGGAGGTTTCTTCCAACCTAATCATTCTGTGATTCACCTAACACAGAGAATTTAAGTCCCAAGTGGAGACTCGGTTCATTCCACCTTCGCCCTGCCAAGGGTCCAGGGGAGCTGCCCACGAACTGGTTACAGAGGGGGCTGCATCCTTCCGAAGGCAGCTCATCTCTCCTCCTTCCCAGCAGAGCTTTCTGGAGCTGGGGCGGGTGTTTTCCTCCAGCCCAGGCAGATGTGGCCCAGACAAACCCGATTTCCGTGTCCCCAGGGGATGCTCCTGCCCTGCACGGGGGTCCTGCAGTCATTCCTCGGGCAGGTCTCCTGTTGTCTTCGTGATATTTGCAGGGTTTGAGTTGGAGCTGATAAAACAATTCATGGTATTTAAGGGCTCAGGACTGCCAGCAAATATAGGAAATAGGTAGGGCTTATTTGCCAGAGCATTCGGCATTTGCTACAGAACAGTTTCACTGTCTCCACCCAAGATACCCAGGAAAGAAAAACATTGATAGCGAAGATTTAATCGTTCCCGTGCTTAAAGAAAATATGCCTTTTAATGGCCGGCAGTACCACCTTGGGAGGCATTTTAATGCCAATTACAGCTCCCATTCCTCAGCACTGCCCCAAACCCCCCTTTTCCCCACCACAAACCCTGACGCCACCAGCCCGTCTCAGCAAGGGCCGGCCCTGAAATCGCCACTTCCAGACTCTCTTGTGATGTTAAGGGGCGATAGATAAAAATAACCCGGACTCCATTGTTGTGCTGTTTATACACGGAAAAGTCAACAGCACAAAGGCGAGCAGCCCCCGGGGCCGGGCGGGAGCTGATGACCCTGTTCCGCCTGTCCTGGAGGTGCCACGGGGGAGCACCGCGGGGCAGAGGAAATCCAGCCTGCTCCGAGATAAAGAGGCTTTTCAAAAGCCCAAAGGGCAGCTCAGCTCGCAGGGTGAAGAGCCGGCCCCATCAGGACCATGAGCCCAGGACAAAGGGCGGGGGCTCCGGGCGCGGGGCTGGGGCGGCGGGGAATGGGAAATCTCCCTCCAGGAGGGACAGATGGGGCTGGATACAGATGCAAAGCGACCCGAGGCCCCAGCCCCGCAAAGAAAACCCAGTCTCTCCAGAGATGAACTCGGGGGGATAATGGGGCTTCTCAGGGAGGTGAAAACAGAATTTCCTGCTCGCCCTGAGTTACCCGCAGGACACACGGGGCTCCTCTGCTGAATCCAGCTCTGCAAAATGCCCATGATTTACCAATCAACACTTTAACATTGTCTTTAACCTCAACATGGTCATTCTGATAGGGAAACCAAATGGTTTCCGTGGATTTAGTGCACAAAAAGGGGCAAAGCAGTGCGTGGTTCTGCGGAACATCCCCACGGGAGAGTGACCAGCATAGGAGTGTTATATATAAATATATATATATACACAATAATATATAGTATTATATATATATATATAAAATAAAATTGGCTTTTCGCAAGATATGTTCTATATGATTAATAACCTTGTGGGAAGGATATAAACTTATAGGATATAAGCTTTTTATTTCTACTTTTAGTAAATTAGGCATAGTGGTAGTAGTTGATGTAGTCTGCTTAAACTGTTTGGTCAGAATAACACCCAGTGAACATGTAAAGAAGACCCTGCTATTGATACACCAACTATCAGCATCTCCCATCTGAAGAAAGTCTGGACCAAGGCCCGAGCTGGAGGTGATAATGCAGACACAGCTCAGAAACACACAGGCTCTAAAAAGGCAGACCCAAGGAGGGACCATGCAAAACAGTTCCTGGAATATGGAAACTAGTTTATAGAAAAATATGAATATTCACAAACTGATGCAATAGAAAGGGGATTTAACGAGTGTCTCTGATACAGCAGAGTGTGGATTTAGCTGAATGCTGAGTCACCCAGCCATACTTTGCTTTTTATCTCCTAATTGTCTTATTTTTTTATTAAACATATTTCTTAAAAATTTACCAAAAAGTGAACCTCGTTTTTCACAGGAGCGACCAGCCAGGGACATCGGTGCTGCCTTGTCCCCGGCGAACCCCGCAGAAGTGAGAATTAGGCAGCAAAATTCATCTTGAGAAACAGAAAATGTGTTCAGCTAAAACAAACAGCGTTCAGAATGAAGGGATGAGCTCTGTTCATTTACTTTGAGATTCTCCATTAACTATTGCACGCTAATTAGCTCCCTTTTCTGGGTTTGGGCTTTTATATTATTTTTTTTTCACACTGGAAAATTTTGTTCATCTTAAAGCCAAATAAATGCCAAGAAAAACCTGCCACCCACTACACTTATGATCAAAATAACCATTTCTTTTGATAAGTTCCTGCAGTTACAGTGGCCCAGAGAAAATATATTCAGTGAAGATCACTCACTGCTGAATACTTTCCTTGTTTCTTCCCTCAAATCGGTGATTTTTTTCCCCTCTTGTATAAAGAGGGTACTTTTTAATGGGGTAATTTGTACTACAAAACTCCTGAAAACACGTTTTGATTTTATTTTGCTTTTTTTTTTTTTTTTGTGATTCCTAAAGCCCTAGTTTTAAAACACACGCAGATAAAAGTGCTTTGAGGATTTTATTTCTGTGTCTCCAGATTGCTCACTAGAGAGCCAAAAGTCACTCCTCGCCTCTCAATCAAGGCCCCAGCAAAATTTAGACCCTTGCAGAGATAATCAGCCTTGTCAGGTTACTCTAAAAGGCAGGAAGACCTGGGCCAACATTCCCAAAATGCTGACACGACACTCTCCGGATTCTGCAGACCTTCCTGAAGGATTTCAACACGAATTTATCCGTAGAAGGAGAAAGTTTTACTCTTATCTCTAAGCAAATCAGAGCGGCACAAAGGAGCGATTTGTTGCTCTGAGAAGGCACCAACCAACCAAAAAGGTGTGAAAGTGAATTTATGTGGGCTGGGACAGATCCTCTGCTCTGCTCCAGTGTGGCTGGGCCGGGGACACTTTGTCACCTCAAGTGTCCCCTGGTTGTCACTTTACACCTCCCATCCTACCAGTCCTCGTTTGCCCTCCCCACCCATCTGCTCCCTCCCCACACAGGATGGATGGATGGCACAGAGAGGGCTCTTCTGGCCCTGCTTTGTTCCTGACATTTATTTAACATTTGGGATCCTCGCCCAGTGCAAACAGCCACACGGAGCCACCCTGAGCTTCCAAAAGAGCGGGGTTGGGAGTGTGAAAAATGAGGTTCACTTTTTGGTAAATTTTAAGAGATTTAATAGAAAATTAAGACAATTAGGAGATAAAAAAGCAAAGTACGGCCAGGCCGGGTGACTTGGCCAAGTCCACTCCCTGCTATATCAGAGACACTCGTTAAATACCCTTTCTATTGCATCAATTTATGAATATTCATATTTTTCCATAAACTAGTTTCCATATTCCAGGAACTGTTTTGCATGGTCCCTCCTTGGGTCTGCCTTTTTAGAGCCCGTGTGTTTCTGGGCTGTGTCTGCATTATCACCTCCAGCTTGGACCTTGGTCCAGACTTTCTTCAGATGGGAGATGCTGATAGTTGGTGTATCAATAGCAGGGTCTTCTTTACATGTTCACTGGATGTTATTCTGACCAAACAGACAGTTTAAACATACTTATATCAACTACTACCACTATGCCTAATTTTCTTTACTAAAAGCAGAAAAAAACCTTATATTCTATATCCTTCCCACAAGGTTATTAATCATATAGCACACATCTTGCCAAAAGCCAACTTTATAATATGCATTTATAACATGGGGAAACCTTTGAGATCTGGATGGCTGAAATATCAGGATTTCAAGTGTGGAAAAACAAGTTTTGGTGGTGTTTTTTTTTTTTTGTTTTATTTTTTTTTTTGTAAATTTTAAGAGATAGGTTTAATAAAAAAATAAGACAATTAGACAATTAGGAGATAAAAAAAGAAAAGTGTGGCTGGTTGGGTGACTTGCCACTCAACCAAGTCTACACTTTGCTTTATTAGAGATATTTGTTAAACACTTTTTTTACTGTATTAGTTTGTTGCATATTTATATTTTTTTATAAATTAATTTCTATATTTTAGGAATTGTTTTGTATGGTTTCTTTTTGGGTTTGCTTTTTTAGAGTATGTGTGTTTTGTGGCTGTGTTTTTATTATTACTTTTAGTTTGGGCTTTGGTTTATACTTTTTTTAGACGGGAGATGCTGATAGTTGGTATATTAGTAGTAGAGGGGGTTTTATATGTTTATTGGATGTTATTTTGACCAAATAGACAGTTTAAATATATATATTAGCTTAATATATAATATATTATATGTTATGTAAGTGTATATATATAACATATATTATATATTGTCTAATATAATATATATTTTATATATTGATGTGATATAATATATATATTATATAAGTAATATAATTATAATATATTATATATATTAAGTATAGTACTATACTATAGTACTATAGTATTATACTATAGTACTATTAGTACTATGCTTAAGTTTTTTTATTAAGAGCAGAAATAAACCCCTTATATTTTATATTTTTACTACAACGTTATTAACCATATAGCACATATTTTGCAAAAAGCCAACTTTATAATATACATTTATAACACAAGCATGGAAGGTGCTGTTGGGTCACCATTTCCATAGCTAAACCCTGGATTTTGACTGGAGTCATCCTAGGAGAGAAGGAATTTTTTGGAGGAGCCCCGTGCTGGGCTCTGTCCCAGCAGACAGGAGTGAGGACAGGTCTGGTTCTCATGGCAGGACAAGGATCGAGGGTGGAATCAGCTGAGCTGAGGCAAATCAACCATCAGCAGCCCCAAACACCACAAACTTTCCCCCTCTGCAGGTAACCTGAAACTGGAGACCCAAAATGGACACAAAGAGGCAGAAAGAGGGGTTTTAAATCTGAAAAAACACAAGTCCTGTCTCCTACCTTTGTGTGAACACCCTGATTCTGTCACTAAGCACCTCAAATATTGACAATTTTTAAACTTCACTTCCTGTGGACATCCTTTATAGGAATAACCAAACCAGATCAAAGAAAAGTTCTCCTTGTGTTTTCTTAAAATGTGGTTTTTTTTCCTATTCCCCCAGGGATCCCTTCAGCCCTGTCATGCCCCAACCATAATCCATTGCCTCTGGCCTTTGGGAGAGTTATTCTCAAAACATTAATAGCTTCTGGAAACACCAAATGAAAAAAAATCTGAACCTTGTTGGAAATTATGTAATTTTTCTAACTAATTTTTAATTAGTTGGTTTAATTAATTGTGGGCAGTGCCCACCTTAAGGCAACACTAGTGAAGTTCCTTCTCAGGCTCTCATTGTTATTTTGATGATTAAATCACCAAAGCCTTATTTATTTAAAACTAACACTGACAGGCTTCAGCAAACAAAGCTAAAGTGAGTTGAAGATTGAGCATCTGAGATCTTCAATTTATGGCACTTCAAGGACATTGGAGTAACCAGAAGATACAGAGGAGATGAAATCCTGGAAAGTTGGAGGTTCCCCATCTGAGAAAAAGGTGATAAAACCACGAAAGAATGTGGAGCAAAGCAGGATGAGAATTGAGAAATCAATAACCAGTAGAGGACAAAACACTAATTAATGAAGATAATTATGTAACTTAGAACCAGCAAACATTTATTTCTTTGTGTGTTAAAAATGGATAAATGAGTGAAAAAGTTTTTATCACCATGTGTGTGGGGAGCAGAACTTTGTCAGCCACACACCATCTGGGCCAAGAATAAAGTCTTGCCCTACTCTCTGACACTAAAAAGACAGTTTAAGGAGTTTTATTTATTTTATAATCCCAGAAATTATGGAGGATTTGGGTAACAACCTCAGCCTGACATTCACCTCACCCAATATCTGATATCCACCATGAAAGATGAGGCTGGGGTTGGACCTGGGGCTCCTAACTAGAGGGAAGAGGAGAAATAGCTGGACAAATCGTAAAGTAAAAGGTTGTAAAAAGCCATCCCAACTGCCCCCAGTACTTTTCAAAGCCCAAAATGGGTCTTTCCCCCTTATTAGGCACCCATCTGTGTCCCCCAGCTCTAATTAAGCATCTGCTCTGCAAGAAGCTAACAAGTTCTTCTGCTGATAATCCCCACCAGCTTGGCAGCATTATTTATAACGCAGCCAGGGCGAACCCCTGCTCTGGCCCAGTCTCTTCATTGTCAGAGTGAGATGTAGCTATATCATTATTTTAGCAGACACATAAAATATAATCCAATTATGTGGCGGATACGTGGAATTCCCGATGATTTCCAGAGCACGCCGCTTTATTCAGGAGGGGGGAAAAGATTTAAAGAGACAGGTTGTCACTGGGCATCAAAGGATTTGGGATGATATTTAGGATAACAGTTTATAGACATGGAGCAAATCCTATTATGATGCCACATGGCCATCAGGCTGTCACAGTGGCTGGTGCAGTGAATGTCTGGGCAAAGATGCCAGCCAGGAGCGTGGTCACCTCACAGGTGTGTCCAGAGGGAGCTGGCAGGTTTTGTGTACAGCCCCTCCACAGCCTCTGTGTCACCCTCAGCTCTGTGGTGTCCTCCCTGCCTGCTGGATCCAGGGGTTTGGAGCACCCTGAGCCTAAAAGGGGTGGATTTGGGTTTACTCTGCCATCCCTCAAGGACAGGGTGTGGAAAGAATGGAACCAGAGGAGTGAAAATGGGCATTTACCAAAGCTCAGGATCTGTGACCATGAACAAGACCACAGCAATGACCCTGATGTCTCAGTTTGGTTCAGAGCTCTCCTTCCAAGGGGTTGTGTCAAATTCTGTGGATAAGGAGCCTCTCCATGGCTTCACCCAACTTTGGGTTGGGTCTGTGCATGGGAGAAGTGGAGAGGGGAGCTGGGGACTCAGAGAAACACTTGGAGCACAAGCACAGTTTGGGGCTGTTTTGGAGATGACTTGTGATCAGCACAACTCCAAGGCATGTGGGAGCACAAGAGCTGATTCCTCACCTGGGGGAACTCCCAAGGGCCACAGGGATGAGCTCAGAAAACACCCTGGATGTCTGGACATGCCACAGCCATGTGTCAGCCCCAGCCAGGAGCTGCTGGGGGCACTGCAAAATTCTGTCCAGCACCCACCAGAGCTGCTGTGGCTGAGCAGAGACCCTCAGCCCAGGAACCATCTCCACGAACCATCTCCACCACCCCTCTCAACCTCCAGTCAAAGAAAACAAAGGAAAGCCATTCCTGCCTCCCTTTGCTTTTTTTTTCTCTTTATTTTCTCTTTCCCCCCAGCAGCACTCACAGGTTTCACACTCTCCTGTCCCTCCTCAGCAGCTCCCACCTCTGCTCACCATCACCATCCACCCCTCACACTTGTGTTTTGGGTCCCTGGCCCTGGATGGCACATGGGACCCTGCCATGGTGTCACCCGTGTCCCCAGCAAGGTGATGCACACTGAGATGCCACCCCACTGTGCTGGACAAGGATTAAAGGAATAATAAAAATTATTTGCTGAACAGGAGATACTTTGTGTATCTCTCTTCAGCAGTCCCTAGGGAGCTGGGAGGACTAGAAGCAGGGAATACAAAAAAAGTCCTGGATAGTTTATAAAACAAAAGAGATTCATTAGTGTCTGAAATATCCACACATCCAGCCTCAGAACCAAACCGCAGCCTTGCTGCTGCCAGCTTGTAAGGAGAGAGAGTGAGGAAGTCTGTGACTTACAGGAGTGACAAGGAGTTTTTTTTCCTTTTCTTTTTTTAAATACATGTTAATCCAGCTGGTGCAGTGACGGTAACACCCACAGCATCCTTCCCTGGGGAAGTCCTGGCAGTATTTCCCACCTCACAACTCAATCTCCACAAAACCAGACAGAGCCCCATGCCCAGGTCACACAGACCCCAAGCTCCAGAGGATTTTGGGGGGCCCTGCAGGGCCGTGCTGGGGTGGATGGGGTGCAGTGATGTGGCAGCAAGGAGCAGCTCTGGCAGCAGGGACAGGGACGTCCCTGCAGCTGCCAGATGAGTGCAATAAAAGGCTCATTAATGGGGATCGTTGGACCTCAATTTCAGAATGCTGCATGAAACCTCCTCAGTGAGTATCATTATTATGGTGCTCTCAATCAAGTCAAGCAGCTTTATGACAAAATCAAAAGTTGTGATCCAAGCAGCACAGGGATGGGGGGAGCAGCCTATTTATTTTGCTTTGGGTTCACAGCGAGGGCCCAGCAGCTGCCAGGACACAAGAATGATGGTCACATCCCCCAGGCACCCGGGGACAGCTTTAAGTGTCATCACAGCCCTCTGCCCTCTGAACCCCAGGCCTCTCTGTGTCCACAGTGGGATTATGCAGATACCACTCTGCTGGTCTGTGGCTCAGAAAAAAAAAAAAGAGAGGAAAAGCCCATGGGATCATTAGGGTTGGAATAGATCTCTGAAATCATCACTCCCAACTGTTATCCCAGCACTGACAAGCCTGGCACCGTGTCTTTAAGCACCACACCAACACATCTTTTAAATCCCTCCAGGGATGGGGACTCCACCACTTGCCTGGGCAGTCTGTGCCAGGCCCAGACAACCCTTTCTGTGAAGAAATTTTTCATATTATCCAAAATGAACATCCCCTGGTAATCTCCTCTTGCCCTGTCCCTTTCCTTTGGAGAAGAGATGGACCTGAACTTGTCTAGAGCCTCTTGTCAGGGAGCTGTCAGTGAAAAAATATTGCCCTGATTTTTCAGCCTTCTGATGGTTTCACATTTCTACTGGAGCTTTCTCACACTTGTAACAAAAACAAAGGCTGATATTTTGTAAATATGCATTCCTTCCCAGAGAGAAGGACAAATTGATGAACTTCTAAGTTAACCACTGGTGTCAGAGAGGTGTTAGTCTCTTCCCCAATCCCTAAACAAATTCCAAACCCTATTTAAACCCCAAATCACAATAAACTTTCTCTTTCTCTTCTCACTTCTCAACTTGATGGGTGAGTGTGGTTCTTTGTGTCCTCTAGCAACAGGAAGGTCTCCCCTGCACCTCTTTTTCTCCAGGGTGAGCCCCCCCAGCTGCCTCAGAGGCCAAACCCATCCAGGGACATGAACAGCCACATCCCAGCCGTGTGCTGTGATCTTCCTACAGAGCACTTTATGCTGCATTTACCCCAAAACTCCTTCCAGGTACTTTTTCCTATCCAAACTCATTTCACTGACTTGCACTCTCCTGTCTCCATAACCTTCTGCCATTTTCCTGTCCCACATGTGGCAGTTTTGCTCCACTGAACCCCACAGAGCTGAGGTGCCAGCAGAGAGAGCTGGTGCAGGCAGCAGGAGCTCCCAGCCCTCAGCCCAGCCCCAGCCACTCACTCCTTGGCTCAAGGTCTGGTCTTTCTGCTTCTCCTCGCTGTGTGAGGCACCTCCTAAGGAAGGAGGAGCAGGGTGGGTGGCAGGGGGTGGCTCAGCCAGGCTGGTGCCCTGCTGGGAGGGCAAAATCCACCCTCCACCACCTCTAGTGGGCCATCAACACCACAGGAGCAGCCCTGGATTTGGGAATGTGAAAAACGAGGTTCAGTTTTTCAGTAAATTTTAAGAGATAGATTTAATAAAGAATTAAGACAATTAGGAAATAGAAAAAAAGCAAAGTACGGCCAGGTGACTTGGCCAAGTCCACCCCCTGCTATATCAGAGACATCCTTTAGATACCCTTTCTATTGCATCAGTTTGTTGAATATTCATATTTTTCTATAAATTAATTTCCATATTCCAGGAATTGTTTTGCATGGTCCCTCCTTGGGTCTGCCTTTTTAGAGCCTGTGTGTTTCTGGGCTGTGTCTTCATTATCACCTTTAGTTTGGGCCTTGGTCCACACTTTCTTCAGATGGGAGATGCTGATAGTTGGTGTATCAATAGCAGGGTCTTCTTTACATGTTTGCTGGATGTTATCCTGACCAAAGAGACAGTTTAAGCAACTATATCAACTACTACCACTATGTCTAATTTTCTAAAAGTAGAAATAAAAAACTTATATTCTATATCCTTCCCACAAGGTTATTAATCACATAGCACACATCTTGCAAAAAGCCAACTCTACAATATGCATTTATACCAGAGAAGGACTCTCAGTGCTGAGGTGCCCCCCAAAGCCTGTGTTTGTGACCCCCTGGCAGCACATCTCAGCTGTCACCTCTCTGCAGACCTGGGGCTGCAGAGCCACTGCTGACTGGCAGGGAGGGAAGGAGATCAGAAGATCACTCTCTGAAGAATTAAGATCCTAATCTGCCTTAAGCTGCTCAGCACTGCCACGGGCCCTCCCGAGGCAGCGGCTCCTCTCATCCCCTTGGCAGGACCAGAGAATGAGGCAGAGCAAGAGCCCGGTGTGGGATTCACCGCCACAAAACAGAGGCTGCAAAGTAAAGATCAAGCCTCAGTCAGACTTTGCCCTTCATTATGCAGTTTGCGACTCCTCGGCTCATTAAAAGCCAGCTGCAGGTAGGAGGAAGCATCAGAGGTGTTATAAATACAATTATAAAGTCAGCTATTCGCAAATATTAAAATAAATGCTGTAGGTATAATGTTGAGATTACTTTTATTTCTGCTGTTAACAAAACTTAAACATGATAGTAGTGGTGGCTGATATAGTTATGGATGAACTGTCTGTTTAATCGAGATAACATCCAATAAACATATAATGAAAACCCCACTACTTATATACCAACTATCAACACCTGCCGGCTAAAAAAAATATAAACCAAAGCCCAAACTAAAAGTAATATTAAAACCACTACCAAAGAACACATACTCTGAAAAAGCAGACCCAAAAAAAGCCACGCTCAACAGTTCCTAAAGTATGTAAACTAGTCTGTAGAAAAAAGTATAAATGTGCATAATAATCTATAAATATGCGACAAGTTGATCTAATTTAAAAAGTATTTAAAGAGTATCTGCAAAGATAGTAAGTGTACTCTCAGCTAAGTGCCAAGCACCCGGCCATTAACCCTTTACTTTATCTCTACCTCCTATTGTCTTTTATTAAACTTTTTAAATTTTACCAAAAAAATAAACCTCGTTTTCCACAGAGGAATTCTCCAAGGCGCAACTGTGTGAGGAGATCTGATCTCTCTCAGCAGCACCAGGAACAAGAGCCAAGGTCTCTCCCTGCTCCTGGGCAAAGCCTCAGTGAGGACACGGTGCCCCTGCTGCCTGTGCAGCATCACCCGGGAGCAGCGGCAGCCACAGCTCTGCCCCCAAATCCTCCTGATCCAACTCTGAGATCTTTTCCTTCTTTACTCCTTCCACCTGGGAGCAGCCTCTTGCTGTTGGAAAATATAATAGTTTTTAAAAATATATATTACTTTAGTCAAGGGGTTTTATTTGCCTTTGCCCCGGGGAAAAAAAAAAAAAAAAAAAAAAAAAAAAAAAAAAAAAAAAAAAAAAAAAAAAAAAAAAAAAAAAAAAATTAAGTTTCTTTCCAGGGCATTGTTCCACCAGGTGGGGCCTGAGGAACTCAACACACCAACAGACTGCGAGTAGCCGAAAGATAAAGGGCCAGCAGCCTTAATAATTAATTAATTATTAAGTTGGAATAAAGTTGGAATATCAGTGGCCATCCACCAACATCTACCCCAGGCTGTGCCTCTGGAAGAGGTGGAGACATCTCCTCGGAAAGGAGTGATAAGAAAATCAAATTCACATCCGAATTCACATCCAAAGTGGAGAAATTCAGATCCAATAGGAGACCAAATACTAAGAGCTAACCAATGAACACTGAGCCAATTCGTTTCTATCTGACCCAATCCGTTTCTATCAGTTTTGACTGTATAAAAGATGTGAAAAATCCCATAAAATCCGTGTGTCATGGAATGACACTCTGCACACCCGGCCTGTGTGTGAATGGGATGATTTCTGTGGTACATCCTGGCCAAAACAACATTCTGGCCACATAATAATTGTTACATATGATATATATATATAAAGTAATTCGTGCTTAGAAATTAAAGACTCTACAATTGGAAACTCACAAGCGGCTACAGGAGAAGACTGATTTACAACTGTGAAGCACAGGCGGCACCGAGGAAAATACGAATTTACAAGAGAAAAGAGTGGCTGCGGTCGGAGATGGATCATTACCAGGGCTGGGTCAGATCACACCCCGGTGATTGATACCCGATATGCATCTGTGATAAGACAATCGCAGTCATCAAGGGTGTGCATCCCAATGCCGAATTCCTGTAAATCAAATCAAGCTCTCATCCCTGCCCGGAAATCCTTTTGGAAAACCAAACTCAGAAAAGGAGGCACATGAATATGCGAACTGAGCAAAGGGGGACAAAGAACCCTGCCTTAGGGAATGTCCTGGTTTAGGGCGAATTTGGGAGGAAACTCCGAATGGGGCTCCTCAGGAGGGAAAACCCAAATGGTCCCTCCCCCCCCCAGCCTGGTCCCTTTCCCCAGTCTGGGGAAAGAACTTCCTCGGAGAAAAGTGGAAAAAACCTATTTATTTAACAAACAAACTGCCAACAAGCATAAGGAATTAATAATATGGAACAATAAAACCTCTCACTGGTGCAAAGAGAGATGGCAAAACAGAGAGAAGTCCTTGCCAGGAGTCAGCTCAGCTCTCTCAGCTCTATCAGTCCCAGTCCCTTCGGTGCTGGAAAACACCGAGGTCCAGGCCCAGTGGGCCACAGGTGCAGCTCCTGGTGCTGCTCTGGGTTTTTCAGTCCAGAGCAGATTTAAACAGTCACAATAAAAAGGAAAAAAAAAACCAAAAAAACAGTCCAGGAATCTTCTTTGCCTCAGCTTGCTAGACTAACTAAAAGGAAAAAAAACCTCTCTGGCTGCTGTCTGTGCATCCGATGAGCACACAGTCCAAGGAGGAAGAAGATGCAGAAGAGTGAACAGTTTTCTAAAACAAACTGTGACCTTCTTCTTGCCCTGCTCACTCTCAGAACCTGTCTGAAAAGTACAGAGCACACAGAACAGACATACGACAACAGACAACAGACAACAGACAACATACGATTGGGGATACAGGCATCATAGTCACCCTAGGACAGGGAAATAAACTCTATAAAACCCGACCCCTCAACAACGGGATTTGTGAACGGGGAAAGGTCGGTGCAATAGAGGTTCACCCAACACCAATAAAAAGGGATTGTTTTTATTGTGGCTTTCTGAGATCACCTTTTGTAGCAATATAAAATTTGCTTTGGATTATTAATCTGGCTACCTCGTTTATAACAATAATGTAATGCCTTGACTGTCTAACTTTAAAAACGTTCTAGGGGGATTGTTGTTTTCCTCGCAGTTTTGGTGACACTGCCATTGCAGCCTGGCTGCTCAGGGGGACCTTTCCTGCTGCTCTTCCTCCAGCACTGTGAGTTCAGCTTTTGGTGACACTGCCACTGCAGCCTGGCTGCTCAGGGGGACCTTTTCTGCTGAGTTCAGCTTTTGGTGACACTGCCAGTGCAGCCTGGCTGCTCAGAGGGACCTTTCCAGCCCAGTGCAGCTGCTCCTCCTCCAGCACTGTGAGTTCAGCTCTGTGCCACAGAGCAGTTTGACTCTTCACCACCTCTCAGCCTTGGGATGCTGCTGCAGGGTGCCAGTGGGAAAGGCACGTTCCCAAAATACACTGAAATCCAAACCACACAGGCCCTGCAGCACGGAGAGGAGGAGGAAGGGAGGCAGTGAACAAATATTTGCCTGGCTGCCCTGCTTTCTAGCACAAAGAAGCAAAAGCCAGCTTTCCAGTAAAACTCAGCCCACTGGTGCTGCCCACACTGTGAAATTGTGGTAGCTTGGTAACTTCCCAGTGTTTGGTCTCATTTTCTGTTGAAGAAGCCAACAGAACCAGGAGAAGGAGGTGGTTTCAGAGCATACAAAGCCAAACTGCTGAGTAATAAATCAGCCAACTCCTCCCTTGCTGCTCCAGGACACTGAAGTTGTGCCAACTGCTTTTTCTGTCAGCACTGTCGGTTTTACACCCACTCCAGAAGTGCCAGGACTGTTCTCACTGTGTGTCTTGGGTCACATCTGGAGCACAGGGCAGAGGGGGCACTTACAGACCAGCCAGGATGGGCCCCAAGGTGGTGGTGAGCTGCTGAACACACACTGTCCCCTGGGCCTCCAGCAGGAGGACCAGTGAAGCCTGATCTCCTCCCTGTCACATCTCATTATCTGGCTTTTTATCCAGGGCAGTTTGTGGGTTCAGCCCCTCGGCAAAGGCCAAGAGAAATAAAATGAATAATAGAGATCAGTAAAATGAAAGAATCCACAAGGGAGGCAGATGTGAATGTCCTGACCATGGGAAAATTTGTGAGACCATCCTGTTCCATTCATCAGTCACTGCACTTAGAGAAATCTTGGTCAGGAGATGCTCTGGTGCCCAATATTTCATAACGTGGCTGTATTTTCTCCTTGGATTTGAGATCTCTTTCCTTAGGGAGGTGCTCTGATGTTTCACACTGCCAGAATCCACTCTGCAGCCCTGCTCAGTGGGGTTTTTCACTGTTCAGGTCTCTTTCCTTTACCTGCTCTGCAGCCTTTATGAAATGTGTAGTTAAAATCACTGAGATCTGACTCTTTCAATCACATCCCAGTGGAGCAAAGCCCCGAGCTGAGCAGGGAATAGGGAAGGCTTGACAACCACTCTCAGCTGAGCACAGGGAGTGCAATCACCTAAGCCAGGCTTCTTTAGGAGCCAGTCTAAAAAAAAAACCAACAACACAGAAAAAGGTGTTGAAATTGGAGCTCTGGTATTTTTTAGGGGGAAACAAGTGTAAAGTCCTGATGTGAATCTTTGCTCTCCTGAAATGCTGATATTCCCCCCCAGCCCTCACCTCTCCCAGCCATGACCATTCTGCTCTGCCAGCTGCTGGCACCAGCCAAGGAAATTCCAATGTCTGTGGCAAACTCCAGCTCAAGGAACAGTTTGTTTTCCACTGCCCAGAGCCTGCAGCTTTAAATATGGCCCCAACTTTGAAAACAGAGCCCTTGTTTTTCATGGAAAGCCTCGTCCATCCTAACAAATTCCACTGCATCCAGGCTGTGTCACAGTGTGGTGCTTCCTATGACTTGCCCAGGTGCAAAATAAGAATGAGAAAAGGAGCATTGTGAGAGGAAGGCAGCATCACTGGGCTTTTCCTCCACTTCTTTCATGTCCTAGGCAGGGAGATGGAAATATTCCCAAGATTTTGAGCTGCCCCAACCCTTTAGAAACACGAGGCTGGTTACAAAAGCAGAGACTCAGTCTGCCCAGGCAGTGATGGCTGATGCAGGTGAATCCTCCATTGTGAGAGAGAAGAGCAAAATCCATCTTTCTGCCCAGAGCAGCCCTCTGGGACAACTATGGGACTCTTCTGACAGCCACCGGCCTCACCTGGGCTGCAGGAGAGAGAAGGAGACCCTCTGGAGGCATCCTGTGCACCCTGCCATGATAAACCAAGGGAAAATTATAAAACAGGGGAAACGCTTGCAGAGTTTCCCTGCTGTAGCAAAGCCCTCACAGCAGTGATTGCCTGTGCTCTCCTGTGCTCTCCCGGAGGAAAAGAAGCAGCAGGGGTGGGGATGATGCCAGAACACACACACACCCCCGAGGGCCGTGCCAGGGCACCCAGTGACACTCAGGAGGTGGCAGAAGGACACTGCAGCCCCAGCAGGACAGCCCGGTGCTCCTCCCGCCAGCAGCAGGAGCCACGGCTGCATCCTCCGGCACAGAGATGCTAATTAGGTGTAAGAGAAGGGAGGAGGGAGAGAAGTGAAGAAAGGAAGATGAGGGAGGGGGAAGAAATACTGAAGCCCCGAGTCAATGGGAAAACACCACAATCCGAGGCAGGCAGGATGAAACCAGCCCAGTACAACATTGGCCGGTTAAACTCACAGCCCTGTATTATTCCCAGCTCGCATTAAGTAGCTCTGTAGTGTTAGTGCTGTTCTCGAAAGATAACTTCACCTTTGACCCCTTAAGCTCCGAGACACTCCTAAAAGTACCAGCACGTTATTATGAACAGAAGAGCAGTGTTAATGCTGAAATGCTCTATCCCCTTCTCCTCCCTCCTTGTCACCGCTGGATTTTAAAGCACAACGTTATTAAAAAAGAAAATATGCGCTGGGGATGCACCATTCCCTCCCAGCAGCAATCCCTGCGTGTGCAGAGACCCCCTTGGGTTTGCATAGCGAGGGCTGAGGGGAGGCTTTTCCAGCCTCCTTCTCCTGGGCATTTCCTGCCCTCTCTTTCCCCAAGGTTTTTGCTGTTCCCTCCCCAGGGCACAGGACAGGATTCTGGTGTGTCCTCCAGAGGGCAAAGGTGACGCCACGGAAAGTCAGGTCTCCTTCACACACTTGAAAATATCCAAAAAACCGCCTGAAACCCAAAGTGCTCTAAAGCTGCTGGGGTGAGGTGATGGAGCTGACCCTGCATAGACTGGGCTGGCACTGGCTCCATCCCAGCCTTTCCCAAACGCCAGGAGAAACCTTTCCTCTCCCTTTCCATCCTCTCTCCCTCATCATCATCATCATCATCAGCCGCCTGTTCTTCCTCCTCCTGGACTCTGCTGTTTTGTGTTTGTGTTGCCTTCCTCAGCCTGTGAAGTCTTCGGGGGCAGGAACAGGCTGTAATCTGTGTTTGTCAAGTGCCATGTAAACGGCTGGCTAAATGTGTTTGTTTTCAAGCGCTTATTTGTTTTCCGAAGGGGTAGTTACAGGAGAGTACACAGCGGAATAAGCAATCGCTGCAGGGCTGGGAGAGGAGGGGAGAAGGGAGATGGCACCAGTGTGGTTTGCATCCTCCTCTCTGTCCCCTGCTGGGCTGGGGACACCTCCAGGGACACAAAAGGTGTGTCACAGGGACGTGAGGGTGCCAGGGCAGGTCACCAAGGTGTGCCCATTGTGGTCCAGACACAGAGAGGTCACCTGTAGTGACGTGGGTGCGGAGCCACACGGGGACAGCAGGCAGCAGAAGGTCAGACATGGAAAGCTTCTTTATTTTTCTGACACCATCAACTTATATACACTTGTTGTGGTTTGAAAGCAAAACAAGTGAGAGGCTCCAAGTCAGAAATACAATTTAATAAGAGGAAAGGTAAAAAGGTAAAAATAAAATAAAATAAATGCAATAACACAAAAGAGCACTGCCAGAGTCAGAACACACCCTGAGCAGGGTGGTGGGAGCAGTCCAGGTGAGGGGCTCTTCCTGAAGCAGTGATCCCACAGAAAGGTCTGGGAGCTCTGCTCCTCTGGGAATCCAGTGGCTCAGGGCTCCTTGTCCTGTCCCAAATCCCAGATTCTCTCCAGGTGGGAATGCTTGGCTCCTCCCCCTGGGCGGAGCATCTCCCAATGGGATGAGGAGTCGTGCAGTGGCTCCTTGATGGCCCATTAAACACAGACAGTCCTGCAGTGGGGCCTTGGTGGCCCATTAAACAGAGAGAGCTCCTGGAGGGAGTTCCCTGTGAGTCCTGGGCAAGGCATTGATGGGCCATGAGCAGAAGAGCCCAAAGGAGGGGCCTGGGAAAACACTGCCCCACCTGGTTCCAACAGCTCATGGGGATGGGGATGGAATAAATACTTTGTGTACATCCTACACTGCGACCCAGGACAACACTTTTTACAGAAGGCCAGGATTGGCCCAAGGAGGTTACAACCTCATGGACCTCATTGGTCACTCTTACCATCAATCAAGTTCTTCTCTCAGAGAAGAACTGTGCAAAACATAAGATAATTTCTAAAAATATATATAGTTTACATCAAGCTCCGTGAGAATCATGCTGCGAAGATTCAAACACTTGAAAGCAAGAAAATGCAGGGCAACACCCCATTGTTACTCTGATTTTTTTCAGCCTTCTGATGTTTTACATTTCTAGACTTGGGTTCTCATGCGTGTGACATAAACAAAGAGGATGTTTTAAAAACTATGCTTTTTTTTTTCCTGGGGGAAGGACAAATTAATGAACTTCTAACCTGACCAATGGGGTCAGAGAAGCGTCAACCTCATGGCCCAATTGCTGATCAATTTCCAAACACTATTTAAACCCTGATCCCAAAATAAACTTCCTTCTTTCTGCTCACACAACTAGACAGTGAGAATTGTAGTTCTTTTGTGTCCTCTGGTGTGAAAAACAATGTTCATTTTCTATGTAAGTTTTAAGAAATAGGTTTAATAGAAAATAAGACAATTAGGAGATAGAAAAAAAGCAAAGTACGGCCGGGTAACTTGGCATTCAGCTAAGTCCATACCCTGCTATATCAGAGACACCCTTTAAATACCCTTTCTATTGTATCAATTTGTTGAATATTCATATTTTTCCATAAACCAGTTTCCATATTCCAGGAACTGTTTTGCATGGTCCCTCTTTGGGTCTTCCATTTTAGAGCCTGTGTGTTTCTGGGCTGTGTCTTCATTATCACCTCCAGCTCGGGCCTTGATCTGTACTTTCTTCAGATGGGAGATGCTGATAGTTGGTGTATCAATAGCAGAGTCTTCTTTACATGTTCACTGGGTGTTATTCTGACCAAACAGACAGTTTAAGCACACTATATCAACTGCTACCACTATGCCTGATTTTCTTTACTAATAGCAGAAATAAAAACTTATATCCTTCCCACAACATTATTAATTATATAGCACACATCTTTCGAAAAGCCAACTTTATAATATACATTTATAACATCTGGTGACACCCCATGCCAGCCTCTCCCCCGGGGTTTATTCCTGCAGGCTCCTCTCTCTGCACTGCCCTCAATCCGAGCGGGTTTGCACGTCCAGGGCACATATTTTACTGTGTTCTCCTTGACAGCCGTACCCTGTGTGTCCTTCCCGATGCTGCCTCCAGCCCCTCCTGCCTGCCTTGTACCGCTAATGAAACTGTAATCGCTTCCACCGCAGCATCTGCGGGGCTTTGAGGGTGGAACTGAGAGCAGGCCATCAGGAAACAGCCTGATTAAAAAGTACTTTGGGGAGGGGGCACTTTGCCTGAGGGTGACAACGTCTCTTACACTTGAAATGAAATATATCCGTGTTGAAGAGTGGGAAAGAAAAAGAGAAAAACTTTGGCCCCTGCGGAGGTTCAGAAGCCCTTAGGCTGTTGGCCACTGGATTCATGTACACCGTGCTTTAGTGCTTTAAAAAGTGCCTAAAAAAGCAAGATATTGCTACCCGGTGGACTGTAAAATATCCTATCACCAGCCAGCCATACACAGCGAGGATGTCATGCCATGGGGTTAGCAGCAGTATCATAGGCAAGGTAAAGATGCTTCATTGCATATATTAAAGGCAGCCCGAGCCCTAAATGCGCCCTAAAGAAGATGGATCTCCTTGAGAAGCTGAGATCTATTCATCACAATCTGATTCCTAAGTGTCAATTAATCTTACAGCTTGTGTGTTGTTCCCCAGCCCTGACACATCTCTCACTGTCTCTGACTTGGAAGAGTAATGGGAGACAGTGTTTGAGTATATAAAAGATAATTAATAGAAAACATCCTCCCTTTAAAAAACCACCACCAAACCAACCTTTTAACATAATACATCTTTCCACCGGCATCCATTTCAACTCACAGCTTTTGTCATTTGGGGAACATTAATTGCTCCAGAAAAGAACTGAGTGTTTTAAAAGGGTGAGGAGGACCCTGCTAAAGTATGTGGCCAACACAAAAGAAATTGTGATTTAAAAAAAACCAAAACGCTCATTGTTCCCCTCTCAGCACCGAGCCTGTCCCTGGCTCTTGCTCTGACTTTACAGAAAATGATGTTATTTCACCTCTAACGTAACTCAGAGGGAAATAAAGCCCATGGACGGAGCCTGTTGCTCACAGGGAGCCACTTTGGGATACTGATACAGCAGCAGGGCCAGAGGATGGAGCAGGGTTTGCTGTGTGCCACTGATGGGGACAATGCAGGAAAAGGGCAAGATTGGAGCATGGCAGGGAAAAGGCCCAGGAATGGGGGGGAAAAAAATTCCTTTCCTGTGTTAGAGAGCAGAGAGACTCCCCAGGGAGAAGGGGTTTAGCGAAAGGTATTTCCTGGTGAGCAGCAAGGATCGGGTGGAGCTGGGGTGGCTGCGATTCCTGCACGCATTTTTCAAAAGAACCCAACATGGAGTTGGACAGGATTCCTCTTGCTCCAGGAAAAAAACTGCTGGGAAAGCCAGAGAGGAGGTACCTGGATGGGTCAGAGTGGGGCTGAGTGTGGATGTGGCTTTGCAGGAGCAGATTTCCTGGGAAGAAGGGCGGAGGAGCTGCCTTGCCACTCAAGGCAATAACAATGAGCAGAAATGTCACTGCTCTGCCCCCGTGGGAATTGCAAAATCTCCAAGTTTGGCATCACCAGCCTGGGATGGATTCTGTCCCTTTGTCCCCAGACAGATCTCTTTGGGCTGGAATGTTGTGGCTGCCCCACAGCTGGGCCAGGACCTGGTGCTGGTGCTGGAGGCTGCAGGGATGGAGCTCCAGCTCTCAGCTGTGTCCTGACATCTGGAAGTCTTCAAATACCAAATCTAGTCAAAATCTCGGCAGAGAGCCCTGGCAGCTGCCGTGGTGTGGGCCAGGGAGGACGGGGTTAGCAGAAAAGAGCAGCTTTTTTAGGCCTTTTCATAAGGGACTGTAATTCCTGCCTGGAGGGGTCAGCGAGAGTTCCTTTGGGTTTGTCCTTCCCACTTTGTCTCCCTGCACAACAAAACCTTCAAGGCTTAAAAACACCTGAAACCAACCCAAGAGGCCCATGGAAAGACCTGGGAATGTCCATTGAGTGTTCTGGGATCCTCTGGCCTCTCTTGGCTCTGTCTGGTTTTGCTGAGTGTTCTGGGGCACTGATTCCCAAACTTCCACTAGGGATTTTGGGAATGACACACATGATCAGGGAGAGATCAGAGCTCTGCATCCACTGAGCCTGCCAGGACTCCCTCACAGTCCAGTCTGCAAACAAAATTTGTGATTTTTAAATCAAAATTCAGTTTAAAATCAACTTCTTTTTTCCTTTGCTTCAATACTAGTTTGATGAGAGTAAGGATTTTAATATCACCAGTTTTGACTCTAAGATCTTCTGCTTGCTTCACTTTGGTTTTTAAACCCAGTTCTCAAGTTCCTTTCTACAATTTTTGGGTATGGACTGATAAACAAAGGAGGCTCTCACACTTTTGGTTCCTGTGAGCAGCTTTCCAGATAGCACAAACAAAGGAGAGCAAGTGGAGCACCCCATCACTGAGACAGGGAAGAAAAGTGGCCTGATGCTGTTTTACACCACAACGACACAGACTCTGAGATTCAGAAGGTGAAAATGACTCCTTTATTTTTGGGATGTGTCTCCCTTTTATACTATTTCACACAGACCAATCTGATTGGTGACACAAAGACAAACCTCTTCACTCACATTGGTCAGAGCAGAGGGACATCAAGAAGAAGTCCCTCCTAGGGAAAGGAATTAATAACAAAATTACAGTTATAAAAACATTTATTTTGTTTACAGAAAAGAATTTCAGAAAACCAAAACACTTCAGGCATGAAACCAGGGCTACAGGTGGCCCTTTCCTACCCTCACCAACAGGAAATAAATGTGCTCAGGGACAATCTTGCAGAGTAAACCACTGCAGCATCCCCCTGCCACGAGCAGCAGATCAAACTCCCAGCTCTCCAAGGATGGGAGATACAGTTGTAAGTTTGGAAGCGGAGGCAGGAGCTGTCAGACCCAGTCAGGTTTCATCAGCCTGAATAAACAGCCTGTGAATCTCCTAATTACAGGTTCCCCCTTAGGATTTTGGCACATCCACTCCTAACCCAGCCAAGGAAAGTGCAGAAGGTATCAAAATGAAACCTAATAAAGCCTAAATATTATCTCCCATATTCTGAGGCTCAGCAAAGGTTTGATTTACATTTCTAGCAAAGGTTCTTGCATCTGGAGCAATGGCTTGTATATTGTATTTGTCTAAGATTATAGGTGCTTTATGGCATTTACTGGATCTTGTAAATATTCTGTAAAGCACAATCGACAGAACAATTATGGGAGAGGAATAACAGTTTTGAATCAACTCCTCTTGGAAGGAAAAAAAATGGATTTTGCCCTTTGCTGCTGCAAATGATCTTCAACTCAGTAATGCTTAACAGCACATGTGAGCAGAGTACTGTCCAATTTAAACTCCCCTGGCTGGTTTTTCCAAAACCTGGACTCCCAGTTATGCTCCTGGGAAAGTGAACAAGCTCTGGGAGACTCCAGGTTGTGGCAGCATGCTGGAAGAATGGGCTGTGCTGCAGATGAGAGCAGCAAATCTCACAGCAAACCTCACCCTACTTGTTCAAAACCCAATCTGCACTCTGACACCACAGATAAGACCTGTGGCTACACCCCTGGAAATGATCTCACTCTTCACCTTCACTTGTGGCCTTTCCCTATTACTTTTCCAACGCAAGCAGCAGGGACAGAGCTTTGGGGCAGCGAGGAGCTTGGTGTGAGTCAGTGCCAGTGAAAACCCCAGCCCTGCCAGCTCCTGGGAGAAGCTCTTTCCTCCTGCAAGGACCATGCCCCTCTCTGGAGCTCTGGGCAGCCTGGGAGCCAAGGGAAGAGTGTCAGAGTGTCCCTGTGTGCTGTGCCACTGATGGGCTGGTGCTGGAGGGATGATGCTCACATCCTATTTTTAGCACAGCCTGCAGCAGGCTGGTGAGCACAGCTGGCTGTGGGAACAATGCCACAGCAGACAGGAATGGTAAAACCCCACACTCAGCACCGAGGTGAACAGCAGCTCACCTGGAAAAAACACCTTCCTGCCCCTGGGAAGCCTCCCCAGACCTCTGCAGGGAAGCACAGAGGTTGTGAGAGCTCACGGAGGTTTGGCTGCTCGCCTGTCCCCAGCTTCTCCTCTGCTCATCATCTCACAGTCCTGCTGCCTCCATCCCAGCTCCCTGTGGGCTCACAGACGGCTCCCCCAGGACCAGCCTGGTGTAAGAGGAGTGCAGGGAGCAGAGAGCCAGGCACAGACACACCCCAGGGACAAACCCTGCTGCTCTGGTGCCTCCCCAGAAGGAGCAGCACAGCTGGCTCAGGGATCCCTGGGACAGCTCTGCTGTGTATCCCTGCAGCCACCTGGGGCTGGGATTGCCAGCAGACCCTGCCTGACCCCAAATCTGTGCTGGGTAGGTGTCTCCATGGCCACGTTCCAGCCCTGCAGGCAGCAGGAACCTCTGCCATGTGTCACTTCTCAGACCCAGAGGGGCTGGGTGGTGCTTGGAGGATGGGAATGTGACCTTCCCTGGCCAGGTCTTCCTCACTCTGTGAAATTCCTGAATTTCAGTGTTTTCCCACTCCATAAAATCTGAAAACCTGAGCTCCAGTGCTCCTGCAGAGGAGTGGGAGGCAGCCTGAGGAGCCATTTGAGGGGACAGAGCAAAGGCAGTCTCATGTGCAGTCCAAGGAGAATGAAGGTGGCTCTGGGCACTTGGGATTGCCTGGCCCTTCCCTGCAGCACTGGATCCTGCCCTCCATGCAGGATGATCAGAAATCACCTCTGGCTGCAGCTCAGTGACCCTGGGAGTCTCCCTGCCTCCCCTAGGGCACTGTGCAGGTCCCAGCAGACCCTCCGGGAGTCTCAGCACTGGTGCTGTGCAAAACCTCTGCCCTGTGGTGGGCAGAGACTCAGGGCATCACTGAAGGGGTCTCTGCCCCAGCCCTGGCTCTTGCCCCAACTGATTTAAGCCATTAAACCCACCTGATGTTTCCTCCCTGGGGGAAGCAATGGAGATGTTTGTCACAGAATCACAGAATGTGTAGGTTGGAAGAGACCTCCAAGATCATCGAGTCCAACCCAACCCTAACCTCAGCTGATCATGGCATCGAGTGCCACATCCAGTCTTTGTTTAAACACATCCAGGGATGGTGACTCCACCACCTCCCCGGGCAGACCATTCCAATATTTAATCACTCTTTCCATGAAAAACTTTTTTCCTAATATCCAACCTGTATTTCCCTTGGTGCAGCCTGAGGCTGTGTCCTCTCCTTCTGTCAGTGCTGCCTGGAGAAAGAGACCAACCCCAGCTGAGCACAGCCACCTTTCAGGAATCCAAATGGAATCACAGAAGACAGGAGGAAACTCTCTCTCCAGCCAGCTGGAGTGCAAACCAGTTGGAGATGGTCACACACGTGTCGGGGGTGTTGGTCCTGCCACAGCCTGCCTGAGACACAAGCAAGCTGGGGAGGGTGGAACCCCTATGGGCAGCTTTTGGGGCATCAGTGGGCTAGAAATGTACCCTCTGAAAACCTTTCCCACCATCAGAGCCACGTTCATGGGGACCCCCAACAGCTGCAGCTCTACAGCCCCTGTGGGGAGGGCTGGACCCAGGAGAGGACATCTGTCCATGGCCTGAGGCTGGAGAGGAAATGCTTCACCATCACTCCCAGCCAAACAGAATCCCAAGTGAACCTTTCTAACAATCTGAAGTTGGGAAATGTTCCTTTGTTTTACTGGGCCATGTTTTGTTTTGAGTTTCTGCATCTCCCCAGTTTGTCTCCAGGCTCTCTGGTTTCAGGCCAGGTCTGTCCAGTTTTCCAAGGCACACACACAGATTGGGCAGAGGGTTTGAGCCAAGGGAGAACTAATGAATCATTTTCTGCCTGGATCGTGCTGTGTGAAGGGCCAGGCAGTGACATGGCTGGGTCCCAGCCTGTGTCCCTCAGCCAGCAGCCCCACCAGGAGCAGCTCCAGGGGCACCCCATGGACATGTGTCTGCAGGGCCAGCTCTAGCAGAGACATTTCCGAGGAGGAGCAGCTCCAGTGACATCCCATGGACACGTGTCTACAGGCATCAGGGTTGGCTCTATCAGGGACACTTTTGAGGGACCAAAGCAAAAGCAGCAGGTGTGGGGTGTCCTGCAGAGCTCTGCTCAGCTCTGTCCTTCACCAGCACCAAAGGGAACACTTTTCCCTCAGTACCAGCAGCGGGGATGCTGATCCCACTCCAGCTGAGCAGTGACAGCAGTGACACTGTGGGTTGGCCACATAAACCCTCACAAAGCCCTGGGGGAGGCAGAACACTCTGGTTCACTCTCCTGACCTTACACAAGAGCCTCGAGGCACCCCAGTCTGTGTCCTCCCAGTGCAGAAGTGGTGGTCAGAGGGTGGGGAACAGATCCTGGCTGTGAGTTCCTGTGGGGTTGTCATGTCTGGGCTTGATGCAAAGAACATGGTGCTGCTTCCTCTCCTGCTCCCTCCCAGACAGCAGCCAGGATGGGAAGAGCAGCTGGAGCTGAGAGAGGAAACACCACTGTGAAAATCCCCCCCAAAAATATCCCAAGGATTATTTATCCAGTTCACTGTGGGATCTTCCTGCCTGCAGGTCTCTAACACAGAGAGCCCCCAAGACGTGAGGATGCAGGAGGAGCTCTGCTGGGGGCTGGGGATGAGCAGGGCTGTGTCCAGCCCCTGTGCAATTGGGGTTCAGCCTTCCTCTGAGATGCACCCATGGAAAGCAGGCTCCAGCTGTGCCCTGGGGAGCTCACACCTCCCAGGATATCAAACCCACATGAGTCACAGCCACAGACGCACAGAAAGCAATAATATTTTACCACCTAATCCCATTTAGCTCCTGGCTCACCTTTTGTTCTGCCCTTCTCACACAGTAGGAAATCCTGTGTATCCTGTGAGTAGTTTGGGCAATCAGTCATTCCTTGTGGTGCTGGGAGCAGGGAGATATGAGCACCTGGTAAGTTTTATGACATTTAAACCAATGTAAATAGCAAACACCTCCTCGCCAGTCAGGGATTAACTCCAGACTCCTCTGCTTTAATGATAAATATTTTGACTTAATGAGAACAAACTAATGCCCTTTTTTGAGTTAGCACTTCTATATTAGGGACACAATGCCTGCATCTGGCAGTGGCCAGAGGATAAAGTTTAGAGACATGAATCTGTCTGCCTGTTCCTCCTATTAATTCTCAATTTAAATGGATAAAGAAAGAAAAAAAAAAAAAAAAAAAAAAAAGAACCTCCAATAGTTTAGACCACAACAGAGATGCATTTTAATGTAAAAACCCTTGAGTCCCATTAAATTTGAGGTTGTACTGGGCCAGGGGTTAGACTCGATGATCCTTTTGGTTCCCTTCCAACTGAAGATATTCTACAATTCTAGGAAAATCCACTTGTGAGATACAGTAGATTCTTAAGTGTCTGCAGCCTGGATATTTTCCACTGAGGTATTGTGTAGCTGGAGAAGGAGCTGTGAGCTTGGCAGAGGAGTTAAAGGATGGCATCCTTGAGGGTAAGGACTGAGTCAGGGTAGGTGAGTCCAGACCATGCAACAACCTCTATGGGTTATCGGAACTATTTATTAATTTACTGCACCCAGAATTGGGCAGAAATACCTGAAGATGAGCAATAACTGAGCTCATCTCCCACTGCATTCCACTGAGCTCTGGCACAAAGCTGCTCAAGGAGAAGGCTCTGCTCTACTCCACCAAGGGCAGAAGAGGGATGTTTTAGCAGTAAAACAAATTTAAGAAGCAGGATAATTTTTTTTTTTTTTTTTAAGAAAAAATATAGGAGAAGTGAAAATCCAGTGTCTTGTGTCACCCATTGCTGGAGACATTTCAGAGTGAGGGTAAAACCAGGGGAAAGCACCATGGAAGGAGAACTCAGCCTCTCCTGGGAAGCCCCACAAAACACAGCACTGAACTGGAAATAGAGCCAAGACATGAAATACTCACTGAACTCCCAGCTTATCAAGCTTCCAGCATCCCCCCCTTTAAAACAGATTAGAAAACCTTATCACATCAATTTAAAATCTGTCAGACCTTTCTCCCCTCTCTGGCACAGCCAGGTTTGTCACAGCATTTGGGAATTTGGGGTATCAGCACCACCAGAATTTCCACAGGACCCCCCCATGTCAAAAGCACCAGGGACTGCTGTGTCCTGGGATATTTATGCAAACCAGGAGGCATGGCAGGATTTCACAGCAGGAGGACAAATTCATTTTGTAAAAGGTATTTATATAGTTCAATAGGTGTGTGCAGTGCTGCTTTAGAGGTATAAAACATGAGATCCCTGCCCTGAGGGGCTTCTAATCTAATAACATATACTAGGTAAATTAAAACATACATCACGATGGCGATGAATGCCCAGCCCAGCTGAGACGGGAGGGCATTTGAGCCATATGACAAGGCAGAACTCAATTTTCATTTTAGATTTGTAGTTTGCCTTTAAACAGCCGGCGTTCCCTAACCCCCAAGCGAGGGAGAAATTTATCAGCATTACATCTGGGGGGAGGGAGTGCTCCAACACAGGATCATTTATTAATTGTTATTTATTATCTGTTAAACAAGGACAGTGTGTGCAGCAATAGCATTCCTTTTTCTGGATTAATTGTTGCCGTGTAATTCCTGGGTTTTGTATTTTTAGCAGCCCTGTTCTAGCCTAACCCACTGAAAAGGGGGGAAAATGGAACAGGCACTCACACAATTAATGTAATGAGAGTAATTAATTTGAAAATAATACCCAGGGGGTGGGAGGGTTAAGGCTTTCTTTTTAAAGAAATAAAAGTCGAACCAAAGCTCCCACGTCCCTCAGGACTCGGTGCTACACTGACTGCACTCGTTATGTTCACATTTGAATACTCATTCGAGCACATTTCTCATGCTGTTATTTCACCACTTCCTCAGCCTTGCATAATAGATGCAGTCATTGCCACTAAAGAGCCGGCGTTTACCCGCAGAGGTGAGGAAGGAGACCAGGAGCAGGCAGGGGGCAGGAATAAAGCTCTCCACACTGCTCTTTCCTTGGGGCTGCCTCACTCCCCGCAAAGGAAAAATAAATAAAATCAGAAGCAAGGCACCAAAACACTGAGCAATCAGTGTCTGGGGTTGCTTTTCTCCAGGCAGGTGGTGGAGCTTGGCATTTTCCATCCCTCCTCTTCCTCCTGCACGTCTCTCCAGCAGCTCTGCAGCTGCCAGGACCTGCCTAACTCACCCAGGGATGTGTTTGATTCCACTTCTTACTCTAAAATCAGGGGAGCACAACCCAGAGGGAACCATGGGCAATGTCCAAGTGGCTCCACAGTCCCGAGACCAGCACGGGGTTCACCCTACAAGGAGGAGTGTCACCCTGATCCTTTTCAGCCTTCTGGTGTTTGCATTTTTTGTAGTGGAGTTTCTCACCAATTTTCATGTAAACAAAAGTGATGTTATTGTAAACGGTTCTTCTTGTTTATCGTTCCTCTATGGAGGAGGGACAATTGATGGACTTCTAGTTTGATCAGTGTGGTGGGAGAGGTGTCAGCCTCATTGTCCAATCCCTGGTCATTGTCCAAAATCTATATAAATTGAAGTAGGAAAATAAACTCTCTTTTTGCCCTGATGACCTGACGGTGTGTGTGTCATTAATTTCATGTCCTGTAGCAACAGAGGAGTCTCATGGTGGTGAAAATATGGAGAAAACCTCACAATGAACCTTCCTGCTCCCTGCTGAGCCACAGAGCCTCTCTGGGATGCTGTGCCCATCCTAAAGAAGCTTAGAGAGGCTTTTATTGCTTGAGCATCTGCAGCAGGTGGCACCAGGACACACGGGGCAGGCTGGAAACACAGATTGGGTGACAGTGACAAGAAATTACACTGTGCTGGTGGCACCATCTCTGGCTGCTTCTCAGTGCTCACCACAAACCCCAGCTCAGCTCTGAGGTGCTGCCTCCAGCCAGAGCCTCCCAAATGGATCCTCAGCTCGCTGCTGGAACGGGCAAAGAACCCTACAAAAGGTTCTGGTTTGTAGTTTTCTATTGCTGCACATTTGCAAAAGGGAATTCAGGGCTGAAACCCTTCACTTGACATCTCTGACAGGTTTTCAGAAATGAAGAGGGGCAGGTGTGGTGCTTGTCTGTGGGGCTGCATTTCTGTGCCCTCCACAAAGTACCTCGGGCAGAGAAGGACAAAACTCAACATGACAAAGATTAACTCCCCAGAGACCAGAAATTCAAACTTTTCAGAGTTCATATGAATCTCCAACTAATTCAAGTTTTTCTTGGAACTTAAAATTTGGCAAAGATAAAAGTTCTTGGTCCCAATCATGACAGAGCACAGTCCCACCCAAACTAGACCTGATTTTAACTAATACTTGAAATAATTATTTAGTGATTGTGCACTGAGTTAGGTCATATAAAAAAGCAAAAGTCCCTGCAGGCTTTGCTGGATGTGAGCACTTCCACAGCAAAATAAACACATTTTCATGGAATCTGCAGTAATCCCATTGGTCACACAGGCTTGGGAGATTGGAGAAGGATTTCTGTCTTCATTTTGAGCAGCTAGGGGAGGACAATCCAGGGCGGGGTGTGGACCTGGAAGTGTCTCCAAGGAGCTGGGTCTCCTTTGCTTTGTATCTTGATGACTGAGCAAAGAATTATGGCAGAACACAAGATGTTCTAAAATGGAAATTTCAGCTTTCTTGCCACCTCCACCAGGGATTTCATGTGGGGTTTCCAATAAACTGCTGGATCAGGCTGTATCTGATTTTCCAGTCACTAGAATATTGGCATTTCTCTGAATTAGATGGGAAGGGAATGAATAGAACATGATGGGGAATAAAAGTTTCCAAACAGAAGAAGAAGGAACACCTCAGGACTTTATGAAGTCAGCAGTAAACTCCAACTCCCACACGACTCAGGGACCTGTGCATGGTGTGATGCAGAACCACTGTGGTTTGGTCAGTGGGTGTTTGCTTTTTGTTAATTTAATTCCGCAGGGAACTGTGGGGGCTGCCACAGCCTCTGTCCTCATCATCACATCAGGAAGGGCAATGTCTGGTTTTTAATAAAAACCTCTTCAAGTGAAATTAAAACCACAACACAGCAGTGGGAGGGAGGGAGGAACAAGCAGGAGAAGGCCCCTCAGTCCTGCCCTGGGTGGGACACACAGTGCAGGAGGACACCAGGGCCTCTGATACCTCCATCTGGGGGGGCAAAAACCTCCACAGGCACCTCTCTGCCCTTCCCCTTGGCTGGGGGTGGCCTGTGGGCACCGGGAGGAGCCCTCATCCCCCTCATCCCCCTCATCCCCCTCATCCCCATCTTCTGCAGGGCCAAAGGTGGAGCAGGCAGAGGATGCTGAGCCCCACAAGGATCCCCACCGGGGTGGGGACACAACACTTTTGCCTGGGGAGGCGAGGCAGGGCTGTTCCCCCATCCTTTTCTTTAGCAGCTCGGTGCTGCGTTTTGTTCGAGGGGTTTAATTTTTTTTTTTTTTTTTTTTTTTTTTTTTTTTTTTTTTTTTTTTTTTTCCTTTTTTATTTTTTTCCCTCCGGTGTTCGTTAGCAGAAGTGACATTTCTGCGGACGGGCAGGCGATGACGGCAGCTAATGGCTCCCGGGCCCTCTCTCCGGTTTCCTTAGCAACTGCGGGAAGGGAAAACAGAACCTGTCAGATGGAAAATGTCAATTATAGCGGATGCGGAGGGGAGAGATGCTGCGAGCAGAGGAGGCGGGCGGCGGCGGGGGGAGTGGGGCTGCGGCGGGGAGGGGGTGCCCGGCAGCGGGACAGGGACAATGCCAGCGGGACAGGGACAATGCCAGCGGGACAGGGACAATGCCCGCCTGAGCACCGGCCTGGGGGATGCAGGGCTGTGGGATTCAGGTCTGGGATCAGGGCGGTGGGATCAGGGCTGTGGGATGCAGGGCTGTGGGATTCAGGCCTGTAGGATGGAGGGCTGATGGATACAGGGCTGTGGGATGCAGGGCTGTAGGATGCAGGGCTGTGGGATGCAGGGCTGTGGGATGCAGGGCTGTAGGATGCAGGGCTATGGGATACAGGGCTATGGGATGCAGGGCTGTGGGATGCAGGGCTGTGGGATGCAGGGCTGTGGGCTGTGGGATGCAGGGCTGTGGGATGCAGGGCTGTAGGATGGAGGGCTGTAGGATGGAGGGCTGTAGGATGCAGGGCTGTAGGATGGAGGGCTGTAGGATGGAGGGCTATGGGATGCAGGGCTGTAGGATGGAGGGCTGTAGGATGGAGGGCTATGGGATGCAGGGCTGTAGGATGGAGGGCTGTGGGATGGAGGGCTGTAGGATGGAGGGCTATGGGATGCAGGGCTGTAGGATGGAGGGCTGTAGGATGGAGGGCTGTAGGATGGAGGGCTATGGGATGCAGGGCTGTAGGATGCAGGGCTGTAGGATGGAGGGCTGTAGGATGCAGGGCTGTGGGATGCAGGGCTATGGGATGCAGGGCTGTGGGATGCAGGGCTGTGGGATGCAGGGCTATGGGATCAGGGCTCTGGGATCCAGGGTTGTAAGATCCAGGGCTGTGGGATGCAGGGCTATGGAATGCAGGGCTGTAGGATGCAGGGCTGTGGGCTGTAGGATGCAGGGCTATGGGATGCAGGGCTGCACTGCTTCACCCACAGTTTTGTCAGACACACCCCATCCCCGTGGCCCAGTGGCTGAGTGACCCCCCCGGCCAGGGCAGGGCACCCTGAGGTAGAGATAAAAGCAGCGGGAAGGATATAAATCAGATGAACTAATAAATAAATAAGAGGGAGGAATAAATAAAGGCGCGGGCGGGCTAGGCCCGCATTCCGCCCGTGCCTCCCCAGCCCCTCGGTGGATGCGGGGCGGATCGGCGCTGAAGGAGGGAGAACTCATCTGCTAAAGCGGCGGGGAAGGAGCCGCTGACGCAGTGTTAATGTTAATCACAGGCAGGCGGCCCCTGCGCCGGCAGCGAGACAAAAGCAGGCGGTGCCGGCAGCCCGCGGTGGGCAGCGCTGCCCGGGGGGGGATCCCGGCCTGGGGAAGGGGCTGCAGGAGGGATGGGGGTGCCCAGGGCTGCGCACACACCCTGCTGCTGTTGGCCCAAAAGCACGGCAGGAGGCTGGGAGGAGGCTGGGGCTGAAATCCGGGCTCCCCGCTGCAGTGGGGGCCGGGGTGGCACCGAGTCAGCCCAGCCCCGTCCTCGCAGCACCAGCAGCGCTGGGAGAGCGGGGCTTCAGCTCATCCTCCTGCCCCGGGCCCCTCCCAGCAGCGTTTGTGTGCTCCTTCTTTATCCACCTTCCCATCTCCACCTTGGCGGCTACTCCAAAACGCGCCTGGTTTTAAAGCGGAGAGGGGAAAAGCCAAAGCAGCAGCGACCCCAGGGTCTCTGCGGGATGCCTGGCGCTCCCAGCCAGCCCCCCGCACACCAGCGGCTCCTGCTGCAGCACGAAAGGCACCCTGAGGACGCCGGGGTTGTTGTTGGGTCACCTTGTGCTGACACCTCGCTGCCCGTTCAAAGCCTTCTTAGCAGGGAGAGCGCTAAATCAGCCTTTGCTCTCTTCACTTAACCACCATCCAGGCCTCCCTGTCACGCTGTGACAGGGGGGATTCGGACTTTCCTTGTCTTGACTGACATTGATATCCTGCCGGGAGGGGAGGCAGCCGCCGGCTGCTGCACCATGAATGCTAAAGCGAGTGGAATAAAAGAGGGGAAGAGCTACCTTGGGAAAGTGGTCACCTGCAGCTGGCTGAAAGAATGAGTTTTATTCTGTTTTATTCTGGGGTTATTTTTTTGTTTGCTTGGATGGGTCAGCCTGTGGCTCAGGAGCAATGCTTTCTCTTGCTTTAATAAACAAATGCCTCACCTTGCTGGTCATTTAATTCGCTCCATTTCCGAGATCTCCCTTTAACAGACAGCATTTGCCCATCTCTGCAAAGCCCTACAACATCCTGAGGGGAAAGGAAATACCAGACACTGCTTAGTTTTCCTCATCCTTTCCCCTGAGTGATCTCTCTGAATGGGAAAAGCAGCAGATGTGAGGCACAAACCAGAGGTAGCCCGAGCTGGTGCTCTCTTGAGTCTCTTCCTAAGTCTGAAACCCAAGAACCCATCTGGACCCTGGTGTGCAGAGCTGGCCCTCTTACCCTCCAACAACCCAGCACCAAGGTCCATCATCTCCCTTCTGTCTCTGGGCCCAAAACCATTTCAGGGCAGATAATTTTTTAATGCTCAGCATGACAAGGCGGTTTCACCTCTCTGTTCCCTCTGTTCCTGTCTGTTTCCTGCACTTTCTAAGTGCTTTAATTGCAACAACAGGCTTCTGTAGGTTGAAATAATCACCCCACAAGAGCTGTCCAACTGAGGAGAGGGAGAATCTTTGCTGGAGCCAGGACAGCTCCAGGAACTGTCACTCAGGTTCATTTCTCCTGCACTTTCCCTTCTCACGCTCATGGGTTATTTTTACATTTTCTCTTATGTAACCAGGTCAGGGTCTGCTCTGGTTTCCACATTGTCTGAAGCCAAAGGGGAAAAAAAAACCAACTCACTATGAATTCAAGTAATGGACTTCCAACTGATTGCTTTTCAAAGTGTCACCACGGGTCTTTGCCACGGCACCTGGGTGGGAATAGCTCCAGCCCCTGGGCAGGCCTGGGGGAATAACCAGCCTGGTGTGAGCAGGGCAGCAAAAATACTCCAAACTGAGTCCAAAACAGCTGTGACCAGTCTCTAGTTGCACCACTCCTGTGTATGCTGGGTTTGTGACCCTCCTGTGCCTGCCCCAAAATCATCCATGACCCAAAGCTCTCCAGGAATGTTACAATCACAGCTCTACCAAACCCCCCCAGTCAGGCAGGGCACTGGGCACTGCTGGGTGTGTGCCCAGCACCTCTTCTGCCCAGCCCAGCACAGGATGCACCTGGAACTGCCATCCCATGCACGCCACATGGGAGCAGGCCTCAGAGCCCAGGCCAAAGGCATGTTTGCACCACAAGGAGATTTCCCAGCCTGGCAAACCATGCCACAGCTTCGCAAAATGGCATTTCCAGAAGACTTTTTTTAAAAAAAAACTTGATGCTGATGATAAATCTTAAAGCAGCATCTTAAACTCATGCCATCCTATCCATCCATCCTTTATCCATCCATCCATCCATCCATCCATCCATCCATCCATCCTTTATCCATCCATCCATCCATCCATCCATCCATCCATCCATCCATCCTTTATCCCTCCATCCATCCATCCTTTATCCATCCCTCCATCCGTCCATCCATCCATCCATCCATCCATCCATCCATCCATCCTTTATCCCTCCATCCATCCATCCTTTATCCCTCCATCCATCCATCCTTTATCCATCCCTCCATCCGTCCGTCCATCCATCCATCCATCCATCCATCCATCCATCCATCCATCCCTCCATCTTCTCCTCCTCACCCTCCCTGAGCTGGTGTGGGACCCCTGGTGCTGCAGGGCTGTAAATATCAATTGTTCTAACCCCGTTAGAGCCTAATAGGCTCAGCAATATCTACTGAGGCAAGGGCCTGACCCCGCTCGTCAGCAGTCATGACATGGAACAGCTATAGCATGTTCAGGGTATGCAAAAGGCTTAAATGCACATTTAATGGTTGTCAGGCAGCAGTTCCTATTAATATAAAGACAGTCACATCCCAGGGCTATGGAAAAAGAGCTGAAAAGCACAGAAGAAAAATGAATTTATTTCAATGGATGTTGGCGTGATCAAGAAACGACTCAAACAGCTAAAGCTGCTCTGCTCCTGACACGCTGAGAGATTGAAACTTGGATAATTAGTACAAAAGTTTCCCTGCCCATGTGACTCAGATCTTCCATTATTGACATTTGAGTTCATTATCATTTATGCATTTTCTTTATTTGTGTTTTGCCCAGGAAAAAGCAGCGCAACTCAGGCAGATAATTTGTTGTTGCTTTGCATATCTGCTTTCCAGCATTAAATTTTTATATCTTCTCCATCAAAACCAACTGAACTACCAGCCCTCTCAGCCCCCTAATACCGTAATACAAATAACTGCAACCTCCTCCCACAAAAGATTAACCCCTCGCTATGTCCATAACTCCCCCTTCCCTTAAATTTAAAATTAATAATCTGAAAATATTCACCACCCGTTTCAAGACTTGGGTAGAAATCTCCCTTATTCCATTGTATAAAACGTAAATTTTAGGCAAAGCAAAAGCTGACATAATTTTTTTAGCTCTGAGCTACTTTGTCCAGGAGTGACACTTTATCCTCTCTCCTATCATGGGTAGGACAGACCTTTTGTAAAGCTTTGTAATGCCCCAGTTTGCCTCTCCTTGCAGGCTCTACAATGTTACTAATCTCAAAACTGATAAATTACCAACACGAAGGCAGAGCAAAAACCCTTTGCACGGACACGAGATATTTTTTTTATTTCCATGTCACACAGAGTTTCCTTTCCCTCCCCTTTCTCTTTCTTTTGTGTTGTCATCTTCATTTGAACAACCTTCCCAAGACTTGAAAAGGTCAGTGCCCCCGTATTTGGGACACAGGATTAGAGGTGACGAGCTGTGTTGAAAGACATAATTGAGCCTGGGCAGCTCAGGAGGTTTCAGCCTGCCCAGGGTTCAGGCAGCCCTGGCCCCTTGAAGGATCTAAAAGGTGTTCCTGGAGGGAATGACGCTGGAATTTCAAAAAGCTGCAGGCGAGAGCTCAAAAGGTAATTAATAGAGACTAATTGGTCTCAAGGCCCTGGATAGTGGCTCTGTGTGCAGTCCTCAGTGCTGGCACTTTTCCTTTTGTCCTGCCGAGGATCCTGCTCTGCTCCTGTGCTCCAGGGGCTGAAGGGAGAGAACAGGCAGGGACAGGAGGGACAGGAGGGACAGGAGGGACAGGCAGGGACAGGAGAGACAGGGAGGGACAGGAGAGACAGCAGGGACAGCAGAGACAGGCAAGGACAGGCAAGGACAGGCAAGGACAGGCAGGGACAGGCAAGCACGGGAAGGGAACAGGCAGAGGACAGGCAGGGACAGGAGGGACAGGCAGGTACAGGTAGGGACAGGCAGAGACAAGTAGGGACAAGCAGGTGGTGTCACTGCAGCCGGTGCTGGAGACAAAAGGCTGGAAATCTTCATGGGTGCCCAGTGAGGAGCCATTGCTCTCAGCCAAAATGCAATGCTGATGCAAAAATAACCCAACTGACTTTGATCAGGAGCATCCTGATCCAATCCCACCACCACCCCTGGGATGAGCTGGTGGGCCCAGCTGGGGCTTCCCAGTGCCTGCCCCTGACAGCAGGAGGTATGGTCTCTCTTTGCTTTTCACTGAGTGCAGGAACAGATTTTAGAGTCTGTTAGGAACAAATTTGGCTGATTTCGATGTTAATTGCACATTTTTGTCCCTGGAAGTGTGGAAGGCTGGGTTGAACAGGGCTTGGAGCAACCTGGTCCAGTGAAAGGTGTCCCTGCCCGTGGCAGGCAGGGGTTGGACATGGTTGGGCTTAAAATCGCTTCCATACTGACACATTCTATGATTCCAATGCTGCACAGTGGACATGTTGCATTTCCCACACCAATATTGCTCCTTTTCCAGTATTTCTGCTGTGTTAAGGTCCATTTCTGGCAGGAGCAAGCAAAGACCCTGCTCAGAGCAGCTTCTCCCAGCTGGGCTCTGCAAACACTTAGAAGGCAGCCCAAAACAAAACTGTGAAGAACAAACAGAGATTCACAGCCCAGGTATGGCCTGGCTCATGCTTGAGGCTCAGGAGCAAATAAAGTGAAGGTAAAGCACAACAATAAACCAGAGCTGTGATTTAGCCTGATACTTGTTTCAGCAGAGGAAAATCCTTGCAGCAGCACAGCTCAAGCTGACTGACACCAGGGGTTTTGTTGGATGGGCATTAGGTGAAGGAAGATGGGAAACATCAACCTCCAAAATTCAGTTTTTAAAGTCACTGAGAGCAAAGTCACAACTGACTTCAGTGGAAGAACATCACAAAAAAAGATCCATTATTTCTTTTTACACACCACAGTCAGTGGGTCCTGCCCACCAGTCAAATGTGGGAAGAGAGAGAGGAAGAAAAGGAGTTTTCCATGTGAGGTAGAAGCTGCCCCTTCCCTCACTGAACCCATCAGCAGAGAAGAACCTGAGACATTCCTGAGCCTGAGGAATGCACCCCTAAAAACAGGCCCTACAACTGGGTAGATTTCCCTTCATTCTTTTAACGATCCCTTTTTCCACAGTGCCCAGCCCTCCCTCCTTTCTCATCACACTCTTCACTACACACTGTCTACTTAGCAGAATAAATGGTTGTGGTGCCAGCACCGAGGGATGGAAGGGCTGCTCACTGCTGATGGGCTCTCCTTGCCACGCAGCAGCCACAGGGTTAAACAGATCCTGGATCTGAGCCCAACGAGGATTGGACACAGGCAGAGCAGCAAGGGTGTCTCCAGCCTGGACAGCTTTCATGGCAGTGACTTTTTGGTGCCCTGGGCCACCTATAAAGTACTCAAAGGGCCAAAGCATGTCCTGGTGGTGTTTGCCCTCTGAATTCTCACCCTTGGAATAAAAGCAGGGCCACAAATCCTCCTTGTATGTCTTAGCACTGATAAAACACTAGGCTCAGCAGCTCCTGAAACCATGGCCACTGCCAGAGCTGCTGTCTGTCCCTGCATACCTGGGATGGGGAGGAGACCCCTCTGTGGCTGGAAAACCAGGGAGAAGCAGGGAGTTTCCCCAGAGGCAGCAGCTGTGAGTGGGGCACAGTGGAGAGCAGGGCAAATCTCCAACTCGACCCCAGGGCTCTGGTGCCTGCAAGCTCTGCCCCAGTGGCTGCTCCTGCTCTGCACCCAGACTGTGGGAGAAAGAGCCCTCAGCAGCCTTTGGGTGCACACATCTGTCCAGCCTGAATGAGGGAGGCTGTGACAGCTGGGCAAAATTAAAATACAGAATGTGTGGAGAGTGTTTCTGGGTTATATCTATGATGATGACAATGTGCCCTCCTCCACTGAGCACTCACTCCCTGTCCATTCCAGGGATTAGGCTTTCCTATCCATCCCTGTATTACCTGTGCTTATAAAGCCCAGTTGCTTATTGTAACACTTCCATTTTATTTTATTTTATTTTTATTTTTCTATGACTGCAATATGCCTTACATAGATTTTCTGGAAGCCAGACTACCTTAATTTGTTGGAAGGACAGTTTTGGGAAGCAAAACTGTCAGGGGGCTGGAGAGGGGGGTGTCCTCTTCCCAACCCTGGCAGTGTCCAGCTGGGTGACCCTGGGCAGGGCCCTGCCACCTCCCATATCAGTTGACAAGGAAAGAGTGATAAGCTCTGTGAGTGTGTAGCGAGGCTTAATTAAAGTGGGAAAGCACTTCAGGCTCCTCAGCACAAGCAGTTTTAAATAAAGCCCATGATAATAACAAGCTGGTTACAGCGTGAAGGAGTCTGGAGGAGGCACAGTGACACAAGGCAGTGGCAGGATGACTTAGAGGGACCACCCACTTGCCAGCCTGGCTTCACCATGGATCCATCCCCAGGTGAGACCTGAGCTCCTTATGTTGCTGGGGAAAACCCTTCCCTTCCCTTCCCTTCCCTTCCCTTCCCTTCCCTTCCCTTCCCTTCCCTTCCCTTCCCTTCCCTTCCCTTCCCTTCCCTTCCCTTCCCTTCCCTTCCCTTCCCTTCCCTTCCCTTCCCTTCCCTTCCCTTCCCTTCCCTTCCCTTCCCTTCCCTTCCCTTCCCTTCCCTTCCCTTCCCTTCCCTTCCCTTCCCTTCCCTTCCCTTCCCTGTAAAGAAAGGTTTTCCAAGCAGCACTGTGGGGGGAAAAAAGACCTGAACGCAGCTGAAAACATTTCCTTGTCACTCCTGCGGTCTGTGAGATCTCTTGTCCTTTGTTTTGATGATAAAATCTCCTCCTGGGGTGTGGGGCTGACAGTGCTCCTGCACAGGAGCTGTCCCAGCCCAGCTGGTGCTCTGGTGTGATGTCCAGTGCCCTCCCAGGCACGGAGAGGCAGGGATGCCATCCCATGCCGTGCCTCAGTGTGCCCCAGGATGAGCTCTCAGGGCTGCTTTGTCCCAGGGCCAATCTCCAGCAGCCTGGTGATCCCAAGGTCCTCGATTACAGATGTTGCATATCTGTGTTCTTCCCCTGTATCCTTAAGATAAACATGTCCTTCACTGTAGTCACCTACTCCATCATACACTCCTATCAAATGAGCCTTGCTAGCTCGTAAATTACTGTGCAAACCATTCCAAACAATAAAGGCAATTTTACTTACTGAACCATTAAATTTACATACTTAAATTAGACTCAACCAGACGTTGAGAGGGGACGTCTCGCGGCCAGACAAACAATGAATTTAGGGAAAGAGCTGCCGTGTACTTCCCCACCTCTCACATGAAATTAATGAGGTGCTTCAATTTAATCATCATTAAAATTACATCTTTATTTAGTTACTTAGCAGAGTTTGACTCGCTGCATGGCGTGGAGCGTGAGGTAATGCCTGTGACATCAACACTTCCACAGAGGGAGGCAGGGGGGAGGCCCATCTCCCCAAAATGCCTTTACAGCCACTGCAGCCAGAGCAGGCATCCCTGCCAGCATCCCAAACCATTCTCCAGGGCTTTAGCATTAAGGTTAGACAGTGAGGGAAGAGAAACAGCAAGATAGAGAAAATTGAGAAAATCAGGGTCAGTTTAGGATGGGTTTGAGGCAGGCAAACACAGCCACGTTAACACCAACAAACAGGAAGATCCTGCAGCATGATCACGCTGAAAGTTCAGTGGATGTGATGTGCAGAAACTCCTCAGAAAAGCAAGAGTTAGGAACAAAGGCACAGGGAAATGGAGACAAAGAGGCAAGGCGCCTTCTCTCGTGTGCACTGCAGTTTGTTTTGCACTTGCTCCCACACACGCACAATTGACTCATCTCAGGATGCTCTGGGCAGCCCCAGGGGAGGCTGGAGCCCAGGGCTCAGGGACAGGGTGTGCAGCACTTGGGACAATCACAGGGAGTTGTGGACCAAGTCTGGTTGTCACCTTTCCCTGTTTGTCCCGGGGGTGCAGCACTCAGCCCTGTGCTGTCCTGGGAGAGGTGAGAGCTCCCAGCCCATAAACCCTGCTCAGGGAGGGCTCCTGCAGCCACAGGCACTCACTTGGCCACCAGAAACTCATCCAGAAGTGTCAGGGATTTCTGGGGGCAGCAGCAAAGCCTGTGAGGGTCTGTGGGGACAAAGGAGGGATCAGACAGAGAGGACAGGCTGCACATTTGGGAATGTTCAGTACCTGGGGACCTGGTGCCTCTGCAGTATTGAAGAGTCATGTAAGAAAGCAGAATAAAGAGATTACAGAGCCCCGTGGAAGTGCTGTGAAGGAAAGCAGTCCCCACTGTACTGGACATAACACATGCATGGAGAAGAGATGGAAAACTTCTGAGCACAGAAACAAAGGTTGTTGTTCTCCCAAGGTCATTGAGGATGTCCAAGGCTTGGTGAGTTCTTCTTCAAAATCAGCAATGGGCTAAAACAACACAGACCTTTTTGTTACTTGACAATATTTTCATCCCAAGAGACTGATTTCCTGCTCCTCACTTGGGCCACAGAGCTCAGTGATCTCAGTGACCTCACTCTGGTTTGGTGCTGATGAGAATGAACAAGATTAGACTCACTGAGCTCCCCTGAAGATGAGAAACACTGGGAATCCCCATGGATACACAGCTCTGCATGGATGCAGCATGCCCACATTATTTCCATCTGAAAGTCTTTGCTTGCCTTTGACTCATTTGATCACTCTTGCTCCAGCAGCAAAGGGAGATGAGCTCCCAACAAGCCCAGACTCTGGATAATACTAACTGGGGGAATGGCAGAAACTGATTTGTTGCTGCAAACACTGACTGTGTGTTCAGCTGCTTCCTGTGAGCTCTGTTTTCCCTTTGATCCCTGTACAAGTCCTGCACTGGCAGATGTTGTGTGCCACCCTGCACCACAGTGAGCAGTTAGAGCAGCTCAGTCCCCAAAGCCACAGCTCAGGCAGGGTGTGAGGGGCTTTGTTTGGCCTCCCTTTAGGGCAGCATCTTCCCTCAGACAGGAAGGATAAATATCAGTTATGTACAGCAGGCAGCAGCACTCTCACCTGAAAGCTTGCTGCATTAAAAAAGAGAGAGAGAGAGAAAAAAATAAGCCCACAAAAGAGTAAACATCAAACTGCCAACTGCTTTTTACCTTCTGTAAATCAAAATACACTCTGGAAGTAAAACCCCCCAAATTACACCAGGCGAGATGAAACATTAACCCGCCAAGAGTGGGGATGGCAGTGGCAGGGATGCACAGGCTGCAGCCACAGCTACAGTTTGTCTACATTAAAAATGCAACATCAGCAGAGGTGTCTGAAAGAGTCATTTATCAACTCCTGGATTAGAGAGACATCTTAAAGTAAGTGCACCATTTATACGCACATATGCACAAATTGTCTGCCGGGGGAAGGAGAGCTGAGCTGCTCTCTTTGTGCCTTGCAAAGTTCTCTCCAGTCCTCTGGGTAAATGTAGGGCCACAATGACATTAGGCATGGAAAATAGGAACCTTGCTCATGGTAACAGGGGGTACAATTCATGTGAGCAGCCGGGATGGAAAGTAATCTAATGCTGCAATTTCAGAGAAACAATATAGAGTCGCTCACATACATCATGATTAATGGCTGGATACCATAGTGTGAAAACCATTTAAAAAATGGCATTTTTGTCACTGACAATGTTACACATATAGTAAAGGTCATACATGATAAGAGCATTATCCATATTTCTTCTGCAAACATGCTTAACCTTGTAGAGCACAATTCCCTGGAAGATTGGTGATCCATCTCCAGCTGCAAACTGCACTCTTCAGAACCTGAGAGGGCCAATTTTACATTTATATCATTCCCATCCCCACACACAGAGGCGCTGTGAAGCCTGCCTGAGCTTTCCCAAGCAGAAAGGGATGGAAATGTTTTACAGCAGCACCTGCTTGGGGCCTTCCTCCCTCCACCTTGTCTCCTGCTGTCACCTGAGCTGATGATGGGCCCTTGCTGCTTGAAGCCGTGCTGGAAAGAGTTTCCTGTAAATCCCCTCTCCATAATCTACTTGAGGAGCCTCTTTGGCACCCTTTAGCTATGGGTCCACACTCCCAGGGGGGTTTTCTCTGCCACCTCAACACCAGTGCTCAACACAGCAGGAAAGGGGCAGCTGGTCTGTGTCTGCAGGGAAATCTCATCCCATTCAAGGATGACCACCTGGGAGGGAATCTGAGCTGAGTCCACAGACCACACATTTATCTTTTTGAGAGCTGCATTAAAACACACAGATCCTGCCAAAGGCTTGGCTCAGCCCGTGGAAGAGAGTGGGATTCACCAGGTGAATCATTTCGGGTAAAACCCAGTCTGACTCAGCCCCCACACACTGTGTGGGCCCCACAGGGCTTGTCAGGATTGTTACAGCTGCAGCTGCAACAGTTGGATTTGCACTGTCCCTTAGACTCAACAAAACCCCTGAGCACCAAAACCTATGGGCTTCACTGCAACCCTGCCTTGCAGCTCTGGGAGCTTGGGTGTCCTGGCTGAAACCTGGAGGAACAACAAGCTTCACAGTACATTTTGCAGCAGGTTGTGTGACCCTCTGGAAAGTCCCCAGAAAATGGCACTAGGCTGACCAATTGCCATTGTGTGCTGGCTGGCACATGGTGGCAAGGGGAACTTCTTCAATATGTGGTCATGTAGCTGGAATTGTAGAGTAATAGAATTATAGAATCACAGAGTCACAGAATCACAGAACCAGAGAATCACAAAATTACAGATTCATAGAGCCACAGAGCCATGGAATCATGGAGTCATAGGATCACAGAATTGTAGGATCATGGAATTGTAGGATCACAGAATTATAGAATCACAGAACACAGAATCACAGAGTCATAGAATCATAGTCACAGAGTCATGGAATCGTGGAGTCACAGGGTCACAGAATTACCAGATCACAGAATCATAGATTCATATTCACAGAACACTTTGGTTTGGAAGGGATTTTAAAGCTCATCTCATTCCAGTCCCCACTGGTAATGGTACCAGTACCACTGGTAGTGGTAGTCCTCACTACCACAGGCTGAGTATGGTGGCATAGTACCACCACCTCCCACCAGGCCAGGTTGCTCAGTGTCCCATCCAGCCCTGCCTGAGCAATCCCACCTGCCTGTGTTTGTGTGAGCATTCACTGCTGGGTCCCATCTTTCCCTGTCCATCTGCCTGCCAGGGTCCTTTCCCTGCTGGCACTGAGCTCTCCTGATTAACCTCAGCTCCAGCTGCAATTCAGTGTTGTGCTCTGCACTAACAAGATCTTAAAGGCATTGTATGAAAATTTCATCATTTCTACAGCAAATAAACTCCTGCCTGAAATAAATATTTGTGTAGTGAGACGCAGTGTAAAGCTTGTTGCACTGGGTTAGACTCTACTTTAAAGCACCTCTGTGATGCCTTACCTGGGCACAAACCAGGACAGGGGCTGTGCTCATTGTTTCCCTTCAGCAGGGCACAAACACAAAAATGTGTCACAGCAACCTCTGGGACAGGCTAAGCAGAGCCTCTGCACACTGGATCTCTGCTAAGGAATAACCACCACTATAAAAAGTGCAGGGATGCTGTTAAACCTTGCTGGAGCAGGGTGAGTGTGAGTTCAGGGGCTGCAGGCAGGATCTCCCCCCAGTCCCCAGCTCCCTGCTCCCCAGCAGATCTGCCCTCCTTTGGAGAGGAGAGCATGAGCTCACTGCGGAGGAATTTCCTCTGTGGGAGACACTGGAAAACGTTCTGGTGCCTTGTGACCACCTCCTGGAGCAGAGCCTTCCCCCAGCCGGCTGCCAGATGGGGCTGGAGCACCCCGAGGCGTTCAGGGGGTGACCACATCAGTGGCAGCCGCTGCCAGCCCGGGGATTTGTGCTTTGCTTAGGAAAGTGTGGCCCCAGATCTCCCCACCGTGTGTCCCCAGCAGCTGGCAGGGCTCAGCCCCTCACACAGCCCAGGAGAGCAGGGAGGGATGGAGGGGATGGAGGCGACAGAGGGGACATTTCCACGCTGGCATTTGCAGCTTGTCAGATCAGCTTGTGTTTTCTTATGTGAACAGCACGGCGAAGGCTTCCCACTGCGCCCAGGGTGGGAAAGCTTTTCCCCAGAGTAGTTTGCAAAGACTGGCTGGACCAAATTATTCTTCTCATCATGAATGCCTCTCTCTGAGCCACCTTACCCATGCAGATACTCAAACGTTATTAATATGAATGAATGCATCTTGTCTCGGGGTGTCTCATGGCAGAAGCCATTTCAGAAACACTGGGAGGGTGGAGGGAAGGAGGGAATACGATCCAACAGCCCTGGTTGCATCTGTCCTATTCCTCAGATGACAATTTCCCTCTCCCAAGAGCACCACAGACTAGAGGCACTCGCAGGTTATACATCACTCAGTCTTTTGCTTTGCAAAATTAGCTTTCTTAGCAAGGAAACAAAGGATTTGCCGGTGTTGGATCAGGCTACCGACATTGCTGCTGCTGCTGCATCCAAGCTCTGGCACTTAAGAAACACGGCAGCTCTCCCTCCTCTGGCTGTGCTGGCCAAGTCCCTGCCTGGGGAGCTGCACACACACTCAGAGATTGCTTCCAGATTGCCGCAAAAATTCATCCGATGCTCAGTAGCAGGTAGTTTAACTTCTCTCCTAATTTTGTCATCTTACAGACCCACAAATGGCCAACATTATTTAGTCCTTTTAAAAACTCAGCCAGAACGTTTATCTCAGTAAGTGCCTTGGGCACTGCCCTCCATAAAGCCGCCTGCAATACCGCATAAAAGGAGGGTTTCTTTTTACTCCTCCAGAATTTACTGGCCTGCGTGGTTTACTTTACAGCTGTTAACACAATGAAAGCTTTTGTAAAGGAGAGGACGGTGCTGGGGAGCGGGGCAGGAGCTGGCACAGGAGGGAGATAACAGTCTGTGGCTAATGCAGGGCTGCACACGCCCGGCCCCGCGGGAGGACCAGAACTCAGAACACGTTTAATGGCCCAGGCGAGGACAGGGACTGCTGAGCATCCCCCAGAGGGTCACACACAGCCCTGCCCACAGCCCTGCCCGCGGTGATGGAGCGGGGAGGCTTCTCGGGGCTGCACCCGCCAGGGAAGGCGGCAGAGCTTTGAATCCTTCCCCTCCAGTGCAGAGGAGGGATGGAGGGGCTCCTGCCCGGGCACAGCCCGCAGCTCCCCGCCGAGCCCAGGAGGAGAAATATGAAAGGTGATGCAGAGCGTCGTGTCTGCAAACACGGGCTGAGCACTGGGAAATGCCGGTGTCTGACACGGCTACAGGCTCTGTTCTCCTGACCTTTAACTCCTCCGGGCCCAAACCAGAGCGCACCAGGCACGCCGCCGTGTTTTACAAAGCCTGCGATCAAACGCGCAGCCCAAGGCGTGGAGAGGAGGTTGGTTTCTTTGGGGATGAGCAGACGTGGGCTGAGCAGCAGCAGCTTCGCCTCGGCTCATCCTGGAAACGCTGGCACCGGGGTGGCACTGGGACACCTCCCTGCTCCTGCTCAGATCCGCTCCAGGGGCTGCAGCACCCGGGGGAAGGGAAGGAAACCTCCCCAGCCGCGCTCAGGCGGGAGAACTCGGTGTTCCCAAAAAGCACCAATCCAATCTCTACAGCAAAATGAGGGTCCTGGCTGTGGGGGAGCGCTGCCCATCCCCGTGCAAAAGGCAGGGCAGTTACAACACCAAATCACACAACTCCACACGGGCAGCAACAGCTCCACAGGGACACACGGGAGGATGTGCAGGGAAAATCCTGATCCCTTGGAGTGCTCTGTGCCCGGCTGTGTGAGGACACACACACACACTGTGTGAGTCTCCACGTGTATTCTCCAGCAGCTCCATCCTCCCCACAAACCCGGAGTTAACTGCTGAGAGTGCTCCCTGCCATCTTTTGTGAGCCGGGAACCAGGAACCGCTGCATAAATCATTATTCTTGCTAATTACCAGGAAACATCAAACAAGACAAGCATTTTACTCCTCATCACTGAATTTTGTTATGCTAATTAGAGTTGTATAAGCTGTTGCTATTAAACCTGGAGAGTCAGAAAAACATTTGCATTAATACCCACAAAGCTGCATCAAAACCTAGTTATTAGTATTTCAATGAGGTTCAGGTTACAGGGAAGCTGCTGCCATTTCAGGGGCTGGTTTGTTGTTTTTAAATCCTGCTGCGAGAGAAAATATAAATAAATGCTGGGTGAGGCCTCATGCAGACAATACTCCTTTTATATGGGGAATTAAAAAAATAAGGCAACTTTGATGAGGGGGAGATAGAGAAGCGAGGTGGGGAGAGAGGGAAGGCAGAGCAGTGCAGAGATTTTGGTGCACTGCTCGTGGGGCTGCTCAGCCAGGGGCTGGGAACTGCTTTTTTGGATTTCTGAGTGGCTGCTGCTCCCAGGCACTTCGCTTGGTCTGGGTGGTTTGAGTTTGGCTCTCTGGAAGGCAGCTGGGAAGAGGAGCTGCCTCCTGCCTGCCTCCATGAGCATCACATTGTGAAAAACGAGGTTCACTTTTTGGTAAATTTTAAGAGATAGGTTTAATAAAAATTTAAGACAATTAGGAGATAAAAAAGCAAAGTATGGCTGGGTGACTTGGCTTTCAGCTAAGTCCACCCCCTGCTATATCAGAGACAATTTTTAAATACCCTTTCTATTCCATCAGTTTGTTGAATATTCATATTTTTCCATAAACTAGTTTCCATATTCCAGGAATTGTTTTGCATGGTCCCTCCTTGGGTCTGTCTGCCTTTTTAGAGCCTGTGTGTTTCTGGGCTGTGTCTTCATTATCACCTCCAGCTCGGGCCTTGGTCCAGACTTTCTTCAGATGGGAGATGCCGATAGTTGGTGTATCAATAGCAGAGTCTTCTTTACATGTTCACTGGATGTTATTCTGTCCAAACAGACAGTTTAAACATACTTATATCAACTCCTACACTATGCCTAATGTTCTTTACTAATAGCAGAAATAAAAAACTTATATCCTTCCCACAACATTATTAATTATATAGCACACATCTTTCGAAAAGCCAATTTTATAATATACATTTATAACAATGTGATTTGCCTTCAGCTGCTCCTTGTGCATCCCTCTGAGGCCGGGAGGATGGGGGACAGGGTTTCTGGGTACCAAAATGCACAGACCAAGCCACACGTCTGAACCTTGTGGGGAGCCAACTCTGTAACAGGAACTGGCAATTCCTTCTTTTTAGTGCCAATCACAGCAGCTGAGTGTTTCATCTGAAGATCTCACAGCGCTTCAGAAAGGCAAATTATTCCCCCATGTGCCCCTTTAATACAACAATTATCACCATTTGATGCATCAAATACATCTGAAAAAATTAGGGGGGTCCAAACAGGCGTCTTGTGAGCAAGGGAAGGGTATTTTTAACCCCTGAGGCCCAAGTGCTGGAGTTTCATTTTTGTGAGCTGCTCACAAAGGCACACCCACGTTGAGGATTTCCATCATGTGGAGGTGCTCATATTGAGCTCACTTAGTGTGGCAGCAAACTTGGTCCTGCACTGGGAGGTTGTGACAGGTTCACACACAACAGAGGGGACCTGAGGAAGGAGCTGGGGTGTAATTCAGGTTGGGAACATCCTTATTGTTGCCAGATGGACACAAAAGAACTACCCTCACACTGTCCAGTTGTGCGAGCAAAAGAAGGATGTTTATTTGAGACTTTGACTTATATAGTTTTTGGAGTTTGATCAGGGACTGGGGGATGAGGTTGACACCTCTTTGACTCCACTGGTCAACCTACAAGTCCATCAATTTGTCCTTCCCCTGGGAAGGGATGCACAGTTTTTCAAAACATCACTCTTCGTTTATGGGTGAGAAACTCCAGTATAGAAATACAAAACATCAGAAGGCTGAAAAAATCAGGGCGACACCTTATTCCAGAAAATGCCGTGGTTGTTGGAGCTGAGTGAGAGGCACTGTCCTTCTCTCCAGACACTCAGAGTGGGCTCCATCCATCTGCACGTTCCCCTTGGCTCAAGCCACACCACTCCCTTTGCCTGGTATTTATTCGTCAGTAAGGAGCAGACCCTATTGGCAGCTGCGTGCACTTAAAGAACACATCTGAGCTGTGTCTGTGACCCCAGGGCTGTTCTATCGACAGGGGGACAAGTTATCTGTTTTAGTGTCCATTTGTCACATTGCTGGGGAGGGAGAGCCATCCTCTCTCTGACTGTATATTTCTATCCAAGAAATAAAAAAAAAATTAAGGAGAGAGCAGTCTGTGTTGCCTTTTCCCTTGCTGGTGGGGAGCTGAGGTGGATTGAGCAGGGCTGTGCCTCGCTGGTGATGAATTGTGGCAGCAGTGCCCGTGCTCCATCATTTTGCTGATGTGGAGGAGGAAGGTGGATCCTCCACAGCACAGGCCATGCAACACCTCCCTGTGCTGGCCTGTCCTCTTGATTTTTTAGCCTTCTGATTGTTTTTTTATTCTACTGGAGCTTTCTTACACATTGTAAAATAAACTAAGGCTGATGTTTGGTAAATAGTGCATTCTTTTCCAGGGGGAAGGACAAACTGATGAACTTCTGAGTTGACTACTGGGGTCAGAGGAGTGTTCCTCTTGTCCCCCAATCCTTGACCAAATTTTAAAAACTATCCAAGTTGAGATCCCCAAATAAACTTCATTTTTTCTTTTTCATCTCACATCCTGACAGGTGAGTGTGGTTCTTTTCATGTCCTCTTACCACATTGTCCCTGAGCTGTGGGATGCTCCTGGTGCGGTTCCCAGCCCAGGGCCACATCCTGTCCCCCAGCACAGACCCCACCTCACACTGTGCACCCTCAGCATCCTTTCCCACTTCAGGGAGCACCAGGAGCTTCTCTCCAGCCTCATTCCCTGCTGCATCCAGGGAAATACCCCACAGCTCTCCGGCCTCTAGAAGGGCATGTTAAGGCCCCATTCCCTCTATCTCTGCCAGGATCAGTGTTGGGAGAAGAGCCAAACACAAGGCAGCTGCCAGCACCCCCCCAGTCCCACTCTAGCACTGCATCCTCCTAATCACAGGCAGATTAAAAAAAATCCACGTCAGCCATGCTGAGGAAAGGAGAACTCTAAGAAGGATGAGGAAAATGAAGACACTGTGAAATGCAATAGATGTCAACTTCTACTTATTTTTTAATTTCATCTCTTACAAGCTTTTTGGAAGCTAACATGATTAAGTTCTTCACACAATTTATTAGCATCGTGTTGGAAATCCAGCAGTATATTACACTGTCTGAGTAATCCAATTAGTAAAATGTATTTATTTAACCAGAATATTAGCTGCACACAATCCCAAATGAAGTAAAGTCCCTGATCCTGGGGTTCCTCTCACTTCCTGGAATTCATTTACTGGCTACAGGAAGGCTTGCTCTAATGAAATAAATATCAGCCCTATGTTTCTGGAATAATACAAGAACACCAATCTTGCTGCTCAGCTAACTGCTGCTTTTTTTTTTTTTTTTCCCCACAGCAGATACTGATGGCACACAGATTTCACAGCAGCATAAAGGTTTTCCTGGCTCTTCCACCTTCCTCTCATCCCAAACCCAAGAACTTCCCCAAACCCCCCTAGCCCACCTGGCTTCCCATTTTTTACCAAATCATTCTCCAAATTAAGAACACACTTTTTTATTATTATTCATATTTATATTTATTTTCATTCAGCAACCCATGTGCAAAACTGAGCCTCATCCCTCTTTACCCTGGTTTGATAGAGCTTTGAAATAAAACCACTGTAGGAAGCAAGGGCTCTCCAGCACTTTTTTCCCTCCTAATGAAGGAGCTGAGTGACAGCCCCCGAGGCAGGAGGTGTGAGGAGCCTCAGCAGCATCCCTGCCACGCTCCTGTGCTGGCCTGACCCAGTGCTGAGCTACAGGGACGGTGCTGGGGGTGCAGACAGATGTCTGACAGTTTGGGGGTGGGTATTTTAGTGATTACTTCAATTTTTTAAACTCCCTCCCCTCCCTGCTTTAATTTTGTTACTACCTTGGATGATCCCAGCTCCTGAGAGCACAGCAGAGCCCCTGGCCACAGCTCTGGGGTGGCTGTCCCAGCCTGTGGCATCTCCTGGAGGGGACATGAGCAGCTCCAGCAGGAGCAGGGGCAGGGCTCAGCCCAGGGAACAGCCTGCTGTTGATCAATGGTATTTTTCCAGAGCTGCTACTCCAGCTTATCTTCATTAATTGGCTTAATCAATTATTGTCCCCGGTGAGCAGCAGTGGGAGGAGCAGCAGCAGCACGGGGAGGTGCACTGAGCCCAGGGCTCTGCTCTGCCCCGGTGACCCCGGGGCTGGGGCAGCTTTTGGCACTTTCCCTGCCTTTGGGTTTGGGCTGGAGAGGAGCTGCAGATGGAGCTGGGGAGCTGCAGACACCCTCGTCTCCTCCCACCCAGACACGGTGTGGAAATAAAAACCTCGGGGTAGTGCAGCATCCCTGGATGTGCATCCCAAATCTGGGATTTTGGGAGTCAGTACACGCCAGATGCCAGCAGGAAAAGGCACAGAGGGGATGTATTTGCTTTACTTGCTCATCAACCCTTTTTCCCACACCTCGTGGAGCCTGACCTTGTTCTCCATCTCCAGCAGCACCTGTGAGATCACTCTGAGAGCCACATTGCAGAGCTGGATGGAGAAGGAAGGGACTAATGGCCAGAGTTAATAATAGACATCATTTGCAATGTGCTTCCAAAAAAATGAACGTCCTGAGGCAAAGGAGCTAATTTTGTGTTTCCTTTCAGATCCTGCCTGAGCAGGGGAGGGGAGGAGGGGAATTGTCTGCCAGAGACTCACCAGGGCTCAGAGTGCCAGTCCTGTGATGCTCATTCACATGCAGAGAATTTGAGAGAGATCCTCCCATTAATGCAAACAGGAATTACCCGTGTAATCTTGGGATTAGTGGAGCCCAAGGAATTATTTACATTTCCTAAATGAGGGAAACTGTATCAAGTGGGTGAGGCAGAGACGGGAGCTGAGGTGTGGGAGAGCCACAGGAGCTCTGCAGGAGCCAGCAGCCTTTGCTGTCTTGAAAATGGGTTCACCCAGGGTTGCACTAAATATTTGGTGTGTTTGGACAAAAGCTGCTGCTGAGGTGCAAAGCAGACAGACTGACTTGTGCTCGTGGCCAGAGAGGGAGGCATCAAACTCCAGACCCAAATCCCTGCCTGCAGATCTTTCCTACACCACAGGGTGCAGCTCCTCATCCTCCACCAATGACTACAGCAGCAGTGGGAATAATTTAAAACTCTTTTATTTAATTTCTCTTGCAAAGTCTCTCTCACAACCACCCAAGTCCCCCTTGGCAGAGCCAGGTGTGAGTGCTGGGTGGGGACACAGACCTGCTCCTCCCCAGGGGACACAGAGCAGCCCTGTCACTGAGGGCACCACCACACTGTGAAATGGGGCTCCAACCACCCAGAGCATTCACCACACGGTGCTTCTCACTCCTCCCTCCCCAAAAGCCACATTGAGAGGCAGCAGAACCCTCAGAGCCCCATCTTCTCCCAAATCCTGTAATACCCACTGCAATCACAGCAACAACAACAACAGCTGCAATAACCCTCCATCCTTCACACACCAGACGAGGAGTCAGACTCCATTTCCAAACTAAGACATCTCGTGTGCTGCTCTCCCTCCCCTCCAGACTAATAGCTGACAATGTATGCCTTCCACATTAATGATAAGGGTTCAAGGGGAAAGAGACTGCTCTCCTGTTTCGCTGACATTACACTCTCCTATGTACCCACCAACATACCCTAAGGCAACAGAACTCGTAATAGGTTCCTCTAACTGCCTCCTGCATCAAATTTGACACCGGGTGCTTTCTTCTCCTTTCCCATCGCTCACCTTATAACTCTGTCATCATCATTGATTTTGACTTAAGGAGAGAGAAAAAAATCCACCACCCAACCCTCTCTCCCTGCTGGAGCAGCGCTGGGGTGGTGAGGCACAGCTGCTGCGGGGACCTGGAGCAGGGCAGGGGGAGCCAAGGGGGCTGCTTCTGCTTTTCCCCAGTCTCAGTTGTGGAGGGGCTGAGGCAGCATGCCAGGAGCGTTTGCTGCACCCAGCAGAATGAGTCTGCAGCCTCAGGACACCACTGCTGGCTCTGGGGATGCTTCCCAGCTTGCAGGCAGCTCTGTTCAGGTGCTCAGTGCATTTTTGCTCTGGGCCTGTGACTCCTCTGAGCTCAGGATTTGTTAATTTTTTAAGCAGAATTCCTTTTTCCTTCTGTCTTTCTTCCACAGAAAAGACAGCTGGAGTGATCTCTGTGTCTGGGCTGTGTCACTCTATGCACTGAGACCTCTCCAAATTCTCTGCATCCTCCCCTGCAGCAGAGGTGATGCCAGGCCCAGGAAGCCCTTGGGGTGGGAAGGGGTGAGTGCTGGCTGCACCACGGAGGGGTGAGGACCCTTCCCCCAGGATGGGGACCGTTGTGTCCCATGGGACACCAATTCCAGCCCAGTTCAGTTATCAGATGACCAAGGCTCTCAGAGGAGAGGGCCAGACTCCCATCCCAGCCCTGGACACTTCCCTGCCAGCAAAGACCTTGAACCAACTTCCAGCACTTTTCCTTCACAGCTGCATCCCAAGATCTGCCTTCCAGGGGATGTAACAGTGCTGGAAGGGGAAGCAACCTGTCAAAATTCCCCTGAATGGGGGAATCCTTCTTCCTGCAGCCCAGGCAGACCCTTCCTGAGGCACGAGGGCGAGCAGCCAGCTCCTCTGTCTGCTTTCCTCCCAGATCCACAGCAGTGAATCCCCAGAGTGAGGCTGACCCGCAGCTGGTGTTTTCTTTGATTTATGTCAGAGCCTATTTACGTCCTCTGCTTAAAACAATCCAGTTCGTGTCAGCAGTAAATGAAACTGTGTACCATCCAGCAGCTGTTTGGCTGCTACCTGAAATGAGTTTCACTCCAGTTCTTATCATGGAGAAATCCTTTTAATCATCAAAACTGCCACGGCTGCCTTGGAGCTGTGATGGGGTGGTGATTGTAACAGGGGAAGGCACATTGCAAGCCAGGGCCATGGAGAGAGCCCTGGAATTGGAGGTGATTTTCTCTTCCAGGGTTGCAGTCACTTTGGGCAGAGTGACAGGTTTAGATGAGGGTGTTTGGCTGCAGAGATCAGTTTGGTGTGAGCCTGGACAGCAGCAGGGTTTATTTGGGGCAGGAAGGGCCAGGCTGGGCCCAGAAATAGCCTCTGGGGTTATCACCAGTGCCCCAAGCAGGTTCCTGAGTTTGAAAACACCAGTGATCACTAAGATTTGGTTATTTTAAAGATCCTGTTACCCATATGGTCAGCAGGGCCAGTAAGGACCAGTTCAGGAAAAATCCATTTGAGATGGGCTCTGAATCCCTGCTGCAGCCTCTGCACCCTGACAAGCCTCCTAACGAAGGGTTTAACTAACGAGGCTCTTGGCAGAGAGTGGGGATGCTGCACAAGAAGCAAGGAATATCTGCCCAGAGCTGAATTCATTAAGGAGGATGGCAAGAGCCGGGCTGCTGCTTTTGGGGACACAGCGTGAGGCCACATAACCTGCTCGTGCCACCAAAAAAACTGATGATCACAGCTTGACTAGCAAGGAGCAGGCGCCTGCCACGCGCTGCTTGCAAACAAGCTGCAGACCAAAAGCAATTTGGAGGAACTATTTGGGAAATAATTGTAAATAATGAATGAATGAATGGAGAAAACTGCAAGCTGTTTACAGAGAACTCGCCGGCAGAAAAGCGCTGAATTTGCCGAGTAGATGATTCACTATTGATTATTTCCCCGGCTGTAGCTGTAACCTTATAAAGCATTAATTAAGACAAGTCTTCACAGTTCAGCATATTCTAATCTGCTCCAGGTCTTGAGAGCACAGCAGTACCTCTCCTGGAAGGAAACCTGGAGCTTCACACCCTGCCTGGGTGGGGACCCTGAGCAGAGCCCAGCCCCACACCAAACCCAGCCACATTCCCAATAGCTGCAGTGAATATTCCAGTGAATATTGAGCTGGGGAGGGCTGCATCCTACCTGGCTGCAGGATTTCAAACAGGACAGCTGCCCCTTGGGATAAACCCTTTAAAGGCAGCCAAGGCAATCTGGCTGACCCACGGAGGCTGCCCCCACATGACCTGTTGCCAAGCCTGCCCTGATGACGATACTTAAATTTGCCCCAAAGTGACACTCTGAAAGTGCCTCTTGTGCCACCCAGCCCTTCAGGGGGTCTGCACTGCTCCCAGAGCCTCAGCTCAGACAGACCAGATATTGGGGGTGCCCAGAACTTCTGGGGTTATGAGTGGCTTGGACTGTGGGAGAAAATGGGCCAGTTTTTGGAGAAATTCTCTGCTCCCACGCTTTGGGAGTTCACAGCAGGACTGTGATCAAGTGTCAGAATATTTGCCAGGAGAATGCTGAGGCAACTCCAGAGATGAGCAGCTTATTACAGTGCTGGTCCCTGGCTACTGTTTATTAAACACGTTAATCAGACATGTTTATCAGCTGTGCCTGTCCCTGGATGTGCTGAGCAATGGCAGCCCCATGGAAATGCAAACACCCTGGCAGGGCCTGGCACCCCTGGGCACATCCTGCTGACACCAGCACAGCTCCAGCCCTTGCTGAACCAGCCTCCAGCTAATGAGGCACAGGGCTGTGTCTGGGTAATGCACAGACACGAAAATCCAGCAGAGCAATCTAATCCAGCACAGCAAGGCTCCTGATTCCAGCCCCAGAGGAATAAGGGATGCTGAGCCAAAGGGGAGAGCTGTGGCTCCCCAGCTGTGCTCCCCAAGGTGGATCTGCAGCCTTGGTTTTTTTTGGCAGAGGCAGTGAATGCCCTCCCCATCCCATCATTCCAGGAGTGCTGGCCCAGCTCTTGGCAGGCAGGAATGTGCCTGCTTCCCCCACATCCTTGAAGAAATGAGGACGTGATAACTTGGCACCTCGCTGAAGTTAAAATACTCTGCCTTTCAAGCAGCTGATTAGCTCAGCATTGCCCAAAGCACGTTTGCATCATTTCTGGATGTCTTGGAATACAGGGAGAGCACATTAGAATCTGCATTAAGCAAGCCCAGTATTCGACTGATTTTTGTTCTCCTAACTTTGTTTCAGAAGGAAAAGCTCAGGCAATAAAGTTTTAACCAGCAATGAAATCCAGAAAACCAATGCCTCTGATCTTTCTACCCCATTTCCATGTCCACTGCGAACTACTATAGGTTTTCCCAAGACTTGTCCTCAGTTCCCATGGGAATGGTTTGCCAGCAGAGCCACCAGACCCTTTCTGGCCACTCAGGACTCTTTGGTGTGGGGCTCACCCAGCACCACATCATGGCCAAGCCATGACCAGCTACATGGGCCACACACAGCCTTAATTCCTCCTAATTTATGCACAAAAATTAATAGGAAGATACCAGTAAAAGCTCCTCTTTCCCCCCATCAGATGCAATCAGCCACAAGCTGTGTCTCACAGGGCTGAGCTTCAAGGTAAAGTTACACTTGACCACTAACCAAGGGAAGATAGCAGGAGAGGAATTAAAAGTTCAAACAAAATAGAGCATAATCAGTTGGATTTTAGCAGCATGACTAGGTTCCTAATGATTTCAGTGCTTTGCAGATTGTTTTGGGCATGTAATGGAAATTATTTCATATCGTCCACTTTGCAGGAAAACCTTGTCAAGATTGCAAATATCTGAAATAACCATTTGAAGGACACAGAGCACAACATCCATTTTCTCCTAATTCAGGTGTTCCAGGTGACCACATGCAAGCAGATAATAATCCATCACCCACACTGTGAGTGCATTGCTTTTTGCACACACAAACGTGGGATGGAGCATCTTCCCCTGCCCAGTAAATCTTTTAGCAGCATCCAAAAACTGGGAAGAAAATAAACCTGAGGCTGCAAACTGCTCTTCCAGCCCTCATGGCACCAGTGGAGCTGGCTGAGGGCTCTGCCCTGGCTTTGGCTGAACCACATCCAAGCCAGGCCAGCCCATCCCCTCCCAGGCAGGTCCTGCACAGCACAGCATCAAACACACAACAAATATTTTTCATGGATAACATCAGGAGGAAAATCCCTACCTGCTCTAGACTCCTTCAAGGGCTGCTTCCCAGGATGAGTTTAGCTGCTGGTTTGTCCTTTGCTGGAAGACATGAAAAACAAAGAACAAGTTCTTGCCAAACTGCAGTTGGAAAGGATGAAATTCTCCTATATGAGGAGAAAAGATGCATTTTGTGTTTAATTTCATTCCTCTCTCATTCATTTCATTTTCTCCTTTCACTCATTACATGCCACACACACTTAAAAACCTGCAAAATTCTCTCCACCCATTTTATTGTATTTTGCCAATCATCAAAATCTTCTCTCTCCATGAGCAAATGTATTGCTAATTAGGACAGAGGAACAGATTAAGTTCAAATGAGTAGGTCTCCTTGTTGATGCTGTTGCTTTCCCTGCCTCTCTCCAACCCAGAAATCAATGCAAATCTTTTGGGGAATTCAAGCAAATTTTCACTAACATGGATTTAATGTGCTCCTGGAAAAAGAAAAAATCGGAATTAGAAACTGTGAGGAAAGGGGATTGAGACAATGAGAGATACAGAAAATGGGAGATGCAAAACACATGTGTGTGTTATCCAAACTCTGACTTTCCTGGCCAAATCTGGCCTGGCTGGTGAAGGGCAGAGGTGTGGGGAGTTGGTTTGTGTGTCCCCTGAGCTACAGGCACTTCCAGAGAACATCCACACAGAGCACACAGGCTGAGGAGAGTTTATGGTGATGTAAAATGATGTTGCCTCTAGCTGTTCTTATTTAAAGGAGTTTCAAGGGAATCTGGAGGATGAAACCTGCAAAAGCTTCACTGAGCTCACACCGTGCTTTATTTGCTCCTCTGCTGAAACTGAGCACTGCCATCAGGTGTGAGCCCATTATTTAGGGAAAAAGCCACTGTGCACATGTCCAAGCATGGGACACCTGCAGAAAAACCCCTGTGACTCCTGGCTGAGGACCTTTGTCACCATGTTGAGAAATGTGCCAGTGCTCAGTTGGTCAGTACAACCAACCTGCTGCCCAAAGGAGACATCCAGACCTAAACCCCACCATGAAACAAATACCTTGGCATAGGAGAGAGCTTTTTGCACCAGATGGACCCCCTGCTCTCTTGGTAAATCCAGTTCTTAGGCTTTGCCACAAAGAGGCTTAAAATTAATTAGCAGATTTTTTTTTTTAAGAGTTCTGCATACAAGGAGTGTGTGAGAAAGGACATTCATCAGGAGCTTTTCAGTGCTTGCAGGCCAAGATGAGGATCTGTAATTTGCAAGACAGTTACTTTCAAAACTGGTGATTTCAATGTTAAAGGATTGCAGGTGAAAACATTCCTAGCTTTCCCAGAAAGAGAGTTAGGAAGGGGGAGCTTTTCTGATTTTCTGAAGGTGACCATTTTTACTAAAAATCATCTGTCCCCTTTGGTCTTCCGTGGAGCAAATCATACAACCTCCAGCTACTGAGAGCTGACTCAACTGCTGCTGACCCTGGACAGCTCCTGAGACTGTTCTGGAACAGCACCTGCCACAGCTGCTCCAAAAACATGGAGAGATGGTGAGAAATATGCCTGGTTAAGCAAATCACTAAAAAAAATTGCTCTTCAAACACTTGCTCCCATATTGATTCATTTCTTGGCCTTAACAGAATGATTCTCAAAAGGCAAAATGTTGGTGAGGCTTTGCTTGGAGTGGGGGTTTTCAACCTGTGGTTTCCAGGAACTGCACTTTTCTCCCTCAAAAAAATAACCCCTCATGAGGTGCACACAGGTGATGGAAACTCTGCCAGCACAGCCCACCTTCCAGAACACCCACCCTCATCCCAACCTCACCAGGGGCCAGCCAGAACCACCAACAACCCACAGCGTTAATTCCAATTAATGTAATTCCAGCTAATCACAACAATTTTGTAATTAATGTTCCACAATTCACATTCATTTGCTAATAATTTTGAAAAAAAAAGGCAGATACAGCATTTGGGAGGGCACATCCACCAGTTAAAGCTGTTCATCCACCAATTAAAATTGTTCATCCATTTCCTAGGGCAAGAGAAGACCCATCACTGCTGGAAGTGAAGCACCACAATATTATTTAAAGTTATAAAGTTATTTATTATCTCAGCCCTGTGCTGTCTCCCAGGAGCTTACAGTGCCTGCCAGCACCTGGAAGAGGAGGAAATGCATTAAAAGACACGGATGAGCAAATTCTGTGCAATGCATGGTGGCACCCCTTGGTCTTCTTCAGAATTTCCACAAGAAGGAAACCTGGTTCTGTGTAGACTTGATATTTTCTGAGCTTGAGAAGAGCTAGGTCTTCTCAAGGGAAACTTTTCAACAGTTTTTCTTTTTCCCAAAACAACCTTGTGTGAACAATGTTCCTTTCCCATGACAACAGGTGTTGTTTGCTATTTCTGTTACTGAGCCAATGGGAGAAGTGTCAGCCCTATGGACCAATAACGTGCCTTTAGCCCAGTGTGTTATAAAAGGGCTGAATGGATTGTAAATAAAATCTTCTGATTTCTACTGCCATGACTGGAGTCAAACATCTTTATTTTGTGTCCTTGTGTATTTTGTGTATTGCAACAGTTCTGTCAGGCTGCAGTGTTTTCCTAGGGAAAAGAGAACCAGTCTGTGCTTTAGCATATAGTGTATTAACAACACTATCCCTCTTTTCTTTAGCCTTTAGTAACTCCTACAAATATTATTTAATTTTCAAGCCCCTGAGAGGTGACCAAACCCAAACTAAAGAAGCTTTTTCTTGTCATAAACCCACCCCGCACACACACCTAAAATTAGCCAAATCAGCAAAATCCCTGATTTTGTGGGGAAAAAACACCCTAAACTCAGCCTTGCCTTTATTATGTGCCTTTTCCCGCTCTGCTTTACTACTTGGTGTTTCTGGGGAGAGATTTCCCGTGGAAGGAGGCCCTTGTCAGTGTTTTGCTGGTGGTGTTTGGGATGAGCTCTGAGCAGTGCCGTGTTTAGAGCTCTGTCAGTCTGCCCGCTCAGCCGTGCCCTGCCCTGTCGAGCTGCTCATGCAGCACCAAAAAGGAGAAATTTAAGGAGAGCTAACCTAGTTAGAATTTGAAATGCTGTTTTGAGGACTCGAGGAACTGGAGACACGGGAAAACCTTGGTGAAAAGGGGCATAATTTGTAAAAGAAAAGAAACTGTCAGAGATGGGTGGATTGAAGATCTCCTCCTGCTCCAGGTTTGGTCTGAGATGGCAGAGAAATTTAAATTTCATCTTTTAAAACACTAGAAAGGAAAACCATGTATTTACATGACTTGAGAATGCACCAATATTTGGAAAGAGAAGTTCACATGAGAAAGATGGGTTCCCAAGGCAGAAATCATTCCCCATTCCTGCCAAACCCCTGGAAAAAATATTTGGAATACCCAATATTCCCAATATTACTCCACTGCCCCAGCTCTTAATCTCAATGTTCTATTCTATCCTAACAAAGGATTTGCTGTACAATAATCTGAGGGTGGGAGAGATGAGGGTATTTGCTCTAAGGAAAGCATAAAGAAGTTATTATTACCAGGTTAGATTACATCCAACTCTAACTGTTCAAGTATTAAATCCATTTTTCACCATCAGGAGTGTTATCCAACAACATGAGAAATACAAGCAGCAGAAAATATTCTGAAGTGAAGGAATTGATGGCCAAAGCCTCAAAGTTTGGTAAAATGCTTTTCCACTTCATGTCCTGCCAGCTGTCAGCACCAGGATGGAAAACCACAGAGCAGTAATTGCAAAGGACACTTCTTCTTTCTCACACTGTCTCTGTCTGTAAGGCAAGAGGATGGCAAGTTAATTAATTATCTCCAGCATCAGTTTACTTGAAGATCTTTTTTTTCCAGCAGCACATCAAAGGAGACTGATAGAAGCCTTGATTAGAGGGATAATGAAGGAAATCTCTAATAGATTATATCATTTCTTGCCCGTCTGCAGCCATTCACTGCTTCACAGGGCTGGGATTCATGGCTGGAAAATATCACAGGCATGTAAATCCACCTCCGATGCAAAATTTATGGAAAAATCCGAATAATTGCATGTTTACCATATTTCTGTCAAAGGTCTGGGAAAAAAGATATCAGATCATCTCACTTGCTACAGAGCAGAGATTTTCCACGTGTCCTGTTAGTGTCTCTGGCTCCGTGAGGATAAATCCGTATTCTGAAGTCACATCAGACATGGAGAGGGAAAATTTATTAGATAATAGAGAGCAGGAGGAGAGCAGAGAAGCAGGAGGAGAGCACACACTGATGGGGCAGTTTGAGAGCACAAACCATGGGCAGTTTGATGTCCACCTTGTTATCTGTCCCCAGAAGCCTTTTCCTAACACTGACCTTTAGCAGGGGTCATAGGTGAAGTGTTTTATCTGGGTTGGTTGTTTTTTTTTCTCTTTCTAATCTTGTTTTCACCTGCAACACCACATCTCCCCCAGTCCTTGCTTCAGCCCACCAGGAGCCTTTGGAGGGCAGAGCTGGTTCCCACTGCAGAGGAAGAAACTTTGGTCCTGCTGAGTCCCAGCTCTCCATCCCTGTCACACCAGTGCTCCCACTGCATTTGCAGTCCCTGGGGGAATTTTGATGCCATTTCCCTCCTCCCCAGGCTGTGAGCACACTGCCAAATCTAACAGGGAGAGGGGAAATGAAGTGTCAGGTTCTGAAACACGGACACACCAGGCTGATTCCTATCCATCTCACACTGATAAACCCCAAGCCATTCCCAACGAGTCCCAGGGGCACGTTTAAGCAATCCATTTCTTTTAAGGTGAGACGGAAGATTCTCCCTGGGTGCCGTTGGGAGCTTAATAAATTGTTGGTGGCAGCAGTGGCTCTGACCTTTGAATGCCCCACCACCAACACCTTGAATGAGGGGTTGGACAAAGCACTGTGCTAACAGAGGGATTATTAATTCCAGCTCAGAGCCTCAGAGGAGGACCAAGTCACCCATCAGAGCCATCCTGCCCTCTCACAAGCATCTCCAGCATCCTGCTCTTGTCCTGGCCAACAGGTGTCTGGGAGAGATGCTCCAGCCCCTGCCTGAGCCTCTGCTGTCCCCACAGCCAAGGGCCTGAGTAAATGGTGCCATGCAAGTGAGCAGAGGCAACAGCAGAGGGGGACCAGAAAGTGTTTTATGGGGTTAAACATCCCAGTCTGAAGTAAAGCAATTTCCTCGGGTCTCCTGCCATTTCCTTGTGGGGGCTTATCATCTCCAGCTGGGACAATATAAAGGCCCATTTAATCGAGATCCATTTAACACTGAATCACGCTAACAAGATTACTTAGCCAGGGCTAATTCTGCATTTGCTGAAGTGCAGTATCCAGGGTGAGTAATCTCTGTGTGCTGGTGGCAGGTTCAGAGACAGGTTAGCCACTGGCTTAGCATCCCAGACAAAACAGGGAAAGCACATGGGGGACCATGACAATGAAATCGCAGCCCCTTTAGCCCATCGGGCTCTTTCCTTTCCCCTGCTCAGTGTGATCAGTGTGGAGAGGGTTCACTCATTACCCCATAGGATCCTAAAAGGGGAATTATTTTCTTTGTCCTCACAAGCAGCTGAACAGGCAATACAGCAAAATCCTCTTCAGTCATTATCTGTTAAGTGCATGGCATCCTTTTGTGAGTTAAATGACACAGTATTTCTTGCATGGGACTGAATTCAAAAGGTTTTGCCTTCCATCAGGAGATAACTCAAGATTTGAGTGCTAATTGAATACATTTATATGCACACAAGTGATAGGCATTCATACAATTTTTTAAAGTAGATTCTCACCATTCAGTCATTTAAAAATATAGCACTAAGGGCTCTATTATTTATGATTATTAAATCACAAATCTGAGTAGCAAAATACTTCACTCAGGGAAAATGTGAAGAGGCTGTTTCAGAGGAAAAAAAAAATCTCCTTTCCAGAACTCACAGAACATCATCACAGGAGGATGCTGATAACCAATATTGTTTTACAGCTAAGGCTCTCCAAGTGACTTACTCAGGTAAATGGATTAATCCTAATCACCCCCTCAAATGTTCCCAAATCCTCCAAATGGTCAGAGCGGAGGTTGATGTGTTCTGGGGAGCTGTTCACTTTTTTGTACACACTGACTCATGGTGCCCTCAGTGCAGGGTTTGGGGACATCCCCAGCCATTCCCTCCTTGCCTTCAGAAGATGGGTCTTGTCACTTCAGGGGGGATTCATCTCACCTGGTGTCAGAGGTCCACAAGACAAGTGTCTGTACTGGAGTGAGTCTCTTAAATGTGTAAGGGGAGAGAAATTGCAGTGATTTGTCTGACCTATTTTAGGCAACCACCTCCAGATGAGAGCAATTGCCTGCTGGAGGTGCCCATTTCTCTCCATTGATGGTAAATGAGATCTGAGTGCTCAGTGCAGATGCCGAGACCTGGGTGCCATCAGGTGAGATGGATCCTATCCACAGTAATTGCAGCCTTTCAAAAGGAGAGGCTTTTTTTTCTACTTTTTCTTATTTTCTTTCCCTTTTTTTCTTCTTTCCCTCTCTCCCTTTTTTTTTTTTTTTTAATTTTCCCTAAATTTTTTTTCCCCTAAGGAGTTTATTTTAACCATTTGTGGAATTTTCCAAGTTTTCATTTCTGTTCTTGTTGTCTTTTGGTCTTTCTCCCCCTTTGGGCAGGCAGTCCTCAAGCTGTGGCAGCTGGGCTGTAAAAGGTGGTGGTGAGAGAGCCCTGGGACTTTCCTTCCACACAACAGAGCAGGGCTTATGGTTTTATTTTTCCACTAAGCCCAGAACAACTTTAATTCAGTGCTCAGCCTGTCAGAAATGGTTCTTCACAGGCTGGGTGGAGAAATGGTTCTCCACAAGCTCCTCTGTGGTGTGAAGGACAAAAGCTCAGGCAGGACCAGAGATGACAAGATGACTTCAAGAGGTCCTTTCCAATCCTGTGAAACAGCCCTGGTTGTTTCATGATCGTGTGAAAAAGGAGAAGCCCACCAGGGCAGTATCTTCCCACCAGGTGTGGAGATCTCCATGCTCAGGACATGCTTTGCCCCCAGACACATCCACCCCCTCAGCACTGCTGGGCAGGTAGCTCCACAAAGCTCCAAGATACAAAAAAAGTTACCCATGGAGCTGGGTGTCTTTAGGGCGCAGCAGCAGCTGGGCAAAATTCCTCAGTACCCTCATTTGTATTCAGATTTCTGGGTTCTCTTGAATCCAGCCCACATCCTGTTCTCAAGAAGTGACTTAGACACTCAGGAAACTGAACAGCCCCTGACAGGAGCTCTCAGCCCCAGCTCTGCACAGACCTGCAAGTGTGGGGGGCTACTTCATGTGCCCCATATCCCCCAATTCCAGGAGGAGATGAAATCCTTACATCAGAGCTGGGCTCTGGCCAGGTGCTGAGGTCACTGGTGAAACTGGGGTTCTGCTGAGACTTTTTGTTCTGGTTTTTTATTGCAGTTTAGAGCTCAGAGGAGAGATTTGCTCCCCTTCCTCCCTGCAGTTACACTCAGGTACTAAACCATGCCCAGGGTCTCTGCACATGGGAAAGGGGGTTTGCTGGTCAGCTCCACACAGGGAATTCATGGATTTGACACCCACCCCTCAGTGCCTGGCAAATGACTAAACAGACTTTGAAGTCTCATAAGTGAAACAGGCAAACATGAGGAGAAACCTGAGAGTCTGAGGTTTGTTTCCTTGAAAAACAAAGTGTTCACTCAAAACACTCAGCTGCCCTCATGGCTTCATCTTCAATATCTGAAAGCACTAAAAATCTTAAAATCTACCTCAAAAATATGTTCAAGTCACACTCAAAATTCAAGGGACTCCCTCCAGCAAATGCTCAGGTTTTCTCCAGCTGTAAAAACCAAAACACATCCCACTCATATTCCTTCAAAGATCAGCCCACTGGCCAAGGGATTGGAATCTGGAGACAGCTCTGTGCCTTGGACACTTTGGAAGGAGCTGAGAGTCTTGAACTCGATTTCCAATAAAGAAATTCCAAGCATTTTCCAATTTTAGCGTTGCCTAAAACAATTACAAATGTGGTAAAGGCAGAGACTGGCACACACAGGTTTGAGCCCAAAGCTTTCTTTCCTCAAGTTACTTTTTCTCAAACACTCAAAAAAAAAGAAAAAAAAAAAATCTGCTGGCTGCAGGTTGCTCCATTACTTGTCCTGTTTGGTTATCACACCATTATCTCTAATTTCTGGGGTCTGAAAGGCTCCAAGTCCTGCCTGTGTGTGTCCCAAGCAGGTCCCAGGTGTGGCAAACAGCCCTGGGTGTCGCACCTGCTGCTGGGGCAGCCGTGCCTGACCACAGAGCAGAGTCCTCCTGCCAGCAATAGGCCCAGGCAGACTCCGTGGGAATCGCTATTAACTTGCCTTTAATTACCGACTAATTTCCTCCTGCACAGCCAGTAATTTCCAGCCCTGTGGAAAGCGCGGGGGAAACAATAACAAGGCATTTCCCAGCAAAGGGAGCGTAAACAAACAGGCGGTGTATTTAAATGTGTTTGGAGTGTTTAATCTGAGAAATTTTCCAATCTGAGAAATTTTTCCTCCAGAAAAGAAAGCTAAAACCTCTTTTTTTTTTTTTTTTTTTTTTTTACTTGCCAGCTAAATATTTCATTTTTAAGGCCGTCCAATTTTGCCAAGTTCCCAGGGAATACCTGGTGGGTGTTGCTAATGGGAACTGCTTGCACCTGAAATATTCCGAGGTTACCACCTCTCCATAATAAGCTGGTGCTGGAGGTTGTTCAGCGCTGCTCAAACCACACTTTAGCAGCTGACAGACAGCGGGGAGAGCTGGAGGAGCGTGAAGCCTTGTTAGTGCCCAGGTTCTCCCAGCTGAGCTCAGCCAGGCAGGCACTGATTGGCAATTCCCAGCACGGAGCCAGTCCCGCTGGAGAATCCATATGTTCCTTCCCCCTGGAGGAGCCATGAATGTCAATTCACCCCTTGGGGGGAGTCAGGAGGAAAAAAAAAAATCTCCCGAGGGTGAAAAGCAGAACTGACAGCAACCAGCCACAGGTGCCCCGACCAACTTCCACCCACCCAAGGTGTGGATTGGATAGAGGGAGCTTACAAGACTAAATACTAGAAAGATATATTTTTAAAAAAATATATTTTTCATATTTATTTTTAAATATTTTTACTATTTTAAAATATTTTTAAAATATTTAGTATTTAACTGATTTTTTTAAAGTGACGTAATTGATTTTAAGGAGAAGGAAAGGTTGAAAACTTTATTCTAACACAGAGTAAGTATAACTAAAAGTATAGTAAGTATAACTAAAATGCAATTAGTACAAGTTTTTTTCCACTTTTTGGAGCTTTAAGCTGTGAGTTGAGTGCTAATAAATGTATTTGTCTTTGGTTTTGGGAGGAAACGTTTGAATAGGGTCCTTCTGGAAAGCAAATATAAATGGCACCTCCTCTAACTGGTCTGGGAAAAATCTCCTTAAAGAAAAAGTGGAAAAAACTTTTTATTTAATAAGTAAAGTGCCTACAAGCATAAAAAAAATGAATAATATGAAATAGTAAAGCTTCTCATTGTTCTGAAGTGAGATGGCAAATTTAGAAAGTCTTTGCTGTGGGTTTTAGTTTAACTCACTCTGTTTCTTTTTAGTCCCTCCAGCTCTGGGAAATGCTGAGGTCTAGGCCTTGATGGGCTGCAGGTGTGAGATTTGTGCATCTTTTTGGCTTTTTTTTTAGTCTAGGACAGGTTTAAAGAGTTCTAAGAAAAAGGGGAAAAAATAATCTAGGGAAATTCTCTGCCACTTGGCCTTGCCAAGGCTCAGGGAGGAAATGAAGCTGTGCCTGCTGTGTTCCCATGCACAGAGCTGAGTAGTGCATCCCCCTCTCTAAATCAGGGAATGAGAACAGAGGTAACACACTCTCCCATCCCATAAAACTGGGAAATGAATGTCTGTGCTGGTGGATCCTCAGCAGGGATGTCCCCAGAGCTCATGGCAGTGCCCTCAGAGAGTGAGTGACACTCACAGCAAACCGACAGCTCCATCCTGTTCTCTTCACCCAAACACAGAGCAACACATTTCCCTCCCTCGTGTCCATTCCTCATCTCAACTCCTCCTCAGAGCATCCTGCCAGCAGCTCTTGACAGGCTTTCCAGAACTTAATTAAGCTTCAAGACACCTCAGTGAAGTTGACTAATGTAATTAAGTGAATCTCGCAGATGAGTAAGCTGAGGAGAGGTGAGATCAAACAGTGAGAATGATGGAGGGACTGTTATTTGATGGCAGAGTTGGTCACAGGGCACGGAGACCTCATCCCTGACATCCTACAAAAATCCTGCCTTTCCCGTCTCATATCTATAGCTGATTATGCCATGATTTTCTCCTGGAAATGGTAGTTTGGACCATTGTCTTAACAAGAAAAGCAATTTCTTTTGACAAGAAGGCTTTGAGGTAGAGCTGCTGACTCTGTCACACAGGGGTGTTTCTTGCAAGTATAAAATCCCCAATTATTATTATTATTATTATTATTATTAAACTGGGGTCCAGACTTATATATTATAAGTTATATCTATTATTATATATAAGACTAATATATTATAATATATATATTATATATTATATCCCTGAAATTGTTCAAGGCCAGGTTGGATGGAGCCCTGAGCTCTGGTGAAAGGTGTCCTTGCCCACTGCTGGGAGTTGGAATGAGCTGAGCTTTAAGTTCCCTTCCAACCCAAACCATTCTATGATGCTGTGATAATTCTACATGTACATGAAATGATGTGTTTTATTATTAATTAAGGTGACAGGAAGCTGTAGTCCAGTGGCTTCTATCACATAAACCCTCTGAAATTACAGTCACTGTATAGGTTGCATTCCAATAATTCTCAGATTGTCTGGGTGTGTCCTAAAAACAATATCTGATGAGATTTCTTCCTTTAATTTCAAAGTAACCTGGAAGAAGGGTTAAAAGGAAAACCTGAATCTTGCTACATCCTGAAGCATTATTTGTGTTGTAGGTTTACAAGGGTTAATATGGAGGTTACAAGGGTTCATTTCTTGAACATGAACATGCACCTAAATCCCCCCAGGACTGGAGCCTTACTGAGCTGGACCATTCACTTGGGGAATTTTTCCTGTGAGTTGAAGTCCAGAATGACATATTGGAGTGCACTTCATTAGAATGAAGCATTAGGGTGCAAAAAGGAATAAGATGGAAAATTTCCCAGCTTGGGCTTGGATCTGTGATGTATCACCTTCCTACAGGGACTGTCCTTCAAAACAGCCTTTCCCGGGAAGTTCAGCATATTCCCAATAACTAAAGATGTCTTGCAAAAGCTTTTTTTTTTTTCCCCTCTGTGCCTGTATCCAAATGAGATTATTCTGCAGTGCCCTAAGCATGCTGGCCACTCATCACACAGGGAGCTCAGCCCTGAGAGGCAGCAGTTCCAACATCATCTCCCATTCCAAAACGTGCAGAAACACTGGAGAAGAAATCACTGCTGTCACAGCTGTCCATGAGCTTTGAGCACCTGCAGGGCTCTGGGCTTGGCTCTGGGCTTGCCCTCCTGACACAGGCACTGGGACTGTCTGGGAGCAGCCCAGAGGCTCTGCCACTTCACACCACTGACTTCTCTTCCCACCCAAGCACTGGTGACAGCATCACCTTGACACTCTTCCTAAATCTGCCAGAGGGGAAAAAATAATCCCCACAACTGTGGGAAAATTCAGGTGACACCACTTTCCTTTAGAACTCCTGTTCCCCAGTGCTCCACTCCATGGTAAACTATGAAGTGATGGCAGCTCTTGGGACCTAAGCCACGCTGATTTTTTTTCTGTTTTGCCTCATCTGTTTCTTTATACTTCTCCGTGTCCCGAGTGACTCTGACACAGGAATTCCCGCTTTTCATTTTTCTGCCGTACAAGATGTCAGCAGATAACAATCCATGCTTCACTGCTGCCATTCCATAATTGAAAGAGCCAGCCATACATCAGGCTCGGAGCCTGCAAACCCCATCAATAAGTACTCCATTACTTGGGCATAATTTTCCACCAAGCCCTGATGAGACTTCACAGGCAGTAGGGTGATATCGCTGAACCCACACTTTGCTGCAAACTGGTTAAGATAATGTCTGCTAAACCACAGTCTATTGTCACAAATTAGTTTCTCAGACAACCAGTGCCTAGCAAAAAAATGTACTTAATATGCAAAGCTGTCTGTTCAGATCTATCTGTTTTGCAGGGAAGCCACCTCAGGGGAAAGAGAGCTGAAGTCCAAAATAACAGCACACGTTTCTTTCCAAGTCAACATATGCAGATCTACACCTTTCTCCAGGAACAAATTTTTCCTGTGTCACCAAGAAGGTGGGTTTGGTTGTTGTTGTTGTTGTTGTTTTTTTTTTTTTTTTTTTTTTTTTCCCCTTGATTTATCCTGCATTTTCAGCATGTAAGAGAGACCTTCACAGCTTCTGCAGCCTTACAGATTGTGTGAGGGCACTGTGAAACTTGCTTGGCCTCTCTTTTTAGATTTAATTCTCTGCTCTTTTCCATGGCACGTTAAGAATCAGCTTCCTGGTCCATTTCAACAAAATCCTATCAAGTCCCAAGAGTTTCCCCTTTAAATAAATACCAGAGGCTCGAGTTTTAATTACTTTCTGCAGAATCCCCTTATCAGCAGCAGCTTTGACAGGCACAGGCTACACGTTATCTGGAAACACAACTGAGATCTCTAACTCCTTCCATGCCTTTAGCCCTTGAAGCTCATCTCATACCTATTACATATCATGCCCAGAAGCACTGCCAGAGTGCAGGCTCTGATACCTGCACAGGCAGCTCTTCTCCTCCACAGCTTCTTATCCCACAGGCTCCTTGCACCCTTCCCTTGTTGCCAGCACAAGTAAATTGTTGCTGATGAAGCTGTGCTGCCTGTCTATCTGCACACCAGGCACCTTCCAAAGGTGTTTTTGCTGGCATAGAACCTCGTTTTTCTTCCACTTTGGCCCAAAAGCTTTGGGGCTCTGCAAACTTCCCTGGGGCTGGTGTTTAGAGCAAGGATAGTGCAGGTTGTGGACTGCCTGTGCCACCAGAGGTGTGTGGCAGCAGATGTAGAGCAGCTGGGGAATTGGTGCCTTTTTTGAGGCTCAGTGCACCCACAACTCTTTGTTTCTTGTTTTGCAAGAACCAGTATAAATTAACAAAACAGAAGGCAGTTATGATTATAAGACAATTGGAGTTCTGCATGGAAGTTCAGGTCCTTTAATACATTATCTCCATGGCATCAACCATCCTGCAGTCCAGAAACTGCCTCATAAAACCCAGAGGGAGTGTGTCTCACCCCAAAATCTCCAAAATCTGTCTGCTGCAGTGCCGGCACGATGACTTATTGAAGGATCTTCATTACAGATCTATTTCAATGCATTCTCATTTTTATCCTTGCAATCCCCAGCGAGAAGCATTGCACTGCCCAGTGAGAATTGTTTGGCTTTTTCACCTCCTGCACCGTCCCCTTGTCCCCTCCATCCCTCACCTGCAAGCTAGAGTCTTGTCTGATTTTCAGCCTCCAGAGACCGCTGGAGAGAAGGGCTGTAACCTAAAGCACCTGTACTTATTGTAGGTATTTTCAGAGGCTCAAAGGGCTCCTCAGGACAATGCCTAAACTCTGGCTGCAGTGCACACTTGCTGCTTTTATGCGTGGCAGAGCTGTCCCTGCCCCGGAGGGCACCCACCTCCTGCCTTTTTACCATACTAATAGTCCTCCTTTCCTTCAGTTCACCTTCAATCCAGGAATGAAGTAGCCAAACTTCAGGGCTGGAAGAACAAAAGCAGGCAGCAGACCAGCCTGAAAGCAAAAGCAAACGTAAAACCCCATTAAACCTGATGGTTCAACAGAGAAACAGAGGGAAGGGGGGACCTCCCAGAGTCCTGTGCTTGATTCCAATAACCATCCATAACTACCCCTAAGGATAGTTTCTAAAGAGGGGAGAGCAATAAACAGCACTTCCCCTCTTCATTACACAACTCCAGCAATAACTATGATGAATGGCAACGAACAACTGGGTTTCATTGCTGGATTTCCAGGCTGTGGTGTCCAACAATAGGAGCATAATAAAGACAGATGGCAGTGGATTAACTCTTCTTGCAAGGCGGCCAGCCCTGGTTGTTCAGCCGTGCTCGTCCCAACCCCAACAACAGCCCCAGCCCTGTCCAGCAGCAGGAAAATGCTCCTTGTTTTTGTGCAGGGTTAGGCACAATGGGGATGGTGAAAAGCAGAGGCTTTGCTCTGACCAGAGAGCAGAGCAATGGGCACCAGTTCTGGTGCTGTGCTCTGAACGTGCATTGAAATCAAAATAAATCCAAGTGGGTTTTCTGCAGAATATTTCTGCTCCTTTTTGACTGATGGTATTAATTCTTTGGCTTATTTTTAGTTTGGAAACCTCAAAAAGAAAAAAACCAAACCAAACAAACCACCATGAATTTTTTTGCTGCTTGAATGCAAAAGAGATTGTTTTTTAAAAGTTGCTGTATTTTTCCCCCTCCAGTTTTGCCTATTTAGAACCATAGAATCATTTGGTTTGCAAAAGATCTCTTAGATCATCAAGTCAAATCAATAATTAGCATAAATAATGGATAGCTAGATAGATAAATAAATAAATAAATAAAATTATAATATTATTAGAGATAATATTAAAATAAATATTTTGCACTCTTTTTCAGTGGGCTTAATACAGTGGTAATAGGCATATACTGGATATAATTTTAAGATTCCCATGAAGTTTTGTGTCAGTTCAAGCACCAGAGAAGAAATATGGTCTAGGAGGGCTGAGGAGAGCCGGGCTTTGCCCACAGCCCCAGCAGAGCTTTGCTGGGTGCAAACGTATGAAATCCACTCTGATATTCAGCATTAAATGGGTGCATGCGCTGCCAAAATTAACAGGGGAGGAGTCTCCCCACAACTAATTAATTGAGTTCATAAAGCATTTGGAGACCTTCAAATGGAAAGTGGTAAACAAAGAGAAAATTATCCTAATTTCTGCTCAAATGAAACCTCCAAGTGATGCCCCTTCCATCACCCACTGCAAACCCAGGTCCTGATGCTGTTTGCAAGTCCACTGCAACCCAGCTTAATTCCTGCAGATGTGTTTGTTATTCAGGAGCATTCACTGGGCTGAATAATTTTCAGATGGAATTTTTGGGAAGCTTGTTTTATTTGCCCATTCATTATCTGTTCCTCTGGATGTGTGATGGGCTACACAGAGCAGCGTGGTGCTGTTTCTGCCTGCTGCCTGCATGGCAGAAAGTTTATCAGCTGGGGTAATAATGAATAACCAATAATGAGTGCTCCTGGTTTTGTGTGAAAACAGATGAGCCTGTGAAAAGCAGCGTCTCTCCCCACTTTCCTGCCAACAGATCCCCATTGATGATAATGTTTTCCAACAGGGAAGAGCAAGCAGACTCTTGATACAGCCAAATATCTGGTCATTCACAAAATCTAGTTTGACTGTCTTGCCAGAATCACAATACAACTGCCTGAAATGCAGAGGTGGCTGCTCTGGGGCTGACCTGTTGTTTTTACAAAGGTGAGATGATAAGAAGTTTAATGTGCTTGTCTTTAAGGTGTGTGTTAACCAGTCAGTGGCACTCTGGGCTTTTCTCCCAGAGTTTTTCCCTGCAGTACAGGATAACTCCTGCTCTCCGGGGGCTTCCCTACAACAGCTCATCTCAACAAATCTGTTCAGTCTCCAGGACTCCTGCAAACCCCATCTCTGCTCTGGTGCAAGCCTCAAACTCCCAGCAACAAGTCAGGCCCATATCCAACTGCCCCAACCACCCCAAACCCACATCCCCCCGGAGCTCTCCTGGCTGCTGAGAGACGGAAAAGTCAAATTTACACAGAACCACTTCCTCGTTTCACTTTTTTGCTGACCGTGTGACTCCCGGTTGCATGTAATTATTTTGGTATGCTGGTGTTAATGATGTGTCCAGTCCACTTAGCCTGTTCATCAGTATTGCTGGTCATTTGCTGTTTCTTTGTTTCTTGCCTCCCAAAAGGTCACTACATCATCAGCAAAACCGAGCACAATTCATCCATTATTTATCAAGCCAGGTTTGCTGCTCACCTGTCCCTGATTTCAAGGCCATGCTCCATCCACACCTTCCAGCCCAGCCTGGGCCAGGAGGCACCTGCTGGCATAAAGCAGTTATTAAACAGAAATTAGGAATTGTTGAAAGTGAAGCCTGCTGTGCTGCAGACAGGGATTTGGTATAATTTTAAGCCTTTTTCAACCTCAGGCCTCCAACCCCGTTCCTGCTTTGCCTTTTATCGACTGGAAAGCGATTTATAAGTAAATCTATGCAATGAAGGACCTGCCTTTTGCTATTTGGCCTGAGCTGTGACCTGCTTTAACCCTCCATCAGCGAGGGCTGCCTGCATCTGTTACTGCCCTGGTCTAACTGGCTGCTGAGTGCTCACCACGGCTTCCTGCACTGCGTTATTGACATCTTCCTCCAGAGCAATATCATGGAATGGCATCCCTAAGGGAAAAGTCAGGGATGCCCGTCACAGCTCTGCCCTGCCCCAGCAGCCCCTTCCCAAGGTGAGTGTCCCTGCAAGGAGGGATCTGCAGCCTCTCCAGGGGTACGAGGGATGCAGGATGTTATCAAAGCTCCATCTGCCTCCTGGGAGTCTTTTTCAATCTCAGCCCCTGAGAAGAGCAATAACCTTTAAAAAAAAAAAAAAAAAAAAAAAAAAAGAAAAAAAGAAGAAAACCCACATGGGACTTATTACAAAAGGGAAATTCTAACCTACAAATAAAGGTAATAAAGAGGCAGACCTCTGGCAGGCTGGGATGAGCAGCGCTGGGGGTGAGGTCACCGCAGGGCTCTCCTGTCCCTGCCCCTGCCTGGCTTTGGTGGCATTTGTCACCCCTGCTGCTGACCCCCAGAGCCCAGCCGGGAGAGGGAACGGCGAGGAGAGCCACGCCACTCTCTGCTCCTCCCCATTTGTCCTGGTTATCAGACTGGAAAAGATCACCAATTACCCTCTTCCCAACCACCACCGCTCCTGCCAACAAAAGATGAAAAGCACATTTATTTCTCTTAAGTGAGATCTTTTTGTGACACATAAGGACCCTTGTATACATGACAATTACTTGTAAAAAATGTCTCTCTGTCTACAGCACATCTGTAAATGGATTTAAGCCCATATAAAGGATGTAAAAATGGCAATAACCGCCCCAGTGCAGCTCCCTGGAAGCTCTCAATGGTGTTTTTTTCACATATATAAAAGCCAACACAGAACAAAAAGGCCTGTCAGCAAAGACAGGTAGGCTTGCCTTTCCACACCTAACTAGGGAAACTTAATTTTATTTATTTTTATTGACAATTTCAACAACTATTTCTCAATCATAAAAGTAAAAAGCACAGGCTCAGCTAGTCAGCCCATCATTTCTATTTAGCTTTTTATTTGTGCGAGGAACTCTTTGGAGATGCAATATCTTGTTTGCAGAGACACCCTAGTGGCAACACGACATTACTCAAACCACCGAATGGGGCTTGCAACTTGCACACACACTGCAGCCTCCTCCTCCTCCTCCAGCACCTTTGTGAATGTCCCCCTGCACCTGGAGCTCCTCTGCTCCCTCATGTCCCCAGCTTCCCCCATTGCTGCCAACTCCTGGCTGGAACATTTGGGGAGGATGAGCAGAACTTGGTTTAAAAACAAATGCTCTCATTGCCTAGCAGGTGATTATTGACCATTGCTTTTAAAAAATGTTGTTGTTGTTGTTTTTTTTTTTTTTTTTTTTTTTTTTTTTTTTTTTTTTTTTTTAATATATTTATTTTAATAGGTGTCCCCTGGGGTTTTATATGCCCCCTGGAGGATTTATCTGTGCCTGAATTACAGACCTGACACTCATCCTTCCCTGGCCCAGAGGTTTCTGAATCCCAGGCTTCACAAGGAGTCAAAGGATGCGTGGAGGAATGAGAGGAATCCATTGGGATTTCCCAGCTGAGCAGATCCCAGCAGAGCTTTTGGGAGCTGGGCATCAAACGTGGAAATCTCTGGGATCACTCTGGCTTTGGGTGTAAAGGTCCTGTTCCAAGGCTAGTGTGAAAAACAAGGTTCACTTTCTAGGTAAGTTTAAAGAAATAGGTTTAATAAAAATAAGACAATTAGGAGATAGAAAAAGCAAACATTACCATGTATAAGTTTTGCTAATAGCAGAAATAAAAACTATATATTTGTACATAGAGCATTCACCTTAATATTTGCAAGAAGCCAACTTTATAATGTACATTTATAACACACTATATTAATACAACATAACTTTCTAACATAACACATGTAGTATTCATTTCAATATTTGTGAAAAGCCCATCACATAATATATATTTATAATACCAGTGATGTGCTTGGTCCCTGCTCCCTCTGCATGGGGGTTCACCAGTCACCCCAGTGCAGGGGCATCCCTGTCCCATCACACCCAATCCTTTCACTCCAAGGCAGCTGGTTCCCATCTCGAATTTAAAAGCAGGGACATGGAGGGTGGCAGGGACACACTGCTCATGGGCAAGGCTTGGGTTGCCCTCCTGGGGAAAGTATGTTGGGCTACGAGGGATTGTGAAACCCGAGTTGTGCCCCCTGTGCTGTGACACTGAGCCCACCCAGAGCCCTGTGTGCACTCCCACCCATGGGGGATGATGAAATCCAGGCTGTGCCCCTGGAAGAATTTCCTTTCAGGAAAGAGAATGAAATCTTGAGATTTCAATAAGGATTCATTGGGAAAGCTTTGGTCCCTTTCCTGCACTTCTTGTCATCCCATTCACTTTTAATGTTTTCACCTGTTTTCTAAATTTTTCCTTCCTTTTTTTTACATTTCATTTCTTCAAATTCTTCTCTTGTCTCTTTATTTACATTTTTTCCCGATTTCAGGATTTTATTGGAGTAATTTTGGCAAGTTTTGGTCCTTTTCACTGCGCCTCATTTAATCTCAATCTATTTGGTTGTAATCACTATGTTTCCAAATTTTCAGTGTTTTTTTCAATTGCTCTGCTGTTGACCGTATCTTCTTTCCAGAGTGTTTGTTAGACTTTGTTCTCTGATTTCAAGATTTCATTCTGTCACACAGAAACCATCCAGACCCCTGTGTGCACTCCTACCCGCAGGAGATGATAAACTCCAGGAGATGAATTATGCCCCTTGTGCTGTAACACAGAACCCATCCAGACCCCTGTGTGCACTCCTAAGCATGGGGGATGATGAAACCTGGGTATTGCCCCCTGTGCTGTGACACAGAACTCATCCAGATTCCTGTTTGCACTCCTATCCATGAGGGATAATGAAACCTGGGTTGTGTCCCCTCTGTTGTCACACAGAGCCCACTCAGACCCCTGTGTGCACTCCTATACGTGGGGGATAATGAAACCCAGGTGTGCCCCCTGTGCTGTGACACAGAGGCCACTCAGACCCCTGTGTGCACTCCTATCCATGAGGGATAATGAAATCTGGGTTGTGCCCCCTCTTGTCACACAGAACCCATCCAGACCCCTGTTTGTACTCCTACCCATGGGGAATGATGAAACCTGGCCTGTGTCCTCTCTGTTGTCACACAGAGCCCACCCAGACCCCTGTATGCACTCCTACTCACAGGGGATGATGAACCCCAGATTGTGTCCCGTGTGCTGTGGCACAGAATCCATCCAGACCCCTGTTTGAATTCCTACCCATAGAAGATAATGAAACCTGGGTTGTGCCCCTGTGTTGCCACACAGAGCCCACCCAGAAGATAATGAAACCCGGGTTGTGCCCCTGTGTTGCCACACAGAGCCCACCCAGACCCCTGTTTGCACTCTTACCCATGGGGGATGATGAACCCCAGGTTGTGCCCCCCCAGCTGTCACACTGAGCCCCCCCCAGAGCCCTGTGTGCACTCCCAGCCCAAGAGCAGCTCTGGTGTGAGGTGTCTGTGAGCCCCAGGCTCCCCTCTCCGTGGCACGCTGTGAAAAGCATATGCAATGAGACTGCACCTTCTGTTCACACTCTGTCAGTAATCCCGGGCAGGCAGGTTTGCTGTTAACCTTCCTAATGGAAACTCTGCTCAATGGCTCGCTGGCTTCGCCTCAGTTCAGTATTATCTGCAAAGATGCAGGCTGTTGATTTGTGGGCATCTTCTAAAGTGAGAGGCTCAAAAGGGATGATGCAGCCCAGAGCAGCAGAGGGAAGGTGGTTTCCTGCCCAAACACAGGCCAAGGCAGTTTTATATAATTCCTACAGAAGAAATAACTCGCTTTAGCTGGTTTGGGGAGAGGGAAAAAAAGAACTTGTCACAGCTTAATTACAAATTTACTTCTTTCTCTTTCCTCTCTTGCCATCCCTGCCCCTCACCCCCTGATAAAATGAGGGTAAAAAGCCCTGCAAATGGCAATATCCAATATTCATTAGTGGCTTGTGAGAGAGACAGAGAGACACAACTCATTACTGGGTTCTTCACCTTTACCCTTGACAATGGTTATTTACATAATAACCTGACCCTTAGGTTACTCTTCATTAACAAACACATGTGCAAACATAGAAGCAGCTGGCTACAACTCATAAATATATATTGTTAACCTTGGCTTAGAAGACTTACTTTCACTTACTAAAGAAAAAAAAGAGAGAAAAGGAGACATTATTTTGCATAGCCATTATGTTCTAACCTCAGTAAATGGTACAATGAGCCAGAGGCTGCTGTGTTTGAGCTTGCAGGACACAGCACCAGGGCTCCTGCTGCTCCTCACATCCACTCTCCAGCAGATTTGCAAACCAGCTTGTGTCTTATCCCTGTCTAGAACATCTCCACCTGCCCTGTGGGCACTTTCTCAGCTGGAGGATGAAAGAGAGATCACTGGCACTGGGAGGGGAGTTAATCCAACCCTTCCATTCCCCAAAGCAACTCATGATGCCTGCTGAGCTAGGCCATGGTGGGATGGAGTGCAAAGCTGGGATGAAGTAGGGCAGGACCTCTCCACATTGAGTTCAGCCATTTTACCCTCTGAGCAAGAGTTTCAGACTCCACATGGAAATATTCCTTTGGAAAATCTTGCCGATTGGGATTTAGAGCTTTCTTTCATCTTTCTGAAGGGATCTAAGCCAGCTTCTGAGCCTTCTTTGCCATCATCTGGCTCTTGGAGCCAACCTCCCTAACTTGGAGGTCTTGTACCACATTCTCCAAATGCTGGACCCATGACTTCAGTTCAGGCAGAGGTTTGACACTGTTTTACACCACCAAGACTCAGACTCTGAGCTTCAGAAGGCTGAAAATGACTCCTTTATTTTTTGGGATGTGTCTCCCTTTTATACTATTCTACACAGACCAATTTGATTGGTGATACAAAGACAAACCTCTTCACTCACATTGGTCAGAGCAGAGGGACATCAAGAAGTCCCTCCTAGGAAAGGGAATGAATAACAAAGGTACAGCTACAAAAACATTTCTCCTGTTTACAGAAAATTCCCTGGGAAAAGAATTTCGGAAAACCAAAACACCTCAGGCACAGAACCAGGGCTACAGAGGTTTATGATTTTCCAGGGAATACTTTAGTGGCCACATGTCAGACAGTTACCCCCAGAATCACAAAGCACCACCAACACCACACATGGAGAGCAGCTTTCATTTTGGCCATGGCTTCACACACACCTGATCAGAAGGTGCCACACAGAGGACTTGTCCCTTTTCCAGGTGTCCTTGTCTGCAAGCTGGCAGGTGACCACAGGAACCTGGTGCTCAGGCTGTACCAGCAAGCCAAGGATCAAACATAAAGGTCTGTGTTTGTTTCCAGCAGCAGGAGCTGCTCAGAGGACACCACATCCCCATCACCCTGCACGTGGAGATGTCACAGCAGATCTGTAGGACCAAGGGTGCTCACTGTCTGCTCCTGACAGAGGCCAGCTGGGATCTCACCACCACCAGCTCCCTGCAGATGCAGGATGAGCTCACTGGGCCCCAGTGGGATCACCCTGAGCTGCAGCTCCTCTCAGCTGTGACAGTCCCTCCCTTCAAGCCTTGCCCAGTCCCAGCTCAGATGCCAGAGGGACACATCTTAGAGGCTCTGAGTGGAGAGAGCAGCAGCCCTGGGTCTGCCTCAAGTTTGACATTTGGGAAACAAAGGAATTGCTTACTGAGAACTTAAATGAGGATGAGGTGCTGTTGGAACAGAAGTACATCTACTGTTTACAGACTACAAATGTTAATTGTGTTTACGAAGCCAAACCTGAAATTAACAACTCAACGTTTGCAAAATCTCCCAGGAAAGGCAAACCCTGCTGTTCCAGGCACTCTGTATTATCCAGCACAAATCATTCTGAAGCCTCTTTACCTATTCACTCAGTATTTCCAAACCAATTACTAGCTCAGAGTTTGCAAAGCAGGCTGACACTTGGGGTTTCAGACAGGGACTTCCTTCAGTCCCACTACCAATCCAACTATGTTTTAATTTAGTGAAGAGGGAAAGCATATAATTTTTTAGCTCCAGGGAAGCCAGAGGCAATCACAAATATCCCTTGAGCTGAGTCAAATTCTTCAGTTTAAAGAAGCAGCCCATTCTATTGCAATAATTGGACTTTAGTGTCCCTTTCATTTAAAGGAACAATGGCTGATCTGGAGAGCTGATGGCCTGGACAGCAGGCACCTCACCTTTGGGACCTGAGCCACAGACCTGACTGTAATTGGGTGAACCCAGAATAGCAAGTGCCCTACTTGCATGGCAATAATAACAATAATAATAATCATAACAATGATGATGATGATGAAGAAGAAGTGGATGAGCACACCAGAGGTGCCCCCACAGCTGAGTGTTTGTCTCTCAGCAACCCAACATCTGCATGATGCTACACCAAGACAGACCTTGGAGAAACAAAGCCTCAGGCTGATGAAGAAGAGATGGATGGAGGTTGGAGTCTTTGGGAAGGCCCTGACAGCAGCCAGGCTCAACACTTAACCCCACACAACACCTCTGTACTGCTCCAGAACCAAAAGGAAAACATCTCCAGGAAGGAGTAGCTGAGAGAGATGTCCTCGGAGGGTGAACGAGCAGAGGGACTCTCTACTGTCCTGAGAAAAGGCTGAGAACATTTATTAGGGTGGAAACTCAAGAAATCAAACCTCTTGCAATATCAGGCTGATCTCCAGAGTGAAGGACTCACCTCAAGCACCCCACCAAGCCCCACCACACCTGCACACCCCACCTCCCTCAGCAGAGGCTTTAACTGCCCCGAGAGCTGCGATTAGAGAGGTCTGGTCCCATCCCTGCAGGGAAGGCATGGCAGCTCTCCCCAGCCTGCACCAACAAACCCCACTTCCCCCTGCGCCCAGCAAATGTCAGCCCAATATTAGATGCGGCAGTGGCACTTATAAATCCAAGTTAGAAAATGCCATCATGTATTTTTAATCCAATCGCCTCGTCACCGCATAATAAAATGAAAGGATTGCCGAGTTTGACTGGCATTTGTAAGTAGCATGTGAAAGGGGCTAATAGAGGGAGAAAATTAGCTGCATTTATCATCTTAACTACATTCATATTACACTCACGATCCAATTGTTTAAAAATTGGGCTTTTAGAGCAGGTCCTTTTGAAAGTTTAAGCATTCCAAACAACCGCGATTTATTCTCAGAACAAACATTACCTTAGAAAAGATTGATTCTGTAGCTTTTGTGAATTGTAAAAGGGATGGACTTTGTTCAGTGGGTTTCTGGTAAGTGCAGTCAGCTCCAAAGACAGTCAAAACACAGGGTTTGTGTTCTTCACTGAGTGCTGATGTTTGGAGGAAAAAAGTGTAATTGGAACCCATTTAATATTTGAAAAAAATCCTACAAAATCTTCTCTTTGAAATAGCCCCGAGTTTAACAAAATTTCCAAAACAGTCAAAAGCTGAGGTGAGAGGTTTTCTTAAATTTTGTTTTACCATTTTTCTATTACAATTTTGCATTACTGCTTAGCATTTAAGTAGTGGCAGCAAGTGGTTTTAATGACATTACAATGTAAGGCTTAAAACCCTGTAGTATTTTGCTTTTTAAACCAGCCAGATTATCTGTAACTCAGCCCTGACTGAAATCTATTATCTAATTCTTCAACATCCCCATTTGTGATGTAATCAAAAGTCATAATTGAAAGAAAACAACATGAAAATCAGGAGAATGAAAGCACTCACCAAACTCACTGTCATACAACTCAGCAAACCTGACCTAGACATGCAGATATTTCAAACAGTACTAAATATTTTTATCCCATAATTGAGTAAACAATTGAAAACATTAACAAAATATCTAGTTTTAAGTCATATTGTGATTTAGGTTGTTCAGTGTGCTCTCATGACATAAATATATATATAAAGAATTCTGTGGCTCTGTGTGAAGTTAACCTCCACAAAACATCATGATTTTCTAAACTAATGCTTTGTTTCACAGAATTTCTGCATGCTGAAAAAACCCACCCACCAATATTTTAAAACTCTATTTTTTTTTTACCATACAAAAACAATGCAAATTTGAAATTGAGGAAACAGAGGCTTCCCCAAGATTTCTTGCAGGTGTTTGTGCAAAGCTGCTGCAGACTGTGCTGGGCTCCATGTGCAGCTGCAGGACCTGCCTCCCACACCTGAGTTACCTGTGGCCCAGTGGTAACATGAACATACAGAAAATCTCCTGTTTCCAAAGAAAATTTCCACTCCTGGAGTCCTGCCTGCTGTTTTCCCATCACAGTCCCCAGGGCAGTTTCCTCCCCATTTAGTTCTTATCAGTCCTTTTGATCCCAGGGTGACCTGAGAATTTATTTTGTTGCTGAGATGTCTTTGCCCATTGGTACCAGGAGCACCAGGAACCAAAATTCCCCTGCCTGCTCTGCTGGTGTGAACTCTGCGGAGGTGGGGGTTGATTTTGTCCAGGAATGGTCCTGGCAAATCTGGCATTGCAGTCAGCTGCACCCTGACATGGGCCTAGGTGCTTGGGGACAGGTCACAAAGTCGTCTGCAAAACCTGGGGTCTCACCAGTGTGATGGCACCTGGGGCTCTGGGGACAAAATCCTCCAGCAGTTACAACAGGGCTGGCACAGGGTCACCCTCCTGAGAAGCTGTGATGTCCTCCTACCTCCCTCTGATGTCCTTCTCCCCTCTGATGTTCCTCTCCCTTCTGATATCCACCTACTTCCCTCTGATGTCCTTCTCCCCTCTGGTGTCCACCTATTTCCCCTCTGATGTCCACCTCCCCTGTGGGTCACTCACTCCCTCTGTGACCAGCACCCCCTTTATTCAGAGATGTGGAGCACAGGAAAGCACTAAAGGTGCCAAGAGAGCTTAGGGGAGGGTAAATCCCAAGAAAAATCCAGGAAATAAGCCACTGGGTGTTACCCTCTCACTTAGAGGGGCAACACATTGCGATGTGGGTGTGGACCCTCACAGAGGACAGCAGGCAGCAGCAGGGTCAAACATGGAAAGCTTCTTTATTATCTGACTCCAATTAATTTATATACACTTTTTACAGAGGGCCCAGATTGGCCCAAGGAGGTTACAACCTCCTGACTGCATTGGTCACTGTGGCCATCAGTCAAATTCTCTCTCAGAGAACAACTATGCAAAACACATAGATAAATTCTAAAAATACATATTGTTTACATCAAGCAGCGTGAGAATGGTGCTGCAAATGTTCAAACACTTGAAAGCAAGAAAATCCAGGGGTGACAACTGGGCTGAGGACTGCAGCTCTGCAGACCCCATGAGGTCCCTGCAGGGCCCTGGCCAGGCAGGAATGGCCTTTCCTCCTGGAGGAGGTGGCAAAGAGCCCCTTCATTTCTCCTGCTCGTTGCTGGTGGAACGCTGAATCCCAAAGGCGAGCTGCTGCCTCTCCTTCCAGCCTGACCATCTCTGCCAAACTCCCCCACCTGCTGCTGCAGCTCTTCCCCCCCTATCCCAAACCGGGCTTTTGGAGCTTTAACTTCCCTCTGGATGTTCCTACTGAAGCCTGCAGCGCAGTGGAAGTGTGCAATTAGCCCTGAGTCATCATCACCGCCCGCATCCCTCTCCCTGCAGCCGCCGCCGTCCTCGGGCGATAGAGATGTCGCTGGCAAGGCGAGGCGTCTCCGAGCGGCTTGCTGGGAGGAGTCCCTGACCCACTCGGTAATTACTCATGCTAACAGCTTCACTAACATGCAAATTCCTCCGCTGACTGACAGGTAAACAGTGAGCTGGTCTGCACGGATTTTTTTTTTTTTTTTTTTTTTTTTTTTTTTTTTTTTTTTTTTTTGCGGGGGGGCAGAGTGACATAGATGTAAAAGCTCGTGTCAAATCCCGGATCTAACGCGGCTTCAAAGTGCGACATGATTCATTAGCCTTATTTCATGCCCGGGATAACAAAGTTGTGGTTGCTGTGTTAATTGAGGAGGGAGGAGCGGGAGGGACCGGCTGGCACAGCGGCTCCGGGGCCACCCCTGGCACAGGGATGCTGAGCACCCTGACGGGCACCTGGCTGGGCGTTTCTCTTGGCTCCGAGGGAAAGAGACCTCTCTCATCATCTGCCAGACCCGAACAGCTTGCTGGAGAGGCTGGAAGATGCTCCAGGGGCTGTTTCTCCTCCAGCATCCTCCACCCCTCCCGCAGCCTGGCTCACTGCAGCTCCCGGCAGCAGCCAGCGCTGCTCTGCTGCTCGAGAGCAGCAAAAAGAGGAGGCAGGTTTTGAGCAAAAAAATCTCCAACTCTTGTCATGCCGATCCCTGGAGCTCTCTTTATCCCTCCCTGTGTCCATCAGCTCTCCCCTCCCTCTCTCTTTTAGCAGCCCGGACACTGTGGCCAATCCCAGGCTCATAAAACCAGCCCAGCTCTGGGTTAGATGCAGAGGCTGAAGCAGCACTGGGGCTTATGGCAGAGGAGGTGAAAGGGAGGAAATTGCAAACCTGAATTTAAGTCATGCTTTAGAGTGATCTAACACAGCCCACTAAGCCCGACAGCTCCCTCATTTCCTGCTCCTCGCAGAGTTTCTGCCCTGAGGTTTGTTGATGCTGGCTCGTGTCCAAGGACCTGAAGAAATTATACAAATCCTCCTGTGCCACGGTGCAGCTCAGCCTCCAAAGGCTAACAGGGCTGGGAAAGAGCCAGACAGGCAAGAGCACTTCCATCAGCATCCTTAAAATACTGGGGAACCCAGAGCAGGAGAGGAAACAAATCCCAGCAGTGATGCCTGGCTGCCCAGCACCAGCTCAGGTCTGTGCTGGAGGAGGATGAGGATGAGGATGATTTTATTCTTGCTGACATTGTGCAGGGGCTGGGGAGAGCACAGGCCGTGTGCTGTGGATCTGAGTGACCACAGTGACAAAGCCAAAGGCTGCTGTCCCCCCTGAGCCTTCTCCAACCTTCCCACACACATGGTGAGCTCAGGCTTCAACAGAGGAGAGGAAATCAGGGTTTGCTCAAGGCTGCACAGCTCAGTGCCCCATTTCCCAGCCCTGTGAGACCCCCAGCTAACAAACTGCAACCTTAAGATTACTTAAAGGAGAAAATATCCAATAGCAGGAGAGCACTGAAGCAACCTCAAACTTCAGCTGCAGAGGGAAGGGGCACTCAAGCAGCAGCCAGTGGGATGGAGCCAGGCAAGGGGGGAGCATTCCCACTCCTGGGGGCTGGGGAGTTCTCCAGAGGGGCTGGTGGGCTTGGGGGCTGCACTGTCACAACCACATCATTTACCATCCCTGCAGAGATTTAAAAGATGTGTGATGTGGCACCTGTGACCTGGCTTAATGCAGGGCTTGGCAGTGCTGGGTTAGTGGTTGGACTCAGTGATTTTATGGGGCTTTTCCAACCTGAGCTCTGATTCTGCTCTGCCAGCCTGCTGCCACCGGGCTGGATCATCCCTCCCCACATCCCTCTCTCTGTGTGTTTACTTCAGATGTCAAAGACATCTGTCACAGTGGAGATTTGAGGGGCTGGGGAGAGGGGAGTGAGCTGCCCCACTCCTGAGGCTCCTTGCCACAACCATCGTCTTCATTTCCATTTCCATTTATTTATTTATTTATTTATTTTGGTGCAAACCTCCGGTGTCAGCGCTCTGCGCAGAGCCTGCTCGCAGCTCCAAAAAGCACCTCTATTATTCTCAGGCCATTTGGTAGCAGTTGCCATGGAGATCAAAAGCAAAATGGCATGCAAATCAACACGGCCCCGCGCTCGATAACAACGGGAAAAGGGCAGCGGGATTAAAAAAAAAAACAACAAAAAAAACCCCAAACCCACTTGAAATGCTTCAACCTGCATTGCTGGCTGTGATTAGATCTAGAAGGCAAGAAAAATACCCTAATGGGTTACACTGAAGGGCTGAAAAACACAACTCAGCCTGTGGCCTGTGCAGTGGTGTCAGTGAGAACGCCCTACGTACCACAGGCCCCATGTCCACACACGTTAAAGCCCAGCAAATACTTCATGATGAGAAATCCATGCAATGATTTGCTCCTCTCCCCTTCTCCTTCCGTGCCATCTGTGCACAGGTTCCCCGTGTTTGTCTGTGGCACCACTGGGTTGTAACCCAGTCTCTCTGCAGGGATGGGTGACATACACGCTGCAATTCCAAGCCTTGCTCTGAGTTCTGGGACTGCCTTTGCCAGTCCACTCCTGCCCAGTAGAAAAGTTGACTCCTGCCAGCAGTTCCCCTCTGCTCGGGAGCCTGTGGAAAACAAGCTCCAGGCAGGCCGGGCCAATGCACCAAATGTTAAAATCTAGCACCACCCGCCTGTTTGATTCACAACTTCTACCCCGAGGTGTTGCAAGCAGTGAGAGGGATGTAGGGGTGTGAAGGGAAGCTTTCAGAATCCGGATTTTTGGATATCCAGGGGCTGGGTATCTTCTGTTAAGGGCTGTGCACCAGCAGCAGCCCCTCAGCCCAGGGGCAGCCCAGCCCTGCCCAGTGCAGGGGGAGGATGCTCATTTAAAAAGCAGCTCCTCAGTATTTTGTTTTCTCATTGTTATGGGCAAACTCGTGCCTTCACACAAATCAACCCTGCTTTGAAGACAGAATTACTCATTTTTCACAGGCCTGCCCACAGCATTACAACTACGCTACTTAGTGCTTCAGAAATATGAATGAATTTATTATCCACCACAACAGGCAGCATTCACACCACGGCCCTTATTTGTGCAGACACAGAACAAAGACCTGGGAGAGAAAAGCATCAGGGATTTGCCATGAGGATATTTGGCTTTTTTTTTCCCAGGTAGGTAGCAGCATTAGACAGCAATGCACATTCCCAGGGGACATGTCCTGCCAGCTTCATCCCTAAGCCAAGAGCCCAGCAGCCCAAGCCAAAAAAAAAAAGGAATACATAATTGAGTGCCCATCAGTGGGGAGTTTGGCCAAGGGACTTCAAATGTGTCATGTAAAATTTTGATTTTCCAAAGGCTCAAACTTAGAGCAGCCAGTGCTTTTCCACAATGTGTCGTAAATGTTGATTTTCCAAAGGCTCAGACTTAGAGCAGCCAGTGCTTTTCCACAAAAGTCAGCTCCTGCCATGTTCCAGGAAACTTTGCTAAAATATTTTGGGTGTGTTTATGCCCAAGGACCTCAAAGACTTCTGGATGTGACTGGGCTCCAGCAAAGCTTGCAAAGGAAAGGTTGATGATTCCTTCTATTCAGCTGCAAGATTTGTTTCCTAGAAGAAAACAGTGCAAAGGAGGGGGAAGGATTATGGACACATGAGATCCTAGCAGAGACTGGAACCAAAACAAGAGGAGGGGAGGCACCCTTAGCTCAAGGAAGAATTCCCACCTACAAGGGGCCACGGGTGCTTGTTGTTCAAGGGGGACACAGTCACCCATTTCCTGCGAGTTACCTAAACTTTGCCAAGTGCCATAAATTCCTGCCCTGTTTTAGCAAGCTCTTTATCAAACCCACATGCTCCTCTGGCCTGGGGAAACTGTCCTGGGACAAGTCAAACATGCAAAAGTTGCTGCCTTGAAGGCTCGTTGTTTGACTGCCTTTTTTTTTAATACTTTTTTTTTTATTTAAAGCCAGACACACTCCTAGCAGGATTCAGGCTCAGAATGTTTTAAACTCTCCCTCCATCCTGCCTTTGGGCCATTAATTTTCAGGCTGCTAAAGCTTTTACAGCAAGGTGTGAGTTTGTTCCAAACAGCACATTTGGGACGATTTAGAGCTGTGTGTTTCTAATGCCAAAATCCCATCCCTCCACCTTACACGAGCCAGAGAACTTCTCTGTGCAATGTTGAAAAGAAATTATTTCATGGAATCACAGAAAGTTTCAGTGGGAAGGGCACTTCAGCATCATCTGGTTCCAACCTCCCTGCAGGGACACTTTCCATTGGACCAGGTTGCTCCAAGCACTGTCCAAACCTGGCCTTGAACACTTCCAGGGAAAATATTTCTGGGAAAAATATTTCACCCTCAGTCATGCTTTCCTCCTCTCTGCAGCTCCCCAGTGCCACGAAAGCTCTGCTGCCTCCCAGGTCCATCTTGTGCCTCCTTGCACCACCCATCCCACCTCCTAAGGGCATCCTAAAATCCAGGCCAAGCCTCCACTTGCCACTGCCTTTGCATTCCAGAAGGAGCTAATTGGGAACCATCCCCTTGGCCTCCCCTGAAGTGGTGGCGTGAGGAGCACAGCACCTTCCTAATTACATTTATTCACAGAAATCAAAAGGAGAGGGAAACAGTTGAGTAAAGGTCACATTAATAACACAGGCTGAAAGTCTGTGGCTGTGTATTTTTCATTAGAGACACGTTTGACTGAAGGGGACGGTTCATTTTTGGAGTGACAGAGTTTCTCTGGGAAGCCATCAATACCATCAGACAAATTCAGCTATTTTTCTTGTCACAGCTTGCTGCCTGCTGGAAATCTGCTTCCTTACCAAGAAATGTCAATACCACTGCATGCACTCAAGCTTTTCCATGGCCAAGGCATCAGAGAAGAGGCATTTCTGCTCTGAAATTCCTGCCAGACTATTTCTGCATCCAGTGGGAACTCCTGCAACATCCCACAGCCCAGACATCCCAGGGCTGCTGCAGCTCCAGGAAGATCCTTCAGTGATAAAACTGCCACTTTCCTGGATCACTGCCACCAAAATAATCACCTGAGGATCACCTCTCAAGGTGCCAGGTCCATCCCCAAATGCTGGAATCTGTTTTTGTTGTCACCTTTGAGACCACCCAGCCCTGTAAGCCAGAGACCCTCAGGTCAACTGAAGGGACCTGGGCTACAAAAGGTCACTGCAGGTCCATTTTTCAAAGCACAAAATGGCAATAAGATGAGGTTTAGGAAGCTATTTATTGGATTTGGATGGCTTATAATGCTGACAGGAACACTCTGGCCAGTTCTGTAACTCCCCTACCAAATTTCCTGTGCCACACACCGAATTTTCCCACACATCTCAAACCTGCAGCTTCCTCAACATCTTCTTTTCTCATTTATTCCCATTTTATTTTTCCCAAAGCACCTTTTCTTCAAGCCCTCAATGCAGTATCCCTTAAGCCCAGTTCAAAGCTGGGTGACCCTGAGGTGGTGGGGAGGTGCCAAAACACAACCAGAGGTGCCAGAAAGCTTCTGGGGGCTGCTCACCCCAGTGGCTCCTGCGGGCACTGGGTTACTCCAGGCAGCTCTGTCACAGCTGTCTGAGCAATCCATTTGCCAATTAAGTTAATATACTCAAATCCCTCCTATCCACCAGAAAGGGCAGAGCAAATCCAGGTGAGAGAGAGTGGAGTCTTACAAGTCTCCTACGTGTCACACGGCGGAAGAACAAAGGAGTAGGAAAGAAATATATGGGAAAAAAACCTGGTGAGATCCACTACTAATTACCACGAGGTGTCAGGGGGCTCGTTTATACCTTGGCCTGCTGCTCTGCAAGGAGGAAGGGGCAGGAACACCCAGCAGTGGGTACACAGTGAACTTTTGGGAACTGCTCAGCAGTGATTCTGGAGGTAAAATTCCACCCTCCTGGCCCTGGTGGGGCCTGGGCCTGCAAAGAGCTTGGGTGCTGTGGGTATGAAACCAGTCTTGAGGAGTTAAAGTTGTTCCTGGAGCTGCCCAGAAGGACGATATCAGGGAGAATCTGGCCCCTAGAGTGAAATATTTCAGAGTGGAGGAGCAGCTGATGTGACTAAACCCTGGGCTTTTTTCAGCTAATCGAAAAACAACTAATCAAACAAACAAACTGACCAAAACACTTCAAAACATTAAAAAGGGAAACTTTTTTCTTGCTCTTATGCATCCAGCCTGTGCCATGGGCTGAGCTTGGTTGAGCTCAGAGCTCCTGACTCACACAGAAACCACTGAGCAGCTCCAAGGGGCTCTGGCTGCTCATCCCTGCCCAGGGCTCTGGGGGCTGCTTTGGGCCCATCACACCTGGGTTTGGTGATGTCTCTGCTGTCCTCCACTGAAGGAGAAGCCACCAAGAGAGAGCAGCTGTCTGGGGACACCTGGTGTCACTCATCTCTGGGGTGGACAAATAAGAGCTGCACAAACATGACCCACCTGCAGGGAAAGGCTGAACGAGCTGGGTTTGGTCTGCAAAAGGCTGACAGGGGATGGGATAATCCAGGCTCTATAATGAAGCCAGCAGGCAATTGTTTCTCATGTCCTTAGGGGCATCACAGTGTCATCAGCTTAATTTGCAGGAAGGACTTAAAGGAATTAAAATATATATACAGTACAGATTTGCACCTTTATGTTAAATATATATATATATATACACACTTAGTGCCTTTTCACCTGTATATATTAACTGTATAATTAATAAACATAAAGTACCTTAATACCTCAGGATGAATAATAAATACATTTAATAAATGTATAATTAATGCATCTTCACATGCATACACATGTACACATAAAGGAAAGCCTTTTCTGTCTGGTGGCTCTGACGAAGTCCCAGAAGCTGCTGGGGAGGGAGAACTGTGGGACTCACTGCTTTGAAGGTTTTTAAGACCAGGTGGGACAAGAATATCTCAGGAGTTTCCCCTCTGAGGGCTGAGAGCATCTCTGGAGGATAATTCTGCTCATGCAAATTGCAGAGCTCTGCCCCATCCCAATTTGCCCCATCCCAGCCCCTTTTTTTTTCTTCCATTTTATTTTTTTTTTCTTATAAAGAATAAAACCCAAACCCCAACAAACCTCAGCAAAGGGTGGCAGTGCCAAAGACCATCTGCAGCCAGGTCCTCAGGGTTGGACTGGGCAGGGAAAAGCTGTGTATGGTGGAGAGGGCAAACACCTGCCTCGGGTAAAACGAGGAGTAAAACTGATCCAGGGAGAGCTGAGATCACAGCACAGGGAAAAGGATTTCCTGCAGAGGGCCTTTGGCCAAAGGCATGCACTGATAGGACAAGGGGGGATGGTTTCACACTGACAGAGGGAAGGTTTAGTGGGATATTGGGCAGGAATACCCTGGGAGGGTGGGCAGGCCCTGGCACAGGGTGCCCAGAGAAGCTGTGGCTGCCCCTGGATCCCTGGAAGTGACCAAGGGTGGGTTGGACAGGGCTTGGAGCAGCCTGGGACAGTGGAAGGGGGTGAAATCAGATGATCTGTAAGGTCCCTTCCAGGCCAAATAATTTCTAATTCTTTAATCTACTGTTGTGGAGCAGCACTGGACACATTCCCTTCCCCAGGCTTCTCTGCAGGGTGAGGAGGAGGAAAATGGGGACGCTGGGGAGAAACAACTTTACATCCCTCCAGGGCAGGACCAAATCCAGCCAACAGGGCAGGGGAGGGATCACAGCAACCACTAAAGCACAAGCAGAGGATGCTGTGGGCAGGAGTGGGAGCAGGAGTGGGCTGGAAGGAGAGGAAAATGCTGCCCTGGACTGTGATGACCCTGAAATCCCAGTAAAGGCAGAGAGAAGTGGGAGACAGCAGCTCTCTGTCATCCTCAGGGTATAACCAGTCTGCCTTCTCTCCTGAGCCACGGGCACAGGACCTAATAAAGACTGTCAGCAGCTGATGGGTGACTAAAATAGAGAACAGGATACTGTAAATGATGGCAGAAAAACACTTCCACACAGGGCAGCAGGCGGGGAGGGGCGGGGGGAGAAAATTTCAGTAAAATATCTCCAACCTATTGGCAAACTGAACAGAAATGAATTAGGAGGATGGCTAAAGCATGGGGCTCATATATAACAGCAGAAAGTCCCCTATTTATCAGGAGATGTGACCGATTTGCTGCATGAAGCAGGGACATCTGTCAACTCTACGAGCTGCAATTAGCTGCCACTCTGCTACCCAAAAGAGGTCACAGAAAACTACAGGTTCTCCCTTCCTAAAGGAAAAACTCCCGGGTTCTGCATTTCCATTAAGAGCAATTGCAAGTTTGGGCTTCAACATGATTGAATGATCTGGAGGAGTGATGGCCTTTGTGGGTGCTGTAGTTTGTCTCGTGGAATACCAATTACAGTCATTTTAGAGACATGACACAACCCCTGCAGCTCAAGGATGCTGGGCTCTGCTCCAGGGGGCTCTGCTGGGCTTCAGGGGGTCTGCAGGACTGGGGTGAGGTTTTTTTTTAATTTGCCTTTCATTGGTTAGTTTCATGGCTTAAAGCACCACTGTGGAGAGCAGGTGCTGTGGGAGGCTTTGTGCACAGCTCCAGCCAAAATAATCATCACCAAAATAATCACCAAAATAATCACCAAAATAATCACTAAAATAATCAGCCCATTCCCTGTGCTGGCCACAGGGCCTCCTGTCCCAGCACATCCTTCATTTCTGGGGACATCCTGCCATGCCAAGTCCCACCCCTGCCAGCACCGTCTGGGTTTTACAACCTAAACAGAATCTGCAGCTTGATTTTGTGATCATTTTTAATATCTGATGATACACTGAGGCCCCTTTCCCCCAACATCGCAGGCGGCGTCTGCGCCACAACCGGCAAGCAAATCTCTGACAAATAATTCACACCACAGGTTTCACTTCTGCTCAGGAGGAGCCTGCAAGCTGCAGCTTTCTCAAGCTGAGCTAAATTTTCCCCCTAATAATTTATGCAAATATTGCACAGCCTGGCAGCAGTTCACAAACTACGTGTTGCACCACTCTGAGTGCAGGCAGGGAGGGGCCCTGGGATGTTTCCCTGCCTCACGCTTGGGAGCTGGTTTCCTGTGCTGATATTTGTGATCAGACTTTAACCCTCATGTCCTGCAGGTGTTCTGGAGGAGCTGAGGACTTTTGCTGCCTTCCTGCACAAAGTGGGTGGGGAGAATTCTCAGCAAACCCTCAGAGGGACCCAACGCCCTCTGCAAGGGGATCCTTTCCTGTTCTGAACTGCTGATTCATAGAATCACAGGGCGGTTTGGGTTGGAAGAGACCCCCAAGACCACCTAGTTCCAACCTCCTGCCATGGGCAGGGACACTTTCCACTAGATCAGGTAGTTCCAACATGACCTTGAATGTTTTCAGGGATGGGGCAGCCACAGCTTCTCTGGGCAATCCGTGCCAAGACCTCAGAGGGAAGAATTGTTGTTCTCTGCTCCTTCCCTTCTCAGTCTGTTTCCCTGCCTTTTGCTCCTTGTGGCTGGACACTGGGCTCCTGCCCCTCCTGCAGATGGGAAGCATCATCTGCTCCTCTCCTTTCACTCAAAAATCAGCTTTACTCTTTACCTGCCTCCAGCAGGAATCTCTGCAGCATTAGGATGCTCCAAACTGCAGCAGGGGATGAAGTCATGAGCAGACCAAAGAGGGAGGGGAAAGAGATGGGGGATAAAAAGGTCTCTTGGCTCCTGTGCTGCATCAGGTGGTGCAAACAGATGTGCTGGGGCTGCTGCAGAGCCTGTCCCCCCTCCCACTCCCATCAACCCAGCTCTTGTCTGAGACACCTTTTAAAAGCAGCTCTCGCCACAAATCTTCACTTCGCACATCAGTTATATCAAATTAATTCAATTGAATTAATAACAGTAATTAATTCATGCATATTAGCATAACACCATGCATCATAGATGGAGGCTAATAAATGCAATACTGATTTTCTTAATCGACTTCTTCAGCTGCCATGTGTCTTAGTCACAGGGATGCTGTGGGGTCTTCCCCTCTTCTTTTCCATATGCAGACGAGAAAAAAAAAAAAAAAAAAGCAACCAACAAACACCAAAGGTATTTCTGATTCAGACTGTACTTCTACAACGACAAGCATGGGGTTTGTGCTCTCAATTCCCTGCAGCCCAGCCAGGCCATAGGCTGCACTCTGGGGCTATTTAAAGGTCACTCTGCAAGTGGAAGGCTCTGTAAGAGACACTGCCCCAAAAGCAGGGAGAGGAGCAACCACCACTGCAATAATCATATATCTGGGTATTATTTTCTCCCCTCGCACATGGTTATTAAGAGACGATGCGGGTCTTAAAGCTAGAACCTTTTGCTCTGGGAAAATTACATGTGACACTTTACATACGGATTAGATAATTAATGTATGTCCTGATTTCTTCCACCGTAACATAAAAAGGGCGAGAGCAGCGCTATAATTCCAGATAATTAAGGAGCGATGGAGTTGCAGTGGCCTCCACGGTGGTGGGAGTTCTGCCTGCTGTCATTAGCACCAGAGAATCCCTCTCTGTCCTCCACACCTCACTGCTGGCTCTGTCACACCCAGCTGTCCCTGACTGCTGCCACCAAATCCAGCTCCGTCCCTCTCCTGCCATCCAAAGGTGCTGGAAGGAGGCAGCACCCCAGATTTGCAGGAGCCAAACTGCAGAACCACAGGGCTGGTTTGTGCCCATCCCATGGAGCATGGGCAGCTCCTCATAGCCAGGCACACGGGGCTTGGAGTGAGGGCAGCACCCTGGCATTGTTTCCAAAGCTCAGGTGGCTCCAGCAAAGAGCTGCACCAGCTCACCTCCTCCTTCTCTTCTTATCAAAGGGCATCACAAAGGACAAGTGCAAACCTGGGCTGGCCACACTGGAGAAATGAGTGCTGTACCAGTGCTGAACTGAACTCCCAAAACGGGGCTGGCAGGCAGCCCTGATGGGACACCAGTCTGTCACCTGTGTGCCTCGGTGGGGACTGCAGGGACCTCTGCACTGTCACTGGGGTTCTGGTGCCTCTGTAGCACTGGTGGACAGAGGCTTTGGAGACATAGCAGAGCAGGGGAGATCCCTCCCGATGCAAAAATGCTCACACTGAGCCCGATTTGCATTAAGCCCAAACTGTGGGTGATGTTGTGTTTTTTGTTGTTGCCTTTTTTTTTTTTTTTTTTTTTTTTTTTTTTTTTTTTTTTTTTTTTTTTTTTTCCCAGCGAGGTAGGCAAGATGTTTAATGTAAAGAAAATGCATGTCGGTGCATGGGGACAGAGTATCTTCTCAGAGTATCCTGAAATCCCTGCAGGACCTCCCTGCCTGCTGTGATCAAACATTAAAATCTAGAGCTGTCACAAAGCTAAACAAACACAAACCGTCTGTGCTTTCATGTGCACAGCACCCTGCATCCCCCTGCGGCCAGGGACCGTGCCCGGCTGGGGGGACAACAGCAGCACCCGGGGTGACATCCATGTGCTCTCCATGAGCAGGTGTTTCCCGGTTTGTTCTTGCAGCAGGGAGCTGCTGGCCTGGTTTCAGCCTGGTGAGGGCTCCCCAAGGAGGAGCAAAGACAAACAACCGAGGGAGCAAGAGGGGCAGCCCCAGGTGAGGGGTGACACGGCTGTGTCCCCCAGCGCAGGTGACATCTGTGTGTGTCCCCAACCTCCCTTTTCCTGCACAGCTGAGCTCTGCTCCCAGATGGGAACAAAACAAAAAAAACACCCTACAGGCAAAACCCCAACTGCAGAGCTCTGGGACAGGCTCCTCTCATTTCCTGGGGCTGGAGCACGAAGGGAGGAGTGGAAAGCTGGGCCCGCAGGTGAGTGATTGTCTCTTTGGGGCTCCTCTCTCCACCTCTGCCCGCCGCCGCCTCTGCAGCCTTTGTTTACCCGCTCGGCTGCTCCTCAGTGCATCAGTCAACGCGCCTGCAGTGCCCGCCGCCCTCCCTGCTCCCCAGCACCCTGACAATTCTGTATTTAAAACACTAATAATAATCAAGCCGTGTTATTTTATTTTTCCCCCTCCTCCTGCAGGATCTCCTAAGGCTGTGAAGGTCTCAGACGTTTGACCGGGAGCCTGATAAATGCTTGCCTTTCAGCCATGCACTTTCTTGTAGCACCTCTGAAATATGTATGCACATGTTATGCGGTGTGGATGCATATCAATGCCACATCTACCTTTGCATATTAAATCATCGCCACATCTTCTCTGGCAGTAAAATATGCAGAGCATATGCTAAAGACAGCATCTCCCCTGCCTAGGCACAGCAGCCCTCCCCCTGTGTGCTCTCCCCCAGCACAGCCTGTGATCCCAGGTATTTCAGCCCCTCTCTTTTGTTCTTCTCCTAGGAGAGGTATTTATTTTTATTTCCTCCCTGCACGCTGCTTTCACTGTTTTAAGGACTCCTGTTACTGCCTGCTTACAAATATATTCCAGCTAGAGCTGTAGCCTCACTTCTCTCCCCTTCAGAGGGAAGACAAATACGAGACACGGTGGAGAAGCTGCCTGAAATAACAAGCCAGCTGGAGCATGGGATTACCTCCCCTGTATTCACCCTCTCCCAGTGCACAGTCCTGTGCAGGCAGTCAGGGATGTCACACAAACCTCCAGCCCTGCCACCACTGCTGCCCCTTCTCCTGCTTTTACACCTGAGCAGTCACACCTGGCTGACATCAGATTTCAGCTGCAAAAAAGGGAATGAGAGGTTTCTGGTGGAGAGAGGGAATATTCGCTTTGATGATCACTGGGATAAGAGCTAGAAATAAGAACAATCTTTTGGGAGGCATAAAGCAGCTGCTGGGTGCTGGGATTAGGCAGAAATCTCTTGTCAAGATCTGCTCCTTGGAAGGAGCTTTGGTCCTGCTCTTGACAGCCATGGAATTGTGACTCCAGAGCTTCTCCCACTGTGGGGCTTCCCATTCTGCTGATTTAATAAAAATGCTAAAATTTACAGTAGGCCATTCAAATTCCCAACAAAACCTGCTCACATCCCCTTGGGAGTCACAAGAAGTGGTTTCCCCAAAACAATCCCATGGGGCCATATTTGTGTGCAGGGGTGCCAGGCCTGGAGGCAGGAATTTTGCACCATGGAAGCAAACGGGGCCTGACTGGCTGCTCTAGTGTTACAGATATAATAAAGCCTATTATTATTATTAACAGTAATAATAATTACACAAAATATTTTAATTATAATAGATTTATATATTATACATTGTATTTATAATTATTATTATTATACATTATATTTATATTATTTTAATAATATTAAAAATCACCCAAACTGACAAATCCTGCAGCCTGTTCCCTGGGCCAGGCAGGGAGCTGTCATCTCTCTGCTCACACCAAAGCTCCTGGGGCAGGGGCAGAGCAGAGGGACTGGCTGCCCTGCCCTGCACACAGCTCAGAAATCCTCCCCTACTTCTCTCTCTCTCTGCAAAATTGGCCAAGGATTCAGGTTCTCCTGTGCCACCCCATTGCTGTGCTGGCTGGTGACCAGCCCTCCTGCTTTCCCACTTGCTAATTTTCCTGCCCTACCTGGAGCTTCTGTCAGGCATTCCTCTTCCACACTAACCTGGCTCTCTCCTCCTTCCCCCACCTTTCACTCATCCTAATTCTGCAGATTTCAGAGAAGAAGTGAGGAATGCTGTCACTGGTCAAGGGACCTCTAACAGAGCAGAGCAGCACAAACCCTTTTGTTTCTGTAGATGTCAGAAGGAGCAGGAGCAGTGAGAACTGTTTCCTCCTCAGCTCCCAGGTGGCCGCTTTCTCCTGCAGGGACTGACCTGCTCACCTTTCCCAGCTCTGCAGCAAAAGCCCCAGGATGACACCTGCAGGGACATCCCAAAGCTGGTCCTTCACCAGCAGAGAGCAGAGATGCTGTGCTCAGCCTCATCCCCATCACAGGTGCAGAGCTGGGGTCACGAGCAGTGCAAAGCCTCTCCCCTCTCCTCCTGGCTGTCACCGCTGTCATTTTCCAGGAACAGAGGGACCAGGATGGTTGTGTCACCACGTCACCAGGCTCATTTCTACCCACAGCTGCCTGCTTTTCAATTACCACCTGCCCCAGGTCAAAAGGAGCTTGACCTTTTTCACCCAGTGAGAGTGTGCTCAGCTCTGACCTGTGGCACCAGAACAAATCCTGCAGCACAGATTAACAGCACAGGGAGCACTTTCTCTCCTGCACTTCTCTAGAAAACAAAGTCCTGTTAAAGTCTTTCAAGAGATCAAGGAAAGCCCAGAAGGGCTAAAGCCGGAAACCCCCAAGTTCTCTAACAGCAATTGTTCTACAGAAACCACAACATGAAATAGAATCTCCCTGACATAGTTTTGGAGCCTCAGTCCTCAGTTCTGGCACAAGTCAGGTCAGCCAGAACAGGATGTGGAGCTGCTGGAGAGAGTCCAGAGGAGGCCATGGAGATGGAGCCCCTCTGCTCTGGCCAGCCTGGGAGAGCTGGGGGTGCTCACCTGGAGAAGGGAAGGCTCCAGGGAGAAAGGAATGCTCCAGGGAGAGCTCAAAGCCCCTTCCAGGGCCTAAAGGGGCTCCAGGAGAGCTGGAGAGGGACTAGGGACAAGGGGTGGCGTGATAAGACATGAGGGAATGGTTTCAAACTCAGAAAAGGCAGAGGTAGGTGGGATATTGGGAAGGAATTCTTCCCTGTGAGGGTGAGCCGGCCCTGGCACAGGGTGCCCAGAGCAGCTGTGGCTGTCCCATCTCTGAAGTGTCCAAGGCCAGGCTGGACAGGGCTTGGAGCAGCCTGGGACAGTGGAAGGTGTCCCTGCCCGTGGAAGGTGTCCCTGCCCATGGCAGGGGGTGGAATGAGCTGATCTTTAGGGTCCCTTCCAACCCAAGCCATTCTGTGACTCCCTGGCCCCCAGTGCTGTCCCCTAGCCAGGTGTCCCCGAGCTGTGGGGTGAGCACCAGGCTCGTGGCAGACCCTGGGGATGGGAAGCTGAACCAAGGCCAGGAAAAATGCAATCAGATACATTTAAAACCAAGGTGTGATGCCACCTTTTCATTTGCTGGAACTGCACCACCCACAGCTAAAGTGGGGTGCCCAGAGGTGCTGAGGGCAGTGACAGCCCCTGACAGCTCTTGGCTCTAACAGGGACAATGCAACCATCAGCCAAACCCATGCTGCTGGCACAGAGCTGCAGGAAATCAAACCTAGGGACAAGCAGAGATGAGAAACAGACACTTGAGCACTGCTGCTACAAATTTTAGGAGGAGATGGGCCAACTTCATACATCTGTCTGTCTTCACAGGAGGCTAAATTAAGAAGCACCATGGAAGAAAACACAAGTAATTGAAAATGAGAAATCTGTGCCAGTGTGGCCAGTGATCTTCACCTACTGTGGCACCACGAGGATGGGTATCACCCACAGGGTGAGCCTTCACATAGGCTGTGCCAGGAGAGCAGGAATTTCCCCTGGGCACCACCTGCACAGCCAGACCTGCCCCTGCTGCAGCAGCAGGTCACAGCCTGCAGTGTGTGTGAGGGTGCAGTGCCCAAACCCACGATGGGCTCCATCCCTCTCCTGCCTGTTGCTGCAGCTCCTCAGAGCCAGCTCTGCCTGCCCTCCCTCCCCAGCCACCCTCGGGGCTCTGAGCATCACATTTGTGCCCGTTTCACCGGGAGAGGGATTTTTCTCCAGCGCTGGTGTTCCTCCCCGTCTTTCAGGATGAATCATTGCTGGTTTAAGCACACAGCAAAGATTTATGCAGTAATAGATGTGGGGAATAGCTGTGGCTCTGGGGTCTCAGAACAATAATACATAATTCAGAAATTAATACAGGGTAGCAAAGACAATGGGATTTGAAATGAACATTATTGGCCAAAGCAAAAGGAAAACTCCACAGGCTCGTCGTGTGCAGATGCTTCCACCATCCACACACCCAATTATAACTTTAGCTCTTACAAAGGGAACTGACTTAAACCATTAAATCTTTATTATTTTTTTTCCCCGTGGTGGGAGGGGGAGTGGGAGTGCAGATTCCTTAAAGATAGAGAGTTTAAATTAAGCTTTAAAACTGTGACTGAGCAAGATTTAATACTGACAATTAGCCTGGACAAACAGTTAATCGTCCTGCAGGCATAATTTATATATTCTCTGTGCAACAGGGAGAGAATGTCAGCACATTGCACTGCAAATTAGTGCAATAAAAGAATCTCATAACCTCTAACAGCTCTGCTGTCTGACAAAGAGAGATCATTCCTCCTCTCCCCATGCTGTTGCCTAGCCACACACCCATCACCCTGGGCTGCTGCTCTTGCATTTTAGACCCAATTTCCCAGCTCTGTCCCACTGCCCAGACCTTCCTGCCAGCGGAGAGCTTTGCCAGATCCCCTGGAACCAGCCAGGTTGGAGCTTTGGTGAGAAGAAGGAGAAAAGAAACAAGCACCTTACAGGATGTGGTGATGATTCTGCTCCTGAGTCAGCAAAGGAGTTAAACAGGAGCCTAAGGGCAAGGATAGGCCTGGGCTGCAGCCTGGGCTTGGCTGAGCAGAGCCAGCCCCAAGTTCAGGAAACATCTTTCTAAGGTGGGCATTAGCCAGTGTGGATGTACACAGGGTGGTGGTGAGGAGCTTGTGTGCTCCCAGCTCAGGTGTTCCAGGTAAAATTTACAAGAGGCACCAACAAACAGCACTTTTTTTTTTTTTTTTTTTTTTTTTTTTTTTTTTTTTTTTTTTTTTTTCCCCAGAGAACTTTGCCAGTGTCTGGGCCACTGTGATGAGTAATAAAAACTCCCAACAAGGATCTCTCTGGATGTTTTTATTTGGTAAGGACACACGGGCTGGAACATCTTAGAGCCCATGGCTGTACCTCATTCTTTATATTCTCATGTTAAATCCCCTTTAGAAGAAGTTAAATATTCTCTCAGTGCTCCCCATAGGTCCAGTGGCTATCGTTGCAGCCCATATGTCATATCACAACAGAAAGAAAGAAGGATCTCATAATGAAAGAGAAAAGAAAAAAAAAAGAAAACCAAAAACCCCTTTATCAATATAGCCCACATCCAATATTATTATTTCAAGAGTATTATTTCAGTGGAGGCTTTCATAATGACTTACTGACCTAAACTATTAAAAACCATCCCCATGTCTGCAGTGGAACAGATGAAGTACTCCAGAAATAGCTACAATTCAGTGATACATATATTATACACTCTGCAAATTTGTTGAGGAACTTTTATAAGCAGGCTATAGAAAATTAAATTAATTATTAATACAGATCAGCAATATCTTTTCGCTCATCTCCTGCTAATGCCATACAGGTGGCCTGTGCTGTCCTATTCTTCCATGCAGAATTTTCCCTGCTAAAATTCTTTTGCCTTTCTGTGCTAAAGGAGTCTGTGGGAGGCTGCTGTATGCAAAGAATTTGTTTTAAGAAAAGCAAAATGTTAGATCCCTCAAAATCAGCTCCCAACCAGTGGGAGATACAGAGATATTGGCAAAAAAAAAATCTTGTCATATTCAAGCATATCCTTATTTCCTGTGAAATTAAATTTGCATTTCTTTTAGGGTAGAAGAAAAAGGAAGTGGGGAATTAAAGTCCAGAGAAAGCTAGTGCAGGGATAAAATATAAAGACTCTACTGGGACTTCTAGCTTTTAGGCACAGCAGGAAACTCAATACAGATTTACCTAAAATAGGTTAACAAGGCAGTTTGCCATCATCTTCTTTTAGCACTAGAGGACTCTGCTTTCGAAGGACACAATTAAGGGAAAGAAGGAAGAATCAGGACTCGGTGGTGCATTTCCAGCATTGCCTTCCACTGCAGTTGGAGCAAATAAAGTCTTTCTGCTTCATTTCAGTGTCAGAAATGTGGAGAGAATAGGGAAGTAGGGCAAGCCAGCACAGGCCTGTGCTCCACACTTCCCAAAGATCCACTCCAATATCTGCTTTTGAACAGCTGGGGATGAGGATGTGGTTCCCTAAATGGGAACCACGGGCAAACACAGACCACAGTCATCATCACAGGTGTCCTGTTCTGGCCCCTCAGTTTAGGATGGACATTGAGTGCTCTGTCCAGTTCTGGGTGTCTCAGTTTAGGATGGTCACTGAGACCCTTGAGCTCGTCCAGAGGAGGCCACGAGGCTGGTGAGGGGCTTGGAAAACAAGCCATATGAGGAATGACTGAGGGAGCTGGGGTTGTTTATCCTGGAGAAAAGGAGGCTCAGGGGTGACCTCATCACTCTCTACAACCCTCTGAAAGGTGGCTGTGCTCAGGTGGGGTTGGTCTCTCTCTCCAGGCAGCACTGACAGAAGGAGAGGACACAGCCTCAGGCTGCACCAAGGGAAATACAGGTTGGATATTAGGAAAAGGTTTTTCACGGAAAGAGTGATTAAATACTGGAATGATCTGCCCGGGGAGGTGGTGGAGTCACCATCCCTGGATGTGTTTAAGAAAAGACTGGATGTGGCACTGGGTGTCAGGGTTTAGTTGAGGTGTCAGGGCTGGGTTGGACTCAATGATCTTGAAGGTTTCTTCCAACCTACACATTCTGTGATTCTGTGAAATCCAGCCCAATTTCACATCCCTCTGTTCCCTCTGAGAATATCCACCAGTGCTGAGCAGCTAAAATTCCAGCACCACCAGTGAATTACCAAAAGCAAAAAGCTTTCAGGACACATTTGGAGCACGGCAACACCAGCATTGGCTTCCTGTTACACTCCATGACATCTGTGAAAGACAAAGTGTTTGCACAAATGCTGAAAACACAACAGATTCTCAGTGCCATTTCTCTGAAGACACCAATAACTCACCCCAAGGAGCACAAACACCCCCTAAATGGTCACAGGCACCCAGTACCAGCTCAGCAGTGTGGCTGAATGGAAAACATGTCCAAACACATTTTTAATAGGCAGTTTTAAAAAAAAAACCTTATCTGGAGGAAAAAACCCAAACACAAAACCCACTTTTTGAGCAGTCATTACTATTTCTTAGTGCCATGGTGAACTGTTTTTTCAATGCAACCAAAATCTTATTATTGCTGTAAGCTCAACCCAAACTGTGAATTTACATGTCTCTGCTGACAGCTGTTGATACCAACAGGAAAAAAAGCAATTTTGTTTGCATTTGTTTGAATCTTTGACCTAAATGAAAACAGCAAATATTCTTCAGATATATCTGCATGGCTTTGTAAGGTGATTTGTTTCCTCTCTCAGTTCAGTCACCATCCTCTCTGGGACCACAGGCAGGGCAGGCTCAGTGCTAGGGCTGCTCCTCATGGGCAGGCAGTGCCCTGCAGGGCAGCCTGGCACTGCACTGCCTCACCCTTGCCCATATCAGGCCCTGCTGGGGAAGGAAAAGTCCCCAAAACAGCTCTGATGTCTTGGAATAGGGGGAGTCCTGGAGGAGCTGGAGTCATTCAGTGTCTCTGCTGCTGAGGGACCAGGTGAATGTCTGAGCAATGAGAGCAACTCCCTCATCCAAGTGCTGCCATCCCATTCCATCCATGCAGGCTCTCCCTGTCCCTGAGCAAACTGCAGGAGCTGATGAGGCTGAGGGGGCTGGCACAGCTCATGGGAGGGCAAAGTACCTCTATCACCTGCCAGTGGAGGTTTCCACTGAATGTCAAAGACAAATCAGTCCCTTTCACCTGGAGCTACACCTGGATGAACAAACCCAGGACATCAGAGTTTCCTCCCCTGTGGTGCAGGGATTGTCCATAAACCCATGGCAAACCCATGTCCATTAACCCACCCAGCAATGGGTCAGGTGGCTGGATGGGGCGTGGTGGAAATGCAGAGCCCCTGGGCAAAGTGCCTTTCAGAGGTGTTTGCCCAAGGGAAGGGCAGTGACAGGGGCTAGGGTGGTCACCTGCACCTCTGAATGGTCACCTGCAGCTCTGAGGGGTCACCTGCACCTCTGAGTGGTCACCTGCAGCTCTGACCAGTCACCTGCACCTCTGACAGGTCACCTGCTGCTCTGAGTGGTCACCTCCACCTCTGAGTGGTCACCTGCAGCTCTGACCAGTCACCTGCACCTCTGACAGGTCACCTGCTGCTCTGAATGGTCACTGCAGCTCTGAATGGTCACCTCCACTTCTGAGTGGTCACTGCAGCTCTGAGCAGCTGGGCTGGGCTCAGGAGCTGCTCTGAGAAGACCCCAGAGCTCAGCCCCACAGAGCTGGGATTGTACCAGCCTCGGGCTCACAGCCTGACCCTCGGTGTAACCTGAGCTGTGGGATGGCAGGGAGCTTTTACTGAAAATAAACTGCTCTGGTGTGTCAACAGGAACAAAGAGCTCTCAGCAACCACCAGAGAGACACAGGAGATCAGCTCTGCAGGACTCCACCAGCTCACTTGCATCCCACACCGCCTCCAGATTTATGGGAGAAACAAACAGGGAGGAGTTCTTGTGAGGAAAACAGTCACTGAAAATTATTACTGATTTATTTCCCCATGAAAAGATGGCATTTTGTAAAGCCTTCTGTTCAAGAACAGCCCCAAATGTCAATGAAACACATTAAATCTCTTATTTATGATAATTATGCATTAGTTTGTCTGTTGTGACTGCAGTAAACCTACCAAAACAGTAGGTGAGTAGTAGGCGAAACGCTGCTGTTTTTTGAAGTCATGGCATCTACTAAATACTGATCAAAACAACTTTTTTGTCTTTTGCAAAGAGTTATACCTGTTGTAACAGACATCTGCCAGTTACATGTCATGGAATAAAACACGGGGATATGGGAGATGGATAATAAAAGCATAAGGAAGACAGACTGAATATTCAGAATTCCAAAATTTCATTTTCATTTTTTGAAACAAATTTCTCAGAACTGAATAATTCTGAAGAGCTCAATTTAAAATAAAATAAAATAAAATAAAAAAAAAAAAAAAAAAAAAAAAAAAAAAAAAAAAAAAAGAAAAAGAAAAAAGGAAAAAGGAAAAGCTTTTTCACTGAAGAAATGAATGGAATTATATCTGGAAATAGCTCCATTTCTGGTGAGATATGAAGTCAAAGCTTCAGCCAGACTAAGCTGAAGTGTTGCCTGTTAACTGAGAGAACCTCAGGGGAGAAAAGGAGGTAGAGGAGTGAATTTATTTCTCTCTACAAATGTATTTTTCTCCACCTGAGAGGAGGTGGTGGCCAGGTGGGGCCAGGCTCTTCTCCCAGGTAACAGGACAAGGGGAAATAATCTCAAGTAGCACCAGGGGAGGTTTAGGTTGCACATCAGGAAAGATTTCTTCACCAAAACGCTGTTGAGCTCCAGAAGATGCTGCCAGGGGAGAAGGTGGAGTCACCATGATTTAAAAACTGTGCAAATGTGGCTCTTAGGGATGTAGTTTATTGGTGGCCTTGGCAGTGCTGGGTCAGTGGTTTGACTCACAGTCTTAAAGGTCTTTTCCAACCCAAATGACTCTGTGATCATACAGTGGACAGCACTGGATTATCACACATGAACTGAAGAGCACCAGCTCCTCAGGATGGCTCTGGCTGCTGCAAATTAAGCCCAGCAGCTCAGCCTGGATGTGCAAAGGGCCTTGCACAGAAGTGCCCTTCACACCTCGTCACTGTGCATTCCAGATCTGTTCCAAAAAAATTATCCCTTCAGCATCTGCTGCATGGAACGTGGTTTCACATCAGTCATCCCTGAAATGGGGCAGTGAATGGTCTTTATCCACTTAATGAGGGTGGTAATCACTTTATTCCAATGGGTGCAGTCTGTAGCCCACATGCACAGTTTATAGTACTAAAAGGATCCATCTCACACCTTCAACTTCCAGTGCTGGTTTCAGAAAATGAAAATAATTTTAGATAAAAATGGAGCTGTTGCTTTTCTTATAGTTTATTGCAATTCTCTACAAGTTTAATAAAATTAAAATCTGTTGTGCAAACACACTTCCCGTCCTTGGTACATGTCCTGGGTTGCAGTGTAGGATGTACACAAAGTATTTATTCTCTCACCATCTTCATGAACTGTTAAACCAAGTGGGGCAGTATTCTAGTGTTCCCAGGCCCCTCCTTTGGGCTCTTCTGCTCATGGCCCATCAATGCCTTGCCCAGGACTCACAGGGAACTCCCTCCAGGAGCTCTCTCTGTTTAATGGGCCATCAAGGAGCCACTGCACGACTCCTCATCCCATTGGGAGATGCTCCACCCAGGGGGAAAAGCCAAGCATTCCCACCTGGAGAGAATCTGGGATTTGGGACAGGAGAAGCAGCCCTGACCCACTGGATTCCCAGAGGAGCAGAGCTCCCAGACCTTTCTGTGGGATCACTGCTTCAGGAAGAGCCCCTCACCTGGACTGCTCCCACCACCCTGCTCAGGGTGTGTTCTGACTCTGGCAGTGCTCTTTTGTGTTATTGCATTTATTTTATTTTATTTTATTTTATTTTATTTTATTTTATTTTATTTTACCTTTTTACCTTTCTTCTTATTAAATTGTATTTCTGACTTGGAGCCTTTCACTCATTTTGCTTTCAAACCACGACAGTACCTTATTGTGAAGTATTTTACTGCAAAATGCTCTTCAATGATCCCAAACTGTGACACCAGAGAGGAGACAGACCTCAGGAGAAGGCTGAGCTCCTCTTTGCGTCCCTCTATCACCAATTCCTTCATCAGTAAATGAAATATATTCTGAAAGGTTTCAGCTTGGTTGTGACACAGCATTCAGACCCATCCAAGGACAGGTATTTTTTTATTTTGCTCACAAGACTTCTGATCTTTCAGGAGGTGCAGAAGGATGAGAAGTACACACAGATTAACCGCGGGGAATTTGCAAGGAGCTATAACAGAGGAGGGGGGGAAATAGGTCACATTTTTAGGCTTAGTAACATTAAAGGTGCCCCTTTAAGGAGTCAGTGCTAATGAGCCAGCAAATTATTGCGCCGGAGTCAGAACTGGCCGCCTGGTTCTTGCGGATCCGGAGAACCAATCTGGAGGTGCCCAAGTGGAAAATGATGTGGTTTGTGGAGGTCACTACTCCAGGTCACTGTTTGTGAGGGCTGCCCACAAATATATCACAGCTGAAGTCACTCCCAGCGAGCGGCTGCGACCTTTGCGGAGGTGACGGAGCAGCTGCAATCGCGGGGAAATGGGCTGGGAAATGGGCTGGGAACGGCGGCGGGGTCTGTGCGGGGCTGTGCCGGCACTGCAGCCTCCTTCCTGCAAACACTGCCCTGCACAGGCTGCAGCCTCCTTCCTGCAAACACTGCCCTGCACAGGCTCCAGGTGCAGGGTGTAATAGATGTAAAATATAAATTCGTGTATAAAATTGTTGTATTGAAAAGTGTGGACTATTAAAAAAACTACCAGGGACATCCCCAAAGTTCCCAGAGCGATTTTGCAACTGTAAAAGTACCTCATTTTCAGCAGAAACAGCAGGACATGGTGGAAGATGGCCCAGACATCTAGAAGGAATGTCTACTTTACATCTACTTAAGAGCCTGATATCAATCTCGAAGGACAGCTGCACCCTGAGAAAGAACTCAGGGAGACCCTCTGGACTCACAGGAAACCAAAATTCAGAACCACATGAATAATTCGGATTTTCATCTACACCCCAAAAGAAGGAGTCCGGGAAGCTTCTAAGACTTACAGGAAATCCTTTCAAACCAAGCCCAGGAATACAAGAAATACATGAATATTCGGACTTTCTCAATAATCATAGCCTCCGGACAAGAAAAAAAAACAAACCTGTATAAAACTGTACACAAAACCGCAGCATTCGTGGGCACGGTCGGAGAGCACCGTTGTTGCTGTCAGCCTGTCCACCCGACATTCGATCGATGTTGTTTTTATTGTGGCTTTGCAATCCAATCTTGGTAAATTGTTAAATAAATTATTTTATTTTGAATTGGCTCTTAATAATTTATAGCACAGGGGAAACCACCCTCCCCCTCCCCCAAAAGGCTGTTGCCCCCACAGGTGAAGCAGCAAAGCGACAGGGAGAGGGGAAAATGGGATCTCACATAAAGAGGCTTCTCCTCTCCGAGCATCTCTGAGGGCAGAGCTGGGAAAGGAGCCCACTGCCAGAATAAAGGCACTGGAGGCAGCATTGCTTTGCAAGCTCCAGCCTGATTTGCTTCTCATTAGAGCACATACATCTCAGTGTTTTTACTCATTAGTGTTTTACATCCCTCAGAAAATCCATATTTTGCACGAGCTGTCTCAGTGTTTAGTCTCTTACGTTTCCCTGCCTGGGTTTTCTGCCTGTTCCCCGTCTTGTTAATTCTCTTCTCTATTTTCCCGTCTGCCCTGATTCATGGAGCACCTCTGAATGCAGCAGAACCTGCCAGGAGGGAGGCAAGGCAGCCCTTAGGAGCAAGGTAAATCCCTGAATGGCTTGGAGTCACAGAATCACTGAGCGGTTTGGGTTGGAAGGGATTTTTAAAGGTCACCAGAGTCCATCCCCCTGCCATGGACAGGGACACCTTCCATGAGACCAGGCTGCTCAGAGCCCATCCAACCTGACCTTGGATAGTCCCAGGGATGGGGCAGCCACAGCTTCTCTGGACAAGCTTCTCTTTCCCAGGGCCTCACCACCTCACTGTAAAACTTTCTTCCTGATATCTATGGGATGTATGGAATGAACCCATTTCATCTCAGCTGGTGGATCATGCTTGTAATCTCTTCCTTCTGCAATGGGGACAGAGACAGGGACAGCTCTTCCAGGCCCACCTGGAGCTCCCCAAACCCTTCAGAGGAAGGAGGAAAAGCCCCAAGGGAAAAAGGAGCAAGGAGAAGCCCCTCCCTCCCAAACATGGGAGGCCATTGAACATTTACATTATTTCTTATAACAAGGGAAAGGTGGGGGGGAATTACAGTGGAAACTGAGATACAATTAATTACCTGTTAACTGGAACGAAGGACCTTCTGCTCCCAATACCTAACCCAGTTTAATTATAGGTGTCTGGAGCTGGGGAGCCTGTGTGTGTTCACAGGTGGGGTGGGAGGTGGTAATGGGGACCCCCACACTGTAATCCTGCCTCCAGCCTCTCACCGTACCTGTTTCTGATCTGTGCAGTAAGCATGAAGAAGGGCTTTGGATTGCAAAGAGAGACCTCCCCCTCACCTTGTAATTACCAAATTAACACATTCTAATGGGTGAAGTGCTCCAGCAGCAGACTATGATTAATGCACAAGTCCAATTAGCCGCAGATTCTTTCCCTCTAATTTTAGCCCACTTAAATAGCATGAGACAATCTGTAATGTCTCTGGGGTGAGCCTCCCCTCTACACAAGCTCCCTCCTCTGCCATTTAATGAAATCTCTGGTGTTTAATGCGGGAGGCAGCTCAGCTCTGCCACTCTGCTGGAAGCCTTGTTCTGTCTCCTCCCTTAAAGACAAAAAAGAACACCTCGCCTCAAAAACATCCCCTCCTGGCAGCTTATCTGCCCTCATACCAGGGGGAGAGGCAGGGACAGCTAAAGAGAGACCGAATTTAGGCTCTCCTAAGAGTGCTGCTGATGTCCCCAAACCTTACACCCACCAGGAGCCTGGGCTGGCGGCTCCCCAAATATTTCTGCAAATGACTACTCAGTCTCATGAGTTTCCAATCTGGCCCCTTTCTAAACACAAGTCCCTCACTCCAACAGCACCACAGATATACCAATTGTTAGAGCTCTCGTTTCTTTAACAAAACACTTGGATTCTTTTCGCTTCAGAGAAAAACAAGGCAAATTTCTCATAAATGGCTTTTCCTGAGCCCCATTTTCAGTGTCAGAGGGGTTTCCAGTCAGCCCCACAATCATTTCACTGGTTTAATAGAGAAGGAATCCAAGGACAGAGGGAGAGAAGGAAAATCAACAAGAAGCTCTAATGATTGTGGGTGGCCTGACTGAGCCCAGGAAGGAAACAGAAAAATGGTTCTTTGTGCCAAAGCTGGAGGAAGCTCAACACAACAGTGGATGGCAAAATAACCATTTTTAGCAAGAGCCTTTGCCAATGAGGAAGCCTCAGGAAGGTGAGAGACTGGAGCACCCCCACCTCTGGTGTCTGAAGGCAGCCTGTGAGGAGCAGGCACAGAGCCCTGGGCAGGAGGCAGGGTCTGCTCCTGGGGAACAGTCCAGTGGTTGCTGTGAGAGGATCCCAAGGTTCCCCTTTGTGTCCCCCTTGCCCACTCAGGGAAACACAAATATCAGCTGCTGCTGGGAACTGAGCAAACTCATCCAGGGGGAATGGCTTCACACTGACAGAGAGCAGGGTTAGGTGGGATATTAGGATGAAATTCTCCCCTGTGAGGGTGGGGAGGCCCTGGCACAGGGTGCCCAGAGAAACTGTGGCTGCCCCATCCCTGGAGGTGTCCAGCCCAGGTTGGATGGGGTTTGGAGCACCCTGGGATAGTGGAAGGTGTCCCTGCCCATGGCAGGGGGTGGAATGGGATAATCCTAAAGGTCCTTTCCAACACAAGCCATTCTGGGATTCTCTGAACTGCTCCTAAGCCATTCCCTGACAAGGCAGATCTGCAGTGCCTGGGGAAGAGCAGCACCTGTGAAAGTAGCAATGGCACAAACTGTCTGGACTATGTGCAATATCTCCCCATATCAGAAATATTAAAATATGGGAAATACCAAAGGATTTTCACTCTCCCAAATGGCAAAAGAACAGGTTTCAGCCAGGCTGTTCATTGCTGGTGCTCCCCAGTCTGGCTGGGGGATTTTTTTGCACAATATTCACCAACAAAAAAAATTGAGGGGGAACCAACAACAAAAACTTCCCAGCAACCCAGTGGACACTCAGAAATGTACAGAGCCTCCAGACTGGCTTTATGGATTTCACCCTCCGTGCCAGGGAGAGGAGGACACTTCTTTTGCAGAAGGGAAATGCAAGTGACACTTGGCAAGGTCACACAGCAAGGCTGTGTCGGAGAGAATCGCTCCCCCAGCTGCACTCCTGGTGCTCCTCTCTCCACCCAGTGTGGGACAAAACTCTCCTGCCCCCATGAACAGGCACATCAGTGTCTCCTGCATCAACCTTTTTAATTTTATTAAAACACAACCTCGTGCCTTTATTAATAAAACTCACTAAAGTAGCAGCAGCGGGTTCTATACTGAGGCACTCCCAGCACTGCCCTTTTTGGCCGTATTTTTCTAAGACATAAAGAAATCTAGTACAGCTTTCTAAGCAGATGATGTTGTGTACAAAATATTAATGCTGCTTATCCCTAAATTGATATTTCTTTGAAGACTTCTAATAAAGCCCAGTTCCTCCAGAGCCTTAACCATGACAAACGTCAATAAATGTTATGAGTCCCTGAGGCTGAATTTTAAAGGAGCATTAAAGATTAAAGAATGCACAGGTCAATTACTGAAACAAGCAAACGACTTTAGGAGTAATTACATATAATTTCGCCTTGTTTATTTTGCATTAGTTATAAGTGTCCATAATCCTGTGTCCCCCCCCAGGGTCTCTTATGATTTGGGTTGAAAAATTCCTTCATCTCTTGTTTGATTTTAAGTGCAGTCGCTGAGGCCAAAAAGTGGTTTTAAAATTTCTTTTTTTTGGTGCCATTTATGTATACACACACACACATCTCCTGTGGTATCTCACCTATCCAGCACACATGTTCCTGCCTGTCCCAAGGCTCCTGTCCCCATGTCCCTGCTGGCACAGCCCATTTGGCTGGAGTTCAAAGTTCTCCCTTTCAATACCTGCTTCAATGCCTAAAGATAAGAAGTGGTGTTTTATAATCTGGATTATTCATCCATGAAAGCACTGGCACCTCCATGTGAAATGAGTTTGATGAGAAAGGGCTCAGAGCCTGAGCTGCTGCCCCACCCCTGGGTGTCCCAGCTGCTCTGTGCACACACATCACACTGAATATCAACATTCACTGAAGTTTTAATGCACTGGGAGGCTCCCATGGAAAACCTCCACCTGCCCATGCTCTAGGGGTTGCCATCACCTCCATTAAACCTTGCCCAGGTACCAGCTGCTGGCCACCCCAAGGCTCCCCCAAACCCCGGAGCAGGACAGGATGGGCCCTGGAGGGCCCAGGGGTGCTGGGAGGGGACCAGAAGTCCTTGAGCAGGGCTTTCACCCATTTTCATTTCTTCTGTGCTCTCAGATGGCACCAGATTAGCAAAGCATTTACATAGCCCTTATGAAGTACATTTGATGTTGGGGGCAGAGTCAGCATCTCTCGTGTGCCTGTTCTGCCTCTAATGTCATTTTATCGTGTGCCTGCCCATAACAAGGGTAATAAAATAAATTTGGGAGGGGAGGAGGAGGTCGAGGAGCACATTATGGAGGAATGTGGCCCTCTGTGCAGCCAGCAGGAAGGGGAAGCTCAGTAATGGACATGTCATAATCTTTCTGTGCCAGTTAATATACGTCCAGCGTTACACTGATGTTTTATTGCACTGCACACATTCAGCAGAAGCCCATTTCTTTTAAGTGATTTTGATAAGCTGATTGATGCAGCCCCTGTTTTTCTCATATGTGTGTGTTTGTAAGAACCCGTCTGCCTGATGCCATGGGCTTCTATCTAATAAAGGACCTATAATGTACTTATTTTCCTCGACCATGACTTTCCTCCACTTTCCCCTGCAATTTACTACTTTAGAGAAATTTAATCTGCTGCTGAAATTTACTGTATTATTAATGGAGAGTCAGTGCACAGCCTCACTGTAATTAAACTATGCACCAAAAAAAAAAAAAAAAAAAAAAGAAAAAAAAGGAAAAAAAAAAATCTCAACCCACACAGTGTTCAAATAATGTTGAGTGAGGGTTTCACTGGAACTATGTACAGCCAAGAAATGCAAAGCCAGGCAGAATATCTTTGCTGGTTATGGAGCTCTCTTGCTGCTTTTTGCAGAGCTGAGATGGGAGGCAGATTGCCAACCTTCCCAGCTTCCAGAGGAGCGGAGAAAATGCCTCATTGCAGGTGTCACCTGTGCAAATTCTGGGCTGAAAGAGGGACAGGCTCCCCTCCTTTTGATTAACATGACACCAGAAGAGCCCCAGAAGATCCCCAGGCCACTGCTTGAAGCTCTCTCACTTTGAAGCACTCAGACAAAACAGGGCAGCACCAATTTTTTAATTTTTTTTTTTCCTGGGTGTCTCTTTTCATTTGTCAAACCTCCAGAGCAGGATTAAGCCATAAAGAGAATATTTGGCAGGAGACATGCAGAGGCAAGAGAGGCAGGGACAGCATTTCTTGGGACGAACATGAAGGGCCAGGAATGCAGAGAGAAAACAATGCAATGTTATCTCTGCTCCTGGTTTGTTCCCTTGGACTCTGCACTCCAGCCCAGCACACCTGTGAAAACACCAGCTGGGCAGCCCAGAGCTCAGCTCTGAGCTGCTGGAAAGGGCTGAACAAAAGAAAGGAGAGAAAGGAACGCCGGTAATTGCTTTTTATGCAGGGGCTCCAAAGTGCTGACAGAAAGTGCCAGTGTTGCAAACCTGCAAAACACTCGAAATTCCCAGGGAAGAAAAGTACCTCTGTGCAGACCTGGTTCCATACCTGAAGTGTTTTGGTTTTCTGAAATTCTTTTCCCAGGGAATTTTCTGTATAAAAGAGAAGTGTTTTTGTAACTGTAACTTTGTTATTTATTCCTTTCCCTAGGACGGACTTCTTGCTGTCCCTCTGCTCTGACCAATGTGAGTGAAGAGGTTTGTCTTTGTGTCACCAATCCGATTTGTCTGTGTGAAATAGTATAAAAGGGAGACACATCCCAAAATAAAGGAGTCATTTTCAGCCTTCTGAAGCTCAGAGTCTCTGTCATTGTGGTGTAAAACAGTGTCACCTCTGCTGCCTCATCTTATACAACTTGCTGGGAATTTACATGTGACGTAACCCATAAGTTGGAAGGGTAAAAATTTGGGGGTTTTAACAAAACTAGACTCAACTCCTCAGCAAAAGAGCCCCTCAATTTAGGGGCAAAAGAGCAAATTTCTCTTCAGCAAAAGAGCATCAATTTTATGGGTATGTTCACATCCATGAATACTCAGAGCATCCCAAAACTCAGTTAAAAACAAGACACAAAACTCAAGCATGTTTGCAAGGACAAAATCTCCACTATCTTCAGATGTTCACTGCTAATATTTCTCTGAGAAGATTGCAAAATTCATTATTTCAAAATGACAAAAAGCTGCAATTACAAGTGGTTTCCTCAGAATCAGAGTTGCATCCTGAGCAGCAGGATCACCCTCCCTTGGCAAGGCTTGGGTTCTGCTGTGTGATATAGACAGAGAGAAGATTTTCAGACATTGGACACCACAGTATTCTGCCTTGTCTTGTTTGCTTTGTTTTATTTATTTTTTTTTCCCCTCAATGTGTAGAGCAAAGTTTTCTCCCCATCCCCAGGTCTCCTGGAAGGTAAATTAAACTGTTTTGCCCAAGCTAAAGGAAACCCACACATCTGATGAGAACTAAAGCAAAGCCTGTACAACTGCAGGCCAAGATTTTATACTCAAAATTGGGAACTGTTAGACTATCTTAATTTTATCTTGTTCCGCCCACAATAAACTCCTGCATGAGGTGAGCAGGTACTAAGGAAAGGCATTTTGCAGGGTATTTTTTTGGCAGAAAACTCATCAATGGGATGTCCTTGAAAAACATGAAACTATGCAGTGGACACATGGAGTGGAGGAACACAAGAAATGTCCCAACAGCTGAAAGAGTCTTTGCATCCCTTCCAGAAAGATTTTCAATTCCCTATCTGGAAGTAAATGAAAGCTGGAAGGGCAAATATATAAAATAATAATATTTTTTTAAATCCTCATTTGTCTCCCTTAGGGTTGAAAAGAGAAGGAAATCTGATGACTGAAAGCAGGCTCTTGACTTGGTAGTGAAGCTTCTTATTGGTATTTATTTGCCAGGCTGCAGTCCCCACGTTTCCTTCACTCATTTGGGAAGGTTTTGTACCGTGTATTTGTGAAGGATGATTGACTACAGGGAGTCTTTGTTGTACTATCTGCTGTAATTATTTTAATTCAAACACATTCCCTTATAGGACTGACATCATAAACGCTGTTTTCTATAACAAATAGCTGTCAAGGCTGTCAAGCAGATCTGCTTACTGTTTTATATCATTACGATATTTAATTTCAACTCTGCGTTCTTTGTCAAATGTTCTCAAGATTTCCTTTCCCCAGCAGCAGAGCAGACAGACACCCTCAGTTCCCAGCAGATGATTCTTTAAGGTGAGGTCAGGGAAAGAGAAAGGGGGAATTTGCAGGGATATGCCCAAGTCCCAGTGGGAACTCCAGGCCAGTTTTAACTTCCCATATTGGTGTACACGGGGTGTTCCCAACCACCACTTGGGGTTTTCATGGCGTGCTCAGACTCCAACCTTCTCAGCAATAAGATCACAGAGGAGCCTTTCTATTATCGGGTTATAAACAGGCCCAGGAGCTGATAGGAACAGGCAGCACTTCATTCCCAGCTTCTCCCTGTGTTTCTCATTGATCTGACTTCCAGCCTTCCTTGTTAAATGAAAAGCTGTGGCTCAGAAATAAACACTTCATAGCCCTCAAAGGAGACAGACAGTGGTGTGGAGCAGAACCACCACCACAGCCCGGTGTGTCTGGCTTAGAAAAAGTCAGGGTTTTGTGCCTGTGGCTGCTGTAGCTGCTCTGCCCTGACCCCCAAACCAGCCTGGCCAGCACCTGCTCTGCCTGAGCCACCTCTGAGCTTGTTCCTGCCACAGAACCCGATGAGAAGAGGTGCCAAGAGCCCCAAACACCTGGTTTTTACCGTTCTTCATTGAAACGCAAATCATTTTGCAAAATAACAAAGCCGGGAGCTGCTGTGTTCCAGGAGAGGTTTGGAACAGCGTGTCCTCTCCCCTAGGTAGATTTCCCATTTATTTGGAAGGCAAAACACACCGAGATGGGGGAACAGGAGGTGCCAAATGGAAATGCAAGGAGTGCAAAGCAAATCCCAGCGCTGCAGACAGACACCCAGGCTGTTCTCTGTGTGCTGTGATACCTGACACGGGTGTTACATCCTGCCTGCTCTCCTGGGAAACACACCTGGGGCTTCCAGGGGCTGCTGCCTCGGTGTGTCAGTGCCCTTTGCACCTGCACGAGAGACACAAACCCCCGTCCATCTGCTCACAGCCTTTCAGGGCAAGAGGAGAATCAAGCAAAGAGTTCCTGGGGTGCAGGGCCAGCCCAGAGGGAAGGAAGATTGTAGCCCTGGTTCCATGCCTGAGGTGTTTTGGTTTTCTGAAATTCTTTTCCCAGGGAATTTTCTGTAAAAAAGAGATGTGTTTTTATAGCTGTAACTTTGTTATTCATTCCTTTCCCTAGGAGGGACTTCTTCTTGCTGTCCCTCTGCTCTGACCAATGTGAGTGAAGAGGTTTGTCTTTGTATCACCAATCAGATTGGTCTGTGTAGAATAGTGTAAAAGGGAGACACATCCCAAAAATAAAGGAGTCATTTTTAGCCTTCTGAAGCTCGGAGTCTGTGTCATTGTGGTGTAAAACAGCATCAGAAGATGCCTGCCCTGCCCACAGCAGGCTGCAGACACCAGAGAACTCAAGACTGTCCCAGCTGCTCCCAGGGAAAGGTCCCTGTGTGTCCAGGGGTTCCCAGCTCTCCAAGGCAGAAACCACCTTCATTCTGATTGTTCCTACCACCTGCAGTACAATGCAGTCCTAATTCTGGGCTATTGGCAGAAATCAGAATTAACAAGAAGTGAGGGGCAGACATGGCTCACCCACTCTTTCCACACAAAAAGTCAACTTCCCCACACAAACAGCAGTGCACACAGAGCCACAAACACAAACCCTGCCCTTTCTGAAGGACTCAGCACCAACACAGCAATAACATTTGCTCAGCTGCTGGGATGTGGGACTGCAGCCTGCTAGGAGCCCTGCACACACTTTGCTATGTGGAGCTTATAATTTAATTAGAAATAACACCCATGTTTGGGGGCCCAGGCCCAGTGATGCACACTGAGCTACTCTCCTCTCCCTCCAGCCCTCCCTGCCCGCCAGCTGCAGGTGTATAACACTGTAACCTTGCTTTGCAGCACACAAGTGCCATAAACCATCAATAAATTTTACTGACTTTCCCCTGACCTTCCCGAGGCCTGGATGAGCCACATCTCCCACCAAAGATGGAGCTGTAAATATTTTATCTGTGCAGTAAACACAGTGCCGACAGCAGCAGCTCACTCATGTCCTGGGGACTGCTCTGTGAGCATCCCCGCTGTGCTGGGATGGAGATTTATCTGCTGCTTCAGGAAGAACCTGGGCACAAAGGCACAGCAGCTCACAGACAGCCATCCTTATCCCCAGCAGCCTTGTGTCACCTGCTGCCTCATTACAGAGCCATTCCCCGGCTCCGTGGGAAAGGCAGGGAACAGGAGCCGGGCTGGCAGGGAGGCAGAAGTGCTAAATGCTCCTTCAGCCAGGCCCTGAGCCAGAGAAACCCTAAAACGTGCTGGAGTTTGACAACAGGAGATGCCATGGGGTTTATATCATCTGGGGTTTGTTCTTTTGCACACCCTGGTGTTAAAGTTTGAGGAGTGGGGTTCCCGAGATGAAAATTAATTTACATTTCCCCCATCCATGGACATCTCTTATGAGTTTAAGAGTATTCACACGCAGCCAGGTTTCTCACTGCTGCAGGCCAGCACAGGTTGACCCATTTCCAGCAGGAGAATGGGCTGTGCTCCCCCTGCTTTGGGGGATAACTGCATCCTGGAGCTGCAGCATCTGCAGCCTGCACTGCTGCCATCTTAGCTGCTCCCAGCCTCCTGCTGCTGGGAATCACAGTGATGCTGCAGGACACAACCACTGCCTCAAAACTCTCCCCCAGGACAGCACCTGGGCTCTGGGATGCTGTTTGATGGGGATCTCCAGCACCAGTAACAGCAAACTGGGGTGCTGTGGCCCCAGTGCACTCTGAGCTCTGGCAGCTGCTGGCTGCCCTCCAGTAGAAGGTGGCCAAGCTCTGCTTAGCCCTGAGGATCCCAGCAGCTGCAGCCACCCACCTGCAGTGAGCAGCCCTGGAGGAAACCCCATCTTTCATGGGATTTTTGTTAAGGAAACAAAAAAAACCTCCTTTCTGCCAAGCCCAAGGGGTGTGCAGGGTGAGGAAGAGGAGGCCAGTGAGCCTGTTACCAACCACCTCCCCTGCAAGGGTGAAAAGCAGCTCACATGGGACACAATCCATCTCCTTGCACCTTGCTCAGTGTTTAAATCTGTCCCATCAAACATTCTGTTCTGTCCAATATTAAACAGTCCCAAAGGCACACTCCTTTGAGGCATTCCCACTTCTCTGGGTTCCCAAACTGAGCACCACAGTGCCCAGACCACTGAGTTACCTCTCAAAGCTCCTCAAGATCTTTGTTCTCCCTGGTCAGGACGTGCCCTCTGAGCCTGTGGCACACACACCCACCCTGGGCACACACCCACCCTGGGCACACACACACACACACACACACACACACACACACACACACACACATGCCGGGAACACATCCACCCACCCTGGGTACACACACACCCCCCCAGGAAAACACACCCATTCCGGGCACACACACACACACACACACACCCTGGGCATGCACACCCACCCACCCTGGGCACTCATGCACACCCCCCAGGCACCCACACACACACTGGGCACACACACCCACCCTCAGCACACAGACACTCACCCCAGGCACACAAATACCCACCCTGGGCACACACACATACCCTGGGCACAAATACACATACTCTGGGCACACACCTCACCACCATGGGTACACACACACCCCCTGGGCACGCACACACCCACCCCAGGCACACACACACCCTGGGCACACACCCACACCCATCCCAGGCACACTTACGCACCCTGGGCACACCCACCCACCCTGGGCAGACACACACACCCTGGGCACACACACCCACCCCAGGCACACCCACCCACCCTGGGCACACCCACCCACCCAAGGCACACACACCCACCTCGGGCACACATACACCCATCCCAGGCACACCCACCCACCCTGGGCACACACACACACTCCCCGGGCACACACACCCCCACCCCGGGCACACACACACACTCCCCAGGCACACACCCACTCAACCTGGGCACACCCACCCACCCTGGGCACACACACCCACCCCAGGCACACACACACACTCCCCAGGCACACACCCACTCAACCTGGGCACACACACACACCCCGGGCACACACACCCACCCCAGGCACACACACACACTCCCCAGGCACACACCCACTCAACCTGGGCACACCCACCCACCCTGGGCACACACACCCACCCCAGGCACACCCACCTACCCTGGGCACACACACACAAACACCCCGGGCACACACCCACCCTGGGCACACACACTCAGCCCAGGCACACACACACCCACCCTGGGCACACCCACGACCCACCCCAGACACACACATACACAGTGGGCACACACACACACCCCAGGCACACTTGCCCACCCCGGGCACACACACCTCCCCCGGACATACACACTATCAGCCCAGGCACACCCACACCCACCCCTGGCACAGACACCCCCACCCTGGACACACACACCCCCAGCCCTGGCTCACACACCCCCACACCCTGGGCACACACACACCCCCTGTGCTGTTATCCTGCAATATCTCTTCAGGCAAACCCCACATGTCTGCCGGCCAATCCCCAAGGCTCCAGGCCTTTGTTTTGCAGCAGGCACTGCCAGGAGACAGGCACGGGCAATGCCTGCTGCTCTAACTGAGCCAGGAACAGGAGAGCTTCCCCGGGCTCCACGGGCAGCCTCAGCCCCGGTGTCCCCAGCTCCATCACTCCTGCTGCTGGCAAGGGCTGGCACTGCTGACACAGCAGGGTGAGGTGGGCTGCAGGCCTGGCTCCCACCTCTCCTGGCTGTCCTCAGATATCCTTCCTGATCCTGCTGGCTGTATCTGGTCCTAAACCTTCAGCTTTCACCCCAGGTGAAACAGCCCTGCTTGCCCTGGCGTGGCCTGATGCTTTGGATCATCCTCATGCCCTCCCTGTGCAAAGGGGGAAGGAGGAACCCTCCTGCAGAGTGGAATCTCACTGCAGCAGCTCCAGAGGTCAGGGACAGCCCAACCTGTCCTGCAGCAGCTTGTTTGGGGTCATTTTCCCCGTTCAGACCCCGCTGTGAACACACACACAAAGGCACAGTGCTGACACCCAGCCAGGCTGCTCAGTTTGCAAAGGGTTACCTCGGGAGAGTAAAGGGTTCGTTTTGTCTGGCAAAGGCTCCCAAGCACCACCACCCCCCGCCCGATTTATTTCTGCAATTGTAATTAAGGCCCTGACAAAGTGGTTTAGCTGCCTGAGTCTTTTGTTCAATTTATTGATTAGCTATTTCTCAGAAGTTCATTACCATCCAGAGGCTGGGAATTGGGAATTGGGTCTATGTGGTTTTTCAAGGCTTCATCTCTGCTTCAGATGATTAAATGCAGCCACAACACATCCATCCTGCATTGAACAGCTCTGCCCAAGGTCAAACATTCATGCAAAACAGGAGTGCATATCTGCATGTCTAAATATCATCTGCATGAATTTCCAAGTGGATGTTTTTAAAGCCTTCCCAGCAAGTAGGGGGGAAAAAAAAAGTATTTATGGAGGTAAGGCAGGTCGTATCTTAATGCTCTTAATACAATATCCTTTAATTATAAACTAATGTATTAAAAAAATATCTCGAGATCAACTCCCTCAAAGGAGGAATGGGGGAGGTGGGAAATTGCTATTGGCACAATTTGGCAGCTCCTGCTCAGGAGCAGAGGGCTGAACGACAGGGTGGACAACCCTGCAAGGCAGAAACGCCGAGGAAATCCTGGATACCACCATCCATCTTGCACTGGGGGAAACAAAAGGCTCCAGTACACACTGCTGTCCATCAGCAATCTTCATTAAGTTCACTATTTATCACAAGCACAACATTCCACACCCCCCCAACCTGCTGTCTTTCCTTGAGAGATTTTCTAGGCAAATGAGATGCAGCAGGTTTCATCCAGATTTCCATAGAGCATTTGTCATTAGCTAAGCTTGAGGAGACAGGATTTAGTAGAATCTATGACATGGGTGAAAGTCTCAACAGCAACTGAAGGACACAGCACGAGGAGGAAGGAAATTATTGATGGAAAAACCAAATAACTCTTCTTTTTCAATGTTTTTTTAGTGTTCTGACCACAGCACAGTTAAAATAAACACACACAAGGAAAGGTGCAGAGGGGCCCAGGGTAGCAGAGAGCTGGAAAGGACACAGGTCACACCAGGACAGCTCAGGACCAGGGTCAGAGCTGGATGAGTGCCCAGGCAGGTGGCCAAGAAGGGCAATGGCATCTTGTATCAGCCCTCACATGACCACAGGAGCAGGGCAGTGACTGTCCCACCCTGGGTTGTGGACCCCTTCAAGAAGGACATTGAGGAGCTGTAACGTGTCCAGAGAAGAGAATGGAGCTGGAAAAGGGGCCAAAGCACAAGTTCCAAGATTGTGCTGCCCTTTCCTGAGCCTCCTATCTCCAAGGTATTGGGAAAGATGGGACAGGAAAAGCTTACAAATATGATTGCCTGCCAAGAGATACTGAAAATATAAAACCTGTGAGTGAAATAGAAATGAAGGCCAGCTTTGAGATGTGATCATGGCAGGCAGGAAGATGGGGATTAACTGGGAGATGGGTTGAGTGATAACAAACAATGAGACACTAAGGGACCCGAGGGTATAGCCCCACCTCACCCTGCCAAGGCATCAGGGAAAAGGTAGATAAGAGAGCAGCCTTTAGAGTTTAGAATATAGCATGATATGGTAATATGGTAGTTCTCATAGGCTGCATGTAGGTTTTGTATCTCCTGCGGGTTGGTCACTGTAAATTAGAATATTCAACACAAAAGGAGATACAATGGATTGTAACAAGGTCCTCGCTCTCTTACCTTACCTCGCTTACCTTTGCCACCTCTCTTACCCCTTACCCTCTCTCTCTCCCTCTCTCTTTGGGGCTTCCCTTCAGCCCAGGCTGGTGGCTGAAGGCAAAGGCCTTTTTACCCATGACCCTTGCAATAAAACCACGTGTTTCTAGAATATCTCAAGTCTGCAGAGTTCCTTCTCCCTGCTGTCCACGGATGTTCCTACACATGGGACACAATCTCCCTCCTCCTCCTCCTCCTCCAGGCATTTGCTCTCCCAGCTCCCAGGGAGACCAGGCACAGAGAAGATGCACTGGGGATAAACAGGAATTTCTGCTTCTAACTGGGGATTTCACCACTTGGAAGACCAATATGATGCCTGGAGGCCTCATTTAGCATTTCCAGCAGAGAAAAGTACATCTGGCAACTCCATCCCTTCTGCCCAAGGAAGTCACTTGGAGTGGCACAGTCTATGAAGGAGGGAGGGAGATTAAAGCAGTTTAAAGTGATGCAGCCATTTAAATGACTGAAGAAACTGCTAATAAATGTTCTGAGGGTGTAAACCTCTGGGATGAAGAGCTGGGGAGCAATGCTGAGGGCCATTAGATGGACACTGAGATAATACAGCTCCAGTGCAGAAAATAAATACACAGCTGGACCCTGCACATCTCTGCTCTGCAGCGAGAGGGAAGCCCAGCAGCCTCTGCCATTTGGAAATATTAATGAGATATTTTTCTGGAACGTTAAGAAGTTTGAGCTTGGCATACATCTGGGACAAAGTTTTAAACCATATTGGGCCTGCAGCACCACCCAGCTCTGCAGCACCTGGCACAGGCTCCTCTTCCTGTGTGTTAACAAGGGAGGTTTCTGCTGTAGTGTTCCCTCGATTTCTGCTCTGCCTTCCACAGGCCAGCTCTGGGACTTGAAAATAGAACCAATCCCACTGAAACAAAACAAGCCAACTCAATCACTTGCAGCAAGAGAGAAGAGAAAATAGGAAAATCTCTTTAAAAAGTTGCTAAAGAAACAACTTCTCATCTCATCACTCTGCTCTTTGAAACTGTGCTCTCCCTTTTCCAAGGCTGTCCCAATGCAAGAAGCCTTTAAAAAAAATAATAAATCATTTTCAGCTCAAGGACAGGAGATGAGTAGTTTGATCAGTTCCATTTTTTTTTTTAAAGAAAAAAAGAAGATGCTTTGTTTGCTTCCCTGACAATTGGATTTCTCTAAAATAAATACCATTTCTATTCAGACAAGACCATTTCCTGCTCCCCTTTTGAGTCAGCACCTGTGTGTGTGGCACTGCAATTATTTCCTCAGTGACACCCTTGTCACCAGGGCTGCTCTGTCGTGGGTGCCAGCTGGAGCACCAGGGAGCTCAGCAAGCTTTTATGTAGGGGCAAGGTGCTGGTTATGGGTAATGAGTGAGGATAAAATAGGGGAGGGGATGATTCTCCCCTCCACCTCCTGCATCCTCCCTTCCGAAGATTTTTGTCTCCAATTTTCTCCCCTTGCCTTGGGGTCCCTTTCAAGGGATGTAATTGATATAGTCACTGAAAATAATGGAATTTATAGCCCAGGCTCAACACTATAAATTCAGCTATTACATTCCTGATGGGAAAATGAAGAACAAAATGAATTGAGACAGAATATTTGTCTTAATAATTGTCTCTTTTCTGTGCCGTATGTGTTTAATACGTCTGTGCCTATATATGTGTGAATATATACATGCACACACACTGAACTGTACTTAGAAAAGAGGGGGTTTTATTTGATTTTTTGAAGAGTTTTGGGATTTTTTTTTTTAATTATTATATGACCACATCAGCACATCCTGTGGCCAGGCAAGCATATCAAGAAGCTGTAACAGAGCAACAAGGTGAATTTGCATCCTGGAGCTTTTTGATGGGGGAAGAGCAGAACTTTGCATAACCCAGACACCACCACAGCACCACCCAAGTGACCTGCACTGCAAAACCTGCACGGCCTCTTCTTGGGCCTTTTGGCTGCTTTTCAGGTTTATTTCATTTTTAGCCAGGGAAGCCAGAGCTGAGCCAGCACTTCTCTGCTCAAAGCCATTGCCCTGAGCCTCTGATAAGGTTTCCCAGTGAAACCTTCACTCTTCTCCACTCCTCCCTTCCATCCTGCTCCAACTTAGGAACTTTTGGGTTATCCCATCCCACTGCAAATGTACCACCACCATCACAAAAAAAAAAAAAAAAGAGTGCATGTCCAGGCTGTGATCATTTGTCATTTAGATAGAGTCTATGATATGAACCATGGCAAACACTGTAATGACTAATTTCAAACATTTATTACAACACTTGAGAGACTTGAAAGCTCTCCCTGCTCTTGATTTTAATAAATGCAGTCTTGAAGCAGCCGCTTATCAAAGTGACACAAATTGTGTGGTAAATAGATTATGGCACAGCTGAAATACTGGAAAATGAGATCAGAAATGCTACTATCTCCCATTTAAGGCTTTGTGAGATGCTCCGATCAGGCGGATTCCAGAAAAGTGGCCCGGGCAGAGCTGGTGGGAGTGGGAAGGAGCCAAAATGCCAGGGGATCAATGCAGGGCCAGCCTGCTGCTTATCACCCCTCCCATTTGCATATGTACAATTTCCTGCACATTAAGGAGTTTGTACGGCAAAAGGCAAGAGATACCAACAGGCCTTGAAGTCAGCGTTTCAGTGCCAAACCAAGATAGAAGAGAGGCTTCATCTGGGAAGGAGTTATCACACCAGCAGCCAGACTTCCTCACGCTGTTCCCTGCTCATTGTCTTCGTGGAATAAACAGAACTCTCGTCAGGACTTGCCACGGTACTAAAAAGGGAAATATTTTGACTTGTTGTCAAAATTGCTGCAGATTTTTGCGTGCAGATAAACGAAAAGCTGAGTTAGTGTTTGTTTTCATAAAGTTCTGAGGAGCTGAGATGAGAGCTTTGCTTTTGCAATCTGCTTTGACCAAGAAAATTGGTGAAAGTCTGGAAAAAAGGTTGTTTTGTTTTAAAAAAGCATTCCCAAAGGGTACAGAGAAGGGAAGTGTAACTAGACACATTTTTTAACCAGCCGCACAGGGACTCTGCAAGGCCAGCTGGTAAAGGAACATAAACACAAGAGACAGGAAAATTACCTCAGAAATGTAAGAACTTTCTCACCAAAATAGGATTCATTTATAGAATCAGCTGCTGCCAATTGTTTTTAGGGTTCAAAGAGAAGAAGAAGAAAAAAAAAAGCATTGGGTACCTGGTATTATGGGATTTCTCATTCAATAGCAAACACCATGGCTGAGATTATTTTTATATTTAGAGCTCTCTTCTACTGAAGCCACCAGGACAGTTTGTTTGGGGGGGAAATGCACCCAGTTTGAGTGAAATGGGAAGTACCAGAATTTGGGGGCTCAGCTCAACACAAGATGAATGGCAGAGTTACCCCCAGCAGCACAGACCCTTCACCCCAACCCAAGGCTGTTTTAAGCTAAATTTTGAAGATCTCTCTGGTTACCGAGCATTGAACTGGGAGCAGAACTGAACACAGAGACACCACTGGCCACCAGCAGTGGCACCTGGGCTCCTAATCCAGTGTCTAACTTGGACATTTCAAGTCTGATGGAGAGAACACACCACCCCCCCCCCCCCCACTGTGCTAATTTTGGAGGTTCTTTGCCTAAATCCCCTGGGCAATGCATCTTTGCCTCTTTATGGCTCATTCCTTTGAAAAGATGCTGCCTAAGAATAAGGCTGCAAGTTTTGAATATGCAAAGCAGGAAAATTCTCTATCAGATATTCTTTTGCTTTATTCATATGATTGAAACTCCTGCTATGGTTCTTGCAAATCCAAGGAAATGTGTTTACAGTCTCATCAAGTGAAAAGAATTAGATTCCCACATTGCGGTTCAGGGGATTTTCTGGGGTTTCTGTCAAACACAGCAAGTCTGGCAGCACAAGGCGACTTTAATAAGAGCCTGTATTGCAGTTTCTTATTAGAACACACAATTAAAACCAGAAGAGGAAGAAAACACACATCCTTTCTACCTCCCTTCTGGATTTCGGGAGAAACTACAGAAATCTGGGGAGTGGGGGAAGAGGATTTATCCCAAGTACCCAAAGTGCTCCACCTGTATTTCTTCCATCCTTGATGCTGGGGAACTTCCATCCCCAGCCCTGGAACACTGGTTGTGCACAACGAGGGGCAGGAGATGCTGGCAGAGGAGATGGGAGCTCTGCAGCAGCACCGCTGCAGCTCCACTGCCATCAATGCCTGGTCACTGCCACCACTGCTCTGTCACTGCCGTCCCTGCATTGTCACTGCCATCCCTGAATTGTCACTGCCATCACTGCACTGTCACTGCAGTCATGATTGTCGCTCCTACTGAGCCAAAAAGGAAGAGGAGCCACCTCTGGCTCTGCAGCCCCTGTGGGTGAGGGTTACAGACACCTTCCTGGAGGACAGTTATCCCCAAAGCAGCTTCTTGAAGCTCACATTTCCCATGCAGAGTCTTTCCCCTCCTGCTGCAGCATGAGCAGGACGTGTTAGAGACTTGGCTGGTGCAGGGCACAAGCCATGAGCTTTCCCTAGAACTGAAAGAAGCTGCCTGGCAAAATATGGTCAGCTGGTGACACATCCAGCATGGATGAGGCACATGTGACACAGGACAGGGTGCTTTAAAATGCAGTTAATAACAAAAAATCATACAGAACTTTAAAAAACCCAAAATGCACATTGCAACAGTTAATAGGGTTTAACCAGGGGCAGCCTGATTTTTCCTCTGTGCACAATTCCTTTGGTCAGCAAATGTACTCATTTCTCATTCCTAATGTCCCCAAATGAGATAACACATGCTCAGTGGGGATGGCTTGGAAAAATACAAAACCCTAGAACCAAACTTGGCACGATAAACATCCTGTGAAGATGCTGAGTTTTGCTTCCAGTTGTCTTAAGCAGAGCAGTGGGAGCCCCACACCCTCCTCCCAGTACAGCTCTGGGGGCTCTTTTCTCCCCAGCCAGGAACCACCCTGGACTTTCCCACCCTGACATCCACGCTCTGGGTCCCACGGTCTTAGAGGAAGTTTTCATGCTCAGTCAAGGGGAACTCGGGCCCCTCCAGCAGTGACATCCCCCAAACACACCCCATTACTCTGCCAGTGCTCCTCTGTTTCTGCTTTACAGCCTGTAAACACATCTGGGCTGTTTTTGTGACAGAAACCCACAGCCATTGTTGCGTGACAGAGGAGCAGCTCCCAGACAAGTGCAACAGCTCCAAAGGTACTTTCAGTGGCTTTCATCTGTAAATCTCGAGCTGCCTTTAGGTGGCAGGTGGCTGTCACCCCTTTGGTGGAGGGGACTGCAGCAGGGAGAGGAGCACCAGTGAGGGCAGAGCTGAGCTCATGTTTCCCAGCTCCCCATGCAACCCCCTCCCTTCTGCTTTGCACTTTCTCTCTCCTCAAGCCATAAACAGAAGCAGCATTTTTGACAGGTGTTTCAAGCCCTTGCTGTGTTCATTTTTTTCCCATTTAAGGAGTCTCTGGCAGCAATTCACCCACCTCAGATTCAGACGTGGGGTAAGTTTGTGACCCACTCCCCACTGCCCCTGTGCTGCTGCCGTGCCCAGCCCAGCACTGCCCATGGCAGGGTGGGCTCCGAGCACAGGCAGCAGCCCTGGCAGAAGAAAAGACGTTGGGATAAGGAGAGAAATGCTCACACTGAGATGTAGCCATGGCAACATAGTTCTGCAGAGCAGGAGGCATATCTGCCAAGGCTCAGAGATTTGCCATTTGATCGCATGGATTTCCATGCTCTGGATGCGATCACATCACACAAAATCCAGGTCAGGCTTGATGCCTTGAATAATTCTTTACCCTCAGGGGCACTGAACTGATGTAGGAAGCTGAGTCTCATGGAGGATGTGGTAGGATTAAATAGATTATCTTTTTGGCCCCCCCTCCCCCCCAAAAAAAAAGGTGAGCTGTGCAAATAAAGAGACACCCAGTTCTGCTTTTATTGCCCAGGAGGCAGTGGGGAGGAGGCAGAACCTCAGAGCTGTGCATGGAATCTGTGTTTCCTGGGGACAGAGCAAAGGTCTCTGGAAACAGGGTAAAACCCTTTTAGCTAAAAATCCCATCTCCTCTTCCCAGTGTTATCCAAAGATAGGAACAAGCACATTTCCCAACTCACAGCAGCCCCAGCACCAGCTTTTCACCCAGGGCTGCCTCTGAACAACCCAGCATTTGTCACACCTGGGGTTCAGACCTTCCCCTGGCCCCAGCCATCAGCAGCACCATGGATGTGATGGGCAGTGCCCATCCAGCAGCAATCCTGCCATGGGGAGCCAGCTCCTCTCCCTGCACCCCTCTGCAAGCACAGGCACCAGCAAGGGGCAGAGCCATGAGAGCCAGAGGAACCACCTCCACCAGCACGTGTTGGGGGGCAGGAGGAATGTGGGACTCTAAGGAATGAAGGCAAGGAGAAGGAGAGAGACCACAGCCCCTCCAGGGCTTCAGGAGATTTGTAGCACAGCCGCCTGGATTGCAAATATTTTCCCTGGGGTTCTGCCACTGAATCAGAGCTGCAAGACTGGCAAGGGCTGTGTTTGCTCTGATCTGTGCCTGTGTAAATCATGTGTAAAGCCAGGTCTGAAGCCCGGAAAGAAGAAGCAGCTTGAGAGCAAACAGCACAGAGGAAGATGTGCCAAGAGTCTTGATCCGAGCAAGAGCTGCTGCAAACTCCACACTCCTCTCTGGGTTGGTGAGGAGAGGACATGGGGAAGGAAGAGGCAGAGTTCCCTGTCCCACTGCTCACCCTCCTTTAGTCCATGTCCCACTGCTCAAACTCCTTTGCTCTGATGCAGTCTCCATCCCTGACCTGGGACAGCAGAAACCATGGCTCCCTGGAGCTGCTTTACCCCAGCTCAGCCTTGTGTGCATTCAGATCTTCATATTTGGGAAGGAGGCAGAAGCCTCATTGGAGTCAGAACTCAGCTGTACTTTAAAAAAAAAAAAAAAAAAAAAAGGTTCAAAGGTTTATTTCATATTTGGAATCTATTTTTCCCTTTTATACTAGCAAACCTGAAACCCCTAGAAATCTAGATGTTCTTCACCTGGCATCTTTTAAAGAGTGTTCCCTTCCCTCAGTAGCTCAAGGGCTTTAACCTTTTGAAAACAACAGGTTCTGAGACCTTGAAAAGCAAAGCCAGCAAGGCAGAGCTCATCCTCCATTAGAGCAGAAACAGGGAGGGAGGGGGGATTTATCCCAGTGATCCGAGTCTTTTGGAGAAGTTTAATTCACTCCCTTGTCAGGTCCTTTCTGTCTTGCCCTCCCAGCTCCCTCTGAAGCAGCCTCCCCGTCCCTTGCTTTTCACCTCTGCAGGCTTGAGCATGAGATAAACATGCCCTAATTATTTTCCTCTTGCACAGCTGAGCCCTGCAGCCCTTCATTTCCTTACCTGAATGCTCTCGCTTCAAGTGGGTTATATACGACAAAGGCTCTCAAGTATATTTGTTGTGCAGCAGAACTCGGGTGTCACACAAGCAACTCAAACCTCTCTTTTCCCCGGCATGGACTAATAAAGGACATGAATTACGGGGGCCTTCTTACAGTCTGGGAGCCAAAAGACTGAGGGAGGGGAGAAATAAGGTCACAGATCCTCTTGCCTTCAGAGAAATAGCACAGACATTGCTCTGGCTGATAGAGATTAGAAATTGCCTTCGTTTTTGTGCTCAGTTTTGCAAAGGGTCACGAAGAGCTTGGTGACATTGCAACTGCCAGAACATAAACATGATGTGCTCCATCCCAGCAGGGATCTTGTGGTGAGGGTCTGCTGAGGACAGGGAGCAGTGGGAAGGGGCACTGCCCCTCCTGTCCCCAGGGGTGACACTGGGAGAGGCTGCTCTGAGCACAGGGCTGGGCAGTGCAGGGGGTGTTGGAGCTTTTCACTGCATCATTCTCAACACACTTTTACAGCTGCTGGGTTCCAAAGGCTCCCATCACAAGTGCTGCCTTCTTGCTCCAGGCACAGAGCCCCAGCACAAAGCTCCTCCCCACAGACAGCAGCCTTTGCTTCCACACCAAGTGCAGGATGGGGAGAGGATGGGGCACTGAGGGTCAGCAGACACCCAAACCTTGCTTTATGCGACTGAGCTGTAGGATGAAAAGCCATCACAATATCCACCTGAATACAGGGCTCTGAAATGCTTCCAATGCCATGGAATTGTGGAGTGGTTTGGGTGGGAAGGGAATGTAAAGATCATCTCATTCCACATGGGCAGAGATGCCTCCCACTACCCCAGGCTGCTCCAAGCCCTGTCCAAACCAGCCTTGGACACTGCCAGGGCTGGGGCTGCACACCTGTATCAGTACCAGGTACAGAGCACAAAACAACAGGACACACTAGTCAGCACAAAGGAACCTTTTTCCCAAATTTTTCTGACCCCTTGTGAGGCAGGGAACTGCCTCACCTGTTTTACACCACGTAGGAGCAGGGAAACCTCTCCCAGTGATGTCCTGAGTCCCCCCTTTCCTTGAAGAGTCCTGTGGCAAGGTGACTCCTCCATGAGGTCAAGAAAGACATCCCAAAAACACACAGAAGCTGCAAAGTTCCTGCATTAGTGATGCCAATGAAAGCAGTATCACTGCAGAGATGCCATCAGCAAACTCTGTGACACAGAGCAAGTGACAGAGGCCACCAGGTACCTCAGCCATGTCCCCCAGCAAGGAGGACATTGGTGTAGAGCTGTGCTGGCAGAATGCCTGGGGGGCCATGGACTCCCCACTGCTGGAAGGAGCTGCTCAGCAGAGTCTGTGGGAGTTTGCTGGCAGCTGGAACAGCCCAGCCTGGCTTTATTCACTCCCCATCCCACAACACAGCACTGAGGAAACCTGGCAGCCCCCAGCTCTGCTGCCAGAGCTCACTTTCCACGGCCTGTTTCTCCCAATTCCATGTGGATTTTGCAATGTGGCTTCTAAGATCAAAAAGGTTGGCTGGGCTTTGCCCCAGCCCCCCTCTCTGCTTTGAACTTCTAATTATTTTGCTAATTCTGAGCCTAGTGCTAAGATGCTCTGAGCACACCTAAAACCTTCCCCACAAAAATCAAGCTGCAAAACGTCTCCCAGGATCTAATCCCCAGTGAGAAATACTCTAACCTTTCCCAATAACCACGAGCAGAGCTTGTCTAGTCATTTGCAATTAAGCTCCTGAGCTAATGAAGCTGCTTTGAAAAAAAAAAAAAAAAAAACAGAAAAAGGAAAAGAAAAAAACCCAACAACCTCAGGTCAGTCTAATTAAAAAATGTTGTACCTTGCAGTCCCAGTGTATCTTGTGGCACACAGCTGTGCATGCTTTCAGCTTTGACAGCAGAAAAGGTGTGATTATTTATTTATTACATGAATGCAGGGAAAGCTTCAGGAGTAGGAGACGCCTGTGCTGTGAGAGAGCTGAAGGAGAGAGAAAAGAAATGACATTCAGCTGGAACCTGTAATTATAAGAGGGGATGTTGACCATAGAAAAAATGCAATTGTGTAATGAATACTTATGCATTAGCTTTTCTTTGAGATTAAAAGTACACAATCGAATCAAGGCCAAAGTGGAGCTTGCCCTCAAGGAAAGCAGTTTGGAAGACAAATGTAATTATGGCACTGTCATTTGCAATGCTGCAGAAAGTGGCTGAGGAAACTTCATGAGGAAAAAAAAAGTCTTAGGAAAAAAACCGAACATTTGGAGAGATTTGTGTTCCTGATTTGAGTGTCTCTCTTCCCTCAACAAGAGAAGGGATCTTTTCTGCTGGCTGCACACACGCAGGATCCCCCCAGCCAGCATCTGCTCCCAGTGCACGTTACTGATCTTGGATCTGCAAACAACCATCTTCCCTCTGCTTTCCTTGTGACTGAGTAACATTTGCACAGCGAGAACCAGATCTGATCTGCAAGAGCAAAATTTTAATTAAGTGCCTCGCCAGAAAAAAAAAAAAAGAAAAAAACCCCCTAAAATCTAATTTTAGGAACTGGTCCAACATGCTGCTATTTAATCCTCACCTTCTCCTATCCCTCTGCACTGCATCAGCCCAGAGCCCTCCAGGAGTCTGCCTGCACTGCATGACAGGATCCCAAAATTCCCAAGCATCCATCAAGCCAGTGGTACGTGTCACTGGTGCCTGGAACAGTGATTCTCTGAGCTTGGCTGCTCTCTGCTCAACAAGAAGGAATGACAAGGCGTTAAGCATCAGAAGTTGCAGTTAAGCCTATCTTTCTCTTTTAGCCAATTAGATAATTTTTACTGTCTGCAGAAGATGCCAGGGTTAGAGGGGAGCTGCCAGCACTGCTCGGGCACAGCTCATCTTGGTGAGTTTTTAAAATTCTGCTCGTCAGCTGGCGAGAGGAGACACAGCCCAAGTGACCTCACAGTGCTGGGAAACCCAGTGAATTATCTCCATGGCTGAAGGGAGTGTTTGCTCAGAGTCTCCCCACCCAAAGAACACCAAAAGAACCCCCAAAACACCAAAACACACCTCTGAAATCAAACCATCCCAGTGAAACCCTCCAGTCTTTTCTGGATTGTGCCACAGGTTATCCGTGGCCATGGGGAACAGAGGGGCACTGCTGGGCTCACAGCTGCAGCTTTCCATGGGGAAAACCCAGGTTTTTTCCTGGGGAAACCCCAGCTCCTCATCCCAAGGCTGAGTTTGCCAAGCCCCCACTGCCTGGCTGAGCAAAGGCCCCAGCACAGCTCGTGCAGTGCCCAGGTCCAGGGATCCTACCCCCAAAAAGGCACCCAGGTGAGTGTGTTTTACACCACAACAACACAGACTTCAAACTTCAGAAGGCTGAAAATGACTTTTATTTTTGGGATGTGTCTCCCTTTTATACTATTCCACACAGACCAATTAGATTGGTGACACAAAGACAAACCTCTTCAATCACGTTGGTCAGAGCAGAGGGACATCAAGAAGAAATCCCTCCTAGGGAAAGGAATGAATAACAAAGTTACAGTTAGAAAAATATTTCTCCTGTTTACAGAAAATTTCCTGGGAAAAGAATTTCAGAAAACCAAAACACCTCAGGCACGGAACCAGAACTACACCCTGGGACAACACAGCCCTGGGACAACACAACAGCCCTTAGAGCAGACAGTGCCATGGACTGACACCATCGAGATGCACTCCAGCAGTGAAGAAAAACCTTTTCTGACAATCACAGCCTTCATCTCTGAGCCATCCTACAGCCCGAGAGCTCGGCAAAAACCCCTAAATCAGTGGGGGTGCACAAAGGGGCTTGAAGGGGAGGGAGGAGAGGAATGACAGGGAGAAGACAGACTCCTCAAACCAGCACACGGGGATTGAGGGATGGAAGGGAGAGGAGCATTTAGACAGAAGAGATGCAGCCAAGTGTGGGAAAAAGGAGGGAAGAGTGGGGGAAATAAAAGATCTCAAGAGCATCCACTTAAGCTTTGAATTGCCTGGCTTTGTCTCTGCTTCACACAATGGAAACTACAGTAGCAACAGACAGATGCTGAGAGCTGGTTTGCTTCTCATCTGCAATTCCAAACACCCTGTCAGGAACAAATATTTGAAAAGACATCTATCCAACCATTAATGTATCTAGTGGGGCAATTTTTTTCTTTTTTTTTTTTTTTTTTTTAAGAAAAATAATTCTGCATTCATCACAAAGATGATCACGCAGAGAGATGCCAACAGAAGCACTGGAGGGATAAGCAAAGTTTCAGGTCTTTCTTTAGGACTGAAGACAGCTCACTATTGAGCTGAGAAGGTGCAGCTGGTTAAGTATTTGCAGTGCAGGGAAAGGGAAAAAAAATAATCAGACAGCTGTATTTTTAACTGATCATGTGCTTGCTTCTGTTTCATAAGATTTATTCCCTCATTAATCACTGCCCTCCCTTCATTCATGTTAAATATAAAAATGATTAGGAAAGATCCTCATCATGGTTAAAAAAATAATTAGCTGCTACATCATGTTGCACACATTCAGACAGAAAGGAGTGATTAAATTAGGAATATTAAAACCCCATTAATCTGTGTTCAACTTAAGCTCTGCTTGTTCATCTCACTGTGGCACTTATTATTTCTGACACTGAAAGATATTTGAATTACTAGCTGAAACAAGGTCACTATCAGAAAGATGTCAGGTCAGCAATTAGTCAAAGGTGGGAGAAGCTACCAGAACTGAGCTGTGCTTGACATGCCACGAGTGTGTGGAGTCTCCCCTTTCCCAGGTCCCCTGGATGAGCAGGTCAGCACCAGGACCCCAAGAGCTCACAGGTGTGGATCAGCCCTGCCAAATCCTCCCTGCAGCCCCTCAGGCTGCCCCAAATCGCTGTGTCCCACACTTGGGGAGGAGTTGTGACACTGTTGTGCACCACAGCGCCACAGATTACAACTTCAGAAGGCTGAAAATGACTCCTTTATTTTTGGGATGTGTCTCCCTTTTATATATTCTAGACAGACCAGTTCAATTGGTGACAAGAGGACAAACTTCTTCACTCACATTGGTCAGACCAGAGGGACATCAAGAAGCCCCTCCTAGGAAAAGGAATGAATAACAAAGTTACAGTTACAAAAACACTTCTCTTGTTTACAGAAAATTCCCTGGGAAAAGAATTTCAGAAAACCAAAACACCTCAGGCACCAACCAGGGCTACAGAGTTGGGCAAAGGTTCCACAGCCTGGAACCCCCACCCAGAGCTGTTCAGCTGCCCCGAGCTGGCCAGGGCTGCTCATGGGGAGCCAAACTCAGCACAGGGGTTAAGGACAGTGCCAGAGGCAATGCCAGCAGAACAGAGCTTGGCTCTGACCCAGAGCTCTGATTTCAGCACCACAAACAGCTTTATTCCCTCCTGTGGGCAGCAGCCTCTCTTGGTCACCCAGCACATACCCCCAGGTGTTTTCTCCCTTTCGAGAAGTGAAAACCTCACTTGTGCTTTGGCCCACAAAGCAAAGCAGCAAGTCCAGCATAAGAAAGATCATGACAGGTGCAACAGAAAAGCCCAGAAAAAAAAGCTTTTCTCTGGGGGAATGTGTGCAAGCACAGGAGCATTTGATGGCAAGGAGAGAAGATAGCCATGGATCCCTGTGTTTCATGGACTTGGGCTTGAAGAGTGGTCTGGAGGGAAGGCACAGCACAGATCTGGCAGATTCAGCACATTGTGATCACCATTTGCCTGTTGCTGTGCAGTTGGGAGCATTGAATGAGCAAAATCCCCCAGGGCAGCTGGCACTGGCCCCAGGCTGAGGGGCTCCAGGGCTCCAGTTTCCCATTCCAAGAGCAAAGAACCATATTCTGCCCAAGACAGGGCAGTCCACATCTACCACACTACTATGATAGCAATAATTGCCAGTTTTACCTTCAACTTCAAGATTTTTTTTTTCCTTAATAGAACGGCCAGCTAAACTTTTTGGAGACCTCCAGAATAGTCGTGTGGGAACCTTTAGGCTACAACAGGAGGTCTTTGTTGTTGCTGCAGGCCCCGTTCACCATTTCCAGCCTGCTGGGCAGAACCCTTTGAGATTTGTCCCTGGAAGCCAGGCATTACCTGCCACCACACAGATTAGGGAAGATGCAAGCACAGGAGGACAAAAAGAAAGCTGACAAGTCAGTCACATCTTACAGATGAGTTCCTGGGCTGTTTTTTCCAGCCACAGGTGCACTCAGTGCTTGGTGGTTGATACCTTTGATACGTTTGCAATGCTTCTTGCCCTCATTAAAGGGAAAAAAATAAAAAATAATAAAAAAAGCAGCACACGAGACATTTCCATCCCCAGATCTCCCAAAGCCTTTCCTAAGCACGGTGTTCCAGTATACAAACTATTTACTCTGTACTTCATTCAGCACTGACAAAACCACCTCTGAGCCTCTTTAGAAAGGAAACAGATAATAAATCAGCTAACAAGCCCGGGCTCTAATTGACAACACAGGAAGGAGGGAAAGATGCCGCGTCTCCTCATAACCGCAGGAAGAACTTCAGGAAAGCAGGATATAATTAATCGAGCTGGGATTTCACCAAGATCCCCTGGTCTTATGAAAGATGCCATGAGGCATTTAATGACCACAGGTGAGGAGAATCTTCGGGTTTACATCTCATTTGGAGCTGAGCGCACGGAATATAAAGCGAGTCAACGCCACCCCCAAGCCCCGCACGAATTATGCTCTCCACTTTTCCATTTGCCTTTGGACGTCCCACAGAGCTCCCTCCACCAGCTGTGGGAGCTCCTTTTGAATGAGGTGAACGGGACTGCTCCTTGTGACCACTCCACTGACTGCTCAGGGGAAAAATTAGCTGAATATGGATCTCTCTGCCATTTCACTGCTGCTGCATTTTAGAAAAATGCAGTGGGGATGGAGGGGGTGGAAATAAAAAGTCAAAGCAGCAAAAAACGCCTTTGTTAAAATATTTATTTGTTAACAATAGTTCAGGATGTGTTTTGTTTAGGCAACAGCCAGGACAGGGCAGCAAGACAGCCTGACTTGACCCACGGGGGGTGGGATTTTCAGCCAGACAAAAGGGCAGCTCATTGTTAGCCCTGAGGGCAGGCACAGGTTTGCCATCGACTTCTCCAAGGAAAGAACTGAGCCAGCAAAACACTTCCCAACCCCTCCTACAGATAACAGCACAAACAATAACCACGGGGCAGCCAAGTGTTCAACAGACAATATCTGCTCCTTTTTACTTCATTTGAAATGACTTTAGAGCTCACCTACATGAAAAAAACAATCGTACATGACTATTACACACCCACAGCAATCCTTAATCATCAGCATCAGGGAGCTTTGTTTAAGGAGTGAGGAAAACCATGAGGAAAGCCTGGGAACTCCCATGAAATCCATGCCTGGTGGCCTGGGTGGCCAGCAGAAGTGACTTGGTGACTGAATTTATTGTCCCTACCCTTTGACCAATGAAATCTTGTTGACAGAGCCACAGCTATGCTCAAAAGCTGGAATTATATTAATATTTTATCCTCAATGCTGTTTGGAGGTGAGGGAATGGGACAGAGTGACTCTGCAGGGGTCTTCATCCATGTGGGACCTCTGTATTTGGTAATTTGTGTGCAGTGTTGTGTGCACAGCATTGATTCTTTTGCATGATTAATTAAAATAAAATATATCCCGAAGACCAATAACTGGAAAAACTAAGAACACACCCAAAATCAGAAGTCATTTTGGCCACCAAAAAGCAGGCAAGCACTCCCCTGCCTCAAGTACTGTGGAATTAAGACACTCATAAATCCTTGCCCAGCAAGCCCTGGAGAAATAAAAGAGGCTTTAAATATAATCTATCCTACCACTCCATGGAGCAAGGGGAGCAGCAGAAGGGAGGGTGAGCTGAGAGGAAAGGACAAACGTAATTGCTGGAGTCAAACAGAGGAAATTGCAGGTAAATACCAGCTGGATGAAACTCCAAAAACTGCCCCAACACCCGACTTGGCTCAGGGGTGGCTCCACATGGGGTGAGGGAGGCACAGGGGTCAAGGAGGGCTGGAAAAGACACAGCTAAATACAGGACGGCTCATTAATCAGAGCTGTGCCATTGAGACTGCGGTGCTGGGTGGGTTTTTGTACAGCTTTGACACTTAGAAATGGTGTGAGGAAATGCAGAGCTTGCCAGCTCTTTGGGCCTCCAGCCAGCACCATGAGTGGCATCTGCAGGACCTCTTCCAACGGGCTGGCACATCGTTTTGCCACACGTTTGGCACATGTGTCCCATGGCAGGGACCTGGAGGAGAGTGGGCTCAAAATGACAGGGAGGAATTGGGCAGAGCTGGACTCATGAAAGGAAAAATAATTCTAAATTTTAAAAAAAAAAAAAAATCCACCAACAGCTGCACCAGCTCATCCTTTTGCTTCCCAGCCCAAGTCTGGACCAACACTGCTGTTTTTTGTGGCCTGTGGGCAGCACTCACCCTCTCAGCATCCCAGAGAGAGCATTTCAGGGCAGGGAAGGGCGACCCAAGAGCAGCCACATCACAAAAACTTTGTGTTGCCAGGGAAACAGCTCTCCTGGTAATGGAAGCCTCATTCTGGGGTTATTTTCTGCTCCTCTTTGGCTTTGTGTCCCCACAGCCTCAGGTAACTGAATCAGCCCCAGAGCACAAACCAGGGGATAGAAAGCAAAATGCAGCAGAGCCAACACAGAGCCAGCAGGAAGGTGAGGGTGCCCAAGGCACCAGGCAGGGATGGGCAAGGGTTTGTCTTTAACACCCTGAGAACTGCCCATCATTGAATGGATCCTCATTAAGGAATAAATAAAACCAGGCTGTAAATGACCAAGCCACCAAGTCCTTACAACCAAGTCAGTCTCATGCTTTTCTTCTCTTGGTTTGATAACTGAAACATAATAAAATATACTAGTAATATTAACGATAGCAACAACAATAATAATTGTAATAAAAAGGAGGGGGAGAGGAATAAGACCCAAGAGAAACAAGTGATGCACAACAGAGTTGCTCAACATCCCTTGAATTATGTCCAGCCCCCAGCCAACTCCCCCCAGTTTATGCACTGGACATGACTTTCCACGGCCTGGAATATCCCTTTGGCCAGTTTGGGTCAGTCATCCTGCTGTGTCCCTCCCAGCTTTGGGTGCAACTCCTCACTGGCAGAGCACAGGACACTGATAAATTCTTGAATTAGGGTAAGCAATACTGGGCAAGTAGTGTTATTAACACTATGCTCATGCTAAATTCAAAACACAGCACTGCACCAGCTAAGAAGAAAATCAACTTTATCCCAGTTGAAACCAGGACAAAACATGATCAAGAAGTGACCCTCAGATAATAAAAAATAAAAATTAAACCACATGAGCTGAGAAGGCAAAGGAAACAGGTAAAATTCACCAAAGCATTCCCTGGCAGAGAGCATCTCCCAGTTACCATGACACACACCAAGAGCAAAGCTAATCCTGCAGGGGATCCCTTCCAAAGCAACCTCCATGCTCTGTGCTGCTGGCCTCATTCCCAGCACAGACACTGAGTGGGGAGAGAGCACTGCAGTCAGAAACTTTCAGTTTGAGTGATTCTGAAATTGTCACTCTGGGTGTTGTTTAAACTGCAGTGGCTTTTCATGTTGGTCAAGGTCTGGGGGAATTCCAGAGCGTTTCAGTTGAGGCTTCTCTAAGTAAAGAAGAGATGGAAAGTTTTACAAGTTCATCTTGCTACTCCTACATGTGTGGGTAAACGAGCCCAGAGTGGTACTTGGCTCATTTTGAACCCAAACCACCCCAAGCAGCCCCTGTCCCCTGTGACCCTGCAGGGGGAGCGGGGTGTGACCCCACACAGCAGCAGGGCTGCAGCTCCCTGAAGGCTGCCAGAGCTGGGGCTCTGCAAACTGTGCCATAAGGCTGGGTCACCCCCTGTCCCCAGCTGTTTGCAGGTCACCAAATAGCTCCAGTTTCCTTGGGTGGGAAGAGGAGAAGACAGGCAGGGATGCAGGAAGAAATTTGGGGTTTTCTTATTGCCTTTAAGTTATGTAGAATAATTTGTTGTGGGTTGATGCTGTTGTACACTACAATGACACAGACGCTGAACTTCATAAGGCTGAAAATGACTCCTTTATTTTTGGGATGTGTCTCCTTTTTATACTGTTCTACACAGACCATTTTGATTGGTGAAACAAAGACAAACCTCTTCACTCACATTGGTCAGACAGAGAGACATCAAGAAGAAGTCCCTCCTAGGGAAAGGAATGAAAACAAAAGTACAGTTTACAAAAACACTTCTCTTGTTTCCAGAAAATTTCTTGGGAAAAGAGTTTCAGAAAAACAAAACATCTCAGGCACAAACCCAGGGCTACAGTGGGTTATTTCAGCACCATCAGTGAAGTGGCTCTGACCATGAGGAGCTGCACCAGAGGGGTTATTGCAGCCATCCTTTCCATTTTGGGGGCATCTCAGGGTTATCAAAGCAAAAAAGTTTTGGTGTTTCCACCGCCCAGGCACAGCACAGAGGGCTCAGCTCTCTGCAGGAGGGTGAGGAGGGTGACCACATCCTGGCGTGCAGAGCCCGGGCATCACCAGCATCACCCAGGGCTGTGACAACAGGAAAGGAACGTGGGCACGGGGCCAGGTCACCCCAGCACCACAGGGTGGGATGGGGCAGGGACAGGATGGAGTGTTAGAACCACAGAAATGGGGGCTGGAAGGGACCTTTAAAGCCCCTCCAGTCTAACCGCCTGCCATAGGCAGGGACACCTTCTACTGGAGCACGTTGCCCAAGAGCCCTGTCCAACCTGGCCTTGAGTGTTTCCAGGGATGGGGCATCCACAGCTCCTCTGGGCACCCTGTGCCTGTGTTTTAAAGAGACTTTTCTGACTCCTTTCAGCCCCAGCAGGGATGGCTCAGGCCACTCCTCACCAACTCCAGCCCTTGGTGCCACCACACAGGAAATTTGTGCTGCTGACGTGGCTCAGGTGCCTCTCTGGGCTCCCACTGGTGACCCAGCAAAGCCCAAACTGTGCAAATCTGCCCTGACACCACAGCAAAGTAATTTCTCCTCCCTGACGCATTTTATTACCCAACAGGCGGAAACCCATACTTTTGGAAATTGAATTACAGTTTCTTGAATATTAAGAGCAAAACTTATTCCCTTCAATGAGCTGCATTAATAACACCCCTGGTTTAGAGCTGGCAGGGAGGGAGCAGACTGGATTTTCCCATGGTGGCTTCCAGCCCTGGAGATGAGACCCAGAGGGCTGATCTGCCCCTCGAGCTGCTCCAGGAGCACCCAGAGAGGAGGCACCTGGCACTGGGAAAGGCTTTTAGAGCTAGGGGAGAAACTGGAGGACAACTTTTGAACCAGTGGCATGATCTCACTGGCACCCAAAGACTGATCACAAAAGCAACTTTTTAAAGAAACAAGTAAACAAAAAGAAAACTGATGCTGTTGTGCACCTCAAGGACACAAAGACTCTGACTTCAGAAGGCTGAAAATGACTCCTTTATTCTTGGGATGTGTCTCCCTTTTTATACTATTCTACACAGACCAATTTGATTGGTGGCACAAAGACAAACCTCTTCACTCACATTGGTCAGACCAGAGGGACAGCAAGAAGAAAGTCCCTCCTATGGAAAATATGTAAACAAATTTGCCATTACAAAAACGTGTCTCTTGTTCACAGAAAATTCCCTGGGACAGGAATTTCAGAAAAACAAAACATCTCAGGCATGAACCAGGGCTACAGAAAACCCCACTTTATGGTCCCAATATAATTTTGATTTCTGCCAAGGGAAAATGGTCTACCTTTGCTTGTTTGCAGAAACATTTACCACACAAACAGGTGGGGTAAAAAGGATATTCCTTGCAACATGGACCAAAAAATCCCCAAACATACAGATATTTAAATGGGGTGTCCTAACCCAAATCACCTCCCAGAATTTCAACTTGCTTTCAAGGATCTGTCATCTGGCAGAGGGGGACACTCACCATGTCTTGGCAGTTTGGGTCTTTGGACAGAGGTATTTATCTCTTTTACTCTTTAGTTTTTAGCCTTTTTTTTTTTTTTTCCCAAGACCCAAATTTCTTAAATCATGACTTTTATTAAACCCCAGCATGGTGCAGATCACAGCCATAATTCTTTTTCCCCCACCTTCCCACCACAAATCCATTCAAAGTGAGTGACATTTGCAAAGTGTATTTTCACGGCCCTCCATAATCCCTTCAGAATATTAAGACTGCATTACTTTGTCTTTGGTTACATTAACTTCAATTTTCCTTATGAGTAAGTATTTGGCTAAAAATTAATATAGTGAAGTTGAAAAGAATCTTATGATAGGAAAAAGACTAATTTCATCTCTGGCTGCTCAGATACCAGAGTACACTGGGGTTAATGTAATTAACTTACAATTTTAGCCTAGGTTGTGTACATACACTGAATCTCCCTGCTGGAAACAAGATTAGATTTTATTACACTATATATCCTGGTTATCTTCACCATGCCTCCAATATTACTTCCCTCAATGACTTCAAGGCTCTCTGCTGCAATGAAAATGCAGAACCATCTGGTATTGAGCCCATGCAGTTTATTTAAGGATTTAATTAAATGCTCTAAATGGAGAGCTTCTTTGAATTAACATTTTAAATGTGACTTATTGCAGGTTTAATATTGTCTTAATGCCAACCTGGGAAACTCCATAGCCAAGTTGTTGACGTTTAAATTGAATTCATTTGGGTGGCTCCAGGGGGACTCATTAATTAATCTAAACAACTAATGGGGATTGGTTCTGACTTTTGATGAAGATTATTTACAGAGACAATTTGCAGTGAATAAAGAGTCACAGTAGGCAAATGTTTAATTGAATTTAAAAAAAAAAAAAAGGACATCTCATTGTGTTCAATATCAAGGATGCATCTTGTGAGTAAGCTTTGAAATACCAAGAAAGGGACGATTGCTTGAAGCTTCCAACTGCACACTAATAACAAAGAATGGGTAATTACATTTGCCTGTGTAATTTGCAGCTCGTGAGAGGACAACAGGTCTGTCTGGCTTACAGCACACAGAGAAAGACCCTAACAGGAAATATTCTGTTTTATGAAGACCAAGTTGCCCCACTCACTCTTACTCACATACCAGAAAACAGCATTTTCCAACCGACCACTGCTGGAAAAACAGAGTCAACTCCTCTCACTTACATTTGCAATAACCCAGAACAACTGCAATGAGCTCAGCAGAGCTGCTTTAATTTACAACAGCTTAACCTATAACACCCAATCTCCTTTTATTCTCTGATTATATCAACTTTGGAATCAGTTATTTGCGCCTCTGAGCGCACCACGAGCACCAGCAGCTCCTCATGTGGTTCTTCCTCAGTCAGCCACAGGACCAAAGCAGTACCTGCTTCCCTGGGTAGCTGCACTCATTAAAGCAAATCCCCCTTAGCGTTTTTCCACTGTTGTCATTGTTATCCCATCTCATCTGGAAGTTTCCAGCAATGCCAGAGGTTACCAGCAAAGCAAAAACCCCACGGTGGACTGAATGATCTGCTGGGGAAACAAGATCCTGCCCTGCCACCCCACCTCCTTGAAGGCACCAACACCTCTAAACCCTGTGATTTCAGGCATTTGGAACCTGGCAGGTGTGTGTTTAACACAAAGGTTTTGTGTTACTGGTGAGCACAGCAGGTGAGCACAGCAGAGCCAGGAGTGAGGCCGGGGCAGAGCAGGGGGAAGGAGTCAGCAGCAGGTCGGGGCTCTGCTGCCCAGCGCAGCCTCTCCTGTGTGATTTCTGCTCTTGCACCTCATGGATTATCCTTAACCTAAAGCCACATTGATTCAAGACTTAAAAGCACAGCACTGAAAGGCAGGAGAGGTGAAGGACAGGAGAAAAAGGGACTGAGAAGAGAACACAGCCTCAAATGCCACAAGTGCTGCTGCAATTTTATATGTGGTCTTTAACCACACAGAGAAGTTGGATGGAGAATAGAATAGAATAGAATAGAATAGAATAGAATAGAATAGAATAGAATAGAATAGAATAGAATAGAATAGAATAGAATAGAATAGAATAGAATAGAATAGAATAATCAGAGCTTCAAATCACAGAGCTGGGGACCACAGCAACCACCAAAGCTGTGGAACAAGGGTTGGGGCAGCACACGCTGACTCTGCCTCTCCCACAAAGCCTATCAGTAACTCGGGAGACTCACATCTCTCGGTCTGCTTTAATCCATGAAGGATTAAAGGACACGAAGCCACCAAGGACCTCAGCAGAGCTCAGGACTCTCAGGGAGCCTCATTCACACCCAACAGGCACCTGAAAGCTTTTAGCAGCCTGTGGGGACTGAGCCTACTGATTTCATCAGCCACAAGAGTCAATCCACTGTTTTGAGCTCCACTGTCCCGTGTCCAGCTGCAACAACCAACTGAAAAATAGAATCATCTTGATTGGAAAAGACCTCTAAGATCTTCAAGTCCAACTGTTGGCCCAAAACTGCTCAGTCCTGTTGTAAATACATATTGTAAAGTTGGCTTTTCACAAATATTAAGATGAATGCTATATGTATAATGTTAAAGTAACTTTGCTTTTATTTCTGTTATGTTGTTATTATTTATTTCTGTGGACATGGCAGTAGTGGTAACTGATACAGTTATAAGTGAACTGTCTGTTTATTTGGGATAACACCCTGTAAAGACATGATGAGGACCCTGCTATTGATATGCCAATTATCAGAATCTGCCATCTGAAAAAAAGTGTAAACCAAAGGCCCAAACTAAAAGTAATAAATAGAACAGACTGAAACCACAGCCAAGAGACACATGCTCTAAAAAGGCAAACCCAAGGAGTGGCCACTCTAAATAGTTCCTAGAATATAGAAATTAGTTTATGGGAAAATATGAATATGCATAATGACCTATGAATATACAACAGGGTGATACAATGGAAAAGTTTTTTGAGGGATATGTCCAAAGACAGTAGGTGTGCTCCTGGCTGAATGCCAAGCACCCAGCCCTTTAACCCATTTCTTTATCTCTGCCTCTTATTGTCTTTTTATTAAACTGTTTAAATTCTACCAGGAAAGTGAACCTTGTTTTTCTGAGTCCATCACTGAACTGTTTCCCCAAGCCCTCTCCCTTTCCCCACCGTGTTTCACGACAGGAGTCCTGCCCCACACCAGCACTGCCCAGTGGGTTAAACCACTCCTCAAGGCTCTTAGTGAGGTTAAACCAGATAAAACCAGTGTGGACATGCTTCACCTCATGCCAGGCTTCACCTCAGGAGAGGCAGAGCCCAGGCTGGGCTCACAGTGGGTTATCAAAGTCAAACCCCATCATTGTCCCCACGTACCCTGGTCTGTTCTATATGAGCCCAGGGCTGACCATTCCCTGACCTCTCCCTGCCACAGCTGCATTTTATTCCCCAATAATAATATACCCAAACCTGTCTCGCCTGAATCCAGGAGGCTCCAAACTTCTTTCCGAGGCTGGACACGTTTTGCATGCTAATTTGGGAGGCAATTGAGGGGGAGGGCCCATTAAGGAACGGCACTTAGCCATTAAGCCGGGGAGACTAAAGCATCCTGCCCGGCTCAGCACGGCTGGAGACTGTCTAGAGCATCGCCAGCTGCTCTCAGATACCTACAGTGGAGCTCTTTTATGCAAACACCTCCACTAACAGCTTTTGTGGATCTGACAGACAGAGTGGTTAAAAATTAGGCATTCGGTGGGTATCCAGTGGAGAGACATTGTACGGCACATCTGAAGAGGGGAGTCACACTCGGAAGGGAAATTCTGAATTGTCTGAAGGGGAAAGGCAGGCGGGATGGATCCCGACGGCAAATCGAGCCGTGCTGTGAGTATCACCCATGTCGGCCCTCCCCATCTTCCCAGGGGATCCAGCTCCAGAAATGTGGATTCACAGACTGAAGGCAGTCACATCCCCCTCCCAAAAAAAAGGCACCCAGGCAGGTATTCACTGCAAAAAGGAGCGTGGAGCCATATGGTATTTTCCCCATCAACTCCCAAAATTTCCTACAGAACCTCTCCTACTTTTTTTTTTTTTTAAATTTTATTATTATTATTATTATTATTTTAATCACAGCCTCGCTCAGGCCTCTCTCAAGGTGGTGGAGCTGTTTAATGTATTTTATTTTTCCCCAGGATTGCTTGCTCCCAGTGCGGAAGAGTGTCAGTTATTTTGGGAAACCTGAAATCAAGTGGGCGAGCGGTGGAATTATTCATGAGGACACCATGAGGGGGGAGGTTACCTCCTTCACCCCGACGGGAGGTTGAGAGCTCAGCCATTGTTTCAGGCTCAGGATGAAAAGGCAAAAGTTTGTGCCCCCTTGAGCCCGGACAAGGCATTAGGAGGTGAAATTACAGGGAAAGGCACAGCTGGTCCATCACTGGAGGAGGGAGGGGAGCTCTGGCGATGCTGGAGGCTCCTTCCAGCCCTGTGCAGCTGAGGGTGAGGTACAAGTCAGGCACACAACACAATATCCTTTAGGTTTGAGCAACCACAAGGCCATAAAGGTGGGGTTTGCCTGCCCTGCAGGGTTGTGTCCTGCTTTAACCACCTGCCCTTCCTTCCCAGAGCAGCCACCCTCCCACTTCTCCCCTGGGCACTGAGGTTTTTCCTCATGCAGGTGGGACTAAGTCATACCTGCCTTCTAAAGCTTCACTTAGACGTGATGCTGTTTGTCCACTTTTTCCACTTTTCTGTATTTCTGCTTTCTCCAGGTCTGCACCTGCCTGTGCAAAAGGCACACCCCACTTGTTCCCTCATCAATAAACCAGTTTGGCACACACAGGACAGGGGCCAAAGCTTCAATGAACAACTTCTCTTTCCCAGGCCTTCAGGAAAACTGTCCCTCAGCAGCGCTGACTCACCTCAACTCCTCCAAATTTAATTCAAGAGCCACTAAACCCCCATTTCTGCCCTGCAACTCTGCCAAACCAGAGGGTTGGGCTCAGCCCAGGGCAGGAAGGACCATGAAGGCAGAACCAGCTGCCCAGTGGTGGCTGCAGGGGGATCACTGGAGCAAAGGAAACATTCTCTGAGCAAGAGTGGTGGGGAGTTGTGTTTGTGTGTCTTGTGTTGTTTGTTCTGTTTTGTTTTTGAACCAAAATCCTGGAGGTGCCCCTTATTCCAGTAACGATTTCTGATATTCACTGTATTTTTTCTTTTGAACCATCTTGTTGCTGTAGGGAACACCAGATGCTCTGGCTGTGCTGCTGTTGCCTAGGGACAGCCTTCAGATATCTTGTTTGATTTTTCTGCCTCATTTATCATCAAATCAAAATCTCTTCTCCAAACTTCCACGGGCTCCTGTGGGCTTTGGTACCAACAATTAAGAGCATCTGCTGAGGGGTAACCACACTGTTCCTGTCCAGGGTGGGAATGAAATAGATGGGATGGAGAGCTGACAGATCAGGGACTGACATTTAGATTACTACAAAACACACATAGAAATAATATACATCTGTATTTCATATTTTATAGGTAGAAATCCATCAAACATATATCTGCACATAAAAACTCCTTAAAACCCCATAACCCTCCCCAAGTGAGGCTCTGAGACACCTTGGGAGTGGAGTTTATTTTAATTGGAGGCTGGTCAGACACAAGTGCAGGGGCAGAGACAAACTTTGACAGAAGAGGTGAAGGGCCTGCCAGGGAAAAGGGATTGATTTAAAGCAGCAAACTAAATTTGGAAGGGAAGTGATAGAAACTGGCACATGAAAATGCATTCTCTTTCTTACTCCCATTTACACTCCTCTGGTATAAATGAGGTTATTTCAAGAAAAAGGAAAGTTCAAGTTGTCATGTTTGAAATGTTAGATGACAAAGCCATCCCCTTTGTCCCTGTTTGGATTAAAATGTGTCTTTCCACATCCCACAAGGAATAGAAACAGTAAAACCAGAACGTTTGAACAAATATTTGCAAAGGTTTATTTGTTTTTTAATATTGTCCTGCTCCAGACAGGGCCCACAGACCACACAGAGTGCCATAAAACACCATTTCTTTTCTCTCTCTCCAAAAAAAAAGGAGCAGAAACGTGTGTTACCAAAGGAGATTCGGGTCAGTGCAGGAGAACAGGAAAGATTTACACTCCCAGATGCAAAAACCAGACCACGATACCCGTATCCATTTCCAGGTATTGAACCAGAGCTGCAGGACGAGCCTGTCACACAAGGAATGACTTTAAACACGAATTTCAAATAAAGCTGAGACCTGTTTTGGACACATGACAAAAACCTCACTCCAGATCATCCCAGTAATGGCAAAGGCTCGTTTTTATCAACCAGGGCACAAAGCTTTGAAAGCAAAAGACATCAATGTAATCGTTAAGAGGAACGATTTAGTCTTGGAATAAACAAAGCTTAAAGATTGACCTTCTGTCTCTCACCAAGACTTTGCCTGTCTTTGGTATTAAATCCACAGGCAGAATCTTCCCTGTCTTGAAAAAAAATATATTAAAAGAGCCTGAATTTGTGTTGTTCCTAAATTTGATACCTGTTTGTGTGCCTGTGTAGTGTAAATATTGTTGGAACAAAGAGGGTTTCAGCTCTGTGCTCTGAGTTTCTGGTAACTCGGGCGCGGGCGAGACCAGAAATGATGAGATAAAAGTTTCCAGTTTCTCAACGCTGATATGAATATACAACAAAAGACAGTCAGCCCGTTCTTGGGGGACTAAGTGGTTGGAAACACACAGAAAAAGCCTTAAAAAAATAGAATAAAATGAAAATATTTTCCTGCCTAAACATCATCTTAAAAAAAATAAAAAAAGGACTGAAAGACTGAAAAATGTGAGGTGAGATATCTGCCACTTTCTGCAGCATGAGGCAGGACAATTTTTCCAAAAACTTTTCAAGTTTGACATTTCATCAAACCTGGAGCAGCCATTAACAGCTGAGGATGCCCTGCAGTTCTGCAGCCTCTGTTCACCCCAAAACCTTCCTCCTCACCCCTGCTGTGCCAAAATCTCTATTTTAGAGCAGCAAACACAGAGAAAAAGAGCTTTTTTCCTCCGAATACCTGCCCTGACAGGTAAGGACAGCCTCAAGAGCAAAGCTTGGAGCTGCAGAAATGCCACCCTAGAAAATCCTTGAATTTTTGAGGAATAGTCAGAGGTGACAGCAGGAAGGCTCCAGAAAAGTCCTGGGGAATGCAGCTGGCTGTGGCAACCACAGCTCTGCAAATGGTTCTGCTGATGGAAAGGAAAAAAATCCTTGAATTTTTGAGAATACCATGCATAAATATTAGAAAGTTGGCTTTTCCCAAATATTAAGATGAATGCTATACAAATATATTTAATGTTAAAATAACTTTGCTTTTATTTCTGCTATTAATTAAAACTTAAACATATAGTAGTGGTAGCTGATATAGTTATGAGTGAACTGCCTGTTTATTTGGGATAACATCCTGTAAAGACATGATGAGGACCCTGCTATTGATACGCCAATTATCAGCATCTGCCAGCTAAAGAAAGTACAGACCAAGGCCCAAACTGGAAATAATAAAAAGAACAGACTGAAACCACAACCAAGAAACACACATGCTCTAAAAAGGTGGACCCAAGGAGTGGCCACTCTAAATAGTTCCTAGAATATAGAAATTAGTTTATTGAAAAGTATGACTATGCATTACAGCCTATGAATATACAACAGGGTGATATAATAAAAAAAGTATTTAAGGGATATGTCCAAAGACAGTAGGTGTGCTCCTGGCTGAATACCAAGCACCCGGCCCTTTAACCCATTTCTTTATCTCTGTTTCCTATTGTCTTTTTATTAAACTTTTTAAATTTTACCAAACAAAGTGAACCTCCTTTTTCACAAGGAATAGCCAGAGGTGACAATAGGAAGGCTCCAGAAAAGTCCTGGGGAAAGGAACCGGCTGTGGCAACAACAGCTCTGCAAATGGGGAGATGGAAAGGAGAAAATCCTTGAATTTTTGAGGAATAGCTGGAGGTGACAGCAGGAAGGCTTCAGAAAAATCCAGGGGAATGGAGCTGGCTGTGGCAACAAGAGCTCTGCAAGTGGTTGTTGTGAGAAACAGAGTTCATTTTCTTGGTGGATTTTAAGGAATAGGTTTAATAATAATAAAAAATGAGTCAATTAGGAAACAGATTGAACAAAAGGAAGTATGGCTGGCCAGGGGACTCGGCATTCAGCCAAGTCCACAACCTGCTATTTCAGAGACTTCTTTAAATACTCTTTTTATTTCATCAGTCTTGTTGAATATTCATATTTTTCCATAAACTATTTTCTATATTCCAGGAACTGTTTTGCATAGTCCCTCCTTGGGTTTGCCTTTTTAGAGCCTGTGTGTTTCTGGGCTGTGTCTTCATTATCACCTCCAGCTTGGGCCTTGGTCTAGTCTTTCTTCAGATGGGAGATGCTGATAGTTGGTGTATCAATAGCAGAGTCTTCTTTCCATGTTCACTGGGTGTTATCCCAACCAAACACACAGTTTAAGCAGACTACATCAACTACTACCACTATGCCTAATTTTCTTAACTAATAGCAGACATAAAACCTATATCCTTACCACAAAGTTATTAATCATATAGCACACATCTTGTGAAAAGCCAGTTTTATAATTCACACTTATAACAGTTGTCCTGATGGAAAGGCAGCAGTGCTAAACTCCCGAGTTTTACATTGTTACCTGAAGTATGAAATGACGGCCCCATTGAGGGCTGCAGGTTCTCAAAGCAGGACGGGGAGAGGTGAATGGGATTGCCAAAGGTACCCTAAAGCTTCTCAATAAAGCTGAACTCCTAAATTATTGAGGTGCTTTAGAAAGATCCCACTTTGTAGAAGATATCTGCAAAATATCAGTATCTCCCCGTCCTCATGGACTCCATGGTGACGGAATAAACACCCTAAAAAAGGTAAATTGTTGGTAAATTGTTGTGTGAGTGCCGGTGCCTGAGGATAACATCAGGACTTGTGCCAGACTCTCCTCACTTAATTCTTCATTTAGCCCAGGAAAATGTCAACAAGCTGCTCCAGAGTGAGCCCAGCTCCCTCAGAATTTGTGTGATGCTGGCGTTACTTTTTAGACATATTCCTCAGGCAGAGCAAGGGAAGCTGCTGAGAGAACATGAGGTAGGTTTAAAAAAAATGCATCAAGAATATTGTTTCTACAGTGTGCACTAATTTCTCTTCACTGTGGCTATGTTTGGACATCCTGCCCTAGGCACCTGTACACGCTCGGCTTTGCACAGGGGTTTTCCCCTTGATCTCCTGGCTAATAAAGTTTAATGCTGTGGAAGATATCTGCTGGCTGTTTGCATTCAGAATACCCAACAGCCAGAGAATTACGGAGTGCCAAGCGAGACGCCTTCAATATCACTTTTTGACACCAGCAGTGCAAAAGGCACACCTCACATGTCCATCAATGATCACAGGACAGGGCCCAAAGCTTCAATGAACAAATTCTCTTTCCGAGGCTTTTAGGAAAACAGTCCTTCAGCACTCTTCTGAATTTAATTTAATTCAAGATTCATTGACACCCCACTTCTGAAAAACTGAACTAGATGCTGTAAAAGACGGGGCTGGCTCTGCTCTCCCTGGGCCGAAGGTTCAGAAATTGAGCCTAGAAAGTCCCAATCCATTCACACAAGAACTGCTCAGACCAGGCCTGTGACACTGTTTTACACCACAATGACACAGACTCCTAAATTCAGAGGGCTGAAAATGACTCCTTTATTTTTGGGATGTGTCTCCCTTTTATCCTATTTTACACAGACCAATCTGATTGGTGACAAAAGGACAAACCTCTTCACTCACATTGGTCAGAGCAGAGGGACATCAAGAATAAGTCCCTCCTAGGGAAAGGAATGAAAAACAAAGTTACAACTACAAAAACACGTCTCTTTGTTTACAGAAAATTCCCTGGGAAAAGAATTTCAGAAAACCAAAACACCTCAGGCACAGAACCAGGGCTACAGGTCTGTGCTTATATTCTTGAGTAACTCAATTATCACCCACTCCCTTTTCATCCTTCTCCGCTGAACTACCCGGGGCTGCGGATTAAGGGAAGGAGAAGATGCAAAGCATAAAGTCATCAGCATTTGTTTCTGGAGAAGACAGCTGAAAGCTGGGGAGGCAGAATGAGAAAGAAGCAGACACAAAGCATTCCAAGACAAATGCCCATTACCCAGCACAATGTGCTGCTGCTTTCTTAGCAACACGCGTCACTTGAATTAATTTTCCGAAAGAAAACAGACTGTCTCAACAGCAGCCTGATGGTCTCAGCAATTCGCTTTACAATTACTCACTAAACTACCTTGATTTAATTATTCAAGAAGAATCTCACTGCCACTGATAACTACTTAATTAAAAACACAACTTTAGAGCAATAAGAGAGTCACATTATATTGCATTTGAAATAGATTTCTCGCTGTAAACATGCGCAGTTCATTTTAACCGGCTTAATGTGCCAATATATTTGGAGTCCCAAGGATTTTAAGAATGGCTCGAGCACCAGTCATCATCCAGGGGCTGCAAACAACACTCATGAGCTTGTTCTTGCTTGGAGCAATTGCACTCAGATCAAATTAAGAAAAGCAGCGCTGCGACAGAGACGGTGTAGAGCATAAAACTTGATGCTCGGGAAAGTCAGAAGCTGAGAAATGAGGACAAATTCTTATCCCACTCCAATGTTCTTGTTGGAAATTATACAACTTCTGATTATTATTATTTCTTTTTTTAACCTATTTTAGTCAGGGGTTTTGCTCTCCTTCGCCCAGGGGGAAGGGAATGGAGATTTCTTTTTAAAAGACTCTGTTTCCTGGACGAGGCCTGAGGAGTTTAACATCTATGGACTGGGGGCAGCACAGAAGATACACGGGACATGAGAGACCATTAACGAGAATCAACTCCCAAACATCCCCCCTGGTGGGTCGGAGACACCTGGGCTGGGGAAAGGTCGATAAAAGAACCAAGAATTAAGGACCTAATTAGCATCGAAGGCGAAGGGATCGATAACCAATAGCAAACCAAATACTAAGAATTGTGTAACTTGGGACCAATGAACACTGAACCGATGAATTCCTCTGGGTTTTGTCTGTATGAGTGTCTGGGAAATCTGGTAAAGAACCAGGTGTGATGGCATGATTTTCTCTGCACAGCTTGAGCTATGTGTGGATGAAATGATTTCTGTTCTGGCCAGAACAACATCCTGGCCAGAATAAAGTAATGCCTTAATTCTCTAACACTAAAAAAAATGTTGCTCTGGAGAGTTTTTGTTTTTCCACGACGATTCGGTGACATTCTCCACTGTGCTCTCCTGCCTCTTAGTGCTGCCAGAGCTCCACAGGTGAAGGTGCAGAACCTTGGCTGGGGCCACCCTCTCCATCCCCACCCAACAGAGAAGGACCTGCCCTGCTCTTAGCTGGGGCAAATGCTGGTGATTTGACCCTGTCCCCCACTCTGTGACCTCACCCTGAGAGTCCCCAGGGTCTTCTCCAACAGCCTGGGTGCCTGGAAGTGACATCCAGCCTTTCCTGTGTCAGCTGGTGGGAGCAGCTCACATCCTCCAGAATGGACATCTCTGACCGAGGGCAACTGCCTGAAAGCAATTCCCATTTTTTATGAATTTAGCATTTTAAAGGGTCTCAAGTACTGGCATCATTAGGTACTTGCAAGAGTCAAGAGCAGTCTCTGAAAATTTGGTGCTTTTTAACCTGCGGCAGAAGGGGTTGTGAATTAATCGGCTCCATTTCCATTGGGGTAGAGATGGATAAAGCTTTAGGGGAAGGAGCTGTTGGCTGCCTGTGGCCAGAGGGACCAGGGGCACGCAGGGGTGGCTGCAGACACCAGCCTGACTCATGAGGAACTTCCTGAGACCACTGGCTGGATTTAGGCTGTGCCAAGTGATGTAGGAAAGCCTCTCAAATCACCAGCATCCCACCTCCTATTTAGTTATTTAAAACCTCTCTCCTTCTCCCTAACTAAGAGGCAACAACTCCTTTGGTTTTAATGCATTTTCAGTGCAGCTGAAACTATAGATGTATTTATATATGAAAAAAAATTAAATGACTGCCTTCTTGAATATTATCTTCCCGTTTATTGTGTGCCCTCTCTCCCCTTCTCTTCCCAGAGAGACCAACCATCACATGAAAATGCTTTTCATCATCTGCAAAATTTGATGCCCAAAATAGCCCCATGGTTGCCCTAGCAACAAGCATTTATTCCCCCTCCCCCCAGCATCCCCCCCTTTGCATATTGCTGCATATTTCTATCATCTCTTTCCAGGCACAGTTCATAAACACGGCTGCATAATAAAGAATGTTATCACCAATGACTTACAGCCCAGCTGCTGCAAATAAGATATGAAGTGGCAAGGAAATACAATTTCATGCAGCTAGGACAACAGATTGATTGGGTGCCCTTCAAATTTGATGCCACTTCTTTAAGTCTGTCCAAATTCAAAAAAAAAAAGGGAAAAAAAAAGTTAGTTTCCCCACCTCCCCATCTTTCCATGGTAGCAACAGACAATAAAAGTGGGAGATAATTCACTAGGACACTCATTATGTCTGCAGCAACCTTGCCCTGAGAGATTGACAGTTTAAAAACGTGTGCTTCTTTTCCCTGCCACCTCCTCTACTTTTCCCCCAGCTGCCCTTCATCAAAAGTCTCATTCCTCCAGTTTGGTTGCCTGTTTAATTCAATTATCTTCCCTTTCAAATTATTATTTCTGTTCAGATTACGAGCCAGAAGGTTGTTACTGATAGAGACAAGCAGCCCCCATAATTTCATTACCATCATCTCCAAAACTTTGTCCTTGTTTTTATTTAGTTTTGGTAGCACGAGAGGAAAAGCCTCTGTCCCGCAGCAATCCCATCAAAGACCACCCCATCAAGGACAAAAAGAGGTGGGCTTGTAAATCCTTCCTCACTGCTGTCAGCTCTGATGGGTTCACTCTCAAGGCTGTGGAGATCTGCTTTGGAGGCTGCTGTGGCTGTGCAGGGAGCACGGTGTGATCTCCTGGTGTGACACAGCAGGGTGAGGACCTGCACAGCTGAACGGTGCTGATGGACCTGGGTGCTGCTGCTCACAGGGGAGAGAACAGCTCTGGGTGCAGACAGCTCCTCATGCAGGGTTTGTCTCCCTCATTCATCTCTTCTTTCTGTCCTCTGCCTCCCCTTTTATGGAATTTTTATGGAATTCTTCTTCACCCTGAGTGTGAAGATTGTGGTGCCTGTCTCTGAGCCATTGCTCGCTCCTTCCTTCTTTCCTTCCCTCCTTCCCCCCTTCCTCCCTTCCTCCCTTCCTCCCTTCCTCCCTTCCTCCCTTCCTCCCTTCCTCCCTCCCTTCCTTTCCCCCTCATGGCATCCCACAGGGGCTCTTGCTCTGCATAGAAAGTGTTCATGGAGCACAGCTGGCAAGGATGGGGTCAATTCTTGAACAGAGACCTTGGTGCTGATCCCAAACACTGCAATTGCAGGGAGAAGAGCAAGGCTCAAGGTGTGCCGTGGGTTCACAGAGACCTCTCTGCTTGGAAATGTGCAGTGAAAGAAAATCTGGTTTGTTCTCGTCTAGCAAAGAGGAGAGAGAGCCCCATCATTCCTGTTGTGCAGCCTCTGGCTCACAATTATCTCCAGGATTAGTTAACGCTAATCAATCTCCATCAATCAAATAAGCCACAGAGGAGGAAACTGCTCCTTGCAGGAGCCGTTCTCTTGGTGCTCAACAGCAGCACCAACTGCTCCAAACCCTCCCTGAGAGCCCTGGAGAGACTCACGAGCATGTGGGGACAACACAAAGAGCTTTTCTCACACTCAGGCTGACCTGGGAACAGCTCTCCCTGCCGACAGAAAAACAGAGACACTCCTTCGTCTTTCCATTGATTTTTTTTATTATTTTTTCCACAAAAAGGGTGGTAACATGTCTGAATGGACTGAGCAGGGAAGCAGTGGAGTCACCTTCCTTGGAAATGTTCAAAACCCACATGGATGCAGCCCTTGAGGCCACGGTTCAGTGGTGAATGTCGTGGTGGTACGGGGCTGGCAGCTGGACTGGATGGTTTGAAAGGTCTTGTCCAGCATTAATGATTCCCTGCCTCTCTGCCTGTATCCAGTGCAGGATCCCATTGCCTCTCAGCTCCCCCACTCCCATCAGGACATGGCAATAATGAGTCTAGAACAAGGTTTCAAGAACAAACAGCTCTGATTTGTGCAGTGAACTGGATCTGAGTCCTGGCAGCTTGCACTCACTGGCCCTTAGGATGTTGTGCTGCTTAAATGCGTAGGACATTTGCCAGCTCTTCAGATGGAAAGCATGAAAGCAGCTCAGAACAGGATTATTACTATTATTAAAATGAGAGATGTGGTTTTATACCCAAAACTGCAGATCAGGAAAGTTAAAACCATTTTCCATCTTGAAACACGATCAATGATGGAGGAGTGGAGTCAGCATTAAAGCAGCATTCGTGGGTCACACAGAGGAGTGGCACTGGGAGAGCACAGCAAAGTTGGTGGATTTTTGTATCTTTTAAAGCAGAGATGAAAAAAAGCAGAAAATGTGCAATATGAGAAGGAAAGATTTTTACGGACTAATTTCTCCCACCTCGTTTGAGACATGAGCAGTTCTTTAATCTAAGAAGGGTCATTTCTGTGTCATTTTATTGCCCTAAGTGGAGGCCAAGTTCAAGAGAGCTGTTTCTTTTAATTTCCTTTGGATACAAGTACTCCAATCCAGACACCCATTTATCTTTCCTGACTCAAGTAAATAAATTGAAAAAAAAACCAACAAACCCCCCCCCCCCCAACTTAGTGTGTCCTATAAATACCCTATAACACAGCATATCCAACATATTTTTTTTTTTTTAACACCTGAAACCTTAAACCCTTCTGACACCATAAAACACCGGCATTCCCCCCATCCCATGATTGTTTCCCATAATCTGGGGGAACATTAAAGAGAGAAAAATCGCGCTGAAAAAAAAAATGACATCTTATCTATTTCCTCCCTTCCTGCCGCCGCCACTCGGCGCTTTTGCCGTGGCAGGTCAGACACCTGCTCCCCACACTGCGCTCTGAGGAGGTGATAAATGCTCCTCAGCGGTGATTGCGAGTGTCTGCATTCACCGCGTGTCAATCTGGAACAGGCATCTTCCGCTCAGTTGCCATTCTTCGTGCTGCCAACAAGCCCTAAAAGCAGGGGAGAAAGGCAAAAAAATAAAAATAAAAGAGAAAGGGACTGACAATTTTTCTCTCACTGCCAGGATGTGACACAAATGCCAGGGTCGGAGCGGGGATGCTGCAACCGGCACCGGTGTCTGACTGATGCCTTGGGAAGGCTGACCTGGAACAGAGACTGGACTGAGCCAGAGAATAAAGGAGATATTTACTGAAAGGCCTCCAGGATCCATCTTGGGCAGGACAAGAGCCGGGCCAGGGCTACAGGCAAGACAGACCCAAAATGGACAAAGGGTCACCAGGTCTCACACTTTGATAAGTTTTGGTCCATTTGCATATTGGGGTTTAATTGTCCAATTCCAACTCCAGGTTGTGAGGTCTCATCCTTCTTGTTCCTCCCTTCAGCCACCCTTGTTTGTGTTTTTGGGCCTGAGAGTTGTCCTTGGTGTGCAGCAGGAAAAGGATTTGTTTTGTGTCCCTGCTGTGTGCAGAGCTGAGTGACACTGACTGTGAGCTCAGAGCTGCACCCCTGGGCAGCACAGAACCTGAAATACATGGAAGATAAAACTTAAGGCATCACTACAAACTTTTTAATTTGCATCAGATTGGATCTCCTGGATTTGGCTGTGACCCCCCACATGGCTCTGGATATTTTTACCCTGGCAGGAGCCAAACTGCAACCCAACCTGGGAGAGCCCAGTTTAATCACTGCTGCACCAGCGATGGGCAAGCCCCTGATTGTTGACCTCTCCCACCTCGGGACTGCATCACATCCTCATTGAGGCAGACCTTGGGCCACCCCAGCAGGGTTGAACAGGTCAAGGAAGAAGAACCTTGTTTGGTTTTCCCTGCCCCATCACAACAGGCTTCCAAAGGAGTGGCTGCAGCAAGTGCATTGAATATCCTTCTCAGAACAGGTGCAGCTCTGACATTTTGCACATTCCAGCCTTGCCACAAGCCTTCATCCTTTCTTTCGGGACTCCTTTTGCTGCTTGGATCTATCAGTGGCTGTTGAAACTTGTGCTACACCTCATGGGCACATCCCTGTGCTAAAAACACACCTGGAGAACCTCAATGCTGAAAAATACAGGAACTCCAGAGTGCTGATGGCCACCCCTGTTCACAACCACCCCTCTGCCCGCCAAGCTAGAGATGGACACTGGCATCTCCACATGGATTTGCTTTGGACAGTCAGGAGTGGCATCATACCGCTGAGCACAGGCTGAGCAGAGCAATAAGCCTCCAGCACATCCTTTTTGGATTTGAACCACTGAGGTGGGAGTGATGCCCCCAGCACAGCATCTGCTGGTCCCCCAGGTCACTCCATCACCTCCCAGGTGAGGTGAACACATCCCAGGAACCAGCTTTCCAGTTGTCAATTATGCTGTGGTTCCGCAGTGCAATTATTCATAAATATTTATACACACACTCTCTCCCTTTGTTCTGCTTTTGTGTGGCATTGAGGGGAATTTTGGCTCTGTTCTCTCTCCCTCACCTGGATTTGCTCTGCCCTTTCTGTTGGATACAAGGGATTTGATTGAATTAACTTAATTGGCAAATGTATTGTTCAGACAGCTGTGACAGAAACGACTTTGTGCATTAGTCAGGAGGTTAAGTGGCTCATGGCAGCTCCCAACACCTTTCTTTGCCATCAGCCCCCCTGTAGCGACTCTGAGTCACTTTTTGTGTTTGGAAGCAGTTTTTTGGAGGTTTGGAAGCAGTTTGGGGGGGGGGCAGACAGATCTGCTGTGTTGTACATCATGTTTGGGTGCCGAGAGGCCACACGGTCAGAGCTGCCAAAACCGCTGGTTCCTCACCTTGCTCCAGCCACTGGCCACATCAGCTGCTTTGGGAATTGTGCCTACATGGTTTTTGTTGAAAAGAGGAAAACCACATGTCTGGAAAAGTCACCTGCAAGTCAACATTTCTGCCTGGTCTTTATCCCACATGCTGTGGCTGGACTTGGAGCATCTTGCAGACCTCAAAGCCTCTCAGGAAGGCTGTGAGCGCCCATGTCCTGCTCTGCTGAGGCTCTGCAGGGCTGGAACCTTCACCCCTCACCTCACCCTGCAGCCCAGGTTCCTCCCATGAGACTTGAGGTGACTGTGACCCAGATCCCTCCATGGGAACCAGAGCAGGAACCATCTCCAGATGGACACCCAGGTCTCCAGATGGACACGCAGGTCTCCAGGCCTTCCTCTCTCCCCTCTAACTCTCCAGTAGCTGAGCTGATGAGGTTCTCCACTTCAGTACCTCAGTGAAGAGCCTAAAATGGACCAGTTTTCAGCAGCCCTTCTCCCGTGAACTGCTGCCTGTGTTTTATTGCATTGTGCACAAACTACATAATGTTACAGCTTGGAAGAGAATTGTTTGCAGACCTTCCATGAAAGTGTTCGCACTTTTGCATCCTTTGAACTCCTGCAGCCAGAAGAAAACCCAAAGAGAGGAGAGGCAGGTCAGCAGCAGAGGGAAGCAGGAGAACCTGATTTCTGGGGGTGCTGTGGGACAAGTCAGGACACAAAACAGGAGAGACATTCCACCCTTGTTCTTATGGGCTGCACCACTGGAGGTGAGCCAGGCCCTGCAGTCCCACACTGCTGTGATGGCTCAGAAGCCACTGCTGCAGCCATGGCAGACAAGCTGTCACTCGTGTCCCTGACAGCAGTGGTGGCAGTGCCACAGAGGTGATGGACACTACCAGCATGTGTGTAAGGCAAACAACCCTTGGGATGTCACTGTGCCACAGCTCAGGGCTCAAGTGTCTCCTCTGCTCACAGCCCTCAGGGCTCCAACACTCTCCAGAGCATGGCACCTGATGGAAAACCAGGAGTCTCCAGTTTGTGACCTCACACAAAGCTGACAGATTCAATGACTGAAGCCCCAGAGATGTGCAGTGACTTTGTGGCTGCAAAGAGAGACAGCAGCAATAATCCTGATGTCACCTGAGAAGTGGCTCTGCCCTAGCTGTTACTGTCACCAGGTGCTGCCAACACTTGGATGGGACCAAATTCCCTCTCCTGCATGGAGGAGGTCACCTCTGGATGATTGGCAAGGCAAGGTGTGAGAGAAGCTCCTATTTAGCACTTCTCTGCACCCTGATCATCCTTTGGCCAGGCCCTGGTTCATCACCCAGAGGGGCAGGACAGCCCTTCCCCAGCACCATGGGCACTTGAAAAACACATTTAAAGCTCACAGGCAGAGAGAGAACAGGAAATTTTCATAACCATTTTGATTCCTGCTAACTGAAGCCAGTGTAAATCTCTGTTTTTTATGAATCTCACTTACATTTCGTGCCTGACTTGTGCATAAAACTTCCCCAGATTTATACAAGCCAACTCCATAAGTCATCCCCTTCCCAATCGGGCCCTATATCTTGATGACCTTTTAGAAACCAATGACTGCTTTCCTGTTGTTATCCATAATTGGAAAAGCACTAGAGATAAGAAAATTTATGGCAATGAGTGATCTACCTGCAAGAGACAATAAAGAACCCTGGGCGGTGAAAGAAGGGGAAGGAAAAATCCCACACAGGGAGCGGCGCAGGCGTGGGGAACGCTCAGATGCACGCACAGCTCTGGCTGAACTCTCCCTGTTTTGACTCAATCTCTCTCTCCTTGAGCCCTCAATTCCCCTGACCTTGCAGCTTCCACCCTACAGGATGGATGCACCTCAGGATTTCAGTTTTCTTGGAATTTACTTGCAAATCTTTTGGTTTAAGGTGAATGAAGAATCATACAGGAGTGGGTTCATTCCTCTGGTGGATAATCTTATCCACACAATCCCATCCCTCTAGGAAAGCAACACAGGAGTGGAGTGTTCACACTGTTTGGGGTGTAACACACAGGGGGGTGGGCAGGGCAGCCCTACACATCACTTTGGGGTTGATCACAGAGACATGAATCACCTCACCACTATCCACAGCAATCCCTGCCAGCAGGAACCATTCCACACCTGCACCACTGAACTGCTCCTGGGCATCAAAAACCTCATTCCCAGAGTGGATTTGGGTTTGTTTTGAAACAAAGGCAGGAGTTCACTCGCTGCCACATCCCTTCTCTGCCACTGCACAAAAGATTGGGGTGTATGAAGAGGGAGCTGTCTGTGAGGCACAGGTCCTAATCCTGGTTGTTCCCAAGAAATCCAGGACATGCCAAGACTCAAGAAAGGAAATGCTTCCAGTCACATCCACTTTCCAGTCAGAGTAACCCAGGTGACCTTCCTGTCTCTAAAAGGTGCTGAAATAAAAAGGAGTATTTTCTAAAAAGGGTGAGAAAGCTGCCACCAGCAGTACTGAAAGGGCTGAGCGTGGAGGGGAAATCCAAGGTCTGCAAAGCAGAGGGATGAAAATCTGCAAATATTCAAATAATTCATCCAGCCTTACTCTAAAAGTTGCCTTCAGCTCTCCTGCAAGAGCAGGAGACTCCTACAAGAGGCAGCCGGGATTCAGGGGCACTGCAGGGGAAAAAAAAACCCTTATTCCTGGATCAGCTGTAGCACACATCCAGGCAGCCTTCAGGAAATCATCCAGCCCTTTCTGTTGTCCACATCTCCTCCTGAAAAGTGCTGATAAAGGGGCAATGCTCAGTTCCTATCACAACAGCATTTACAGGTTGCGAGTTGCTAAAGCAGTTTAAAAAGTGGCTTTCCAAAGCTCTGCTGTCACTTGAGACACACAGATACAATGACCTGCACCCACCCTGATTGCTGTACAAGTGTTGGTGCTGCCCCAGCTCAAAATGGATTCTGGCCACAGCTCAGCTTTCTTATTTGCAGTCAGGAGGATTACACAGAACTATCTGTAATAATTAACTCCCGAGAGAGAAGTTAAAGAGAAAACAGTAAGAGCAAGTGGCTCAGAACTAGAAAAAAAACCCCAACGAAACAACAGATGACAAATTCCTGGCAGGGGCTGGGATGAGGAGAGGAGAACAGAAAGGAGGAGTGGTTGTCATTGAGGAAACCCTGGCAGGTCTCCCCTACCAGCCCTTGCAAATAAAGATCTCTGCAGCTCCACTGAAGGTCGCCAGATCTGTGCAGCCCAAGGCTCCCCCAGTTTGCAGCTTTTGAACTGGCTCCCAGTGAGCTCTGCCTCTTTTTTTTTTTTTTTTTTTAGGTGGAGGGGGTATGAGGTGGTGGCAGCTCAGGCTGAAATCCCTCCAATCCCTCCCTTGCTGTGGTCCCCTCCAGCTGCTCTCCTCCAGCCCTACTGAATTCAGTCTGTGCCGAGGACATCTGTATTTTTGGATTATTCATTATGAATTGATTAGTTCATCCCACAGTCACCCTGATCATATTCTTCCTATGTACTAACATCTCAATGAATGAGCAGTCAAGTAGAAAATGAATGCATTAGTGCCTGATTGTATTACTAAGCTCTTGTATATGCTAACGAATGCAGCAGGGCTTAATTCAGCCCAATAACAAACAGGTAGTTGCAGAGTTAAGCTGCACAAGTGTCCAAATAAGAGTAAAACATAAAAAACCCCACACCCTCTTAATATCTTTTGTGTTTAACATTCAAATTAGCTTTGGACACGAGTGCTTGTTTGTGGAGAATTCTTTTGTCTGGGTATAGAGACATTTTCCTGCTAGGATTTTCACAGTCATGACACTGAATCAGCCACTTTCCTCCCTGGCAGGGTAGAATTGATTACAAACCACCTAGTTAATTAAAAAAAACCAGCTTGCATTCAGACCTGCTTTTTAGCAGAAACTAAGCTCAGAAAATTATTTTTTGTGAGTCCACTGGAATTGCTATTTGCAGTCAAATCTGCCAGATGAAGTTCTCTGCTGGGAACCGAGAAATGAAACTTCTTTCCCCTTCCTTTTATTTTTATTTTTCATCATACTCTGTATGAGATAATTTCCTATTTCTACCCACAGCAGCTACAATTGTACATACAGAAAAGAAAAGCTCAGAGAAAGCACAAAAGGAACGGGCACATTTTCTGAGCAGGTTGGCCAGGCAGGAACTTTGTCCTTGTCCATTGCCTTGCTGCGTGATGCAGAGAATAGCAGCTCTCTGGATCACAATCTGCTCATCGAAACTTTATGAGTAATAGATGAAAAAGTCTGGTAAATTTCCACACAGACTCAGGTTTAGCTGCCTTGTTCAGAGCAACCAGCACAGCTGCAGACATGCAGAGCCCTGCAGTCCAAACACACCCATTGCTGTGGCTTTTTTGGGGGGCACAGAGCACACACACCTACTCGTGCTCCCCAAATTTACAAGCAGATTTACTCAGGGAGCTTTCCATAAGGATTTCTAGACAGGCTCAGATGGTTCAAACAACCAGCGTCCTGACAGGTCCACATTATCCCTTCTACCAGCTGGTTACCATTAAAATGTAACAGGGACAGTAATGAAAAAAAAAAAAAAATTCCTCCTCCTTAGCAAGAAAAGAATCACCTAAACCACAAAAGACTGTAGCAGCTGTCAGAACAAGGCCTGGACAGCACCTCCCTCCACAAAAGGTTGGGCACTGACCCCTCCAGAGCCCATGGAGGTGACAATTGAGAAGAGCAGCAGCTGTGCCCAACATGACCTGAATGCAGCAGGGTGACTCAGCCGTGAGGCTGCATTTCTTAGGCAGCCTTGCTGGCTTAGGGGCTCACACAAAAAAGCCCTAAGAAATCCCTCCTGGATTGTATTCCCCTTGACTTTGCTCCTAAAAGGCAGCAGGGTTGCAGAGAGGCCCCAGGCAGGGCTGGCTGCCCCATCAGGGGGTGTTTGGATGTGACACAGACCAAGGCTGTCAATGATGATGGGCAGCTGAGCTCTGGGACAGCAGCACTGACCCTTGGGCACCCTCAGCCCCTGCTCCTTGCACCAGAGCCAGGCAAAAGCCACAGGGGCATGGCCTGCCCCTGCCACTGACCCAAATCCCTTATGAGGGATTGCCCCTGGCAGGGGAATTTGGCTGCTCCTTTGACTCAGCGATGGGCAGCTCCTCCTGACGTCAGCCAAGGGAGATTTAACTTCCCCTCTCTGATGAGCCTTGGCTATGTGGAGCTGGCCAGACCCTGTGGCCAAAGACCTGTCCTCCCACGGGCAGTGGGATATTGTGGAATTGAGCACTCAGATCCACTGAGCAGAGTCTAAATTAGAGCCTGTAACAACCTGAGTGCAGAAAACTGACTCATCCCCGTGTTTTCCCCAAGCACAGACTGTGGCTGTTTGGCAATAGACCAAAGAAAATGACAGTATAAACTGCCAGATCCCAGCAAATCTCTTCTTTTGCTGCCTCTCTTTTTCACTTCCAAGAGGCAGAGTTGGTTTTGTTGCTATCCTATGGAGAAGTCTCATTCTCAGGTCTAAATTTGGCTCTCCCATCTTCTCAGTAGGCAAAGTGACAGAGGGATTGGTCTCAGAGATTAAAAAGACTCTCTCTGAGAATCAATCCCAGAGATGCATTTGGGGTCTCTTCAATGAGTAGAAAGACAACTGGGCTTTGAATCCTGGCCCTGGGGAGCACGTTTAAGGAATGCTGAGGCTTTGCTGGGAGGTTCCATCACCACCATGGGAATGTTTAGCACTTGATCCACTCCACAGGTGAGAGAATCCCAACACGGGCACAAGGGAGCAAAGTCTGCCACAAGTGCTGCATTCATCAGCCTTTCTCTGCCTGGGGAAGAGATGTACAGGCTTAAAAAATACATGGTGATAGTCTGATTTAAGTGCAGCTGAAAGCTGCCGGACCCCAGCTCCCAGGAGAGCTCTGCGGGAGTGGCCATGGTTCAGACTTCCCTGAGGATTCCCAAAAATAAAATTGGGAAAGGACTCCAGAGGTGCTGCCTTCTCAGGGCCTGGGGCAGAATTGGTGCTGAAGAAGGGAGTTAGCTCAGGCCAGCAGGAGAGTCAGGCACAGCCCTGTTATCCCTGCAGCATCTGTTATCCCTGCTGTGGGGCCAGCAGAGATCTCGGGTTTGTAATTCGGGCGTGTTTCCCCTAAGAACCACAGCGAGACCATTCACTCCTCTCACACAGCCCACCAAAGAGCCATTTGTGATAACGACCAAACTTGGTTTCCTCTTGGAAATCTTTAATAGACTCCTGTATATTATTGAGGTATAATAGAGCTAGGAGAAATCCAGAAAAAGCGCCACAGACTATATGAAGACGGTGGGTTTGTTTTCTGTATTCAGAATAAAACACTATTTAATTTTTTTGTCAATATTTTCTATACTTCCCTGTAGGCTCAGATTATTATTATTATTTCAGATTTTTTCCACCTCAGCTTTTCTCTTTTCCTTCACATTTTTCTCCCCCTTTTTTCTACTGCCACAGAAGGAAAAAAATCTAAGAAATAGGAAAAAGAAACAGTGATGCCACTGCCATTCTTCCAGTATTAGCTGCTCCTCACAAATCAGGCCTTTTGCTCTCTCCCAAGGGCAGGGAGCTGGAGGAGGCAGAGTACACCAGCCCTGGGCAGGGAGCAGGATGTAGCTCATGAGATGTGTGACAAGGAAGTGACAACTTTTGTTGGGACATGACTGGGAGAATTGTCTGGTCTCACCAAAGCTGGACACGTACTGGAAGTGATGCTTTGGGAAGGCTGAGCTGCAACAGACACTGGACAGAGCTGGAGAACAAAGGAAATATTGAAAGGCCTCCAGGACCCACCTTGGGCAGGACAAGAGCCTGGCCAGGGCTACACCCAAGGGGGACCCAAAATGGTCACACAATGGACAAACTGTCACATGGTCTCACAGTTTGATAAGTTTTGGTCCATTTGCATCTTGGGGTTTAATTGTCCAATTCCAGCTGCAGGTTGTGAGATCCCACCACAGCCACCCTTGTTTGTGCTTTTGGGCCTGAAAGTTGTCCTTGGTGTGCAGCAGGAAAAGGATTTGTTTTGTGTCCCTGCTGTGTGCAGAGCTGAGTGACACTGACTGTGAGCTCAGAACTGCACCCCTGGGCAGCACAGAACCTGAAATACATGAAAGCTAAAACTTAAGGCATCAGAAGAGGGTCACCAAACTCATTCATTTGCCTTCCTTGGAGAAATGCCATTCTCTCTTCCTGACTGAGGGGGGATCTCCAGGGCTCCGTGAATGGAAGAGACAAGGAAAGGAGGATGGGACCCTCCAAGTGCCCCTCAACATGAGCAGACAAGGGCAGCAATGATCTGCCCATCTTAGAAACACTCTGCTCACCCAGAGACAAACAGAACCTACCTGGTAACTCTATAGTCCCAAGACTTGTCCTGTTGCAAACAGGATAAGCTTCTCCATAGAAATTATCTCCTTGACATTAGCTGGGTGTTCCTGAGCCAGAGGAACAAACTCCCTGGAGAACAGTGATAAAACCTCTCCAACTGCCAGGTTATCAAATGTTTATGCTAATCAAAGGGAGATGGTGATTATATTTGACCCCAGTGGGTGAGCACAAGTATCAGACAACCTGGGCACAAGTACTCATGATTATGAGCTCCTGGACTAATAAAGCCAATTAGATGTAAACAAAGGCATCACTAGCAAATGAAAGCAAGACCTCTGTTCCCAAACACAACTCTGCCAGTGGAGTGTTTTGATCTATCCAAGCAAAACTGCTTCAGATAAACAAATTTGATGAGCACATGCTTTACTCGACATGTGCAACTGAGGAGCTCTCCAGCTTTACCTCATGTCTCCCAGAGAAAGAAGGAGTTTTGAGGTTTTACTCTTGGAAGTGTAGAAGTTTTATATTGTAAGGAAAGTCCTGTCCTGCTTCACCAGGAAATGAGGTACCCAAGCAAACTGTCCTGTAAAATCTGCAGGAATTGTCCAAGTAGTACAGAAAAGGAACACAGGGCTGGGCAAAGTCAGACAAACAGGCCTGCAGACAGATGTTTTGTATTGACAGACAAAACAAACAAACAAACAAACAAAAACACAAACAAACAAAAACAAAACAAACAAACAAACAAAACAAACAAACAAACAAAAACCCCAACAACCTCAAGACAGCATGGCCTAAGAAACAAAACAATCCCTAACACTGTTTTAACCTGGAAAAGGCAACTCTGCAAGTGTCCACACACAGCCAGCCCTGGAGGTGTTATTTGGAACAATAGTTTCCACTATAGAGATCTCTATCCCTTTTTCTAATATTTCCAATCCCTACATACTCAGTTGTATCCAGGAATGGATCTAAAAAATACCCCTCCCTTACCTCTGCACTGCTCAAAGGAGGAAGACCATGCATGTTACTCAAGGGCTAAACTATGTACTGTTCAAAAATAGGAAAACAGATCTAAATAATTTAATTTTTTGTTACCAGTTGTGTTTTGTCTTCAGAGTTACTTTTCATGACCTCAGTAGGGGCTCATGTCTTTGGAAGAGCTTTCACAAAGCTGGAAAGAAACACAGGGTGGGAAACACCTGCTCTGGATTTTTATACCAATGCTCTTGGAGCAAAAAATACTTTGCTGAGGCAAGAGCTGGAAAGCAGGAGAGAGGCAGAGTAAGAGGACAACCAATTTTCCCCTACAGATCAACTCACTTCATCCAAAAGAAAGAACTGGGACCTGCTGTTATGGGCAGCAAACAGGGTTCAGTCCAAAATAACCACAAGTGGGTGTCTGATGCTGTTTTACACCACAACGACACAGACTCTGAACTTCAGAAGGCTGAAAATGACTCCTTTATTTTTGGGATGTGTCTCTCTTTTATACTATTTTACACAGACCAATTTGATTGGTGACACAAAGACAAACCTCTTCACTCCCATTGGTCAGACCAGAGGGACATCAAGAAGAAGTCCTTCCTAGGAAAAGGAATGTAAACAAAGTTACAGTTACAAAAACATTTCTCCTGTTTACAGAAAATTCTCTGGGAAAAGAATTTCAGAAAACAAATCACCTCAGGCACAGAACCAGGGCTACAGGTGTCCAACAGATGGACCTACCTCAGACACCCTCTGAGGGTGTTCCTGATGGTGCCAGCACCACACAGCACCATGTCACCCCACAGGGCACACAGGCACTTCCCTGGGGAGTGACTCAAAGGAGCCCTTTCCTCAAGGCTCACCTCCACTGGAGGCAGCACTAAGGCCACACAAGGCTGGCCACGGCAACAGGAGAGTGGGGAGCCCAGAGGGTGATGGACACACCAGATTTGTGGCAGACATGGACTGTTGCTGCTGTTGCCTGTGCCCAAATCAGGACCTGAGGCAGCTCAAACTCCTTTTCCCATGGTGCTCCCAACATTAACAGCCAAACCACTCATGTGGTCAGGGAATAAGCATGGAGGAACTTGTCCAAAATTTGACCAGGGTCCTGACCACAGCTTACACAGGAGCCACTTTCCAGCCCTCCAGCATCTTCCTGAGCACACTGAAATCCTTCAAAGTGCTTTATGCCTCTCCCTGGACAAAGGCATAAACCAACAGAGGCTGGGAGCCAGGAGGAAGAGGCCAACAGCGTGGGCTGGGGAAAAGAGGACACAGGTTGTTGGTGTTTTTCTGGCGTGTTGTTTTTATTTTCTTTTTTTTCTTTTTCTTTTTGAGGAGCTGTAGTGTCATCTTGTTTTATTTCCTGGCACTGCAGGCTGCTGGCAGGATGACTTGGTTGCCAGGGAAACCACTGGGAAAGTGCACGGGGCTGCATCTGGGCACCAAAGCCAGGGCTGCCAGCGAGGATCCTGCTGCCTCCAGCCCTGCCAGGCCAGGCTGGAAGGAGCACAAACAGCAGCCAGCCAAGCATCTGCTCCCACAGTGCCCAGATTAGGGGCTGATGGAAGTCTCCAGAGCCAGGGAGTGAGCCCTGCAGAAGGGTCAGGATGTACAGCCAGCCCTGGTCCTCCAGCAAGGACAGGGTTAGCCCAGTGCCTAAGGCAGGCTCTATTTTTATTGTTTTTTATTTTTAAATCACTGCCATTAGGAGGATTGTTATGGTTGGCAATTTGCAATAATCAATTTGAAACCACAGTTTGATTAGTTAATGCACTTTCTGCTGCTCTCTGCTCTTAATTTGATTGGGAGGAGAGAGGGGGGATTTTTGTTTCCTGCTTTCCTGCTCTGTGGCAGTGCTGGTTCGTGCCTCTGGTGACACATCCTCACTGCTCCCGTGGGGCTGTGCCACGTCCCAGCCAGGGGCAGGACAGCCTGGGTGTCCCCTGCCTTCTCCAGGCAGCCAGAAGCACCATCCCTCCTTCCCTGGAAAGGTTTTGGCTTCTTTTTTTTTCTGCCAAGGTCAGGATGAATAACACAGGAAATGAAGGATCGAGTTTGGACTCGGAAGGTTTATTATCTCTTATCTATTTACAGTATTTACAGGCTCAGGCACCCTGAGCTCAATCTGGCAAGCTAGGAAAATGAGGTAAACTGGAGTGCCTCTAGCTCCTTCTAAGGTTATTTAAGTGATAATCTTCTAATAACAAGGTGACACCTCTATTATTTATATTTCTGACCCAGTAATGACCACCCGAGGCCCGCAATGTGGACCTTTTTCACCCAATTACAGGAAACCACCCAAACCCACAAAGAAGAAGGAAGAAGAAGGTGAAGAAGAAAGACTTAGATAACACCCAAAGCCCTCCATCTTGACTCACACACATTACTATACACTAAAATCCCCAAATCCAGGTTTCTAGAATTCCAACACTTCCCCACACCCTCCTCAGGCTCAGCCAGTTCCTTCTCCCTCCTCAGCTCCACACAAAGGGCTGAGGGCAGGTGGGTGGGTAAGGCAGCTCTGGAGCAAAAGGAAAGCTGAGCATCAGCTCCAGAAATATCTGCAATACATGATAATATCCAAAATAAACTCCAGGCAGGCACTGCTCTTCGCACTTGCCTGTAATACATGACTATCCTGAAGGTTCTCACTTCAGTGCCCACACAGTATTCCCACCAACAGCAGAGAGAGTAACAAAGCTGGGGAAGCATTTACAGGAAGGAAGAGAAGGAAATGCATTTCCCTCTCCCTTTCATGGTCTATCCAGGCTCCAAATATCCTGCTACAATCCATATTGCTCCATGGAACCTGCCCAACTTGTTAAAGCAATGCAGGAATCACCAGCCAGCTCTTTCAGGAGCTGGCACAGGTGTGTCCATGCTGATGCACATCTCCTCTCCAGGGCACCCCATGGCTGGTGCTGCACACCAAGGCTGCCTCCATGGCTCAGGGCCCTCCACCAGCCCCAAGCCCCAGCAGGATGATGATAATGCTGAATATCCAGCAGCCAACACCCAGCCTCTGGAAATCCCAATCTGGAGCTGCAAAGCACCCAACAGCTGTGACTCCAAGGCTCACCTGGGCAGCCACAACCCTCCCAGCTCCAGGAACAGCAGTGTCAGCCTGCTGCTCCTTTCCACCTTAAAAATGACAATACTGTGACACAAGGGATCTTTACCAACCCCTCCAAAACAAATCACATCTGAAAAAAAAGAATGATTCCTGGTTTAGAAAGAAATTAACAACAAACCAAAGTCCTTTGTATTTGCATGTCCTAAATTGCAGAGGGGGAGAGCCCAGAATGTCCAGGGGAAACTCCAGGACTGTGAAGGTGTCAGAGATGCTGAGTCTGTGTTCAGCAGTTCTAAAGCCCAGAGCAGACTGGTGAGCAGAGTGGTTAGCAGAGAACCAGGGGGAATATTTCCATCAATTAACTTTTACTACGTCCCCACCAAGGTGACTCAGGCACTGACAGAGCCCAGAGAATCCCAAATTGCTCCTCTCCACAGCAAACACTGTAACTTCCAAGGAGTCAGCTGGGGCCACCCAGCTCAGAGCTATTTTCTGCCTCCGTCACTCATGCTGTCTCTCAGAGCTCTTCACTGCTGCTCCTTCCTTTCCCTTCCTGCTCACACTATTCCCAGTCTTGGCAGCTTCCTCCACCCACCTCTCCCCGTCCCCAGATCTCTGTGTTTGATGATCTGTTCCCATCTCCTGGGTTATTCTCAGCACCATGCACCAAAGATACACCGAGCAGAGAGGCTGTGACGCTCCACTCTGCCGCCCAAAGTGAGCAAGTTTATCTCCGTGCCATAAAAGGGAAAGGAAAAACCCAACGAATCCGGTTTTTAAAGGGCTTCATACATCCCACCTGCTGGCGGAGCATCCTTGGGAGGAATCTGGGTTGTTGTGACTGACGTTACCTGGCGCAGCAATTACGAGCTGTATTTACAGCCTTGCTGCCATTTTAATGCTGTTTTGCATCTGTTGTGCTCTCACTTAGAGAGTAAATGTAGTGGGGAACATCTGTTTCCTTCTGCTGGCTCAGGCGACGTCCCCGGCCAGCCATTTCCCCTCCGCTGCCTTGGGCTCTCATTATTTCAATTACCATGGCAGGGACGGCTCCCTGCAGCAACAGGTGCCAGTCCTTGGCCACATCTCCCAGCAGACTGGAGGTTTGAGGTGACCCCACTGGGTGTCCAGCCCAAGGGACCCCCAGGACTGTCGCCCTGATTTTTCAGCCTTCTGATGTTTTACATTTCTACTGGAGCCTTCTCACGCATTGTAAAATAAACAAAGAGTGATGTTTGGTGAATAATACGTTCCTTTCCAGGGGGAAAGACAAACTGATGGACTTCTAGGTTGACCAGTGGGGTCAAAGAGGTGTTAACCTCCTCCCCCAATCCCTGATCAAACTCCAAAGACTATACAAGTTGAATTCCCAAGATAAACTTCCTTCCTCTTTCTCGTTTCACAACCTGAGGAGCGAGTGTGGTTCTTTTGTGTCCTCTGGTGACACAGGACCCCTCTCAACTCAGGGTCTGTGCTCACCTTTTCCCTCCAAACCCCAACCACTGGTGTTTGGCCACCTCACAAAAAAGGATGAAGATAAATCAGAGACTTTTAACTCCTTCACCTCTCTCTTATTCCCCCCTGGGATGCAGAGAGCCCCAGGCTGGAGGATGCTGACTCCGGTAACTTTGAAATTGTATGGGATTTGCTGCTGCAACTGAATGCATTTGAGACAATGGGGGCTGATAAGATTCATCCCGGGGCACAGAAGGAGTTGGCTGATGTTGTTGTGAGCTCTCTCACAGTTATCCATCAATGGTCTTGGGACCCAGAGCAGTCCCAGGCAACTGGAAGTTGGCAAATGTCATTCCAATCTTCAAAAAGGGCAAGAATGAAAACCCTGGTAATGATAGGCCTGTCAGTCTCACATCAGTGCCTGGTGAAATTATGGAGAAGATCATTCCAGGAGTTATTGAAAAACACTTGAGAGACAATTCAGTCAGTGGACAAAACCAAGGCTGATGAAGGGGCAGCCAGTCCTGATACTCCTTGAATATCCTTTTATTACAAAATTACCTTCCCAGTGGGCAGAGGGAGGCAATGGTTGTGGGCTTTGGGGGTTTTATCAAAGCTCCTGATGCTGTCTCTCACAGTAACCTTCTGGACAAAGTGTCCAGCAGGCATCTAGACATGTACAAAACAGCTGGTGAAGGGTCAGGCTCCAACAGCAAATGGGGAACATCTGGCTGGGGGCCAGTCAAGAGTCAAGACTGTTCTCCATTTCAGAGCCCCTGCTCTTGTGTTTTATCACTTACCTGGACAGAGGAGTTGAACACAAAGCAAGTAAATCTGCCAGCTCTGTTATATTAGGAGGTCCAGTTGATTGCCTTGTAGGTAAAGGAGACACCTCGTGGCCTTATGGAGAGATCTTGCTACAGTAGAGCTTGGGATAATGAGGAACTGAATTAAATTTTAACAATTTCCACATTCTGCACCTGGGTCTGTGCAAACCCGGATGTATGTATAGGATGAGGGACAAGAGGCTGGAAAAGCTGCATCAGAGGAAGCTCAAATTGGCTGTGATGAAAGAACTTTTCATTGAGAGGGTGATCAAACACTGGAATTGTTCCCCAGGGGAGTGGTCTTGGCCCCCAGCCTGCCAGAGTTCAAACACAGCCTGTACAACCCTCGTGGATACAAGGTTCAACTTAAAGGTTGCCCTGTTTGAAGCCAGGGGTTGGATCCTTCCAGGGCCCTTTCAAACTCAGGATATTCCAGAATTCTCTACTCCCACCCAGCTTAGAAGTGCATTGGCAATTCACCAGCTGGGGCAGTGTTCTTATCCCTCCCAGGCCCCATCCTCCCTCCAGGGGATCTCTGCTGTCCATGGGCCATCCAGGCTCACTGCAGGGCTGAGACAATTCCATCAGCCCATGGGGAGATGCTCCACCCAGGGGGAGGAGCCCAGCATTCCCACCTGGATCAAACCTGGCATTGAGAACAGCAGCACAGCCTGTTTGCACTGGATTCCCAGAGGGGACCAGACCCATCTTAGCACCACTGGACCCTTCTACAGGATCATCTCTGCTCCACCAGAACCACATCTGTCATTGCATTTAATTTCACTGCTCCCAACACCCTGACAAACAGATTGTGTTCTGACTCTGTCAGTGTCTCTAGGATTTTGGGTTTTTGTTTGCTTGCTTGTTTTTTTGTACTACTACATTTGTATTTTTAATACTCCTAGTAGAGAACTGTTATTCATATTCCCATATCTTTGCCTGAAAGCCCTTGAATTGCAAAATTATAATAATAATTTGGAGGGAGGGGGTTTACATTCTCCATTCCAAGGGAAGCTCCAGCTTTCCCTGGCAGACACCTGTCTTTCCAAACCAAGACAAACACCCTGTGCACTCAGCCTGTGCCACAACAGACTCCTCCACCAGCCCCATGGGCCTCCAGCTGCCCCTGCATCCCCCAGAGCCTGCAAACACCTAAGGAGCAGAGGCTCTGCTGAAAAGCAAATTCCTGAAAAGCCATACCCAGCCATGTTTCTGTTGTGGATCTCAATCCATAATCTCATGTCCCTGTCTCATTCCCAGCCCGTTCTCCCTGCCTGCCCCAAGTGTTCCACCTGAGGAATGTGTGGAGCAGGGAAATCTCAGTCACAGGGCTGCCAGAGCTTCCACAAAGGAGCCAGGCTGTTGTCTGACCTGTCTTCCAAGAGGAAAACTGCAGGCCAGGGAAGGGAAGTGGCAGATTCCTGTCTTGACCAAGCTCACCCAGAGGGTTTCCAGCAGCCCCAGAGGTGAAAGCCAAGGTCTCCCATCCCCAGCCCCACACTGCTCCAGGCAGCTGAGCTGGAGGCTGACGCTGTGCCCTTTATCCTCCCATCCCATTCCCTGCACTTCCCATGCCTAGTCCAAGGACTTGTCTGGATTAGAAAAAATGCTGTGAATGCAGCCAAAAAGCATTTTAGATCCCTGCACTGATACAGGTGTGGACACAGTCCTCCTCCTGGCTTCAGCTATTCCAGGCAGACTGAATCAAGCTGAACCACCACAAGAGCTCCTCCTTGCTCAGGGAAGAGCTGTGTGGTCCCACTGGGACCGGTTTTCCCACAAACCAGACTGGTGGGGCACAGAGGGAGAGCTGGGTGGCAGCTGTGGCTGGAGAGGGCAGAGGAGGCAGCCTGGGCTTGCAGGGCCAGCAGGGAGGAGCTCTCAGATCAGAAAGGTTATGGTGGGTCTTAAAGGTCAGCCTTGGGTCGTGCTTGGAAAACCAGGTGCTTTTCCAGCGCCTGCAATGGGTCTGCTCCTCCTTCACTTCTCACAGCCCTGCAGCAGCACATGGGGTGAGGAAATCTGCCTGCACAGGCCTCTGTGGCCAGACCAAATACTGAAGCAGATGTGAAAAAAGACCTTCCTGCAGCTCTAGGATTTGCTTCCCATCAGCAGTCTGTAGCCAGACCCTTTCCTGATTTAGACTCATTGCCTTGATCTGTCCTCCCCAGCCACGCTGAGCTGTTCCAGGCTGGTGCTGCCTCCCCATCTCTGCACAGCAGCACTGAGCACGACAGCTTCCCCAGGGCAGGGCTCTCCTGACAATTCCACACCACAAACCACTGCTAGTAAACAGCAGCAGCTTCAAAATGCACCAGGAAAACTACTCTGCTCCACAGGACGTTTAAGGAGAGCCAGGGTTATGCAGGTTTTTTGTACATTAAAGCCAACAGAAGGTTCTTAGCTTATTTAGGTCAATTAACTACAGCTTTCAAATTAAGTTCTCATCTCATTTTACAGACAAGCTGTAAGCAAAGCGTAAAAAAAAAGGGTCAGCTGAGGAGAGCAGAGCCCAGGCTTTCCAGACAAGTAATTTAAACCCAAAGGGTAGAAACAAAATTGAGATCAAAGGAGAGCACAGAGACCACCTAAACAACGTCTGCTGCTTCACCCACTCGTTCTCCCTTTGCTCTGTGCCAGGAAAAGGTGGAAGAAGAGGCAACACGAAGAGCTGTGCAGGGAGGCCATTTGTGGCACACACCACCACATTTCTTGGTCTCCCGGAGCCAGCAATGACGGTCCATATTCTGGAGTGCCATCTACTGGCATTTTTATCTCTTTGCTGTAAATTAAAGCCAAGCCCGGTTAGAAGAGAGCTCGGGTTGCAGTCAACCCCTTGAAAAATGCCAGAATCCAGATAACCCCGGCCCAGTCCCCTTGTCCAGGTGCATCACAACACACAGTGGAATAATAAGATCATGGAGCACTTTTTTTTCCTGCAGGAAAAAGCCCCTTTCGTACAGCAGATGGATAGTGCTCTCTTAATGAGCAGCCATTCAATATTTTTCTTTATCCTCATCCTTCAATATGTAGTCCTGTGTCCTGGGCATGGCATGCTATTGAAGTCCTGGGCTAAATAATGAGCTATTAATTTTCTCCTGGGCTTTCACAGCATTTATTATCGCAGTATCCGAGTGGTTTGCAAACATTAATTTGCCTGAGAGCAGCCCTGCAAGAGAGTGGAATTATTCTTGAGCAGATGGAGAACTGAGGCACGGCCAGTTTACAACCAGAAGGGTGCCCTGGGGTTGGGAGCTCCACCTGAGATGCAGAAAGAAGCCATTTTCCAGAGCTGAACAAGTGAAAGGTTTTTAGGGCACCACATCCACAACCTCCACCTTTGGCTGTGAGTCCCCAGCTCTCCCCACCCCAGCAGCTTTGAGGTTCATCTGAGGTGAAGCTTCTCCACATTTTGTGTGGGACTGCTGCAGTCCTCCAGGCTGCCCCATGAGCTCCAGAGAGACCCTGTCCCCCAGGAGCATCACATCCCCCTGGGATGGTCATCTCTGACCACAGCCTAAATCACCCCTTCAGCCTGGGGCAGCCAAATTTACACTGTGGATTTTCTGTGGGTCTTCCCGGAGACCATCTGGTCCCCACAACAAAACCCACCACAAAACATCTCCTCACACACCTCTGGCAAGCTGGAAACTTGGGTGGGAAGACCAGAAATCACAGCAAGAATGTGCCAAAGGAGGAGAGGGCAGGAGCAGCACAGACAGACTGGGGCCACCAAAGAATAACAGACCCTGTTGGATTGGAAGAACCCAAAAATACAGCACTAGTGGAGACAGCAAAAAGCTCATCCATATTCCCTGTCCAGCAGGAAAAATGGGTTATCCCACCCCTAAATCCAGTGAGCAGCAACTGCCCATGGGAGCAGTTACACCAACCCCACACCAAGAGAATGGTGCCAGGGTATGTGGTCACACTGTCCCAGCAGCTCTCCAAGCATCAGAAGATGCAAAAGAGACCCAAAACAGAGTCAGCACATCACAGGAGAGGGCAGGGGAAAGGGTAAATCCTTTCTTGACACCTATTGCTTCACCACGGGCACCCAGGAGAGGAAGAGCTCAGGCTGTGACTGCCCTGGAGCTCAGACCCAGCTGCTCCACATGCCCACGTTTTGGTAGAGGCAGAGCTTCAATTCTCCTGCCCCAGGGCTGGTGAATCTCATCATGGCAAACCCAGCCATCCTCTCTGTCCTGACAGGGCATTTTCCAGCCTCAGGTCACTTTCTTCATTTCACCCAGAATAATCACAAGACAGTTCTGGGGAGCAGAAGTCAATATTTTATATTGTATTTTGAGAAGGAAAAACTACTCACATAATGACTATTACATTTTCTTTTTACTTTTCATCCTTTGCAGTCCCTTACCCCTCCTAAGATCGTATTTGCATTTTTGATCAGACCCATACACCAAGAGAAAGCCCTCAGGGAGGTGGTTGTAACAGTGCCCAGGTCCTTTTCCTGGGCTGAATCAATTAATTTACACCCCTGGGAATAAAATGGATTTTTCCTGGCGATGTGTACAATTACTCCCAGTTTTCATTGGTAGGAGAAGGGGAGACTGAGGCTTTGAAATGCAAAGTCGTTTGTGCAAATCACCACCTCCAGCAGCAAAAGCTCCCCCCTGGTGCTGAAATCCCAGGTGAGGCAGAGTCTTACCTGTGAGGGAAGGAGCTCTGACCTGTGCTCTGACCTGCCCACACCGAGTCATCCAGCCTGGGGCCCTGGGGACCAGCCATGGCTCTGCCAGAGGAGATGAACAGGATCCTTCAGTAAGGGACCAAACCCCCTGTGCCTTCCCAAAACACAGCAGCATCCCATAAAAATGGGCACAGGGGATTTGCCCTCACAAGGCTCTGCCAATTTACCCCCCTTAGTTCCACTGCCCAGGTCAGTCATTATTTTAAACTCCCACCTCCGAGCCCAGGGCTCTTCACCACATCCCCAACACGAAGCACAGCAGGAGGGAAACCTGGCGCAGGGTTTTCAGCCCAATTTGCTGTTTTAAAATTCTTCAGCTCAATTTCCTCCTGTATTATTACATTTAGGTTTGTTTTCTTTCCTTTTTTTTTTTTTTCCTTTTTTTTTCTCTTGAGTGGATAAACATGGACAAAATCCACTCTGAGCTGGCAGCTGGGAATAGGATTTCTCTCACCTCCCAGTGGAAATATTGTTGCTTGATAGGAGAAGAAAGGAAGAATAGCCTGGTGTGGTCTAACACTCCCTGCAGGTGGCAGCCAGTGTTTTATGGACACCAACATCTTCTTGTGGGGTGCCAGAGAAAAAATCCTTGGCCAGGTCTTGCTTTGCATGAGAGCTGAGCCACCTTCTTGCCCCACAGCCCACGCAAAGGCAACAGAGCCTTTAGAAATGTCCAAATTAGTTAAAGGTATTGCACCACAGCCTCAATAATCTCCAAATGCAAATGCTGCTGATTAACCACACAAGTGTCCCTTTCCCCCTCACCCTGACTTTTTAGTTCCTCTCATTCCCTCATCCCTGTTCTCTCTCTCTCATTTCCATCTCTCACTGCTTTCCCCATTTTCCTGACTTCTCCAGCTGTCGTGGAGGGGTTTTGAGGATTTTCATGTTCCCTCCCAGCAGAACAGCTCCTCTCCCAGTCCTGTCCTTTCCCAGAGACACCAACACCTTCCTCCCGTGCTCTCCTGGGCATTGAAGCTTTTCCCAGCAGCAGCACATCCACCAAGCTGCAGGGAAGAGCTGCCAAAGGCAAGGGCCAGCAAGGACTATCAACCTAAAACTCACAGGAGAGTCCCACCATGGTTTTAACCTCATTTCTGGTTGCTGACTCTCACAAGAGCCCAGTGGAGCTCCAGGAATCCTGTCCTGCAAAAGCATTGCCCAAGGAGCTCAGATAACCCTGCCTGAGAAACTCTGGGGTTTTCTGGTGCAGCCAAGCCTGAGCAAATACTCCAGAGCCTCCTTCCCCTCCTGCTTCAAAGCTGGAAGGGGCTTTCCAGGATGTTTCAGGATTTCTGGGATTCACCACCGAGGTAGAAGAACTTCCCTGCACTAAGGGATGGTCCCAAAGGGAAGGGAGAGCCACAGGCTGCAGCCCTCTGTGTGTGTGTCAGTTTTCCACCTCAGACCCAGGAATAATCTCAGGCACCCCTTCAAGAGCCTGTGATGTCTCTGGGAACAGAGAATTCCACACCAAGCTCCAGCCTCAAGTGGAACAACTCTAAAATCAAGTTCTCCTCCTCGGACCAACTCCCTGCACAACCCCGAGGTTGAACTCTGTGGAAAATAGTTAATTAATCTCTCTTGCTGCAGCCTAATTCTCTCTTCAACATGTGGCTGTCACTTCCCTGTCATCACAGCTGATTTACAATGGGGTTTAATTAAATCCTCCGTACATTATTCAGCATTCTCTCAAGACAACACCAAAGCAGCCAAGGGTATTTAAAATGTCACCTGCTGAGATGTATCATCTCCTCCTAAATAAATATGACAGTGATCAAACTTTGGCTAATTACAGTGACTTCGTTATTTGTTTGTATGTTTTAATATTTAATTGCTTTCGTGTTCATCCAATTACAAAGCAACAGCAAATAGAAATTAACTTTTTATCAGCGTGTTCCCAGCCCAGTTAATCAGCACTTCAAAGGCCAGACACAATAGGAGGCCATCCAACCTGAGAGCGCTTTACAATATATTCTCTGCTGAATGGACCGTTCTATTAAATTAAGGGAGAATTGTGTTTGTCAGGGCACTCCCAGCTCCCACCCGGATTCCCTTTATGTGGCCATTTACGGGGCTCCTTGCAGCAGGATTGTAAATTGTTTGTATTGCTCGTGGGGCTGTTATCTGCTCTGCTGCTGCCTGAGGTGACAGTGACGCCTTGCGAAGGCTGACCTGGAACAGAGACTGGACAGAGCTAAAAGAATAAAGCAGATATTTATTGAAAGGCTTTAAGGTACACTTTGGGCCAGACAAGAGCCTGGCTAGGGCTACACACAAGGTGGACCCAAAATGGTCACAAAATGGACAAACTGTCACAAGGTCTCACACTTGGATAAGTTTTGGTCCATTTGCATCTTGGGGTTTAATTGTCCAATTCCAACTCCAGGTTGTGAGATCCCATCCTTCTTGTTCCTCCCTTCAGCCACCCTTGTTTGTGCTTTTGGGCTGAAAGTTGTCCTTGGTGTGCAGCAGGAAAGGGATTTGTTTTGTGTCCCTGCTGTGTGCAGAGCTGAGTGACACTGACTGTGAGCTCAGAGCTGCAGCCTTGGGCAGCACAGAACCTGAAATACATGAGAGATAAAACTTAAGGCATCAACAGTGGGTGGCTCCATGTCAGCTGAAAATCCTGGGAAATCACTTCCCTCTGGAAGCAGAGGCACATCTTGCTCCCCTGCATGTGGGGAGCAGAGGTGGCATCACACAAAGTGTCCTGTCTGAAGTTACAGACGAGTTGAACTGTGGGTTTGTTATCTCCTTTTCTTCTGTTAGAGCTGGGATTAAATGCTTGAGAGATGCAGTTTGTGTTCAGACTCGGATGTTTATTAATTCTTATCTATGTCACAGCCTCACAAGTTGTGAGTTCTGGCTAACATGGTGAAAAGTAGTTGTGTCCACAACTCTTTCCAAGGTCTTTTAAACACAAATTGTCCAATTAAGAAAGGACACCTAAATTATTTTTACCTTTAACCCAATAACCAAACACCCATGGCCTGCAGCAATGTGGATTTTTCTATCCAATTACAAAATACCACCCAAACCCACGAAGAAGAAGGTGAAGAAGAAGAACTTTGCCTACACCCTAAATCTTCCATCTTGCTTTATATACATTACTATAGTCTAAAATCTTAAAATTTTCCACCCTGTGATATCACACGCTTCCATTCAAATTCCACACTCACAATCCAGTGCTGTCACTCAATTTTGGAAGCCTTCTCCAAGGCCTCAGGTTAAATATAGTGTTCTCTTGAGGGTCAGTGCCTGTCAGCACAGAAAGCCTGAAATTCTCAGTGCCCAGGGTTCCAACACTGAACCTCACTTTCCCCCCCAAATCTGAATTTTCCAGTGCAGCTGCAGCAGACACTGGAGCACTCCCAAGCCAGGGGGCTGCAATAACTTTAATTTCATCCCCATTCCCTTGTGGCTGTTGAAATTAAGCTCAGCTTGGCAATGGGAAGAGGTCCATGAACTCCCATCCTTGCTGGGTCTGGGACACCTTAGACCCATTTTAGTGATGACCAGGGGAAAACAGCAGGAGCAGCCTGGGGATTCACACTGACAGAAACAAAATTATTTCTGCCAGTACAACAATCTTGCTGGCAACCAGCAAACTATTTATATTGTCAGAAACCCGATGAAGAAAACAAAAGGTTAAGTGTAGCTGCTTTCCCCCTACAAATCTCCCAGCAGAAGTGGGAGCTGAGTGCAGACAGAATGATTTAGGGTCACAGAAAACAGATAAATAGCACAGATGCCAAACAGCAGAGGAGAAATAGCACCAGACCAGCACATGCATAAATGAGCCACATTAAAGAACTGCTCTTTGCTTTGCCCCATTATTACTGCCCCAAAAAACCAGGATTTTTAGTCACCACAGTGAAATTGCAGACCAGAGACTAAGAATTTGTTCTGTCAATTGACATGATTTTAGGAAGCTGTCTACATAATGATAATAAAACACAACCTCCTCATTTTAAATATTCAAATATTCAAGCGGGAAAAGCTATCCCTAACCCCAGGCATCCATAAACCTGGGCCAGGCAGAGGTGTCTCCCTTGGAAACACACACAAATTTTGATGTTAAGGCCCAAACATGCCTTGTTGGGTTTTGGAGTTTATCAGAATCCTTTCTTCCTTTGTGCACACAAGGTAAATAAAGAAAAAAACATCTGCACAGCTGAAAATGGGACAAATTGGGAGGTTTTTGCCCCTCAAGCTGCTGTTTCTGAGAGGGTTGTCCCCAACTCTTCAAGCAGTAAATGAAAACCTCCAAGAGCCCAGAAGAGCCACAGCTCCTTTACACAGATTTTTGGGAGATGCCACAGCCCCTCTCACACCTTAATTCTTCCTGTTCACCCAAATTTATTTCAGCAGCAAATCAATTGCAGCAAATCTATTGCTCCCATGTAAAAGGATAGTTCTGTAGAAATTCCATTTCTCTCCAAACTCCACTGCAGCAGCAAGACTCAACTTTGTCCCTGGAGCACCAGGAGATCTGGTGGCCACAGAGGCACCAACTTTCTGCAAAAGATGCAGTGACAACCTCACATTGAAATCCTCCTTTTGAAAAAATAATAAAAAGAGTATTCTGGAGGGAAAAAAAACCAAGTACTTTTACTAGATGGATTTATTTTTTCTTTAAAGCATACAAAAACAACCTCTGTTTTTTCCCCAGAGAAACAACTCTGTGTTTAATTTTAGGCTTCTCTCATAAAATATTAAATGGACAAAGAAATCTGTTTGAAATACTTTGATTTTATTGAAATTAAATATTTAATTTGACTCAAAATATTGTCTCAGATTTTTTTTTATACTGCTTTGAGAGCGGTTTCATTTGAGAAATCAAGACTTGCAGAGGTTTCCATGCAAACAGGAGATCTGCTTTCTGCTGTCTCCAGTAAGGACTCAATTCACTTCATTTCCCTCCACCACAGTTACATGGTTCATTAAAAAGATACAGAAATATTGGGCTCACACCAAGGATGAAGCTGAAATAACTTTGATGGGCTCCTTTGAAACAGCTGAGCAATGGTGAGGGAGGGATTTGAGGTTGGGAGGAAGAAAACTGAGAAGAAATGCAGAAATATGCAGGTATTTCCCACTTTGATGAAAACTCTGAGCATTTTGAAGTCTATGCACAAAGACTTCAGCAAAGTTGACTGCCAGTGACAAGAGACAGGGAAGCAAATAAAACCCCAAAACTCCCAGGTAGGAAGAGCACAGAAAAGAAACTTTCTGTACAGAAGCAAGAGAATGGCAGGAACTGGTCTAAGGGATTAGAAACATTTCATTCCAGACAAACTCCTGAGATATAGACCTTTCAAGGAGGAAATTAGAAGAAAATATCTTGATTTTCCTGGCCAGTCCCAACAACACCCAAAGCATTTCTCTCATCCTGCAAATGGGGTAGAGGCTTCAAACTCTGCTGCGACCAGTGTGGGGGTTTATATTGAAAAATTCTGTCAGTTCATTCCCAGAAAAGTCCTGGTTTGAATCATTTCAATATCCTTTGCCCTGAGGGGGAAAAAAAAAGTTGGAGAAAGTCCTGAAATCATGTTTATATCACTTCCAACATGCAATTTATTTTCCTCCCTCAGCTTGGAGGGAATTTGTATCCTGCAGCCCAAGCTGCATCTGTCCAAGCCCAGCCAAAGCACAAAGCCCAGGCTCAGCTCCCAAACCCAGCCTGCCCCAAATCAAAGGGTTCAGATGGCACAGCCTCTTCACTCTGGAACTTGCTGAGATTTGGAATTGTGATTTACCAGCCTCGTCTGGGCCAACAGTGATACTGATATTGTTATTATTTCTGTATCTGCATTTTTAATGTTTTCCAGGATGGCAAATACGTCTCCTGCTCAGTTTTTTCAGCTTAGTTTCTGCATTTTTCGGCTCTGTGATAAATGGGGTGGCTGAGTACAGGGCATACCTCCAGCCTTCTGAAGCTGTCATGCCGTCAGAGCTCAAGAAATAACTCCATGCTGAGGACAGCACCAAGAATCCAGTCTCCCCACAGCTCCCGTTTCTCTGCTCCCGGGTTCTCATTACACAGACGATAAGTTTTAATTTGGTCGTTTCATAGAGAAAAAAAAAAAAACAAACAAACCCAAATCCAGAAAATGACAGGAGAATTTGAACTTTCCTTCCCTAAAGCCAGGCTGGACATGGCTTGGACCAACCTGGTTTAGTGGAGAGAGCCCTGCCCATAGGAGAAGGTTGGAACTAAATTACCTTCGAGGTTCCTCCTAGCCCAAACCTCTCTCTGATTCCATGCAGAATCAAGTTTCTAACCAGAGCTGCTGAGGAATTTTTTCAAAAGGCAACACTCAAACCTGAAAATTGAGGAGAGGGAAAAAAAAAAAAAAAAAAAAAAAAAAAAAAAAAAAAAAAAAGGAAAAATGGAAAATCAGAACTATGATGGTGGAGGGAAAAAAATCCAAGAGGACATGCCACAAATTAAATGGCAGGAGTTGTTTTGGTCAGCACCACTGAAGTGTTTAGTGTGGATGTTCCTGAGGGATTATCCAGCACATTTGGGGTGGGCACTGGGGTTTGGTAACTCTTGTGAGAAGGAGAAACCTGGCACTGGACATACTGAAAATGGGGCTGTGGAGAAAAGCTCCAACAGTGTCCATCTCACACAGAGGGGCAGAAGTGTATAAACTCATTTTTATTTGCTCCTCCTGTGTTTCCATCCCCCCTTTTCAGCCTGTTCAGGTTTATTAGTCAGGCCAACAAAGAGTGTCTTGGGTTGTATGTAACCAAAACTGTGTATTCTATCTGTTGAAATTGGCTGGGGAGATGTTTTCTTTATCCCTTCCAGGCCCCATCCTCCCTCCAGGGGATCTCTGCTGTCCATGGCCCATCCAGGCTCACTGCAGGGCTGAGACAATTCCATCAGCCCATGGGGAGATGCTCCACCCAGGGGGAGGAGCCCAGCATTCCCACCTGGATCAAACCTGGCATTGAGAACAGCAGCACAGCCTGTTTGCACTGGATTCCCAGAGGAGACCAGACCCATCTCAGCACCACTAGGCCCTTCTACAGGATCATCTCTGCTCCACCAGAACCACATCTGGCACTGCAGGAGGATTTAATTTCACTGCTCCCAACATCATGGCCAACAGGGGGTCAGGTTGTGTTCTGACTCTGTCAGTGTTTTATTTTTTGTTTGCCTTTTTGTACTACTTCATTTGTATTTTTAATATTCCTAGTGAAGAACTGTTATTCTATTCCCGTATCTTTGCCTGAAAGCCTCTTAATTTCAAAATTATAATAATCTGGAGGGAGGGGGTTTACATGCTCCATTCCAAGGGAAGCTCCAGCTTTCCCTGGCAGACACTTGTCCTTCAGCTGCCAGAGCCCAGTGAAATTCCTCAGGATCTTTCTGCCTTCCACGCGTGGGGCTCCTCCTGCTGCACAGAGCTCCAGCTCTGCAGTCCCAGCCCATCCTTCACCTGGAAAAAGGGAATCTCTGCTTCCCTCCACCTGCTGGCAGGCTCAGAGCTGCCCCAGGGGCTCCATCAGGTGTTTTAGGATGAGCCAAACTTCTGGATCAAGGCAAGGATGTGAAAACTATTGAGGCACAAGCTGTGAGCAAGTGTCACATCCTGGGAGATGTGAGTGGCCACTGGGGATATCCCAGAAGAATCTGGACACAATCCTGTGCTGGGATGACCCTGCTTGAGAAGATGATCCCAGATGATCCCAGCTGGGGTCTCTTCCAGCCTCACCCGCCCTGGGATTCTGATCTCAGCAGCCACAACACACAAGGAAAAGCTCAAAAGGGATCCAAGAGCATTGGGCTGCTCCTCCAGCCCCTCCAGCATCAGGCTCTGATGGTGCCCTGTGACTTTCCAAAGCTTTTGCAGAAGGAAATGCTCCCAGAAAACCTCAGACAGGAACAGACCGACTTCCAACACACACAAAACTACATTTTAAAAAAAGGAAAAAAAAAAAAATCAAAGCCAGCAGCTTGCACACAAGCCTTGCATTTGCAATTCTGATTCTCTAATATGAAACAGCCCCCAACTGGGGGAGGGGTAGACAGGAAATATTACAGCAACGTTATTTTGTTACACTAATTACCAATAATGGCACATACTAGACTACCAACCACAGTCAATTCATTTTGAAAGCTATATAATAATGTTTAGGATAAGGAATTAATTTTTATAGCCACTGAAGCAGATTTACTTGTACTGTAATGCTGATTTATTACAAATTAAATTTCTTAACTCCAGAAGTTTCCTGGGAGAGCCTCAGCAGGACCTGGGGGGCACATACCTGGCTGCAAGGGGGAAATTTTGGCAGCATTAAGGTTCAGGTCAGAGTGCCCATACCATTATTAACCCTTCAGCACACATCTGTTTGGATATACCCACCTTCATGGGCAAATTCAGCCCCAGAGTGTGCACACAACAAACCACTGGATGATTTTTCTCAAGTCAACTGGTTGTGAAAGGGTAGGGTTTAATTTATATATGTATTTTTTTATTGCATCACTTACAAAGGTAAAATTTCAGTACTACAAGGATTTGTTGTTTTCTTTTTCTTTTTTTTTTTTTTCCTCAGCATAGAGAATTCCATAAAAGATTCATAAAGTGAAAACTTTGAAGTATAGTCAAGAAGATATACTCATTAATTTACAAAAACATCCCTGGTGTCAATTGTTGACTGTGAGGAGGTTCAGATTGTCTCTTCCACTTCCACGCAGGAGCTGCTGGCTCAGACTTTGCACAGAGCTGAGGGCAAGGCTGGGCCTGGGCACAAGACCAGAGAAGGAGAGTCCTCAGCAGGATTTCAGACAGGGACTGAATGTGATCATTTCTGACTGAGATAATTTATGAAATGACTGTACTACTTCAATTTCTTCACTCCTGCTATAGGCATGCATTACTAGAGCCATGACTGTCTGGCTAGTGTGGAGTCCCTTGTTCCCTTAAAGGAATTTCCAACTGCCTTGCCCTGGAGAAGTAAAGGGTAAATCTACTCCTCCCAGGTGTAACAAAGGCTTCTCCCCCATGGCTCCTTGCAAACATTGTGCAATTTTCTCTCTGGGTTTGGCAAGTCCATCACTCACCCCATGGTATTCCCTTTCCCTGTTCCCCCATCAGCAATGGGGCCGGGTGTCCTGTTCCTCTCTTCCCCATGGCCACTTGCCCCCTGCCCTGCCCCTTGTACCACCCACGAACCTGAGACCCTGTATAACTGAGAAAAAACACATGGTCCCTCTTTGGCTCCGGATTCACCTTCTGCACATGGAATAAACACTTGCTGGAATTAATCTGGGGCTGGGAGCCCTCTGCCTCTCTGCTGAGCCAGCCTTGTAACCTGTGTGGATGTGCAAGCTTGACTTGCTGCCTGAAAGCTTCTCAAGCAGTTTCTCTACTGGAGAAGCTGACTGGGATCTAATTAGTCTATAGCTGCACTCCAAAAAAGACACACTGTAACAGGCTGGGAAGTCCCCAGGGCCTTCTCCCGCAGGTACATCAGCTGGGATGGTCCGGAAAGGGCTTCCCTCCAGCTCTGGAGTTGTGGCTGGCTGAGGGAGGGTGGATGAGGAACCAAAGGGATGGCTGGGTTGAGCTCTGCATCCTCCAGGGAGAGGTGATGATCCCTTCTGCCTCCAGGGAAGGAACAGCCACTGTGCCCTCACTGCTTGGGATGCTCAAAGCAAACACAGGGAGGGTGCAGCACTTGGTGGGAGCAGAGGTTTGGATTTTGGGATCCATCTCTTTTGGGTGTGCAGGGAATTTTGTGGGGTCTCACAGGGGACACATATGGCCAGAGAAGGAGCTACACATCTGCATGAACCACACCAAGGGACTTCTGATGGGACCCAGCCCTGAGACCTTCATCTTTAACAAAACCCAATGGAAAATGTTCCTGCTGTCCAGCCCGCCCTGAAAAAAACAATATTCAGGCAAACACCCACAGATGGGCCTTTCAGGGCACTGGTCAAAGACTGAGCTGTGGGCAGCTCCTCCTCATCTGCATCTTGGAAAAGGGCCCCAGCCAGCCAGCCCAGCTCTTGACATTGCTACTCCTTTAAAAGGAGCCACTTATCCAGGCCGAGCCTTCCAGCAGCTCCAGTGATCCCTGGCAGCCCGGCCCGGCAGCCGGGCGGGTTTGCAGCGGTTTCTAAACATCGTCTCTGCACCATCTGATGTGTGCAGGCACCAAACAAAAACCTACTCGAATTCCTGAGGAGAAAGAACAAGGATGCTGGAGCTGCTCCAATTCCCGTCCTTGGCTGGGAGCAGCTCCTGGCGCGCAGACGCGAAACCGCAAAAAAAAAAAAAAAAAAAAAAAAAAAAAGAATTTGTCTGATGTTTCCACGTTTGGTATTGCGGGGTTGTTTTGGATTTTTTTTTTTTTTTTTTTTTTTTTTTTTTTTTTTTTTAAATGACACTTCTAGAGATCCCACCGCTTTGAGTCTCGTCCTGGGAGGGAGGAGAGTCATTATTAGCTCATCCCTAAAGCCTGGCGAGGACCAGGAGAAGAGCTTTCCTCTGCTAATCCTGCACAGCCTCATCTCCCACCGCTGCCTTCCCGTGCTCCAGGATAAATGAGACTTCCCTAATTCTTTTCCCCGTTGCAAATAAGCATCCGGGGAGGCTGCAGCGTGCGGCGAGCACTGCCCCATCCATCAGCGCGTCCCGGCTGTAGGTAGCGGTGATTACAGCTCATTACCGGCAATTACCGCACCCAGCTCCGAGGTGTTTTCCCCCAAGAACTTTCAGCCGCTTCAAAGCCCTTTGAAGGCTTTTCTGTGAAGAGCCGGCTGTAGGAAATCCCTCCCCCTCTGCCCGGCAGTCAGGTCTTCCCTTCCAAAAGCTGTAGCCATCAGACGTAACAGCGCATTCAGGAGAAATGTCTGGGAAAAATAAAAAGTCGCCAAGCCCGTGAGGCCGAAGGATGGGCGATGGGCACAGCGCTTGGTGGGGAACGTGTCTGCTCAAAATGACTCTTTTTATTCTCTCTTTTGCTCCTCAAAAAGCTTCTCCCATGAGCAAGGCGGCCTCCTCCCGCCCCTCCTCCCAACCCACGATGTAATTCCCACAAAAAAAAAAACCCACACAAGAGAAAAGCACACGGACAGTGGGAGCTTTTCCCGCATACCAAACACCACGGGCAGCGGGCTGAGGGACGGACCCTTGGAGAAATTCATATGCCAGCCTTCCCACTATAGCAATTTCATTCTGTCTTTGTAATTGTGTGATATTACATTGTTCCCTGCCAGAAGATTAATTAGCTAGTCTTACCCTCCAACATACCATCCCTCTGCAACCCCCAAGGAAGCTGGAGAGGTGCCAAGTCGCAGGGATTTGCTATTCTGGCTGGCAGCTGCTACTGTCGCTGCAGAAAAAAAAAGGAAAAAAAAAAGACAGAAAAAAAAAAAGAGCCTCCTTTTGTCCCCAAGCAGCAATTGCTGTGCCAACTGACCCCCACATCCCTGAAGCCACCACCAAGGAGATGGCCAAGTTTCAACGCCATGGGCCGGGCAATGCGGAAAAATAAAAGAGTGGCAGGAAACGGAAATTAAAGATTAAAAAAAAATTTAAAAAAAAATCAAGGAAAAAACCACCCCCAGCCAATGCTGAGCACTCCTCACACCCTGAGTGTCAGTACTCAGGCTGGCTGAGCATGGCTGTGCTGTGGCCAGGGGACACGCCGTGGGAAGGGCACACGGCTGGGGTGACATCGACACCAACATCAGCATCCCAACATCATCACCCCTCATCCCAGCCCAGAGACACCTTCACAGCCCAGCCCACCCTCAAGCTGTGCCCTGGAGGAGAGGGCAGCAGGGACCATCTCCAGCTGTGTTGGCAGCAGGGAGTCACCCCCACCCCGGCCGGGGCTGGTGCTGCTGCAGCCGCTCTTGGCAAGGAGCCCGGCCCGGCACCGCCATGGATCTGCTGCTTTTGTTCCTCTCCATCTTCTGTCCTCACACAAACACGCTCTGGATCTCTCCCTCTTACCCTAAACGTGGTGCCCAGGCAGGTGGGAGCATTGTATGAGCACAACACACCTGTGGTCAGCATCCCAACGAGCTATGGGGGCACAAGGGTTTTCCCTCCTTGTAGAAGAGAGGAGAGCTCAAAGAGAGGGAGGCAAAAACCTGAACAATGCAGTCATCCATCCGAACTGATGCACACCACAAAGCCAACCACCAAGCGCATCATCTTTCCTTCCAGACAGTCCTCAAGATGTTCTGTCCTGCTAAAGTCACCCCAGCAGTTGATTGCTGGATGATTTGTTGGGTTGCCCCATCAGCACCACAGGGCTCTCCAGCCGTGTCCCACCAGGGCTGCAGCACAGTGTACAAAGTACTTTCAGCAGAGGAGGCACCACAAGTGCCAACAAACTGTGTTTAAGGTAAAAACCGAAGAAAAGGAGAGCAGGACCCCTGCAACACCAACAGACACAGATACAAGCAGTGAGGGGTGTCCTGGACCCTGTACAACCCAAAAACCACCGAGACAGACCAAACCTGGCAGCTTTGCCTCCTGTCCCTCCTCCAGCTCAAAAGAAGACCAATTTGTGATTCATTTTTTAAAAAAATTGGGGCAGCCCTTGCAGGACATCACCCTTTCTCCCCATCCCCACACGGCCCAGCTGCCCACGGACTGGCACAGGACAGGGAGCTGGGTTTGCTGGGCCCCAGGAGCCACTGGAAGCCACCCATTCCAATTCCCCAGCCCATATTGTCACAGGGGCTAATTAAGCTCCTCCACTAAGACAGCAGCTCCAGTCTGCCTCAGCACCCGCCTGAGCTGCAGCCCCCCTCCCCGGGTGCTACGGAAACGGGAATTAAGCGGTGATGAATGCAGTATTAATTAATTAAGAGAAGATGCACATGGAGGGGGTGGGAGGCAGGGGGTCTCTGCGCTGTGGAAATTACCCAAGGAGGAGCCGCCGTCAATTTGGGTTTTATCGTTTTTGCTGGGGTTGGGGGGACCTGGGTGCCAAGGGAGGAGTGCGAGTGACCCGCTGGCACCAGACCCAGCCATCATCCATCGATGAGGAAAAAGGGGAAATCCCAAAAAAACCACGAGGGAGGGAAGAGGCAGCGGCGGCTCCACGCCGCCATCTTCTCCCACTGCGGAGGCCGAATGCAAAATCAATTTTGCACACTCCGAAATGGCTGTTCGGGAAGGGTTTGTGCTCTGGAGAGGTTAATGGGGGAGCTCAACCCAGCTGACGCTGGGGGGATGGATGCCACTTTTCAGTTTGCATATTGAGATTGTTTACACACATGATTAGCTAATATATTAAGCTTCTTAAAGGGAAAAAAAAAAATAAAAAGAAGATGGCAAAGCACATGGTTTCGTTTTGATTTGCATTCCTCACCCGTTCTCTCCTTCACAATGCACCACCCAGAGAAGAGCAAGGGCTTGGCCATCACTGCCAACAGCTGGCTTTTGGAGAAGGGAAACAAATGGTTAAAATTCCATCAATGACTGCAGCTCCAGCGTGATTTAGCACATCCAGCCTTACATCACAGCACATCAGGTAAGTGCTGGTCCCCATCATGCAAACTGGGGCAGCTCAGCCTGCTCAGAGGTGGGTGTAGGGTGGGAACGCAAGAGCAGGGGGTGGCCAAACCCTGACCTTTGTGGGAAGGACAAGATCCCTGTGGGAAGGACAAGATCCCTGTGGGAAGCCTGCTCTGCTCTGCCAAGCCTTGGCCAGTGGAGCAGGGTGCCAGGGACAGGTGAGTGCAGAGCCCACATGCAGGGGGGAGTGCTCAGCACTGCAGCTTTTCCCCTGCATGGCTCTGCTCCTGGGGGCTGGGTGTGGTTTCAAGTCTCTGTTCTGTCTCAAGCCTGGAGACAAACACCCTGGAGATAACCAAGGCTTTGTTTCATCACCAAGAGGAGCAGAGAAACTCAGCTGCAGACCCAGGTGGCACTTCCCTGTGCTAACAGGACAGGGACCATCATTCCCTGATCCAGAGACTTTCTGGGCATCTCCAGGACACCCTTGGCAGGTATCTCAAATGCAGACCTGGCTGTTTTCTCACTCCTCACATCACACACACTCCTGGCAACACAAACCAAAGGTGTGGCTGTGCCTCCAGCAGCTCCACAGATCCATCCCTGTCTCCCAGCTTATGCCAGTGTTTAACTGGTTTCACTCAGCACTTCTCCAAACAAACTTCTTCCTGACCCATCTCAGCAGGATGACTGGCTGGGGAGGTTTTAGGGGACCACTTTTAAACACCAGGCTGTGCATGCTCAGAACCTTGTGCTGCTCCTCCAGTCCAGAGCCTGTGCTGCAGACTCTGTTCCTGCATCCCTACTGCTTGCAGCAGCTTTTTGGGATCCTCCAAACACAATACCCTTGTGCATTTCCAAACATGCTGGAAAAGCTCTTCCAACTCACCATCCTTCTCCTCTGATGTGGTTTTAAAACTTCTCCTTTGCTCCTTTTTCCCCCCTGCTACAGGGGTAATCCCTCCTCCCACAGCCAGGCATCACAGCAGCCACCACAGCAGCAGCTCAGCTGCTCCTCTCTCCCTCACGTTCCCCCCCAGCTCTCACCACCCAGGGTGTGTGTTATTTATGCAACATCTCTTAACACTCACTTCTCCAACACAACTTTTCCTTTAATTGCTTGCATTAAAAATAAAAATGCCAACCTATGCGAGCAACTGCTCTCATTACAGTATCAGTCCCCCAGCTAATTAATATCTGTTAGCTTTGGCTTATGCACCAGGATGCCTAAATCCAAAACACACAAGGCTGCCAAGTTACTTTGCAAACAGGAGCGTTTGCCTTGAAGAAAGAATCACGTTATCCAACTTCAATGCAATCTCATCATAACCTTTACTTTCAAGGTCTTAGAACAGAGAAGGAAAGCTCATCCAGCTCAAAAGAGATTGCAGTGAAACCAAAGGGGAGACCCAGAGGAAAGCAAAGAGAAAGAGAAAGAGAAGAGAAACAGCTCTTCAGAAGAAAGAGAAACACCATCTCTATACCCACTCTGTTGTACTCACACAGGCCACATGGGAAAGACTGAGCCTGAGAAAACCTCCCAGCAGCTCCCAAGCCTCTCCCAGGGCGCACACACACTGCTCCAGCCCGTGGAGAGGGAAAGAGAGCTGAGTACAGCTGAGCTCAATCACAGAGCTGAGCAGAGAGTGATGTCTTGGGAAGGCTGAGCTGGAACAGAGACTGGACAGAGCTGGAGAATAAAGCAGATATTTATTGAAAGGCCTTTAGGATACACCTTGGGCAGGACAGGGCCTGACCAGGGCTACACCCAAGGTGGACCCAAAATGGTCACAAAACGGACAAACTGTCACCAGGTCTCATGCTTTGATAAGTTTTGGTCCATTTGCAAATTGGGGTTTAATTGTCCAATTCCAGCTGCAGGTTGTGAGGTCCCATCCTTCTTGTTCCTCCCTTCAGCCACCCTTGTTTGTGCTGTTGGGCTGAAAGTTGTCCTTGGTGTGCAGCAGGAGAAGGATTTGTTTTGTGTCCCTGCTGTGTGCAGAGCTGAGTGACACTGACTGTGAGCTCAGAGCTGCAGCCCTGGGCAGCACAGAACCTGAAATACATAAAAGATAAAACTTAAGGCATCACAATCACCTCCCTTCGTGGTGCTGTGTGACTGCAGCCCGTGTCAGAGATGCTGCACAGCTGACACAGAGCCAGAACTCTCAGGAGTGTAATGCAGCCTGGGGACAAACAGAGGAGCCACCCAGGGGGCAGGTAAGAGCTGGCAGGGTGGGAAGGTGGTTGCAGCCCTCCTGCAAACCCCCTCTGGCAGTGTCAGTGCACCCAGAGCAGCCCAAGGCGGCGGGTTGGGAACTGATTAAGAACGGAACAGCCTTATGTAAACTCAATGCATAATTAACCTGAGCAACACACTCACAGGAGACATTATTGAGGTCAGGGAAGCATTAGAGCCACAAAAACAACTCTGCTGGCAGATGAGGGATGACAACATCCACTGTTAAATTATTTGGATAGTCCTCTAATGCAAAGGATAAAATCTGCTGGATCCTAACTGGGACAAGCCTCTCCTCCAGGCAGATTATAGCAGGTTTCTTAGATCCTGCTCCAAAACATGGGATGGGAAAGGCCAGAAAGGAGAGCCTGAGGTGGACAAGCCCTTTTGAGATATTCTCTCCATGTCAGGTGTCCAGCAGAGAATACAGAGGGGACTCCTGCCCTATTGTGTGTGTGTGTCCATGAGCCACCCTTGGCTGTCCTTGCACTTAGCTGAGACCACCAGCCCACCCAGGAAAGATTCATCTGGTCCCAAGTGCCATCCTTGGGAGGGGGATGGTCCTTGGGGGGTGCCTGTCCCAGGGTGACCCAGCCCCACAGGGCCCTGGACACCAGGGGCAGTGGGAAATGCCTTGGGGTGCTCACCCAGCTTGTGACACACCCCTGAACCTAGGGGGCCTTAGAAGGGCTTGGAGTATTTTCAACCCTTTACCAGTCTGGGCAAGGATGGATGGAAGTTTTCCTTTTCCATTTTCACTTCCTGCACTTTCCTTTGCCCCTTCCCTGCCTTCACACCACTGTCACAGTTCCAAGGTGCAGAAGAGCCTTTCAGACCCTCCCAAGTGGTGTTTGGGGCTCCAAGGCCCCAGTGATCTTCCTGATGCCAACTAAACCAACAGGAAATCCTCCCATTTGCCAGAGTCCATAACCCAACACAGGCACTGCCCTCCCTCCACTCCTGGCTTGCTTACAGCCACAGCAGCTGTTCCACAATTCCCACTTTCTAAAAACCCACAATAAATCAAGGTCTCTTTTGCCAAAATCCAGTAAAACAGACCTGGTGAAACATTCCAGGGAGACCAAGGGCTGCCTTCCCCAGGCTGGCCTTCTCTCAGAAGATCACCATGTAAATACCTGAGGCTCCCTCTGGAGAGAGCCAAGGGCTTTGTTGGCACCTCTGCTCCCAAACATCACCTGCTTGGGATTAGCACAGCACCCCAGAGGGCCTTGTGGCAATGGATTCACCTGGGATGAGCCCTCTCACCCTCTCCTGCCCCTGGGCAATATCTCTGATGCTTTCAGCACACACAGACTGGGGGCAGTGCCAGCAGCTCTGTGAGCCAGTGCCAGGCTGTCTTCCTTTTCCAAACAATCAGAAAAAAAAATTAACCAGAATGTCCAAATAGTTCATTTTACAGCTAATTTAATGATAATTGGATATAATAAGCTTGGAGTCCTTGTATTTGCAGAAAACAAATATTTTAAATGTGCCAGGCTTCACTTGCTGAAGTGGCTCCCTGCCCCTCCCAGGGCTGGAAAGGCTCACTTGGGAAGGAGGGGATGCTCTCAGCCCTCCACACTCCAGGAGAAATGCAAACACCAGCTGTCCACAACTCCTGAATGCAGCAGCAATGACAAGGCACAACATTCTTAGGCACAGGTGAAGCGAAGCCTGGTCCAAACCCAGCTCAGCCCAGCCCGTGGCACAGTCCTGGCTGTTCCCACAGGGCAGAGGGAGCCCTGGAGCCAAAGGGCTCAGGTGGATCATTCCAGCTGTCCCACAGTTAAATCCTCACCCCATGAGAACCAACAAGGTGATGGACCACACCTGGGAGAGCAGCTCCAAGGGGGAATCTGGGGACAGCCCAGGGAGCCCACAGAGCTGGTGGTGGTGGCAGTCAGGACAAGTCTTTAACAGCTTCCTGAAAAGTCAAGTTTCCATCTGTTCCTGTTAATGTTTGGAAGTCTGCACTTCCACTGCAGGAATGAGAGCCTGGAGCAACCTGGTCCTTCAAACTGGCAAAAGTCCTGCAAAAGCAGGACACTCATCACACATTTCATCCTTGCTTCCTTCATCCTCTTGCACAGGACCTCCCATTACACTTAAAGAGGTTTTGTGGCGTGGCTGTGATCCAGATAAACATTGTAAACTCCATGGAAGAGCCTTGGCAAGCACAGCACCCGTGGCTCTGTTGTGTTGAAAGGGGAACTGGCTGCTGGGGGCAGCACAGGGCTACTGGGATGCAGCTCTCCCATCTCTCAAGTAACAAGATAAACCAGCCCTTCCTCAGGTCACAGAGGTGCTATAATTCATACCTGACACACGCAGCATTCCGTGGCGAGCCCTGGAAAAGCCATTAGCACCAGAGGGGAGGTGAGGCCATGCTCTGCCACCTCTCTGTGTCCGTGTGCAGCAGGGGACTGCCACCAGCTCGCCCGACATGCGAGACTGAAAATGAAACAACTCTCATTTGCTTTCTGTTGCTGTCCAAGTGACACCTTGCACACTGGCTGGAGGTGCCACTGTCACCAGGTCGCCATGAATATCTGATTGCCTGCAGGGACATGGACTCACTTTTTTGAAAAAAGGTGATAATGCAAAGACACTCAGTGACATTTTCCCTTGTTCACATGGAGAAAAGAACCTTGCAATCTCAGGTCTATTGCATGAGACAAATTTCATGAATCTGAGAATCTGGAAGCAAGCAAGAGAAAAGAGAAAGAGCAGTATTTTATATTCTGAGCATGGCTCAAAATATCCTCATACAGGAGGATTCATTTCCCAGAGCTCAGCTTTAGTAACTCCCCATGAGATGGTGCCAGCAGCCCTGCCAGGCCCTCACCAGCCTGCTCCAGGACGGTTTCAGCACATTTAACACATATTTAACAGCTGAAATCCTCTTTGAATCTCCAGTCATTTCCCTGGTTTCAGCTCTGCTGGTGAATCCAGGGTCGGGATCTTTGCCTCCCTCTCACAGACCTTTTATCAGCCCTGGCAGAGCTGCTGAAGGCACCGAGACACCCCATGAGCAAAAGCCCTTCCTTTCCAGGGCTGCAGCCCTGCAGGGTGTGGGATTGCCAAAACAAACCGGCAGCTCAGCTTGGAGACCTGCCAAAAGTCAAGTGCTGCCGACCTGAAGGAACACGAGGGGCACAGGAATCTCCACCAAATGACCAACACCCATTTTTCAGTCTCAGCTTCAGCACCCCAGGCTGCTCCTCAGGGTCAGACCAGCTCCCCTGAAACCCCTCTGACCTCCTCCCCTGATTTATTTTTGAGCACATGGAACTTGCCTCTCTTTTGCAAAGAATTTCCTTGGACCTGTTGATTCCTCACCCATCAAATTTAAATTTACCTTATCCAGGTTGCAGCCAAGGCTCTGTGCCAGTGACTGCCCATGCTGGGGGCAGATCATTTGTTCTAGTAGCCCCCATGCTGAATCTCCTTCCAGTTCAAAAACCCAACATCCTACATCCCAAACAGATTTTGGTGGGTGATCCATGCATGTGAAAGTCCCACAGGATGGCAGAGATTGGATATCAGCAGCTGGATTCAGGCCTTGGCAAAGATGAAGATGTTTTTTGCTCACCTGAGCCGTTCTTATTTACATCCCCAAAAACACAGCACTTGTTCTCCTGAAAACCTACAAACTCAGAGCCAGGTTATTCCAGCTCCCAGCTGTGCTGCTGCTCCTCTTCCAGAGGAATTTTACACCCAAAGCTTTGGCAGAACCTGCTGCTGGGCCCACCCAGTCCTGCTGTCAGCCACCACACAGGAGGAGTTGGAACAGGATCTCTCCTCCATGTGGAACAGGATCACTGCTCCAGCAGCCTCCCATCAAAAGGGAACCTGCCAACCCACAGGGTCCTCCTTCCCTCATCACAAGGTCTTCAACTCACCAAGATCAAGGGCTCTTCCTTTGCTCAGCCCTGAAAAGCAGGAGGAAGCTGCAGATATACTACGAGCACTTAGGAGGAAAAACATTACAGCATCTGAAGGTACTTTAAATGATTTAGATACAAACTTGCCTGTAATAAGACATCTATTTTGGTTAATCTCTTAGTTGCAAATCTTGAAACTCTTGAACCTGCCTCAGGCTACTGTCAGCAGCACTTCATTTAACACTGCTTATTGGGAATAACTGCTATTTCCCACTGTAACCTCCAAACCTCTTAAAGTCTCTCTTATTGCTCTGCCCAAATATACTTGCCTTCAGGATACAGAGAGGGTTTTTTCTTGCTAAGAAGTGTTAAGATGATTTGAACAAGCTGAATCAGAAGAGACTGTTTCTCAGGCAAAGGAGCCAAGACTCCAAACACCATCCCTGAGATATTTTGGGAGTGATTCTTTTTTTTTTTTTTTTTTTTTTTTTTTTTTTTTTTTTTTTTTTTTTTTTTGAGCATTTTCTTGGGTTATGAAATCCAACAGCTGCACTTTGATCACTCTTCATGAGCAGAGGAGTGGTAAGGGATGGAAGGATGTGTGTTCATCCTCCAGGAAAGTCAGCAGGGGGAAGGGATCTCCCTCCCTGCCCACACCTGTGGAGACCATCCCCAGCTCCCAATGGCCATGGCCAGAGCTCTCTGCTGGGGGCTTTAGGAGCACCAGTGCAGCTCTTGTGTTCTAAACTTAACCCCATTTTTTATTTCCAGGGGATGCAGAGCTGTGGTGGGCACCTGCGACTACAGTCCCACCCATCCCAGCTCAGCAGGTTTGATTTAAACACAACCAGCTGGACATTGGACATGGCCAGCACTGACCCGGTGGATGTCACAGCTCCAGCCCCAACAAGTCCCGGGATTTGGGATTTGTGAGGCCCCTCCCTGTCCTGCAGGCACAGGAGCAGCATGAAGCCACTGCCCCTTTGGTTGCCAAGCAGCAGCCAGAGGCAAGAGCAGCTGCAGCAGAGCAAACAAGAGCCCTCCAAGTCTTTTAGATGTGGGACTTACTGCAATGCAGGACTCTCCAGCCCAGGCCTGTGTCTGGGGCAGGTTTGCAGACCCCAGTGTAACCTCAGTCATCACCTTCCTTCCTTCTGCTCACTGGGAAAAGCTCTGGTCACTGAAGAGTTTTGACCTGTGTGAAACAGGACACAGGAATGGGGAACCAGACCCCAAAGAAAAGGGGCAGAGCTCACAGCAGACACAGGCCTGAGCTGGGATCAGTTTCTGTTCCCACCAATGTGCTCGAGAAAGTGCCCAGCATGAAGGGATTACAGCTCTGGGGGGTTAGAGGCACACTCTCACATCCATCTGCACCAGGTTTCACACAGAAGTCTTGACAGAAACAAACCCCCAAACCAGTGTGAAGTGTGTGTGTATAAGATGTGATAAATAACAGCCTGTCTGTGCAGGCTAAAGGGCCTCTCTGCTCTATACATCCCCCCTGCTTTAGTAGGGATGGAGCCACCAATTAATCCAGTCTCTGCCAAACCATAACCAAACAAGGACCAGCCTGGTGTCTGCAGGGCCAGATTGGTACCACACCACAATATCCAGGGACTGTGGTGTGCTAAACTGAGTGCCCTGGCACACCACAGTCCCTGGAAAGCTGCAGAGGCCCAAACTCTGCATTTCCATGCTCAGCCTCCCTGTGCCTCCCTGTTCTCTCTGCTCTGGACCCAGTCCTCACTCTAAGCTCAGGTTGTAGGTAGTAAACAATTTTTTCCCCTTTCCACCAAATATCCCGCTTTGCACAATCAAATCCCACTTTATCTCTGCTTGAAGCAAAGCACTTGTGAGCTTTGGGAGAAATTGGGATTGGTGCCTCCTTCTGCACACACCAGTGGAAAAAAGCCATTGCAGCCAGAGGGGAGAGGAGGAGCACAGAGGGTGCCAGCAGGATGAGGGGGCATTTCTTGGGTACAGGAGGCACCTCCAAAGTGTCACCCCTGGTCTTACCCCGAGATAGATCCCTCAGAGCTGTGCTGAACATCAATAAATCTTTATGGTGGGACAGGTGGTCATTAGAGATGCTCCTTCCAAACCCTTTGTGTCTTCATCCATCAGTCAGCTCTCTCTGCTGGAGAAGATCCCTTCCATCCTGGAGAGTTTCACAAGTAATTTGCAGACATCTCAGCTTGCCCAGTAATTTTCTTCCTTATTAAATATTGCTAATGACAGGGTTTTAGACTCTCGGCCATACATCCACTTTCTGTTCTGGTATAAATTTTAATCTGTCTTCCCTCTTCCTTCCAGACAAGTCTTTTAAAAAAAAATTACTGGAATAAAAAGGAAAGCACCAAGTAATTGCAAAGAGCTGCTAAAAACAGAAAGGAAGGAAAGCTGAGGAAAGTTATAATGATTGAAAAGTTCAATAAAATCGGAGAAAAGCAGGAAAAATTCCCATTTTTAATGGCATGGATGGTGAGATGTCACTGGTACATGGCAGCAGGTCCCTGCAAGGCGAGCTCTGTTTTCCCTCCCCAGGTCAAGCTCCCACCTCTATGGGTCACTCAAAAACTACCACCCCATTCCCTTCCCTTGTTTTAACTAGAGCTGCATTTTCTCCTCTCCATTCACCCTCAAGCTAAACCTTTTCATCTGATCCTTTCAAAGCCTAACCAATAAAACGCTGAAACCAATAAAACTGTGGGGTAAAAGTTTTCTGAGGAAAGCACAAAAGATGGTGTTTCACCAAAAGCTACGGGCAGAAAACGGGAGGCTGGAGTCGACAAGCTCACGCAGATGAATCTCCAACGGGTCTATTCTCACCATCATAATGAGCACATACATGATTAATGAAAATATTTATCCTCATAACCCACTGCAGCGAGTTAATATTTAATCCAAAGTCCGCGTGAAAAGCCCAACCTCTCCTGGTTCCTCACCCACCTTCTGGTTTCCTTGGAAATCTCTGAACTCTGCCGAGTGACCTGAGATTTGGCTCTTTTGGGGCTGGCTTTTCCTTGGCTTTCTGCATAAGTCCCACACCTTTTGATCCCGCAAGCGGCGCCGCTTGGGACCTACAAGGTTTGTCAGATAATCCTGCCGAGCCGGCGCTTTGTAACGCGCCTCACTTTGATATTCAAGGCAAAGCCGGACAGCCCACACATGAAAAGACATCCTTCCCTTTCTTCCCGGGCTTAATTTCATCTGCAAATTAAACATATCGAGACAGATATTTATAGAGGAGTGCCCTGATCCTCCCGAGAGGGCTGTGGAGTCTCCAATGTGTAATTTTGCTTTAGGAATATGATTTTAATCTTGACTTTTTTTTTTCCGAGGCTGGTGGCAGGAGAGGAGAAGGGCAGGGAAGGGGGAATGCTGGAGGTGGGACTCTCCCTCACAATTTGATCCCTGGGCTGATGCAGTGTGGGGTGGCTGGATGTACACTGGGGGTCCAGGCTCTTTCTCTTTCCCTGTCCTTGTCCTCTGCAAAGCTGTTTCAGGACTTCGACCTTAAAAGGTGACAGTTTTTACTTTTGAAAGAACGGGGTCTGTAAACTTTGCCAGCAAGAACTTTCAGCTGTGACTTACAAAAAATACCCAAACCCAAATCAACCTCCTTTAAAAATGGTGCAGAGATTGAAATAACTGCTCAGCCCTGGGTCCTGATGGCCCTTTGTGACAAGGAGCTCTCAGTCATCCACCTCCCTGTATCCCAGTCCTCCATCCCACATTTTCACTGTGGGCAACCCCCAGCACTAAAAAAAAACCCCACAAAAAGGGAACATTTTGGCTTATGTCATTTACAGCTATCCCCTAGAGCAGAGGATAAAGGACTTTTATTTTTTTCCCCAGTTAAATATTTTCATTTTATCTTCTTGTTAAAGAGTAACTCAGCGCTATTCTCTTGCCCAGCATTGCTCATTTAAACATCCTCCTGATGGGAAGAGTTCAGGGGAGGGAAACTTGCAGGAAAGATGGTTTCAGTAGTAATAAGGAGGGGGACTTTGGCACATTTCTGCATGCTATGAGGTATGTCTTTAAGCTTCAGTAAACTTTTGGAGTCCCTGGGAAGCTGGTAATGTGCCTTTGAAGGAAGTATGACTTATGAAATTGCAGTTTTTAGCTTAGCTGGGTAATGTTAATGAGAAAATATCATGGGCTGCGGGTGGAAGTCTCCTGAATCCCATAAGTTAGGGATAAATTATTCTGTTTTCCTAAATGAAGCAGTGCCCTGCAATGCTGCTCCTAAATCAAGCTGATGGTGAGAATTATTTATTAATTTGTGAAGGTCCAGAGAGAAGCTCAGGCAAATAAATACAAACTAAACAGAGTGAGAGAGTTACAAACTTGAGCTTGCTGTGGGCGTGGGAGAAAAGGGTTTGCTGGGGTTGTGAGAAGGAGGGTTGGGACCAGCACCTTGGTGATGGAGGCAGTGTAAGGAGCTGGAGGTGGAGGGACAAATCCTGCTTTCTGCTGGAGCCACAGTGAAAATGATCAAACTCCCCCCAAGCTTTCAGCTGCAGTGAAATCCCTGTAATTAAAGCTCAAGCTCTGCAGCTCTGCCCGTGCCTGCTGCAGCCCGGCTGGCACATCAAAGGGAGATGTTTCCCACGAGGACAGCTCCCACATCAGGGCACTCAGGGTTTGATGCACACTCCGGTGTGTGAGAGGTGGCCCAGCAGAGCCCCTGAGCAGCAGCTCACACCGAGCAGGTGATGCCACATCCCCCTGGGGCTCCTGGGGCTCGGTGGTGCTGGTTTGGGGCAGCACAGCTCCACCCAAGGCTCCATCCCTGGAGCAGGAGCTTCTTTGGACTCTGCAGGTGCCACACTGCCCAGCTTCCCCTCCCACCCAGAGAGGATTTATTCCTCCCTGAGCAGGTCTCCAATGATGGCATTAATCAGGGAGATGGACGAGTACAAGCCCGTTTATTGTGCGCTGTGGGTGAGTGATAAGTCTGTGCCGGTGCCTGGGATAGCAATCAGGAGAAGGGAGCCAAAGGAAGAGGAGGGAAGAGCAGCATTGTGGGTAAATATATGCTCTTCTGGTGGTGATTACCCTCCAAGTAATTAGTTTTTAAATCAGGCAGACGTTTCAGGAACGACTCGCTATGAGCTGCTTTAATTATTTATACTCCCTTTTTATTCTTATTATTTATAGTCCTCCTCTCTGGATGGAGATGCTCTTTGGAACCTGACCCATCTCCAGCCCTCCCTGGCCCTGCAGCTGCCTCCTCCAGGGCTGCCAGGCACCCCCAGAGCCTGGCTGTGCTGGGGGCTCCCCTCTTCCTCTCCCTCCCGGAGCCAGGGCCCGTCCTTGCTGTGGAAAGCCCTGTTCAGATCGGTAATTAAACTCTCACTCATCTTCATTTCCCTCCTTTGTTAAAGTGAGGCCACTCAATAAGCCATTAGTGCAAGGTCCTTTCTGTCAGCCAAGGCATCCTCAGGCACATTTCCCTTGGAGGCAGCTGGGGAGGGTGTGGGCAGGGGGAGCAGCTCCTTCCTGCCCCATTCTCACCCAGACCCTCCCCATCCAGCCCCTGCCAGGTCACTGCTGCCCTTTGGCCGAGGCTCTGGGGAGCAAGGGGGGATTTTGCAATGGCCAACCCTTCCCCCAGCTGGGATTTTTCCCACAGCACCACAGAACCCCTGTTCCATCAGAGCATCTGGTGTTGTTGCTCTCCCTTTGCCAGCCCCACCTCTCTGGAGCTTCCTAACATCTGGAAGCCATTCCCTGCACCATTCCCATGAAGGGACCTCTGACCCCTCGAGCTCCTTCTCTGAGCTAAACAAAAGCTGCCCTTACTGCTGAGCTGGGGAATTTTGCCTGCTTTCCCCTCTCTCCATCCACAAACCATTTCTCAATGTGTCACCAGGGCAGCATCTGCCTGGAGAGCCCTGGAGCATCCTCTGTCCCCTCTCCCTCCATGGACACACTCGTATTCCAGGATCTGCCTGGTGAGCCCTGGAGCATCCCCTGTCCCCTCTCCCTCCATGGACACACTCAGGATTCCAGCATCTGCCTGGAGAGCCCTGGAGTACCCCCTGTCCCATCTCCCTCATATGCTCAGACACCAGCAATGAGGAAAACTGCAAGAAACCCCCAAATCACACATGAGAAAAACCACAATATGGGCAAAACCTGCTGCAGATTCCTCCAGGAGCAAGGCCCATGTCCCCTGTTTTTAGTTACTACAAGTACACGTTGATTTTCCCTGCTCCCTCCCTAGGAGCTTTTGTTCTGAGTCTTGCTCTGGTTACAACAGTGAGAACACCTTGACTTTGCTGCTTCTAACCCTGGAATAATTTGTGAGCTGTGGAGGTGAGGGGGATTTGGGCTAAAGCAACCACAGAACTGCTGTAGAGCACAAAGTATGAAAGGGTGTTATAGGGATGGGTTTGGCACTGGGGCAAAGGGGCAAATCACTGCACACCTCACTGGGTGCCACGTGAGATGAGACAATTCACTGCACCAAAACCCAGGTGCCAGCAGAAGAGCAGAGTTAAAATGGACATAAGCCTGTCCTGTGCTCTAGAACCCCACAGGAACCTGACCTCAGTGCTGTCCTGCTGGGTTTGTTTTCATCCAGTCCCATAGAATCCCATAGGGGCTGAGGCTGGAAGGGGCCTCTGGAAGTCACTTGCTCAGTTCCAGCTTAAGCAGGGTCACCTGGAGCTGCTCCCCCAGGAGTGTGTCCAGGTGGCTTCTGAGTTCCACCACTTGAGGGGGAAAAACACAACAAACACATCAGAGAGAGATTAAACCACCAGAGGGGGACAGTGTCAGGTCTGTGACATCAGGGAAAAACGTGGGGTTTGGGATGGCCAATCTTCCAAGGGAAGACAACTTCCAAGGGCATCATCCCAAGGCCAGCCCTGCAGTCATGAAGGGTTCTGGAGACCACCTGCCTGTGGAGCCAAAGCCACACTGGGGTCTGTAAACTTTGCCAGCAAGAACTTTCAGCTGTGACTTACAAAAAAATACCCAAACCCAAATCAACCTCCTTTAAAAATGGTGCAGAGATTGAAATAACTGCTCAGCCCTGGGTCCTGATGGCCCTTTGTGACAAGGAGCTCTCAGAGTCATCCACCTCCCTGTATCCCAGTCCTCCATCCCACATTTTCACTGTGGGCAACCCCCAGCACTAAAAAAAAAACCCACAAAAAGGGAACATTTTGGCATATGTCATTTACAGCTATCCCCTAGAGCAGAGGATAAAGGACTTTTGTTTCCCAGTTAAATATTTTGTGAAGGTCCAGAGCTTCGTATTCCAGAGCTTAAATATTTTGTGAAGGTCCAGAAGGATCTTCCTGCCTGCCCTTGAACTTGGGGCAACCCACCTCCCCATAAAAACCCCAGAACACAGTGGGAACAGCTTCACCATGGAAGCAGAGACAGGATCCACCTGCCTCCCTCAGGATCAGGCTGGTTCCACCCCAAAGGTGCTCAGCAGAATCAGCTCCAGCATTTTGTAGGGTACCTGGGGCAGGTATTGGAGGGGGGATGAGTCAAGGGGGTCAGGAATTATCTTTCACCCTAAACAGGGCAGTTCTGGGGCTGGACTCTCCCATGACCTCCAGCCCTACAGGGTCCATGCAGCAATTACACCACAGCTGGGGACAGATATTTCCAAACAAGCCTCCTTCTATTTGCATTCGAAACATTTATTTTGGGAAATACATATTAAACACTATTATTTATACAAAAAATGGACTAAATTTTCATAATGCTTATAACCCCCAAAAGGCCATTTTCATAGATCTGGATGAAGGGTTTTTTTATTGTATTATTTTCTTTTTTTTTTCCTTCCAAAAAAAAAAAAAGTCAGGTTATAAAGGAGAAAGCAGCGTGTCTTGCTTGGCCCAGCTTGAGATACCAACTAGAGGAAAAAAAAAAGTTTAAGATGGCATTTGCAGAAGTGCCTCACACAAGAGATTTTTCTCCCCTTTCAGTCTTTTTTTTTTTTTAACACTTGAAATATATATATTTTTTTTTCAGTTAATACATTTTTTGTTGTTGTTTTTGCTAAAATATAGCAAGTCAGCAAGTAGAGAGTTGCTGTTCCCCAACGGCTCCGTGGGGCTGTTGTGGAGGGGAAACAGGAGTGAAGGAGAGAAGGGATTCTCACCATGCACCCCCCCTGCTCACACCCCTTTGGCAGCTGGGAGGGACCTGTGGGGAGCCCCTGAAACCCTGGGCATCCCCAGCAGGGCAGAGCAACCTCCTCCCTCCTCCTGCTCACCTGTGCTGAGCCAGGCTCTGTCCCCCCGTGGGCTCTGCAGGTGCCTTCCAGTGCTGGAGGATGGGACACGCTGCCACTTCAGTGTGTTCCCCCCAAAAATGGGTGATTTGCAGGAAGTTTTGTGGTTTTTTTCCCTTAGAGAGGATTGGGAGACTGGTGGACACCAGAAAGGCAAGGGGAGCTGGGGAGAGAGGGGCAGGAGTGCAGAGCTCTGCTCCTGTTGTCACAGTGCTACCTACGGCTGGCAGGGTCTGGTTTACTGGAGACACACACACAGAGAGGAGGGTGTGGGGGCAGAGCAGGGGGAGCAGCACCCACAAACACCCCCCAGAGCTGCAGGGCTCGGGCAGCACATGCACAGACCCCCTGCACAAGGACCAGCAAAGCAGGAGCATCTTCCCTGGACACACATCACACAGGGGGAGCCAGGAAATGAAAAGGAATTAACAGACACCCAAGAGGCTCCTCTGATGTAGGGAAAAGCCCAAGAACCACAAGGGTCAGACAGGACAACCCTCTGCCTCCCACCATGGCTTTGCAGAGACCAAGTTCCACGCTCAGCCCCCTCAGGACAAAACACACTCCGAGCCTTCAGCGGACACAGACCCACCCAGCTGAGTGACAAATAAATACACAAGTGTTCCCAGGACATCAGCCACAGCTCTGGCCCCAGGGAGAGGGAACCAGAGTCTCCACAGAGGTTCACAGCCTTTTACAGGCTGCAAAGACAGATGAGGCAGAGCCTCCCTCCCCTCTCCCATGCTATTGCAAGGTCACAGTCTGAAAAGGCACTTCTCCCAAAGCAGGTCGCTCTGCCTGGCCGGGGGTGGGTGACAGGCGAGGTGACACCTAAACACTCCCAGTTTATTGCATGTAGACAGGGTACAGGGGCTGGGTTGGGGGCTGGAGGGTCCCAGAGGGCTGCAGAGGGCTCGGAGGAGGCGGCAGGACACGAGGATGGCACCGTCTTGCTCTCTTCATCCCACTGTACCTTGCTTCCGAAGGCTCCATCCGCCTGGAGGAACCCTGGCCTTCAATGGACGGAGAAGAGCCCCTGCATGGAGGGGCTGGAAGGGCTCCCAGGGCACCCCAACCCCACTGGCCCCACAGATCTGCTCCCCTGGGTTTGGCTGTGGGGTCAGAGCTGGGGACAAGCGAGAGCCCGGCCTCCACAGAGGGACAGTCCCCGGCCCTGGGGACAATGCTGCTCTGGGGGCTGAGCACAGAACTCATGGCACAAAGCGGGGGGAGAGCGGCCACCCTGCTCCACGTCGGGTTATTTGGTCAGTTTACATGGCAGGGGCTCGGGGACCAGGGCAAGAGGGACAGTGGCAGAGGATTTATATAAAAATAAAGGGGGAGGAGGGGAGGGACAGCGAGCGTGAGCGAGCGAGGTCCTGGCTGAGGGACGGTTACATCTCGTTGGCCACCAGCTCCTTGTCAGCCACGCCGTTGGACAGAGAGCTCTGGCCCTCGTTCAGCCTCTTCACCCTGTAGGCTTCAAAGTGGATGTTGCTGGTAATATCCTTGATGTTCTGCATGTGTGTCCTGTAGGGAAGGGAGATGGAGCAGTCACACCTTGCTGGGCCAGCCCGGCCTCTGCACCCCAAACACCCCCCAGGGCCACCATCCCCTCCTGCCCTGCTGGGTCATGGGGCTTGTAAGGCACAGGGAGAAGAAAAGGCAATAATGGGCAGCATTATTGGGCAGCAGGAGCAGAAGCCTTCACTTGTGCTTGGGGACACAGAGGACCTGTGGCTGCAGGACACCCACCCAGGGAGATCCCCACCCTGCCAGGCGTGGAGCCTTTGCACCCTGCACCTTTGCAGCCCCACACAACTCAGCCAGCAGCAAACAGATCATCTGTGCAGTTAACCTTGCAGCCAAATTGGGGAGGAACCCAATGCTCCCTCTCTAGCAAGCCCAGGGGCCTCAGCCTCCCTCTCGCCCACAGCAAGGACACTTCTTTCAAGAGGGACCAGCCATCACCCAGACCCCACAGTGACACACCAGGGCAGGGTGATGTCTTTGAACTGCGGGTGAGATCTGGCACTGGGGAGGGACCACTAAGGCCAAAAGCTGCTTGCAGGTGAGCTGGAGCCACCCTGGCAGCAATCCTGGAGCTTCTCCCCCCCCTGAACTCAGCACTGCAGCTGAGAGAAGCCCCCAGGGAATGGGGCCACCCTGTGCAGAGTGTCAGGGGGCTGGGAGGGAAGGCAGGGATGGAGGGGTGAAGGGGTGGAGGGATGGAGCAGCAGAGCAAAGCAGCAGCTGCTCCAAGCCCTGCTGGGCTGTCCTCTTTCCCTGGATGCCAGCAGGTGAGCCCAGGCTCTGGGGCAGGGCACTGACCTGATGAGGAGGTCCCGCAGGTAGGCGAACTCACAGTGTGTCGTGTTCTCCACTGGCAAGAGAGACAGAAACCCACCATGAGCACCCCTGGCCCCCACCCAGGGCCAGCAGGGCCTGGGGGCTTCCCCAGGGTGTGCAGGGCTCAGATGGGCACTCATACCCCGGGTACAAGTGCAGGGCTCAGGAATCCTCTTTGCTGCTGCAAAGCTGGAAAAAGCTTACAGACTTCCCCTGCCCCAGCTCAGGCCTGGGGAGGTCTGACTGAGCATCCACAACCCCTTCCCAGTGCCCCACCAACGAGGGAGCTCCCAGCAGCACCCCCTGCACAATGCTGGGACCCCCAGAACTCCAAACAAGCCAGGGGAAGGGCCATGGTGAGCTCTGCAGTGAGCACCAGGTGTGTCTCCACAGAAATTTCATCTGTAGCTTGGCCATGAGCATCCTGCAGCATCCCAGGCACGCTGTGCAAGGACATGAACTCCTGCTGGCAAAGGCTGCTGCTGGCAGGAGTGCTTGCAATAGGGAAAAATCAAGGGGTGCTGCTCCACCACAGTCTCACAGCTGCTATTTTACCCCTGATTTTACTCAATTTAGAGGAAGAACTCCTTTTTATTTTATTTTTTTTTACCCAAACAATCATGTACATAGAATAGCAGAATCCTTTATGTTGGAGAAGATCTCTAAGATCATTGAGTCCAACTGTTAAACATCATGCAGGAATGGGAAAACAAAAACAACACCATTGCTGTGCAAAGGCTGCCTGTGGCCATGGCTGAGCCCTGGAGGTTTCCCTGTGCTCAAGGCAGATGCCACAAGTAGAAGCTGAGGCTTTAATGAATCCCATTGAAATCAGAATGTTCAGGGACACAGCACGAGAGGGCAGCAGAGCTTCAAAATACACTGATTTTCCTGGCAGCTTTGTTAAACCATCCCTCAACACAGGATTCCTATTAAATAGACTCTGGTAAATGAGAGGAACCTGTGAAGTGAAGGGGAGGAAGATGAGAGGGGTGGCACTGGAGATGAGCCAGCTGGCTGCCAGAAACCATCAACAGGGAAATGTGCAGATGTGCTGGAGCCAGGAGCTTTCATCTAGCCTTTAAACCATGACTGTAAACTGGGGGAGAAAAAAGGGAGATCCCGATGGGAAATGGAAGAGGGAAGAGATCCCACAAGGGCACCAACCCAAGGCATTGGTGGAGGGTACAGATGCCAGGGGAAGGTTCTAACAGGGGCTTGAGACACGGGGATGTCCCGAATGTCCCCTCCAGCACCCAGCAGCCCCCCGAGATACACCAAGGCTCAGGAACCCAGCACAGCAGCATTGCCCAAGGTGTTTCCAGTCCTCAAACATCAGGAAAATTATCTTTTTTTGGAGGGGCAGGGAAGCACCACATCGACCTCAACTTCTACTGCTGGTTTTGGGCTTTATTGCCTGCTGCCAGGGCAGGGAGATGGGCTCAGGTGGGGAGACAAGGATAAGGTACCTTCAATGGTGCCCCACTTGGTCTTCCTGCCAAGGATTCTTCTTCCATTCACCTGGTACTCCTGGTCGCTGCCCACCACTGCAAATGGGATCATTTCCTGTGGAAATAGAAAAACAAGGTTGTGATTTCTTCCTGAGGACTGGTCAGGAAACCAATCCAGTGAGCAAAATCCTACACTGAGCTGTTTCCAGGAGGGTTTCATGGGATGAGCTGGTTTATCCCTGATGTTCCTGAGCTGTGCTGCCTGCCAGGGCTCACTGGCAGCCCAGGACTGGGTACCAGCATCTCTTGCACATGTGCCCAGCCCAAAACCAGCCCAAACTCAGCCTAAACCAGTCCCTCACTGACAGGTACAGCTGGAGCAAAAGTATCCCAAAGCTTCCCTGGGAATTGCCCCCAGCATCTGGCAACCTGTGGCCAAGTCATTTCCTGATCCAAGTTGGTGTCCTTGAACTTCAGAGTCCCAAAAAGACGTTTTTTTCTTCCTCGAATTTGTCCAACCCACTTTACTGTGCCAAAAAACTGTGCTGATTCCTGTAGCACAGAACCTCCACCTGCAGGCAGCCTCCAGGTAAAATTCCATCCCAGTGCTGGGAAGGTGCTGCCCTAGCCAGGGGTGGGCAGGGGCACCTCTGTTCCCTGAGCCTGGGACAGGGGAAGGGCCATGGAGCTTCTGCAGGGGTGGAGATGGGGAAGGACTATGGTGTTGCTTTGATTTTTTTTAGCTTTTTAATGTTTGTATTTTTGTAGTGAAGTTTCTCACAGATTTTTACGTAAACAAAAGCAGTGTTATTGTAAACTGTTTTTTCTTGTTTATTGTTCCTCTCTTGAGGAGAGACAATTGATGAACTTCTGGTTTGACCAGTATAGTTGGAAAAGTGTCAACCTTATTGTCCAATCCATAGTCATTGTCCAAAATCTATATAAATCCAAGGAGAAAAATAAACTTCCCTACTTTTGCCCTGACAACTAACTGCCTATGTGTCCTATAGCAACACTATGGACCTTCCCCATGAGCCTTTCTCACCCTCCTCCCACCCCTGTCTCAGCTCTGGCAGGATCCCTGCTGCTGGGCAGAACCCACAGGCAGGGCACAGCAGCTTTGGGGCCTTTTGGAAGCCCCCAGGACACCCCCAGCCCCTGCACTGACCCGGAATTTCTCGTTCACCAGCCGATCCTCGGAGTCCTCATCAAACTCCTTCTGGGGGTACACGTCGATCCCATTGGCCAGGAGATCTGCCATTATCTGGGAGGGAACAGCAGAGGGACAGCTGAAGGACAGGCAGGCACAGGAGCTGTACTGATCCCAAAAGGGCCTCTGAGTGACACCCACCAGTCACAGCAAGGTCCAGCAGCAGCAGCATCCTCCCTCTCCATCCCAAACACTGCCCAGCTGGGGCACAGAGACCTGTGCTCACCCACCAAGAGCCTCCCCAGGAACCTCTGCAAGAACCTGGTGCCAAGACACAGCTTGGGCAGACAAGTGAGATGGGGTTACATGAGCTGGATGTTGTTTAGGGACTGGAAAAGACAACAACACAAGCCAAGCTGCCCAAGCAAAGGGGAACACAGCTGCCAGGCTGGTAACACAAAGGTGAAAAGCTGCTCCCTGGTGTTTGTTTACACTCCTTGGAAAAGGAACTTGATCTGAGGGGACAAAGGCACAGCTTGGAAGGGCAGACTCTGAGGACTTTGCCTCTGTGCAAGGCCAAGAGATGCTGAAATCTGATTGCTGGTTGGAGGCTCAGCTCATGGGGAGCTTGAAGCTTCAACCCTCCCCTACAACGCTGCAAACCCCAACCCAGGCTGGTAGCAGTTCCCACCTTCCTATGGCAACAACTGCACATCAGTCCTATAGTGCAGGCTGGCAAAGGAGGGGATCCAGCCCAGGGGATGCCCCCAGCCAGCCTCACCCCCACCAAACCCACACACTGAGTTTAGGGGAACAACCCCACAAAGCCAACTCCAGGGAGCACATTCCCCTCACTCAGCACAGCACTGGCACCAACCTGCAGCCAGGCTGTTGCTTCACACCCCCTGCCCACCCCACCCAGACCCAAACCCTGTCACCTCTCTGAACCAGCTACACCCCAGATGCAGACAGGGCTCTGCTTTTGGAAGCACACACCCAGGCACACTGGAATGAGTGGAAAAGGTCCCAGCCTGTGCCCACCTGGCCTGATTTCCTGCCCTCTCATCTGCTGGGAGCAAACACATCATGTGGCTACGTGTTCTCCTTCTATCTGAAAGGATTTGGGAGGTCTGGTTATAATCAGGAAGCAATCAGAGATAAGGTGACCTCTGCTGAGCCAGAGCAGAGCAGCAGAGCCAGACACTGTCCCCATGGCCTGCCAAGGGTGCCCAGGTGACATCTGAGGTCCCAGACTGACTCTGTAGTGCCAGAGCCAGCCAGACACCTGCAGACACAGGGATGTGAGCACTGGTAACCTCTGAATGGAGCCAGGAGCCTGCAGAGGCCACCACAGAGAGCAGATGTGGCACCATGGGCTCACCCCTCTGTGTCCCCTCAGCAGCTCCTTGCAGAGCTCTGTGCAAACAGCCTGAATCAGCCTTCAGCTCCATCCCCAGCCAGCCTCTGGCCAAAGAAATTGCTTGGAGAGTTTGGATTCAGCCCCCTAAACCAGACTGGGTATTTCAGTGCCTGATGCTGCTCATTAAGAACTGGAGAGGCTCCCACACTGGTGTGGGAAGGAGCAGCTCACCCTCTCCTGCAAGGGGGCATGGAACCACCCCTGGCTAAGATGTCATCCTGCCCTTAACCAAAGGAGAGGCCCCTAAAACTACCCTTTTGGCAAGACTCTCCCTTTACTTCTCCCAGGTCAGACTCATGGATCAAGGAGCTTGGTGGTTTTTACTTCTGCAGGGAATGCTGAGGCCATCACGCCTGCAGCCACATCCACCACCCACACAAATGGATTTACAGTTCCTTACCAAACCCCAAACGAGCCACCTCCACCTCTCAAAGCAAAGCCCATGCCTTGCTGTGGATTCAGACAGCCCCTCCTCAGCTCCCAACCACGGGAATTTCATACCTTACTTCCCTCCAAATCTCACCCAGCTGAGCTCAGCAAACCCACAGGTTTTTGACTGGTTCCTGTATCAGCACACAATGCTGCAGAGAGAAGGTTTTCCAGTCCCTATCTGATGCTTGAAGTTTTAGCTTTCATGTATTGCAGGTTCTGTGCTGCCCAGGGGTGCAGTTCTGAGCTCACAGTCAGTGTCACTCAGCTCTGCACACAGCAGGGACACAAAACAAATCCTTTTCCTGCTACACACCAAGGACAACTTTCAGCCCAACAGCACAAACAAGGGTGGCTGAAGGGAGGAACAAAAAGGATGGGACCTCACAACCTGGCGCTGTAATTGGACAATTAAACCCCAATTTGCAAATGAACCAAAATTTATAAAAATGTGAGACTTTGTGACCGTTTGTCCATTTTGTGACCATTTTGGGTCCACCTTGGCTGTAGCCCTGGCCAGGCTCTTGTCCTGCCCAAGATATACCCTGAAGGCCTTTCAATAAATATCTACTTTATTCTCTGGCTCTGTCCAGTCTCTGTTCCAGCTCAGCCTTCCCAAGGCATCACACCAAGTTCCCAAAATAACGAAACCAGGCTGAAAATAACAACAACAACAAAGGAGGCAGGAGAAGCAGAGCTGGAGACGCAGAGCTCCAAACTTCTCCTGCACTGACAAAGATCCAAGAGAAACAGGAGGAAGTGCTGGGAGAGCAGAGCTGCCCTGCGGCCACGCGGGATCGCTGCGAGCTGCAGCCCCAGGAATGTGCTGGGCTCCCTGCCAGGCACTGCCTGCACAGCCCTGCCAGGATTGGGGCAGGGGCAGCAGGGGATGGGGCACTGCTGGAGCCCTGGGCACTCAGAATTTTAGGCTTTCTGTGCTGACAGGCACTGATCTCCAATAAAACACTGCATTTGACCTGAGGCTGTGGAAAAGGCTTCCAAAATTGAGTGACAGCACTGGGATTATGGGTGTGTAGTGTGAATAGAAGTGTGTAATATCACATGTGGAAAACTTAAGAGTTTGAGGTTTTAGAATATAGAAAAATATATATAAAGCAAGATGGAGGTTTTAGGGCAGAGGCCAGTCCTTCTTTTTCAACTTCTTCTTCATGGGTCTGGTGGTATTTTGTGATTGGATAGAAAAGTCCTCATTGCAGGCCGTGGGTGGTTGGTTATTGGGTTAAAAGTAAAAATAATTTAGGTGTCATTTCATAATTGGACAGTTTATCCTTAAAAGGCCTTGTAGAGAGATAGAGACTGTTCCATTTTTACTTTTTTAGCTAGGAGTGCTCACGGCTTGTGAGACTGTAACATAGATAAGAATTAATAAACACCTGAATCTGAACATGAAACGCTCATTTAATCCTGACCCTGGCAAAGAGAAGATAAAAGCAGCAGGGTGTCACAGGTGGGAGCCTGGGGAGGGGCAGCAGCCCCTTCCTTACCCGCTGTTTGAAGTAGTCCCTCTCCTCCAGCGTTAGCGTGTCGGCCTTGGCGATCACTGGCACAATGTTCACCACTTTGCTCAGGCGCTTCATGAACTCGATGTCCAGCGGCCGGAGCCTGAAAAGCACCAGGAAAAAGGGGATTTGCACTCCCAGGCTGCTGTAATCCCCTGGCAGGGAGGGGGCATTCAAAGGGCAGACAGAGAGGGGATCACTTCCTTTCAGATACAAGCAAAGACAGCACAACAAACACTTTAAACATTTCCCTTTCAAAGCTGCCGCCTGAGAACCCTGACAAAGCCCCGTGAAGTGGCAGAGGGCTTTTATCTCTGCACGGCCACAGAGGACTGCAGGAACTTGCCCAGAGCCACTGGTGTCCTTGCTGGAGCTGGGATGAGAGCAGGGCGATGCTGGCTGCAGGGCCATGCACAAATCAAAACCTGCTCCAGCTCCATCCCAGCTGTCACCAGCCACCCAGGGACAGCACAACGTGGAAATGGCCACAGGTGACTGTCCCTGCTCACTGTGCTGAGCCCCAGTTCGTGGTTATGCACAAGCTGGGAGTGCCTCTCACATTCATCAGCTGGGATTAAAAAAAGGCTCTGGGAATTCTCCAGGGGCTCACAGAGCACAGAGGAGATGCTGCTTGTTCCAGAGGGTGAGAATGCCAGAAAATCTCTACAACAAAAGTCTCAGCAGAGGAAAGCTGCAGAGATTGCATAACCCCAGTGACCAGGGCCTCGGGAAATCCCTCCCTGCTGAGGGGACACTTCCACACTGCTCCACATCCAAGGCCTGCAGGCAGCAATGAAGGCACCTGGCCATGATGCCCTCTCCCTGCTCCCCAGTCTTCCCTGAAGGTGTTTTAACTGCTGGGGGTCCCAAACCAGGAGAAAACTCTCCCCAGGACACCTCCAGTTGCTGCAGGTGGCTCTGAAGGCGACAAGGACATACAGCACAGGTGAGGAGGTGTTGCCTTGGAAAGGAAACCTGCAGGTCCCAGGATCACCTTTGGGGCAGGAGCCTGTTTGAAATGAGCCCTCACTGAAGGGCTGAGAGCACCCACTGCCAACACACTCAGGCCAAAGCCCACCATGGTCTCCTGGGGCCCTACAAAGGGCTCAGAGACCCCTGTAGCCCCAGGCACAGGAGTGCAGAGGGAAATGGACTGATCCTGCCCCTCAGCAGCCACCAGGCAGTGTCCCCATCCCATGAGGACACCTCTGCCTGGCTCCAGTGCTGAGAGAGGGACATTCAGCCCCAGAGAGACCCACCCAGCTCCAGCTGGTCTGCAAACAGCAGCTCAAGGCTGTCCCAGGGCAGCCAGCCCTGGTGAGCCAGCTGAACCCTCCCCTGGCCATCCCCTCTGCCAGGGATGGAGCTGGACTGTGCCAGGTGGATCTTGTCCCCACACACCAACAAAACACACACAGCCCCGAGCACATCATTAGCACAGGGATAAACCAAGTCCTAACACAAACACAGGGTCACAGATCACCCCGGGCCCCAGGGAAGAGAGATTTTGGCTATTAAAGGGAAAAAAGAATAGAAAAAACCACAAGGAACCCCCCATGGACACATCTAAGCTGACTTGCTGCTGGCAAACATTGTTTGGAGCTCTGCATAATGTATTTCCCAGACCTCCAAGGAAGTAATGCAGTAATGCTCCTTTCCCAGCAGAATTCTTTCCCCTCCTCTCTCTTTGCTATTTTCCAAACAATTTTTCTCCTCTAAAAGCTTCTTCCCCACTGAGCCTGTGTTCCTGCCTCTTTCATCAGCTTTCCCTTTAAAGCCCAGGATGCATACAGAGCAAACGCAGAGGAATCCACAATCAGGCAGACATTTGAGTTTCAGCTCAATCTGCATGTTAAAAGCTCCCTTCCCACCCCTCAGATCCCTCACACATCCGGAGGATGCCACAGTGGAGAGGAGGCAGAGCCAGAGGCTGCCCACAGCCCTGCTGTGTCCATCTGCATCCACCCAGGCACAGTGACCATGTCCATCTGCACCCACCCAGGCATCCCTGACACAACTTTCTGCTCCCATGGGCTCCTGCAAGTGCCTCATCTACCTCCCTGCACCACCCTGAGACCACCAAGGGACTCTCCAGCAGAGCAAACTGTGTGTTTGTAGGGTTTTCTGCAAGTTTCTAGATATTCTATCAAGTCCTGCTAGGTAGGCAGCTTCCCCAAAACCTTAATTATGTAAAAGAAAGTGAACCTTTCCACTAAGAACAATGCCTGCCTGTAGCTAAATATCACATTCATGTCAAGACACCAAAGGAAAACACATGGATTAAGGTGGTGACAAGTGCTATTTGCTCCAAGCACATCACAGAAGAGAAGGGAAGGCTCAAGATAAAAAAAAACTAATCTATTTTCTTCCCCTTCCCCAAATGGGCCCTGATATTATTAATTTATAACATGCACATTTTGGGCTTTGCTGGGAGGGGTGGAGGAGTCGAAGAGGAGTGGACGGGCTGGAGCAGAAGGTGCAGAATGGGCTCCAGCCACTCCAGCTGTGCTGGTTGTTCCGTAATCCTCTCCTGGGCTTGGCTGAGCAGCTGGGCACACCTTGCCAGGGCTGGGCACACACTGTGGTGCCCAGGACACATGTTACTTATTTCTGCCACTGTGCACAGACAGATCTCAGCACAGGCCCCTTCCTGCTGGTTCCCCTGGAAGGCTGTTACAGGAATCAAAACCCACAGTGAGCTGCAGAGCTATTTCCTTTTGGTTGTGTCCCAGATCAAACTAACAGCAGGAATTGGAGCTGTGTGTTGAGCAAACACCAGTGAGGACCCAGCAGCCATCACCTGTTCCACCTGAGAGGGGCAGCCAGAGGGGAAAGAGGGAATGGGTGGCAGTTCCTGAGCCACTGGCAGAGGCAGGAGAGGTGCTGATGAGGCCAGGCAGAGTCCCAGAGCCAATCCTGAGCTGAACAGAGCTTTGCAGGGGTCAGAGCAGGGATATTTATTGGGTGGCAGAGCCAGGCTTGTGCAGCTGCAGCTGGAAGCCCCTAACAGCACCATCCTCGGCCCTCACAGGCAATGGTTACATGGGAGTGTTACAGGCTGTGTGTGAGCTGGATGGGCTGAAAAACCTGTCCTGAACTCCCTGGTGAACTCCCTCATGCAGCAGAAACTTCTCTGCTGATTAACCCCGGAGCTGCCTGGATGGGAGGGCCAGACTGAAACAGAGCCAATCAATCCTCCGCTCCAGCCTCCAAACCTCTGCATCAACTTTGCTTTCCTTTAACCCCTCACTCCATTTTATTTAGAAAAAAGCCAGCTCTCACCCAGTGCCCTGGCAGGCTTAGCCCAGCTGCCTGCAGCATCCACAGGCACTCCTGTGCCATGCCCATCCACATCATCATCAGCAGCAGCTCCCCAGGCAACACAAACACCCCAGGAGGGCAGCACCAAGCACCTGGGGTGTGTGTGGATGGTTCCCTGCAGCTGGGTGACAATGTCCCTACAGCTCTACCAGCACTGCCATCCTCCCAGTCTCCTGGAGAAGACAGAGGCACCACAGCAAGGACCTCAGTGCCCTCCCTGCTGCAGGAACCACAGACCTGCTGCCTCACCCAGGGCACAAACCTGCACCCCAGCTGTGTGTGACAACCCCAGGACAAGGCTCTCACATGGGATCCTCTGCTGCAGCACTGTCACAGCAGCTCCACCCTGCAGGAGAGGTGGCCACATCACCCTTTGTGTCTACGGACACCACTGGGGAAAGCCCGTCCACGATGATGAGAAACAGAATTTGGACTTCACAAAAGAGCAGGAAGGAACCCCAATGCCTGCTCCAGCTTTCAGAGAAACGAAATTTCCCTCTCCCAGTGGGGTTTGCCTCCAGGCAGGAGGGGACGGGTGAGCCGGTGACAGAGGGGACAGCCCCAGCCAGACCCTCAGGCTAAGGGGAAAAAACCAGCACAGGGCTCAGCAACAACGGCCCCCAAAGGCCAGGCTCGCTCAGATATTGGAAACACATGTTCACTGGAGAGAAGGAAAAAAAGCAGCTGAAAATGCACACAATTGCTGTTGGCCGGCGGGTGAGGGAAAGCAGAGCGCGGCTGGAGAGGCTCCGCCAGGGGACAGAGCAGTGGGGCTCCACATCCCTGCCTGCCCTGCCAGCCACCCAACCCTCTGTGAGCATCAGATGTGCTCCTTAAAAACAGCCAGAGAGGTGAGGGAAAGCTGGAGCACAGCTAATGCTGCAAAGTCAGACCTGCCTGCAGATCCGGGCTGAGGTTAGTGGGAACAACACGTTAGACTGGCCTAAAAATGTCATTTCCCTTTGAAACCTTCTCTCTTTTATTGTATTCAACCATAAAGGTTTCATCAGCCCCTCTGCTCCTGATCAGTTACACAACAGGGGCATAACTGGCCCAAGCAGTCATTTTATTCCAGTGAAGGATGCATTTTTGGTCTACCCACTGACAGAAGCAAAACAAAGTCTTTTCTATTGGAATAAATCTCCACATGGGGAAGTGGAAAAGGCTGACATGAATGCAGTGCTGGAGGCTTAAGTTTACTTTTGAAAACAGACCCAAAAACATCCCTAGTGCAGACAGAGCCAGAAGTGGAAGCAATTGACACAAATCAAAAGGAAACTTGGGTCTCATTTTGTGTTGTGATACTTCCAGTCACATTTTTCAAGACATTTTAAGTGCCCCAGATTTTCAGGGTGGGCTGTGTGCCTAGGAGGGAAAAAAAAAAAAAAAAAAAAAAAAAAAAAACCAGAAAAGAAAAAAAAAAAAAAAACCTAGAGTGAGATCTGGGGCTTTTGATGTTGTCACTTGAGAAGTGCCAGAGCCAGGAGAACTCTGGGCTGAATAAACAGCATCCCACTTGCAGACTAGTCAAACAACCTACAAAATAACCTTATGGGGTGAGGGTGCTCACTGCACTGGAAGCACCAAACTGGCTTCTCCCCTTACAATGTCAGGGACAAAGAAAAATAAAAAATTAATGTTCTGCTTGCAAAAGTAGCCTCTCCATCCAATTTGAAACCTGTGCCCACCCTTGGTCAAGCAAGCCAGGTGACCACAGCAAAGCCAGCAGCTCCCTGGAGCTCAGAGAGGATTTCATGGCCCTTCAGAAGAGGAAACACCAAATTTCTCTGGGGTACAGCAGCTCTGCTGTGTTACTGCAAAGCTTCCAGATGATACAGCCCTAGGAATGGCTTCAAGCTGCCCTCGAGCTCTTCAAACCCCAAAAAACACGGGGAGATCCCAGGCAGGAGTGCCCTGATGGCTGAGCTGATGGCACATGGAGAACGAAGGGCGAGGGACAGCGGGGTGCATATGAGTGGCTGGGATGAAATAAATAAACACACCCCCCTGGGCTGGGGTCTGAGTGCCCTGATGGCACATGGAGAGAGAAGAGCCACTGAGGGGCAGCAGGGACAGAGGGGTACGTACGAGTGGCCCGTGGCTGGGATGAAATAAATACAGCAGTGCACCCGCGTGTCGGGGATCTGCTTCTTGCGGTTAATGTTGATCTCCTCCTGCAGGTACTTCTCGTACTGGTCGTTGATGAACTTCATGATGGGCTGCCAGCTGCAGAGAGAGGGGAACACAGGATGGTCTGAGGTGATGCCTTAAGTTTTAGCTTTCATATATTTCAGGTTCTGTGCTGCACAGGGGTGCAATTCTGAGCTCACAGTCAGTGTCACTCAGCTCTGCACACAGCAGGGACACAAAACAAATCCTTTTCCTGCTGCACACCAAGGACAACTGCTACAAGTTTTCAGGCCCAAAAGCACAAACAAGGGTGACTGAAGGGAGGAACAAGAAGGATGGGACCTCATCACCTGCAGCTGGAATTGGACAATTCAACCCCAAGAGGCAAATGGACCAAAACTTATCAAAGTGTGAGACCTTGGGACAGTTTGTCCATTTTGTGACCATTTTGGGTCCACCATGGGTGTAGTCCTGGCCAGGCTCTTGTCCTGCCCAAGGTGTACCCTAAAGGCCTTTCAATAAATACCTACTTCATTCTCTAGCTCTGTCCATTCTCTGTTCCAGGTCAGCCTTCTCAAGGCATCAGAGGGACCTGGCCCACCCTGACCCCCTCACCTGGCCTGACTGTGTGAAGCAGAGCCTGCAGTGCTGGGAATGCTCAGCATCTCCTAAATCACAAACCTCAGGTGTTCACTGCTTAGAAACTCTGTGCACTGCTGCAGGAGGGGATTTACTGGCTGGTTTAGACAAGCAAGTGCCTAAGAACTGCTCCCTTCTCTCCTCCTGGAGCTGGCTGTGGAGCAGCACAGCACTGGGGCCATGTCCTGGGCTCCTTGCACGGTGTCACAGCACAGGAGCATGAGCAGAACCAAAGCCCACAAGCCCAGCCCAGCTGGTGGAGGGGACAAGGTCCCTGCCTGGGGGCCATCCCACAGAGCCAGACACTGTGCCAGGGATCCTGGGCAGAGTTCAGCCTCCAGAGCCACATGAGCAGGGTCTGGGGACTGGCCCTGCTGGCACACAGCTGCTCCCAGCCACAAACAAAGGTTGTCTCATGCCTGGAACAGCAGGACGTTTGTGGCTCTCACGGGGAGCATGGCACTGCTCTGCCACCACAACAACCTCCTTCCTGCTGCAGGGGGGCACAGAGCCGGGCTACAGCCCTGGGCACGGGGTCAGGCTGTGCTGGGGCTCTCCTGCCTCACTCAGGGCACAGGGGCAGCTCACCAGTTCTCGTTGTTGATGTGGTCCCCAAAGCCCGGCGTGTCGATGACCGTCAGCTTCATGCGGACCCCCTTCTCCTCAATCTCTGCAAGAGAGGAAAGCTGCTGTGTGAGGCAGGTGTTGATGGGTGCTCTGGCCAAGCCCACCCTCCCAAAATCACCTGCAGGGCCGGAGTTTGCTCTCCCAGGGGAGAAATGCACCCTCACAGCTCCTCAGAGGCACAAATCAGCCCTCCAAAGGGATCCAGCCTGGAATGCCACCCCCACGGCCACCTCACTGGTCCATTCCAACACAATTAACTCAATGCAGATGAATAAATAAAAAATAGATGTTTTCTCAGCCCTGCAAGTATCTCGGGATGGTAAAAGCCCATTCAGAGAGATGAGAGTGGAGGTTTATGGAGGTCAATGACTTTGTGAGTCCCCAGAGACACAAGGCAGAGCAGGACCTAAAGCCAAAGCAGCAGGTGGGGCCTGCAGAGCCTCACCGTGAGTGATGGATTTGATTTCAATGGTCTTGGGGATCCTCTCCTCAGCAGTTGGCTGTACAGATTTCCGGCTGATCTTGGATTTGAAGAGGGTGTTGATTAACGTGGATTTCCCCAAGCCGCTCTGACCTGGAAGAGAGCAGGATAACCCAGAGTCAGCACTCCCTGTTCTGTCAGGGGCCAGGGAATGGGGCTGCTGACAGATCTGCCAGAGGGATGGATGGAGAGAGGGACGAGGAGCAGCTGCTCCCCTGCAGCTCCCCTGAGCCAAGGAGCTCGAGCCCAGCCCAGCCCAGCCAGGAGGATGCTGCAGGTAGCAAAGCCCTTCCCTGGCTCCAAAGCAGCAAACCAAGAGCTGGTTCCCTGCACCCAGGCAAAATCCCAGCAATCCTGAGGACAGGCAGACAGTGCTGGGGGTGTTTGAAGGGCTGTGGTGATGCAGCAGGGCAGGGGACCAGGGAACCCCAGGAAAAAGCATCCTTTGCCTTCACTCTCCTGCAGTCTGCTCTGTCCAGTTCCACAGGGAAGGCTTTGGAGCAGCTTGGCAAGCCTTTATCTGGACAGGACTAACAGCAGCAACAATCCTACAAACCTCAGCCCTGCTGCATCTGCTGCTGCCTCCCTGACAGGCTTGGTGTTGCAATCAGCCCAGCTGGCTGCACAGACACAGCTCCACGCCAGGGGCTTCTCTGAGTCCCACAAACAACAGCCCAAGGAGCACATCAGATTCCACAACTTTAGAAAAACAGCTTTTAGAAAAGCATTTTCATGCTTCATATCCCAGAGCTGATGCTGATCTGTGCGGAAAGGACACCAGCAGCTCCTGACTCTCCAGGAACAGCTGTCCTATGAGCTTGGAGAACAATGTTTCCAGAGCAAAGAGAACAGAATTAACTCCTCAAAACCCAGGGAGCAGATATTCTGGGCCCCCTGCCAACACTGCAGAGATCCTGCACACACCATGGGGACCCAATGGCCCCGTTCTGCCAAGACACATTATAGCCAACAATCACGGCACTGCCACCAGCATGTCCCTTTGTCCCACAGAGTGTCCCTAAGCAGAGTCAGCAAGGGTTTCACCCACATCCTTCAGGGTCCTGGCTCATCCAGGCTGCCAAAGTCAAGGGTAGGGCCAACCAGCACCGGGCATCACCTCCTGGCATCACCCCACTCCCTGATCAGACAGCAGTTTTACAGCCGAGTTTGCAACATCACCAATGGCTGCAATCCAGCACAGGAAAACTCTCTTTGAGAGCCATTGTCACTGCTGGGCTGTAAGAGAGACATGCACCAGGCTGGGGGGAAGTGCTCCCAGCCCTCTGCTGCCTTAAAATGCAGGGCCAAGCACTACAGGCCTGGAGCTGGGCATGCAGAGCCAAAACAGAGCTCTCACTGCACCACTGCTCACCATTAAATGGAGCACCTGGGGAGAGGGGAAGGCTCTGGGACACACCGGGGACAGGGGAAATCAGGGTGACACACTGGGGACAGGGAAATCAGAGTGACACACTGCCAGAGCTCCAGGCAGGGGGTCTCTGCATTCATGTCTGTCCAAGCTGCCTGGAAAGGGAGCAGAGGTGAGGGCCACAGTAGCCAGGATGTGATGTCCCATGGCACCACAGCCACAGGCTGACCTTGCTGAGCCACAGTGGGGTGCAGGTGGGGACCCTAAGGCTGTGACACAGGCAGCTGAGCACAGGGCACGGCTCCCTTCTAACAGCCCTGGTTTGCAGTCCACTGCCTTTCCCACAGCTGAAATCCAGTGGGAAAAAATGCAGCTGAGCCTGACCACTTCTGCTCTCCTTCCAGCTGCTTTGCACAGAAAACTGAATGCAAAAGACGTGCTTTGGGATTTTTAAAAGTTTAGACATCTCTCTTCATCTCTGCAACTTTAGAGGACAAGGGACAAAGCTGACCACAGCCTACAGCCTCCTCCCAGCTCTGGTTGGGATTGTGAAACCCTTTTGAATGGGGACCTTGCCACAGTGGGGTTTGCACAAAGCCCCATGACAGGGAGGCAGTGAGGAGTGACCCCTGCGCGGCACCTCCCCTGCAGGGCAAGTCGCCTCCCTCCTCCCTGCTCTCACCTTCCAGAGATGGCAACAATTTCTGAAGGACGTGCAGCTGAGGCTGGATGGGAATCCTGGAGCTGAACCCCTCCCTAGGGAAGCTCAGCAGGAGGAGGGCTGGCTGCTGCCCCTTCCCCGAGGTGCTGCTCCTCCAGCATCTTCTGGGAGGGTCAGAGCTCCACTTGTTTATGCTGCCCTGAATTCCCAGCCTGTAAACAGCCAGCCCAGTGCCTGCCAAGGGCAGAACAATGTTTTCCAGGCACGGGCCTGGAAACCACACACAGAGCTGCCAGGGCGGAGCTGTTCCTGAACATCCCTCCCCGTCTGCACAGCAGAATGCTGAGGTGCTGAGGCAGCACAGCCTGCTCCTGGAGGGATGTGACACTGCTCCTGGAAGGGTGACAGCCTGCTTCTGGAAGGATGGGAGCCTCCTCCAGCAGGGAAATGGGAGCTCAGCACAGGTAATCTCTCTTTCAGGCTCCCAGGACTAGTGCAGTGATTCCTCTGTTTGCAGCAAAGAATTGGATTTGGTAAAAAACCTCCCTAAGGACTGGTTGTGCACTGACCAGCCCTGCTGTAATCACCCAGCCCATGGTGATCCCAACCCCAACCTTCCCCATAAAGGGAGTGAAAGTATCAGGATGCAAAAGGCTGAGCATCTACAGAGCTTGCTGGAAAGCTACAGCATACTGAAATCTTTAACAGAACTAGCAAAAACTCTGGATCAGACCCTTTCACAACCCCCCAGGCAAACCTCCAGAATACTCTGTGGGACATCCCACAGGCATCACACCTGTAGCATTACACAGCTCCTCCCAGGAGGGTAAGGGATGATGAGGCCCCAGCCCCACAACACTGGCCATTGCATGGGATTTACTCTCCTCATGCCCCTGCAGCTCCCCTGGCAGACACATAAGGGGAGAAGGCCAATGGCACCTGGCCTGGATCAGGAATGGTGTGGCCAGCAGGAGCAAGGAGGTCATTCTTCCCTGTACTGGGCACTGGTGAGGCCACACCTTGAGTGCTGTGTCCAGTTCTGACCCCTCAGTTTAGGATGGACATTGAGTGCTGTGTCCAGCTCTGGCCCCTCAGTTTAGGAAGGACATTGAGACCCCTGAGTGCACCCAGAGGAGGCCATGAGGCTGGTGAGGGGCTGGGAACACAAACCCTGTGAGGAATGACTGAGGGAGCTGGGGTTGTTCAGCCTGGAGAAAAGGAGGCTCAGGGGTGACCTTATCACTCTCTACAACTCCCTGAAAGGTGGCTGTGCTCAGGTGGGGTTGGTCTCTTTCTCCAGGCAGCACTGGCAGAAGGAGAGGACACAGCCTCAAGCTGCACCAAGGGAAATACAGGTTGGATATTAGGAAAGGATAATGAAGTACTGGAACAGTCTGCCCAGGGAGGTGGTGGAGTCACCATCCCTGGATGTGTTTAAACAAGACTGGATGGTGACATCGGTGCCAGGGTTTAGTTGAGGTGTTGGGGCTGGGTTGGATTCAATGACCTGGTGATTCTGTGAATTCTGTGATTCTGTGACTCACCCACGACCATGATGTTGAACTCGAAGCCCTGTTTCATGGCTTTCCTCCTCAGCTGCTCCAGGATGGCGTCGATGCCCACGTAGCCGAAGTCGGCGGCTGGTTTGTCCGGCCGCGCCGGCGCCGCCTGCTTGGGGCCGGCATCCCGCGGAGTGTCCGTCATGCCGGGAACGTGGCTGGGCACGGCCTCGGGACCTGCTGGGGCAAACACAGCCTGCTCAGAGTGCTGCTCCTGCCAGGGAGTCACAGGAGCTGCCTGCTGCCTCCAAAGGGGGAATAAAACACTGCAGAGACTCAGGTTACCAGCAGGCTGGGAGGGAGGAGGAGTGTGGGATCTTCCTCTGCAATAATTACATTGAATTTGGCGTTTTCTATCTTTATTTACTATTCACTTGATCCCCTCCCATGCCACCAAACCTGACACAGCTTCGGGACCTGCGAGGACAAACACAACCTCAGAACACTCAGAGGTGCTGCTCCTGACAGGGAATCACAGGAGCTGCCTGCTGCCTCCAAAGTGGGAATAAAATATGTGCAGGGACTCAGGGTGTCTTGGGTTGCAATATGTAACCAAAAGTGTGTATTCTATTTGCCATCTGTTGAAACTGGTTGGGGAAGTGGGTTTTTTTTTGTCTCTGGTATAACCCATTCCTCATAACTCCAGGGGGAGAGGCAGGTGCTTTCTGTCAATGGGCAGCTGCTAAAACCAGCTGGGGCAGGGTTCTTATCCCTCCCAGGCCCCATCCTCCCTCCAGGGGATCTCTGCTGTCCATGGGCCATCCAGGCTCACTGCAGGGCTGAGACAATTCCATCATCCCATGGGGAGATGCTTCACCCAGGGGGAGGAGCCCAGCATTCCCACCTGGATCAAACCTGGCATTGAGAACAGCAGCACAGCCTGTTTGCACTGGATTCCCAGAGGGGACCAGACCCATCTCAGCACAACTGGACCCTTCTACAGGATCATCTCTGCTCCAATAGAACTACATCTGGCACTGCGGGAGGACTTGATTGGGCTGCTACCAACACCCTGAACCAACAGGGGGTCAGGTTGTATTTCTGACTCTGTCAGTTTTTCTATGTTTTTTTTTTTGTTTGCTTGTGTTTTTTTGGGTTTTTTTGTGCCACTACATTTGTATTTTTAATATTCCTAGTAAATAACTGTTATTCCTATTCTCATATCTTTGCCTGAAAGCCCCTTAATTACAAAATTAAAATAATTCAGAGGGAGAGGGTTTACATTCTTCATTCCAAGGGAAGCTCCAGCTTTCCCCGGCAGACACCTGTCTTTCCAAACTAAGACACAGGGGTATCAGAGGAGGAGTGTGGGATCTCTCATCACTAATTACATTGAATTTGAGGTTTTCTTTATCAATTTACTGCATGCACTTGATCCCTGCCCACTCCACCAAACCTGCCACAGCAAAGGGATGCTGCTGTGGGGGTGTGAGCACACCAGGTCCCACAGAGCTGACCTGCTGCCACAGAGCAGGGCCCAGCACCCAGAAAGTCCTCAGCCCATGTCTGTGAGTGACAAAGGCTTTTAGCCCCACAGCCCTGTGCCCTTTAACTGCTGCTAAAGGCAGACCTTCACATCCCACCCCTCCACACCCCTGGAATCACAGCCCTGTGCACACTGCTGTGCACAACTCAGCCACGTTCTGGGGGGAGCTGAGTGGCTTTGCAGACACAGGGAGTCCTTGGCATCCACTGCCACGTGCCCTCCTCGAGCTCCAGCTGAGGCAGATCAGAGGCTGCCGGCCCTGGCTTGTGGAAAACCCAACACATTTGCATCAAACGGGCTGTGCCAGACAACACCCATGCAGCCACGGAGCTTCTGTGAGCTAATTCTGTCCATATCTGCTCAGAAACCCAAACCCCTCAGCTGCCCTCAAGAGACAGGGTGCCTGTCTCCTCTGCAAGATGCTCCAGCCTAACAAAGTCCTTCAGAAGAAGCAAATGTAAAACTACTGCCTCAGCCAACAGCTTTTTAAGAAAAAACAGGGGATTTTCTGCTCCCCCAGGCCCCAGGCAGGAGGTGGGGAGGCCAAAGTGCCCTGGAGTGATGTGGCCTTGTCCCCTGCCAGCCCCAGCTGCTCTGCATCACCCACAGTGGATACAGCAAATATCCCAAAGGCAGAGAGTGCACAAGATCAGCCCAGTCCCCCACAAGCTCCTGGGGGCATCAGCCACATGCAGCACACTCCTCTGATCCAGGCACAGAGAGGGGGGGGTTTAGGAAAACACACTTCTAAGAGCCCTCCCCACCCCAGGCTGCTGCTGCTCAGTGCCTGGGTCCCTGCAGCCACCAGCCTCAGTGAGCATTTTGTTGTTGCTCAGTGTTTTGCAACGATTATTTATTATTTTTAATCGTTTATTATTATTAATAAAAACATTACTGTTTGCAAAGTCCTCACCCCTCCAGACAGCAACACAGCTCTCAGCTCATCTCACTCCAGTTATTCCTGGCCTTTGATGATGTGCTGCCTGCTTTTCTCTCCCTCCCTCTCTCTGTAGGAGTGTGGCTGGGCCAAAGGGGCTCCTCCAAACACAAGCCCATCATCCTTTTTCCTCTGGCTGTCTCAGACTGGACCCTGCTGGGGTCTGTGAGGTGGAACCATACTGTTCCTGCAAGCACAGTACACTTCCATGTGCTTAATATAGGCCAAGCAGGGAAAAAAAAAAAAAAACAACCAACAAAAAAACCCAAAAAAACCACAACCCTAGAACTAACCCCAAAGACTACTGGGTCACTTTGAACACTTTTTTCCAACCCTCAGTCCCAGGCTGTGCAGCTGAGCATTACTCAGAGCTGCTTGAGAGCAAACACACTGTCCCTGAGAGAATCCCACTCCTCCTGGGAGCCCTGCACAGCTGGAACTGCACTGGAATGGGAGCAGGAACCCTGCACAGCTGGAATTGCACTGGAATGGGAGCAGGAACCCTGCACAGCTGGAACTGCACTGCCATGGGAGCAGGAACCCTGCACAGCTGGAACTGCACTGCCATGGGAGCAGGAACCCTGCACAGCTGGAACTGCACTGCCACGCTGCCCCTCACTAAGTCAACCAGCCCAAGGCCTCACCACAAATCCCAATTCAACCTCATTCCAAAATGGCAAGGCCAGAAGTAGAAAAAAAAATAAATCCCTGCATAACATTAAAAAAAAAAATCCAAAAAAAACCCCAAAAAACCCCAACAAAATGACAACTAAATCATGTGGAAAGTATGCTGCCACCAGCAGCAGTGCTGGGTTGTGCAATGGGTTTAACTCCTCCAGGCACCACTTGTGTCCCCAAGGATGGGACAGCAAACCGGGACACTGGGGCAGATAAGCTGCAGAGAAATTAAGAAATTAAATAGGGCAGAAAGCCAGCCTCCACTTGATAAAGGCCAGGAGCATCTCCAGGACCTCAAGGAGCAGCTGGCATTGTGCAGAGGGGCTGACCTGACCCTGGGTAAGGAGGTGTGCAAGCAAACTGTCCCCAGCTCAGGGAGCAGATAGTCCTCACCAAACTGCCCTCAGTGGCAGGAGAAGGGCTCAGGGCCCACCAGGCTCCAGCCAGACCAAAGCCACAGGAAGAGCAGCACCCCTGTCAGGGCAGCCCCTGTGCTTCAGCTGGTCTGTGGGGAACTCGTGATTTAAAGCACCTGGGTCCTGAATGGGGAAAAACAGAATAAAATCAGTATATTGCAGCCAGGAGTGTCTGCAGGACAGCAGGGATGCAAAGTCAATGATGCCCCAGCAGCACGAGCAAACTCCCAAGGGAAATGCCACAACTCAAATGTGCAATTTTTTTTTCCAGCTTCCCAGCACTGAGATGGTTTTTTCTTAGCAAAGACTCAAGTGTCACACTGGGCTCCAAGGGGTTTGTGCCAGCAGGAGGAGGGTGCAGCCCAAGCACAGGGATGGTGTGCTGGGTGGCAGTGAGCACTCCCAGGAGTCACTTGTCTAAAAAAATAAAATCTTAGGGATAAATTGGAGCAGTGTAGTGGATGCCTGGGATGCATCATGGGCACATCCTGGATTTGCCTCTGAGGTGACGATGTCAAACCCGTGGTGCTAGAGCCAGTGTCACCGAGCTGACCCTTCTGGAGCCCAGCAAGGAGGGATGGGTTAATTAACACCCCGTTACTGTCTGAAATCCCTGACTGCCACCGAGTCCCTGGCAGGAGCAGAACCAGACCACTCCTGATTCACCACTGTCACCTTAACCCAACTGTTGTCCCCCACACAAGGAGCCATCACTTTGCTGATGGGGCAGAGAGCTCAGAGCCTGCAGCTCTCTCCCACTAAAGTGCTCCTGGATAAACATCAAGCACATGGGAACAAGTGCTTGTGCCATATTTAGACCTTCCCTGCCAGGGAAAGCCTGTCCACGTGGGCACAGGAGATATGGAGATGGTCAGGGCAGAGCTGCACCCAGCGGGGACACAGGCAGAGCTCTGCCTCGGGCACAGCTGACTCAGGACAGCTGCTCCAGAGCTGGATTTGCCAAAGGCTCGGGGCTGTTGCTCTGTAATTGATGCATGTCAGACACGAGCCAAAGCCAACATCTGCAGAGCAGCAGATGAAAGGCACCCTGCAGGGAGGGAAGCCCCTGGGAGCCCCCCAGGGACCCTCCTGCTCCCTCAGCCAGCTGGACACTGTGTGCTTGTGGGATGGGCTTGGCCAGGGGCTGCTGGAGCTGCTGGAGCTGCTGTGCTGGTGCCATGAGGCTGCCACAGCCTGGGACACTGCAGGCAGGGCATGCAAGGACATCCATGGGCTCCCCAAAACCCCAAAGCCAGGGGCTGGGAATCCTTCCTGAGGATCTGGGACAGGGATCTGCAGGAGACTGGGGCTTCACTGCACACACACAAAGGTTAAAGCACGCTGGCAAAAGCTGAACTGGGAATGTCCCACCCACCTCAGGTCCCAGCTAGACCCAGCAGCTCCATGCTTTGCTGGTGATGTGGGAGAGCAGAGCTGGTCCTGGAGCAGGGTTGGTCACAGACCTGGTGCTCAGGGGCTGCACAGAGGAACCAGAGAGAGGCCAGGAGGCTGCACCTCTGCCATGGCCGCCTGTCAACAGACCCAAACCACTGCACACTCTACGGATGCACACACAATCAATGGCAAAATGGCAATGTTTGGGCAGTAAATCAAATAAACATCCTTTGGATGCTGGGAATACCAAGCACTGGTCACCTTTTGATAATGCTGCAACCAATTCTGCAGAGCTACAAGTACCCAGAAGACCAGGACACTGTGGATAACTTCCCTCCACACAACAGATGCTGGAAATGCCATGGCCTTCCAGATTTGTGGGATGGGTTCATGCACACACAGAGAGCAGATTCAGAGCAGTGAACAGTGGTGTATCAGGGGGTGAAAGCACAGCCTAGACAGCTGAGTATCCACAGATGTTTTCACAGGAGAAATGTGAACCACCTAACCTTTCGAGTTTTGGGAGCAGCTCTCTTGGAGAATTGTGCCAGCAGGCTGTCACAGAGACACTTGTAGCTCCAAAGAGAGAATCTACAGCCCCTGGCTAAGAACAGCTGTGGGGTTGCAGCACACTCAGCCTCCAGGGCCTCTCCCCTTGGCACACTGAGCCACTGACCACAGGCTCTGGAAACGGATCCAACCTGCGGAGGAGGTGGCAGAGACACAGCTCTCCCTTCCCAGGGGACAGGAGGAGGAGTCTCAGCAAAGCCAGGACTGGATGCAATCCCAGCATGGCCCAGGCACTGCTGGTTTTTTCAGCTGCCATGGGATCCCCTGGTGCTGAACGGGGCAGGTCCCTGCTGGATGTGTGGGTGCCAGGGAATGTGAGGCACAGCTCACTCCAAAGCTGAGGTGGCTCAGCCTGGCACATAGAGCCTGTGCCACAGACCCTGCAGCACCAAACTGTAACCAAGGGATGTTCCTATTATTCACCTGGCTGGCATTGCCAGCCCCAGGTTTAGTCAGTCCCTTGCATCCCTGAGCATTGGGCTACAGTTTCAGGCTGGCCACGAGCCCAGGCTCACCTACCAACCAGTTATGTTTCCTTCTCAGCTTGCATTTCCACCTGGGTGCCAACAAACATGAGCCACAAATAGCAGAGTGTGCTTAACTCTGCTCCATTAGACCAAATCCACCCCAGAGCTGCCAGAGAGGTGGCCAGGTGCCTCCTGAGCACACAAGATGCTCCAGGCTTGAAACCTTTCACTCACATGGGGAATAAACCCCACGTTTGCAGAGTTTAAAAAGGAAGGCAGTGATTCCTGCTGTGGTGTGACCAGGCAGGGGCACAGCCCCGAGGCACAAGTCACGGGCACACATCACGTGCAGGTCGAGCTGTGCCCGCCAGCCACGTGCCTTCCGTCCTCCCTGCCTGTGCTTCCCCTCCTGCCCCGGAAGCACAGCACTCCCCTGCTCTGCAGCTCAACCCCCCTGCCTCTCTTATTTACAAGAGATGGATGCTCCAGGGCTCCCCACCACTGCTTCCCTTCCCATCCTAAACCGTCTGGCTGCTGCAGGCTCTGGTCAGCAGCGTTTCTGGGCTGGGGTGAGGAGCCCATCCCAGGGGTCAAACCATGGTGCCAGCTCCACAACTTCAGGCTCTTGCCCGTGGCTCCTGGATGTGGTGTGAGGCTGACCATCACCAGACTGACCACCAGGCTGACCCCCACCCTGCCCCGGTCAGACACACAGCCCTGGCAGCACAACCCACAGTCTGACACTCTCCTTCCTCCAACCACGTGAGACAGCAGCTCTAAACCACTTACAAAAACCTGCAAAGAGTTGTCAGGCTGTTTGTCTCCATGGTTAAAAAGGAGCAGATGACCATGAACAAGCCCAAGTCTTGGCTGGGGCACGCAGAGATCTCTGGCCGTGTGGCCCCACTGATCACCTTCTGTAAGGAGATTCTTCCCCTGGAGCTGGAGCAAGGCTGACCCCAGAGCTGCCCTCCCTCACTGGGAACACCCCATGGAGAGGAACCTTCCTGCACACAGATCTCAGCAGAAGCTGCTCCATCAACAGGCCCCATTGGCCATGCCAATGGCCAGCACAGCCCTTGCTCCCCACAGACAGGCTCAGAGTGCCTGTGCCCAGGAGGGGCCAAAGACACCCACAGAACTGATCCATGGGGGCTCTGAGCACATGGGATCCACTCCCAGCCCTGCCCACTCAGCCTCGACAAGGTACTCAGCACAGGAGGGGCATGGGGACCCTCCCCAGCCCCAGCCAAGGGAAAGCCCCCTTCACCCCTGTCACCACTGCTCTGCAGAGCTCTGTGCTGTGAAAACAAAGAGCCAGGCAGCGCTCCCCAAACTCAGCTTGTCCAGACAACACTGCAGAAGGAATGGGTCGGGCCAAGCCCCAGGAGGGGGCACCGGGCACGGCTGAGTGTGCCCAGGGCCGCCGAGCTGCACTCCAATGCCCCCCGCCCCACGAGGCACTGACTGCAGCTCCGGCAAGAATAAAAAGAGCAAACAGAGAGGGATTCACATCCCGAGGGTTGCAGTTTGGCTTTTTTTTTTTTTTCTCCTATATTTTTTCCCTCCCCTTTTAAAATTCCTTTTCCCCGCTTGGTTTTGTTCTTTGATGGGTAGGATGGTATGGATTTTTATTTAGTTTCTTTGTTTGTTTCTGTTGTTTTCTTCCTTTACCAAAGGCAGCTGCGCCCCAGCCGCCCCGCCAGCCCTTTAGTGGGGGCAGCAGCCAGAGCAGCAGCCAGAGCAGAGCAGGGGACATAAAAGTACCTACGGGGACAGGGGACAAGGGGGTACCCACGGAGACAGGGGGGTACCCACGGGGACAGGGCAGAGGATATAAAAGTATCCATGGGCACAGTGCAGGGGACAGGGGGATACCCATGGGGACAGAGGAAGGGACCAGGGGGTGCTCAGGGGACAGGGCAGGGACTAGGGGGTGCCCCAGGCAGGGCAGGGGAGCAGGGAGTACCCAGGGGACAGGGCAGGGGAGCAGGGGACAGGGCAGGGGAGCAGGGGGTGCCCCGGGCAGGGCAGGGGAGCAGGGGACAGGGCAGGGGAGCAGGGGACAGGGCAGGGGAGCAGGGGGTGCCCCGGGCAGGGCAGGGGAGCAGGGGACAGGGCAGGGGAGCAGGGGGTGCCCCGGGCAGGGCAGGGGTCGGCGCGCTGCTCCCCGCTGATCGCGGACAATGCCGGCAGCGCGGCCGGCGGAGCGGAGCTGCCGCCCGTCCTGGGGGGCACAGCACAAGGGCCCGAGCCCCCCGCGGCACCCGCTGCCCCCGCCCTGCCCCGCTGCCCTCCCTGGGAACGGCGGCACAGCCCCATCCCGTTCTCTCAGGCCTTTTCCCAGGATAATTCGCCCCCCCAAAAAAGCGCTTCCCCACCGCCGTGACCCCCCCGGCCGCCCCAGGAGCCCCCGGGCACCGCAGACTCACCCGCGGCGGCGGCTCCGGCAGCCGCTGGCTCCCGCCTCCTCCCGCGCTGTCCTCCGCCTCCTCCCCCATCGCCCTTCCTCCTCCTCCTCCTCCTCCTCCTCCTCCCCCATCACCCTGCCTCCTCCCCCTGCAGCCCGGCCCGGGGGGATGGAGCCTCTTCCCGGGAAGCTGCTTCGCCCCCGGGCGGTGTTTCCATCCCCCCGCCGCTCCCGGCCCGGCCCGGCCCAGGGGGGCCCGCACAGGGTGAGAGGAGGAAGAGTTTTGGGGGCACGGCCCACCCCGGCTCCAGGCTGGAGCTGCGGGGAAACTTCCACGGGAAGGAGTGAGGCCGGGACAAACGGGGCAGCCCATTCCCAGTTCACCCCCTGCCCCAGGGACGAGGGCCAGGGTCTCATCCACATCGCTGTCCCCGAGCCCAGGGAAGCTTTTTTGTTTCCAGCATCCCGAAATTCGCCAGCAGAGCAGCCGCGGGTGCGTGTGAGCGCTGGAGCTCACTTTGCTCTGCAGCTGGTTGAAGATGTCTGGGCTGCATCTCACATCTGCCAGGACAACATGTCAACCAACCCCCCACGGGCACGGCTGCTCTCTGAAATGATCTCAGTGAGGCTGAATGAAGATATGAGCTGTCTCCACAACTCCTTCCTGCCTCATACCTCGATCCCGGAATGTCCCCACCCCTCTCCCACCAGCGGATAAAGGGCCAGCCACAGGAGGGAAGGTGCCCTGTGCACGGGGCCAGGGATGGTGGGCTGCTCCACCCGGCCCTGCTCCCTCCATCACACCCTGGTGTGGGGTGACGTCCCCTCTGTCCCTCCATCACACCCTGGTGTGGGGTGACGTCCCCTCTGTCCCTCCATCACACCCTGGTGTGGGGTGAAGTCCCCTCTGTCCCTCCATCACACCCTGGCGTGGGGTGAAGTCCCCTCTGTGATGGTCAGCAGTGGTGGTGGGATTCTGTCCTGTCACAGCCAAGGTAGAGCCAACCAACCTCCCTCTTTTGGGCTCCTGGGTCTCACACCTTGCTTTGAGCTACCCTATGACCTCAGGACTTTCCCCCTGCAGATCCTAGATTTGCATTCCCAGAGAAAGGCCTGCACGTGATGAAAGGGTTAAGCCAGATGTGCACATCTGCAATCTTCAACACCCAGAGGAGTCCCTTTCCCACAAACAGCCCTTGCACAGCCTGCAAGCCCAGGGCTAGTGCTTGTCCTCCCTTTTGGACCAGCCTCACCAGGCTCTGCCACACTCCTGCCAGCCCTGCCACCTGTGCCAGTGGCACCACAGCCACCCCTGCTCTGCCTCCTGCCTGTGGCTCTAGCGTGGCTTCCCTCGGCACTCCCAGACCACCAGCAGTGGATCTTTCTCCACCCAGCACAGCCACCAGGCACACCAGGCTGGCAGCAGCCCCTCCCCACCGTGCTGGGCTGGCAGCACTCTCCCTGTGATGCCCAGCAAGGCTGGTACAGGCTGCTCTGCAAACGATGGGTGCAAGACCCACATCCTTTCACTTCAGCAAGTGCCACAAATACCAGTTTCTGAGAAACCTCCGCGCAAGCATCAAGGCAGGAAACCGAGCCTCAACCTGCTTACGCTGCAGCTGCGTGCAGATTTCTGCCAGATTACACCACTTTTTTATGACTTATTAAAGCTTTAAGCCCTATCAGTGGGCATTAGTGTTTTAATCTCTCTAATCTCCAGGAAAATCCAATGCTGAATGCCAAACCAGGCTTGCCTGAGGAGCAGCTCTGTTTGCAAGTCACTCCAGCCTTGTTTTAGGTGGAGAAAGGCAGGAAAAGGCTGTGCAGGGCTCACTTAGGTGCTGTGCTTGCACAAAGGGTAAAGGGAGGCTCTCAGGTGTGAAGGCTTCCTGTCCCTGCCATTAGGGTGACACATCTGTGGCTGTGCAGGAGGTAAACATCAGCACAGGGTTCCTGTGCCCAAACCGACACCAAAGAAGTGAACACGGTGTTTGTTCTCAGCCATGTGAACCAACTCCCCAACTCCTCTGAGTTCATTTTTTCAGATTGAAATCAAGGGCATGCCTTAGTCTTGCCTGTGAGGGAATAAAAAGAAACCATAGAAAAGTTCTCCCCATGGTCACTGAAGCTCTGCAAAGATGTTTCACAGAAACACAGACTGGTTTGGTTGAAAGGGACCTTAAACATCATCTAATTCCAACCATGGGCAGGGACACCTTCCCCTAGACCAGGTTCAACCTGGCCTTGGACACTTCCAGGGATGTGGCAGCCACAGCTTCTCTGGACACCCCCTGCCAGGGCCTCACCACCCTCAGGGAAAAAAAAATTAGGGTACATGGGAACTCAACACTGTGTACAAGTTGTTTCCCAGATTAATTAATAGAAAATATTTTGTTTCAACTCATATCTCCTCCTTCCCAGGAGCAACAGGTGGTGAGGAAGCAACTCAGAAGGACAACAAAGTGTCACCCTTGGCCTCACAGCAAGTGCAGCAGGGCTTTGGGAGCACTGCTGGTCCCCAGGAGGGCTCTTGGGGACTTTGGGGTGTTTGCACAGAGGAGGCACTGGCAGAGTGCCAAACAGCCCAGACAAACTCTGGCATTTGTTCTCACAGGAGCATCTCCATTCCTGTGAGGACTACAGGGCCCTGCCTGTACCTCTCCCACTGCTCATTTCTGGCTCTGAGCACAGGCAGGACCGACAGGCAGAGGAAGGAAGCAGCTTCACCCCTACAGTGCAGATGAACTGGAGAGGGAATAAGTGACTTGCCCAGGGTCACACAGAAATCTTACAGCAGAGCCAAGAACTGGATCCAAATCCCCTAATTAAAGGTTTTAAAATCACAAACTCATTGTTCTTCTCTTAGAAAAACCCAATAATCAGAGTTAGGAGCAATTCTAACAAGGCCTATTGCTGCAGTAAATTGTATCAAGGGATTTGAACTAACTACAGATCCAGCTTTTAGTCTTGCAGCTAATCTGAAATATTAAGATTCCTGCCTGGCTTACACAATCAAATCTGTCCTGCTTTATGGGACATCCCTGCAGGTGAAAGCAGGTCTCCATGTCACAGCCACACTGTGCAGGGCTGGTGGGGCTCACTGCAGGACGTGGTGCACCACTGATGCTCAGGGGTGCACCAACGAGGGCTTCAACAGTCCCTGAGTTTTGGGGACAATCCCAACCACAGTCCTTTGCAGCAGAAAACTGCCCAGCAGTGGAGCTGTGACAATGGGGACAATGTCACAGCTCAATGTGACGATGTTCTGCCCTTGGCCAGCTCCAACCACAAATCCCCAGCTCTGAGGAATAACCAAGACCTACAAATGAAGGCAGCTTCACCAGCACTCCCCAGCCTGTGGGCAGGCTTGCCAGCAAACTCACTTCATCACAAACTGCCCAGCTCTCAAGAAAACATCAAATCCCGTGGGCACAAGCAGCACGAGCAGGACGTGTTCTCTCGCAGGAATGCTGAAGGGACATTTCCAATTTTACTGCACCTCAGCAATCCCCAGTTAAAAGTGCACCATTAGGGCTCAGGAAATAATTCTTATTCTTTCAATATTGCTGCAATGCTGACTACCTGCCAGTCCCCAGTGACTTTGACAGACAGGTGGAAATTCTGCCAGCTATATTTATAATCTCAGATCAATAGCAGAATGAAAAGCACATCCAGAGACCTTGGTAGAACACCAGCAAAATCAGTGGAAAGTAGCATGACCGAGAAAAGGACATGAGCTTGGAGATCACAAGACCAAAATTTAATTTTTTTAGCACTGAAAGAGACACCATCACCTCTATCAGGAACAGAAAAGATCCCCTGGTGCTGGGAATAGCTAAAATCAACCCCAAAGCTTTTCTAAGAGCCTGAGTGCAGGTCTGCAAGTGTTGCCACTCAGGGAGGGCTCTGTCAGGCAGAGCCTGGTCCCTTCAGCATGTGCAGGGTAATCTCTAAGACCCACAGCTCAATGACATTTCCCCCCTGCTCTTGCTGTAGTGAACTCCCAAGTCCATAGATGATGCAGTTTGTTTTTTTTTCTTTTAAGCAACCTGGTTTCTGGCACTGAGCAGCTCCTCTGAGCAGCCCACGTCATACACACCTCTGCAGGCATCCCACTAGTTCCTTCACTGAAGCCTCCTTTGGTGGCTTAAATCTCCCTGGAAAGAGAGAAGGGGCAGTGGAGCAGCAGTAACATGGGGTGCAGACACTGCCAGGAGCATCCCAGAGCCCTGCAGAGCTCAGGGACATTCCTGAGCCAGCACAGGGAGCAGCATCCAGACCCTCCAGCATCACTGCACCATGGCTGTTCTGCTGAACTCACACTACACCCAGGCCTGTCCCAGCTCCCACCACACCAAAAGCCAGAGTCTCCTCCAGCTGGACACCTCCAGGCCGCTCCCTCTCTCCAGGAAGGAAGGAAGGAATTATTTCACACACTGTCACCGTCCGTCACGCGCAGCTGGCACCGTGTCCTTGGTGTGAGTCACCCTCTCCTGGTGTCACATCCCAGCAGTGTCCCCACAGCAGCCTCCCTTCCTCTGGCACATTCCTGCTGCAGAGGGTCTGCAGCTCCCTGGAGCAGGGCAGGCAGGAGGCTCCTCACTAGGCTTGAGCAATCCACCACTTTACAAAAGGGAACAGGCTTTGCAAGGAAGGCACTCCACAGTCACAAATGTTTGGAAAAGGCAAGAAAGATCCCCATTCTTCCCAAATTCCTTTTCCCTCACAGGGGGCACTGGTTGGGGCACTGCTGTGCTAGTTTGGACAGACACACCAAGCACACTCAGGCACTGCCACGGCCTCAGCTCTGAGCACAGGTTTTGCTCAGCAGGGATAGCTCTGCCTTGGCACCAAGACCTGCTGCTCAGATCCCTGGGCCAGCTCTGCAGATGGCACAGCCCAGCCATGCCCACAGAAACACACTTGGCTCCTTGGCTACTCAGGAGCAGTCCTCACCCCTCCTCCTCAAGGGCATGATCTGCTCCCCCAGACACCCACACAGATCATCACAAAGGACAAATTATCCCCCAAAAGGGGTAAAGCAAAACTCTGCACCTCACTCCACCCGCATCCCTGAGCCCCACTTCACCAAACCTCTGTTTCCTGCCCTGTGGAGTGAGGGGAGCAGATGGAGCCTACACAGAGCTCACACACCAAGGAGCACCTCAGAGACCTCCAGCATCCTCCACCACCACCTCTGCTCCTCTCACCACCAGCAGCATGATCAAAACAGACCCAGTAGCAGGGGCAGAAGATGAGTTTGGTAAAAACAAATCACCTTTGCAAGGCAGAACAGCAAGGAGTGAAGAATTCTACTGCCTGAGGCACCCCAAACTTGTTCCAGGGGGTTAAACCCTTTCACCCCAAAGTGGCATCTCCTCTCTAGATGGGAAGATGCCCAGACAGGGACATCCCTGAGGGTCACAGCAGCCCCCTGGTACAAACCAAGCTGCAAAGAAGTTGCTGGGATGCCCTAACAGATCCTGCAGGCCACGTGCAGGGATCCACGTCCCTGAGAGCTGCATATAATGGGCCCTTCTCCCTCCTTTGTTTGCTACCCCTTTTAAACCTATAAACGCCGTTTGGAGGTAAAGAAGAAACTATTTAGGGCACTCTAACCCTGAAAAGAAGGAAAACTCCATTCAAGCTGGCCGGGCTGTCTCCTGCAGCTTAATTAATAACAACCCATCCCCAGCAAGCTGCTGCAGAGCCAGCTGTCTCCTCGCATGGAGGTGCCTTGCTCCGAATAATAGTGCTTTGTGTTTTGATGGGAAAAGGTCAGGAGGATGGGGGGGAGGAGGAGCACGGGTGGGAGGGAAATGTGTTGCTTCCCTGCAGTTCCAGACGCTGTGAGTGAGCCTTGCTCGGTGCCCATCTGCTGCTGGGTCAGAGCTGGGAGATGGGGGCACCCCTCCATCAGCCCCTAAAACTCAGCACAGAGAGGGGCACAGGGAGAATTCACTGCTGTGGGCTGCACTCCCCGCCACTGCTGGGAGGCCTGGGGAGCTCCTGATGCCACTTTGACATGATCCAGGACCCCCTCTGGGGAAATCCCTGCCCTGCTCTTATCAGGGAGCTGCCTGATAACAGCACAGGACTAGCACTGCAGGGAGGCAGCACTGTGTGCCCCAGGCAGCTTCTCCAGGCCACCAGAAAGGGCTGTTTCCTGCTATCATTTGGCTTTTGCATAAACAAACAAGCCAAGCCAGGCTCACAGCAGCAGTGGATGGATCCAAGGTGATGCAACAATACGGCACAGTGGGGAAATAAAGTCGGATGGACCCAAGGCCAGGGTGTGAGATGCCCACAGCCACCAGAGTCCAGGGTATGGCCATGGAATCACCTCCATTTCTGCCTGGCCATAGAGCCCACCAAGTACCAAAGCAAGACACCGCCTTGGATCCTGGGCACCACAGCCAAGGGCTCCTGGGATACCTGTGATGGCTGGTGAGGGGCTGGGAACACAAACTCCTGGTGAGGAATGGCTGAGGGAGCTGGGGTTGTTTATCCTGGAGAAAAGGAGGCTCAGGAGTGACCTTATCACTCTCTACAACTCCCTGAAAGGTGGCTGTGCTCAGCTGGGGTTGGTCTCTTTCTCCAGGCAGCACTGACAGAAGGAGAGGACACAGCCTCAAGCTGCACCAAGGGAAATATAGGTTGGATATTAGGAAAGAGTTCTTCACTGGAAGAATAATAAAGTACAGAATGATCTGCCCAGGGAGGTGGTGGAGTCACCATCCCTGGATGTGTTTAAACAAAGATGGATGTGGCACTGGGTGTCAGGGTTTAGTTGAGGTGTCAGGGCTGGGTTGGACTCGATGATCTTGGAGGTCTCTTCCAACCTGGTGATTCTGTGAATTCTGTGGATACTCTCTGCCTGCCATCACCCTGCCCCTGGCTGGTTATCCAGCCCTGCAGCTCTCCTGGAAAAGTGATGCTCCTGCCCCAACCACACCAGGCTGGGCACTGGTGCCCAGGGAGCACCACTGACATGGTCACTGCCCTCCCAGGAGCACACAGGCAGCTCTTGTGCTCTGCCAGCTGCCCTGGTCTCTGCTCTCACTGTCAGGTTTGCCCCCTCCTTCTCCCAGCCATGTCCCTCTGTGCCATCCAGGCAGCCTGGGGCTGCCCCAGCATAGAGACACCTCTGCTGCCAGTGCAGGACTGAGGGGCAAAGTCCTATCCATTTATCTCAGGGAATAAAGAGAGACTAAAAATGGCAAAGAAAGGCAGTGGGAAGCAGCATTAGGGCAGGTCCCTGTCCCTCAGAAACATCCCCTAGCCAGGCACCAAGGCTTTGCACTTCATCCCCCAGCTGTGTAGAGGGGATGCACAGGCCACAGTGTTTCCACCGCAGGAAAAGGGTCCCTGTTGCTTAGCAAAGGGCCATTCATCACCAGGACTGTGTGGGATGACAAAGGGTTAACCCACTGCAGCTGGGCCAGAAATACCATCCAGGACAAAGAGAGACTTCATGTCACCCGCACAGCATCCGCCCAGCACACAGAGAAAGGGGCCTTAATCCGATTCCCAAAGAAAATGTGGCTTTTACAGCCTCGCCTGGCCAGGGCCCTCCAGCAAGCCTTGCATCTACAGCAAGAGTTAACCCAGCCTGAGTTAGAGAAGGAAGCAGAAAATAGGAAGGGAAATCACTTTTCCACAAGTTTGTGAGAAGGGAGAGCTGGGTGGAGGCAGCTGGACCCATGCAGCATCTCTGCAGCAGGACCACAGGGATGTCAGCCTGGAACATCTGAGGGCCCCAAAGCATCCCTAGAGCAGCCAGATCTGGGCAGTGGTTTTCAGGGGATTTATCAGGGGCTGGAGAAAGAAAGCACCACTGCTGATTTCTCACTGGCAGCATCCCATCCTAAAAATCACAGTGAGGGTCCTGTGAGCACCCCAGCACTGCCCGGTATTTTGGGATGATAAGGATGAGCCAGCAGAGATTTTCAGAGTGTTAATGGCAGAACTCTGCCTTGTCCCCGTGAGGACAGGGACCCCAGGGAGCAAAGCCAGGGACACTGCTGGGAGACTGACAGTGCTCACACCCACTAGACGTGGGTGAAAGTCTCTGCCTTGGCCTCCCAGCTGCCAGCCAAGCACTCATCCCACAGTGCCACGTCCCTGCCCAAAGCACAGCCGCGTCCCTGTGGCAAGTGGGGTTTGCCAGCCTGGCCCCTCTACCCTGTTACCCTGGAATGCCACATGCCCACTCCCCTCCTGGTTTTAGGACAGGCACTTCCAGGAAGCCACTGAGCTGTATTTGCAAGATTAACTCTTTCACTCCTGTTCTGGTGATTACTTTCTAACGAATGAGGTCACTTTACTGTACTCTACTCCACAAAGCCTGACAAATCCTGGGGATAAATGAAATAAAGCACAGCTGAATTCAGCCATAAGATCACAGCACCCAGCAGGCTCAACCCCAGGAGAGCCAGCCTTTCCCAGCCCAGCCTTTCCCCTGCACTGGAGCAAAGCTCAGGCACGTTACCCAAGGAGCAGCAGCTCCAGCCCGTGTTTCACCCGGCCCCAGCACAGCTTTGCCAGGGGCTGCACGCGGGCGTCGGGGGCCATACGGAAATCACAGCATTTCAAACCACAGGCTATAAAAATTCCACCGTGCTCAGAGAAGGGAAGTCTGGATTCCCCGTGGAGAGGCGTCCAGGAACCGCTGCTGCAGGGTTATTGGCCACCAGGCCATCAGACCCTGCCACATGTGCATACCTCGAGCCACAGTCAGCAATCCAGGGGAGAGGGTACGTGCTGAGGGGCTCTGGGGTCAAACACATTCAGACCCCACCATGGAGCTCCCAATGAGCCCCACGGCTACACAGGGGTTTTGATCTCAACAGGGGAAATCGTGGATGGCAACTACAGCAGCATGGGAGAGGTCACAGCTCCCAGGGCTAGCCAGTCCTTGGTGTGCTCAAAACTTATTTTATCTGTCGTGATGTGTCCTTATCTGCACTCAGGATGCCCTTACAGCAGGGCACACACCCTGGACAGCTGTACTCCTCCTGGATGCTGTATCCTACAATCTGGAATCACACCTGGACAAGGCAGCAGCACTTAGGGGTTCACACATAATCTCAATTCTCACTTTTTTGCCTTTTTACCTTGTCTCGAAACCAAATCTCAGCCCAGTGTTGCCTGCACACACAAATGCCCCATTGCCCGGCTCACCTATCTCCCAGGGGAATTTAATCCAACCAACAGTCATTAATTAGCACCAGAACACCCAGGACTCTCAGCCAGCACATGTCCAACAGCAGTGCAGAATCCCCTCCCACCCCAGAGCTGCACCCCCAGCCTGCTCCCTCCGCCGCACCCACCATCCACAGCAGCAGGAATTCAATAAAACTACACAACTTTAACCCAAAACTTGCCTGGTGCTGTGGGAGGCTGTTCCTGCACTCCTGTGCTCCGTGTGTTCCTGTGAGCTGACCCTGGGAAGGAGCAGCAGCAAGCCCAGTGTGCCGTGCAGGGCACACGGCTGCTCAGCTCACGGATGGCTGGATCCCCGTGGTTCCAAAGCAAGATTTAGGGGAGAGATGGAACGACCTGCTGCTTACAGAAGGGTGGACACAGCACTGATGAAACCGCCAAGAAATCCAAGACAAACAGCTCGGAGTGTGCTGGAAGTCAGAGCACAGGGCAGCAGGGCCGGCCCCACCGGATCACAGCTGCTCCCCTGGCCCAGATCTGCTCCAGCAGAGCCGAGATAGTCTCAGCCCTGAATACGTCAGCCTAGATCCATCCCGGATGCTCCTTCCCTAAATGAAGTGTGGCCACACTGGGATGGATATAAAAAGCCTTGCCTGAAATCCTCTGGCATGGAGCCTTTCCTGCAGCCCCTGCTGCTTCCAAGGGCTTTGACAGAGGGGGGACACTGGGATACAGAGGGAGGACATTGGGATACAGAGGGGAGACATTTGGGTACAGAGGGGGGACATTTGGGTACAGAGGAGAGACATTTGGGTACAGAGGGGGGACACTGGGATATAGAGGGGAGACACTGGGGTACACAGGGGAGGCATTGGGGTACAGAGAGGGGACATTGGGATACAGAGGGAAAGAGCAGTTCCTGGGGGTTCACACTGACACAGCCTGGGCTGCCATGCCCAGCAGCCCCAGCCTCCACCAGACTAAGGCAAGAGGGAAAACCCCTATGCTTGGCAAGTCCAGGGGGTCCCACCATGTCACTCAAACATCCGTGTCACGGTCACTGGGCAAACCGCCATCAGGAGCAGCAAGACAAGGATGCAGAGGGGTAGTTCAAATTATAAAAAAACGAAAAGGGAAAAAAAATGAAGCTTGGGGCTGGATTGGTTTGCAGAGGTCCAGGATTGCAAAACAGCATAGGGACACAGCAGGACCAGAGAGAGGCGTGACCCGGCTGCCACCCCACTGAACCTCTAGTCCCTCCAGCCCCAAACCCACTGTGAGCACCCCCAGCCCCATCCCCCACTCACTGCCGGGGCCCGGGCTGGTTCAAAGGAGCCAATTAAAGAAAACCCTCGGGGGATGTTCCCGGGACTGGACAGGGGAGGGGAGTCCTGGTCTCGGGGGCTGTCCCACACAGCAGGGATCCAGGAAGGGCTCAGCAATAAACTGCCATCCCCATGTGCCCTGTCCCCAACGCTGTGGTGTCTCTGTCCCCACGGTGTCCACATCCCAATGACATCCCCCACTGCCCCCTTCCCTGTGCTGCCCCCATCCCCATGGCATCCACATCCCTGGAGTGACATCATCTCTTTGGTGTCTCCAACCTTGTGGCATCCCCACCCTCACAGTGTCCCCATCCATGTGGCATCTCCACACTCCTTCCCCTTTTGCAGGGGCTGGGGTGTCCCCAGGGCTCTGGGTGACCGCAGTGCACCCCACAGGGCAGAGGGGATGTGTGAGCTGGGCACAGGCTGCAGCTCAGGGGGCTGCTGCCAGTGATGGGACAGGATGGGCAAGAGAAGGGGAGACCAGGAGGCTGTTTTTGGGAAGCACCTTCCACACAGGCACTGGGAGCCATGGAAAGGGCTGGGCACAGGAGCCCTGCACCCACCAGAGCACACAGGGATGCTTAGGAGGTGGGTTTTTCCTGTGTCCATCAGGACAAGGGGCCATCAAACACCAGGAAGTTCCTTTTCCACATCAGTTCAGAGCCAACTTCCTGAGCAGAAACCAGGGAGTGAGGCTACCCTGGGCTGCCAGGCCTCCCTTATGTCACCAGACACACTCACACTCACCATGTCACAGGAACCCATTCACCAAAAGTAACGTGAGAGCATCTCCACTGCAGCCTGCAGAGCCCCCCAGCCGCACACCTGCCAGCCTGCTGAGGCTGTGGCAGCCCCTTCCCAACAACCTGCACAATGCAAAGCACACCTGGCCCCCTCCAGCTGGGGCAGAGCCCCCAAACCCTGCACAGACCCCACCACAGGCAGCACCCTCCCCTTCCCTGGCCCTGCCAGCAGCCAGGGATCCCTTCCACCACGGCAGGAGCTGGGTGAGGATGGCCCATCTGCACCGGGATCCCATTCTGCTGGCAGCCCCCACCCTCTGGATCATGTCAGGGCTGCTGCCACAAGCCCTGGGCCAGCTGATGGGAGAGCAGAGATTTACAGAGATAGGCAAGAAAAGAGCATTCTGTGGGGTTATGGCACTGGTCACAACCCCTGGGCCAGCTGCAATGCCACAGGCTGTGCTTATCATCAGCACCTTGTCATTTTGAGGGCAATTACTCCAATTCCCCTCCGTCTCTGGCTCTGATTTCCTCATGCTCACAGGAAAACCACTTCAGTTTTACCCCTGCTTCTGCTGATCTCACAGAACCTTAGCTCCAGGAAAGAACTGCTGGTTCAGGAACAGCAAACACTGGTGAGGTTGGACCTTTCTATGCTGCTTCCCCAGGGTCCCACTGCAAGCCCACTCTTAAGCAAATTCATCAGCAACTTCTCCTCATCCCTATAGGGAGGGGTGCCCCGGGGTCACCCCCAGGAGCTGATGCCACCCTCTGTGACCCCCCTGTGCCACTCTCTGCCTGCTCAGCCCTGCACACCCCATCCCACAGGGAGCCTGAGTTGGCTCTGCCTCCTCCTCCCTCAGCACAGGCCCTGACAAATCATTCCCCTGTGACAATTCCTGCATCACAGCCCTGGTATTTTCCCCCCACTAAGCCACTGCTGCTTCTTCCCTTCCTTACCCTTCAAACCCCCACACACTCACTGCACGGCCACTCTTGGCTCCCCCACTCCACAAACCCCCACTGGCACGGCTGTGGAGACCCCAGCACAGCCCCTGGCACAGATTTTTCCTCCCTGAGGCTGGGGAGGGCTCAAGCAGAGACTTACTCAGCCGAGGATGACAGGAGGACAATGCACGCTGCCCCGAGAGCCAAGGATGCTTCAGCACCTACTTCAGCTGCTGCCCCAGAGAGCCTCCCCCCAGCTTCTGAAAAGTTCTGCTCAATCCCCCTTCGAAAAGGTCTCACAAAGCAGATCCCTCCTGGCTCTCTGCCTCCCTCACCACCAGACATGAAAAGCACTCGAGTTTCTCCCCGGGTAACGCGGGTAAAAGCCTCCAACATCAAAGGCACCACACAAGAGCTCTGCCCCCCCATTCCTCCCAGGCACCAGTGCTGGGGCTGCCTCCCTTGAAAGCACAGCAGCCTCAGTGGTTGAGGCGCCAACTGTGCTAAAAACACAGTTTTGATTTTTTTTCCTTTTTTTTTTTTTTTTTTTTTTTTTTTTTTTAATCAGCCACAAACTGAACTTGTGGGCAAATCTGGGCCAGGCTCTCCTTCGGGGGCAACACGACCAGTGTGGTCTTGGTGGGGGTTTTACCCACTGTCTGCTGCGTGGTCACCCCACAGAAACAGGGGAGCAAAAATATCCCTTGTGCCAATCCTGCCTGCCCATTGCCCAACACTAAAGAAAGCCACGAAGTGTCCTGAAGAAAAACCACAGGCACCCTCCAAGCAGGCAGATTCCCATGGATTCCTCAGCAGCCTCTGCAGCTCCTCTCCCCCATCTGCAGAACAGAAACAACATCTCCCTCCCTGCCTGGCAAAGCACTTTAGTATCTGCACGGCAGAGCAGGGCGAGGGAGGGGTGTTTACCTTCCTGGAAAGAGGGAGCAGCATTTACACCCAAAACAACACGGCCTCAGCACAAAATTCCCGGGCACAGGGAGCAGTTGCAGATGCAGCAGGATCCAGAAAATGAGCAGGGCTAGAAAATAGCTTCAAACACCGCAGGGATTTCAAAAAGTCCTCACAGCACATGGTTTCTTGGCCCGTTTCAGAGCGTTCCTCATCCCTTCATCCCACACAGCAGTTGTTCCTGCCAGATCACCTCCTGCCCGGGAATGCTAGGTTCATTTTATTGCTGCAGCATGGAAACAGCCCTGGTTTGCAGGGGGGAGGTGGGAGGGCTCTGCCGTTGAACACTTGGCCCCGTTCACGCTGTGATGAATATCACCCGGCCCTGCACAGATACCAGATGTGCTCGGGGCAGGCTGCAGCCTATCCTAAATTGCACCAAGATGGAATTTTTGGGCAATTTTCAGGGAGTGTGCTGAGGGCAGGCACTGATGGGAGAGCAGAGATTTACAGAGATAGGCAAGAAAAGAGCATTCTGTGGGGTTATGGCACTGGTCACAACCCCTGCACCAGCTGCAATGCCACAGGCTGTGCTTATCATCAGCACCTTGTCATTTTGGGGGCAATTACTCCAATTCCCCTCCATCTGTGGCTCTGATTTCCACACGCTCACAGGAAAACCACTTCAGTTTTACCCCTGCTTCTGCTGATCTCACAGAACCTTAGCTCTAGGAAGGAACTGCTGGTTCAGGAACAGCAAACACTGGTGAGGTTGGACCTCTCCATGCTGCCTCCCCAGGGTCTCACTGCGAGCTCACTCCTAAGCAAATCCATCAGCAGCTTCTCCCTACCCCTGTGGGCAGGAGTGCCCTGGGGTCACCTACATGGGTGTCCCTTTAATTAGAACCAAATCCTGGAGCAGCACTGGAGACATTCCAGCATTTTGGAGGCCACACACTGCCCTGATGGACAGCTGACCTCGAGCAGGGCAACTTCTGCCTCACTGCTGGGTGCAGGGTGATGTGGGGCTCTGGCTTTGGGTTCCTGCCCAGTGACACAACCCAACACTGCTCCAGGATGGGGAGCACCTCGCTGTATCCAGCAGCAAAGTCCCTCTGGAGCTCACTGCAGCTCCCCTGAGAGACACCAGCCAATACAGAGGCCCAGGTAAGGAGGGGATCTGCTGGAATACCTTCATCCTGTCAGGACTGTGTGATACCCCAAACTCTCAGCATGGGATTTCAGAGACCTCTCTTCCTTGTGCAGGGTTCCCTCCTGCTGATCTCACCCATGCGACATGGCTGGTGTCCTCCAAAAATGAGTTCAAGGCATGCCTGGACTTGCTGGTTTTCACTTTTCTTCTTTGCCCAGATTTGGGAGCTGAGCTTTGGGTCATTCTCACCTGTAGAAGCATTTGATATCGGGGACAAGGTACTCTGCAAACCTGAGATATTCTAGAATATGTGGTTTTATTGCAAGGGTCGTGGGTAGAAAGGGTCTTCCCTTCAGCTACCAGCCTGGGCTGGAGGGAAGTCCGAGAGAGAGAGGGAGAGAGGGAGAGAGGGAGAGAGAGAGCAAGAGGGTAGGGACCAGAGAGGGAAAGCCAAGAGAGCATGGACCAGAGAGTGAAGAGAGAAGAGAAGAGGGGCGAAAGGTAGGAGAGCCAAGACAAGAGAGCGAGGTCCTGGTTACAATACATTATATCTCCTTTTGTGATGAATATTCAAATTTACAGTGACCAACCAATACAAGACACAAAACCCTATAGAATCTACATACAGCCTATAAGAACTACTACATTACCATGTGTTATATTTTAAACTCTAAAAACTACTCTTTAGACTTTTCTGTTTTGCTACATTGACCTTTGGATCCCTTAGCCAGCAGAAAGGCATTGTTCAATCAAAAGGGATTCTCCTTCAGCTGGCCAGGCTATTGTCTTCAGGTTATATAGTAACTAAGACTCGGTATCCTACAACTCAAAATAAGCTTCCATTTTGATTACAGGTTTCATATTTTCAGAATCTTTTGCTAAGCAATCATATTTATAAGGTTTCCCTGATTCATCTTTCCCAACACTCACCTCCCCCAGGCCAGGTCAGCCCCACACAGAGGTGCCCAGCTGTGGTTCACACCCCATTTCAGTAGCTCTGGGTGCTGCTGATGACAAGACTGGTGTAAACCACCAGCAGGTCACCAGGGCTGTCCCACACAACACAAACCAGAGAACAACACGAGGGTCCAGGGCAGAGTAAAACAGTGCTAGCCGTGTCTTCTGCTGTAAGCATGAAAAGAAGAAACAAAAAGGAGCATTTCTCCTCCCTGGAACTCCATGGACATGCTTGCTGCCAACAGGGAAAATGTGGGAGCCTGTGTGTCTGTCCAGGCAGGACCTGCAGCAACTCTGGGCGTGAGAAATCCCAAATTCCGCATCCCACAGGGCTGCCTTTGTGCTTCTGCTGACATGGTGAGGTCTGGCTGGCACCTAAAGCCTGGTTTGGGGGCTCAGCAGGGCAGGAGGGAGGGGCAATTCTCTGCAGGCTCCCAGCTATGGCTACAGGACTTCACCCAGGCAAAGTATCCCTCTGTTCCTCCCCCGTTTTTTCCCACCGCGGGTCTGTGCTGTGCATGCAAAACCAACTCTGAGCTGTGAATTTACACCCAGAAACCAAAAGTAAAAGATCTACATTATTCACTTCTATGAGCAAAGGTTAAATCCTACCAAATACATCAGCTTTTGTGGACAGGACAAGCGTTTGGCAGCCAGCAGGAAGGAACAGGAACGTGGGAATTCCTCCTACGACTTGGCAACAGACTCTTCCCCAGCACGGGAGCTCTCTGGGGTCTGCTCAGCCTCTGCCAAGCTAAGAAAGCCCCTCATTCAAGCACTCACTAATCTCACAGGACATCCTGTAGCTCAAGGAGGAGTTTAAATGAGCGACTGGATGGATTCAAGCTGCCTGACTGTTGGAGAAAGCAATAGGAAAGGTGGGGTAGCAGCCCTGGAGCTGTGATGTCCTGACCTGCTCTGTGGAGAAACACCTTATCCTACTGAACACAGAAGGTGTGCACAGCAAATCAGCTCCTGACTCAGTCCTGCTGAGGTGTCACACAATGTCTGCCTGCAATGGGCTCCACCACGATGGCAAAGATGCTGTGTTAGTATTTCCTGGGAGGTCTGAGAGGGGCATCCTGCCTCTTCCTCCCTCACCCCAGCTGCTCCCATCATCCCACTCCCCAGGACAGGGCACATCCTGGGGTTTGATGTCTTTCCAGCATCAGGGTGAGGGGGCAGTGCTGGGTTCAGAGGCACAGGAGAGCCAAGGCATACATCCTAAAAGATATTTAGGCACCTAATTCCAATTAGGCTGTAATATTCCTCAAGGGATTGCAGAAGATGGATGGATGGATGGATGGATGGATGGATGGATGGATGGATGGATGGATGGATGGATGGATGGAGAGCCAGTCAGACAGATAGATAGACAGATGGATAGGAAGATAGATAAACAGACAGATAGATGGATGAAGAGACAGACAGACAGACTGACAGACAGACAGACAGACAGACAGACAGATGTAAGAACCAATATTTGAGAGGTGTTTTGGGGCAGACCTGCACCACAATCACACCAAATGGGGAATGAAGCACTCAGCAGCTGCTCCCAGGCCTCCATCAGCATCCACCCTGCAGGGCATTACATGGACTGGGGCCGGCACTCAGACCAAGGGCAGGTGTCCACACACATGACAGAAGCCAGGGGGGCAGGTGGCTGCATTTGCTGGGGAGGTGGAGGGACCTGAATTAGAAGCTGCTGCTGCAGCTCTCAAAGGAGTATCAAGAACCATCACAGGAATTGCTGGGAGCAGCCACCTCTAAGAAAGCAGAGCTTGGCTTCTGGTGTGAGTGAAAGAACCATTTCAGAGCTGCCATGCGTGCTTGGTGCACATTTTTGGGGTTCATTTGTACTGTTTGGCTCCATTAATCCCCACCTTTACAGTACCCACAAACCTAACATGGTAACAGCAGGGCAGAGGAGCAGCAGGTCTTCCTGGAGATCTTACACAGGGCAGCTCCTCTGGAAACAAACCTGCAGGGCCCAAAAGTCCTCCCAGCCTTGTCTCCATTTCCTACAAGGACTAGAGAAAGTGTCAGGGGGAGGCTCCAGACTGCAATTCCCATGGAGGAACAGCATGTGCTGCCCCCCAGCAATGGGTGCCATGGGGTGCTGTGCTCCCCAAACCCTCATCTCAGCCTGGCCAGCACCCAGTGAGCCCCAAGCTGAGCCCCATCACCCCCTGGAACCAGGGCAGCCCCACTGCCTCCCAAACACCAAGGCAGGGAAGGCAGGACAGCCCTGCAGCCCCCCAGCTCTGCTCAGAGCCTCCTCCCCAGCCCTGACCTGAGATAAAGGCAGAGGTTCCTCTCTCTGACACTCCTTAAAGGTCACAGGCCCCAGTGGAGTTTGAAGTTTTCAGTTCTGCAGGATACAGCCCTTGTGTCTGACACCCTCCTGAAGCTGAGAGTGCTGCTGGCTTCAGCCCATTCTTGGGGTCTCAGGTCCCCCCAAAACCTCACAAGAACAGTCAGATACCTATCAACCATCAGTGACATTTTTTAACCTGAAGAAAAAGCATTGAGAGCTTTAAGACCCCAAATCCAGAGTTTGGGACCATTCAAGCAAAGGCTGTGGTGGAAACTTATTTTCTAGATGAAGAGCAACAGGGAAAATCAGCTTTTGAGGCAAAGACTGGGTGCTGGACCCATCCCTTGAGGGATGCAGGCAGGTCCAGCACTGCCCCCCTCTACATCCCTGCCCTTCCCATCCCAATCCATGCTCCTTCAGAGCACATCAGGGCAAGGCAGAACCCCAGTCTCACAGAGACTGGTTAAAACTCACTCCCTGGGCTCCAGATCACCCATTCATCTCAGATTTAAGACAAGCTTTAAGAAAGATTTAAGACAAACTTTGGCCTCCCTGCAGACCTGTGGTTCAGCCAGACAAGCACTGCCCCCTGCCCTTGGGCAGAGCCTTTCAAGGAACCCTTTCCAAACCTCTTCCCAAACCTTTCTGTGCCCCTCCTAGAGCTGCAGCCCCAGTGTCCCTCTGCAGGAGCTGAGGGAAGAAGGGCACATCCCACACAGGGACACCCTGACCCGCAGTGACACGGAGGGAAGGGCTGGCAGGGGCAGCCCCAGGGTCAGCCAGCCAGGAGAAGACAAATAAACCCCCCTTGCAGGGATTACACAGAGGCACTGCTCCTTCCTGCAGCCCCACAGCTCCAGCACAGCTCCCCAGCACAGCCTGGGGCTGCCAGGACACTCCTGGGGAAGGATGTTCCCTTTCCCCATGAATTACCCCCTGCTCCCCCATCCCACCTGGAGTCCTGTGGACCCAAGGATGCTGCATGAGCATCTCCTTCACCAGCTGATGGGGCAGAGAGGATAAAAGCAGCCCTAAACCCAAGCACCTTCTGGGACAGTAAAGCCTCTGTAGGCACATCCCCTGCTCCAAGCACCCTGCTGGTCCTGCACAGTGTGGCAGCCCCAGGCCAACGCGGATGACTCTGGGGGAAATAACTGCATTTCTGCCCCCAAACAGCTCCAGTCATGGTGCAGCTCACCCCTCCTCTCCTGCCCCACACACCCTGCAGTGTCTGGCTCCACTCCCCCAGCCCCAGTACATTATCCAAGAGCACCGGGCTCCTCTGCTGTACTGCAGGCTGCAGACACAGCTTTCAGCCAGCTGTGACTACTGCTGGGATTTAAATCAGCCTCATCTTCCCCTCCCCCAGGCCTGCCGGCCAAAGCTTTCCCAGGAAATGCACCCCACGGAAAAAATAAACCTGGGAAAACAAGCAGGGTGTGCCTGGCCAAATGCTGAGCCCCAGGGGCTGCACTGCTCGGGGTTTAGGGGGTTATGTGCCACGGGGAAAGGTGGGCAGCAAACCCTGACCTCCCTGGGCCCAGAGCTGCCTTTGAGGATGGGACTCACCCCTGTGGATCCGTGCTCGGGCAGAGCAGCCGGGGCTGCCACCATCCCACATGGAAGGGCTCAGGAAAGGAAGGGGTCAGGGCGGAAAGGAGGAGGGTGCTTGAGCACAGCATAATGCTCCATTCATGGTGCACCCGCCCCAAAACGCACCCACACACTTCACTGCTGCTCCTGGGGCTGGAACACGCCTCCCAAAGGGACTCAGCTCCCAGCGCGGGTGCGATTTTTCCTCCATTAGGAGCAATTTCAGGATTCTCAGTGAGTACTGGAGGAAGTGAGTGAGCTCAGCCCAAGCTCTGACCCATCCTCCTCCTCTTGCTCTGCCCACAGCCTCCACCTCATCCCTCCTGGACCTGCAGACTCCCAGACACGGCTCAGATATATTTTTTTATCTGACCAATAACATTCTGACTAAAATTCCCTAAATCACCACGCTCCAGCCAGCAAACCAGGGCTTGGAGAAGCTTTCCCTACCAGAGCAGTAATCCTCAGGGAGATGAAGATGTGGCAGAAATCAGTGTGGTCCTCCCTGCCTGCAGAATCCCATCCCTGCCCGCCCTTCCCCACGTCCCGGCACAGGAATATTCCCATTTCTGGTCAGTCCTGGCCACAGGGCAGCTGCTATTCCCTGCCTGGCCAGGTAGATGGTGCTCAGCCGGCACCAAGCGGGAATTCACCCGGCTGGAACAATTCCCCCGCCTCTGGTGAGGCCAATAATTCAGCAGCGATTTCCACTGGCGGCTGAGGAAGGTCCCGCTCCAGCCCTGAACAAACCAACTCAGACCCGGCTACCGCAGATTTCACCTCTCACTTCAGGCTGGGAGAGGGTGGATAAACTGCTACAAACATTTCATCAGAGCCACTCTTTCCCCAACTCCCATTCCCTGCTGGAAACTCACTCTGGTGACATTTTACCCAACACCTTCCACCGGTTCTCCCCACACATCTCCCACAAAACCAAACCACGGCAAAGCCCAGGGGGGCAGGAAACAATTTGCTGGTTTTTCCCCCATAAAGTCAGGGGGATAGGGGCCAGGGGGACCCTCAGGGCCCCTCATCCTGCCGGAAGCTGCCGGGGGAGGGGTGTCCAGGCTCTCCATCCCATCACCCCGGGGTCACCCTCCCCAGCCAGGCCGGATGTAGGATGTCTAATATTTCTCCAGTTCTGTTTTAACACTCACACCATCTTGGGAGCAGGAAGCTTAAGCCATTTCCTGCAAGGCATTGCTCTGCCCTCCAAATATTTTCAGCCTCGGTGCAAACTGCTTTAAAAACCCAGCCCGGCAGCTGGAAGTGTGAAATCAGAGGAGGGGCTTGTCCAGGGAAAATTCAGTTTGTGAAACCTATCCAGGCCCCACTGCTGCAGAGCAGCAAAATAAATATTGCTGCGGACAAAAAATGAGAAGGAAAAGCAGAAACTCCAAACAATGTTCTCTGTGCCTCTCCCAAGGGACACAGCACTGGTCCCCAGCAGAAAGCCACAGCCACATCCCCCCTTGTGTCTGCAGCCACGATTTGAAGCTTTCCCAGCTTTGCTCTTTCAGTGGAGCCCAAATCATGGCTTTGGTTTGCCTGCCCTTCAAACAACTGCCCGTAAATAATCTGTCCCACACACGGGCTGAAATAACCCCGAAGAGACCCTTCCTGCTCCTCCAAGTGGAGGAGAAGACAAATACTCATTCCTTGAAGCTCTGAAGAAGAATTTTGGGCAGAGCTGGAAACCCCCCAGACTCCCCAGGTCAGCAGAACTCAGCCCCATGGCCACGTCCCCACCCCACCCTGAGCCAAGGATGGGGACAGATGGATGGCAGCTCACCTCCTGCTGCTGCCCCTGGCTGCTCCAGCCCACGAGTCACCTGCGAGCACTCTTATCTCCTCTCAGCTCCTCTCCAGGTGACAGGCAGGGACAGGGGGCCGTGAACGGGGACACAGAGCTGTGCCCCAAGGCCCACGCAAAGGGCTCTGCTTCCCCTGGGCTCCTACTCCCAGGGCTGCTCCTTCCCAAGACTTTTCTGTCCAGAAACTGAAGCCACGAAGCAGAAAGGAAACCCCAGAGCTGTTCCAGGGCCCTGCAGGAACCCTTCACCTCCCAACCTCAGGGCGTGCACTCCTGGGCTGTAAATAAACTTTTATTTACTACACAAAGTAGGGCAAGGAGGACTGTTTCCCTGAGGAATGGTGGGAGGAACATCAGTGTTGTGGCAGGATCTCAGATTTCATCTGACTCCACAAAGCAGTTCCTGGAGACCTCGGCAGGAGCCACAAAGGGCACAGCAACACCTCTGCAGCAGCCACATCCCACCCAAATCCTGAGTGCCCATCACTGCCAGGTCACACAGGAATCCCTCAGGGGCACAGAGTTGCCCTGACACCCTACACCCAGCACTGCCAGGCCTGGAGAGAACAGGGCTGGAGCAAATCCACCTCCTGCATCCCACAGAGCAACACAGAGACGAGGTCCAGCTTCTGCAGCTGGACTGTGATGGATTCACCCCCCAGGACCACCCACACCCCTGATGTGCTGCCTGATCAAGGTTCCCATCACATCTCGGGCCACTGAACCACCCAAAGCCAGGCCATCACCCTCAGCACTCAACTGCATCCTCTCATCTTCTCCAAGGCCACCAAAAGGGGTGGACAGGGGGTCTTGGGGGCGGTGTGACCCCAGTGGGGGCCCCAGCAGTGAACTTGGCCTCCCACTTCCACCCCGTTTATCTGCACGCTGGGATGCAGGAGGAAGCAAGTTCAGCCAGAGTTTGTCTAAACAATTATGTTTTATCAGAAAAGCTGCTCAGATCTACTCCTTTTTTTTTCCCCCAAGACAGATCTGGACAATTCCAAGGTAATCTCCATTCTCCATCCAGCCTGCAGCAGATGGAAGCAGGGGAAGAGGACCTGAGGCAAAGAGTGTCCAAATGCCCCTGCTCCTCCCTCAGTGCCTCCAACACTCAGCAACCAAGAGGCACAATCCATCCCACATCTGCTCCCCACACATCCAGAGTCTGCCTTCCAAGTCCCTATTTCCTCTTCAAACCACAGGTTTTTCAAATTCAGGAGCAAGCAAGGTGGACTGGCAAGGTTTTGATACAGAAAACACCTGATACATCCTTTCCTCCTGGACAGCTCAGGACCTCCCTTTGCAGAGCCACTCCAGTGACCTGGGCAGAGGCTTCTCCCACCCTGCACAATCCCGCAGCACCTCTGGAAGCAGGACCAGCTAATTCCTGATCACCAGCTGAAGCTGGAAGAAGAAAGAACCCAATGCAGGGAGGGAACCTCAGACATCTTGTCACGTTCACCAGCTCCCTGTTAGAAAAGCAGAAGCTGGAGTGGGTAGAGGGATTCCTCCAAGACAAGGAAGCAGTGGACAGCAAAGGCAGGGTCCTGACCAGGCTCTCCTGCCATACAGACTTGTGCCATCTCCTCAGTGTTCTCCTGGCTCTTGGTCCATGAATTGATTTCCACTGCAGATGAGGGGGAGTTGCCAGTGAGTGCCCTGAGTGCATCTCACATGAGATGGAGCATGAGCCTGCATGTTTGTAGCTTCAGAAACAGAAACCAGGGACTCATCCTGTAACTCCACGTGCCAGAGCTTCAGAGGAGGGTTCAGAGCACAGCAGCTGCTCATCAGAGAACAGCACAAGCTCCCAGATCAGAGTAAATGCCAAGCAGAGTGCACAAAATTCCCCATCCAGAGTCATAACACACAGGGGAAGCAAACACAGGCAGGGGCTCCAGCCCCAGCTGGGTAGGGCAGTTCCTGTGATGTCCCTCCAGATCTACCCAGCCCACATGAAACATGCCCCAGGTGCATTTTGAGCTGGAGTTGAAAGCAATGCCCTACAACTCAAGACTTGTGAGTTACCACACAGCTGTGGCTGAGAAAGCTCCTTTCATGACCTTAAATATCATTAACTTTGATCACTGCCCTCTCCTCCTAGGCACCACATCTCTTGGGTTCCCATCTAATCTTCTCACTCTGAGATCTCCACAAGCTGAGCTTTTCTTTGGGAGAGGGAAGGAATGTCTGTCCCACTCCATGTGCAGCAGGAGAGGAGAAAAGGGGGGAAAGCAGAGCCACCATAAAAAGTTAAAGTACTATGGAAAAGCTTGACACACACTTCAGTAAATGATCAGTCACAGCAATGAACAACCTGGCCCAAGGCAACCAGGCTGGCTCGGGGGCTGTGAAGGGATTAATGCCCTACCCAGTTCTGTGCTGCTGCAAATCCCTTTTCACCTCCATCTCTGACTCTGGGAATATACTGGAACACCTGGTAAGACCACCAGACTCAGACAAACCCTGGACATCCTCTCAAGGGTTGAAAAGTTAAACTTAAATCAAGGTTATGTTAGCATTTGCTAGAGGATCATCAAACTCTGAACTTCCAGGTGCTGGGAAATGCTTCATTTCAGCCTTCCTTCATGGATGGACAAATGGCCTTGGCCTTGCCAAAACCAGCCTACAGCTTCCACACAGAACAAACTGCAGGTGATACAAGTCCACCAACCCCAAATGCCCACACTGTCACTCCTGGGCTGGCACAGCAACCTTGGATGGTTTGTTAAAACTATTTGCTTTTCATAAATTCATCGACATCCGCAAAGTTTTGTTGTTTGTGAAATATCTTGGACCAGACCCTTGGGTCCAGCTTTGTCTCCCGGGGTGTCTGGTGCCACCTTCATGCCAAGATAAACCAAAATGATTCAAGAGGGTGAAGTATTGATGCATGTCACCCTACAGAAACCCCGGAAACTTCTGTGCAGAGACCAGTTCAGAAGATCAATGAAATGAGTGACCCAGATTTATCCAACCCAAAGGAAAGCAGCTCATCTCCCCACATCCCTCCTTTAAAACCTCTAACAGATGTAAGAAAAACTGGGCCCAATGAAGTCTGAGCACAGGCTGCAATCCAAGACCAGCTGCTTCTTCCATTTATAGCCACATTCACTTCAGCTCCACCACAGCATTTTGGACAATGCAGAAGTGTCTGTGGGTCTGTTTGTTTGCTGGAGGAGTGTAAAGAACACAACTGGCTTGCTGTCAACTTATCTTTTCTGTTCACAACAACGTTTGATCTTCTGCAAACAAAGTTATTTCTCTATAATCTCAACTCAGTCCTCTGCCAGAGTTTATGGAGTTGGCACTGCACCCAGCCTATGGTGTCCCTTCAACCACTGGCCAACAGAAACATCTCAGGCAGGGACAGCAGTCTAGAAATAGCTTAAAAGAGAAGGAATCCTTAATTACAGAAGGTTCATCACCATTGCCATCGCCTCCCTCCCCCGGCAGACAGCAGAGAAGTCACAAAACCAGCAGCCTGGCCTCGCTGCAGGAGATCAAAGCAAACTCTTCTTTTTATCTTGGTCAAGATAACGGATTTTATTTGCCTTATCAGCCTGTAGGATGATTAACCTAAATGTGAGAAAGCTGGAGGATCCAAAGGAGCTGATGGGTGGGGAGCATGTTCCCCAGCACGACTGCCATGGGCTCCAGACATGCAAATAGCACGGCATAAACAGAGAAACTCTTGGGTCTGGTTCCTACATGCCCCCCTCAGCCAGGGCTGTGTCTCCCTTTGCCTTTCAGCACCACTTGGATGAACACAAATCCCACGGCAGGCGGGAACACTCACCCCTTTCTCAGCCAGCAAAGGCACCTCTGCCCAGGGGCTGCCCTGTCTCCATCACAAGGGGAGTTTGCATCAAGAGGGGAGCAAGTTTTCATCACAGAGGCGACTCAGGGGTTCCTGAGGGTGCTCAGAGCTTGCATCCCAGCTGGAGCACAGACCCCACGAGCCACAGCCAGGTGACCCTGCAGTCTGTCACCTTCTGCCTGAACAGAGGGCTCTGAGCTCTACAGACACACGTTCACACCTGGATCCCTCCCACAGGGGTCAGGAGGCGACATGGATGCACAGCCTCACCCACAGACACAGCCCAGCCCTGGAAGAGGCCTGCCAGGTCACTAAGGCCAGGGCCAGGGTCACCCTGCAGCTCAGCATGGAGTCACAGACTGGTTTGGGTAGGAAGGGACCTTAGAGACCACCCAGCCCCACCCCTGCCATGGGCAGGGACACCTTCCACTGTCCCAGGCTGCTCCAAACCCCAGTGTCCAGCCTGGCCTTGGACACTGCCAGGGATCCAGGGGCAGCCACAGCAGCTCTGGGCACCCTGTGCCAGGGCCTCCCCATCCTTACAGGGAAGAATTTAATCCCAATATCCCATCTGACCCTGCCCTCTGGGTTGATGGGGGGACCCTGCTGAGTTTTAAGAGGCACCTGGCACCCTGAGTGGCTGTCCCAAAGTGGCCATGGGATAAAGACTCCAAGAGAGCTGAAAGCTCAGAGGTGGTTCAGATTGTTTTGCATAGATCCACATTGGGACACAGAGGAAGTCACATCCCTGTTTTAGGCGAATATTCTCATTATTCATTAAATCTGCCTTGATTTATCTTAACAAGCCATTTCCCTGTGTCCTGTCCCTCCATCCCTTGTCCCCACTCCCTCTCCAGCTCTCCTGGAGCCCCTTTAGGCCCTGGAAGAGGCACTAAGGTTTCCCTGGGGCCTTCCCTTCTCCAGGTGAGCACCTCCAGCTCTCCCAGCCTGGCCAGAGCAGAGGGGCTCCAGCCCTTGGAGCATTTCTGTGGCCCCCTCTGGACTCTGTCTCCCATCCTTCTGATGTTGGATACAACATCCCCAGCTTCGCCCTCTCCTGGTCTCAGATGTGTGGCAGGGAAAGGAAGTGGGAGCTGTGGTGTTTCCTATGGGAAACTATCCCTTTGCATAATGGAGCTCCACTGGGGAGGTCACTGCTTCTCCTATGGGCCCTCAGGGACTGCCAGCAAGGCAAACAAACCCTCCTGGGTCTGCCTGGCTGCATGGACAGCCTCGTTTCCTGCAGTGTGTCCTGCCCAGCTGGAGCTTCCACATGGGACAGCATCCACACAGGCTGTGCCCACGCACGGAAGGGACACGTGTGTGCCAGTGTGACTGGAGATGGACACAGCATAACGAGTCTGGGGACAGCACTCCTGGGGGACAGAGACCTGCAGCACCAGCACCACCACAGCCACATCACCCAGCCTCCTCCTGACATCCTCAGTTCCCATGTCACACCCCAAAACATGCCCCATAACACACCCCAAAAACTTATCCCAAAAAACACCCCAAAACACACCCCAAAAAACACCCCAAAACACATCCCAAAATGCACTTCAAAATACACCCCAAAACACACTGAGGGGCAGTGGCTGCTCCCAGCCCAGCCAGGGACAGGGCACACCAGGGATGGGGAGCAGGCAGTGCCCTCCCCTGCACGCGGTGTCCTGGATCAGGCAGTGTCCCTGTGATGGGACACATTCCTCTCCCCCACACATTCTCCTGCTCTTCCTTCCAAGTCACTGGGCCTGCAGGTCTAGATTTTTCCAAATTATCTCATTTTTGGCACCTGCCAAAGTTCACAAACTGAGACTCAGCATTTCCCACTCAGCCCCCTCCATTTGGAATCCTGGGCTGTAGGAATTTTCCTGTTAAAAATAATAACAAGAACAAAAAAAAGACAGCCCATAATCTAGCCTGGATCTGTCAGCTGGTTTTGGAGGAAACATTTCCCTTACAGCTTTCATCTCTTTGTACAGTTAAAGAGCTGGAAATGGTGACTCACTGCATCTCCACTCAGCCCTGGGCTCTCCATCCCAGGAAGCCTCACTGTGTTAACAGTTGTCTAAACCCCTATAACCCCTGCACCCCACACCTGGTGTTACCTTAGCAGCCCAGGACAGAAGAAAAGACACCCCAAAAGGCTTCACTTCTCCATCCCTGGGCTTGAAACTCGTGGGCTGCAGCCCCCACCACAACTTCCCAGCACACAGCAACAGGTCCTTGCTTTTCACAAGGATTTCAGTGGATCTCAAAGTTTCCTTCTTTCTATTTTTTAATATTTTTTAAAATTTTAACCCAACTCTATGGGAGTTCTAAAGAAAAGGCCTTCCATAAGTATTCTAGCTGGAAACAAAGAGGGAAAACAGGTGAATTGCTTTGCTCTCCTGATGTTGCCCTGCTTGTTGTGCAGCAAAGTAGATGAGGGGGCCCTGCTGAATTTTAAGAGGCACTTGGTACCCTGTGTGGCTGTCCCAAAGTGGCCATGGGACAAAGACTCCAACAGAGCTGAAAGTTCAGAGGTGGTTCAGATTATTTTGCATAGATCCACATTGGGACACAGAGGAAGTCACATCCCTGTTTTAGGTGGACATTCCCATTATTCATTAAATCTGCCTTGGTTTATCTAAACAAGCTCCAGAGCATCCTTGCCATGAAGGCCCAGGGGCAGGAGCGGGAGCAGAGGTGGGACAGAGCCTGCCTTGCTGGCTGAGTGTTGTCCCCAGGCCTGAGCAACCACAGCAGCTTGTGAGGAGACAAACAGGAGCATCAGACCAAAGCAGCTTTCACTTCTCATCTGGGAGTGCTTCCAGTTCATCCATCACCTGAGACCCCAGAATTGAGCCTTCACCAGCACTGAGCCATCAATACAAACAGCTTTAGACTGTGGGAAGTGGGAACAGACTATTAAACCAGAATGGAATGGAAACCATTAACTTTTCTGGGGCCAGCAATGCCTTCCCTCCTCTCCAAGCCTGACCACCACACATTGCAAGGAACAAGAGAAGGCCAAGGTGTCCAACAACACAAGCACAATGGCAGAAGCGCAGCAGAAGGGGATGCTGTGGCAGGATCACCCATGACAGATTTGATGTTTTCTGAGGATTCACCTGTCCCTCACCCAGCTCCTGAGGATCCCACGAGATCTCTCCATTGCAAAGAGCAACTGGAAGTCTCTGGATGAAGCCCTGCTGCTCCCACAGTGATTCCCTGTTCCTCTCCTCACAGGGATGAACCAGCTCCTGCCACACTGGCACCACAGCTCTGCTCAGACCTGCCCCACCAGCACAGGGCAGGAACATCCTCCTCTGCCAGCTCCATCCCAGCCCAGTGCCCTGGGACTGGGAGTGAACTGCTGCCCACAGCAGGAGCCTGGGAGAGGTCACCCTCACCCAAGGGCGCTCACATTTGGATATTCACATTTGGAAATGTGAATTTGTGTGTCCTGCACAGCAAGGACAGCCTCCCACAGTGCCCAAGGCTGTGGGTTCAGAAACAGCCCTTCCCTTCACCTTGTTTTTATGGCTATTTTTAATTGCTTGTGCCTCTTTCTGCCCTCTGCATGTCCTCCCCTTGCTTGCACCCACTGCACAGCCCAGCTCACATGACTCTGGCAGACTCCAGCTACAGCAATCCACATCCCCTGGTCATCCCATGACATTTCCCTGTCCCAGCTGGGGAGCACCAGCCACACAAAATCTCCATAGGAGATTTTGGGGACACAGAGTCCACCTTTGCAGTGGCACATCCCATAGGGATGGGTGCCTCTGTCCCATCTCCCTGTCACTGCTGGCCCAATTCAATGTTATACCAGCACAATCAAAGCAAACACTCCCCAGGGAGTGCAGGAGAGCACACAGACTCAGAGAGGGAGAACATGGATGGGAAGGAATATTTCTTGCCTCACCAAACACCTCCTGCTCCTCTCCCACCTTGGGAAGGCCAGCTCTGGAGCAGGCTCAGCCAGCCACGCTGCCCTAATGGAGTTCAGCACTGAAATTACTCCTTTCCTCTGTGGTTTGCTCTGAACTGCCAAGCTCCCTGTGACTGTTATTCTCCTCTGACCGGCCTCTTCCTGCACAACACGTTCTCCTGCATACCTCCAGCAGCAGGGCAAGGCAGCTGAGCCCAACAGCTGGGGAAGGCAAGTCCCAGCACAGGAGTGAGGGCAGCTGGAGGCAGCTGCCTGCATCCCCTGCTCAGCTGTTGGTGCTGTAGAGCCACCAGCAACGGGATCCAGGAGTGTGCAGTGCCCCAGGAGCACCTCCTGCTGACCCAAACCCTGGAGCAGGAGCTGCCACACGTTGTCTCTGCTGCAAACATCAGAGAGGCATCAGAGACATCAGAGCTCCCCCAACCTCTTCACCTGGGGGGTCGTGGTGGGGCCAAAGGTGCAGTGGAGCTGGTGAGCATTGGCAACGTGCCTGCACCCATCCGTGGGACATCCTGAGGGCCCCTGTGCAGCCCCCTCAAACCTCTCTGTGTTCTTGCACCAGCAGCAAGGAGGGAGGCCATGCATCACCATAGGGTGGGTGTTGTGGAGCAAGGGGAGGAGCACCCCAAAACGGGGTCCTGTGTGAGAACAACCTCAAGTGATGGCAATAGAGGAGGAGATGATCAGGAAGGGGACCTGTGCTCTGGCAGTGACCCTGGGCTGTGCCCTTGTGCTGACACACAGGGAAAAGGAGACAGGGCCCTCTCCACCCCTCCAGGTTTGTCTTCTGGCTCCTCGTGCCAGTGGGGCTGGATCCAGATGATCTTTAGGGTCCCTTCCAAGCCAAACCACTCTGTGGCAATTCTTGGAGACATTTGGACTGAAAGCTCCTTTTGTACCAGCCCCAGGCTGGCTCGTGCTGCAAGGCAGACTGCAGACAGCTGGGCTCAGGGGTGACACTCATCCCAGCAGCTGTCCCTCTCTCTCCCTGCCCCGGGCAGCTGGAGAATTCAGCAGCTCAGCCAGCCTTCTGCTCTTAAAGTGCCCAGGCATCCGTGGAGTTCAGAGCTTGGGACACTCAGAGCAGCCCAGACCCAGCAGGACAAGGCTGAGCACCCACCCAGGGGGCAGGATGGGCCTCCTGGGCACCACACACAGCATCTGGGGACAGAGAGGGGGGCTCACACAACCCCATCCTTGGGCTGGGGCTCAGAACTCAGCTGTGCCCAGCTGGAGGTGCCCCAAGCTGTAAAAAAGCCCAGCTCAGAAAAGTCACACCTACATCACGCACAGTAAGAAAAACCCTCCTGAGTCCTGCAGGTTTGATATCAACTCCCCTGCTGACTCCTGGCTTGGTTTTACACCAGCACATACCACAGCCTGGCCTCTCTGCATGTCAGTGTGACCACAGGGCTGCACCCAGGAGGTGGATGGAACCCCTGGCCCAGCTCCAGGGCCAGGCATGGACCTCCCAGGTCCTGGCTCAGCCGCCCCACCCCATCCCACAGTCCCCAGGGAGAGGCACAGGGTGGGGAGGGGGGGAGGGAGGGGGTGCCCTCCACCCGACCACTGGATCTCTCACAGGAGAGAGCTCCTGGGCAATGGAGAATGGAAAAGTAATTAACAGGTCTGAAAGGAAAATCTCCAAAACATTATGGAGAATAAATGAAAGCTGGCAAGGGAGAGAAGCTAGCTTTAATATGGAATTAATTGAAAACAAGATAGAGCTGATACAAGCCAGGTCTCCAGTTTAATAGTGGCTCTGGTCCATGTTGTTATTAGACTTTGTCTCCAAGGTCAAAAAAACCCTGACTTCTGCTAATGAAGAGGCGGTTCCTGCCCCACAACCATCAACAACAACAACACCAAACAACGATATCCCAACAACACTTCTAGAGCCAGCATCTCTCACCTCAGAGCCTTTCCAGGGTTCTGTGGGTCTGCACACAGGGCCTGAGCTGGCAGAACTGTCATTTCTGAGCACCCAGGGCTTTTGGCATTTCCTTTTTTTTCCTTCTAGACTTGACAGAATTTCTTATTGAACCCGACAGCTCTTTCAGGCAGGATAAACCCAAAGCTAACAGCTCTGCCTGTGGACACATCTGAGCACAGATCCCAGAGCAGCCTTGAGAGGCGTCACCACAGGAGCTGAAAGAGCAGCACACAGCACTCAGCATCTCCTGTGTCACACCTTGATGCCTGAAGTTTCAGCTTTCATGTTTTTCAGACTCTATGCTGCCTAGGGGTGCAGTTCTGAGCTTCATATTAAGTCCTGGTAAGCTCTCTTCACCGAGTAGTGAGACAAAACAAATCCTTTTCCTGCTGCACACCAAGGACAAATTTCAGGCCCAAAAGCACAAACAAGGGTGGGCTGAACTGAAGGGAGGAACAATCAGGATGGGACCTCACAACCAGGAGCTGGAATTGGACAATTAAACCCCCATATGCAAATGGACCAAAACTTATCAAAGTGTGAGACCTGGTAACCGCTCAGCCATTTTTTGACCATTTCGGGTCCATCTTGGGAGTACCCTTGGCCAGGATCTTGTCCTGCCCAAGGTGTACCTTAAAGGCTTTTTAATATATATATATATAATATATATATATATATAGCCTTTTAATTCTCTTTAATAAGAGAATATCTACTTTATTTTCTTGGATGTAGCCCTGGCCTGGCTCTTGTCCTGCCCAAGGTGTACCTTAAAGGCCTTTATATATATATATATATATATATATATATATATATATATATATAAAATATATTTATAGATAGATAGATAGATAGATAGATAGATAGATAGATATAAGGTCTTTTAATTCTCTTTAATAAGAGAATATCTGCTGTATTCTCTTAGCTCTGTCCAGTCTCTGTTCCAGGTCAGCCTTCCCTGAGGCAGTGCCCACCCCGAGCCTCACCCCGCGCCGCACTCACCTTCTTCTCTCTTGGGCAGGCTCTCCACGGGCACGGGCTGTGGCTTTGGCTCTGCCTGGTGGTGCTGGGCAGGCAGGGCAGGCTCTGAGCTCTCTGCTGGCCTCGTGGCCGGGCCCTCAGCAGCTCTGGCCCCCTGGATGTCCAGGCGGCGCGGGGCCGTGTCGGGCGCGGTGGCGATGGCGGTGGCGGTGGTGGTGATGGTGGTGGCAGTGGTGGGCTCGGCCCGGCGCTGGGGCAGCTCGGGGATCTTGGAGGCCGGAGGGGCCTCGGCCCTGCGCAGCTCCTGAGGTTTGCCCAGGGTGATCTCAGTCCTCCTGGCTGCCGGCTCGGGGGGTTTGTGCCCCACATCCGCTCGTTTGAGGCCGAACCGCGACAAGGCCGAGGTGGAGTTCTCCACCTGCTTGGATGAGATGTCGATGGAGATTTCTGTTCTTCTGGACACCGGCTCGGGCAGTTTGGGTCCAGAGAGCTCCACCCTCCTCAGAGGGGGTTTGGGGGATCTTTGCACTGTGGGCTCCGCATGGCGGGTGGATGGCTCCGAGTTCCTGGCGCCGAGTTCCTGAAACTTCTGCGTGGAGCTGGACACGGTGGACCTGAGGAGGGTGTTTGGGGCCCGTCTCTGTGGGGTGGAGGAATTTGAAGACTGATCTACCTCCTCGACCTCAAAGGATCTTTTCAGAGCTGAAAAACATGAAAAGTAGTTCAGGATTTAGTTACCATCCACCTGAGTGTCTCCAGAGATCCTTACAGACTCTGCACAAGGCCCATAACTCCATTTCTGCTCCTTCATCCCAGGACTCATAATCCACTTAAGCAGCTGGGGATTAAAGGCCCTGCCTCTTCAGACAAGTTAAAAACCCAGTAATAAAACAAATCAGGGCCAGGAAATTCAGCCCCAGAGCAGAAATCATCCCCACACTGCCCTCCATCTCACACTCTGAGGGGAGCAGAAGGGCCCACCATGGTATGGCAGAGCAGGGCACTGGACTTGGGGGAAGACAGAGATCCATCTTCCAACACCTCACTTTCCCTCTCACATCCAAAGGATGCACAGACAAACACAGGCTTTCCTCTGAGCACAGCCAGCAAAATTCAAGCTGGAAACAGGAAATCAATCCCAGGAGAGCACCAAATCCATATAAACACAGCAAGAAAACCAAAGGTGGCAGCCACAGAAGCTCATATCCCCAAAAACAAACCTAGAGACCACACGAACCAAAGACTGAAGTGTTTTGAGCACACAGACTTGAGACCCCAATACAAGGAAAGAGACAACTGATCCCTGCTCCTTACAGGACCCAGTCAGGTAGAAACAAAAGGCTGAACTCCACAGAAAGGGAACCACTCCTGGATCCCATGGAAAAGCCACAGGCTGTAAATACCCTCTTGTTGTTTTTATTATCTTCTTTTCTCCTTCATGTGAAAGCTGGGATTAATACACTGGAGTCACAATTTTGTGTTTGGACTCGGTGTTTATTATTTCTTATCTATGTTACAGCCTCACAGGTCGTGAGCTCTAACTAGCAAGTTAGAAAATTGAGGTAAAATGGAGCACCTCTCTATCTCTACAAGGTCTTTTCAAGGACAGTCTGTCCAATTGTGAAATGCCACCTAAATTATTTTTTTTTACTTTAAACCCAATAACTAATTACTTGAAGTCTGCAATGCAGACTCCATCAACCAATTACAGAAAACTACCCAAACCCAGGAAGAAGGAAGAAGGTGAAGAAGAAGGACTTAGACAACACCCTAAATCCTCCATCTTGCTCCATATATTACTATATACTAGAATCTTAAATCTAAGTTTTTCACCCTGTGAGATCACACAATTCCATTCAAACTACACACCCACAAGCCCAGTGCCATCACTCAATCTCAGGAGTCTGTTCCGCAGCCTCAGGTCAAATGCAGTGCCTGCTTGAGGGTCAGTGTCTTCTAGAACAGAAAGCCTGAAATTTTCAGCCTCCAGAGTTCCAACACCCTCTGATCCCCCCAGAACCCCCAGGCAAGCACAGGGTCAGGGCAGGATAAGGCACAGCCTTGGGATCCTAAAGGAGCCTCCCCGAGGCAAGGCTGAGCTGGTGTGGTGACAGCCACACTGCTGATGGCCACCACAAGCACCAGCAATGAGTCCACCCATCCTTTACACCAACAGAACAGCAGCAGTGAGATTTAGCCTTTAAAAACCTGGGTTTGAGATCCCACAGGACATCAGGATCCCAGGGAGAGCCTGGAGCACAGCTTTGCCTCATCTTGGGAGGTCCTCCCAGCCCTGGGGTGGAGCTGGAGAGGAGCCACCATGCAGGAACATCCAGGGCTGCTCTGAGCCCACAGGGCAGGGCTTGGGGACATGGGGACCCTCCCTCCCTCAGACACATCCGTTTGCTGGACAAGTGTGATGGTTTTGCCTTTTTTTTTTTCTCTGCTAAGGTTGGGATTGATACACGAGTTGTATTTGGACTTGGATGTTTATTGTTTCTTAGCTATTTACAGACCCATGAGCCACGAGCTTAATCTAGCAAGTTAGAGAAATGAGGTAAAATGGACACCTCTGACTCTTTCTAAGGTTATTTAAGCAATAATCCTTTAATAACGGGATGACATCTGTATTATTTATACTTTTGACTCAATAATGACTACTTAGGGCCTGTAATACAGATTTTTTAACCTAATTACAGAAAACTACTTCAATCTATGAAGAAGAAGGAAGAAGGTGAAGAACGACTTAGACAATGCCCAAAGTCCTCTATCTTGACTCACATGTATTACTGTATACTAAAATCTTAAATCTAAGTTTTTCACCTTGTGAGAAATCACACAATCCTATTCAAACTACACACTATTCAAACTACACCCTCATGCTATCACTTAATCTTGGGAGCTTGTTCTAAGGCTTTAAGTGAAATGTGGTACAAAACTATCCTGGATGGGCACTGAGGAGCCTGGGAGCAGGAGCCTCCCCAGGATGTTCTGTATTAGTGACGTGGCAAAAGCCCCTCTGTGCTCAGGGACAGACAGGCCTGGATGGACACACACCTGTTGTGATACAGACCCCAGCATGGGAACTGCTGGGAAGCAACAGGAGTCTGGGATGGGCTCCCAAGGGTGGGGTCGCAGCTGGTGTGGGCAGGGAGGAAAGCAGAGATCCAACCCCAAGGTCAGCCTGATGGGAATGGCACCACGGCTGCTCTGTGCCCGTGGAGAGAGGAAAGCGCCAAAGCACAACACTCAACTCCACCCTTAAACCCAGGATGGGTCCCGCAAAGGGCACCTGGTGAAAAAATGGTCTGTCTTGCATCTCAGAAATATTCAGACATTGGTAGAAGAAGGGAGGGAGGGAGGCAATAAAGAAAATAAAGAATCTGAGCTTTTGCTCAGATTTATCTGTTTTCTGACTTCCGTGGAGCCCTCCCAGCCAGGCCATCGCCTGCTCACAGGGGTGGGATGGTCCCTGCAGCAGTCCCTGCCCTGCAGTCTGCCCTTGGCACAGCCCATGCACTGCAGCTCTGTGTCCAAGTCACAGCTCCTGGCATCCCCAGAATAATTAATCCAAAAAAAGCCCCACACTGGAAAACTGTTTCAATGTGTTCCAACTCTCAGGTCTCCAACCTTTAGCTGGAGCTCTGACCCTCCAGTACAGATTTCCTAGTTTCCCTTCTCCATCACACACTTTACCCAGAAACCAACATTTTAGCTCGTTTTTTGTTTTGTTTTGTTTTTTTTTCCCAACACTCCCATGTTTAAAACAATGCACCAGCCAAGCCCAGTTTGCATTTTGCTGGAAACAAAGCAAGCGGAAGGGACGACCCGACGGGGAGCCCTTGCCTGGCCTTGAGCAGAGCTGGGTGGGCAAGAGCAGCACAGGGCACAGCCCTGGCAGCTCCCTGAGGGATAGAAACACAGTTCTGTCCACATCTGGCTCTTCAAACCTGCCTGTCACTCCTCCAGCCAGCTCAGTCTCCACCTCTTCCCTCTCACAAGCCCTATAACCCCCGGGAGACGTATCTTGAGGAACAGGGTAAATGCTCTCAAGGAACCCGGCAGCAAAGGAAATGCTGACGAGGATCTTTCCTTAATGAACACGGCCCTGGAGATCCCTCAGCACCAAGTGGTTTGGGGATTTCTTTCTGACCTGCTAATGAGCTTTGGATACAAACAGCCCTGCTGACCTCCAAGCGTTCTTCACATGAGCCACATCCATCATCTCTGCCCCTTGGAGCCCTGCTGCCACTTCCCAAAGAAATGGTAGGTAACCCCACTGCAGTGCTGACCCACACGGCCCTTTCTTTTGACTTTAAACCCCACAAAGTGCCCCAAGCCCAGGGTAAACCTGCCCAATGCCCCTCGTGTGGTCTTTCTGGAGCACAGCCAGCCCCTGGCCTTATCAAAGGGCTGGACTGAATTACAGCACCCAAAAATGGCTTTTTTCCAATTCCTTCTGGGCCCTTTTCTGTTGCAGAAAAGAGAAAAAGGTCAAAGCCCAGACACAAAGGGGTTCATAAAGCCCAAGGCAGAGCTGCAGAACCACGATTACAGCCTCAGGACAAGCAGGCCCTCCAGATAACTCCTCCCTTGTGCTGTGGTGCCAACAGGCAGGAAGGAGGGGACTGAGAGGCTGGGCAAGGAACCTGCACCCCAAAGAGGGGCACAAATGGCTCAGCACAGGTTCTGACAGCAAAATCATGAGGAGCCCCAGGTCCCAGTGCATTCCTTCCCCAGCAGGGTCACTGATTTGCCTGGGGACAATCCAGAAGCTTTCTCACCCAGGGCTCTGCAGGATGGGGTGTCCATCTCATGGTTGCACAGGGATTTTGGTACCCAGCTTGTCCTGCTGGCACATTTGGCCACTGCCCTGAATTCAGTGTGGTCTGGAAAAGCTCAGACATCCCAGGCACGAGAAAGGAGGAGGACTGTGACCACAAGGGTTTGTGTTTCCACCCCTGATCAGAGCCCTCCTGCCATGAACACGATCCTTGGGAATGTCACCTTCAGCAATGGTGACCCTCAGAGGGACCAGGCAAGGCTGGAGTTTCCTCCTCAGCACTGCCCCTCTCCTCCTTGCATGAGAAGAGAGAAGCACCTCAGGAAGCACAACAGCTCTCAAAAAAAAAAAAAAAAAAAAAAAAAAAAGAGAAAAAACTTATAAATAGTGTGTCCTGTCCAGAGCCAGGAAAGGAAAGTAAACAGCCTCTGCTCCAGATGACCCTCCTCCCAGCTTCCTGCAGGGAAGTGTCCCTACTCCTCACAAAAACAGGAGCTGAAGGCAAGGCAGGGCTGTAGGGCCCCACACCCCACTCCCACCTGCCATGCCAGGGTCCCCCATGGACAGTTGTGTCCCCAAGGGCTCTCTGTCATATCCCTGACAGCCCTAAACAAAGTGTCCCTGCCCTGAGCAGGCCTGGGCTGGCCATGCTGCAGGACTGTCCCCACTGTTTTATTTTCCAGGGGGTTTTGGACACAAGCAGGGCTTCCCCAGCTTTCCATTGACCATCTGGCGTTGGAGGCAGCTGGCAGGGAAAGTGGCAGAAGTGTTGAGCACCACCCTTCCTTCCCTTCCTCGGGAGGTGCACGTGGGGCTGAACCTGCACCGCCTTTGGCATGTGCTTCTTTCATCCAGTTCCAGACCCATTCAGACATCTCTGGTTCAATCCACCACTGCTGAAGGCAGCAACTTTTGGGCAGGGAAAGTCCAAAATCCCCTAAAATGAGATTTCCAAGTACTTCCTATTGGATGCAACCTCTGCAACAGCCCAGCACCATCACGGGCCCACCACCATCATCCCTGGGCTGGGAAACTCTTACTGCAACGTCCCTTTGGGGACCAGACCTCCGCAAACCTCTCAAGGTCACATTGTTTTGCTCAGCAACTCTCAGCTCTGCAGGGCTGGCTTCAAAAATACCACTGCTAATCCTCCTGCTGGATGAGGGCGGCAGGGGGCTGTCTGAAGAGCTCTGCTGGCTGTGCACAAGGACACTCCCTCCTGAAAACCCAAACGTGCTCCATGCCAGACAGGCACTTGGGGGCAAGAACCGTGTGCCTTCATCCTGCTCAAACGCTCCCCAAGCAGGAACAGGGGATGAAAAGTAGAAAACATTGATTTTTTTTTTTTTTTTTTTGTATTTTATGCAGCAGTGCTGGGGATGGCTGCACAGTGAGGCCACACTGTCCTCACAGTCCCCCCAGCCAGGCACCAGCAGGTCACACGCCAGCAGCTAAAGCTGCTCTTCAGGGATCCTCTCAGCCAGGGAGAGAGGGCAGAGGTCTGGTTCAACCACCAGCAGCTCATGCAACAGCCGAGACGTTGCTCCACAAGTGAGTGCCACTGGGGACTCCCACATGCACAGCTCTTGCAGAAGGAGAGTCCCAGGCAAGCCCAAGGGTGCCCAGATGCCGTGCAGGGATGTGGTTCCTGCACTCCACATGTCCCAGCTGGAAGCTCTGGAGCTCACAGCACGCTGCCACCATGCTCACCCTGCTCCGGGCACCCCGGGGGGGTCAGCCAGGGAACAGCTGCAACATCTGCTCCTCCTCCCTTCCCTGTTCCAACAGAACATCCCACCAACAGGCCAGGGGAGGCTTTACACAAGGAAACATCTATGCACAGAGCGCAGGAGGAGACCAAAATAAACAGCAAGGGATGCTGACTCCTCCGGGTCCCCCTTCCCAGCCGGAGCCTCCAGCTCTGCCGTGGCTGCAGCTCCCAACTGCTTCCCATTAAACATCCTGTGCCCCTGGCGTGGTCTCTGTAACCCCGGGGTTACATTTGCTTGCTTGCTTAAGCGCAGAGAGCTTTCCTTGGGTTTTTGGACACGTAAGAGGCTTACGGGGCCGGGGCAGGCGGCGCCCCGTTATTTCCCACCACACAATGGCACCGTTTGAGAGCCAGGGCTCACTCCAAACTGCTACCAGATGGTCACCTCCTGTTCCCAGGCAGGAAAGGGGGGAGGCTGCAGCTCTCATCTTTCAAGGAACCCTTGGAAACCCAAGCCAGCATTCAGTGCTCACGGCCCTGAAAGCTTCCCAGAGCCCTGTCACAGGCAGCAGGGTGCTCTGCTGGCCCAGGCTGAGAGCAGAGAGTGTTTGCCCACCTGGGTCTGGCTCACCCAAACCTCCCCTGAGTGATGCCACTGAAGAGCTGCCACCACCCATACCTGGCACTGGAGTGAACTGAGGGCTCAGTTATGGGGCCAAGCAGGGTGTGTTCTGCATGTACCTATAGGGTATAGCCATTGTGTATTAAACCTAAAGGTCCCACAGCAGAAAGGGAAGGGAGCTGCACCCCTGCTGTAGGGCCAGAGCAGGGTATCTTTACCCCATCCTCAACAACAAGGTGCTCCCAGCTCCCCTGAGCCCCTCAGTGGGGTCAAAATCATGGGTCTGAGATGGAAAATCCCTGGCAGTGCAGGCAGCAAGAGATGCTGCACAAACTGGCAGGACTTTGTGAATACACACAGTTTCAAAACAGCCTGAGAAACTCAGATTCCCTCTCACATCCACAGAAGCCAAGGCAGGAGATTTTAAAGGCACCCTTCTCAAAGCTTCTGGTGCCCTAACAAAAAAAAGAAGAGAAGTTAGGGTTGCTGGGGCCCCTCCTTGTGCTTGTGCCAGGAGGCTTCACTTTTCCTCTACCAATAAACCAACCTTGCTGCACTACCTATATAAAATAAATATCTATATCTATCTATCTATCTATCTATCTATCTATCTATCTCTATATATAATTTATCTATATATATTTAGTGACACTCTGCTGTTGTACCCTGACTCTCACACTATCCTGGGTCAGGTTATGAACAGTTTATGCCCAAATAAATCCTTTCTCTGATTTCACAGACAGCCCTCAAAAGAAGTTGCAGTAGATTGCCTGGTCTGAATCACATGTACAAGGAAAGGCTGGCAACATGCTGTCACTATGCAGGGCCTTTCTGAATGGTGTAAACAGTACCAAGAGGTGAGTTCTGGTGGAAATTTGGGGATAAATGCAAGTTCAGGGCTGTGACATCAATCAAAGCAGCACTTCTCTCACTCACAGCAAGGTACAAAACAGCTTGAGGCTGATGCAGCAAACTGCTCCTTTCCCAGAAATGAACATGCAAAAGCAAAGTCAGGACTAAGAATAGAAAAAAAAAAAAAAAAATCCACACTCAGATTAATACAAAATCCCAGCTTTCCAGTCCCTGTAATGCAGTTCTCAAAAGATTTTAGCTTGATTCTCTATTACACTTGGGTTTACATAACCATTAACTCGCAGCAAAATGCTTCCAGATCAGACCAGTGTATTTTACACCCCTTATATTCCTTTCATACTTGTACAGAAAATGACATAAAACACAGGGTATCCAGCCCAGCAGATTGCATTACTGGCTCACTCCAGCTCCTGTCTCCGGTCTGTGCTCCAGTTTCCTTTCATAGGGGGAGGAGGAAGGAGAGAAATAAATCTTTTCTGTGCCTCCATGGGGCTGTAGATTTGGTTTGGTTCACTAATATTTCTAAAATGCCTCGAAATGATTACCCAGAGACAAAAGTAGGATGCAGATGGTCCTGCAGAGCCCAGCCTGCCCGTGCTGGTGCCACAGATGCCATCCCCAGGTGTCCTGGATCCAAGGGACATGGAGAGTGAGTGACTCAGGTGGGTGACCAGTCTGGGTAGCAGGGACTGGGTGATTAAATCAGTGAAGTCTCCATTTGAGAAGATGCTTTGATGGGCAGTGTTGCTACATGCTGGTAAAAAAGCCACAGGAAAAGGGTAAATTGGTGGAAGGGGCCAAGGAGGGACCCGGGAGCCCTTCACCCCTGCAGTGCTGCCCACTCCTGCTGATTGCTGCTGTCCCTGTAGCCAGCTCTGATGTCTCTTGGAGGGGACACCCAGCACTGCAGTGAGAGCTGTTGTCCAAAAGTCCTGAAGGCTGGCAGAGAGCGGAGCCCTCCTCCTTCTCCCTCCTCCCTGGGAAACGTGCTTTGAAAAATAAAACTAAACCCATCCTTCTCACACTTCCCTGTATTTTTACTTCCAATGGCCAAGATGAAGGAAAGACTGAGAGTCCCAATCCCAGTCCCCACCACACTCCTTGTCTCCCAGACCAGTGCAGCTGGCCAGTGCCACTGCCCTCGCCACTAATCCCTGCCAGCACTCCCAGGGCTGTGAGAGGCTGCAGAGCTCCCACCTCACCCTAGCAAGGGGTTGCACAGTTTTGTGATGCTTGGGGCCCAAACTGCCACCCCTACTGCCAGAATTGTGGCACAGACCGATGTCACAGTGTTCCCTGCCCTGGAATCCACAGGCTGACACTGACTGTGACACTATACCTGGGCAACAGGCTGGCACCCCATCACCCCAAACTGCCCTGGCCTGGGTGCCAGCAGCCCTGGGAAGATGCAGGGTCACACACCACCCATGGCATGTCCCCTTTTGGCACACAAACCAACCAAGAGCCAGCTTGGATGGACACTGCCTGTAGGCCCTGCTTTAGAGGTGACCCCAGGACACCCAAGGGCTCAGCTCCCTCCAGCAGCCTCACAAAAGCAATCAGGGTAAAAGCCTGAGTCACAGCCATCAGGAGATGAGAGCTGTTCAGGAGAGCTGGAGCCAGCGACAAACCCCTTCTTGCCCAAGGGCTGCTCCTTACCTGCACTGTTTGGGGCAGGGAAGGAAGTGAGGAGGGGTCTCCTGCACTCAGGAGGGCTGTCCCCACAATGGCACCAGCACAGCAGCTGGGTACAAACTGCTGGTGCCAGCACCAAACAATACCCAGTGTGAAATGAGAGGTGGCCAGGACACAGCCCCTGTGAAGGGCATGACAGCCCACAGAGCTCCCCTGATGGACCCTGACCCCCATACACCAGGCACAGCCCCACCAGGAACTGAACTCAGACCCACTGACTCATCTTACAGGCTTCAAACAAGCTCAACCAGGATTTAGGGTCACTTGTCTTGTTGCCTCCCCATCCCATCTCTAAAGACCAAAGAGGTGCCAGAGCTCACTGCAGCAGGACGGGACAGGGATGTTGGGAGATGGAAAGAGCCCACATGATGTTCTTGCAGAAAGGTGCAACCTTAAACACCAAAGTCAGAAATGTGAATATCTGGAGTGATTATGGGCTCTGAAGTCTCCATTATTGTCTTTGGATTTATGACACGACCCCGTCCAGGTTTTTGTGGCTGCTGTCTCAGTCCTGCCTCCTGGGAAAAAGGGCTGAGCAGCTCCCTGCAAGGAAGGGCAACACACCAGAAATTAAACCAGCACCCAGTGAGGTCATGGGGCACCCAGAGGTGCCAGGTTAATTAATGCCTGGCAGTAATTTAGCCCCAGGTTTGCTGGTGTGCATTGGCCAAGAGCTGTGGTCGCTCAGAGCTGTCAGACCTGACCCAACATGTTCCAGAGGTGCTTCCTACTCACTCCACTGCCCTAATCCACCAAGAGGCAATGAGCAAAGAGTGCAGCATTTTAGGTGAATCCCTTACTGAGGGAAAGGTGTTTCCAAGATCCCAGAGACTGGGAAGAGCCAGCATGGGTATGTGCTCCAGCCCCTGATTCACCTCCAGGCACCAGCACCATGCTTGCAAAACCAAAGCAGCTGCCCTGGCTCTGGTGTAAAGACCCATCCCCTAACCAGGGCCAGAGGTGGCCCCCAGAGCCCAGTTCACATGGGCTCTGAGAGATCACCTGTTCTTCCCTTTCCCACTCCCTCACAACCTTTTTATTCCCAAAGAATTATATTTACACAGGGGAAATTCCAACCCACAACAGCACGTACCCACTGCTGTGACCAGGCAGATGCAGTGTTTTGACTTTTTGGCTTGAAAGCAGGTCCTGCAGGGGAAGATGCAGCTTCTGCTGGGGAAGACACAAAACTTCCCTTCCCACAGGCACCTTCCTCTGGCTCTTTCCTCTGCCACCACATGAGGAGTTGGCAGAAAACTCCCATCCAGCCCATCATTTTGTCTCAGACAGAGAAACATAGATGTGGAGTAAGAGAGAGAACGCTCTGAAGTGGCTGTAAAGCTTTGAGGGTATCAGAGGTGGCTTTGCTGCCTTGGAGCACCAGCTACAACAGTGAGCAGCCCTGGCTCTGCCCACACTGAGCTGGTGACAAAAAGCTCCAGAAGAGACCAGCTGCAGTACGACTTTCTGTGGACAGCCCAGGAAATCCAACAATTGAGGAGCTTTGCTTCACTCCTAGGCTTGGGATGATCCAAGATGTGAATCGGAAAGATCTTTTTTGCGTTTCCTTTTCCAGGCATTGAGCCCTGGCACACGAGGGACCCTTAGTCACACTCTCAGCTCCCAGCCCTGCGTGTGAGCCAGGCCACTGCTCATCCTGCAAACCCTGGGCTGCGCTTAGGGGACACACCTCGGATCCCAGCGAGACACTCACACAAACACAAGGCACAGCCCACCTCCAGGGCTTTCCACTCTGCTGAATTCAAGGCACATCACCCCACGCTGGCACGTTCCTGCTAATATTAGCCCGGGGCTGAGTCCCAGCAGCTGCAGCTGCTCCCCAGGGCAGCAGGAACTCCAGCCCTGCACAGCACCATGGCCACGTGTCCCACACACATCCCGGGCATCTGCCCAAGGAAACTTTAAGGATGAGTCCCTGAGTTTTGTGCATGTAGAAAAGCCTGTTTGTAATGTAGCACCCTCTTGAAAATGAGCTAGGTGACGGTTTTTTGGTGGCACTTAAAACTTAGCATGAATTTGTACCTCATTGAGACCAAGTCTGCTGGTGAAGTACCAAAAATACCCTGCACTGGATCGTGAGAGAAGTGTCTGGAAAGTGTGCAATAGTAAGGAAGAGTAAATAAATAAAATAGCCAGAGAAACCTTCTGATCAGCAGTGTCATGTCCTGGCAGGGCTGGAGGCTCCCCACCCAGCTCCATACACTGCCAAGGCTCACCCACCAGGCAGCACACATTCCCTAAGGGAGCTGGGCTCTGAGCAACAGGAAAATCAGGGATTAAGAGCCACCAACAAATGCTGTCTCATGGTTCCTGCCAGAGCAAAGCTGCCAGCTTGTGCCCCCACCAGACTGTGCTCCCAGACAGCACACAGAACTCCTGGGCACCCTCCTGCCTCTCCACACACTCACAGCCCTGCTCAGCATTTCCACCAGGCACAGCTTACACCCACTGTGACAATTTGTGTTTCATCATCACAGGGAAATGAATCTGGTGCTGACTGACAGCACTGGCAAAGGCACGGAGTGCCTGGCAACAGTGCTGCCAGCTCACCACCAGCAAAGGCCAGCAAAAACACCCCTCAGTCACCCTGGGATTCTGCTCTGCAGCAGCCACATCCCACCAGGATGAGGGACTGGAGCAGATCTGTCCTGCCTCACTACCAGGCAGCAGATACTGAGTGCACAGTGCCTTACACCTCTGGCAGGAAGACAAGAACCACTCTGTGGAATGATCTTTGTGCAGCATCACAACCAACCAAAGCCGTGACCAGGAACATCCAGCCCCTCCTCAGTGGAGCGCTGTGGACACCAGCACCCCCACATCACCCAGCCTGGGCTGATCAGGGAGGTCTGGGGTGCTTGGATTGTTAACACACTGCACAGGCATCTCACCAGGTTGACTGAGCACTGCAGCCTCCCTCCCCTGCAGCTCAGGGTCTGTGCCAGAGACCCCAGGGAGCTGAGGGACCTACAGCCCCCTCTGAGGCAGAGGTGAGCTTGGGAAGCACTGCTGTAACCACAGCTGAACCAGCCACGCTCCTGAAAACCTGCCAGAATCTATAAACCCAGGGGCAGAGCTATTATGCTCTGTAAATCCTGGCAAACCACAGACCTAATGATGCTCTGCCCCATTAGAGACGAGGAAGCTTTTGTCAGTAAAATAAGGGGGATTAGAATCACAGAAAGGGTTTTGTTGGAAGAGACCTTACAAATCATCTACTTCCAAACCCACTGCCATGAGCAGAGAACACCCTCCACTAAACAAGGCTGCTCATAGTCCCATCCAACCTGACCTTGAGCACTTCCAGGGATGGGACATCCACAGTTTCTCTGGGACAGGAGCCCCTGGACTTTGCTCGTGCCCTCCTGCAGGACCTGCTGGTCAGGGCAAGATGGGCACTGTGAGCATCCCCATCACAGCATCAGGCACAAGGAAGAACACACTCTGCTGTGCTCTGTTTTCTTCCCAAATGTTGCTTAAACTGGGATCAAGTACCTGGTACTGCTTCCCTCTCCCCAAGGGCCCTTGGATCCTCCTCAGGCTCAGCAAGGCCGGCAGCTCCAGAGCCAAGGCTGCAGCTCCCTGCCTGCTGCAACACAGCAGGGACAAGAAACCAGGCAGGGATGCTGGGAGGAAAACTGGCACGGATGCTGGGGGAAAACAGAGAGGAACAGCCAGGGTGACTGGGGAGGGCAGGCAGTGTGTGACTGGCGGGAACAAAGGGAGCTCTGGACGGGCTGGTGTTTCTGCTCCCTGGTATTTTTGGCAGATCTTTCCTGCTTGGCCAGGGGCTGCATGGGGTTGAGGTACCCACCCAGCAGACAGGAACACTGCATCTCCTGCCCTGCAGGCTGGTGATTAATTGCCTGCTTTTTTGGGAAGCTGCTGTGCAACCCTGAGAGCTAATTAACTTGTGAAACAGTAGCCCAGATCCCTGCTCAAGGGCAAGGCCAGACCTTTTGGCTTCAGACGCACGGAGCTTTCCCCAGCCTCTCCCTGTGCACAGGCAGGAACTATTAAGTGCTCCACAGACAGAAAATAAAGTCGATACAGAGCTGCTTGGTGCCACGAAGGAGCACACAGAGCCCAAACAGGCAGCCCCGGGGCCCACAGCAGAGCCTTCATCCTATTCTAGGGAATTACTCATTCTTCAGAGATTCAAATGCAATTGGGGCAGCGAGAGGGAAGCTGTAATTACATCAGCCCTGCGGTGGGGAAGCTCATGAGTCCCCCAAGGACAGTCACAAAGGCGCCCTTGAACCCCCAGCACCAAAGGGGAGCTGGGTCCGGGTCACCCTCTGTGTCCCAACATTGTGAGCTCCAACCTTCCTGAGGGACATGACTTCCCTCAGCCTCCTGCCGTGCCCTCCACTGCCAACTGCAGCCGGGGAAACAGGGGCTGGAAATAGGGGAGTGACCGTGTCTACACCCTGCAGAGACCCCAGCTTTGCCACCCGTTTCCTGGCTGACCTGGAAGAGGAACCCCAGTGCCCTGAGCCTCCCCGGCTCCCCAGCAGGAAAAGCAGCAGAGCTCGGCTTCCCGAAGGCCGGGCTGGCGTTCTGCAGGAGGCGGTGGAGGCTCAGCCTATAGCGGTGCACACGCAGCCCCTGGATAAGCTTTCAGCGCGGCCCCAACATCTCCGCTATTTCTTGTGGGGTTTTTGTTGGTTTTCTTTTTTTTTTTTTTTTCTTCTAGAAACCGCTGCACACAGCTCCTCTTGGGTCTCTGCCAGGACGGGCGAGTGCGGAGGGATGGAGCTGCTCTTCCAAAACTCTGCTGGGGAAGATGAGCTCCCCGGAGCCGAGCTCTCACCGCCTGCTGCAGGCACAACCCCCCAAGGCAATCTTCTGCCTGTCTCTCACTCCCGGACCCATCTGGCGGCAGCACGCTCCCCGCTAACTTGTTTTCTTGCCTGAAAAAGCCCGAAGAGCAGGGGAGAAGAGGCGGGGAGGCGGGGAGAAGGCACCCGGCCCGCACGCCGAGGGGCTGCACTGAAATCCTGCATGGGCGAGGGATCAGCGCTGCGGGGCTGGGGCTCTGCCCCGGGACACTGCAGAGCTCTCCAGGGCAGGCGGCTCCCGCTGCGGGACACGGGAGACTTGGGATCGTTATCCCCATCCCAGCCACTCCAGGGCTGTGTTCGCACCCCAAAGCTGGGAATCGACACTGGGGTCTCTGCCTGGCTTTTTTGTTTCAGACTTTCAGTCTGGACAGGCGGGTGTTTTCAGCTGAAAAAAAACTACACAAATGAACTCGGGAAGGGCAGGAAAGGAGAAACATCCCGTAAGCCCCTGCCTTGGCAGATAGCACCGGGCTCAGCCGCTCCGGACAAAAGGCACCGACAGCCCCGGGGATGCCGCCCTGGGGCATCCCGCTCCTTCCAGCCCTCCCTGCCCGCGGGGTGCCACCCCAGCCTGGGCCAGGACCCCTCCCCGGGCACCACCGGGGCCCCAGCGGGGCGGGGACACTGCGGCAGCCGAGCCCGGGGGGAGCCGAGCCCGGGGGGAGCCGAGCCCGGGGGGAGCCGAGCCCGGGGGGAGCCGAGCCGATCTCAACTCTCTCCGCCGCGGCCGCAGCTCCTCCCGGCCGAGCCCCAAAAGCGGCCGCTCCCTCCCGGGCTCCCCCGCCGTGGGGTGCCCCTTCCAACCCCTGGCGCTCCCCTCTCCTCTCCTGTCCATCGGCGGGGCCACCCACCTTCGAAGTCGGAGATGATGCCCTCCAGGTGTGCGCTGACGGCCGGGTCGGCCATGGCGGGGCGCGGGGCGCTGCCCCCCGGCTCGGCTCGGCGGTGCGCGCTGCGGCCGCGCGAATGGCGGAGGGCGAGCGGCTGCGGCCGCCCCCCGCCCCGCCGGGCAGCGAGCCATGCCCCCGGCCCGGCCCAGCGCGGCCCGGCCCGGCACGGCCCCTCGCCGCGCACTGGCTGCTCCCCACGCCCGTCACGCCGCCCCCTCCGCCGAGCCGGCCCCTGTGCGGGGCGGTGGCCGGGACCCCCGCCCCGTCCCGTCCCGCCCCGCCCCGATGGTGTGCGGGGTGTCAGGGCACCCCCGGGCGCCGCCGGGCCCGCATGTCCCCACCCCGCTGTCCGAACCCCACCGAGGGTGGGTCAATCCTCCGATGTCCCCCGGCACTGCTGAGCCTTTCACTTCTCGGTTTACCCTTGTTTGGAAAGGGGCGACTCGGCCAACGCTCAGTTTTACAATTCCTCACAATCAAGCCAGCGCTGCGCTGACCCAGCGCTGCCAAACCCGAGCAGCCTGCTCTGGAAAATCATCGCTGCGGGAGCGGCAGGGGATGGAAAACTTGCCCCGATGCTGAGAACCCGGTGCTGCCACAGCTCCCTCCACTCCAGCCCGAGGCGGGGAGGAAAACGCCAGCTCTGGCATCCACACCCCTTCCATGGCACTGCTGCCCCTTCCTTCCCCACCCCTCACACCCTCCCAGGTTGAGCATCTCGCTATCCGATGCTTCTCCCTTCCGCTGTTGATTCAGATCCTGCCCTCTTGACCCTCTTTTTATCCTCCCCGCCCTGTGTTTTAACAGCATCATTTTAAAGTGATGATACCCCCTGAAATGTGTCCAGGCACATCAACAGGAAAGGAAAAATGAGTGGGTTGGGCTTTTAGTCCTCTTTGGGTGAACCATAAAGGAAAATTATGCAAAACACTAGTACAGCTACTGTCTGTTCCTGCAGAAAGTATGAGCCTCACCACAGATGTCACCCTTTTAATTTCACACATTTAAAGTCTGCGAACACCACAGACTCCCACGGAATGTACAGAAAATGAAACCAACAGTACCAGCTTCCCAGACTCAACAAGCTCCAGGTTTTCCATACTGTCCAAGGAAAGGCATTACTTGAAAACATGAGAACTGTTTAAGTAATCTCGAGAACACACTTTACTACAGAAGTATGGTATTTTAAGGTAGGTACAGTGGGTTTCCTCTCTGGCAGGCAGCAGTGCTCAGGTGTTTCATTTTTGCTCTCCTCGTGGTGTCACAAACCACCACACCAGAGCAGAGCAGGGAGGAACAGCTCTGAATCTCTGCATCACCACTGGAAATAAAAACACCGTGCCTGTAAAGCTCCTTGGTGTCATCCTGGCTGAGCACCACCAGCTGTTCCCAATGCTTGGAGGAGAACAGGAATGACCACGGACCTGTGGCTGCCCTGACACTGAGCCCAGCACCAGGTCCCTGCTGTCCTCAGCGCGGGGAGCGGCGGCAGCTGTCACACTGCTCAGCACCACAGAGGGCTGACCCGCCTCACTGGCATTGATTTTCCAAAGAAAGTGTCTTTTTTTTTCTCCTCCCAAGCCCCCTGGTGCCTGTCACATCCGCAATCCATTTCCAGCAGGTAAAAATGTAGCTGTCAATAATTAACTTTGTTACCAAGTGAGAAAAAAGTCCCACTTTGTTAAAGATCCTGGATGACTTTCTCACTGGAAGAACAGAACCTGCATTATCCTGTTACAAAACCTGTTAAACATCTTGACTACATCCTCATCACAAAATTGTAGAATGGGTTTAAAGCAGGGGAGAAAAATGAACTAAGAAAGACAAACTAAAAATCCTTATTGTAAAGAAGATTTTAAAAGAGCAATACAAGCAACCTGAGGAAGGACCAAGCACATTTTTTGACGTTCAGAATCCACCCCCTTTGCAAATTCCATAAGATTCAATGTGAGAGCCCCTGCCTGGAGTTTGGTGGCACTCTCTGAACCAGGTCACACAAGGGATGGTGTGATGGGGACCCTGTTTTTGAGGTTAACAGGAGGCAAGAAGAAGTAAACCACTAGAAAAAAAAAAACACAAAACATTCTTGACAGGCTGTGGTAGGGACAACATCACAATGATGTTTGCTGCCCTCGTGGAGCTGGTGAAGGAGCTCAAAGCACTTCAGCAGAAGAGGTTGAGGCAGTTTGGGTCAGTCCCAGCTCCCTGGGCCACTCTGCCTTTCCCAAGAAAAGGCAACATTATCATCCTGGATCTAATAAAAGTTCAGCAAATGGAGCAGCCAAGAGGAGAGCCCCGAGAAGTGTGAAATAAAATATCCGGGCTAGAAGTAGGAGTTCCTTTTCATTAAAACCAGCTGGGTCATATTGCACCCATGTGCACCTAAGGCACTGAGAGGGGGAGAGAAAGATGGAAAATTACAGCAACTAAAGAATAGCAAGAATATCCAGAGCTCTAAGAGTAAATATTTTAAGCAGCAAGGTATGTAAACAGCTCACCCCATAGCACATACCCCAAGTGCCTGCTCGTAGAAGAGGAGCAAGCTTCCCTCTGGGGTGATAAGCCCATCCTTCTCTCTCCTGGAGACTTACTTTCTTTTATCTCATTGAGCCATGTCACAAGCACAGCTTTACAAGAGCATCAGACCAGAAAAATCATCCCCCTGACCAAGCTGCACATCATCAAACTCCACTTCATCTGGTTTCCTACCTGCATCCTCAACCCAAAAGCTTATGTTTAGCTAAATCTTTCTTCTAGAAAGGCAGGCAACCCTGCGAAGCTGAGCCCCCATCCCAGAGGGATGGAGAACCTGCCTCCTCCCCTGGAACTGGTTTTTGGGGTTCCCTGTCAGCATATTGTGTGTTGAACTGCTCAGCCAAATGCAGTTTCAGCACAGCCCCTGCTTTGCCCTTTCCGGATAGATTGAGGAGATTGAGGACCCTGAGAGTTCTCCTGATGAAAGATCTCCCGCAGTGATCACATCACCTACACTGCCTCTGATAAGGTAATCAGGTTCTGCTCCTCCTGTCCTTGTGGCAGGGACTTTCTTCAGTCCCTTATCCGCCTTTCCTGGCCTTTCTCTGGACAGATCACAGGTGTTTGTAATTGCATTTTCATTTTTATCTTGAAAGAGAAAGAACTCCCTTTCAAGAGCAGATCACATCACTTCTGTCACTTGCTGCTCACACAACCGAGGGTCTCACTCCCTGTTTTTACTGTACCAGAAGCCTCACCTCAACCTCCTGCTTTGATAAGACCTTTGGGATCCTCCACACAGCAGCTGCAGCCCAAGATAAAATTCCTGTTCTCCAAAGCCCTGGCTGCAGGAGAATTTTAGGTAAATATTTTCCTTGCTGTGTTACATTACAGTAGAAATATTTTTTGTTTCTTCACTACGCCAGGCCACCACTGACTGCCCAACCCTTTCTCCTTCACCATCACTCTGCTCTTCAGATGAGCAAGAAACTTCCTGTAAAGTGGTTTCTTTGGCCTAGAAGTGATTTCCTGCCCCCCCAGAAAGGCGGTCTGTAAAATCTGCTGATCACTCAAGTTACAGGTACCAAGCTAAAAATGGATTGGTGCCACAAGAGCTGGCAGATGCAAGAAACTAACCCTTTTTTTTCTCTGGGTGCTTCACCCCTGGGCTCTCCTGCCCTGCAGCAGGGATGTGCCTCGAGGGTTTCTCCAGATCTCAGCTCCAACTCCTCCAGAAGCAGCCAGTGCTGGTCACAGCCCCTGTCCTGGCATGGGACAAAGCAACCAGACTTAGAAACTCACTTCAAGGAGAAAAAAAACAGAGGAAAAAATCCAACCAAACAAGAAGACAGCAGGTATGAGCTTTAGGAGATCCTTTAACAGGCTAAGGCAGAAAAGAGACTTTCCTATCCAAACCCATCTCAGACAGCACTGAGCACTTTCCTTGCAGGCTGCTAAGAATGCAGTTTTTCAGGCAGATTTTCTTCCTCCCACAAGTCAAGGTTTTTCTGAAGCCGGCAGCTCTTATCGGGCTCTCAATCTGCTGCAGTCATGAGCATCAGGCTGGGTTAGCCATGAGTCATTGCGGCTACCTGAGCCTTAAAGCATCTCCTACACAAAAGCGGGCAATTCACCCACAGGATCTTCCCCTTCCTCCTTCTATTTTAATTAGAAAACAAAACTCTTCATTGATTATGGCCTCTTCCATCAAATGCTTTGAGGCTTACAGACCAAAATTACTATGTAGGAGCAGCACAATATCATTATTATTAACCACTCAATGTTTCTTTGAGAGCCCAAATACCTTTCCTTGCTGCTGACCACAGGTGAAACCTCCTTCCCAGCCTTTCCAGGAAGGTGCAGGGGATGGCTGGAGGCACTTGCAGCATGAGACACCAACCCCAGTGTGCTCAGGGCATCACTGGGCAGCTCTGGCTGCACCATCCCCTCTGCAGCACCAGCTCAGGGTCACAGGGAGAGACAGACTTAGAATCACCCAGATGAGGCAGATTTGAAAGGTGGAGGAATGTGAGTCACAGCTCTTCTCTCTCTGGAAACCAAGGGGCCAAGATACCCTTTTAGATTAGGGTGAGAAAACCTTTCCTCCCATTGGCCTTTGCAGCCACAATGTTTCTCAGGTTTTGTTGTGCAATTGGTTTGTTAAGTTTATGTCACCCTGTTTAGCCTGGTTCACCATACATGCACCCTTCTAGAATGTTCTTCCTTCCCTTGGACCCCACTGGGTTATTTTTGCTGCAGTACCCAGCCCTGTGATCCCATTACTCTCCCGTGTTCCTGCCCACCCCTCTGCACCATTTCCCCCATCCTTATTGTACCCTGACCCTCAGGACCACCCATTTTACCTGCTGTATAACCCTGCATCCTTGGCCCCATTTTGGCTCCCTGGGACACACTGGAGGCTGTGCCCACCATGCAGACAATGAACAGTCTGGGATTTCCAAACAGGACCCATCTCCTCACCTTTACCATCAGCCCTTTATCAGCAGAGTGCTCCAGGCCCTGAGGTGCAGGTTGCTCTCAGGAACACGATGCTACATCTCTCCAAGCCACAAATAAAGGCTGCAGCCATTACCTTCCCTTCCTCTTCTCTGCTCTTGGCTGAGTCCCTGCGCTGCCTCTGCCCCAAAACCATCTCTGTGCCCAAACCCACCTGGCAGAGCTGCAGTCATCTCCATGTGACAGGTGGGGAAACTGAGGCACAGAACAGCTATCACTCAGAACCAGGAGCTGGGAAGTCATCAGAGCACAGCTGGCTGTGGCAGGGAGCAGAGCTGGGAGCCCTCACTCCTTGGGAAGTGCTGCTGTCACTGCCTGGGGACGAGGGGACTCCGGAAGGAAAGTCAGGCAGGGCTCCCATCCCCTCTGCCCATGGATGACGGCGTGAATCCAGCCCTGGTTACGCAGGAATTGTCACGAAAAGAGGCTCCTTCCCAAGAGTCCAGGATCTTCCTGCTTCCCAAGGCTGGGAAACACGGGGGGGACAGACGCACTTCAGTGCTAGTCACACTTCCCTTCCTCCGCAAGGAAACCGAGAGCATGGGAAAAGCTAAAGTAGTTCAAAATAGATTTGCTAATTTGAGATTTCTGGATAATGAACTGAGTTTTTATTCTTTGTTTGGGTTTTTTTTTTGTTTTGTTTTGGTTTTTTTGTTTTTTGGGGGTTGTTTTTTTGTTTGTTTGGATGGTTTTTTGTGGGGTTTTTTGTTTGTTTTGTTTTGTTTTTGGGTTTTTTGGGAGTTTTTTGTTGGGTTTTTGTTTGGTTGGTTGGTTGGTTGGTTTTGGGGTGTTTTTTTTGGTTTTTTGGGGTTTTTTTTTAATTATTATTATTATGGGTTTTCTTTTTGTTTTCTTTTTTTTTTCTAAGAAAATTCTGCCAGATCCCATCCATTATTACCACGGAGCCAGGGATCTGCACAGAAAGGATCAGGTAACTTGGAAAGACTGGCTAACAGGAAAAGGACAAAATCTGGAAGAATGGCAGAAGGGCAGCACTTTAAGGGCTTTTAATAAAATCTTTGCTCACGAAAAGAGCCTCAGCACAAACTCACTGCCCCAGTAGGTCCCAGCATGACCACATGCCACCAATGTCACAAAATTAAAGGGAGTAACTCCTAAAATGTATTAAATGAGGGACTTTTAGCAGCAAAGCAGAAACCATTGGAGCTCTATTGTGAGTCATCCTGGCTACCCAGAATCACTCACACCCCACAGGAAGGTGGAGAGGAGATGGGGCTGCCAGAACCATCACCCACAGGTGCACCTCAGGGAAGAGCTGCTGTGGGCAAAGATAACTGTTGCCAAGGGAATAAAAAAACCCCATCAACCCTAAATACTGTTATGGTATAAACAGGTTGATAAGAGCAGAACAGAGAAGATTTTAAAGGGATAAGGTATAAAGAGACTGGTGTGAAATCAAGGGACCAAAAGGCCAAAGAGGTTTCTGCTCTTAGGAAATTAAATATGACACCAGGAAGGAGAAGGTCCCTGAACCTACACCTTCTCAGATAATCAGTGTACAAACAGGGCACACAGCAGAGCTGGTGTTGTGGGACAGCCTGGAGCTGAGACGCCCCAGGGGAGCTGGATGGGTGAGGAACAAGCACAGACAACCACAGCCCCTCCTCCCCACCCCAGCAGGGACAGAGCTATGAAGATCAAGGCTTGCCTTCCTGTCAGGTTTAACCCCATTAAATCAGCACACAGAGGAGGTACCAGCCTGTTGTGCACAGAACAAAGGCTGCATCACTGTGGTTACACTGAGCAGGGGGAGCACCAACATCCCTCCCCTCACCTCCTAACCTGGAAACAGAGCTGGATCTGTCCTGGTCCCACCGTGCTCATCCCTGATGGCCCCAAACACCTCCCTGGGGATTGATGGGGTCACCCAGAGCTACCCCAGTGCTAAGGTGGGATTCAAGCCAGGGACCTGACCCCACTGCTTGCCTGCAGGGAGGATGTTGTGGATCAACACCCTCTGTGCTGGGCTCCAGGGGAATATGGCAGGGTTGGGGGGCACAGCTCTGCCCCCTCCAACACCCTGCCATGGACTCTGAGCCTCATCCCCCCCCAGCAGCAATCCATCAGCCCCCTGGCCTGGAGATCTGCATGCACAGGCTGAGCTCACTGCAGTCCCACCTCACACCAGCGCCCTGGCCCAGCGTGAAGCTTTTCATGCCAAGGCACTGATTCCTGCTATTGTGAGTGCTGAGAGCCTGGAAAGGGAAATGCTGCCCCAAGCCTGGGCCAGGCACATCATCCCAGACACCCTGGGCTCTGGGAGTGTTGCTTTTTATCTTTTTTTCTGCCAGAGTCAGGATTAAATGCTCGACTCCGTATTTTGTGTTTGGACTCAGATGTTTATTAATTCTTATCTATATTACAGTCTCTCAAGCCGTGAACACTTCTAGCTAACAAAGTATAAATGGAGCAGTCTCTATCTCTCTGCAAGGCCTTTTAAGGATAAACTGTCCAATTAAGAAATGGCACCTAAATTATTTTTACTTTTAACCCAATAACCAACCACCTGTGACCTGCAATGCAGATTTTTCTATCCAATTACATAATACCACCCAGACCCATGAAGAAGAAGGTGAAAAAGGACTGGCCTCCTCCCTAAAACCTCCATCTTGCTATGTATATATATATATATATATATTACTATATTCTAGAACCTTAAACTTTAAGTTTTCCACCCTGTGATATCACACACTTCTATTCAAACCTCACACCCACAATCCCAGTGCTGTCACTCAATTTTGGAAGCCTTTTCCTCAGGTAAAAGCAGTGTTTTCTTGGGGGTCAGTGCCTGTCAGCACAGAAAGCCCAAAATTCTGAGTGCCCAGGGAGGGCCGTGGTGTCCCCATGTCACTGGTGGAGCAGCCCATGTGCCTGGGAGGGGAAAAGGGGAGGGAAGGGAAGCACAATCTCTGGTGTTGATTAAACAGCAGGGGACACTTGCAGAGGAAGGAAATGGAAAGAGGATCAGGAACTGCATCTGCCCGAACCTCAGGCAGTTAAAACAAACTCAGTCTCAAGCTCTTGTTCTTCTCAGTTTCAGGTCAGACTTTCCTAAGAACCTGGGAGGTGCAATTTAGGATCCAAGCAGAAAGCTGACTTAATTACTTTAATTATTTTTTAAAAAATTAATTCTTAATTACTGCTTTTTAACATGAAGGCTAAACAGGCACAGAACCCAGTGTCTCATGACAGCACAGATGTTTTAATAGAAACAAGAGGCTTCAGAAATCTTGCTCATCCTTAATGAGTTTAACACACACAGGGCTCAGCACGTTTCCTTTGGAAAACCTTCCTGCGTGGTTGACTCCAGAGGGAATTGCAGTGCCTGGGCCTTGGGGTAGGGAACCCCTTTTCACTGCTGGCACCCTTCTGGTGGTTGCAGGGTGGGGGAAGAGAAGGAGAGGGTCAGTCAGAACATTGAATCCTTTGGAAAGAGGCCATTTCCAGCACTGTCAACTTCCCAGCAGCCCCTAATTAGGGAGAATTTGCAGGAATAAATAAACTGGCAGCGCTTACATGCATGCACTCCACTTCCAGATGTGCATGTCTCACTTCACTGGTGTCCCAGGCAGGGCTGGAAACTCCATCCCCGCACAACCCAGCCCTGCAGCCCCAGGGGTACAAACCCCACACCAGCCTGCCTCCGCCACACATCCCAGCTGCCCTGGGCACTGTCTCTCACCCCTGCAGTGCTCCCCATCCCTGTCCCATCACAGTGGCCACCAGACCCCCAGGGGACCCTCCCAGCCCCACTGTGGGCAGGGCTTGAGCTCAGGAATCGCCTCTTTCGGCCCCTGCTGCTCCCCCAGCCGCCTGCTCACGACCTTTTCAACCCCAAACTTTCCAGTCATAAATATACCAGCCTCGTGGCAGGAAACTTGCTTTTCTTATGCTGCTCCCCTGCTTCTCAGAGAGCCATTTCCAGCAGCTCCAGCCCCCAGCTGTTTCTCCCCGCTCCTCCGAGATATTCCAGGCATGCAGCAAAATCTGCTGCAGCATAAAGACCCTAAAACTCCCTGTAAAAGCTCAGGAAGCACCACAAGCTGCAGGTCAGGCCTCAGGAGCAGCTGTACCTCCTGATCTCCCTGCTTCATCAGGGTTTTATTATTATTATTATTATTATTATTACTACTATTATTCCTTTTTGACATAAAGCAGTTTGATAAGAACAATTCCCAGATGGAGCCACAGCCCCACGCCCACTCAGCTTCCTGTGGGCAGCATGGACACAGTGTGGGAGCTCACTGCACAGCAGGAGGAGGACACGAGGGCAGGGGGAGAGGAAGGAGAGGAAGAATGAGCACAATTTTCCTTTCCTTTTAAAGGTTTTTGGCAGATGGCAGTGAAAGCACCAGTGGGGATGGTGAGGTGTGATCACCAGCATCCACACAGCACTGAGCACCTCTGGCAGCTTCCCTTTGCTCCAGCTCCACCACACAGGGCTGGGGAAGGTGCACAAGTGGACAGGAATTGCTGTCAAAGTCCGTGGGGTGTCTCCTTGCAGATGGGAATGTGGATGCCCTGCAATGGTCTGGCCAGGGGAAATGTCCACAACGCTGTCTGGGAGAGTCTGGCAGGCCCAACATGGGCACACATGGAATTAGCAGGGTTGGAGGAGTTAAACTGCTGAGCTTGAGGAGTGCAAATGGGAGAGACATGAACCACCCTGGGGACCAGCTCAGCACGGGCAGAGTCTGCCTTGGCTGGTACATCTCATTAAAACATCCTCTTGAAAAGTCTATTACAGCCCTCTCAGACTTGCACAAAACACATCCAAGGTAACTCCCACTAACCACATCCCAGGATAATCCCAGACACATCCAAGGTAACTCCCATTAACCAGATCCCAGGATAATCCCAGACACATCCAAGGTAACTCCCACTAACCACATCCCAGGATAATCCCAGCAGGATCCAGTGATGGATGGAGCCAAGCTGTGCTGGGCACCACTAAAGAAACCACCCTGAGCTGTGGGTTCAAGGGATCTACCCCAAATACAGGGAGCTCAGCCTCCAGTTACCTCTCCTGCTGGCAAACCAAGGCAAGGGGAATGGCAGAGCCCCTTCCAACTGTCTCCCACAGCATTTTTTCCCCAATCCATTTTGCAGATACCCAGCACTGCCTACTCAGCATCTTCTAGAGATGCAGAAGTTTCACAGCTGATTTCAAATCTGGAGTTAAAAACAACAACAAAAAAAGCAATGAGTCAATGTTTTTAGGGGAATTTCCCTCAGCTTCCTCTTCTTTTCCCCTGCTGCCTGCCCCAGACCCTGCCTGAGGCTTCCCCACTGCAGGGCACTTGTTCCTGCTGGGATTAAATCATTGCTGCAGGAGAGAAGTGATGCTGTCACCACTCCCCCAAGCTCACTCTGTCTGCAGGGACAGATTATCCAACACCCAGCCTCACCCTGAGCAGGACAACACCCTGGCTTCCCCCTCCAACCTGCCCCAGTGCAGCTTTTCAAGAGCCACAACTGGCACACACAGCTGGATGCTGGGGATTTCAGCTTCCTGAGACAAAAGAGGATTGAAAAAAATAGAAAAAAAATCATCTGGGAGATGTGCTGCAAGCAGGCCAAAAGCAGGGCCCATCCAGCGTTTCCCTAAATGGGAAAGAGGCCCGTGAGCACACTGGGGGCAGAGCAGCAGGCACGGAGAGAGGGCACCAAGCCAGGAGGGAGAGGGGGAGATTTCCAGCCAGCAATGCAAGGGGAGAGAAACTCCCCACTGGCAATCCCCCAGCAAGCAGTGAAGCCCAGGGGATGGGCTGAGTTTGGGGGTCTGGAGCAGGACAAAGCTGAGCTGCCCCAGCCGTGGGACACAGCCCCTCCTGGGACAGGGGCACACAGCTCTGGCACTCATGTTTCCAAAGGAGTTCCAATGTCCTGGAGGAGCAGAGCTGGCCCTGCTCCTTCGCATTGGCAGCCAGGGCTGAGCTCTCTCTCAGCCTGGAAGCTGCCCATCGTTTTTGTGCCCATAAGCCTCCATGGCAAAGCCCAGCAGGGGAAGGGGAACAGGGGAAATTCTCCTTTCCACAGTGATGTGGTCAGTGCCATCACACCAAGCCATGCCACAGGCAGGTCCTGTGTTATCTCCTCTGCCATCTCCTGCAGGCACCACTTGGCACCCCATCAGCCACTCCTCCTCTGAAACTCAGCATTACCACGCTGACTTTTTTTATTACTTCATCTTACGAAGTGCCCGTAATAACCACACCGGGTCAGGGAGTATTGGACTTGATGTTCCACCAAAAGAATTAAACTGCCCTCTTTTACGAGAAGTTAAAATAAGGTAGAAACTAAATCTGAAATGTTTTTTCCTTATAAAGGAACGACAGGAGGAAAGAGCTGGATGCATTAAGCATCAGCCTTTCTCGTTCAGCAGGGACTGGCAGTGTCTATAAACTCAGGGGATGTTGTTATTCCCAGACAAATAATCACAGACAGACCAACACAGCCAGGTTTACCTTGACACAAGGGAATAAACTGCCAGCTCTGGGCTCTGTCCTTGAATACCTTCCTTCTCCTCATACCTCCAGAAAAAAAACCCTGTACTACAGAACCCTTGGGCTGGTTAGTCCAACAATGAGATGACATTCCTGAGAGACAAATAAAACTGCCCTGCTGCCTCCTTCCAGCACTGGGGGCCCTGGGGAGCACTCTGCTGCAGAAACGTGGGAATTGGCTTATCAGCAACTCCCTCCTGGGGGGGACCCCAGGAGGACCCCAACCAGTGCAGGGACACTGTGGCCAGCAGCTCCAGCCACAGGTGTGCACATCCAACCACGGGCATCTCCCCAGCTCTGCTCCACTTCGGGAGGTGCTTCCCAAACAAACCTTCTCCACAGCGCCTGCCTGGAGCTTGGGAAAGCCTCTCCTGCCAGCTGGAGGCCAGACAGCAATCCCTGCACTGCAGACAAGTGCTAACAGCCCAGAGCAGCCCTGGGCACTCGCTCAGAGCCAGAGATGGTGACCCAAGGCAGAGAGCAGGGCTGAGCTGTCCCTGTTGTCACCACCCCCTGCACAGCCCAGGCACTCAGAGAGCTCTGTAAGAGGATGCTCTCGTGCAGCTCTGGTGATCCAGGCGTCGTGGAAGCAGCCAGAGGCCAATTTGCACATAAACAGCCAATTAGCTGCAGAAAGAGATGCCCACTTGGTCTCTTGCCATCCTGGAGACAGATTTAAGACATGCGGGAATTCAATCTCCGGTCCAGATATCACTGTGGCCAAACAGGCCACCTCCTTCCCTGGCCTCTGGGAGAGCCTCTGGCAGCACAATAAAAGGAGTATTTAGCAAAGCTACAGACTGGCTTGAAAAATCTGGAGGCCGAGGAGGCGTTTTGCAGCCAAGCTTCGTATAAACACATTGATAATGCTGTTAGCATGGGGCTGGGAGGAGCGGGGCTGCACAGCAACAGCAGCCCTCTGTCTGCCTCAAGAAAGCGCCTTTCTTGCCATGCACATGTTTAATCCATGATCTGTGCCTGCTGCCAGCCACAGTCATACCAAAACCTGCTCACCTCATCTGTCTTTCCACACATGCAGGGATGTGAGCGAGGCAGGAGCCCCTCTCTGCTCTGTGCTGTCCTGCTCTGCCCTGAAACCTCCACCCTGTGCTCACCAAACACCTTCCTCAGGGTTTAACACACGGGTGGGGGGCCAGTGGTGTGCAGCAGGCTCAGCACCCTCATGTCAGAGGTGGGCAAAAGCTCCTGTGTGAGCGGATTTGATGGGGCTCATCTCAAATTCTTAGACAAGAAGAGCCATTTCCGTGCCCTGTCCTGGGATCATGGAATGGTGGGGGTTGGAAAGGAACTTGAGGCCATCTAGTCCAACTCTCTGCAAACAGGCTGGCCTTCAGCTAGATAATATTGCTCAGAGACCTGTACAGCCCATGCAGGGGACATATCTGTCCCTGCTCCCTTGCAGGCAGAGAGGCTGGGAGACAATCCAGCACCAAACTCAATGTCACCTCTTGCTCACAGAAACTCTCCTGCCCCCACGTCCCCCCTGCACCTCTCAAAGAGAGGCTGTCCCAGCTCTGTGGGCAGGAAACAGCCTCACCAGCCACAGGATCAGAGCATCCTTGGTCTGCTGAGGATTTGGGACACTTGGATTCACCTTTGGTCACGTTGGTGCAGCCCCAGAATAAAGTGTGTGTGCCCATCCCTGGCAGATCTGCCTTGATGTGGCTGTCACTCTGATTTGTGTCACTCAGCAGCTTTGCTGATTGCTTGAGAAAAGTCAGGTTTGTGCAGCTCCTGGTCCCTGAGCTCAGCCAGCCATGCACTGCCTGCAGTCACCTCCAGCTGCAGGGGACAGACACGAAACTCTCATCCTGGCACGGGGGAGACAACGGCAGCCCCAGTCAAACTCCTGGAAATGCACTCTGAAGACATTCCTGGAGCTCAAACAATCCTTACCCCTCAGCTCCTGCTGCCACCCTGCATCCCCCACACCTGCTGAGCATCCCAGAGTCATCCCTGTGTCACCATAAACATTTCATTACGACTATGGAGCAAGCTTCAGGCACAATGAATATTCATGCTGCCTTCCACAGCGGTGAACTGGAGTCCCAGCACAGCACAGGCTCTGCAGAGCCTTCCCTTGTGCCCTCTCACAAGGCACTAAAGCGTGGGAGTTGAACAAGGATCTGTATTATCCACTAAACCACAGGATGAGCTTTGCAGGAACTGGCAGGCTGGATTGCTTCCAGTTGCTAAAGAAGGCAAAAAGCCCAGCCCAGCTCTCTCGTGCCAGATGTGTGGAGCATTTTCAGACTTGAGAATGTGAAGACACCCCATCCCCATCCCCATCAGCAGGCAGGGTCCCTCACACACCCCCAGCAATGCCTGTTACTCAGAAGCAGAGTGGCACTCTCATTCAATTATCTTTATTTTCCTGAATTAGCCATTACAAAAGCATTTTGTAGACAGTGGTTTCCTTCTAGGTCTGCAGGCTGATAGAGAGAAGAGCTGGCAAAACTCAAGGAAGGCTGTCAAAGGAATAAAGCAAAATAAACCCCTCACCTTAGAAGGAAATAGCCACAGCCTCTGACAAAGGAATAAAGTAAAATAAACCCCTCATCTTATAAGGAATGAGCCACAGGCTCTCCACAGTGCAGCACAGCCAGGGCTCTGCCTGGGAAGGGCTGACTCTGTTCACACTACGGAACAGAGGATGGTAACTGGGGATGAGCTGGGCATTTCCAGGGAGAAGCATCCCAAGCCAGACACAATTCTAGGCATTCCACACGGTCTGGAGCTTCCAGAAAAGTTTCCCACCCCAAAGACAAGGACCTCTTTGCATCTTATCACCACTCCTGATCTCCTACCTGACAGTAACTCTGTCTTTCAACCTCACCCAAAGGCAGACTGGATGTCTGTACCTTTCCTCTACAATGAGGGCTCCCCCAGCCCGTACCAGTCACACAAGCATGAATTTCCAGAGCCAGCAGATTTTCAGCATTTACAGGAAATCTCTTTGGTGCATCTCCTGAGGGAGCTGTGCAGCTCTCCTGGAGCAGCCCTGGAAGATCCCACAGGAACAGCCATCAAGCCATCCAGACCTCAGTTTTGAGGACAACAAAATCTTCCAGCCTGGCAATGAAAAAGCACCATTAAGTGTTAACTATGCCTTTGCTTCCTTTGCCTCTGACCCTCACACCCAGAGCTGGGAGCTCCTCACAGCCAAGCCTGCTCATAGTGAGTGCTGCCTCAGCTCCAGAGCCAAGGAAACCCCTGTGGATCACAGCCTGTTGCTGCATGTGCTGTCAGAAAGGCACAGAGTGTCAGGAATCACCCAAAAGGCCAGGCCCTGTCACAAATGATCCAGACTTACTGCTACTCTCCTTCCCCGAGGGAGCTGGAAATCTCAGAGTGCCCTGGCTCCAGGGCGAGCCCATGAACTGCAGCTCCTCAAAGCCCACGTCCTGCTGCTCCACCCAGCCCCAGCAGCTCCCAGAGGTGTGGCATCCTCCTCTGCCTGCCAGCTCGGAGATAAACCTCCACTCCTACGCCTTCCTTGGGAGGAAAACCCTGATTGTGGTGGAGCGGGAGTGCAGCATCCGAACTGCTGAAAAGCCACACCTGCAGGAGGCACAGGGAGCTCAGACACTCAGGTGGAGCCACACAAGCAAATCCAAACTCCTCAAGATGACCCTGCTGGCCTCTCAGCCAGCAGAGGGTCAGCACCCAAAACCTTCACAGAATCACAGATTCACAAAATCACCAGGTTGGAGGAGACCTCCAAGATCATTGAGTCCAACCCAGCCCTGACACCTCAACTAAACCCTGTCACCCAGTGCCACATCCAGTCTTGTTTAAACACATCCAGGGATGGTGACTCCACCACCTCCCTGGGCAGGCCATTCCAGTATTTAATCCCTCTTTCCATGAAAAACTTCTTTCTAATATCCAACCTGTATTTCCCTTGACGCAGCAGCAGCAGGCACTGGGATGGTCCAAAGCCACCTCACACCCCACAGCGGGATCCCCATGGCCTTGGCCTGCCTAATGTGGCTGCCATCCCTTCCCAAATTCGTGGAGCTCCCAAAACTTCTGAGGCAGCTCTGCCTCTTGCAGGGGACTGTCGGCAGTTTGCAGATTGCATGTCCCAGGCTGGGCTGTGAGGGAAGGATGTTTATGTAACCCCGGGAAAACGCCGAGCGCAGCAGGATTGCCCGGGAATACTGCGGGAGCTGCTGGAGCTCTGACAGCCACGTCAGCCCAGATCTCTGCCCTTAGCTCGGAATAATAAAAGGCCAGCTTCCTATTGAATGGAAAATAGCAAAGTCCTTGCAATGCAAGATGTTCTTGTTCGCGGCAGATGCAGCTGATGAGCGCAGTATTAAATCCAAGTGGCCACTTCCAGCGCTTCCTGAGAGAGAGCAGCTCCCCACAGAGCCAATTCTGCATCTCTGCTGGAAAACACCAGGTTTGCTCACTGTTGTTGGTTTCTCTTTAGTTTCTTGAAGCCAGTTTCTTTTCCAAGCCACCAACAGGACTGAAAACCAGCCTGCCTTTATTGCTTAAGTCCATGCAATACCAGTGAGAGGGCGATGAAGGGAATGTTTTTGATGGGTTGTTTTTGGTGATGAATCTGACATATCTGCTTGAAAAAAGAAAATCTCATTTGTGAGCAGCAGTCTGCCTTGGAAAGCAGCTTTATAAATATTGCCAGCTCCTGATGTTAATTAACTTTCCTAACAATGAGAAAAGTATTAAAAGCATCCAAAAAGCAACAAAGAGCAAGTCAAACACCTGGGAGTCAACATCTAAAGAACCTGGAGGGAAATATGTAAGAGTCACTGGGAGATGAGGACCTTTGACAGGCAGAGGTGGGAATGGCAGAGGTAGCTGGGTTTCAGATGGAGGTGATGCCTCCACACCTCATCTTCACCATCCTCACACTGATTACCACACTCTACACGTCCCCAGACACTGCTGACCTCCACAGTTCAATGCAATTCCTATTTCATATTCAAGCAGAGAAGGAAGCATGAGAGACAGTTCAATTAACTCAAACAGCTTGTCCCAGATGGCCAGAGGCAATTAGGGAACAGTCCTGCTTCTGCTGGTCCTTTCCCGGCTGCACAAAGATTGTGCACCATCACCTGAAGGGATGAAGCAGCAACCTGAATTTCAGCTCAAAACACAACGTGAATTTCTGCCAAAGTTCAGGCAACCTCTGCCCCCCGAAGCTATCCTTGGGTTCACATTGCATTTGGAGCCAGCACAGTGGAGTTTACAGGAAAAGCTGACACCTCAGATGCACTCCTGTGTCAACAGCTACAACTTTTTACTCCATGGGGAAATCTGTCAGCAGAACGTCCTGTCACTGCCAAGGTGCCTTTGAACAGTGTGTCCAACACAGAACTGGATTTGCCATGATTTCTGCTGGGCAATGTTTACTGCTGCTGGGGCACAGAGGGACTCTGAGCAGAGAGAGGGCACTGACAGCCACCAAAACAACCTGCAGCCTTGTATGAGAGGGAGCTGAAAAGAAAAGGAGTAGCTGGTCAGGTTTGATGGATAATTAGTGCTGTAGGGTGAGTCCCTCAGTGCAGAAAAATGGGTGTCCTGCTGTCGGCTCTTTGTTTGGATTCACATCTCTCTGTGAGCAACAAGCAGCAAAATAAACCTTTTCTTGTTATAACAGAATCACAAAGTGGTTTGGGTTGAAAAGACCTTAAAGATCATCTTGTTTCAGCCCCTCTGCCATGGGCAGGGACACCTTCCACTATCCCAAGCTCTGTCCAACCTGGCCTTGGACATTTCTAGGGATGGAGCACACACAGGCTCTGGCAGAGGAGAAATCTGGGCGAGCAGCAAACCTGAGCTTTACCAGAGACAGAGCAGGCTTGGGTCTCTGCTGGCCTGCACTGGGAAACTGCACAGAGAGAGGAGGGGGAGGAAGGCAAGGAGCCAAGAGAGGGAGAGCTCAGGCTGAGACCCCACCCTTTCTGCTCAAACCCTCCTGATACCCCTCCTGCTGCCTCTGAGGCCCTTTTCTCCAAAATACCTTTTCTTCCTGCAGGCCTGCAGCACTTGAGTGATTCCCACAGCTCCCTGGCAGCCTTTCAGCCCCCACAACTAAACCAGCTCTGCATCACACACTGTCAAATACCCCCTTCCTCCACCCCTTGTGCCTCTGGCTGTCACCTGCTGCCCTTGCGCAGGGCAAGATAAAGCTTCCTCTCCAGCTGCAGACAAAGGGCCACTCTCTGAGCAGTCTTGAGAGGAAGAGGGAGCTGTGGAGCTGCAACAGAGGTGAGCAGAGGACACCAGAGCTGGGTCTTACCCAACCTGGGGATCAACCATGAGATGAAGAGCAGTTTGAGCCCTGCAGCTGCTGCACAGCCCTGGTGCACAGCTGTACCCACAGCACCAGTGCCTTGACACAACCTCTTGCTGTGTCATTTTGGGGCAAGGCCAGGAGCAGGATCCAAAGCACACAGCTCTATCAGTGCTCAGGGAACAACCCCCACGGCCTCACAGCACAGCCAGCACAACACCCCAGCACAGAGCCCAGTGCCACCAGCAACACCAGTTACTGCAGCAGACAGTTACTGGAACACCAGTAACACCAGTTACTGCAGCAGACACTCACTGGAACAACAGTTACTGCAGCAAGCAGTCACCAGTAACACCAGTTACTGCAGCAGACACTCACTGGAAAACCAGTAACAGGTACTGGAACAAATGGATGAGCAAAGGGCAGAGAGCCCCTTTGGAGGAGGACAACCTGCACTTCAACAGGCTTCTCCAGTGGAAGAAGGGCTGAAGAGGTGAAAGAACAGGCTCCAGGAGCAGCTCCTTGGATGGAAACACTGTGTACAGCACTGGGCTCTGCTGCAGAGGGGAGCGGGGAGGGAAGGGTTTCCTGGTCCGTGGCCAGCACTGCTGTTTATGGAGGATATGCCTTCCCCAGGGTGTGTTTGAACAGAGAGCACGAGGCTCACAATTTCATAGTTCACTTTCCCTCTCCACCCACCAGGAACTTCTCATATTTTCTGAAAAAAAAAACAAACCAAAACCAAACCAAAAAATCCACCCCAAAACAACCAACAGCTCACCAGCCTCGGTGGTTTGATACCAGGCTCCCTCCCCTGAGGAGCAGCTGTCAATACAGAGATCAGCCAGGGCTTTTCAGGCAGCTAAAGTCAGGTTTGACTAGTTCTCCACTTGAATGGATCAAAGAATGCAAGAAAGGGGAGAACTGGGAAATATTTTAGGTGTTGAAGGCCTCTTCATGGCCCAACAGCTTATCTGCTCTCAAGGTTACCTCTAGCTTGATAAATCTGTGAACAATTAAACACAAACTCTCTTGGTGAGTGTTCCTGGAGTGGCAGCTCCAGGCTTGTCACTTTACAGAGCCAAGAAAAGCCACAAGGGGAAGGAAAACAATTAAGCCAAATGAAATGTTTCAGCGTTGGAGAGGGAGAACGGCGGGAAATGGTCAGCCCCTACAGGACCATCATCATTTCCAGGGAAAGAGAGGGCGAAATTTAAATACTTCAGCAGAAAACAGCAGGGAAGGGATGACCAGGTTTATGTGCTCTTCCAGCTCCCCAGGGAACACAGGAGATCAGATGGCTCTTGCTGATGAGAGGGGCAGGCAAGGGACACACCAGCCAGTGCTGAGTGGTGCTGCAGCTGTGAACACAGCCCTGGCAGCACCAGCATCTCTCCAGAGGAACTTCTGCTTGCGCCAGCCACACCTTCAATGCCTGAGGAATGGGCACTGCCAGCAGGGAATAAATCCCATGCTCTTGCTCTTTGGCCCACAGAGACAGATCCAGTGGGAACAATTCGTGTCTCCAGCCTGATGCTCACCTACACCCCAGCCCCACACCTCAAATTAGCACCAGCCCGGTGGGAGCCTCATCCCAGCCCTGCCTGGGGGTGCTGACACATCCCAGGGTCAAATTCCCACCTTTATCACCACAAAGCTCTCACAGCTGCCTAACAGCAGATCCTGGAGTGCCAGGGAGAAGCGGAAAGGATCCACCTCATTTTCCATCTAGGAAGTGAGAGCACAGGTGTTAAATGATTTACACAAGGGCGATTCTGTGGAAGAGCAGGAAGGGGACTCCAACAGCTTTAAAGTGCCACGAGATCATTCCCTCCTGCTGCTGCTCAAATCCTGACTCACCAGTAAATAAAAGCGGTGCCAAAAAACAAATCTGTTCAGGAGAACCCTGATGCTTTCAGGAGAGGGGCACCCCTATGCTTTTAGCAGCGTAGTGATAAGTATTGTCCATTTTACTAAATAAACCCCCTCCCTATAAGGACATAAATCGGGATTTACTGTCCTCCGTTCTAAACCTCAGCAGTTATTTGCTTTTTACAGCCAGATACAACCTTTCAGAGGTGAAATTCAAGTGGACACCTAGAGGATGAAGGGACATCTCTGGGGCAGGGGAGATGCAGATGTGGGCACGGGGAGGTTGGAAGGAGGCCGGAGCAGGGATTGCAGGCAGCCCTCACAGCTCCTGGGGGGTGGGCAGGGAACGTGGCAGTGCCCACCTCATCCCTACAGCTCTGGGGTGAGCCAGGGGCATCTACAGCTCCCAGAGCACCTCATTGCAGCTTCCTGAGGCCATGCATCCCTGTACTGCACTCGGGATCAGTGTCCTGCACTCGGAATCCCTCTCCCACACTCAGGATCCGTGTCCAGCACGCAGGATCCCTGTCCTACACTCGGGATCCCTGTCCCACACTCGGGATCCCTGTCCCACACTCGTTACCCGTGTCCCACACTCGTTACCCGTGTCCCACACTCGATATCCGTGTCCCACACTCGTTACCCGTGTCCCACACTCGGGATCCCTGTCCCACACTCGATATCCGTGTCCCCCACTCGATACCCGTGTCCCACACTCGGGATCACTGTCCCACACTCGATACCCGTGTCCCACACTCGTTACCCGTGTCCCACACTCGTTACCCGTGTCCCACACTCGATACCCGTGTCCCACACTCGATACCCGTGTCCCACACTCGATACCCGTGTCCCACGAGCTGTCCCCCCCGCCTGGCCTCTGGCATCCCGCTCCCAGCCCCGGCACATCCCTGGGGATGGGGATGGGGATGAGTCAGCGGCAGTGACAGAGCCGTGAGTCAAGGGGATGACGGGCAGAGTCTCCGGGGATGCTGACACATCCGCCCTGGCTGGAAAGCAGCGGCCAGGGCTGTGGGATGGAGCTGCTGAAGGGCAGCGTGACCCTGGTGCCTTGGAGTGGCAACCTAGAACGGAGGCTGGACAGAGGACAAAGTGGGTATTTATTAAAGTGGGTATTTATTAAAGGCCTCCAATAGATACACCTTGGGCAGCCAAAAGCCTCCCAGAGGCTACACCCAAGATGGATGATGGTCACGAGTTTTTCAGACAATTATAAGTTTGGTCCATTTGCATATCAAAGGTTAATTGCCCAATTACAGCGTCAGGTAATGAAATCACATTCCCCCAGTTTGCTCCCTCCCCATTTCACTTTTGTTTATACTTTTAGGGGCCTGAGGCAGTGATTGTGACCTTGGTTCTCAGGCCTGGAAGAATTGCTTTGCCTGACCAAAATGTGAAGAGTTAACTAACACTCTATATGGAGTTCAGAATTATACACTAATGCAGTACAGGATCTGAAAAATATAAAAGCTAAAAACTTAAGGCATCAACCCCAGAGGGTCAGCCCAGGGGTCTCAGTCACCTGAGAACGGACAGATTTCCTGCAGGCATCCCAGTGGGTAGTGAAGCCAACCAAGGTGTTTCTCATGCAGGGATCCCCTCCCACGTATGTGCTAAAAAAGCAGCAAGAGTTTTTGGGATGTTCTTTACAGGGTATAGGTTTGAAAAGGTCAGCTGAAGCAGTGGGAAAAGCCTCTTTGCACTCCTTTACACACGGTGTAGTCAAGGAAACAGGTCTGGACTGGAAAATGGGAGATGTGAGGCTGATGTCCTGTGTAGCCCCAGGCAATCGACTCTTCACAAGTCACCTTGTAAAGAGACCTCACAATGTTTCTGTAGAAGTCCTCAGGATCTTCCCTCCAGCTACACTCACAGCAATCATCACCCAAACCCTCTGACCAGAGCTGGGGTCCCTGCAGCAGTGTCACAGCAGCAGCAGTGACAGAGATCCACACAAATCCCCCTGGGCAGGACAGCACCGCCCTGGGCTGGGATGAGCCTCCCAAGCCTTGATTCCCCTCAGGTCAGGGCAGCACAGTGCTCTGCATTTCCAGCACCACTCAGATGAGGAGGTTGGGAAAGTCCTTTGCTTGCAGCCTGGGGAGAGGCAGGGATCAGCAGCTACAGCAGCTCATGGGCCAGGCAGCACCAGGAGGAAGGGGCAGAGATAAAAGACTCTCACACAGGACCCTGCTGCTCCCCCACCTCAAACTGGGGCCTGTCAAACCTAAAGTCACCAAAACACAGGGAGTTTGTGACTTGCTGTGATTCACACAAAGTCAGCAGCACAGGGACAAAATCCCAGACCAGGCACCAAACCCAGCCTTACCCACACCAAGATGTGTCTGCCCAACACAGCTGTCCCCTGCAGGTTTTTTTTTCCTTCCTTCTTTTTCTCCCAGCTAAAGCAGAAGCTCTCCCTGGACTCGTATCCTGGGCTCAAGTCCTGATCCAAACTCCCCATCCCGCAGCTTCACACCACTCAGCTCCCCTGGAGCTGCTTTTCAGCTTCATGGGTGTCCTTCAAAACAAGTCAGCTCAGGATTTTAACTCTCCATCTGTCCCCTACACCACCCAGATGGAGTCAAACACATAACTGCCCCTGACAGAGGCTCTGGCTTCATCAGAGCTGTTTCAGCCAATGTGGGTCCCTCCATCCTGTGTGTGCTGGGCAGGTTTGGTGCTCCCTGGCACTGCCAGGGATCAGGCACCCAGAAAACACCCAGAAAACACCAAGCACCCATCAAGCACACCCTTCTTCCTCCCAGACCCCTCATGTCAGCTCCTCTTCTTATCAGCAAAGCCTGTGACACCGAGGCTCCTCCATCACCATGAGCAAGACACGGAAGCACAAAAACCCTGGAAAGAAAAGAAGCATCTGAAACTAATAAAGAAGCCACATCCTGCAGTCTTGGGGAGGAGAAAGTGCTGCATGCAAGCAGGCAGTGCCAGCTGGCAGGGGTGGGCTGCTGGCATCAACAGATGCTGGCCCAGGTTGGGAAGCTGTGGAGAAAGAACCCAGCTTTGGGGGAGTCAGGGAGAGAATATATAATTTCAGAATATATGGACTAATTCCTTCCTGAGCAGCCACACCAGAGGGTGCCCACACCTCTGTGCCTTGACCCAATGGGATTCTGAAAAAGATCAGACAACAAAAGCACCAAATTATGAGTATTTGTCTGCTCCAGTGTGCCAGAGAACAAACTTGGGTTGTCTTGATAATATGGTTTAATTTTGCAGGCAGCAGTGAAATGCAAACCCACCATCATTTCCACAGCCTTGAGTCACATCATGGCCAAAGCTGCAACCTGGAGATGCTGCAGTGCTGATGGCAGGCTCCCCCTCAAAGCCTGCATCCAAGAAATTACACTGATCCCCTGCCAAATTGGCTTCACTGGAAACCAGAATTCACTTCAAGAGCAACTACTTCAGTTTATAAGCTACCTGGTAATGATGTAATCACAAAATTAATGCAGATCTGTTTATGCGGCACTGACTTCACGTGGGAAAAAAAATAAACCTTTGTTTTGATACAAGAAAGAGATTTTTTACAGGGAGAACAATCAGTCACTGGAACAAGCTCCCCAGGGACATGGTAGAGCCCCCACTGCTAGAGGTTTTCAGGATGTAATTGAGCACTGTGCTAGATGATCTCATTTAGGCTCCCTTTTCCCACAAAAGGCTGGGCCAGGTGATCTTTTGGCATCCTTTCCAACCTGGGCTGTCACTCCACAAAAAAAATACACTCTCAGATTTATTGTGTGATTATTTGCTTGTAAAACTAATGCATTTTATTCACCTGTAAACCCCTGCCCATTCTCCCCCCAAGCCACAATCCAGAGCTGTTTATAAGTCTCTAACAACACTCTTGGCATCAGCAACCCCAAACTCTGTTAAAGCTCACTCTGAAGGGCTATTTCACTTCACCTGCACTCAAACAGCAGCTCCATCCTGCAGCACAGGCTCACAGCTGCCCCGTGGCAGGGAAGCAGCATCTGGGTACAGGATAAATCAATTTAACCACAGTAGCCTGAAGTGCTGGAGGACAGGGAGGGCCATGTCCTGCTCAGCCATGGGGAAATTAAGTTTCCAGTGATGGTGCTGAGGAAGAGAGAAGCTGACCTTGCAAACTGCTGGGAAGAAGCAATGGATAGAGCCCAAGAAACTGCCTTAAAATGGGTCAAGGTCCATAGTTATGGGTTAAGCACACACACAAAGGATGCTGTCTCCATCAGCTGTCCAGAGCAGGCACCAAGCACTGGCAGCCCACATGGAACAGCTCCAGATCCCACTCACAACCCTGTGTTGGGGCCTCTCCTCACTGCAGCGTCAGAACAGCTCCGAGTTCCCAGCTGCAATTCTGCAACCCCTTCACTGACAGGGAGCTTCAGCAGAGACCCAAACACCAGATCCTCAGCCAAAATCAAAGGGGAATGGCAGCACAAACACCTTTTCCCGAGGACTTACACAACATCAGAGGCAGAGCAAGGAATTTTCCCTACATTTGCTCCTAACATGGGGCTTGCTGCCCACATGATGCCATAGAGCCCTGACAGCACTCGCAGCACAGGGCATCCACTGCTCTCTAGCAAATCCCTCTGTCCACGAGCTACAGCTGCAAGTGCTGCATGGAAAAGCCAACAGGACACAGATATTGTGCTTCTGAGATCATTAAGGCAACACAAGACATGTGTTGACCCAGACATACTTCCCTAACTACGTACTCGCTTCTACTCAGCATTATGGTATGCTGGACCTTGGAAGAGCCCTGACTCGCATGAGAAATGTCCTCCCTCACCCCAGCAGCATGGGAATCGCCTTGCTGGGAGGCTCCAAGTCATCCAGCAAAGTAAAAATCTGCAAAGGAGCTCCAAGCCCTGGGGTTGGCCAAGTTCAGCGGAGCGGCGTCGAGGAGCGTTACCTGCTCTGTCAGGCCAGAGATGAGTTGTGCCCCACAGCGGGACCATATTTAATGGAGATGAGCAGGATTTCCAGCAGATTTAAGAGCAGACATCAGGAAATGGATAATGCTTCATACCTTGACATGCCTCAGACAACTGCGGGAATGCGTCCGCTGGCCAGGCAGGAGAGGCGGCCAGAGGGGCTGGGAGCAGCACAGGGCTCTCTGCAGGCACAGAGCCTGCACAGGCAGCTCCAGAGCCCCAAAAACCCCAGAGCCTTCCCTGAGAGACACTGCAGGGAGCTCCTGTTCACTGAGACAGAACCTGCAGCCACAACAGGTTGCTACAGTACACGTAGGGTGGTTTTTACAGAACATCAGGCACTGCAGCAAGAGACAAGGACCAGCACCAGCCAGGGACACGAGCAGGAGACACTGACAGGGCTAAGGATACACAGAAAGGTGTCCCTGAGTGCCAGGGCTGGCATCTGACAGGAGGTGGAACTGTGCAGACTGTAAACACACAGCCTGGTGTCCCACGTGTGGTGTGCTGCAAGCCAGACGAAAAAGGAAAATATTTGGCAAATAAGGTGTACGGCTGTGAGGAACCACTAAAAAGAGACATGTCAGGCTTTTATCTGTCATTGCCTAGGAGTAACAGGGACACCTGGGACGGGAAAGATAGCTGAAGTCATCAGAAGCAACCTTAATCTCTCTGCCCTGATACACACCTTTGGAAGAGTAACTTTTATTTAAAAAAATGAAGAAGCAAATACATTCCCTCCCACCTCCAGCAATCACAAACAGCACCCCTGCTTTCCTTTCCTCTTTCTCAGTCCAGGCATGTGGTGCTTCCAGGCAGCTCTCAGAATATCACAGATGTTTTGTTGTGACCACCCAGCCCCTGCAAACCACACACTGCAATCAGGATGATGGATAAAACCATGTCAAACTAAGAATATTACACATAAACAGACCTGTAGTAGGTGTAACTAAAAGATCCAGAGTGATCACCAATGGGTTAATGAACCCTTTATCTTCCCTCTGTGCACCCACAGCCCCCATGCCTGGCTCTGCCTAACACATGCCACTCACTGCTGTCAGGTGTTATGATCACATATTCCTCATCAACTGTTAACTCTCAAAACGAGCTTTCCCAGTGCAATCCCAAAGGTGACATGAACAATCCCACTGGGAGATCAGACATCCTTTCCCATCACGGCTGCAGCCCTGCTCTCACCCCTCCACGGCACTAACCAAACCCTCTCTGCTCAGGGAGTTGCAGGCCCTTCGTTCTCTTTTAAGAAGAGGCCAGAGGCCCCGCGGCATTAACAATTAAAGCTTTGTAGAGAGATCCGGGCTTGTCAAAGGGAGCGGCCGCTAGGGAAAGACAGGAGAGCCATCTCCAGGCCACCGCCACCAGCGCAACCTGGTACGGAGGGACAGAGCCCAGAGCACGGCTCCCAGCCCCAAAACCACAGCAGAGCCATGCCTGGAAACAAATCCATTTACACCTAGTGCTTTTCATGCCTTCATAGCTCTCAGCAATGTGTGAGAAATGAGTTAACTGGGTTAGAAGAGACAAACAGGTTCTGTGAGATGGTGTTTCTCCTGCCATCACCCACGAGCATCACCCGAGACTGGCACCTGGTTAGAGAGCAGGCAGCCCCTCTCTGCCCCACAGCTGGCACTGAGCCTGGCACAGACCTACAGCCTCACCTTGCGCCTTCCAGGCCTTCTCCTGAAGCTCCAGGTGCTTGTCATCCCCTGGGATGTGACCCTGGGTCAGGGACATGCTCTGGGAGCAAAGCCCGGGCTCTCCCTGGGCAGAGGACACCCAGGGGACATGCCCAGCCCAGCAGCTGTGGGAAAGCAGACCTCAAAGAAGAGGCCAGGCCCAGTTCCCACCCGCCCTGGAGTGCCCTGATCCCATCCAGCAGCCCCACACTCAGCTCAGGAGTCAGCTCTTCCCACCCACAGCCGAGGAATAATTAAAAGCATGTTTAGGGCCAGAGCAGTGACTGGGACATGGCCCCCAGCGTGGCACGGATCTGCTTTCATCCAAATCATCTCTCAGTTAGTCACCAAAGCCAGGGCCCAGCGTTCCTGATGACTGAGCCCTGCTCCCTGCTCCTCTCCTCCAGCACTGCAGCAGTGCCAGAGCCCACGGCCCCGTGGGACCCTCAGAGCACCTCAGCAGCACCAGGGTGAGCTGAGCAGCTCTCCCTGTGCATCCACACTGGGCCATGGATCTGGGAGCCAGCAGCACAGCCTGGTGATATCAGAATCACAGAACCACTTAGGCTGGAAAACACACCTCAAATCATCGACTCCAACCATTATTTGTCATTTCTGTGCCCAGAATCTCTTCAAGAACAGTTCTGCCACACGTGGTTTATCATTCCCTCCACTGCCCCAGCTGAGCAGCTTTCCCTGCTTGTGCTGACCCCTTCAAGCAGGGCCTGTGGAGCAGATCAGAGACCAGACTTTCAGGCCATCTATTTCCCCACCCCATATTTCATGCCAAAGTCATGTATCATAAACACCACTAGGATGGTCAGCATGTTTCCAAAGTCCCACACAGTGTTTGAGTGAGGGGAGAGAGGTTATGTTCATCATTCTGGCACCCTCCTCAGCTGAAGGTCCACACAACATTTATGTACACCTGGCCCAGGTCACCAGGCTCAGCCACATCTGAGCCACCCACGGAAAAAACAGTTCCTGGGCAGTGAAACACAGATGCTCTTGGACATTGGTTTGCAAATATTGCTCCAGGGCATTAGCAAGAGCTCCTGTACCTTTGCACAAAGATGCTCTGGGGTCTCCCTGCCCGTGGGGTCCCCGTGTGCTGCACACCCCGGGAGCAGTGACAGCCAGCCCGGGCACCAGGGCTCTGTGCTCCTTGCACAGTGCACAGCCCAAGGGTCCAGAGATCCCCACCTTTGGTGCTCCTTCAGAACAAAAAGCCCTGGATCACATCACTAGTGAGTCCCCTTCCTCCCCAGTGACCCTTTGCAGAGCTGCCCAGCACCTCTGTGAGGAGGAAGCAGACCCAGCACTGCACCATGAGATGGGATCAAACCCCCCTGTCACCCCCTTCTGTCCCACATGTCCCTGCTCAGTGACACAGGCTCTCCAGCCCAAAGCCCCGGGCTGCTGAAACACCCACCAGGCTCTGAGTTACAAGCAGCTCTCAGGAATGCTTTGAAGTGGTTCAGAGCAGAGGAGAAAGCACAAGCAAGAGAGATGGACAGAGGGATGGGAAGGTGCCACTCTGAGGAGGGAGTGCAGGATGCTCCTGCAGGTAAATCCTCACCCAGGGGCACCGGGTGCTCTCAGCACATCCCTGCACGGGGCACGGTGTGTCTGGAGCCGGCCAGCCCTGGGAGCAGCCTCCCCCGGCCACAGCTCCGCTCCACCCTGGCTTGAGCGCTTCCTCTGCTCCCTGCGGTTTCCCTCCCAGCGCCGATGCCCAGCAGCCGCCGGGGAACGCCCAGGACAAGAGGACGAGAGGCCCGGTGCTGCAGGAGGCTGAGCTGAGCTGGGTCATGGGCTGGCCGGGAGGAGGGAGACCCACCGGGTCCGCCAGGCTGGGCACAGACACCCCTCCCTCAATTGTCTTATCCTGCTCACCCTGCTCATGCACACAGAGGGGACAGCACAGAGCCTGTCCCCTGCTCACCCTGCTCATCCACACACAGGGGACAGCACAGAGCCTGTCCCCTGCTCACCCTGCTCATGCACACAGAGGGGACAGCACAGGGCCTGTCCCCTGGTCACTCTGCTCATGCACACACAGAGGGGACAGCACAGAGCCTGTCCCCTGGTCACTCTGCTCATCCACACACAGGGGACAGCACAGAGCCTGTCCCCTGGTCACTCTGCTCATGCACACAGAGGGGACAGCACACAGCCTGTCCCCTGGTCACCCTGCTCATGCACACAGAGGGGACAGCACACAGCCTGTCCCCTGGTCACTGCTCATGCACACAGAGGGGACAGCACACAGCCTGTCCCCTGGTCACTGCTCATGCACACACAGGGGACAGCACAGAGCCTGTCCCCTGGTCACTGCTCATGCACACACAGAGGGGACAGCACAGAGCCTGTCCCCTGGTCACTCTGCTCATCCACACACAGGGGACAGCACACAGCCTGTCCCCTGGTCACTCTGCTCATGCACACACAGAGGGGACAGCACACAGCCTGTCCCCTGGTCACCCTGCTCATACACACAGAGGGGACAGCACACAGCCTGTCCCCTGGTCACCCTGCTCATACACACAGAGGGGACAGCACACAGCCTGTCCCCTGGTCACCCTGCTCATACACACAGAGGGGACAGCACACAGCCTGTCCCCTGTCCCCACTGCCAGGAACAGCCACAGCCACCCGCCAGCAGCTCCAGGGACCTGGGAGCGGTTTTAGGAACCACTCAGCCATGCACGGCTGGGCGGGAATTGCAGGAGAGCTGGGTAATTAAATGGAGACATCCCCTGCTCTGCCTGCCCCTCTCCAGGCACAGCCAGCAAGGTGAAGCCCAGCAGACACCAGCGACCAGCCCTGGAACACACAAGCAGCTCCTGCCCAGCCAGGAGGGATGGGAGGACAAAAAAACCAGGGAAGATACTTTGGGCAAGCAGGAAAAGCTCCACCACAACACACACACACACACAGAGCCAGGAGCCAACCTTCAGAGCAGAACCGCGTCTCCATGCCAAGAGCTCGGCGATTTTCCTCCCTCTCTCTCCCCGGCTCGCAGCTCTGAGCTAACAGGCTCAGCATTCATCCCCCCGCGCCGTGCGGCACATGGGAGCGCAGGGGGGGAGAGAGGGGCTCAAATGAAATCCAGACCTAGAGAGCAGTTTCTTCTTTCCCCCCTCGCTTCCCCCCTTCGCCCCCCTCCCGGCTTCTGCTGGAATCACCGTCTGTCTCGAGGGCTCAGGAGGATGGGAAAGAAAAGAAAAAAAAAAAAGAAGAAGAAGAAGGAAAGAAAAAAAAAATGCAGACGGGAAGCATTGCAGGAAAAAAAAAATAAATAAAAGGAAATAAATAAAGGAATGGGCTGAAATCCACCCGGAGCGGGGCTGTTCCTCTTTGCAAAGTACAGAAGCTGCTGGAATGGCAGGAGGGCAGGGGCAGAATATAACATATTAAAGGATCAATAGCCTACCTGAAATCCGGTCCCTCTCCATTACCACGGGATATATTTAGCATCCGCGTGTCACGGCCGTCCCTTTTTTCGGTGGCGTCCCCTTCTTTCCCCCACTCTCCCTCCCTCCTTGCCTTGCCTCCTCCTCCTCTTCTTCCAAAAAAAGCTCTTTGTCTGGTCTAATTTCTTCAATCTGTTGCAATCATGAATGCATCCAAATTACCACATTTCCATGTGCTGATCATATGTTTGTGCTCCAAACTGAAGTAGCTTTGTCTCTTTGAAATGAAAAAGAAGAGTAAGAGAGAAAGAGAAAGGAGGAAGAAGAAAGGAAAAGGGGGTACATGACCCGAAAAATCCTGTAACTCCCTGAAATACTCCAGCAGGCGCAGGAAAAACTGGAAATCCCGAGTCCTCTGTAAAAGAGTCTTAAAGCTACAGCGTGCGAGTGTCCAGGGGAACGCTCCAGCCTCCACAGCTCCCTCTTAATATCCACCAGGAGATGCTTAAGGAACTTGGCTCCTCGCAATAACAGAGCGAACAACTCATCCAGCTTCTCAAATCTCTCCCCGCTTCCCCGGTCTTATTTTCCTGCTATTTCCTCTATCCCCTCCTCCTTCCTTGGCTCCGGCGTTTTAAAAGAGCGCAGATCCTGCACGCTCTCCCCCCGTTCCCTCCCCGCCTTTTGCCAGGTCTGAAGTTTCGATTCATGCATAAACTATTCGGCTGATGAAGGCTGACTTCATTCCCGGCTCAGCATCCCGGGCTGCTGCTGCTGCTGTTCCCAGTCTGAGACACGTTCCCGGGTCCTGCAGCCCCTCGGGGGCTTCCCCGCCGGCCCTGGCACCGCTTCTCCCTCCTCCCCACGCCAAGGCAGCCCAGCAGCAGGATTTCCGAGCCTGCCACAAGCGATGGGGAATGTTTCTGCCCCGGGCAGGAGCTCTGGGTCCTCTCTCCGGGGTGGCAGCGGGAGTTGAAGGTGGGATTTGAGAGGTTTTCCCTCCGTGTGATGGGCAGGGGCAGAGGGAGCAGAGCAGCCCCGCAGAGCAGCCCCGCAGAGCCCGGTGCCCGATGCTCTGTGCCCGGAGGGATGGGAGGCTGCACACATGGGCTGGTCCACGGAAACTTCCACTTGGCCGCCGGCCCGGGCAGAGGCAGCGGAGACACGGCGTTAGTACCTCCAGCGGGGCTGCCCACTGCCCGACACCCTGCAGGACCCTCCTGAGCCATCTGACATTGATTCCTGTTCATAACCACCCAGACACCCTGCAGGACCCTCCTGAGCCATCTGACACTGATCCCTGTCCATAATCACCCAGACACCCTGCAGGACCCTCCTGAGCCATCTGACATTGATTCCTGTTCATAACCACCCAGACACCCTGCAGGACCCTCCTGAGCCATCTGACACTGATCCCTGTCCATAATCACCCAGACACCCTGCAGGACCCTCCTGAGCCATCCCACACTGATTCCTGTCCATAATCACCCAGACACCCTGCACGGCCCTCCCGAGCCATCCTGCACTAATTCCCGTCCATAATCACCCACCCACTGCCCGACACCCTGCACGGCCCCCCCGAGCCATCCCGCAAATGATTCCTATCGATAATCACCTGCCCACTGCCCGGACACCCTGCAGGACCCTCCGGAGCCATCTGACATTGATTCCTATCAATAATCACCCGCCCACTGCCCAGACACCCTGCATGGCCCTCCCGAGCCATCCCGCACTGATTCCTGTCCATAATCACCCAGACACCCTGCAGGACCCTCCCGAGCCATCCCACACTGATCCCTGTCCATAATCACCCAGCCAGACCCAAGGGCACAGCCTCCACCCCCAGAGCTGGCAAAGAAATGGCTCATTGCCAAGGCAATGCTGGGAGGGAAGGCACGGGTGTTCCAGGTGTGCTGACAGGACCCCTGTGTGGTCAGCAGGGTCCAAGTGACAGCTTTAGCCCCCAAAAAAAGCTCACAGGTTCACACGGAAAAAGCCAAGAGTGACGGCTGTGACACAGCCTGGCACCGCTCTCATGCCACGGGCAGAAGGACATTTTCTTGTCCTTTATTGCCCAGCTGGATGAATAAACCAACAAGGAAAGACTCCAGGTGTGATGGTTTCGGGAAGACCACACCTCAAATGCTCCATCTTGACTCATATGTATTACTATACACCAAAACCCCAAATTCTGAATTTCTAAAACTCCAACATCCAGGCACTACAGGCACTGCTGAAACCTTTGGGCAGCCTGGGCTTACACTCTATCCCTTTTCAACATGAGGATTTGCCCCGTTCAGCAGCAGATGCAGCATCAGCATCCCCAACGCAGAGGGAGGAGCAGAGCCAGCACCCAGCTGTGGGGTCAGCCCAGCCCCAAGGCCAGCAGCCAGCCCTGCACATCCCCACAGGCAGCAGGGACCCAGCCCCAGCACAGCCCAGACCCTCTAGGAACGAAACTTCCTTCTAGAAGTTTCTCTCATTCCCCTCTCTCCCATCACATTCCCATCTCTCCCTGGGCAGAGGAGTTCAGATTCCTTCCCAAATCCTGCTCATTCACTGTTTGCTGGCAGAGCTCTGGGTGTTCCTGCTGCCACAGCCCAAGGCGCTGGAGGGGACAATAAGCCATGTTTTCCCATTGACAGGCTCCAACCACGTTTCCTGCCCCAGACCTCAAAGGTGCTGAACACAAAGCAAGGACACGGGGGAGCTGCACAGCCCGAGGAGCACAAACCCCACTGCGCTGCCTCCAGCGAGCAGCCTCATGGCCAAGCTCCCCAGGCTGGAGAGGAAGGGAAAAACCCCGGGGAAGGATGGAGAAAGGAAGAAGGTGAATGGAAAGGAAGAAGGGATGTGGGGGCAGCTGCATTTTAGCCTCCAGACTTTAACCCATCAAGCCCCAGGCAGCTGGGAAGGATAAAGGCACCATTCCTTGCAGGGCAGATCATCAGGAGGCATTCAGGGAAGTGAACCCAAACTGTGGTTAATGCAATTGAATTTGAAATGCACAAAACCTCCAGGTAGCTGCTCACATCCAGACCTGGAGTGCTCATGCAAATTTTAATGGGTTCACTTTAAAGGTGCAGTGGTGTGTCTCTGAAGCAGCGCTCACAAAGCACTAAAAGGCAAATAATGGGGTGCCTGTGATTGAGAGAGGGGCACCGCGTGCTGGTGATGTCAACATCGGGGTTTGTTCCCTTCAGAGGTGTGTTTCCAGTGACCTTCATGTTCCAGGGCTGGGAATTCCCCATTTTCCTTTGTTTTTGAGAAGCTTCTCAAAGTCTGTTCAAATGGGTGTTCAGTGGTCTGTGCACTGTACAAGTGTATACAGAGAAAGAAAATAGATATTCCATTTTCAAGCAGTACTGCTAAAGGGTGGGGGGAAGTCAAGTACACCAGATTTTAGGAAGAGGACAGAGAACTCTCCCCTGCCTTCTTGGGGTTCAAACCCCCTGGGGCTAACTTTTGGGAAAGCCAAGAGGAGAGGGAGGAGGCAGGAGCAACTGTAAGGAGACCACTGCTATCTGTTGTACAAACAACCCCAAATTCCACATGCAAACAGTGACCAGACACAAAGCAGGAGTTCAAGGGGCTGGCACAGGGTGCACACATTTTCCCTCACAGGTTTGGACACTGCCAGCAGGAAGCACTGCCAGGTGCAGAGAAAGCAAGGAAGGAAATCACTGAAAGGAAAGTGGACCAAGCCCTGCACCAGCCTCAGCTGGAGCCTTCCCTCACTCACCTCTGCAAGGCTTCTCCAGCCCTTGGCCAAGCCAGAGGCTGCTCTTTGTGCATGAACACAGAGAAAAGCAGGGGCTGTGGCCATGGCACAGAGCCCAGTGGGCAGCCAGGAGGGGGTTCAGGGTTACTGCCACTGTCACCAGCCACAGCAGTGGCACAGACACCTGCAGGTATTCAGGTAGATCTTATTTGCTGTTCCTTGTCTGGCCTCTCCAGTTTTATGCTGGGATTACATTCCTGGGGCATTTCATCTGACAGAAGAGCTCTTTTCTTTCCTGCCTGGTTCAGTGCAGTTTCTCAGTCACAGCCGAGCACTTCCACCAGGGTTTTAGCACATCAGCCAGGTATCACCTCACAGCCCAGCCCTGGGCTGGAGAGGATGAATGCTGCAAGTGCATTCAGGGATCAGAGGTTCAGGCTGTGCTGGGAAAGGGGCAGGAAGCAGCCAGAGCAGCCAAAGACCTCCAGGGCCTGGAGAGGCAGGAAAAATGGGGATTCAGCTGGTTCTTTTACAGGTTATCTCAGCTATCTGCAGCGCTGGGTATCTGGGAGGAGAGCATGGAGGGAGGACAGTGCAGCAGAGCGCAGCATTCCTAAATCAAATTATGTTTAGTGAAGCATTTTCACATGAGGAAATGCAGGTCCAGTCAAGTGGGCCAACTCAATCAAGTGTTACTCCATTATATTCCCTCTATGGCTTTTACCCCCAGGCTGGACCCAGCCAGCAACGAGAGGATCTGAGCCTCCATGGACTGTTTGCTCCAAAAACCTTTCTTTTACATTTTTATGAGCCTTGATGATGGGGAAGAATGAAAACGTGGACTAAACTGCCCTTATCGTTTGAAAAAAAAAAAATTCAAACCAAACCAAGGAGATCCTCCTCTTTCCAAGGGAGGTACCCACACTCTCAGTGCTCTTTGCCAGGTGTTTCTTTTCCTCCTCACTCTCCCAGCTGGGCAGACAAGGAGCTGCCCTGCCCGGGGCTGCAGCTCTCAGCTGCTCCACATGTGCTGCCAAGCACTATTCTGCCACTCCCTGGCGATTTCTTACGAAAACCTCTATTCATTCAACACAGGGGAACACAAATCACTCAGATCCTCCTGAGTTATTACCTTTCCTGAGCCAGAAACCTCGCCCAGGACACAAAGATCACCACGCAGAGCTGGGGTGGCAGTGGCAGCAAGGGGTGGCAGTGGCAGCAAGGGGTGGCAGTGGCAGCAGCAGCACACAGCCCCTCCTGTCCCACACAGCCCCCTGAGTTTCTCATGGAGGGACTTCTCTCTAAGGACAGTCCCTGTCAGAGCTCTCTTCCTTGCTGGCCCTCAACTTGTCTGCTTGAAAGCCTCAAGCTGCTGGAAATCCCTCGCTCCTCCCCAGGCTCTCTGCTCACTCTTTAACACTCCTGTGCTGAAGAATTAACAGCAGCTGGCAGAGCAGAGCGAGAGGCGAGGCAGGGCTGGACACTCCTCACCCTCCTGGGAGAGCAGAAGGAGTTTCAGATAAATATTAACTCTTCCACAATCCTCTGCTGATGTTTTCCTTCCTGGACCCCTCCCTCTCATCAGTTTTGCCCTCTTGATCCTCCTGGAGAGCCCCAAACAGGGGGTTTCTCCACACCTGAAGGTCTGTGGTTATTCCCTGCTGGGGAAGGCAGAGCTCCATGGGGCTGTGCAGCTTTGGTGAGACCCCAGCCTGGGTCACTGTGCCCAGCTCTGGGGTCCTCAACATCAGAAAGACATGGACCTGCTGGACAGAGTCCTGAGGAAACAATGAAGAGACCATGAGGGCCGGAGCCCCTCCGCTCTGGCCAGGCTGGGAAAGCTGGGGGTGCTCACCTGGAGAGGAGAAGGCTCCAGGGTGACCTCAGAGCCCCTTCCAGGGCCTGAAGGGGCTCCAGGAGAGCTGGAGACGGACTGGGAACAAGGGATGGAGGGACAGAACAAGGAGAATGGCTTCACATGGACAGAGGGCAGGGTTTAGTTTGGCTGTCAGAGGAAATTCGTCCCTGTGAGGGTGGTGAGGCCCTGGCACAGAGAAGCTGTGGCTGCCCCATCCCTGGGAATACTCAAGAGTGGGTGAAGTGGGGTTCAAGGCCAGGCTGGATGTGGCTCTGAGCAATCTGATGAAGATGAAGAGCTGAACAATTTCTGGGCATTTCACACACAGGCAGCACAGGAGAGTGAAGTGCCACACTCTGTTCCTGTGCACTGAACCAGCTCCTTGGCATGGAAGAGAGACCTCACATGAGGATAAACCTGCTGAGGTGTTTGTTTTACCTTCTTCAGGTGCATCCTAAACACATGGATTTTCACAGTGTTTCTACCAGGAAAGCCCCAGGAAGGGGCTCTCTCTGATGGATTTCACTGTGCTACTGCACTGCAACACAACCATCGTATTCCTTTACCTTAAGTCCCCATTGCTGAAGAAGGGATGATCCACTGAAATGAAGAAAACACTCCCAAAACTGGGCAGCAGGCCCTATTTCCATTTAGCAGCAGAATCATCCTGACCTGGACTCTTCTGAGCATCATAAAACACTTTTGACCAAAAATCGAGCTACAAAAAATTTAAACCAAGAGCAACTGCTCCATTGAGTTGGTCCATGAGGAATGTTTCTTGCCAGGACACACCAGCCCTCCTCACCCCTTCCATCCATTCCCCCCATTCCTCAGCAAACAGGCAGTCTCCCCTGCCAGGTGCTGCACTCAAACACATCCACAGCTGTCCCACTCCTCCTGTGCCCACTGACACCTCAGCTGGGAGTGTGTCACTGCCACCAGGAGGATTCTCTCCTCTGCCCCATCAGCTCCTGCACAGGCACCTGGAGCCAGCCATGTCCCAGCACAGCTGAGCCCTCACAGGACATGGCTGGGGCTGACAGAGGTGACAATTAATATATTTCTTTCTCAGCCCTCTTTTACTCTGGAGGAGCCAGGATACTTTCCTCCATCCTTCAAACGGGGAGAAGACAAACTGCCATTCCTGTCCCCTCTCTCTGCTGCTGATGTCAGGCTCTGCTGAAAGGACTCTCAAGGCTTCCTCCAGAGATGTCTGGTGTTGAGGTGAGAAATAACCTTGCTCAAGGACTTCTGCCCCTGTCCTGGAGGAGCCACACTGCACTTTTACATTTCCTTTCCTCAGGGGAACCCTGTGGACCTTGTCAGCACTCATCACCAAATCCATATCACACTCCAGCGGGGAAAACTGTTATCTTAAAACACAGTCAGCAGCTAAAGCCCCCAAACATTACAGAGCATTAAAGCCCTGGACATTCCTGAACCCCTGATTTATATTTTACTGTCTCTATTTTCCTCACACCACAGCACACAGAGCCAGGTGCTGCGGGAAAAGCATCGAGATGTTTTTCCCCCTCACCTCATGTTCAGCCTTTGGGGACTCAGAGGGATCACACATGAGACTGGAGATGGATCAGAGGTGCTCTAAGGGAGCAGGACGAGCAGCCAGCACTCAGCACATCCCCTCACCAGCACACAGAGCCCAGGGCACCCAGCACTACCCTGGAATTCCTCAGCTGTGCACTGAGGCACCCACGCTGGCTCCCTCCCTGTGAGTAACACACAGCTCTGCTGGGAGCACGTGGGAGCCCCACAGGACTGTGCCAGGCAGCTCAGAGTCCACATGACAGCATTACACAAGTCCCCTGTGTGTGTCCCTGCAGGAGCCAGGCACCTGAGCTGGGAGCAGCCTCACTGCCTCAACTTCTGGCTGCCCAGAGCTGGGATCACCTACAGAGCTGTGCCTGCAGAGGGGACTCTCCGGGCTGCCTGGGGACTCTCCAGGCTGGCTGGGGACCAAGCTGCACCCTCTGGGCTTTGCCCTGGTGAAGAGAAAGGCCATGTGTGATGAAGGGACACGTGTCAAGGCAGGGTTTGTCCCCAGGGAGCCCGAGGGGAGCTGGTGGTGCATGGGGACACTCTGGCAGGAGAGCTGCACAGCTGGGGGGACCCGTTTGGTGCCTCAGACAAAGGGGAATAGAGGCTGCCCAAAGAAATCCGTGTGACCTCATCTGAGGACACATCCAGAGCCATGAGGCTGCAACCACGGGCTCCAGTTAACCCCTCAGCTGCTCCACTGCAGTGAAAGGCACCTCTGTGCTCCAAGCACAGAATCACAGCAGAATTAGGGCTGGAAAAGAACTCCAAGAGTTCATTGAGTCCAACCATTAGCCCAGCACCGCAGAGCTCACCACCAAACCACGTCCTCGAGTGCCACACCCACACGACTTCTGAACATTTCCAGGGATGGTAATTCCACACTTCCCCGGGCAGCCTGTTCCAGTGCCAGACCACCTTCCCAGTGAAGAAATTTTTCCTGATATCCAAACTAAACCACCCCTGGTCCCTTGAGGACATGTCACCACACACCAAAGAGATGCTGACATGGCAGTGCATGTTGTGCATCCCCCCAGCTTCCAGCTGGACCCAGAGTGCTGCTCTCCCAGCCTGGACCCCAGGATGCCAGCAGGAAGCTGCAGGCAGATGCAGGACAAGCTGAAGGGCTGGACCGAGGTTTACAGGAGGTTCTCAGCCTCAGTTTGCTCAGATGCCACACTGACACGTGCAGGGCTGTGCTGTGAGTGGCAGTGCCCACGTCTGAGCTGCAGATGTGTGACAGCTCTGACAGCACTCCCCTGAGGAAAAACCCCTCACACACCTAATGGTTTTTATAGCACTCTGGATTTGCTTATGTAACAGCCATCATGCACGCTCCAGTGGGGAGCCCCCGGCTCCTGACATTCCTTTTGTTTATCTCCACTATTCTGGTTAACCCACAGCCTCACAGAAACCAGTTTCTAGAATTGTCCTCTCACAGACTCCAGGCACAAAGAGAGGAGATGGTCCTCAGGGGAAGGCACTAAGTCAAGGGATGGAAGCAGCAAGATCTGTTGTCATATCTACTGTGAATTTTGAGCAATCCAAATTAGTGAACCCTGCTGAAACCCTGCTGTCCCTGTGAAAGTGATGATGCCAATTTAAACTGTGCCCACAGCTATGTGTGTTCAGCTCTTCCACCCACCTGGCCTCACATCTTTCCATTTCAGTGCCCATGGGGAAGGATCCCTGGGCTCACAGGCAGTGCTCAAGGCACGGCTCTCAGGTTCTCTGCTGCTGTGTTTTCCCAAATGATGAATTAGGAACATCCATAACTATTAAAGGGAAAATGCAAGGCTTGATCAGGGAAAAAAACAAATAAGACAAGAATTATCTTGTTGAAATTTTCAAGCAAGACCATAATATTTTTATTTTTGTAAATCCCAGCTACCAGAGGCCTCAGGGGTGCCCTGGACAGTGTGGCACAGTGACATCAGGGGAGTGGGGTTCCAGAGCTTGTGCTCTGAGCAGGAACTCATGGACTCAAACCACGATCTGCAGCTTTGAACCACCTCACTCCTCCTGCACCTCCATCTCCCTCCTCCTGCATCTCCAGCCCACACTGGTCCACCCACTGTGGCTTCTGGCCCAGCTACCACCATCAACATGAGGAGTGAACAAGGGACCTGAGCAGGTACAAACAACATCTGGATGGGAGCCCCTCCACTTTCTACCCAAGAGAAGCATTTAGAACAAGATGAGCTGTCCCAGCAAAGGTCCCAGTGAGTGCCCCTTTCTAACACAACCCAGAGAGCTGGCCTGGACTTCCTGCCTCTCCAAATTATGCCCTGCACTTCCAAAAAGCACCGAGACAAGTTGTGGCTGATCCTCAGCCAGCTGCTGACGAGGCAGAAGCAGGGCCGCCGCGCTCTAGCTTTTTGGATGGAAAAGCCCTGCCTGCCCTGGGCCTGGCAGGCTGCCCCTGCTCCAGGCAGCCTCGCAGCCACACAAAGGCTCCAACAGGAAAGCTGAGGCACCTGCTCCCCTCCCACCCCTTTGGGACCTCTGGTGAACAAAGCACCTGAGCCACAAATAGCACTGGGCCAGAGCAGAGCTGTCGAAACACAGCTGGAAGGCATCGTCCTCCCTGCGTTCACCTACACAGAGAAAATATGCTGGTTTAGCTAAATCAGTAAACTCTACCTCTTCGTGGACCCTCTCCTTGTGTTACCCTTGCCAGGGAAGTTCCTTCCTCTTTAGCAAAAACTGAGTTGTAGGCTGGAAACAAATCAAAGTACAGAGCACAGCTGGCTGCCCGAGAGGAACACGATCTCGATTCCTTCCACTCCAACTGCTCTGGGCTGTTTTCTGGCTGAGCTGTGAACACAGCACTGCTCCACATGGCAAATGTCAGCAAATATTTCTCCCCTTCAAATTCATCAGGTACAGTTGTAGGAAAATGAAGTGGGAGTAACTTCCCTGACACGCCATTCCTAACTCAGGCAGCACACACTGGAGGGATGGGATGGGATCATCCACAGGGACCTGGACTGGCTGGAGGGGCCCCTGTGACCCCCAGGAAGTTCACAGGGCTGAGGGCAGCATGCTGCACCTGCGTCAGGGCAATCCCAAGCACAGGCTGGGCAGAGAAAGGATCAGGACTATTCCTGGGGAGGACTTGGGGGTGTTGGCTGATGAGAAGTTCCACCTAACCCATCAAGGTGCACTACTGGCCCAGAGAGACAAACATGTCCTGTTTGTGAGCAGCACGTCCAGGGAGAGGATTCTGCCCCTTTATTCCACCCTCCTGAAACCCTTTCCTGCAGAGCTGCCCCCAGCTCTGGGGCCATCAACTCAGGAAGGATGTGAAGTGCAGGAGAGACTCCAGAGGAGACCACGGAGCTGCTCTAAGGGCTGGAGCCCCCCTGCTCTGGAGCCAGGCTGGGAGAGCTGGGGGTGACCTGGAGAAGGCTCCAGGGAGAGCTCAGACCCCCTTCCAGTGCCTGAAAGGCCTCCAGGAGAGCTGGAGAGGGACTTCTGAATCCCACCCCAGGGGCTTACCTGGGACTACCCAACAGGTTTGAACAAAACCAGCCCCAAATCCCTGGAACTGCTGCTCACCGAGCACTGCTGGATGCCAGTGCCACACAACCACTTCCAGAGGGACAAGGAGATTGGAGTCTCAGAATGAAGTTCCCAAAAGAGGTCAACACCAGTTCTGCAGGTTCCTACCCTCACTGCACAGCCCAGGGCAGCACCTGGATGCCTGTGGAGCTCTCTGGATGCCTGTGGAGCTCTCTGGATCCCAGGAGTTGGTGGCTATGGAAATTCACGTCACCCCTTTCGTTGTTTAGGGTGGCAAAGAGCCCAAAGCAACCGAGCTCCTTCTGCAACGCTTCACTTGCAACCACTGCTCAGTCATCCCAACCCCAATTTATCTTTTACAGGAATAAAAGCTTCTGGGTGCAAGGCCAGATGTGCAGAGGGGAAAATTTGGACCTGAAACAAGGGGAAATTGAGCTGCAGTTATATGGAGTCATAAATATTTACTGCAATGTAAACTGAAGGACTGAACTGCTCATTTGATTTTTCAAGTTGAAAAAAAAAATTAAATTTTACAAGGTCTCTCACCAGAAAAGTGGAAAAGTATATAATTAGAGTCTAAGGAAAACAAGCTTGAACAAATGTGCTGTGTCTGTCAGTGTGGATTCCCTACACCCCACTCCCTTTGGAGCTGCACCAATTCCCCCTTCTGTCCTCGGATGTCTGTACATGAGAGCAGGCGGTGCCAGGGCTGAGGCAGAAGCTTTGTTTGTGCATATGCACAAGATAAACACACACTCCAGCTCAGAACTGCCAGCTCTGTGCTGGTGGCCCACTTTTTGAAGCATCAGCTCTAAAATTCAGCTCAGTCCTTCCGGCCTCTCGCTGTCGTGAAGCTTTAACACCCACACGACACCAGGACTCCCCAGTATTGATCCCTCAGTCCATTCTTGCTGCCACTTGACATCAGTCTGGGGTGCAGTGGCCTGCTCTGACCACAGCTCCACCCTCCCACTGATGGTGCAAAGGCTGTGGAGCTGCAGATGCCAGCAGCAGGACAGTGTCACAGCCCGTCACCCTGCCCTGTGCCACAACCAGCTGTCCCTGTGCTGAGGAGGGCCAGGCAGGCAGTGTCCCAGCTCCCAGGGCCTTCAAGTGCACGTCCAAGCAGACATCCATGACTAATCCCCATCCCACACGTGCTGCTGGCTGCTCCCAGCACAGCACTGAAGTCACTGCTCCAGGAAGGCACCCCCAGGGTGGCTTTCTGCTGCCACCCACGCCGAGGGAAAAGCTGGAAAGAGCTGTTTTGATAAGCCCATCTGGGAGCTGAGGCAGGATATGAGGGCTGAGGGGATGGATTGAAACAGTAAATCGAGCCCGGAGGGAGCAACTGAGTGACAGAGAGACCACGGGGACAGGAGAGGACAAAACCTGAAATAAATGTGATCAGAGCAGGACAAAACCTGAAATAAACATGGTCAGAGCAAGATAAAACCTGAACTAAGTGTGGTCAGAACAGGGTGATGAGAGGGTGAATGAGTTTTGGGGGGGACAGGCAGCAGAGAAAATGAGGCAGCAATGGCAAGGAGAGGTCATCCAGGCCGGAATTAGATGATCTCTAAGGGCCCTTCCAACCCAAACCATGCTAGGATTCCATGATATCAGAGAAGGAAACACAAAGGAAGATTTCAGTGGCAACAAAGCACCTGCTAATGAAGAATAATGTCTGGGGTGTCCAAAGCACCTCCATATGGAGACACACAGCTTCCCACAGGGGTGTGAACCAAGGAGCAGCAGCACAGGCTCCTCAGAGGGGCTAATACAGCCAGCAAATGGGCTACCAGAAGGGAAAGCCCACATCTGGCCTGCCTCAGCTTCCCTTGGAGTATTTGAGATGTGAACAGTGACATTTTTCTCTTGCAGACAAGCACCAGGGACAGTCCCTGGGCAGCCTCAGCATGTGTCACACAGACCACACAGCCTCAGGTACTCACAAGCACTGGGAATTCTGCTACTGCTTTCCCGAGGCTGGGAAACACCTTCTGCAAGAGAAACAAACCCTCCCACCTGCTTCCTTCTGGATCAGAAGCAGCTTCCAAAACATTAAGCTGCAATTAGGGCTTAGTAAATTTAGCTACGAGCACTTATAATCCATAAATCTGCACATCCAGTAAAAAATAATAGCTAAGGAGAGTCCAAAAGAGCTACTAAGGACTAAAGTGGATTTCAACCACAGGCCACTCCTGCTTTCTGTTGCCCTGTGTTGAACTGAGTTGGAGCTTGCTAATTATTGTCTCTGGACCCATTATACAATAAGGAATATTTTATATTCTCTCTCTTTTCATAGATTTTTGGGGCTTTTAACATATATATATATATATATATATATATATATATACACCTCCCTCTGTTTTTTACAGGACTGCTTTCTTTCTCCAGCATAGAGAGCTCTGCATTTATCAGCACAAGCTTTGCCTTTCAAACTGTGGCAAAACGTGATTTCTGAGCATCACTTCCTTCATTCCCTTTATTTTTATTTTATTTTATTTTATTTTATTTTATTTTATTTTATTTTATTTTATTTTATTTTATTTTTAAGTGGATGAGGAGGTTTCAAAGAGAAAAATTCACACACTTACTGGGACTTGTCTGGTCGCTGAGCCTCCGAAGTCTCCCGCTGGAGGTCCGGGTGATTCCTAAAGCAAGAAGAAGGTTGGAATGAGGAGTGAATATGGTGTGTGGGGTGACCTCCCTGCTGTCACTCTACAGCTGGCAAGGCACAGGTCTGTGGGGAATCTACTCTGTACAACCATCTCTCACATCCAGGGAGAGCTGCACATTATTTTAACCAAAAAACACCTGAGGAGAGACCTCCACCCTTCCCTGAAGATGTCAAACATTATTATTCAAACACACCAAACTCACAAATGTATTTAGGGTTTCCAGAAACACTAGAGGGGACTTTAGAAATCATTATGTGGGATATTCACATTCACCTCTCGCTCCAGGATATTTTATCCTGGAGAGAAGTGCAGCACTTCCTCAGACAGATTTCCTTCCTGGGAGAGGAGAGTGCAGGAATTCAAGGATTTGCAGGAGTCCTGCACCTACAGAGACTCCTCTCTGGAGGGACTGCACCAATATCCTGGGAACACAGCATGTGTGGGGTCAGAGCAGGGGAACAGGGGATGCACCTTCCCTTCACACACATTTCAGAGAGTCCTCAGGAACTCCCAGGTGCCTGCCTGCCTCCCAGACTCCAGGGAAGCCAGTGGCACCTGCTGACTACATCAACACTTCTAATCCATCATCACCTTGTTTAATTTCTCTGCCATCCCAGCTGCCTAATTGTAAAATGATGATTGCCACAGCACTCGTTTCCCACTCAGCAAGAACCTGAATTCTCTTTAAAATCCCCAGAAATCCCATTTAGTTAAAACACAGCCATATGAAACTCTACACGGATTTGTGCCTCAGCTTCTAGCTTTATCCCCCCAAATGTTATGGAATGGACATTCCCAGGAGGTCTGGTGGCTCCTCAGTCTCTGGAGGGTCTTGCTGGAGGAGCAGGATGGTGTTCAGGAGGGACACCAGCTCCAGGACATTGTCCAGGATGGACATCAGCTCCAGGACAGTGTCCAGGATGGACACCAGCGCCAGGACAATGTCCAGGATGGACACCAGCTCCACAGAAGTGTCCAGGATGAACACCAGTTTCAGGAAAATACCCAGGATGGACACCAGCTCCAGAACAATGTGCAGAATGGACACCAGCTCCAGGACATTGTCCATCACCTCAGGCACCAGAAGCTAGAATTGCCAAGCCCTGAGAACTCCTCAGCTCATTCCAAACCCTGCCTCAGCACACAAAAACCTCAGCTCAGGGCTTCTACCTCTAAACAGGTAAGAAACCCCCAGGATTTGATGGTGGTGATGTCATTCTGTTCTATTATTTAAACTGTGTTCTCACCATCTACCAGATCTGTTGGACAAGAAGCAAAGGGATTAAAACAGCATCAATTAAAGATGCAGAACAGCCCTAAACTGTGATTTGTAATGGAGTCACAACCTTACAAACCTTGTCAGCTGGAAGAATGCATTGTACAAGAAAAATAAAATACATAAAAAAAGAAATAGATATATATAGAAAAAAAGGCAGGAAAACTTTCATACCAGTAAGGCCTGGGCTAGAGGGAGGGAAGGGAAAAGAGTTGCCTGGCAGCTGGACATGGAAAAAGCATTTCATGCTCAGAACCCTGTGCTTGTGTATATATATATATATATATATGCACATGTGTGTTTGCTTTCCCCCTTTCCTTTTCTAACATAAAAAGCCTCTGTGTCTACAACGTGATGTGGTTGAGCCACAGGGCTGGTCCTGGGAAAGGGTGACCCAGGGAGAACCCACGGGCAGCACCACCCAGAGCCATCCCCCTGCCTCGGCTCTGCCCCTAAAAAGCCAAAAATAGAGGCAGGACTGTCCACCCACACACAGGAACAGCCAGCCTGTCTGCTCCAGAGCTTTACCTGCATTGGTGCTACACCCATCACCCAGCCTCACTTTCCATCCCTCACAGCACAACAAGGGCTGAAGCTTTTGGGAACTTGTGCCTTGTAACCAGCGTTTTGAATTTTAAACATATTTTTGCTATTAAACCCAGTCCCTGAATATTTTCTCTTAATTCTTTTCTCCTCTCTAAATGCCTCCTGCTCCTTTGGATGCTAGCAAGAACGAAAAGCCATATTTCCTCTGCTGAGCAGATTTTTAAACAGCTCTTCTTGAGCCAGGCTGCAGGAGCAGTCACATCCCAGCCCTGCTCTGTGCAGAGAATTCCCCGTGTGCAGGCAAGGTGCAGTGTTGAAATCCAGCTCTCAGAACTGCTCCAAAACCCAGAGAAAACCGTCCCTGATGGGTGGCAGGCTAAGGAATGCAGCTCTGCAGCCATGCTGAGCTGGTTAGCACAGCCTTTCATGTTCAAAGCCTCCACACAGGCTGCGGCGGGGCAGGACGGAAGCTGAACGAGGAGCTCACAAGCTTGGACAGGATCACACATAGGAAATAGGCTTTATTCCCTTCAGCAACGACTGCAGTGGAAAAACACACACAGCACTTGGAGCATCCATGGCCTGGCTGAGCCCGTGGCTTTTGTGCAAGCGTTTCTGAGGGTTTGTTTGTGTGTGCCCTGTCTCCCAGGTTTTCTCTGGGGAGCTGGAATTACCATTCACACCCTTCTTGCAAAGCGGTGGACGAGCCGAGATGTTTTGCTCTGTGTTGGAGGCAGCATTAGGAGGAGGTTTTTCTGACAGCTGTTGCTTCACTGCTTGTAAACAACATTAATAATACATAATAATGCTGTTCACCCCCTCTCAGACAAAGGGGAAATGAGGAGCAAACTAGGAAATGGTATGATTCTTGCAAAAGCAGGGCCCATAGCCAGATACAGACTTGCTGACTTCACTTCAAATCTTAGAAATTGAGGAGTTAATTATCAAAAATACTCTTTTCCTAAATAGATAACATGGTGATAATTAACTATCAATGGAGCCCTGTGAAGAACAAATAACATTTGGGCAAACATAATTTTTTATGTTTCAACCAGGCAGCCCAATACCTTAATAGAAGATGTTAAGAAACAGAAAATCTACAGAGAGGAGGGAGAGCTGCAGAGTCTGAGCCAAGTTTTCTATCTGTGATGCCCCACTGCCCCTCCACAGGGGGAGGATCCAGACACAGTCCTGGAAAGCAGATAAACAGCAGGGAAACCTGGCAGTCTGGCAAGCCAAGGAGGGAAGATCTGGCAAAAACCTAAAATAAATAACGAGGAAGCAACAGCTAAAAATATGCTGCTGTGGATACCCTGCCAGGGAGCTGGCGGAGGGGGCAGGACCAGAGAGCATCAGCTGCTGAGTGTGTGCTGGGGTTACCTCTATTTATAGCCTGGGAGCAGCAGTTTGAGCCCCAGGTTTGGGCTGGGAAATGAAAATCAAACATTTCCACCGCAGACACAGAGTCTGTGTGAGCTTCCCTCTCAGCACCCTCCAGCCACGCTGGAAATGCACTGTAGCACTCTGGACTGAGAGCCACAGTGCAGAGTGCTTTATTTAGCTGAAATTGGGAATTCTCCCCCTGGCTCCCATCAGAAGGAATTCAGAACGGAAGAGTCCAAGAGTTAGAAGTCATTCAACGCGGCGGATGTGCCTCAGCAGGACAAAGCCCAGCTCAGCCTCACCTTGGCTCACTCACTGAGCAGTGTTTTTTCACATTTTATAATCAATGACTAATTCCCTCCAGATCCACGGGCTGGGGCCATGTGGCCCAGCAGAAAGGCAGCAGTACCCAAACCCTCTGCACCTCTCCGGGGTCTCCCTCACAGCTGACAAAGCCCAGAATTGCCCCCACGATGGTGTCAGTGCCAGGCTCACATTTAAATTGCTCCCTCCAGACAATACTAGGCCAAGTTTTCTACTGTTTCATGGTTCTTGCAGCTGCTGATGTAACAGTGGAGGTAAAGCATCCCAGTACTGAAATGGGAGAATCTTCTGGGTGCTCACTCTGCTGCAGGGCATGCAGACAGGGCAGGGCAGGGCAGCAGGGGGATGGAATCCAGCTTGTCTGGAGAAATGGCCAGTGTGACTTTTCTAGCTGAGTTGGCCGAATCTGAACCCAGAGCTAACCAGGGAATTGCCAGAGATGTTCCTCTCCAACGAAGTTAACGCATACATTCCCCAAAACACAGCAGAGTTTTTGGATGGCACACTCCAAACCTTCTGGATGCATGTAAGAGTGAAGAGAGAGCCCAGGTGAGATGGATTTTCTCCTCACAGTGAGCCATCCATGCTGCTACACTCACATGATGTAAAATCCCAAAAGGACGAGCAATTCCCATTATCAACAGAAACCACGCGGTGAGGACAAACAATGGGAGATGCAGCTCAGGAACTCAAAAACAAAACAAACAAACAGCAGAAGCCAAGCCAAACAAAGGTGGTGATGGAAAGGGACGGGCCAAGCTCAGCAGGAGCTGTCCCACACTGTGCTGGAGTCAGCAAAGAGGCACCAGCTCATCTGAGCAGCCAGCGTGAGCGTTGCTCCTGTTCCATGTACTGGCTGCAGGCTCTGGCATCAGAGAGTGCAGCTCCTTCTTCACCCAGCACAGCTCAGCAGGGTGTCCAGACAGCCCTGGAGGTGTCTCCGTGCAGGAACAGTTTCCTGCTCTGGCCATACCCACACTCCTGGCTGCCTGGAGCTCCCAGCCAAACCACAGAGCCTCCTCTGGATGGTTCCAGCTCTGGGGTGCTGGGGGCTCCTCAGCAGAACCCTTCAGAGGGCTCACAGCACCCACACACCACCAGCAGCTTCCAAAGCAAAGGCTGGCAGGGTTGAGTCCCCCCAGGGCAGGACCCACAGCCCCTGGGCCCTGCACACACCCAGCCCCACCTCCTCCACCCCATCCTGCCCTGTGCCACCCCCTCAGGCCCTCCTGCTGTCACCTAGGAGCATGTTAAGGACAGCAAGGGTGTCACTGCCCTGCTCAGGTGCCAAACTGCTGGGACAGGGTTTTGCACTCTTTGTTCATTGTGCAAGTCCATCCCAACACTCTTGGCACCACTCAGGGTGTGAAACCTCTCTTGCTGTACTCACATCACAGAGTGACATCCATCCAGAGAGGGGGCAGGTGAATTACCTTCACTGACAGCTGCATTTCACCCAGAAAGGCTCCAAAAGCTCCAGGGATAATAAAGAGTGGCTGGAGAAGACCTCATCAGCAGCAAGGCCTGGAGCTGTTAACAGGAGGAAAGGCCACACATGGTTTGACCCACAGTGCACAATCACTGCCTCTGCTGAGCTGCAGAGCTCTAATGCTGACACAGGACATCACCTCTGTGACAGCTGGGGACACAGGGGAGTGACTGCAAGGGAGGGACATCCGTGTGCAGATTAGCAAAGGAAGAAGAATCTCTATTGCTCTGAGTCCAGTGAACCACACAATTACAGCTTCCCTTCCATTAGCCTGAAATCCACTTGCAACATTAACCTCAAAAGGAATACAGTTAACAAAAAAAAAAAGGGGGGAAAAAATTCATGTTCATTTCCAATACTAATCAAAAACATGCACTGAAGAATAAAAGATACTTTTCCACATTCTGCGTAACAGAAACTCTTTACAAAGAAGCTGAGCACAGCTAGAAAAAAAATTTAAAATCTTCAACCCTAGTGCAGGGTTTCATTCTGGATCAAATATCTCTGGCAGCAAAGTGAGCTTTCACCAGGATGGAGAGATGCTGGTGGGGTGGAGGGAGGGATGCTGGTGGGATGGAGGGAGGGATGGTGCTGGAGGGGTGGAGTGATGCTGTGGCCGAGGGGCACTGACTGCACACTCAGGAGTGCCCCAACATCTTCTCCAACACAGCCTAAATACACTAACAAGCTGTGTCCAGGTCAAAGGTTGAGCACAGGCAGCCTAAACCACCACCAATTTCCTTCCCATGGGAGCTGGAGCCACACAACACTGCTCACCAGTACAAGGAGCCATGAGTTCACACTTAGAAAGAACCCAGCCCAAGGCTGGAGCTCAAAACACCCTCAAGGAAACCACAGGAAAACTGGCATCAGCAAGATGCATCTATTCCCACCACAACACTCTACTTTAGCAGGTGCCAAAAGCATTCTAACACTAAAACAATGTTCCAGAAGCTCGTGCTGATGATAAGAGGCAGCAAGACTCAAACCTCAATGTTTGAAACATTAGAAAGGCTTCCCCAAGGCCAGCAGTGGTCTGCACAAGCCAAGGGCTGTGTTAGGCAAGACCAGTCCCGTACATGGTGGTAGAGGGTGACAGGGGACACAGCGCTTTAACCTTGGCTCAAATTTAGGCTTTGATTCAAATTGCTAACTCAAATTAAACTGCAGTAATTCTCAGGAAATCAATTGTTGCATCCATAAAGCTGAAGGCCAGAAAATTGCCTTGGCTGACCCACAAAACCCACAGAACACACTTCTGTCTGGTCAGTGTGGATTCAAGCTTGTGCTTGAACTAAGCCTTGGCTTTTTGGAGACATTCAATCTCAAGACTAAAACACTGGAGTGATCTCAAGTGCTTTGGCAAGTTGTTCAAGAACTAAAATGGCCTTCAAACAATTCAGAGGCTCTCCCTTTTCCCCCATGAGCTTATTCTGAGGTGAGTAAGCTCAGTCCTCAGTTATTCACTACACAGAAATAACGAGATCATTTCACCACCCCTCCTGATCATCTGTTCTTCACTGACCACAAATTCCTCACAGCTGACACTCATTCAGAGATACGCTGGACAATCATAAAAGCACTAAAAAACAACAAAAAAAAAAAAAATTAGCACAAGCAGTTTTTCTTATGAAAAAAAAAAGTGTGTTAGTCATCATCTGTGATCCTTCTGGCTGGAGTGTTCCAGCAATCCTGCTGGGCAGTGGTGATGGTGCCACGTCACCACAGCAAAGGCTTGTGCAGATGCATTTTCACATCACCACCATCCACACAAACTGGAAGGGACTGCAAAAACAGGCCTTTTGTATGTGTTGTCAGCTCTGCTGGCTTAGGGGATTCCTTTACTTAGCAGCAGGAGGCAAGGGGAAAGGGTTTATGTGGGAATAGGAAACGTCTCTTGTGAAGATCTGCTGGTTGGGGATGGACCTGGTAACCACAGTCAAGCCTAAAATCCCTCCAGGTTTGTAGGGCTCATATTTCTAAATCTAAAAAAAAATTAGCCTGCTGGCAGCTGCTAACTTTTTCTTAAGGGGAAATTTTTCAAGAAAGCTTCTTCTCAAAACAATCTTGGCAAACAACTCTCCTTTCTCAAAACGATCTCTCTCCAGGTGGTGTTTTGCTGTTTCTCTGGTTTAACTAGTGGGATTAGAGAGGTGTCATTCCTATTCACCAGCCATGCTCAGTCTGTATGGGAACACCTTATAAAAAGTAGTAAGAATTAAACAATAAAAGCCTTTTTTTCTATGTTCTTTGCCTTCTGAAATATTTGAAGTCTTTCATCTTTCTTTTGTGTCCTACAGCGACACAGGTTCACTGTTGATGCTAACCAGATTTCCAGAGCAGTCTAGTCCCTCTAAATTTCCCCTGTCTTCACCACACTCCTCACTTGCTCACAGTCCTTATCTGCCAAAATCCAAGAGAGAGGAGCAGGACACAAGAACTGGAATTCAATGAACAGGTGCCTCGTGGCATTTTCACTGCCTGAGGGGATTTTGAGCCTGTAAAGTCATGGCAAGAGCAGCTTGGATCTGGTCCCATTTGTTCCTGGAGAACCTGCAGCATCCCAGCAGAGGAAGGAAGGCATCTAAACCCATGCAAGCTGCAGCCTTGCTCAAAGAAGGAAATAACTCTTCCATTAATAATCAAAGTCTTACACTAACCAGCTGCCACAAGAGCTCCAGCAAGCTAGAAACGTGTTAGTTAATTAACATTAATAACACAAGTGTCCCCAGGAGCCTGAGTGGACAAGGGATAAGGCTCAGCACCCAGAGTACTATGGAAACAAAGGAAAAGCAAATAATCACCACTCATCCTTCACCTTCCAAAACCCCCAACACTTACAGCTTCCAGCCCCATGAGTGCACCTCACTTCCTTGGGTTCATCTGGCAATGGCCACGGGTTGGCTGGAGAAAGCCACGAGCAGATTGGAAGGAGGGGAAAGGAATTTTAAAACTCCAGTGTGGTATCTCCATCTGGATCAAACACCCCCGAGCCACCCTGCAGCTCTGCTCCCTACTCCCACAGGCCTGGCTGTGACCACACAGGACAAGTCCTGGTGCAAACTTCCCAGCCCAGCATCTGCCCCTCTGCTCTGCTCCAGCACTCTGTGCAGTTCTACCACATGAAGTACCAATGTGGTACCTCAGATTAAGAACAAAATAAAATTAAGAAGTCATCCTTACTTAGATTTTAAATCAACCTCTTGCCACCTTCTTACAACCTCGCTGCAATTGCATTGTTTTCCTCAGCCTCAGCATTTGTTCAGTGACTGCTCACAGCTTCCTTGCTCATTTCACACACACACACAGAAAACTCCCAAAGTCGTGTTTCAGAGGGTCCCCCTGGCAACAAACAGCACTGGATTTATCATGGGAGCCCTGCAGGCCTGGGGCTGCCATCGGGATGGAATACAGACCCCTTCTGTTTGCCAGGCCCTGCAAGGCAAATGTTGATTTTTCCCAGAGAGGGGTGGGGACGTACAAAGGAGGAAAGCCCAGAACAAAGAGGCAGCAGCAGCAGCAGCCAAAGGGCAGCAGACGACAAAGGGCAAAGGTCAAGGGCTCTCCTGAGCCTGGGTGACCCACGGGGTGACCCACAGCGTCCTTGTCAGAGGGCTGCCAGGACCTGGAGCGAACAGGACACCCAGAGCAGAGCCTTAAGTCTTAGCTGTCATGTATTTCAGATTCTGTGCTGCCCAGGGGTGCAGTTCTGAGCCTCACAGTCAGTGTCACTCAGCTCTGCACACAGCAGGGACACAAAACAAATCCTTTTCCTGCTGCACATCAGGACAACTGTTACAAGTTTTCAGGCCCAAAAGCACAAACAGGGGTGGCTGAAAAGAGAAGACAAGAGGGTTGGGATTTCATAAGCTGAAGCTGTAATTAGACAATTAACCCCAATATGCAAATGGACCAAAACTTATCAAAGTGTGAGACCTTGTGACCATTTGTCCATTTTGTGACCATTTTGGGTCCACCTTGTGTGTAGGCCTGGCCAGGCTCTTGTCCTGCTCAATGTACAGTCTTTAAAGGCCTTTTAATAACTATCTGCTATATTCTCTTTGCTCTGTCCAGTCTCTGTTCCAGGTCAGCCCTCTCAAGGCATCACGCAGACACTTTGGAACACCCAGCCCCAGGGAGCCCCTCCCCACCAGAGCTGCAGGGGGAACAGGACAGCCTTTGGGTTTGAGAGCAACGTCTGACTCTGCAGATGCTGCAAAGGGAGAAGCTCAGCCAGGGATTTTCCTTAGGTGCAAGTCCCACTCTTGCTCCAGAGCTGGACAAAGTGTCCTCTTCCTTCCTGCCCTGTGAGAGATGCTCCTCTGCAGCCAGGGGACATCTGGGTGGAGGAACCAGAACCAGGCAAAGGAGCAGCCAAGGGCCCATGGTCACTAAATCCCTTCCTAGCCAGAGACTCAGATGAACATTCAGGGTCAAGATCCACAAACTGTCTGGCCACTCAATCAAGAACAAGCTACCTCTGCACAGCACAGAAACACAGTTCTATTATTGCATGTCCTTTTTTCCTGTATCTTGCTATCTCCAGGCCTGCATCTACACAGCTCTGAGAGTTTTCTGCTTTTTCTGTTTCCCATTGAAGAGCATCAAGACTAAGCAGATAGTGGTCACTTTTCTCTCCACACACATATATATACATATATTTATATATATATATATATATATATGAAATATGTTCTAAATATGCTTCAGGCTTCAAACACTACCAGAGCCCTTCCACCTGAGCAGCCCCAGCCTGAACACACACACACACACAGAGCCCACACAAGGATGAGTCTGCACTGCTTGAGCAGATCCCCTGTGGTACCCTGATCCTGCAGAGAATTGTCTGAAAGTCAGAAAGCCCAAGCTCCAATCTGTGGTTCAGCAACCAGCCCCCTGCAGAGCCCTACACCACAAACCTGAGCTCAGAATGGCAATTTCTCCCTTGGGACATCACAAATGCACATTTATCTCTGAGCCCAAGCCCAGATACATCTTGATTCTCAGCAGATGCTGAGGTGGGCAGGCAGGGAGGACCAGCTCAGCCATGGGGCAAAGGCAGCTGCCAGCAGAGGAGTCAGAACTGCTCAGCCACCATCAGGACTCCAACATGACTCTCTGCACGTAATTTTCCTCCTCCACAAACTCTTCCCTGCCTGTAAAATGAGGTGTCAAACACTTCCCCTGGTCAGAGGAGCTGCAGGGATATATTATTTAATGGTTTTACATTTTAGCTGTACTTTAAAGAATGACTCAGACACTATCTATAGATTCCTGAGATAATGTCCGCTGTCCTTAAACAGGAGAGAAGGGAAATTACAATTTGAGACTACAGTGAAGCCCTGGCCTCATACAATTGAGGGTTTTCTCCTATTAATTCTACCTCAGAAGTAGCCAAGGCAACCCAGATTCATAAACTAATAACATTCTTTGGTGTTTTTCCTTGTATCTTACAATTATATTTAATAGTGGCCGCAGTGGGGAAGTTGGAAGAGAACTTCAGCCAAACTTAGGACATATTTGAGTGCCTAATGCTGCAGATCAGCTTTCACTGGAGTTTGCAGAAGTGCCTTTACAAACTTCAGTACAATTCCATCTGGACCTTACGAGATGTCCCTCAAGCCTCACTCGTGGAGCTGGTTTTGGGACCATGGTTGTTTCTTCTGTAGGTGTATGACCTGGAGATGGACGAGAGAGCTGTGTCTGTGAGGGGACAGTAAACTCCAAGATTACATTTCTTGTGTGCTCCCTTTCTGCCCCCCAGACTCTCTCTATAAACCATTTAGAGGCATTTAATGAAGGGCTCAGGTTGTGACAAGTCCCCATGGCCCATGCTGTGGCCTGGAATCCAGCAGGGACACCCAGCACAGAAGCAGGAAGTTCATTTAAATCAATAAATAGGTAGAATCAATATGTAAGTGCCAATATCCTATTGGGTTGTCCTTTAAATCTTTGTAAGGGACAAGGGGCAGGAACTGATCTTTTATCTCTGGTGACCAGTGAGAGGACTCAAGGAAACAGCAAAAAGCTGCACCAGGGGAGGCTTAGGCTGGATATTATGAAAAAGTTTTCCATCCAGAGGGTGGTGGGGCACTGAACAGGCTCCCCAAGGAGCCTCAACCCAGCCAGAGTCCAAGCAGTGTTTGGACAATGCCCTCAGGCACAGGGTGGGATTTTGGGGCTGTCCTGTGCAGGGCCAGGAGTTGGGCTTCATGTACCTTGTGTGTCCCACCACAGAATATTTTTTGATTCCATGGATAAAATAATTCTAGACCTAACACCTCCCTTTGTGCCCAGCCATGCTCTCCAACAGCCAACTCTAGAGCAGAGCAGCAGGAAAATTAGGAATGGGTTCATTTAAATAAAGCCCAGATATAAAAACCACCTCTGGATGCTACTCCATGGTTACACACAGCCCTCTCCAGGTACCAAGTGGTCCCAATGCAAACTCCTTCTCCTAATGGGCTTCTCCAGCTGCCAGCCAGGGAAAAGCAAAGCACCTGGCACCACCAAACAGCCCAGCCCTGGCAAAGGGCAGGGTGAAATCACTCCTGGCACAGGTGAAAACCATTCCAAGTGATGGAGCAGTGCCTGCAGCCTCTGAGGAAGCCTTCACAGAGAGAAAGAGGGCTCACACAAGGAGGCACAAAGCCTATTCTGTGGGTGTGGTGAAAGGCAGCATTGTCCATGGAACATGGAACGCTCGGGGTAATGGAGCCCTGGGTCCCATCCAGAACCCCCCCGGGTCACTCAGCCCAACAATCCAGATGTTCAGTCTCCACTATGCAAATCTCTGTCACAAAAAAGGCAGTTTTTGCTCTTCCTGAGTGACCCAAACCCCAGTGCACTGACCCTGGCACAGCAGAGTCCCCGTGCAGTGCCAGGAGGGGATTCCAAGAGTGGAGCTCCTGGGCAGGCTCCTTGTGCCATAAGGAATGAACCACACAGGGAGAACCTGCCCCGGGGCATGCACAGCCTGCTGCCAGCCAGTCCTCAAAGGTATTTCCCTGTCTGGAGGCTCAGGTCACTTCTGATTCCCCTGCACCACAGTCAGAGTTCATCACAAACAGCACCTCCTGCAGCCTGGGCACTCCAACACCTCCTGTCCAGTGGGGATCCATGGCACTGCCACATCCCCCCAGCCCAAACCCACCTCCAATTTCTGCACCCCTGGCAGGAACATCACCCAGTGAGGAACCTCCCTCCCCTGTCCAGAGCTGCAGGACTGACATGGGGCCAAGGCAGGATGCTCTGGGGGGTGTCAAAATTCCAGCCTTATCTCCAGAGGCTGAGATCATGAGGAGAAAATGTTTCTGTGTTGTCTCAGCCAGCTTCCTGTTGGCACCCCTCTTCCTCCACTGAAGCACCTCTCCGTGAGCAGTGTCAGAGCCAGGGAAGAACATTCACTGGTACAGATTAAATGTGTTTGCCACGTCTGAGCCATCAGATTTGTGACAGTATCTGTCCTTAGCATGACCCAGCTGCTCCTCAACCAGCTGTGAGGCTGGGCCAGCAGCCCCAGCTGCAGGGGGATGCTGCTGCCACTGCTTTTGGAGCCTGCTGCCACACCAAGCAGTCACCACAGGCTTGTCACTGGCTGAAAGCTGGCAGCCACCTGCTTCAGTGCCTGAAGGAAAGATGGGATCAGGACCTGAGATCTCCAGAGGGTTTGACTCCTCACCCCACCAGCACCTGGAAGCCACAACCAGGAGCTGGGCTCTGCAGCACTGAGTCACCTCCAGCCCCAGATGGAGGGGGAAGATGGGGTGAATCATCTGCTGGAGAGAGGCTGCAGGGACCAGCTCTGATTCAGAGATGCTTTGAGATGGCTCAACTCAGGCAAAATTAAATTCCACCTCGTTTTTTTTCCAGATCTCAGTAATACAGGATATTAACTCCCTCAGCTTTAAGATCAGTGTCTGGATGAGCTGCCAGAATAGGAAGCACTTGGGTCATCTGCAGCCACCTGACAAGGAGCAGAACTCAGGGCATCTGCTGGTGCTCCAGCCTGGCCACACAAACCAAATGAGGCATCCCAGTCCACATTCATCCACAGAGTGGCTCCCCTGGAGGAGCCCAAAGCCCCTCTGCAGGCTCTGCCCAGGTGACACAAGCACAGAGAAGGTCACTGCCACACAGAGCCGTGCTCTGTGAGAAGGTGACATCCATGTCCCTCTCCAGGGGCGACTGTCTCCCTTCACTCCCTGATCTCCCTGTATATAAACAAAGCACTGACCTCCAGGGCTGCTGGGCATCTGTCACCATCACTTTATTCCACAAAATAGTGAAATTAAAAAAAAAAAAACAACGAAATCACCCTGCAGCTGAAACAGTGCTTAATCTTGCAGAGATTATGATGACATGATTTGAAAAGCAGAGCTCTCTGCTTGGTTTGTAGTCTTATTTTGCCCATAATCTGTAGGCAACAAGGCTTGGATGCCTCCAGTCTTCTTAGGGGCTATGCCAAGGCAGCTTTTAATCCAAAGTCTGACCTCCCAGCTGTGCTTTGACCTAAGGATACACCATCCGCTGACCAGTAGAAATGGGAAGAGAGTTTATTAAAAACTCTCTTATTAAAGATGATGGCGATGCCAAGTGAGGATGAAATGTTAAAGATGATTAGAATTCAAATTAATCCAAATACTGTGTAAAAGGACAACAAACAAACAAACACAACAACAACAACAAAAAAGACTGAGGGGAGACCTCACTGTGGTGTTCAAAATCCTCACAAGAGGCATCACAGGGGCAGGTGATCTCTTCACTCTGGTGACCAGGGACAGGACTCAAGAAAACGGCTGGAGCTGAGTCAGGGGAGGTTTAGGTTGGATATGAGGAGAAGTTTTTCACCCAGAGGGTGGCTGAGCACTGGGACAGGCTCCTCAGGGAGCTGATCACAGCACCAAGCCTGTCTGAGCTCAAGGAGCTTTTGGACAATTCTCTCAGGCCCACGGTGGGACTTTTGGGGTGTCCTGTGCAGGGCCAGGAGTTGGAATTGATGATCTTGTTGGGTTATTTCCAACTGTGCATATTCTGTGAATCTGTAAAAAACTAGGACAGGACACAGTGGGCAGGGACACAGTGATCAGGCAAGGACACAGTGATCAGGCGAGGACCAGCACAAAGGTCTAATTTACACACCAGATCCAAGTCAGTGGCTGTGGGAGGTTCCTATAAAAGACCCACATCCCACATGGGCTGAATTGCCAGGCAGCGTCAGCATCCACTGGAGGAACAGCTGAGGGTCACAGGTACCCCAGGCAGGTGCCTGTAAAGGTGGGAGGGACCTGACTACAGAGTGAGGCTGTCAGAATGGTGTACTCCTGGAAAATTCAAATATCATTTAGGATTTATATGTGAATAATATGTGAATTATTCCTTCAAGTCTCTGAACACCAACTACCTCATAAGCCTGACACTGTGCTAAGACCTCCAGCTCCTCTCTCCCACTGTATGTATTTTCCAATTGCTTTCTTATGTTTTTCATAGGGATCCAGACACACACAACATATTTGATAGAGTAATATTATTCTTCTACTTTTTCCTCTTATGACTTTATTATGAATAAAGTTCTCTAATTTATAATCCCTGTTCACTTAGTTCTTTTCACAGTTACAAGTATTATTTCTTGCTCTGGAGGTTACTCAGCCACTCAAAAACACTTCAGTGATTATTTTCTTTTTTTTTTTTTTTTTTTGTACTGATCAGAGAGGTTTTTGATGATTCATAGTTAAATGTCTTTGATTCTGCTTGAACCAGACCAGGGGATGATTTCCATCAGAACTGTTCCCTCTGCAAATCCTGCTGCTGTGCCCTGCCTCCCCAGTGGGGACAGAGAGGCTCTGCCTCAAGCAGACATTAATAACCCTAACCCCAAAATAATAATAAAAAAAAGTGGTGCTGTGTAGGGCATCTGTGGACAGCAGGGAGAAGGAACTCTGCAGACCTGAGATATTCTAGAAACAAATGTTTTTATTGCAAGGGTCATGGGTAAAAAGGGCTTTGCCTTCAGTCACCAGCCTCAGCTGAAGGGAAGCCCCAAAGAGAGAGGGAGAGAGAGAGAGAGAGGGTATGAGGTGAGGGAGGTAAGAGAGCTAAGAGGGGTAAGAGCCGTAAGAGAACGGGGACCTTGTTACAATCCATTATATCTCCTTTTGTGTTGAATATTCTAATTTACAGTGACCAACCCGCAGGAGATACAAAACCTACAGACTTTGCATGCAGCCTATAAGAACTGCTATATCACCATATCATCCTGTATTCTAAACTCTAAAGGCTACTCTCTTATCTACCTTTTCCCTGATACTTTGGCAGGGTGGAAAGGGACTACATCCTTGGGTCCTTTTGTTTTCTATCCCTCAACCCATCTCCAGCTCATCACCATCTTCCTGCTTGCCATGATCACATCTCAAAGCTGGCCTTCATTTCTATTTCACTCACAGGTTTTTATATCTTTAATATTTCTTGTCAGGCAGTCATATTTGTGACCTTTTCCTGCCTCATCCTTCCCAACACTGCTGGGCCTACCGACTGAGGGGCGAGGGCTGGACCATCCCTGGCTGTGGAGGGTAAAACAACACAAATCAACATTCAGAACACAATCCATCCCCTCTTTTGGTTGTGGCAGCAGATATGTGAACACTCTGGTTTTCACAGGTGTCACCCCCTTCCTTGTCTGTTCTGAGCAGGGAGCTGCAGTGGGTGCCAGGCAGAGCAGGCTTGGTCCAAGGGTTTGTTTGCACTGCACCAGCTCCTCGCTGTGCTCTGCTCCAGCCTGCTGGGACACCCCGAGCTGGGCTGGGGCTCCTGCAGGCTGTGTGTGTGTGAAAAACGAGGTTCACTTTCTCAGTAAATTTTAAGAGATAGATTTAATAAAGAATTAAGACAATTAGGAGATAAAAAGCAAAGTACAGCCGGGTGACCTGGTATTCAGCTAAGTCCCCACTCTGCTATATCAGAGACACTTGTTAAATACCCTTTCTACTGCAGTTTGTTGAATATTCATATTTTTCCATAAACTAGTTTCCATATTCCAGCAACTGTTTTGCATGGTCCCTCCTTGGGTCTGCCTTTTTAGAGCCTGTGTGTTTCTGGGCTGTGTCTTCATTATTTCCTTTAGTTTGGGCTTTGGTCTATACTTTCTTCAGATGGGAGATGCTGATAGTTGGTGTATCACTAGCAGAGTCTTCTTTACATGTTCACTGGATGTTATATCAACCAAACAGACAGTTTAAACATACTTATATCAACTACTACCACTATGCTTAATTTTCTTTACTAATAGCAGAAATAAAAAACTTATATCCTATATCCTTCCCACAAGGTTATTAATGATATAGCACACATCCTGTGAAAAGTCAATTTTATAATATACATTTATAACAGTGCACAAGCCAGGGCTGTGCTGTGGATCCCTGGGAGGGGACAAGGTGCCACCTGCCACCTGCCAGCCCCGTCCCGGGCGGGTGTTTGCTCAGGGGAGGAGAGCAAACAAACCCACCCTGGCAGGCCCCAGTGCTCCCCTGCAAATCCAAACAGGGTGTGGAAAAATGAGTGGGGTTTTTTTTTATTATTTGTGTGCAAATCCAAACAAGGTGTGGAAAATGAGGTTTGTTTTTTTTTTAGTAAAATTTAAGAAGTTTAATAAAAAGACAATAGGAGACAGAAATAAAGTAAGGGGTTAAAAGGGGTGGGTGCTTAGTGTTCAGCCAAGAGCACCCTTACTATCTTGGAGAAATTCTTGAAATATTTTCTTTAAATTACATTAGTTTGTTGCATATTTATAGACTATTATGGATATTTATACTTTTCTATAAGCTAGTTTACATATTGTAGGAATTTTTTTTGCATGGTCTCTCCTTGGGTCTGCCTTTTTAGAGCATGCATGTTTTTTGGCTGTGGTTTTGGTCTGTTCTTTTCTTACTTTTAGTTTGGGCTTTGCTCTATACTTTCTTCAGACAACAGATCCTGATAGTTGGCATATCAGTAGCAGGGTCTTCATGACATGTTTATTGGATGTTACCTTTAAATAGACAGTTTACTCATAACTATACTAGCTACTACTACCACCATGTCTAAGTTTCTGTTAATAACAGAAATAAAAGCAAAGTTACTTTAACATTATGCATATAGCGTTCATCTTAATATTTGGGAAAAGCCAACTTTACAATATGTATTTATAACAAAGGTCATCTGCAGATGAGGAGCAGGAGAACATGAACAGCCCTGAGCAAAGCAGGGCCTGTTTGGGCATCCCCCAGCCAGCACAGAGCAAGGGGTGAGGAGGGAGGAGAAAAGCCACAGCTCGTGGATACCTGGGGACATCTCTGCCAGCACACACCTGGGCAGGCCAGGGATCCCCATCAGTGAGCTTGAAAACGTCCTCCAGAGCAAAAAAGACAAGAAGAATTGGGCTTGGACTGGGGACATCATCAACATCAATGCTTCAAATTAAATTCCACCCTGGCAAAGAATTATGTTCTGTCCTCATTCTTACTGAATAAAATGGACCTAGGTTTTGCTTTTAAATTTAAAAGTGGATTGAAAGTCGTCTTGGGAGAATGATGGAAGCTGAAAATGCAGAGAGCAAAGCCTTCCTAGGGTGCTGGTGGCTGTCACCCATCACAGACCTGGGCAGGCTGGGTGGATGACAGCCAGGGTGGTGACACTCGCTCTTCTGCAGCCTTTCCTGCAGGCAAAACAGATCCTCCAGCCTCCCTAACTCCCTGCAACAACTCCCTGCCACCTCCCTGGGCTGTCCTGAACAAGTCCTCTGTCCTTTCCCACCCACTGACCCACATTCCTGTGTGCCCCTGAGCTGTGGGCAGCAGTTCTCAGCCCTGGGTGCCTCCCAGGAGCAGCCCGCCATCACTTGGAGGGGCTCTGGACACACAAATCCTGCCACAGGGCTGGGAATGAAGACAGTGCTTGTTTTCACCCAGGACTAAGGTGAGGGTTTGCTCCTGGCTCAGAAGGAGCTCTGTGACTATGTCCTGTACCAATCTTCCAGATCTTTCTCCTGTGTTACAACCTCTGCCAACAGCAGCCCAAAAATCATCCACCAAGGAAGAGGCACCGTCTATAAAAGGGTTTAATGCAAAACCCTGCAATAATCACCACCCACCACATCAGCATGGGAGGCTTTCCTGCCTCATATCCATTCCCAAGCTTGTACTCAGGGCCCAAAGGAGATGAAAGGCTCAATAAGGTCTGAACATTAATCCACACACGTTATGAAACATCGTTTTACTATTCCCTCTCCATCGTGGCTCAAGCACAAGGCTCTTGCTTTTCCCACAATGATCTCTAAAAACAAAGCCAAACACACAAAATGCAGCCACAGACACCCTCCTCCCCTCTCCCCTCCCCCCCACATGTATTTTAAAAGAGATGTATTTTAAAACACTGATGCATGATGATGATTTCCTGGAGAGTGGCTGGTCCATGGAGAACCACGCACAGCAGAGGAAGGTCTCAAACCTCCACAGATGCATCAAGCTCTCAAGGGCTGAGCTCATCCTTCCCCGGATTAACTCATTGCTCCCAACAGTAACTGCAGGAATCAGCTGTCAGAGCATTTCACATCACTGCTGGGAGCTTTAGCTGACAAAACCCCACCACGGCAAATAACTCACAGCCTCCTGCTCCAGCTGCCAGGCAGGATGAGGAGACCACCCAAGCCATGACATCCCCAAGAAGCCACAGCAGCACGAGCTCTCAGATGTGAGGCTCCACAACTGGGGCATCTCACTTGTCAGAGCAGCAATTTGGGAAAGCGCTCACAGATGCAGATGGAGCTGAATGGAAATTAATGTCAAAGGGTAATTAGCTGCAGTGATGGCAGCCCTTCAGGTTGTGTCTGAGCTGTTCAGTATATACTCAACAGCTCTGAGAGTCGGAGCTAACCTGCTAAAATAAAAAAAAACCACAATAAATTAAAAAAAAGCACTTGAAAGCCTGTGGTGTGGCGGTTCTGGGACAGTTTGGGAACAACTCAAGCTCACATTTCTCAGCATTATAACCAGTTTTACAAAACATGCTCTGAAACACGTGAGGGCAGGACACCAGAGGGGAAAAAGCCCTTCATGTGGCAGAGTGGGCTGCAAGAACACACCATAAAGGTCTGGATGTGAGGGTTTCACAGTGTTTCTAACAACTGACCTCAGATAAGGACACTGCAGCACATGTGACTTCTATCACCAGAACACTGAAAATCAGTGAGCTTGAAAACCTCCCCCAGAGCAAAGAGGACGAGGAGAATTGGGCTTGGACTGGGGACATCATCAACTTCAATGCTTCAAATTAAATTCCACCCTGGCAAAGAATTATGTTCTGTCCTCATTCCTACTGAATAAAATGTACCTAGATTTTGCTTTTAAATTTAAAAGTGAATTGAAAGTCGTCTTGGGAGAAGGATTGTCACCCCTCACTTAGAGGGGTCACACGTTGTGACGTGGGTTGGACCCTCACAGAGGACAGCAGGCAGCAGCAGGTGAAGGCATGGAAAGCTTCTTTATTTTTCTGACTCCATCACTTATATACACTTTTTACAGAAGGCCAGGATTGGCCCAAGGAGGTTACAACCTCCTGACTCCACTGGTCACTATGACCATCAGTCACGTTCTCCTCTCAGAGAACAACTATGCAAAACACATAGATAAATTCTAAAAATACATATAGTTTGCATTAAAGCAGTGTGAGAATCAGGCTGCAAAGATTCAAACACTTGAAAGCAAGAAAATGCAGGGCAACAAATGACGGAAGCTGAAAATGCAGAGAGCAAAGCCTTCCTAGGGTGCTGGTGGCTGAGTCCCCCATCACAGACCTGGGCAGGCTGGGTGGGTGACAGCCAGGGTGGTGACACTCACTCTTCTGCAGCCTTTCCTGCAGGCAAAACAGATCCTCCAGCCTCCCTAACTCCCTGCAACAACCCCCTGCCACCTCCCTGGGCTGTCCTGAGCAAGTCCTCTGTCCTGACTTGTCCTGCTCCAAGCTCTGCTGCTCCCCGTACGTGCCCAGGCGCTCAGAGCTCAGCACTGAGTCACCCCACAGCGGCCACGGGCATCTCATCGCGGCTTCCTTTGTTTATTCTCTCCATGACACAAAGCTGCAGGCAATCCCCACTCCCCTGGAGCACATCAGGCCAAAGCAAACGTGTCCCCAGGGCTGCTGTTCCCGAGAGATTCCCTGGCATGGCCAGCATGGGACGTGACTCTGGATGTCAGGGACCCTCTGTCCCCAGCAGCTGCTCCGGGTTCAGCCCCACGAGGCCAAGCTCGTCCCAAAGGGAGTCAGTTCATCCCTCAGCACACTCTCCCCCAGGAGCTGTAGCCCAAGCTCCACCATTCCCTCAGTCCCCAGAATAGCAATACTCCCACTCCAGGAAATTATGGATTTTCTTCAGCATTACTGTGACCTTTTTAATTTCCATTCTGCCTTTAGCTGTCTCCTCCCCTACACTCCTTCTCTAAACAAATCTCGAAGCTGTACAAAGTGTTTCCTGTAAATAATACTCATCTGGCATGGACAAAGGGAAGAAAAAAAACCCTTTGGCTGCTAGTTCCAACTTGCAATCATCCCTCCAGTTTAACTTCCATCTGCTCGACCAGGAAGCAACGAAGGCAGCCCAGTGTCTGAGGGAAATGGAGGGGACAGTGACATGCTGTGGCCATCAGATCTGAACCTGAAATGAGAAGTTCAGGTCATGGAAATGACTGATATTGTGCTTCAGAGTGTGCAGTGATCAGTGTTGAAACTCAGGCAAGAAGTTCCCTTCCTGCCCAGCACAGTCAGCTGTCCTCACAAGTGTCCCAGCACTGGACAAAAGCTTTCCCAGGCTGTGGTGCCATCCCCAGGGAAGCCAGCCCCTGCTCTGGAGATGACAGCATCCCTCTGAGCCCCCTGAGAGGCTCACCTGAGCAGTGACACAGCAGGAAGCAGCTTCCCAGGCAGCTGTGAGCCCCCCCTTCTGGAACACAAGCCTTGAAAGGGTGCCTGGGGCTGTCCTTGTCACCATTCAGTCACCGAGGCCACTGTGGGAACGGCCTGAGTCACCAGTGCTGTGCTGCCTCTCCCACCACACCAGGGTCTGTGTGATTCCACAGGGAGCCAGGGCTGCAGGAGCACAGCTGCTTCTCCTGAGGAAGAGGATTCCAGAAGCTGGCAGCAAGGAGAACTCCCTGATGTGGTGTTAAACAGGCTGGCTGTGTCACCCCAAGGGACAGGTGTCCCCTGCAGGTCACCTCTGCCTGCTTTTTGTGTGAGCTCCCTGGCTTCACACATCTGTCCCACAGGTTAAACCCTTGCAAATCATTGCAATACAAAGCCCTGTCCTCTTGCACAGACTTTTCCTTGGATTTGGGACACACCTTGTGCAGCAAACCCCTCTAAGAAGGTGTCTAAGAGGTACAGGCTGGCCTCACACAGAGCACGCCCCTCCCTGTCAGCACTGGTTTTTGAGATGTCCCTGCAGCATCTCCCTGTTCCATGTGCCACCACTTCTCCCTGCTCAGCCCAGGTGGCCACAGGAAGAGGATGGGAGTTCTGGGGAACCAGGAGTTTTGGGGAACCAGAAACCACCCCACAGGGACCCACAGGACCTTTCATTGTGTTCTGCAAATGTCTGTGTGTTGTGGTTTGTTATTTGTTATATATATCTTTCTCCATAGGTGGGATTTCCTTACCTCTCCAAACTGTGTTCTAACAGATGTTGGGATGTTTTTCCTACCTGGAGCAAAGCTCTACCCCTGCCCACACATGCCAGCAAGCCTGGAAAGTACAGAACACCCAACCAAACCCACCACACCCCCTGATCTGGCCACCCCAGCACAGCATAAGGGTTTTCCATGACAAGGCTCCCTCAATCATCAGCATCCATCAGAACATGCAATGGCACATTGCCTTTACATCTACAGCAATCTCTTCTGTCAGCACAGGAGCAACATAAAACAATTGTGCCTTTGGATTGGACTTCTCACGGGCCCTGGGAAGGGCTGAGGAAAGTTTGCCAGGATTGATGCCAAGTGCCATCAACAGCTGTCCATATCTGCTGAGCCACAGAAACCAACTGTGAGGCCCTGAAGGCAGCTGAGAACAGTCTGTCCAGGGATCAAGGTGCTTTCATCCAACAGAGGCTAAAACAATCTGTTACACTCCAGAAAACTGCAGCCTTTACTACCACAAGAGAGGACAAGGTATGTTAGAAATCTAACCCTCTGAAGAAAAGGACATTTTCTTTTTAAAAGGGGGGGGGAGGGGAGGGGAGAGAGGAGGAGAGGGAGAAGAGAGGAGAGGGAGAGGAGAGGGAGAGGAGAGGGAGAGGAGAGGGAGAGGAGAGGGAGAGGGAGAGGAGAGGGAGAGGAGAGGGAGAGGAGAGGGAGAGGAGAGGGAGAGGAGAGGGAGAGGAGAGGGAGAGGAGTTCATTGTTTCAGGTATTAACTACACAGTGCAGACCTGGGCAATGCTGCCTCAGTCACAGTGTTGGTTTGGGAGCAGCACTGCCCTATTCTGCTTTTTCCTCTACCACCCATCGCACACCAGCCATAGAGCAATTCAGGGATGTGGAGTGGGGAGGACATGCCAGCTTCTCCCTGGATCCCCCAGCACTCTGGACAAAGGTGGCTGCTCTCTCTGAGCATCTTTAAATGTTGTCACGGCTCAAACAACAATCCTGAGGCACCGGCCTGTGGGAACATCAAAGTCACTGTCCCACCTGTGTGCAGCAATGAGGAAATGGCAGAGCAGGGAACAGCACAACGTGATGGATCAAGTGGTTAAAACCAGTAAATAAATTAAGGGAGTTGGGGATGAAAACCCACCACAGAAATGTGTGAATGTGGTGAACGTAAGCAGGTTCAAAAATCACAGAGATGGGTATGGACAAGTTGGAGATGTGCTTGTCCAAAAAAAGAGCAAGGGTTTGCTACACAGCATTTTGTTTGTTATGGGGCTTAAGGCAAGGACCAGGAGCTGTGGATGTCTGATATCAACCAGCTTTCACGTGGATCTGAATGATGCAGATCATTCCTGGCAGCTGACCCAGCCAACCTGCAGAGCTTTCAGCATCCTGAAAATAATGCAAAGCCCTTTGTCTGTGGAGAAACCTCCTGCTGTTCTGGGATTATCAAAAAACAAGTTCATTTTGTAGGCCTTGGCATTTTTCCTTCCTGCTGTTTCAGCAACAGCAGGTAACAGAGCACAAACCCACACCAAGAACACCCTCCAGAGCCTCAGGAGAGGCACTGATGTTCCTGGGGAATCCCACTCCAGGATGGCATTGCCAGCACCACCATCCTTCCCCCTCCCTCTACTCCTGGGCTCCAAAACTCTCTCCTCACCCTTTTTTCTCCCTTTAACATTCCCCTCACTCTCCCTGGCCCTGCAATGCAAGTTTTGGGGAGTAAGAGCTAGCTGAGAGTTCGAGCTGAAAAACAATGGCTTTTTTTTTTTCCTAATGTATTTCAAAACAAACTATTTTGAATTTCTCTTGCAAATGGCAATCTAAAATTAAATGAATGTTTTTGTTGGATCCGAGCAGTATTTTTTCCTTGATATTGCAGTTTGGCCAGCGAGCTAGAGAAAGAAAAAAAAAATTACAAAAAAAAAATCAGGTCTGAGCAACTCTTTTCATTTTTTTCCCCAGCTCAGACACAGAGGGTGCCAGCTCAGTGACGGGAGATGGGGTCGGGTTTAGGAGCAAACAATGGGCTCTGCAGACACCGGGTCATCCCCGCCCCACCCAGCAGCTTTTATGGCAGGGTGGTTAAAAGCCTTTGAGGGAATCACACCAGGTCTCTCCAGCTCAGGATAAACCTGAAAAAGATCCAGTCTCGGTTTTTCCAGCCTGTTTCAGACCAAGCTACAGCTGGATATGGACTGAGGCTTCCCAACAGACAGAGCTTGGTCAGTCATAGCCATTGAGGATTATCTGGGGAGGGGCCAAGTCCTGCACTGCTGGGGAGGCCCGGGGGCTTATCCCCAAGGTAGCTCTACTTCAACCCTGGAGGGACCGAGGCAAATGGGGAAAGATCCCATTTGAGGTCATGGTGAGGAAAACCTTCCTCCTGTGGGACTTTGCAGCCACACATTAATATTTCCTGGGCATTGTTGTTTCATTGGTTTGTTAAGTTTATGTCACCCTGTTCAGCCTGGTTCACCATATATTCACCCTCCTAGAACGTTCTTCCTTCCCTTGGACCGCACTGGGTTATTTTTGCTGCAGTACCCACCCCTGTGATCCCATTAGTCCCCCCTGTTCCTGCCCACCCCTCTGCACCATTTCCCCCATCCTTATTGTACCCTGACCCTCAGGACCACCCATTTTACCTGCTGTATAACCCTGCATCCTTGGCCCCATTTTGGCTCCCTGGGACACACTGGAGGCTGTGCCCACCATGCAGACAGTGAACAGTCTGGGATTTCCAAACAGGACCTGTCTCCTCACCTTTACCATCAGCCCTTTATTGCAGAGTGCTCCAGGCTCTGAGGCACAGGTTGCTCTCAGGGACATGCAGTAGCACAATGGTACACCCTGCTCACACTGCTGCCTCCCTGGGCTTTGATGAGCTCCCTCCCTGTGCTGGATGAGGACTCGCTGTGGCACCTGTGTCCCCATGCTGCCACAGCTCCTGTGCCATGGCTCATTCCTCCACCCTCATCCACCCTCTTGCCCAGCGCAGCAAGAGCTCATGAGCTTCTCTTCCCTCCCTTGGATGTCCTGGAGCAGAAACCAGAGCCCTTTGGTGGGGCACAACCCCTCCCCAGACCTTTACCTGCTGCTGCCTTGGCTCAGATCCTTGGGGGAGTGGTGTCAGCTCCAAGGACACGATGGGGCTGGGCAGGAGGGGACTCTGGGACACCACAAACCAACAATCAGAGGGCAGAGCTGCTTCCCCAAAGCTTCCCAGCTGAGATGGGATCCCAGATGGGATTCCCAGCATGAGAATGGTTTGGATTGAGATGGACTGTTGTATGTAGGTGAAGCCTTATGAAATAAAGGCTTTATTACTCTTGTGAAATCATAGCTCAGGGTTACTACAGCTAAGTAATACAGGACTCTAAGAGAGTGACTCAGCTGGAATAGGGGTAGAGAGATGTAAAAAACGTGAGAGATGTCCTGCAGAGACTGCTGCATGTCCACACTGCAGTCTATAGTAATTAGCTGACTTGAGCTTATTGTGCCTTAAAACTGTGTAAACTGATAACCAGCTAACTGCTAAAAAAAAGCCTAATTTCTGCAATAAAGTTTACTATAAATGCTTACCACCATCTCCAGCACCAGGCTTGTGTCCCCCACTAACTGACCTTAAAAAGATTACCTCATTCCAATCCCTGCCATGGGACACCTTCCCCAGGACCAGGTTGCTCAAAGCCTCATCCAACCTGGCTTGAGCACTTCCAGGGATGAGACAGCCACAAATCCTCTAGACAGCACCAGCAAATCCAATCTGACTTATATTCTATTTCCCATGTTTTATAGGGAATCATTTTACGAGTCACAATATGGGAAAATCCCCATTCGGTGATGGAATCACAGCTCTTGCTGTTATTCCTGTAATTTTTCCTATAGCTTTAGCTCATATCTGAAGAGTAATTCCTCCCTAAGTGCCTAAGCAATAAATTAGGAGTCTGCAGTTCAGGTGAGGGTGGGTGACACATAACCACTACAAACAGTTCTGGAGGTGCTGTAATTCAGAGTGCCAGCATCTCACATAAACCTGAACCTGAAACCATCCTTGGCCAAAACCACTGGCAACATCCTTGAAAATACCTATAAATCACCGTGTCATTTATCACAAATCCTGTCCATTGCTTCTTTGGCAATGCAATTGGGCTTTGAGTAATGGAAAGTGAGAATAAAAAAAAAATAAAAATCCTTAAAAAGTAGTATTCCAGGGCAAACTCGCCTTCAGCAACTGAAATAACAGACATCCCCAAGGCACACATGTAAGAGCTGGCTTCAGGAGAAGTTATTGCTGTGTAAAATCCCTGTTTCATGCTCTCTCCTCCTCCTGCCGCTGCTGCCAGGAGCTCCAGGAACAAAAGCAGGGCCGGGATGAGCCACAAGCGCCCGTGGCTGCGGCACAAAGGTCTCACTGAGCCTCCCTCTGTCCCTGAGAGGTGAGGCAGCCCAAGGCACACTCTTCATCTCGGCCACACCTGCAAGTGGCGTGTGCTCAGAAGTGGCAGCAGATGGGTTGGGATGGCCCTTGAAGTGCTTTAGGGAAGGTAAATCCTGCCCGGGGCAGGGAACAGCCCGACAGCAGGAGAGCACTGCTGTGCCCGTGGAGGAGGATGGAGCTGCAGGTTCAGCCCTGGAAAGTGAATTAAGATACTCCAGGCTGAGTTCAGGGAGACCCAGGCCACAAAACAGATCCAAAATATGCCACAGAGGGACAAATCAGGCCAGACTTAAGAAGTACCTAGTCTTAAAAAGTGTTTAGGTGCTATTTTTTTTTTCCTTTGCCATCATTTTCAGGAGTTTCTCAACCAGGCACCGCATTTCCAGCCTGCCAGGGGCTGTCAGCATCAGCTTCTGCAGCTGAGAAGTCACTTTGTCACATCACCAGCTCCTCTGGCAGGCAGCAGAGCCCAGAGGCACATCCATGTCTTGGAGAAGCAATCCGGGCTCCCAGTGAAATTCCCCAAAGCCAGTGGCCATGGCTGTGCCCTGATTTGTGATCACACCAGCCACGGAGGTGGCAGCTCTCCAAGGTGGCCTCCCCAGTGCCACGGGTGATTCCTCCACCTTCATCCACCCTCTGCCCAGTAAGTCAGGGAGATTTATTGAGTGCAGCACCCAAAAGTGAAGTGTTTGCAAGCCAGAGCAGCTCAGCAGCGCTGCCTGTGCTCCTTGCAAGGCGTGAGGTGTTTGTAAGGAGTGCAGCTGCCCTGTGCCTTCCCAGTGGTGCATTCCGGGCACGGCAGTTCTGTTCTTTCTGTCTAAAGAGCTGCACCGGGAAAATCTCCCGGCAGTGTTTCCAAAACACAGCCACAGCCCCTTTGAAACAAAGGAGCTGCCCAGGTGTCAGCTCAGCTGCACCACCCAGTGTAGGAGGGTTTGGGCACCCACCAGGGGCTCTGCAGTGCCCCAGCTCCACTCCAGCACAACCCAGCCCAAACAAGCAAAGAGCAGAGGACCCTTGGCCTCATCTGCAAGCAGTCACCAGGTCACAGAGCTGGCAGCCTTTCTGTGTGACAGCCAGCTGTGTCCAGACCTCTCCTTGCACTGCTCCTCCCTTCTCCAGGGCTCCTCCCACCACCTCGGGAGGCCACAACAAATAACAGGTTTCCCCACACACCGTGCACAGCCATTAATACCCAATTTCATCCATTACAACGCGCTAATCATCACACTCAGACTGCCAAAGTTCCCGGCATAGGAGCCCTAATAAACCCTCCCGGGCAGCCCATTTAGCAACGCTAATGAGAGAGGAAAAAAATGTGCAAGAGAGGCACGTTGCTAATTGATTTTAGCCATAAACAGGCAGCAGCATCACAGAGTGGAACCCCCGGCTCCTGTGGCTCAATGAGCTCAGGCACAGCCCTGTGGCCATGACGTGGCTCAAGTGACTGGCAGCTGCCACCAGTGTCCCTGGGGGTGGGCAGAGCCGTGCCTTGGGGTGTTAGGAGGGCACTGGCACGATGACACCACGTCCCCACAGTGGCCAGGGTGAAGCCAGGGCAGAATTTAGCTCACGGAGCCACAGAGCTGAAATCAGCTGCAGAGCAAAGTCCTCCAGCTGGAGGAGCTGCCAGAGGCACCTGAGCTTTACCGGCACCTCTTGGAGGAGACCTGGCCACTCTGCGGTGCCCGGGGCAGGATCTCACGGGGAATTCAGAGGAACGCACCAGGCACGGCTGCACACTCTGTGTGAGCCGGGGAGAAGGAGCAGGGGGCACAACTCACCCCACAGGGCAAGGCTGGCAAAGGCAGGAGGGGGACAGGGCAGAACAGATTCCCGCAGCAGGAGGGATCCCATCTCTGAGACCCCATTTGGAAGTGCCCGGGGCCCGAGGGCAGTCCCTCACACACACACACACACACACACACAGAGCACTGTCCCGCTCCGGTGTCACAGTGTCCCCTGGGCTGGCACAGGTGCCCTGTGACAACAAGCTCCGTGCCCCAGTGCCGGCTCCCGCCTGGAACAAGCCACCTCTCTGCCTTTACGTGGCTTTTTAATCCTTTTCCACTTGTTTCCACCCAGTGAAACAGCTGTTCGCTCCTCCGCACGGCGCCCACAGCCAGGACGGGTGGATTTTTAAAAACCTTTTCCTTTTCCCGGCACAGACACGAAGGGAGAGGCGATGGAGGCTCACCTGAATACGAGGATTTCCTCATGCCGCCGCCGCGGGCTGTGACATGGAGCAGGGGCGAGGCCGGGCGGGGAGCGCGGGGTCCTTTAGTAGGGCAGGGCCGGGGAGGGGACGCGCATCCGAGCCCGGCTCCGGCCCGGGGACGGCGCAGCGCTCCCGTTTGTCAGCGCGCACCTTTCCCGGCCTCGCACACACCGGGGCGGGCTGTTCCAAGTCTCCCGGCACGGGCAGGGGAAGAGCGGGGCCCGGCCTCCCCCAGCCCGGCACCTTTACCCCCGCGGCACAAAAACCATCCCCGGGCTCGGCCCCCCGGCTCCCCGCCCCGCAGAGCCCGGGCCGCGCCGCCGCCTCGGCAAACGAGCGGCGGGGACTTCACGCCTCCGAGCCGGCGCACCCCATGGATTTGATGCGGCCCTTGGCTGGCTGGAGCGGCTCAGGTCAGCGCTGCTCGCCCGGCTCTAGTTCAAAGTGCGTTAGTGACCCGTGAAAACGCCTCTTTCCTCTCCAAACCCGCCCGTCCCGGGCTCGTTGAAGGCTGCGGACACAGCCAGAGGTTTGTGCAGGCTCACACCTCGCTTAACTCGCTGCTGCGGGCCCCAGGGAGCCCAGAAACAGCCCCCAGACATCGCCCCGGGGCTGGGGAAAGGGTTTTACTGTTCCCTGTGCGCCAGGAGGGCGGACACGCTCCGGATCGCTCCCTGCGGGGCTCAGGTTGGGCAATTAATTACACAAATGCAATCAGCCGAGGGCATTACAAACACAGACAGGAAGAAAGTCAGAGAGACTCTTAATTTGTTTTAAGGGCACAGGGAAGTGCGGGAGCCTGAGCTGCTGCAGGAAGGGCCAGGCTGTTCCCTGGGGGGATTTCCACAGCCCCTCTGGTGGGTCACCCTCGCACAGAGGGGCAGGGCACAACTCCTGTTCACATGGGAGAATTCCACCAGCTCCAGGGACGGCGTGGATTCCACAGCAAGGGCTTTCTGCTTGCTGTCAGGCTCTTCCAGCCTAGAGGAGAAAAGTTCCTGCCCCCAGCCCTAACCCTGGCAATTGCAGCGGGACAGAGGAAGGCAGTGCATGAGCTGGATTAAGAGGATATGGTCCTATCAGCATTTCTTACCAATTCTCAGCCATAGATTATCTCCTCTGTAACACATCTGAGAAAAGGGATTGTCTGAGTCTCTCTCCGGCTTTAGTGCAAAACTGGAAGAGCTGGCTGAATCACTGGGGGATTCAGTGCTAAGCAGACAGACTTTGCACTGGAAAAGCTCAGGAGCACTCCACGTTCCCAGGACTGGAGCAACAACAGCTACCCAGGGCTGCAGGACAGAACTACATCGCTGGGGTCTGCAGGGGGGAGATGTTTGCAGAAACTGTCATCAACAAAACTTCCATCAAAAAAACCCCAAAAAACCCTCTTGAACCGCCAAAGGTTTGTTGCTTAATCGAGCACACATTTAAGGCAATAGTAATGATATATTACCCCTTTCCACAGGTGCTTTTGAAATCATTAGTCACAATTCATGGAGGAGAAACAATAGTGCACCAAAGTAAGGGCAAAGCCAGGGGCAGAACCCGGTCCCGGTCACTGATCCCACTGTTCTGCTCCTGCCTGTGCCCCTCTGATGGGCACCACTGTTCGACCCTCAGCACTCACAGGGTCAAACCTCACAAAAGGCACCTTTCCCTTTTTGATTATGGGGATATGTGCACATGTACCTGCTTTAGTGTGCAGTTACATGTGCAATGTCCAGCCCTGTGTTAGTGTGATCACTTGTGCAAAGGGTGTCTGTGCCATCAGCCCAGGGCTGCTGTGGTGGGAGCAGCAAGCGTTTGATCAGCTCCACTGCACAAACACAAACAGCAAATTGTGGGGCAGGCGTCCTCCTGCAGGGCCAAACAAACACGATGAGACAGAAAATGGCTGAAGGGATAATTTTCCGAAATACTCTCTGACAAAGAATCCTTTTCTTTGCCTGCCCGGCCTCAGAATTGCCCAGAGAATCAGTCCTTGGCTCAGAAGGGCAGGTTAATGTTTAATACAATGCAGAGCCCACAGGCTTCCAACAGGTAAGTCATTTAGAGCTTTTTTTTTTTCCTTGCCTCTGCTTTTTCGTCAGTCAGTGAGGGAATTTACTGTTCCTGAACGTGAGGGATTTGGGCTGCTGGCTCAGCCTGGTGCGACTCTGACAGGGACTGTGTGAGCTCCATACATCCTGCCCCAGCCCTGAGCATCCCCCAGCAAACACATCCCACCCTGGCACTGGGGTACCAGCACAGCACTGGCAGAGGCACAGAGCTGCCCACCTGTCTTGGTTTAGGGCAAATTTGGGAGGAAACCTCCAAATGGGATCCCTCTGGAAAAGCAAACCGAAACAGCCCCTCCTCCAACTGGTCTGGGAAAAAATATCCTTAGAGAAAAGTGGAAGAAACCTGTTTGTTTAACAAACAAAGTGCCTACAGGCACAAACAATGAACAATATGAAGCAGCAAAACCTCTTGCTGTTCTGAAGAGAGATGGCAAATTGAGAAAGTTCTTGCTCAGCTCTCCCAGTCTCTTATCAGTCCCTGCATTTCTGGAAAATCCATCCTGGGCCCTGGTGGGCCACAGGTGTGAGCTCCTGGTGCTCCTCTGGGGTTTCAGTCCAGAGCAGGGACGATCAGTTCCAAGAAAAAACAACAACAACAACAACAACAACAAAAAGTCCAGGGAACTTCTCTGCCTCAGCCAGCTAAAACCGACCAAAAGCACAGGATATCTGTCCCTCTGTCTGTCCATGCTGCAGACAGCACAGTCCAGGAGCAGAATGCGGAGGAGTCAGAACAGTTTCTGAAAACAAACTCCATGCTTCTCTTTCTTCCCCTTTGCTCTCAGAACCATTCTTAAAGGTGTAGAACTTAATATCCAGCATGAACAGAACAGACAATTGGGGATACAACCATAAAAAAAGTCCCCCCAGGACACCCCCCTTCAGAGAGTCTGTTAGCCCTGCCTGTCCCCACCTCAGGGTGCCCAGCTCCACAAACACACAGCAGTGACCTCTGAGGGATGAGCCTGGCCAGGCTGCTCTGAGCCCAGAGGCACCTGCAGCCCCTGGAGCTGCAGATGTTGCAGCTCCTGCAGCAGCTGCTGAGTCTGGCCCAGCTGTGGTGCCCTCAGCAGCTGGTGCTTCCTGCAGCAAATGTGGGGGAGTTGTTGCAGGCATGAAAAGCATTGGCTGTGATGCTGCCTAGAGCAGAGGCTAGACAGGATTAAGGGAATAAAGTGGGTATTTATTAAAGGCCTTCAGTAGATACACCTTGGGCAGTCAAAAGCCTCACAGAGGCTACACCCAAGACAGTCACAAGTTTTTTCAGACAGTTATGAGTTCGGTCCATTTACATATCAGGGGTTGATTCTCCAATTACAGCTTCAGGTAATGAAGTCACATCCCCCCAGTTTGCTCCCCAAAATTTCACTTTTTATTCTTTTTGGGGCCTGGGGCTGTGGGGTGTCCTTGAGTTTCAGGCCCAGTGGAATTGCTTTGTCTGACCAAAATGTGAAGACAGTAGCTAACACTTTCTATGGAGTTTAGAGTTATGCACTCCTGCAGTACAGGATCTGAAAAATATAAAGGCTAAAATCTTAAGGCATCAGCTGGAAGGGGTCTGTGCTGTCTCTCCCCCAGCATCCTCCTCCAGGGAGCCACGTTCCCCAGCATGTGGGGGTCCTGCTTGCAGAAACACAATCTCCCAAACTAAACACAGCAGCGATCAGAGGAGGGAGAGACAAGCACTGCCAGCTCCACACCGTGGGCTGGGGCCGGCAGCCAGAGGCCCAGGAAAGGGTCAGAGGGAGAGAGAGAACAGCAGAGGCAGCAGCACCCAGAAATGCACACTGCAGTGAGGAGGAAAGGGTGAAAGTAAGGAAAAGATGAGTCTTGTGGAAAAAAAAAAAAAAAAACAAACAAAACTGATTACAAGGACTCACATAAGTCTCCTGAGACATTTGGGAATGCTGGGCTGTGTCCCTCTCTCTCTGACTGACTCATTCAATCTCTCTGACCAACTCATTCAGTCTCTCTGACTGAGCTTCTCTCGCAGAGGAGGAGGATGGAGTTTTCCCAGGGAGAAGTGTGATGAGGCTCAGGGTTCCTGGGGTTCCAAGGCATTGACTGGTGGGTAGAATTGGCTGTCCTGGAGAGAACAGAACTCCCTGGGTGTCCAGCAACAAGGAGAAGCAGGAATTTACCCTGCAAAGCCCTGTCCATGTGCAGCAGAGCAGACCTGAGCTTGGGGAACAGCATCTCTGACTGATACAGGGGTAGAACCTCAGGTGTCAGGACTGTAAATCCCCCCCATCTCCCTCTCCAGCTCTGTTTGTTTTACAAATGACCCTCCAAGCTCCTTTCCTGACCAAATCACTCTTCTGTGGCTGCAGTGCTGGAAAGGAGATGCAGAGGACTTTTCCACCTTGCTCTGCCCCAGCATCCCAGGGCCAAGGGCTGGCAGGCAGCTGCCAAACTGAGCAGGAGGGGACTGGTGACACTGCACCCTGGCCTGGCCATCCCTGCAAAACCCAGCATGGAGAGCCCCTGGATTCAAGGGAAATGAAGCAGGAGACCAGCACACAGGAGCTGAGACCTTGTGGGGTTTGGCTAACAGGGCTGCCCTGGCAGGTATCCAGGAGGGCTTTGGGCACTCCTGTATGTGCAGTGGGACCTGACTCAGCCCAGGATCCAAAAGCTGGGATTCACTGAGTCAGCAGAAAAGGGCCAGGAGTTCAGTCATCCCACTAGACCTGCTCACTTCCCCTGGAGGAACTCAGTGCCAGCAGTCTGGCTGCTGATGGCACAACTCAGCCCCTGCTCTGTGCCCTTGGCAGGGCACCATTCCCATTGTCCCTGCTCAATTCATTGTCCCTGCTCAATTCCCTTGTTGGAATTGCAGGACAGTGAGATGCTTGTGGAAAGGACAAAAGCCTGGCAACCAGCACTGGACACTGGCAGAATCTGCCCTTCTCTCTGCCACCTTCTTGAGGGAACTGAACTCTCATGGCACCTCTGATGGCTCTCCCTTTCCCCTGCAGCCCTCACACAATGCACCTCTTGTGCCAGCCAGTTAATCCATACAGTGCACTGCTTACTTACACTCATTATCCTCATTTAGTTATTAAATAAAACAAACACATATTTTCATTTTTAACAGCTCTGAGAATGGGTTATCCAAACTGGGATTAAAACCCTGTGCTGTCTGACTTGTTACTGCCCAACTTTTCAGCTGCAGGAATGTTGGCTGCTCCAAGCCTGGTGGAGGCTTATGAAAACATACCTGCCCAGATCTTGGAGAGGGAGATAAGAATCAGCTTGATGATCAAAGGCCCTGATAGCATTCCTGGATCATACAGGCTGTTCATGCAGAGGTCTGCAGGACTGATTGGCAGTGACCTGGAAATGCTTCCCGCAGCACTTGGGGATGATTCAGTGGAATTCACGTCCAAAAAAATCCTCCAAGCCCTGACTTCATCTGCAGGCACATATGAATCATGTGGCTGCTGTGAGCAGCCTGACCCTCAAGCCTGCAGTTAGGAAATTGGGGAGGTTATGGAGTGCATTTGGGGTGACCTGTTATTTGTGAGCACCAAACCCACTGAGCCATGGACATGGGGTGGGATGTGTGTGAGAGCAGCTCAGGTCCACATGGATGGGGAATAATCTCCTACTGGAGATCATGGCTGAGAGCTCAGCTGAATCTGTGTAATTTAACATGTGAACAGGGTTATTTCTCTGTCCTCAGGGTCACTGGCAACAGCGTGGCCACCTGTAAATCCCAAATGTCTGTGCAAACCTGACTGCCAAACCCAGGAATGGCTAAACACAAACACAGCAATGGCACAAGCCACCAGCACTGCTAAAACTTGCCATAGTCCAGTCCTGAACCACATTTGCTTGCCACTGGCCAGGATTTCATGCAGCTCTCCCCCTTTCTTGCTCCACAGTAGGAAAACGCAGATGTTCAGCCTGTCAGCATCAATCCACAATGCTCAGATGCAGAAGGCCAGGCAGCTGTGGTGACCTAAAGCCTCATCACTCCCTCTCTGCTTTTTCCAGGGGTTGATTCATTTGCTTAGGACACAGCACAGCCAGGCCCTCTGTAGAATTAACTGCATATGGTCAAGGGGTAAATAATTTAGCTGTGTGTTTCCTAACCTTTTTCCCTATGATTTCCATCTGACAGCAAAGCACCAACACCCCACAGCACTAAAGGATTATCATATATGATCTGATGGTCAGGCTGCTCTCGTTGGGGTGATGGTTATGGTAAGGAAGAAAATAATTTAATGAAGCAATTACTCCTATCAAATCAGCAGGTTTTGTTCTTTTATTCTGCCTTAATTATGAGGAACCAGGAAGAATGTCCAATTACTCAGGGCAGAATTTCATTACCAAAGAAGATAACATCTGCTCAGCCACAAGGTACATCAGATGGCCATTTTCATAGAATGGTTAGGGAAGAGAATACTTCAACCTGAAATTAAAGTTGAAGAGGGCATTAACGGACAACAAAATAAAAAATTAAAGCACTAGTCAGTGCCCATTCAATAGAAGGAAAATCCCTGAATGTAAGGGAAGTCTGAATGAAAGGTCATAAGTGTTTTCCATTTTCAATAGCTCCAGTTTCTGGAAACAAAACTCTTCAAGGTGGCTCATGAGCTGACCCACATGAATACATCCCCCACCCCCCTCCAAGACTCATTGTAAAATCCCTGAGCTGCTTTCAGAACTGCCAGCTAAGCACTTCAGAATCTAACTGCAAGTTTGAAAAACAAAAGCAGGTCAAAGTCAAACTCTCAAACCCCTCACAGCTTAATCCATTTTTCACAAATAAGGAACCCTGGTTTATGGCTTTTATGGTCTGAGTTTGAGGTGAGACTACAGGAATTAAGCAACAATCTCAACTTCGTGTCAGTCGTGTCCTTCCAAAGTGGAAGAGAAGGGATCTGGATCTTACTTTCCACCAGGTGAGAGGATCTCTAATTTTCATCCAGCGTCACCCCTAACCTCGAGCAGGGCCTTCCCCCAGTGCCTGAATGCCCAGGTGCATTTTCACAAGTGCAATTCAGAGAAGCGAATATGCACCCCTAGGGAAGGGGGAAAAGGGGAGCAGAGGCACGGTGCTGGAGCCCTGAAGAGCCAGGATTGCTGCTGCAGGATGTGTGGGGTAGAGGGACCACACAGCAGCTCTCCTGACCTCCTCAGCAGCACCAGCCAGGCTGGCTGCAGGCTGAGCGTGTGCCAACAAGCCAGGCAGGGCTGTTTGGCTGTTCCTGTGCCTGGGCAGAGACATCCCTGGCTAGGCAGGGAATGGCACAGTCACACTGCAGGCTCTGCTCAGCTGGGCCTGTCAGGATTTCCAAATCCAGCCCTGTGTCATCGTTTGGAAAGACAGGTGTCTGCCAGGGAAAGCTTCCCTTGGAATGGAGAATGTAACCCCCCTCCCTCTGAATTATTATAATTTTGTAATTAAGGGACTTTCAGGCAAAGATATGGGAATAGGAATAACAGTTCTTCACTAGGAATATTAAACATGTAGTAGTACAAAAAAGCAAATTAACAAAAATAAGAAAAAGCTCTGACAGAGTCAGAACAGAACCTGACACACTGTTGGTCAGGCTGTTGGGAGCAGTGAAATTAGATCCTCCTGCAGTGCCAGATGTGGTTCTGGTGGAGCAGAGATGATCCTGTAGAAGGGTCCAGTGGTGCTGAGATGGGTCTGGTCTCCCTCTGGGAATCCAGTGCAAACAGGCTGTGCTGCTGTTCTCAATGCCAGGTTTGATCCAGGTGGGAATGCTGGGCTCCTCCCCCTGGGTGGAGCATCTCCCCATGGGCTGATGGAATTGTCTCAGCCCTGCAGTGAGCCTGGATGGCCCATGGACAGCAGAGATCCCCTGGAGGGAGGATGGGGCCTGGAAGGGATAAGAACCTTGCCTCAGCTGGTTTGAACAGCTGCCCATTGACAGAAGACACCTGCCCTCTCCCCCAGAGTTATGAGATAAAGAAAAACACCTCTTCAACTGATTTCAACAGATGAGAATAGAATAGATCTTGCATTTCAGCCCAAGACACCCTGTGAGAGTGATTCAGAGCATATTCCTACCTGCATGACCTTACACATTTGCCTCCCCTGTCTGCAAGGCAGAGGCACAAGTTGCCCCAGACAGCTCATGATGGAAAAGCAGTCCCAAATGCAGAGGGGGCTCTGCCTTGTCTCTCTGGACTGGAGCCATGGGGCCTGCTAGAACTGGGAAAGGGGAGCAAGGAACTGGAAAACAGAATCAACAATTAAAGAGCCCACTGAAAATGTGGATAAAGGAAAACCACTGAGGGATCAACCAGAGTCTGCCTATAATCACTAGCAAAGCAATTACAGAATTAGGGATGATTTATAGCAGACTGAAGAGCTGGATACTTGGCACATGCTATGGAAAAGCTGTAAGGAGGGAATTCTGTATGCTGGCACCAGGCTCAGGAGCCACAAGTGATGCAGCCTCAGCAGTTCTGTCCTTTACAGAGCAAACTGAGCAGCATTTGGATGTCTTTTCTTATAGCTCTCAGCTTCCAGCTATAATTTGGTCCAGCCATCGATTCCAAGTTTTAAAAATCAAAACAAACAAAATTTAGTTATGCAGAAGGTTGAAAAAATATGAGGGATGATTAATAATAGCCACTGTTTCCTCAGTGCTGTAACACAGAGCAGCTTCCAGCCAGCACTGGCTGCTCTTTTGGGAGGAAATTACTATTGTCCAACTTTACAGGTGGGGAAACTGAGACACAAAAGGGCTGCAGAAAGCAGCTGGTTTAGCCCAGCTTTAGAGTTGTAGTCCTAGACTTTTATTATACATAAAACTCTGAATATTCTTGGAAACTGGGGCAGGTTTGATCTGTGATACACTGTCACCCAGCATCAGCCTTCACTCGTGTCTCTGCCTTGCTTGCTAAGGCCATAATTCCCCTGTTATTTTCTCTTTTCTTGCACTGGCACAGCTTCATTTCTCGTTGCTCTTTATCTTCCATCTACGTCATTTACTCCAGAATTTCAAAGGATGATTTTGCCACCAACCAGCAGCAGCTAAAATACCTGCCCAAGATTTAGGGGAGTGGAGAATCAAAACCCAAACCCATTTCCAATCAACTCACACATGAGCAACAAGCCCCAAGCTGAGAAGTCCAAGACTTCCAATTTAGTTGGGTACAAATTCCTTTGGAAAGCTCCAGAAAGCTCCAGGGGATTCTCCCACTGACAGTGAAAGGAGCAAATCTAAAAGACAGAGAAGTTTCAACAGGCAGTGGCTTTAAGGGTAAAAATCAGTTTTATTTGAAGCTCTGCTGTGCCAGTAAGGAAGCAGCCAGGGCTGCCTTCACACCCAGCTCAGAGTGATCAATCACCATGAGTCATCCCTTGAGAGAGGAGCAGGGAGGTGATTTAAACACTGAGACATGCCTGCTGCTGTTCAGCAGGTACCTGCATGACTGTGCTGACATACCCACCTCAGAGGGACTTCAAACAGCCTGGGGAGGCAGGCAGGGAGGGTGCAGCAGCACAGCCCAAATCCACCTTCCTGCCCACACCCTGGGAGCCCCCACAGGGGACAATCCCAGTCTTGCTACTGGAGAAGCACTTTGGAGCCTGCATGTGTATTTTTATCTGAAGTGTTTCTTTAAAATACCCTCAGCTTTACAAACTGTGGGGTTTTATTTTGTGCTGATGCTCACACGGTGCAGACGGGCCCTGTAAGGCAGCACCAGAGATGAAGAGAGAAAACACAGCCACACAAAACAGCAAAGCTGCCACTCTCCTCATTGAGGGAGGGACAAGCACAGCTTTAAGGACAACTGAGCAAACAGAGCTGGGGTTTGAGCCCAGTCCTGTACAAACTGGCAGAGACTGCAGAATGATGCAGGGAAAGAACTGCCCAAGAACAACAGAGGGGCCGTGGTGTCAGCCCAGCCCCTCAGCCCTGCCAAGACAAGCCAAGCAGCATCAGAGGCTGCTGGCAGTGTTTTGGGGGGCTTTGAGGAGTCAGCTGGGGCTCAGGCTGGGGCATGAATGGTTTCCCAACAGAAATGATTCAGAGTCTGGAGCGGTTTCAGGAGGAGCTGGCTGGTGCCAGGAGCTTTGTGAATGTAGCAGCAAGGAATGCTTCCTCCCTCCTCATCCCCCGGCCTCCGGCTGCTCCCGGGACCAGGCTGTGCAGAACCACTCAGAAAATTGGGTTGTGATCCAGAAACCCCCGGGGGGGACTGGCCTCCATCTCCACACGGGCTGTGAGGGGAAGCTCCATGGAGTAGCTGCAGAAAGAGTCACCTGCTGGGAGGGTCGAGGCTCCAAAAACCCCTCAGCTCACCCGTGGCCAAAGGCAAACAGCTCTGCTCTGAGGAGGGGGGAGAACAGGAACTATAAAAGGGGTATTACAAGCCCTGGTGCAAAAGCCTTCCTGCTGTTGCTGTGTTTAACAACTCGTATTCCCAAGAGGAGCAGGGACTGAGAGCAGCCAGATCCCATGGAGAGTCCCCATCCACTGCCAGCTCCCGGCCTGGCACAGCTGCTGCCTTCACCCCCCTGTGGCCCTGTCTGGTGGATTAATTTTCCTGACTAGATTAATCCTGATGGATTAATTTTCACTCAGGTGGTTGCTCCTGCCTTGCCCTCGTCCCCTGGCTCAGGTGCTGTCCCACTGCCACAGCCCCTGCTCGGTGTTGTAGTGGTTGTCCAAGAGTTTTAACCCATTGAAGTCTGCCCCCAACATCACAGGCAGCTCCTTTTCCAGTGAGGTCCTTGTGTGTGCTGAGGTTAACTACAATGTCTACAAACACCATCTTTTTGCCTTTCCTTTTCTTTCCCTCTAAGATTGAGACTACAGAAAATAACTTGAGGTGCATCCACCTGGCCATGGCTTTTAGCCATCATCTCTGAACAGAGCACATCAAAATTCTGAGGATAAACACTGCCTGTGAACACTGTCTTGGAGAGGAGAAAAGCAGTGGGAAATAACAGTTTAACTAAACTGCTCCGAGATGCAGCTTCAGAAGAGTGTTACAGCAAAAATACCTCACATTTCAATATTTGTTCACTGATCTGAGCACTGGTGCATTCAGTTCTCCTACTTCCCCCTTCAGGCAGCTCATGAGTAGGAAAAAAAAAAAAAAAATGGATGCATCAGGTAAATAATTCTTCCTGAAGCATTCAGCAGGTTCTGATCTCCCCAGGACATCTCCACCTGCAGGACCAGACCCTCCAAGTCTTACTTGTACTGCTTGGTCTTCATGGCCACAGGAGTTTTCCCAAGGAGTCAGACCTCAGGTCGTTCATTTTGACAGAAAACTCGGGGTTTTGTGCAGAAATGTGAGCAGTCACCAGGTGGAGCCGTTCCCGATTGTATTTCCTTGTCTATGGGCTTTTCCATCACCAGGAGCTGTAGGGAGGACAGCCAGCGGTGCGGTGCCTGCCTTGGGAGAGGTGGAGCATAAATCAGTCTGATCACAGCCTGAACACAGCCGTTCTCCCCAGCCGTGCACAAGGAGGAGAACACACAACTATAAACACATTTCTCCTCCCATTAAAGCATTTTTCCTTCCAAAACCATTTTGATAATAATTATTACTAGCAGCATATGACCAGTGCCTCACTGCCCACCATTCTGACTCAAGAATTAGAGGCTGTTGATGCCCACAGCCCCTCAGCACTGTGGTTCCACTGAGGTTTTTGAGGAGAAAATCTGTCTTGCTGCCGAGCCGTGCCCATTTCATTGCCACTTCAACTTATCTAACCACAAGAGCAGCTTGGCCAATGACAAATTACACTGTTTATACAATTAACAGCCCTGGATGAGCATATCTCTTCCAAGAAACCATGAGCACTCACAAAGCTGTCTTTTTTTACAGCAAGGAAGAAAGCCAATGCAAAAGCTGAGCATGTGGCTGCCAGTTATAATTGAAATCATTTTAATAATTCATGCCTCATTACCTTGCCACATGGCAGTTCAAAGACCAGCTCCTAATCCTTTAACCCTTCTCTCTGGCGTCCTTTGGTTTGGTTTCTTAGTTTAATCAGGGAAGAAACAAAATGGGGAATGCACATCAGCACTTGCCCATGGGGACAAAACCCAATGGGAGCTGGTGAGCCTTAAGCCCTTAATCCTCTTCCTCCTGCCCTCCTCAGTTTCCTGATTTGATCTGTCCCTGCCAGCTGAATCAGTAAAGAAATTAATAAACTATCTATTAGATATGCCAAGCTGTTGGCTGACGCTGGAATTGCTTTATGGCCTGTCTTGGTACACATTGGACAAGGGGAGCTGCTGTTATTTAGCAGCTTTATATGGCCAGGTAAGAACTGCTGGAAGTAACTGTGTCCTTTCTCCTCTGATACATGTCCTAGGATTTTTCCAGCTTTGAGTTGTCCTCTGGGTAGTCAGTCCCACAGCCATGCCCTTTCTCCTTAGCAGAATTGTATTTTTAAAGTCAAGATACCAGAACATAATATTTTTTAATGGTTTTGAAGCTTTCTTGTTGCCCCTTTGGCCATGGAGGGAGAGAACACCTGATATCTATTTACTCTTCTAGTCCTACGTGGGCAGATTGCAAACAATAAAGTAAGATCTGATGTTATTTATGGCTGCAAGTATGGTCCTGTTCTCTCATGAAAAGGAAATAACCTTGTGAAAACACATTCATTTTAAGCACAGTGTGTATTTACACTCAGGAAGGGTCCCTCCTTCACCAGCTTAACTCAATGTGGATGAGGGAAACCAAACCACGTACACACCAACATGCACCAACCTGTGCAAAGTCAGAGTGCTAGCAGGAGGTTTCAACAGCAGCAGGGACTATCATTCTATCATTGAAAGGTTATTACCCAATGTGTTCCAGCAGGCAGGTACACAGAGCTGGAGATAAACCCAGCCTAGTGAAAGCTGTAGCACAAGAAATACTCTGTGCTGCTGTCACCTCTCCTCCAGCACCCAGAGCTGAGCCCTGAGCCTTACGCAGGGCACAGACCCCATCTCCTCAACAGCTGAAATAAACCTTTCCTGAGCCTCCAGAACAGCACAGACCCCATCTCCTCAGCAGCAGAAACAAACCTTTCCATGCTCCAGGAGGGCACAAACCCTTCCTGAGCCTCCAGCAGGGCACAAACCCCATCCCCTCAGCAGCAGAAACAAACCCCATATCCTGACCCTCCAGAACATCACAAACCCCATCTTCTCAGCAGCTGAAATAAACCTTTCCTGAGCCTCCAGCATGGCAGAAAACCCATCTCCTCAGCACCTGAAACAAACCCCATATCTTAAGCCTCCAGAACAGCACAAACCCCATCTTCTCAGCATCAGGAACAAACCTTTCCATGCTCCAGGAGGGCACAAACTCTTCCTGAGCCTCCAGCAGGGCACAAACCCCATCCCCTCAGCAGCAGAAACAAACCCCATCTCCCCAACAGCTGACACAAACCCTTCCATTCTCCAGCTCGCACCTGCATCTCCCCACAGGGAAGAGCTGCTGGCAGGGCTGGGGAGAGCCCTCGGGTCCAGCTGCTGGAAGTTTGTGTGCCCACTGTTTTTCAGCTGCAGTCCTGTCCTGGGGAGCAGATCTGGGTCCCCCTGGCAGCAGAGCCAGCACAGGCTCACCCTGGGGAACGTTTCAAATGCAGACAGGAGTCAAGCCTCAGGGATGGAAACCTGCCCGGCTCCAGGGGCATTAGAAGAGGAGATTTATCATGGTTTTTTTAAGTCTATCACAAAGGTTTTTCTGTTGAACACAGAGCCATTCCCACCTCCCCTGCACCAGGGAGAGGGGATGACTCACCTGCTCCCTGCATGAAGTGCTTATCAGAGGAGTTGCTGTGCCTGTGGATGGTCTGGATTAGAGTGTGGGGAGTCCCCCGAGCCTTTTCCCAGGCTGGATGAATGCCTAGCAAGAAAAGGGATCTTTGCAGGGAATTTATTAGGCCGCCTGAGCAGCACTCCAGAAGCTGCATGTTACCTTTGAAGCCCTAAAATAAAATCTATTGACAGATCACTCTGCCTTGCAGGGAGAGGACAAAGGTGATCAAACACAGGCTTCTTTCATGGATAAACTCTGAGGCAGAGCTCTCTCCGTTTAACAGGGAAGAGAGTACAATGAATGTGACTCAGGCAGAGCTGTGTGGGTGATGAGCTGCCCACAGGCAGGATGCTCAGCTGATGAGGCCACTTCAACCATTAGACCCCATCCAACATGTCATGCTGCTCTTAAATGTTGCAGAACCAAGGTGCCCAGGTGGGTTCTTGCCCTCAGAATGACGATAAGAATTCTTCATTCCCCTTTTCTGTCACTACTTACATTAACAAGCACTGCCCAGTGACAAAAAATGTTAAGGTTTTCAAGTACCATCAAATTGGATTTTCCAGTTTGTAGGAGAGGAAAAGTAAAGGTCACGGTGATCATTACAGCTGTCTTCTTATTCAAAGCAGAGCACTTTAGAGAAGAGTTTGGCCTCACTTCTAATCAGCATTCAGTATTGAAGAGCTTGAGGCTTTTCTGGTCTGGGCAAAGGGCCAGAGAGTGACGCTGAACAGAAAAAGTAAGCAAAGTCTACTCTAATAGCACTGAGCAAACCAGGTGAAACACACACAAAAAATAAGTCCATTAAAGCACAAAGCTCTAATTCAGTTTCCTGAATTTCAGTTTCTTTCCCTGTAACAAGATTAGGAATTACAGTAAAACAGGCAAGACACTGATCTTGAGTTTGGTGTTTAAGGAGGATAAAAATGGTGCCTTGGAGAAAATGCTGCCAACACACAGCAGAACTCAAAGGATCAGAACAGAGATGAATCAGAGCAGAAGTCCAAGAATTTGCCACAGCCGTGTTCTGGACTGCTCTGAAAGATTACCTACTCCCAAATTCATCCTTTCTGAGAGCTGGCTGCTGATCCCTTCTCAATTCCCAGGCACGCTGCACCCTCCAGTCTCCATCCAGCTTTTTACAGCTGAATCTCCTCCAGCTCTTCCCTTCCAAAGCCATGTTAAAGTCTTTTAAGGGATCCCAAGCATTACCCAGCTGAACACAAAGAGAGAAAGCTGACCGTGTCTCTCCTCCCTCCCTGGCCATCCCTTCCAGCCACGCTGCCAACTCCCAGCACATCCTGGCCATATATTTAGTCTGCAGTAATTTGCTTTGCATTGTCTTGTGCAGGGTCCAAGAGCAGGAATTACATATCCAGAGAGGCATCCAGCACTCTGGGAAACCCTGGAGTTTTGGAGACTCAACTCCTGATGCTGCTGCCAGAGGTTGAGAGACCTCGTGGTCCGGAGCACCACAGAGACTCAGAGGAGGGGAATGGCAGCTCAGGGAGACAATCCCAAATCCCTGTCTGTGCGTGGAGCAGGGTGAGGGTTGCCAATGAAGTGATTCAGGGGATGGAGCAGTGCTGTGGGCACTGGGTGAGGGTCCTTGGCAGTCCTGCCTACCAGGGCACGGTCATGGGCACTTCATGGCAGAGAGGCACAGGAGCCACCACAGCATCCTTAAAATGGTAAAAAAACTCCAACTGGCAAAAAAACATTTCCAACTCAGGCTCCTTCACTTTGTTCATAAGGAAAGATTGAGTAGGGGAATGTGGTTGGACAGAAAAAAGTGGATGTGGCACTGATACCATGACCTAGTTGAGGTGTTAGGGTCATGCTGGGTTGGACTCAATGATCTTGAAGGTCTCTTCCAACCTACACATTCTGTGATTCTGTGAAAACACTTAGAGACCAATGACTGTGAGACACCTTCTCCTAAGGAACCCAAAGCTTCTATTTGTCCACCTTTAAAGGAGACAAAGCTCATCTGTGACTGAACATCTGGGCCAAGCAGTGTCACCAGCCTAAGCCTGGAGCTAAACCTGTCAGACCAAAGCAGATCAAGAGCCTTGAGGGAGCTCCTGAGTGACCCAGCAGAGCACAAGGCTACCCTGAGGCTCCAGACCAGCCCAGGGAGATGGGAGAGGCTGGCACACCAGGGTGGAGCAGCAGAGATGGCATTCCCCTCCTGGGCACCCCATGCAGCAGGTCAGATTTAACCAACACCTCCAGAGCTGAGAAGTCACTTCCTAAAACGTGGTGATTCAGGGGCTGTTTAGGCTGCCCTGAATTGTTTACTGCGAGTCCCTCTCCTCAAGGTCCCTGAGCTGGGCCAAACCCCAGTGCTTAGATCAGCCAAGGAAAAGGAGCAGCTTTGTTTTCCTGGCTCTCCTGAGCACAGGCTGAGGTGTGAGCACAGCTCAGATCACCTCAGAAGAGTTAGGAGGGAATTAAACTCGAGCACAGACTGTGAATGGTGCCACCAGCAGGAGGCTTCGGGGCCAGGTCAGGCAGACACTCCTGGGATGGAGTGAAGGTCTTCATTCCAGGCTGGAGGTACAAATAGGGGAGCAGTGAGAAGCAGAGCCATGACTGTCCCCACCCCTAAGATTTCCACCCCTGAAGCAGCACCCTGCAGGTGAGCCTGGCTTGGGCAGAGCAGAATGTGATGTGCAGGAACAGGATGTTCATCCTGGAGGAGTTCCTTCTCTCAACACTGCTCTGTGCACAACCTGGGATCCTAATCCCTGCCTGGGGTGGAAACAGCCTCTTTTACTCTGTTTTCATCAATCATTTAATGGCGGCATGTTGCAATAGGATATGAAATAAAGATGTTGGACTCTAGTCAGAAGGCAGTAAAATCAGAAGCTTTATTTACAATTTATTTAGCTTTTTTATAACATGCAGCACTAACAAGACACGTTATTGGTCCACAGGGCTGACACCTCTCCATTGGCTCAGTAACAGAAATAGCAAACAGCACCTGTTGGTATGGGAAAGGAATATTGTTTACAGAAGGTTGTTTTGGGAAAATGAAAAACTGTTGAAAAGTTTCCCTTGAGAGGAGCTAGCTCTTCTCAAGCTCAGAAAATACCAAGTCTACAGTGACACAATCAACACCAGGACTCCAGATGCTTCTGCCCTAGAGGTGGAAGGAAGATGAGCTAGAGGAATTATTGGAACCCACCACAGACATGGCACCTGCTTGGGTTAGGGTTAGAGTTAGGGAGCTAACATAATTTTTTTTGTTTAATTGATTTTTTCAGTTTTTTGCTTTGACCCCTGAGAACACGTCAGCCAAGAGGCCTTCAGGAGGGTGTTGGTGATGTTTGGAAGTGCTGTGACAATTGCTGGTGGTCAGATGAAATGGTTTTGTGTCTGCATGTCCTGGTGCCCTGTCATTGTTAGGGTGGACATGACACATGGAGTGAAACAACAGAATCTCTTCAGAAGGCTCAGAAGGCTCTTTATTATGTCCCCATGCTGCCTTTTATACAGTTTTTACAAACCTCGAGGGCAAATTCTAATTGGTCAACAGCTTCCTTGTTAATTATTCTATTGGTTAGTAAAAGGTATTTTACTTGTCCATCAAATCTATCCTTGGATTGTTTACACATTTTCTTTACTGATTCTCATGGGACACATCCCTTGTTATTGCAGGTGCACTTATTTTTCACCCTCAGAATAGATTGTTGTGTTAAAGGAACTTCTCATTCTCAAAATATGGGAACTTACAAATTGCTTGTTAGCTGCACTTAGAAAGAAATGAGAGGCTACCTCTGAATTGAATAGAGCAGGCCTGAATTTATGAGGCCTTTCTTTTATCATTCTTCTGCCTGTCACGACATCACCCACCCAGCTCCAGTCCCCGGCCGTGATGCCAAGCAGGAGCAAGGATAACCTTGCCATGGAAAAGAAAACAGAACATGGTAATTTTCTCTCTAGAGCCTGTTCCCCCTCAACACACAGAAATTCCTGAGGAAATATCACCCTCTTGTGTCCGAAGTGAAGCGAGCAAGAAAATGCTCCGAAAGTGGAGAATAAAGGCGCCCACATCTGCAGGGTGATCATTGGGGTCACAATTCTCGGGTTTAGAGAAGTGATCTCCAGTGTAAGGGCAGAGATGGAGGAGCTGCCCTCCGGAGCTCCTGCAGAAAGGGCTGTGGAGTGGTTTAAATGCAATAATCGAGGGTCTCAACCCCACTTCACCTCGGATTCTGCAAGCTGTGAAAGGTGAAAGGCAGTGATTCCATGCAAGCACAAGGCAAATGACATGGATATTAAATAACCTGGCACTCTGCCTTACTAGTCTATTATTAAATTATTATTAAATGATCTATTACTAGTCTACTATTAAATAATGAGCTACTAGCTTGTTACTTAATAGTAGACTAGCTCTACTATTAAATACTAGCTCTGAGAGACCTTCATGGCTCTCACCTGCTCCTGGCATCAGCCTGGAACCACAAACCAGGGAAGGATCAGTGCAGAACCATTCAATATTCATAAATATCCAAGGTCAGTGCTCTGCTACAAACAGGTAAACTTTTACCCAAATTTTTACTCAAAATTTTACCCAAATCTGCCAGCTTGGAGTGCCACCTCCCTGGGACATTTCTGGGCTTGACCAGCAAAACCCTGTGGTGCTCTCAGAGCTGTGGAAGCTGAGAAGGGAGATTTGCCAAGGTGCACTCCTGTGAGCCAAACTGGGCTTTCACTTTTCATTGAGATGCTGATCTGCCACTCAGATCCCACTTCAGACACCAGCTGTCACTACCAACCACAACTTCATGTTCTTTCTCATGCTTAGTTCATCACTGGCAAAAAAAAAAAAAAAAAAAAAAAAAAAAAAAAAAAAAAAAAGTTTCAAAAAAAAATCTGCAAACATGACTTGAGTGAGGCAAGTGTTTTCCACAGTCAAAGGGATTTTTTGTTCTGATGTGTGTGTTTGGGAGCTGGTGCTGTGGATGTATGTGTTTGTCTAGGACGAGTTCATACAGACCCCCTTTCCTTTCCTTTCCTTTCCTTTCCTTTCCTTTCCTTTCCTTTCCTTTCCTTTCCTTTCCTTTCCTTTCCTTTCCTTTCCTTTCCTTTCCTTTCCTTCCCTTCCCTTCCCTTCCCTTCCCTTCCCTTCCCTTCCCTTCCCTTCCCTTCCCTTCCCTTCCCTTCCCTTCCCTTCCCTTCCCTTCCCTTCCCTTCCCTTCCCTTCCCTTCCCTTCCCTTCCCTTCCCTTCCCTTCCCTTCCCTTCCCTTCCCTTCCCTTCCCTTCCCTTCCCTTCCCTTCCCTTCCCTTCCCTTCCCTTCCCTTCCCTTCCCTTCCCACGTTTTCCACAGTGAAGTTTGTTTACTGTTCTCCTTTCAGTAATAGGTTTTTTTTGTTCTCCTTTCTCCCCAGCAGGCCCAGGGCAGGTTCTGCTGGGGTTTGTAGAGGTGGCATCTCTCCATCAACAACTGGACACACTGAGCTGGTCCCTCAGTAACCCTGGCACTGCTCATGCCCAGCTCACACCATCACTTCTGCACGTGGGTTTGATTTTTAAACTATTTTTAGGGTTTTTAAAAATTATTTTTTGGGTTTTTGAGGGTTTTCTGGTAGGCTTTTTTGGGGTGGTGGGGAGGTGTGTTACTGTCTTTTTTGTTGTTGATGATGGCTTTTTAAAATTTCTTTGGAGTTTTTAAATTTATTTTGTAGGTTTGGTTTTTTGGGGGCATTTCTTGGGTTTTTTGGGTTTTTTTTTTGTTTGGTTTTGGGGGGGGTTGTTTGTTTTGATTTTTTTTGTTGCTTTTTTTTGGTTTTATTTGGTTTTTATCGGTTTTTGTTTTGTTATTGGGTTTTTTGTTTGTTTGTTTTGGATTTTTTGTTGGTTTGTTTTGTTTTTCTTTTGTAAAATTTTTTGTGGGTTTGTTGTTGTTTGGTTGGGTTTTTTTTGTTTTGTCCATGGCCATTTTAGCATCTCTCACACAGCACTAATTATGACAGCAGCCCTTCACAGAGGATTACCACATCTTCCAAAGGTTTTGATTACCTCACTGGGTTTGGTCTGCTCGCTTGCAGCCAGGGTAAAAATATTTCCCACTGTCCCATCCAGGCTCAGCTTGTTCATTCCAGAGTGCACAAGGTGCCATCTCCCTATTCACCCCCTCTGAATATTTCTGTCCATCTCCTGCATCCTCTTAAAAAGCCACAAGCACATTTAGCTTGGGGGAGGGAAAAAGAAGTGATAAATAGCAGTAAAATAGCCAACTGCAGACATGAGATCCACAATGTGTTTGTCATTTAGATTTAATCAAAATGTTAATAGGCATTCAGTGTTATTTGAGAATTTCAGATGTATTTAATACGAGAGGATTTGCATATCTACCACTGAGTTTTTAATCCTTGATAAATGTGTAGAATAATCAATTATTCAATGAACATACAAGAGTTGGCTGATTAAATCTCAATTATAAAGGCAAGTCTTACCCACTCTATTTATTATGACTGTTCTCTCAGCATTGCCTAATTAAGCCATATTTGATTATGGGGTGAAAAACATTTATTGCAGATATTGTGGCTTTGTAATTGATGCATATCTGTGGCCTGGCTGTTAAGCCCTAATAAATACATTTTAAACAGCTAATTATTTAATTACCAACACTCTTCCAAGCTCAGTGTAAGCCATTCTGCAGCCCTGCCATGAAAGCCCTGACAGGAATGGAGGCTCTGGAGGCTGCTGGAATGTTTTCACCCCTTTCTGGACGTGCCAGCCTTGCTGGGATGCTCCCAGCTCTGCCTCTGAAAAGAGACTCCACCACAAGGGTTGGGATCCACCAGTCCAAACTGGTCTCTGCAGTGTGGGCATTGACACCTGGACTCGTGTTTTTCTGTCACAGTGCAGGGAGAGGAACAGGCACTAGCAGGGGCTGCTGTGCTTTTGTTTGTAGGACACATCCAGCTCCTTTTATTTATCCCTTTTCTCCTTAATCTTGTGGTGCCACCATCCTGCTCCTCCAGCAGGTTTTGGAAGCAGCCCCACAGGTCCAGTCCCACCTTGAAGACAAGTGAAGGTCAGTGAGATGAAAGTACAGTTCCATGATATTACACGTTCACTCACAGCTTCTGAACTTTATTTTCTCACCCATTTGCTGAAAGGTTGGCAGAACCTTCCAAGTCAAGTTATTTCCAGTCACTGCCCAAGGGGCAGCTCTGTGCTGGTCCCCACTTCAATTAACTCCAATTAACAAGAGAGGCAAAAGCACAAGAGCTTTGTAACTCCTCCATGGCAGGAGCTGCTCTGCAGGAGATTTTGGACATCACCAGGTGTCTACAACTTAATTGCAGTTCCCAGTTCAGCAATTGGAGATGCTCAAAAAAAGAGGAACCCCAGATTGTGCCCAAGATTTGTTTGTTTTCCCTCACCTGTGAAAGTTTAACTCCTCTTCCTTGCTGAGACTCTGGTACCAGAGAAACAGAGAGAAGGGAAGGGAAGGGAAGGGAAGGGAAGGGAAGGGAAGGGAAGGGAAGGGAAGGGAAGGGAAGGGAAGGGAAGGGAAGGGAAGGGAAGGGAAGGGAAGGGAAGGGAAGGGAAGGGAAGGGAAGGGAAGGGAAGGGAAGGGAAGGGAAGGGAAGGGAAGGGAAGGGTCTGTGTGAACTCTTCCTAGACAAACACACACATCCACACCACCAGTTCCCAAACACACACATCAGGTAGGCTGGAAGGAGATTTACTGGCACTGCTGAAGCTCAGCAGCTCTGTGACTCTCTGGTGCTTTTCTGCAGGGTTTGAAGATGTGCAGTTTAGGTTACTAAGCCACTGTCTTTTCCTGTGATTTAAAATGAGTTTTCATTTTCCTCACATCAAACCATTCAGCCTGCTCTAACTACCCAGCATTAAAAGCACTTGCCCAGCTCATATTTTTTTAAACGTGTTTGTTACTCCAAAGCAAGATCTGCTAATGCAAACCTGGTGGGATGTAATTGCAGCTGACACCAACACAAGCAGAAGAAGTTAGAAGGATTTTTGCTCAGAACTACAGAAACAAGCCCTAAGCTCCTCAGAGAGCCAGCAAAGTGAGCCTGCTGCCTTTCCCAGGCAGGATTCCCCCTAGCAAGGGATCTTGCAAAATACCATAATTGAGTTATCCATCTGTTTATTATCAGAGAATTATCTGCTTCAGGGTTTTCTTCCCCTAGAAGCCAGAAATGGTGAAAATTCACAAAATAAAAAAATCTGGAAAGTTGAATGCAAATCTCCACAGTCAGCCCCAGGCAAAGCCTGTGTTTGGGACCAAGGGAAGTTTAATTGCATTTGGTCCTTAGGAAACAAACACTGACAACCCCAATATCACACAGTGTTACCCACAGTCACTGTCCCAGCCACTCTGGTGCCTCTGGGTCTCCTTTGGGCCACCAAGGGAGCACAAGAGGCAACAACAATCTGGGCTCCTTGAACACAGACATGCTGTGACTTCCCTTCAAATCACACACCCTGGTTTATCTGTTGGTGGGGGATCCTCTTCAGGACTTCTGGATTCTCCTTTATAAACTATTGTATATAAATTATACTTTAAAATTATAAAGTAATTACAGTTTGAATGTAATTTTGACCCCAAGCCATTTTTAATCCCACAGAATATTAAGTACCAACTTCCATCTAACAGCCACTGGCGTTTCCTTTTCCTCCAGCTGTAATGAACCTCAAAGTAACAACCCTGCTCTTCTCTCTCCTCAACCAGCCAGGCTGGTTAACTGGACCCAGAAGTTCCACCCACAGCACCCTAAGTGTCACTATCTTCTCAGTAAATTTGGAACCATCTGTTGTGTGCCTCTAACCCAGGTCTGATGGCAGCAAACATCACACTGGCCTTGCAGAGGATGGCAAACACCCACAGGCTCTTTAGGCAGCCAGGCAGGTGCTCCAAAGTCTCTGAAAAACCAGGCAAAGGTAACAAATCAAACCACAACTGTGTGTGTAAAAACCAGGGCTGAATATTGGTGGTTTAAAACTCAGTCCAAACCAGCTCAATAATTTGGGTTTTTACACTGTCTGAGAAAGAATCATTCAAAGGAGAACAGTCCCCAATTTTCATCTTGGGAGAAAGTGTGAAAGCTATTTTACACTGGGGCTAAATGCAGACTTTTTTTTGGGTAAGGCATATATTGAATAGAAATGCAGCTACCTGCATCCTCCACTCCCAAAGGATGGGGAAGGGCAGGGATTCCTCTGGAGTGGGATCGTGTGTTTGCAGCTTGAGTTGCTTTTTACTGGGAGGAAGGGTCAAAGCTGAAGATCTATCATTAGGACTTCCCTTCAAAGGAATTTTAATGAAGCAGAAATCCTAAATGTGGAAAATTAAAGAGCCTCCTGTTTTATCCCTGGTATCTAAATCCTGTAGGAAACATGAAAGCCACTGAAATATTTCTCAGCCTGAATAATACAAAACATACAGATGAGAATCTTCCTCTGATGAATATTTGATAGGAAAAGGCTCAGCATGGAATATGGGGAGCACCTTCACTCCCACACACATCTGTGTGTGCATGCAGAAAGCTCTAGAGGCGGAGACACTACCCAGGAGTCTAAAATAAAGGGATTTTGCCATGCAAAAGCACAACCATCAACTTCCGTGTTCCTCTGGCAGCCAGGGAGCACAGACTCCTCCTCACTGTGATGTTCATCAGTCTCTCCCTTCACCCCGTTCCCCATTCAAGCCCCTCCACATGATGCATTTGCAGGTTCTGTCATAAGAAAACCTCGTTCCTAAAGCAGTTCATTCAGCACAAATTGACACTGGGGACATCTCTCCCACAATAACTCTGTGGTGTGGGTGCTTCAGCTCCACACCAGATTTACTGCAAGTCCCTCTCCTCAAGGTCCCTGAGCTGGGCCAGATTCCAGTGCTTAAATCAGCCAAGGAAAAGGAGCAGCTCTGTTTTCCTGGCTCTCCCAGGCACAGGCTGAGGTGTGAGCACAGCTCAGGAGCAGCTCAGAGGAGTTAAGAGGGAATTAAACTCGAGCACAGACTGTGAATGGTGCCACCAGCAGGAGGCTTCGGGCCCAGGTCAGGCAGACACTTCACTCCTGGCCTGGGCTGGACCCAGACACAGGAGATTATTTTGAGTGCTGGAGCTGTACATGCTACAAATACATATTATATGATTGGATTTTTGCAAATATCAAAATTAATATTATATGTGTTATGTTAGTTATGCTGTATTAATACAGGTTTTTCAAATAATATTATGGTAAATATTTTCTAGGCTACAGCATAATATTAAAATAGAAACTATGTGATATGTAAGGTGCTTTTTAGTAACATCTGAACCAGCTCAAGAAATGGGAGAGACAATTAATAAATTCTTCACATCATCCTATCTGAATAGAGATAACAGCAAGGACCCCAAGGACTCCAAAAGGAAGAATTTATTGCCCCCATTATCAAGGGATTTGTGATTTTGTTGCTGCAAATTAAGCAAAGTTGCAATTCAGCAGAAATACCTGAAGTCAAAAGAAATGTTTAAATCCTTCATAAAATTTATGGATATGCCATAACCTATAGTATTGAAAGGAAGGACCCTTTGTTATCCAGCTGTGCCTCGTGGTGGAATTCCAGGCACCCAGACATCTGTAACCCCTTTTGCTCTATATGTCTCTTGTTGTCTTATTTTTTTATTATTAAACTTCGAAAATTTTAACAAAAGTGAACTGTGTTTTTCACATGCAAGTCCTTTCTTGACCTTGTTGACCCCAGCCCATGACTCTGCTTTAGCTTTCTTCCTGATGCCTCTTCCCATGCTTTAGGAATAGTCTGTACCTTTCTCCATTCTCTTAAAATGTCCTATTTTTAACAAGCCAGGGAGTTCTCTCCCTTATTAATGGGTATGCTCAGAAGTGTGGCAGGTGGTGAATAATCTAACAGATTAGACAGGAACAGATATTTATAAAAGCCTTTACACTATTCCACCCTTAAACACCACTATGTGATCACATTTTCCTGTTAAGCATTGATGCCAACTCCTGCTGCAGTATTCACCATTGAAAGTCTCTTGAATGTGTTTTCACTGACGTAAAAAAAAGATATTTGAGGCTACAGAGTATTAAGTATGGGTTTCCTTCTTTTAGTCTGGTATTTTCTTTTCTCTAGCTGAAAAGAGTGTCAGAGTCACAGCTCTTCTCCTCCTTTCCCCTCAATTGCCCAGAGTGTTTGACAGAACTAAAGGCAGATTTAACCACAAACCAATCTGATGTAGTAAATGAAGAACCTCAGAGCTAACACTTGTTGTACTCGTAAATTTTGAAGACACATCCTGTTTTGATGCAAAGGAAACAAAGACACACAAAAGAAGGGAGGCAGCGCCCAAAAAATAAAATAAAAATAAAAATAAAAATAAAAATAAAAATAAAAATAAAAATAAAAATGCAGCTTCCAGTTCTTACAAATGGAACTTGCTCCTGAGGAAATGCACCGCCAGCACAAATATTAAGGAAAACTTCACAATGACAAGTTGAGTTTTTGAGGCATTGCATGTGCCTGCCTTTTTATGTAAAGTCTTTCAAGGCCACAGTTATCCTGGGGGATTGATTCAGGCCCCTGTTAGACAAGGGCAGCCACAAAGTGCTGCCTGGGGGAGGATCCCAGCTGATGTACAAGGTGCATCTAAAGCACAGCAGAGCTGCAAAGGTTATGACATCCCCTTCTTCACCCAAGGGCACTCCCAGAGTGAGCACATCACCAGCTCAGAGCTGCTGGATGTCCTGGGGACACTGGGAACATCCAGCACCTTCTTCCCCAAGACACTGCACCTCCCTCACAGCAGGGAAACAACAGAATCACAGAATCACAGAATGTGTGGGTTGGAAGAGACCTCCAAGATCATTGAGTCCAACCCAACCCTAACCTCAACTAGATCATGACATCAAGTGCCTCATCCAGTCTTTTTTTAAACACACCTAGGGATGGTGACTCCACCACCTCCCTGGGCAGACCATTCCAGTGTTTAATCACTCTTTCCATGACAAATTTTCTCCTAATTTCCAACCTGTATTTCCCTTGACGCAGCTTCAGACTGTCCCTCCTTCTGTCAGTTCCTGCCCTTTGCAGGCAGCCCGAGGATGCAACTGGGAGCATCTCCCACTCTTTCCAGGATGTCTGACAATTATAAATCAGTGCACTGAGTGACAGAGTGGCCACAGGCAGCTGCAGCACAGAGCAGGGGGGCAGTGACAGCCAGGGAACTGAGGGGTCACAGGCAGCTCTAATGATGTCTTAAGATTTTAGCCTTTACATTTTTTAAATCTTGTACTGCTTTGGTGCATAACTCTGAACTCCATATGAAATGTTGGCTAAATGTCTTCACATTTTGGCCAGACAAAGCAATCCTTCCAGGCCTGAGATCCAAGGGTGCCCTACAGCCTCAGGCCCTGAAAAGTATAAACAAAAGTGAATTGGGGTGGAGGAAACTGGGGAAATGTAATTTCATTACCTGAAGCTGTAATTGGGGAAATAACCCCTGATATGTAAGTGGAACAAACTTATTTCTGTTTGAAAAACTCGTGGCCATTATCCGTCCTGGCTGTAGCCCCTTGGGGAGGCATTGTCTGCCCTCAATGTACCTGAAGGCCCTGCATTAAATATATCTGCTTTTATCCTTTTGACTTTGTCTGCCCTCTGTCTCTAGGTGAGCACAACAAGGGCATCAGTAACACAGAGCAGGGTGTGACAGTGACAGTGAGGGAGTCAAGGGGCCACAGCTGTAGCACAGAGCACAGTGTGACAGTGACAGTGAAAGAACTGAAGGGACACAGCTGTAGCACAGAGTATGGTGTGACAGTGACAGTGACAGTGACAGTGACAGTGACAGTGAGGGAGCTGAGGAGCCACAGCTGTAGCACAGAGCACAGTGTGGCAGTGACAGTGACAGTGACAATGACAATGACAGTGAGGGAGCTGAGGAGCCACAGCTGTAGCACAGAGCACAGTGTGGCAGTGACAGTGAGGGAGCTGAGGAGCCACAGCTGTAGCACAGAGCACAGTGTGGCAGTGACAGTAACAGTGACAATGACAATGACAGTGAGGGAGCTGAGGAGCCACAGTTGTAGCACAGAGCACAGTGTGGCAGTGACAGTGACAGTGACAATGACAATGACAGTGAGGGAGCTGAGGAGCCACAGCTGTAGCACAGAGCACAGTGTGGCAGTGACAGTGACAGTGAGGGAGCTGAGGAGCCATAGGCAGCTGTAGCACAGAGCATGGTGTGGCAGTGGCAGTGACAGAGACAGTGGCAGTGACAGAGGCAGTTGCAGGTGGCAGCTCAAAGGAGCTCAGCCAGGCTGGTTTTGGGTTGATGCTCTGCAGAAGCGCTGCCGCAGCCCTGCCGAGCCCACAGCAAACACACCAGGCTCCTCACAGGTCCCTCTCCCCGGCTGGGGACACCACAGACAGCCCCTGCAGCACCTCTGAACACAAATAACACCCCAGGCCCCCCTGCAGCAGTCAGGCCTTGCTCCACCACAAAACAAAACCACAGCTCTTTATCTTGAGACACGACAGCAGCCCCAGAGAAGTGAGCCACGCAAAGCATATTGTTAAGGAATGTTGTTATCTTTATTATGGGTATTTCTCCCTCTCTTTTTCTTCCACCCAAGTGGTGCCCCCAGGTCTGAGCATTTGGGCTGGCCATGGAGTAAGAGGTTCTGACTAGCACTGTGAGATTTACTTACAATTTACTACAAAAGCACCAGGAGGACAACAATATCTCTGCCATCCTTCCAGTGATGGATCTCTCGTAATCCTGGACAAATCTAAAAGTTCCAAAGCCTCAGTTCAGGTTGTTAATTTGAGTTTCTCTGTGAGTTCTAAACCTGGTAAGGAATTCTCCTCTATTTCCTCTTTTGGCTAGGACAGAAATATAATGATATATTTTTCCATGCTACAACTTGATTTCCAAAAGACCCTTGCAAGAAGGAGCACATGGCTCTCTCTGTGTGCTCTCTGTGGAAGGAATGTTATTAATTTTAGCCTTGAAAGTCATTAGGAACTTTAATTTCTTTACCTGCAGAGTGTACACACACATGCTTGATTTCTTTTTTAAAACCTTAAACTCTTCAGGGTTTTTTAAGATAAAATAAAGATTTTTGAGTCCAATAGCTGTTAGGGCTTAGGCACCAACTGCCATCCCTTTGAGGAGACCTTTTCCTAGAAAAGCTTCCACTGTGAGAATTAGAAAGTATGAGAATGAGGGTAACAGAAATACACAACAATTCTACAGAGTTTCTTCAATAACCTTTATTTCTCAGAAATCAGGAGCGGGTTAGCAAAATGTCATCTCTACATTGGGGCTTTAAATGTCACTCAGCCACGAGTTCACTGCCCGTTGTCTCTGGTCAGAGATAACAGAGCACAATGGAAACCACACGCAGCTAACTGGCCTTAGTGGTTTCTCAGAAAACTTGCCCCAGAGCTGTAAGGCAATAATATTGTGTGGGGAAAGAGACCCCACAAAGCAAGGGTATCTTTATTTCTGTCTCACCACATCAGAGTAAGAAATTCCACCATCTGAGGAGGAAATGATTACCTCCCTAGGTAAAGCATCGCTTGTACAGCGACCCGCAGAATGAGCTTTTACAACTCGTGTGGTTCTGCTGAGAGAAGATAGACTAAAGGTCTCAGGGTTTCATGAACTGCAGAGAGGGACGAATTTAAAGCCTTTCCCAGAGAGTTACTAATTAATAATTACTGATACTAATTGATAGAAGGAATGAGAGATCATCTTCCATTTGGCATGTGCAGTGTTTAGACATTATTCTCATTAAAGACAGAAAGCACAGGAGTTTAGCAAGAGCGTTTCTGATATCTCAGGTGGAATCTCTGGGGCCATGGATATGTTCTCCAGGGGGAGTTTCAGACACATGCCAGCCAAAAGCAAAATAATGGTTCTTGTGAAGGAGTTACACAGGAATTAGCACCATCCAGAGGGTTCATCCAGCCCTCCCAGCAGTTAATTACACAGAGTCACCTCCCATCCACAATTGGACAGAAAATCTACTTGTATCAGACAGATTGTGACAACACTGCGAAATTTTAGTATTAGGACAAAATGGTTTATTCCCTTTAGTCAGTATTTAGGCTGGTTACTTGATTTCCATTTCTTAAAGGAAAAAATGATGTGAGATTCTTGTAGACAAGGCAGGGTGCTCTGGCTGTATGAGAGAAATATTATATTGAGTAATGAATTGATTTTCTAAAAAGTAAGTTAAAACCTGTTGAGACTCCAAATGAAATTGGAAAAAATTCTTGTGTGTTGCACAAAGCCAGTGACCAGTCATTCCTGAAGGATTTGAAATAGTGTTAAAACCCATGCAAAACAACATAAATACTGTTAAATTTATACGACAAACAGTAAAAGAATTCATTAACTAGTGCAGGACCATATTAACCAAATATGTCAGATTTAAGAAATGGCACCAATGAAGCATTTTCAGCACCTCAAAGCTCGAGGCTGTGAGAAAACCAAATCTGTGAACCAGAAAAAATCCCTGCATGTTTTCAAATTGACTGGAAGCTGACTGCTAACACATTGCAAGTTTAGGGTTACAAAGCATTCAAAAAGAAATTAAATGCTTTGGAAAACAAGTTCTTACAAAAGCGTGTATACCATGAGTGGAAATAGGTTTTTTACTAAAAAAAAAAGACCTTGAGAAATCAGCAGTCAGTGGCTTGTTTTCAGCAGAACCAGCAGTGCTGGACATATTTTGGTCAGATCATCTGAGTTCCATCACAGGATCCATCCTGCATGAGTTATTGGATGGCAAAGGAGTCACATCAGCCACCAGCAAGACACAGGTGGGAGAAACTGGCTCCAGAGCTCTGTCCCAGCATGGGTTTCAGACATGGATCATGTAGCACTCACAGCTGCCAGGAGCACATCAACACTGGATTGCAGGGTCACTGCAGACATTCCAGTGTCCTGCAATGTGTCACCAGCCACAAGAGCAGAACCTGCTTCTCTCCTGTCTCCTGCCCTCCCGTAAATATTTTGTGGCTCAGTTTGGCTTGTAAGCCTCCTTGGCACCTGAGTTCAGGAGTGTCCTTGTCACACACACCTGAGTAAAGGGGTTAAACTGTTTTTTCCAGCTAAATTTTCTGGAGTCTGCAGGCTCCATCAGCACTAATCCACATGTGCTGGCTGATTTCTTCAGTTTTGCAAACAACCAAAAGTGTTCTTGAGGAGCCTTCCCCTCCCCAGGCACTCAGCCCAGGCCACTCCATCCACACCTGGCCCTGGAGTCATTTCACGCACACTTTGGACCTTTTCTGTTGCATTTTCTCTGACCTGCTGCCCTTGCTCAGCTGCCTTGGCTCCATCCCTGCTCCACAAACTCTGACACTGGAGCTGCAGCCTTGCTTTGCTCCCAGCTGCAATTCCTGTCATTTATCCCAAGGATGGGGCTGGGGACATCACCAACACCCTGATGCCATTCTCACTGCTGCAGGTCCCATCCCAGCCTCAGAGCTGCACTTCCCACTTCTCCTTGAACATCATTTCCCTCTCCACAGGCTGAGATGAGAGACAGATCAAGCAGCAAAGGCAACAGAATTAACCCAGAGCAATTCTGTCTGAAACTCTAGGGGTGAAAAATTCAGTTTTTCTGCTTTCCAGAGAACTTCTGAGGCAACTGTACATCTCAACTCCCTTGGGCAGCCAAATCCCCAATTATTCCCTGACACTCTGGAGCGAAATTCCCCAGCAGTTCATTCACCACTGCTTAGGTTAATCTTGATGTTGATTCTCTGTCTCTCTACACATGAAATGTACAGCGCATGAAATGGCTCAGTGGGTGTCATTTTCTTTAGCAAGGTGTTACTTCTTTTTTTACACCAATTTGTTTACACCAAGCCAAAAACCCACCTCCACTACTGTTACCTTTTCACAGCTTTTTTTTTTTTTTTTTTTTTTTAAATTCACTATTGTGGTCATGTTTGCACAGAAGCATTGCTACAGAAAGCTGAACTCAAATGTCACTTTGCTCATTGCGAACCTCCCTGTGCTGCCTCTCAGGAGTTTTGCCCCTTTTTGACTAAACCTGCACCTTGTTCCAAAAATGAAAATGTGGTGAAAGGTGATTGACTCTGGACACCTCAGTTCCTAGATTAGTATCTCATTTGTTGGTTCTTCCCCAGCTCTTCACCCTTTCTGGGGACAAAGTCAGAATTGGCCCCAGCACCAATTCAAGCAGAATTCAAGAAAAGTTTGGGCAATGAGACATGGAATATACAAGAATCTGAAGGGTTCTTTTCTATTTTCTTCAGTGATTGGTTTTAAGAAGAAAAACCTCACTTGCAGATTTTGTAATTGAAGTGCAAAGCATTTACTATGTTGTCTGGTGGGATGCTGTCAGGAGCAGTTTATACAGAATTTTCAAAAAGCCTTGAATTGCTATTAAAAAACCAAAACCCACAACAAACCACTAAAAGAAAAATCCATTTATTTGCAAGATATATGAAACAGGTTTTAATGCATATATGAAAATATTGAGGAACTGTACAAAACCCCAACACAAACACAATTCATCCAGGTCTGGCCATGTGAAGTGAGCACCTCTTTGCTCACAAGGTGAACCTGCACCATCCACCCCTCACAGTGAGGGGATTTCTCCCTCAGGTCTGTGCACAGCATTTCATGAGCAATATCTGGAGGGAAATGGGCTCTCCTGAGGGCAGGATTATCTTGGCAAGCCGGGATCCTGTCAGAGCTCAGCTCTGGGCAGGAATTCTCCTTTGTGCCTGGCTGTGCTCCAGCTATGCACTCACCAAACTGACCCTAATCCCTCAAAAAAAATAAACGATTACATCAATAGAGAGAAACTCCAGTCTCAGCCTGTGCTCAGCAAGCAGAGGTCACCCCCATCAATCCTGCCCTGTAACAAGGCAGTCCAGCAAGCCTTTATTGACAATTGTTGACTTTCCACAGTGGCCCCAACACTGCAAAACCAAAACAGCCCTGGAGGAGGCTGAGCCCTTCCTTGGCCCAGCTCCCCACAGTCACCTCTTCTAGCAGCTGTCACTAAACCCAATTTGGCCTCTTTCTTGCCTGCTGTGAGTTTTGACAAATCCCTTTGATAAGAAGGGGTTTTAGATCAGCCCCACCCGTGCCCAGATTGGAATGCAGGCTTGGCTTTACCCCGGGTTATTTCACCTTGTTTTGTGCAGTATGGAGCCACTGGGTTGAGAAACTCATCCTGCTGAGACAACACCAGCACAGCACCAACATTGCTGTGTCCCAGGGAGCCACCAGGACCCAGGCTCAATCACTTTGCTGCTCAGCCACATCAAGAGCCCCATCAGCCATGTGAAGTAGCACTGACAGAGGCAGAGCTAAAATCTAGACTTGATTGTGTTTTTGTTGGTCTGTCATGACCTTGGAGCAGCATCCAAGCATTTCACCCTGCCACGTTCCTGGAGTTTCTTCAAAATAGATTTCCCTGCTGTAACTCTTGAGTAGTTTGAGCTGCCTGAGCTCTTGGGCAGACCTGAGGATCCATGAGAGAACTGGAATCAATGTCTGTGTGGATCCATTGCAAATTATTCAACAGATTCGTGTGGTCTTCCTGAGCACTTAGTAAAGCTCAGAACCAGAGACCTCCCCATCCATCCCACCTTCCCAGAAAGGGTTCTTTAGCCAAGAAATGACCCCGTATGTTGTATTTAGCCCCAAAATGCTACTTTTTCACATTGAACTGGATACATGTGTCCAGAGTACCTGCATTTTGGTACATTTTCTGTACATTACAAAAAAACCCACCAAAAAACCACATTAAAAAAGTAGAAACAGCTTTGGATCCATTGCAAACTATTGACCAGATCCATGTGGTCCTCCTGAGCACTTGGCAAAGCTCAGAACCAGACCTCCCCACTCCCAGAAAGGGTTCTTTAGTAAAGAAACGAGCCCACATGTTGCATTTAGCCCCCAAAATGCTGCTTTTTCACCCTGAGCTGCACTGAACTGAACATGTCCAAGGGACCTGCATTTCAGTACATTTTCGGTACAAAAAAACCCCAAAACAACAACAAAAAATTTTTAAAAACTAGAAACAGCCTTGGATCCATTGCAAGCTATTGACCACACCTGTGTGGTCTTCCTGAGCACTTAGCAAAGCTCAGAAACAGAGACGTCCACATCCATCCCACATTCCCAGAAAGGGTTCTTTAGCCAAGAAACAACCTCATATGTTGTATTTAGCCCCAAAATGCTGCTTTTTGACACTGAACTGGATACATGTGTCCAGAGTACTTGCATTTTGGTACATTTTCTGTACATTACCAAAAAAAACCCAAAAAAACCCCCCCACATTAAAAAAGTAGAAACAGCATTGGATCCATTGCAAACTATTAACCAGATCCATGTGGTCTTCCTGAGCACTTGGCAAAGCTCAGAACCAGAGACCTCCCCATCCATCCCACCTTCCCAAAAAGGGTTCTTTAGCCCACATGTTGCATTTAGCCCCAAAATGCTGCTTTTTCACCCTGAGCTGCACTGAACTGAACATGTCCAGGGGACCTGCATTTCGCTACATTTTCTGTACAAAAAAACCCCTAAACAACAAAACAACAATGACAATAAATTTTTTAAAAGTAGAAACAGTCTTGCATCCGTTGCAAGATATTGACCAGACCCATCTGGTCTTCCTGAGCAATTAGCCAAGCTTAGAACCAGAGACCTCTCCATCCATCCCACCTTCCCAGAAAGAGTTCTTTAGCCCCATGTGTTGCATTTAGCCCCAAAATGCTACTTTTTCACATTGAACTGCGCTGAACTGAACATGTCCATGATACCTGCATTTCCGTACATTTTCTGTACAAAAACCCCCAAAAACAACAACAAAAACTTTTTAAAAAGTAGAAACAGCCTTGGATCCATTGCAAACTATTGACCAGACCCATGTGGTCTTCCTGAGCACTTAGCAAAGCTCAGAACCAGACCTCCCCATCCATCCATCCCATCTTCCCAGAAAGGGTTCTTTAGTAAAGAAACGTGCCCACATGTTGCATTTAGCCCCAAAATGCTGCTTTTTCACACTGAACTGCACTGAACCGAATGTGTGCAGGGCACCTGCATTTCTGTACATTTTCTGTACAAAAAAACCCCAAAAACAAATCCAACAAAACAACAGCAACAAAACAAAACATTAAAAAAAGTAGAAACAGCCTTGGATCCATTGAAAACTCTTGACCAGACCCGTGTGGTCTTCCTGAAGCTCAGAAACCAGATGTCCCTATCCATCCCCCATTCCCAGAAAGGGTTTTTTAGCCAAGAAACATGTTCACATGTTGCATTTAGCCCCAAAATGCTGCTTTTTCACACTGAACTGCATACACATGTCCAGGATACCTGCATTGCTTTACATTTTCTGTACATTAAAAAAAAAAATAATTAAAGCAGTAGAAACAGCCTTGGAAATCAGTTGTTTGTTTCCACTGAAGAAGGCAGGGGATAGCAATTTCAGTTCAGGGCTTGAGGGAATGGTTGATGAACACACAGTCCCAGCTGGCAGAAGTTTATTCACCTCTGGAATAGGTGTTGCTTCTTACCAGTGTGCTTCGTCTGGAGTTGAAGGACATGTCTTCATACACCACAGTGGGCTTTTTCTTCTGGAAATATTTCTTCACCTGCAGAGCAAAGCAAACAGCCATTCAAAACAGAGCCTGGAAATACCCCAACCAAGGAGTCATTTTCCATTTTAGGCGTCCATCTACATCATCTGTTGGAAGAGGAAACATACTTTTAAAATTCCTCTCACGACCCAGTGAGGTCCTAGAGGACCAAGTGGGAATGATCAGCTTATTTATTTAACTTTCTTTTACGAGCCTGATGCAATTTCCTTCAAGAGTTGGATGTCACTGTAGCTTTGACATAAATAATAAATGACAATAATAATAAATAAAGCTCATTCTTAGACTGTTAGTGGTAACACAGGACACCAGGTCCCACTGGGCTTTGACAGAATGATGTTACACTACTGGTTTTTAGCAGTGCTGGATCCACAGTTGGAGGGATGAGACAGGAGCCTGTGAATCACACCTAATTTCCAGTAATCTTTATAAAACAGAAGGATCTACCAGAGATAATTTCTGGGCACTTTCTGCAGTATATGTATAGAAATAATCCCAGTGAAGGAAAAAAATTAATAATTTTTTTTTCTGGAAAGAGGCAATTTTTTTTCTCTCAGCACTACTTTCACACATCAGGCTATTTTATGAGTTTTTGTTGCCCTTGTGTCCCCCTCCAGGCATTCTCTTACATCCCTTACAAGCTTGCTACGTACAGCTCCAGTCCCAATTCACAAAAAAAAGATTTTAAAAAGCAAGCAAAGCAGAACAGTGAGGGGCTTTGTTCAGGGATACACACACAGCACATGGCTGTGTCAACCACACAGCTCACTCGAGGTTTGTTATCAAAAGAGAAACAACATCTCATGTACAAAGGGTTACAGAAATACAGGACACTGTGTCAGCTGCCAAGAGCTCACAGCTGGAAGATGTTAAACAAGGGCAAACAGGAGAGCAATAGGAAGCCACAATTCCTTAGGTTTATCAGATGTTTGCTTGACTCAGGCACTATTTAATAATAATATCAGTTTGTCCCAGTTTTGCTGAGGTGAGTGTACTTACATCCACACGGCACAGGGTGCAGCACACCAGGGCACAGAACAGCAGAGCCACCACGGTGAGCAGGACATACAAAACCCAGGAGCTCTCCTCACATGCCTGCTCCCCTTCTGCAGGTAAAATTACATCATTAAAATAAATTAAAATTAAAATTAAAAACAACAGCAGTGTTGTTATAAGTACGAAGAGGCAAAATTTTAATTTTATTCTGAAAAAAAGTAATTTTACAGGCTAACCGAAAATTCAGATGGCAACAGGTACAGAGCCACCTTTGCCATGCCATTGGTATTGCCACTGGCATTCCCTGTGCTCATCCAGAGGCTGGTGGGTCAGCAAGGAGCACTCCTCAAAGGCAGCTTCCACACCACTGACAGCACCACACACTCCTGGTGGGCGCAGAAAAGATTTTCCTGCAGTGTTGCTGAAACCCTCAGGGCTCTGAATTATCCAAGAGCCAGGAGAGAGGTACAGACAGAAGCTGTGGTGTGAAATGCACTGAGCAGAATAATGTTGGTGGGAAGAGTTTCAACTCCCTAAAACCTCAATTAATCCATATATGAATGACACACTAATTAATAATCACATCCCTGCTTTGTCGGGCTACTGCAATTTCACCTCACTTTACTGAGTTGTTGCCCTAGTTGTGGGTGGTGGCACACTAACACAATAATAAATAATCCACTAATTAATAAACAATCCACTAGTCCAATAATTACACATAAATAACACATTAATTAATAATCATACCCGGTTTTGTCTGACTACTGTCATTTCCCCCACCTCATTTTACTGAGTCGTTGCCCCAGTTATGGGTGGTGGCACAGAATAGGATCACAGTTGCCTTTGCAGACTGAAGGAAAATCCTCTGTGAATTCTTAGCGCCTTTGTAAACATTATTTTACAAAGGCCTCAGCCAATCCCAATGCACAGGGTTAAATTAAATAGTCAGACCAAAATCAAGCACTCTCTTGCTGGTTCTGATTTCAGCTTAGCAAATGGGTACAGCACCATCCTACGGAAAAATTAAAATTTCATCTCATCTTTGGAGCACGGAAAAGTAAAAACTCATCTTTGTAGCACAGCAAAATCAACCTCCTCTTTGGAACACAGCAAAATTATACCCCCTCTTTCACAGAGTGGTCATTGTGTAACAAGGGTACGTGAGAACATCTCTGCTGTGGTCTGAGGTGCTTGAAGCAAATGCCCAAGGACTTGTTTTGTGCTCCCCAGTGTGACTTTTCTTTAAACACAAAACTTGCTAGAGGGAATGGTTTCTAAAAGCTGTTTATGTCACACTAAGCTCAAAGAATTGGTGCTAAAAGTATTTATTCATACCCTAAAACTGACAGATTGCACACAGTGAGGTGTCTGCTACCTTGTTTTGACCTTTTTTTCTTTTTCTAAGCTGCAGGATTATCACAAGGTCTGAATTCCCCTCTGGTCATACAAAGAAGGTGGAAACACAGAATCTGTTTCTGTGTCTGAGCTCAACAGGGCACAAAGGAGCCTGAGCCCACTCTCCAAACTTTCCTAGGTTTGCCTGTCCTGACTAAGGTTAAAAAAAGCTTTCTGTCAACAACACAATAGATATTTGATGATTAAATGATGGTGTTTATATGATTAAACAAGCAAAAGGGTCGTACCTTTAACCAGCAGCATGGTGCCACTCGCTGAGCGCAGAGGGGAGCCCTCCACCTGCTCAACACAGATGTAGTTATCACTGTCCTTCTCCTGTAGGTTGTGCAGAGTTACCACAATCCTATTTCCTTCCCTTGAATACTCCAAGCGATTCCCAAAGGCAGGAGAAACTTCTGACTCGTTCTTGTGTGACACCAACAGAACTATGCCAGGCTGCACCTGAGTCCTGAGCAAGTGGAACTCCTCATTTTCAGGTGAGCTTTTCAACACACAGGAGATGCTGACAGACTGGCCTTGCTCAGGGTTGGCATAGAGGGGTGACTGCTCCAGAGCCTTGCTGGATTCAGCTAAAAACAGAGAGATTAGTGGTTAGCACAGGCTTAAAACAGTGCACTTTGACTGGGGAGCAAGGGCACAGAACAGACAGAAAGAAAAGACCACAGAAATGTAGATAAAATGAGGTTTTAAACATGCTTCACACAGGTTTTGAGAGGAAGGATATATTTTAGTACACCCTGGCATATCTTCCTGCCGCAGGATCTAAAAGTAGGACTGACAACAGGTTTAGCTGTTTGTAAAGGGTCTGCATCTACCTAAACAATGATAAATACAGATCTCCTCTAAGGGAATACAGCCTAATCAGCATGTCCTGCAGCCAGACATCATTGCCTGCCTTCTCTGGTGAGATCAAGCCATAGAGAGATCTGGGGGCTGTTGGTCTGGATCAAATCACACAGAGTGTGTCCCATCAATGTTGAAATTATCTATGAGAATGGAGTGGTTATTAATGGCTCACTGTCCAGCTGGGAAGACATTCCACTGAGTTCCTCTGAGGACAGGACTTGCTCCTTTTAACATTATCAATCAAGTTGATGAGGGAGTGAGGACAGAATTTATCATGCTTGTAAAGGGAAGGTTGTAAGCATTTCAGAGAAGAGCATCAGAATCAAACAGAGATAAAAAGCAATTTAATAAAATAATGCAGAGAGACAATACACAATAAACAAGATGTGATTCATTTGAGAAAACACAGCCAAGAAGTTTGAAAGGAGAAGCCCAAGAGAGGACATTATAATCCCTAATGGATATAAATTACTACTACTGATCAGCAATCAGTTAGATTTCACATGCCTTGGGGACAGGAAAGGAAGAAACCCTGTAAGCTTTGGGAAAGATGTTTCAGTTAGAAGTCTCATTGGAAAGACAGGTACATGGAGGAATAAACTGCCAAAGAATAGTGTGGACTCAACCCTCTTCTAATGAAAAAAATAAAGACAGAAAAAATTTTCCCCCAACCAGAAACACCTGCCAAAAGAAGAACTTTTGGCCATTCAGCAACTCCTCACTAACAAAAGAAAAAACCCGTTTACCCACTTATGCCCTATTGCAGACCCTGCCTTACACCAGCTTCCCAATTATTACCAATTTGTCATTTAAGACAAATTAGTAAAAACAAAAGAGATTTGCAAAAACAACTGCTACTAAAAAATCCCCTCTTTGCTCTGCAAGTTGTTTAAAAAGGTTTGACAGGTTGTTTTGGAAAGAGCTGTGGGACTGTTTCTAAACTGCTGCAGCAGCCTATGTGACTCATGTGAAAATCTGTATTTGGAATTAATGAGTCACAAACTGATCTTCTGGGATGCTTTGGGGTTTTTTTGGTACCATTTTATCTAATGTGTTTTCTTCATTGTTTCAGGGAGCAAACCCACACATTCCTTCAAATCTGTACATGACCTGAGCAGACACAGAAGTTCTGTCAGACTCACCCACCTGTTGTGTCTTCTTCCAATCTTTGATTTCAAATATAGATCTGTATTTACCTTTATTTAAAGGTGGAATTGCAAAGCCTTTGACAACTACTATGGTTTTCTTCCCATATAGGTGTTTGGGACGGTCATTGACTTCAACAATCTCAGAGCATTGGTAGATTTCAGAATCAGATTCCTGTAACCTGTGCAGGGTTATCTTGAGATTCTCCCCTTCCTTTGAGTAATTAGCACGATTAGCAAATACAGGATTGAACTGTAGAGTTTTGTTCTTGGGAAAATTTATCACATGGACATTCTGTCCGATAACTCTCAAGTTCATCACCACTTGATTTTGTGAACCCTTCATTGGGCAAGTTATGCTGATGGAGTCTCCTTCCCAAGCACTGATAACGTCTGTTGGCTGTTCACTTCCTCCACCTAAAAATAAGAAATGCAGTTGAAATTGTAATATCAGAGTTCCTCTTGGTCTGTTCTTATCAAAGTAGGTTTCAATACCAACTCCTGCATCAACAGAACTGATCTGTAAGAGTGAACCTCAGTCTCCTTATGCTGGACATGTCATTTCTGGGCTGTCCTGGCACCTGTAGTGCCTTTCATGCCCATTGACCAGAGGAATTCAGCACCTTCCCAAGCTTCAAAGGCCTCGGCAAAAAAGTGGCTTCTGTCATTCACACAGAAAATTTATTTTTCCCGATAGATTCCCAGGATGATTCCATCAGTTCTTGAAAGACCAGCTGCAGTAAACTCAGCCTGATAATTGGTTTCAGATCTAAATCAGGAATTTAAATGTAAGAAAAAGTGGCAGAAAACAGAAGAAAACACACTCGACTTTTTAAAGTAGGATTAATTAACATCAGGGAACTGGATAATACAGATTTTCAGATTCAGAAGGTTTGAGTCCAATCTGTTTTAAGAAACAAAGGCATGCAAATGTAGAATGAGACCCTTGGAGTTCTCCAATGACCCCAATACCCAAAGAAACTGAACAGAGAGTACTTGTGCAATGAATAGCGAGGAATAGAGAGATCAAATGGGAAACATCTGAGAAAAGCTACATCAGAAGCAAGGGGAGGAAAATTAAATAGGGAGCATTGCACGTCTAAGACAAACATAGTTTAGAACAGGTTGGAAAAAAGGAAAGAAAACATTGAAATGTAAGCAGTGTAAGAGCATGGATGTTGTACGTACCGTCCTGGGCAGGGAAGCACGGAAGAAGCAGAAGAAAGAGGGATGCATTTGGCAGACTCATCCAGAGCATTTTCAAAGGTCTTTTTAGTTGCTCCCTCAATCTGACCAAAGAGTTCAAGTCCTGAGGAAGGAGTTGTAAGCCCCAGGTTGGTCTGTTGCCTGCCAGTTCCTGGAGCTGCCTACTGAAAGATACCAGCTTTTAGCTTTTTTCTGCTGAAAGGAGTTAAGTTTTGCTTTTGGTTTTGTATGACAATGATTGTCATGGAGGGTGAAGAGCGATTTCTCTGGAAGGAGCTTGGGTTCTTCACAGTTAAACCACCCCTGGTTTCCTGCTGCTGAGCAACACCCAGCCCTGAGTAGAAAGTTGTCTATGAGGAGCACCTACCTCCCCTCTGAAGACAACTGAGAAAAGGGAGGCTCAAATTTGCTCTTCCCAGTGCCAAAGTCAGGCAGTTGTTCCCCAGTTGTGGTCCCCCTGGAAATGCAGGGGCTTGGTACAATCAGTTCAGTTTGTAAAGACTCCCACAGGCTCAGATTGGTGGCTGCAGATGCAAAAGTCTTGGCTTTTCAAGGAGAAAGGAGATGAGAAATGTCCCATTATTTCAGGAAAACCCTCAATTATTACACAAGCCCTGCACACAAATCAGCAGATTTGGTCTGCATCTACATTGTGAATAATTCCCAGGCAGGAGGAGCTGGAGTTCCTTCAGGAAACACCAGCCACTCACACTCAGCTTCCCCCCAGGGCAGACCTGACCCACAAACCAGCCCACCTGGCATCACCAGCAGGAGAAAGAGGATTTGACAGGAAATCTGTAGAACCCTAACAAGGTGTTTTGATCTTGTTGCTAAAATGATCTATTTGAGCAAACATCATTACCCAAACCTTTCAGGCTTTTCCTTCTCCCTTAACTTCATTGCAAAGCCAAGACAATAAACAATTCCAGTCTTTACCAAGACAATAAAGCCTTTTCCACCATAGCAAAGTACCCTCTCAAAGTGTGAATTAAATTTGCAACCCAGAAAGCCAATTATATTCCACGTCTACTTAACAAGTAGAAAGAGCAACAATTCCTAAGAGAAGAGATTGGCTCTGAGATAGGAGCACTTAAAGAAGACAGTGTGAGCACCTTGTTGGCATCTCTCCCATGCCAAAGCATCTGCACAGAGATACAAAGAGTCAGTGCAAGGTACCTGTGAGAAATTCCACTTGTCTTAGGTTGCAGTGCAAGATATAACCAGCAGTTTGTATTCTATCATCAGCTGTTAAAACCAGCTGGGGCAGTGTTCTTATCTCTTCCAGGCCCCATCCTCCCTCCAGGGGATCTCTGCTGTCCATGGGCCATCCAGGCTCACTGCAGGGCTGAGACAATTCCATCATCCCATGGGGAGATGCTCCACCCAGGGGGAGGAGCCCAGCATTCCCACCTGGATCAAACCTGGCATTGAGAACAGCAGCACAGCCTGTTTGCACTGGATTCCCAGAGGGAGACCAGACCCATCTCAGCACCACTGGACCCTTCTACAGGATCATCTCTGCTGCAACAGAACTACATCTAGCATGGCAGGGGGCCTTGATTAGACTGACACCAACACCCTGAGCAACAGGGGGTCAGGCTTTATTCTGATTCTTTATTTTGACTTCAGGCTTTATTTATTCTGTTGGTATTTTCTTTTTGTCTGTTTGGTTTTTCGTACTATTACATTTTTATTTTAATTTTCCTAGTAAAGAACTGTTATTTCTATTCCCATATCTTTGCCTCAAAGCCCCTTAGTTTCAAAATTATAATAATTCAAAGGGATGAGATCTACATCTTCAAGGGAGGCTCCTGCCTTCCTTAGCAGAACCCTGTCTTTCCAAACCAAGACACCTCCGGAGCGCAGGAAAATGCTCTCTCTGGATGCTTTTGTGTGTCCCCAAGGGGTGAAGGGTTGGTCCTTGAGCAATGGGGGGATCAGCCCAGGATCCATCATAAGGAGCAAACAGAAGACATCCCAGCTCAGAGAGGCCCCGTTCAGAGGAAGGTCACTGGTCCAGGAGAGCTCCAAGGGTCTGGTTTTTCACTGCTGTTTCTAGGGTCACAAGAGAGGGGCTTCAGTCTCAGCAGTGTTTCATCCTGGCCCCACTTTGGACTGGCACACATTCTATGGAAGTGTGAGAACAGGGATGTTGTGCCATTCAGGCAAGAAAAATAATTTCCAAGAATGTTCCTAAGGAAACCAGGAGCTCGTTGGACAGCAGCAGTGCCTGGGAGCAGACAGTGCTTCTGATAACTCCAGAGGAGCAGAGCCTGGGGCTGCTCCTCAAGGCCATGGTTGAACAAGGCTGCTCATCAAAGTGAGACCTGGAAAAGGGAGGATGCACCACCACACAGAGAATTAGCAGTGTTTAAGATGACGTTTTATTGTGATTATTATGACACCTCAAATGAAAAAGCAGCTATTAGATTATGGCTTTTAATGAGTCAGGCCTGTTAGTATTGTTTGTCATTTTTTTATTCCATAAGACAAAATAAGATGATCTTTTAGATCCCTTCCCACACAAACTATCCCACAAACCATGATCCTGTGATTAAAAATATTTCCCTCTGTGTGTATATTCAATAGGAAAATGCACTTGCTGAGGACAAACACTGTGAATTTTTAAAGCAGCTTCTCACTGCTTCTCCTGAGATGTGGCACCTTTGGTGTGCACCAGCACAGGTCCAAAGGGGCAAAGTGGAACAGTTGGTAGGAATGTCCCCAGCTATCACAATCTGCATAATCACTCATAGGAAGAAGAGATGTGAAAGAAAGTGTTTGAGTGAGAAATAAAGATCAGTCTGTGACTTGTGTTTCCTGAGTGATCTCACTGAGGTGCCCATATAACTTTTCCTCTCAAAACATGTCCAGCTCTCTGGCCCCAACTGCTGTTACAGAGTAGAAATTGAATCTGCACATCATTAAACCTGAACACCTCAAGTTAATACAATGCAGTTTCCAAAGAAAACCTTCCTCACTTTTTACACAGCTCTACGCTGCCAAAAGCTTCCAGCAGTTTTGTTGAGAGGAAAAGAAATGGAAGTGCAATTGTCATAAGGTGCTACATAAAGAGAAAAAGTCTTTTTCCTTCTATTTATTTGTTCATCCACAGTCTGGCCTTTTTTCAGGCAACCTTAGTTTTGATTTATTGAGTAAACATAACATTCCTCATGATAAAACACAGCTGACAAGTGGATCATCAACACCACAAACTCAGTAAATACCTAGAAACCTTGGCATACCTGGATTGTCAACCCTTCAGGAACATTTGACTGCATTCCACCACATTAAAATTGAACATTTGCATCACATCAGCTGAGGACTGAGTTAAAAGTGTGAGTGTAAAGCCCTGACAGGTAAAAAAATCCTCTCCAAACCAAAAAAGCATTGGTGTCCTTTGCCAAACAAAAGCAAAGTTTAAGCACAGAGGCCCTTCTATCATCCTAAAAATTAATTATTAAAATTATTTGGATCTTTTACATTAAGAACATTTCCTTTAGGTTTGACTGCAGCAAAGTTCAAGAGGGACACAATACCCTACACCCTTTGGGATTTCCTGCTGGAAGGTTCAGCTACAGGTTTATGGGGAACTAAACCATGGAAAAAGGACTCAGCAAATGTTCACACTGCTCCAGGAATTTGCTTTTCCACTTGGGCCGCCACTGATTTTCACTCAACAGTCCTGATACTAAACTAGATCCAATGCAAAAGTTGAGGATTTATGCAAATCAAGTGGGAATGGGGAATGATTTAAAGATACCAAGTGCCCAATGGGATTCCTGAGGGGCTGTATTCATCATACATTAGGTTGTCTAAACTTGCCTAATTTGTCAGGAAGATTGATAGCAGAGCTCTGTTCAGCCTGGGGGGAGGCCAAGGCCTCTGTGCCATTCCTGAGGGAGCTGAGCACAGCCTCCCACCCACCCCTGCACAGGAACAAACACACAGACCTGTCCTCAGCCTGCAGGTGGGGACAAAATCAAACATCTCTTCAAAAAATCCAAACTCTTCCAGTTGAACCAACCAGCCAGCTGTGTAAAAGGCTTTGGTGAATCCAGAGATGAGCTGAGAATTAAAAAAATACAGATACCTGGGTGGTGCTGTGGTGTTACCAAGTGAATTCCATGCAGAGGGCATGGGAAGCATTTCAGAGCAGTTCACACTTCCAGTCACAGAGAGAATTCAGCTGGTTTCAGCCTGTGCTGCCCAGTCAGCCTGGGGTGCCTGCAGTCTGCAGGCAAGAGCCAGGAGAGGATGGGGGCACCTGGTGCTGCTTGTGCTGCTCACAAAGGCCTGAGCTGGACAAGAGTCACAGTGCTCAGGGAAGGTGTGGATGCAGTGAAGGCACATTAGTGAAAATTAGTGAATACAAGAGCAGGAGTTCTTATGGACAGTCTGTGCTCAGCTGGTTGCTGTACATCATGAGAGAGGAGGAGGATGCTGCTGGTGGAGAGATTTTCTCCCTTGTAGATGGTTATCAAACAGAAGGGGAGTTTTCTTTAAACAGTCTGTCATGCCTCAAAGCTGCAGAATTGAAAAAAAAAATAAAAATAGGTGAGGTCACCAAAGAAACTGGTAGATTCCACTTACAATTCTAAACAAAATGCCTGTATTTGTGAAGTCGTCCAGGCACCTCCCCTCTCCCATTTGCTACTGGGCCACCCCTTGCTCCACAAAGGGGGCAGCAGCTTCACAGCCATGAATGTGAGTTCAAGGCTCTGCTGTGACCCTGCTCTGGTGCTGTGACCCATCAGCCTCTGCCTTAGAGGGGCTCCAGGACAGACCTGAGACATCACTGGATGTTGCACACCAGGGCAGGACCTCAGGGCAGTCATTACTGGTAAATTTTTTACCTCACACACCAATACATCCATTAATCTATTGATGTAACACTACAAGACTGGTTTAGTGCTGCGTTTGCTGGGCTTTCTGAGCCCTTGTGCAACTCCTCCTGAAACAAATTCAGACTTGGAAATTCAATCCTTTGACTCTCAGGAAGAAATAACAAACATCAGCTTCTAGGAGATGGACTAGTTCCATCCTCAACTGAGAGGAGTCTCAGCCTCAGGAATTCACACGGTGCCAAAAACCAAGTGGACACAGGATGGAGGGGGAAAGCTGTGTGGCAGGTTCAAGAAGTGTCTGTAGAAGTCTCCACAGATCCCATCCCACCTCTCTCCATGCATCCTGGTTTGCAAAACAAACTTCCCTCTAGGATGCTGTCCTGGGTTGTAGTGTAGGATGTACACAAAGTATTTATTCTATCATCATCTTCATGAACTGTTAAACCAGGTGAGGCAGTGTTTCCCAGGCCCCTCCTTTGGGCTCTTCTGCTCATGGCCCATCAATGCCTTGCCCAGGACTCACAGGGAACTCCCTCCAGGAGCTCTCTCTGTTTAATGGGCCATCAAGGACCCACTGCACGACTCATCATCCCATTGGGAGATGCTCTGCCCAGGGGGAGGAGCCAAGCATTCCCACCTGGAGAGAATCTGGGATTTGGGACAGGACAAGCAGCCCTGACCCACTGGATTCCCAGAGGACCAGAGCTACCAGACCTTTCTACAGGATCACTGCTTCAGGAAGAGCATCTCACCTGGACTGCTCCCACCACTCTGCTCAGGTTGTGTTCTGACTCTGTTGTCACCCCTGCATTTCTTGCTTTCAAGTGTTTGAACCTTTGCAGCCTGATTCTCACGCTGCTTCATGTAAACAATATTGTATTCTTAGAATTTATCAGTATGTTTTGCATAGTTGTTCTCTGAGAGGAGAATTTGACTGATGGTCATAGTGACCAATGCAGTCAGGAGGTTGTAACCTCCTTGGGCCAATCTGGGCCCTCTGTACAAAATCTATATAAGTAGAATTGGAGTCAGATAATAAAGAGCCTTCCATGTTTGACCCTGCTGCTGCCTGCTGTCCTCTGTGAGGGTCCACACTGACATTGCAATGTGTTGCCCCTCTAAAGACAGAGGTAACGAATAGTGACACCGAACATGTGAGAACAGGGGCCTCCCGTCACATTTGGTGACCCCGAACATGTGAGAACAGGTTACACTGGTGACCTCCAACTACATGAGAGACTGCACGTCGGGTGGACCTCTGTGCCGAGTGAGAGACTGTAGCTGCTCTGCCTGCGGTAATCGTGGTAAGAGATAATGATCTCTAAACCCTCCTCAGATAATGAAGCCCTCATAGTGGACCTTTGCCTTGAGGTCCTCCAGAGGGAAGAAGTCTCCTTTCCTGGAGATGCTCTCCAGAAATTGTTCTATTATGCTAGAACTCATGGGGTTTTTTGCAGCCTTCAAAAAGTTTTTTCTACAGCAGAGTGGAAGTCTTTGGGCAACTATCTGCTCCACGTTTTTGTGCAGATCCCAGTGTGAAGCTATTGGAACTGATAGCAACCTGAAGAAGGCTGGAGAAGGTTCTGCATAAATTGCAGGCTTCCAGCTCTGAGGACGGCTCCAGCCTCATCGGGCTGGGTGCCAGAGAAGACGGTGGAGAAAAAACAACCCCCCTTCCTCGGAAACGCAGCAGCATGGCAGGAAGCCTGCCTGCACTAAGCACACCTGCTGAGGTGGGCACGGGGTCTTCCGCAGAGCAGACCCCTTCCCTACCCACGCCTCATCGGTGATGGAGTGTGGAGGAATGCGGGGCCGGGACAGCCTCCCAGCCCCCCTCCTCTCTGTGCCGATCGTGGCACTCCCCCCGAATCGCCCGCGCCTGTGGGGGCAGCGCTTGGCAAGCGGGACACGCCTCCTGCAGTGCTGTGATCTCCCCCAGTGCGGGGTCAGGGCAGTGCGCAGCGGGCAGTGGCCGCCGGTCCGAAAGCGGCGCCGAGGGACGTGCCCCTCCCTGCGCTGCGATCCCCCCCTGTGCCGAGCAGGAGCGGCACAGCAGAGGCAGCTGCTGCCGAGCTGAAGGCGGCTGAGGCTCTGTGCTGTTCATTTTAAAGGGATAGAGCGGCCACAAGCGGGTGTTCCCCCGCTGCAAGGGATCCCGGGGTCCCGGGTTCCTCCTCAGTCTCGGATGATGTCCCAACCGAGGCTGATGCTGTAGGCAGCTGTGGGTCAGCACAGCGCCCCCTGCAGGGCAGGGATGGATTCCCTAGCCCTGCAGGTGAGGTGAGACAGGCTCTCATCCCTGTCTCCGTGGAGTACATGGGACAGGATTTAGAGGTTGATGATGCCTCATCTAAGGCTCAGGCCAGCAAGACTAATGCTCAGGCCAGCAAGAAACAAAGAAAGAGAGTGCAAAAAAGAGGAATCACTCCCTTGTTTCTTTGTGGAAGGTGTGGACGGCCAGGTCACATGGCAAATGTTTGTAAGGCAATCCATGTGAAAGGCCAACCTCTGTCAAAAGGGCAGTTGGGTGCCAAGAGGAAGCGTGCTCGGACAGAAGGGTCTTCCCAGTCCCCACAGCCCATGGAGGTCTGTTGGGAAAGTTTAGTCCCACACCCACTTCTCCCTGTCAGAGTCCCTGAAGGGACCAGAACTGTTTAATTTGTGTTTGAGTTTCTATTTACAGGACAAAGAGTCGGTGGTGAGAAGGCAGTTGCTCTGAAGTTACTGAGCTGCCTGGATTTCACTGGACTGTTGCTCTGATCAGAGACTGTCCTGGAACGATTTGGAACAGACATTGTGATTTTCTCCTTTGCTGCTTGGCAGCTGGAATGGACTGTCTTTCAAGATCCATTCGTCGCCCTTCATGACTTGGTTTGGGAGCTGTTGGACCAGGATCCTGGAATCTTCAACCAGTCCTGGGAAGTTCCTGTGTTCTGCATCGGAACAGAACTCTGGGGACTGGAGGTTTTTATAAGTCCTCCAAAAAGCCAATCCTCAATTGTGAATCTGAATGATTGTTTTCTGTGATTCATTTGTATCCTGCAGGTATCACTGGCTGATGAATGTCCAATTCCTTGCACATTCTGGAATGGGTCATTTTTGCCCCATTTGCCACAAGGCGGCAAAAATATTGTTTGAAAAAACAAAAAAACAATCAAAGAAATTTTTTTGTTTGAGCTAATTGCTTGATTTCAGCTGCAAAAGATGGCAATCAATCATTTTTGTATGAGCTCATTGCTCAATTGATAAATGCAGGCAACAATGCTTGCGAATTTGATGGGTGCAGATTTTTGTAAAATTCATACTCTCAGTATTATGGGAGGAATTTGTTTGGAGCAAGGCAAGCAGTGTTTTTCTGCCAAGTGCTCTGGAGCCATGAGCCATTGCAAGTGGCAAAAATCCTTTGTTTTTTTTTTTTTTGTGGCCCAAAAATAGTCCATAGTTTGAGCAAGAACCCACTGTCTTTACAGATGATTTGGGGAGGACGAGGTAGGCCAGTGTTGCTTGGAAGGATGGTTTTGAGGGGCAAAGTTTTGGAAGCCCCTGAGGATGGGCAGCCCATTTGGTTGTATTGGGGCTGCTGTCATGGCATTTCAACGGTTTTCCCAGAAACCTTTTAATTTAGTCACGGACTTTATTTCTGTGGTCGACATGGCACACAGATGGGTTGTTCAAATTCGAAGGGAGTCAGCAATGTTGTTTGTTCCATTGGCTGAAGAACCTTTGTTGTGCCACAGAGGCCTGGTTCTTCAAAACAAACAGGGAATGCAGGGTGAAACCCCGCAAATTTAATTGGCAAAGGCTTTGCATGCCATCGAGCACCTTACAGGTGCCAGAATTTCACTAACCCTGCAATGTGAAAAGCAAGAAACTGCGACCGAATGAAGGTCAACAGTGGAGGAACCACTGAGAGATCACTCTGATGTCAATGACACAGGTGATCACTGTGATGGTCCTCCCATGGGAACAGAAATTGAGCTATGTTCATTTTCTTTTTTCCTTTTTTCTTTTTTTTTTAAGGTAAAAGGGTGAGATGTCACCCCTGCATTTCTTGCTTTCAAGTGTTTGAACCTTTGCAGCCTGATTCTCACGCTGCTTCATGTAAAAAATATTGTATTCTTAGAATTTATCAGTATGTTTTGCATAGTTGTTCTCTGAGAGGAGAATTTGACTGATGGTCATAGTGACCAATGCAGTCAGGAGGTTGTAACCTCCTTGGGCCAATCTGGGCCCTCTGTACAAATGTATATAAGTAGAATTGGAGTCAGATAATAAAGAGCCTTCCATGTTTGACCCTGGTGCTGCCTGCTGTCCTCTGTGAGGGTCCACACCGACATCGCAACGTGTTGCCCCTCTAAGTGCAGGGGTAACACTCTGTCAGTGGTCTTTTGTATTATTGCATTTATTTTATTTTATTTTACCTTTTTACCTTTCTTCTTATTAAATTGTATTTCTGACTTGGAGCCTCTCACTCGTTTTGCTTTCAAACCACGTCAGATGCATTTAGGGAAATATTCAATCTTAAATGAAAGCTGGCTCTGTGGTGGGCAGGGCTGGGAGAGGGAACCATCTCCTGAAGGCCCTGTCAGCCATGCCTGGATGTCCATCAGTGTCCTGGCTGGGACACATCTGCCAGGGAAGCTGCATAGCAATGCTGCGGGCTGGGACTGCTCCAAGGAGCAGGACCCCATGGAGGGAAGGCTGAGCCTTGTGATGTCCTAGCCCTGCCAGTGCTTCCCCCTTCTTTCAGGAGGAAGCAGTGAGACAATTCCTTCTGTGCTTATTTTTCATAACAAAGCCACCAGATGGGCACTGTCACAGGAGGAGAGCTCATTCCAGCTGTCAGCCCAGTGAAGATCACTAAGAACTCCATGAACAACAATGGAGATGAGATCCAAGAGGAAAACTCTTTATGGTTTTTCCACTTCCAGGTGTGCAACACACAAATTGTCAGACTTTACCTTGGCGATGCCACCGCCGCCGCCGCAAGTAACACATGATGGTCCCTCCTGTGGCAACCACAGCAGCCACGAATGCAAACAAAAGGCCAATGGTGTTATTGTTGCTGGTGAGAAATTCAGGATTACCTGCAGAGTAGAAGAAAACAGAGCATCCAGGTGAAGCAGGCAGGAGTGCCGAGCCACGAGCTGCCTCGTAAGTACCACACAAAGGAACTGGCCCCATCTGATAAAGAGAGAAGGAACTGATGAATGAGAGAACAAAGAGGCTCTGGCTCATCATATCTTACAGAAGGTACCTGGCATAATGCTCACTTTATCAACATTCAAAGCAAATCCTTGTCATCCCACCACAACAGATGCTTTTGAACATCAATCTTGTCTGAAATATCCAACAAGTGGTGTGACACTCATCCTTGATGGAGTGTTGTTCAGATAAGGAAATCCATTTTGACTGGTTTTTAAGAACCTTTTTGTCCATGACCTAAGGAAGATGACAGAGGTTTCTACTATGAAGGAAATTTGAATATATAAATGTCACCTTTAGTTGACAAATGTCCTCTTAGTCTGGAGGCAAAGTCTCATTTAGCACTTACAGATGAGGTCAATTCTTGGGAACTTGTTCCAGGCCCATCATCACCCCACTCCCTCAGCATCCCTGTGTCTGTCACTACATAATTACAGGAGCCTGAGCCTGTGGACATCTCTGTCCAGAACTGGGCATGTCCTTTTGCCAAGGCTATGTCTCTGAGACTGGATGGATGCAGCAGGTGTGGATTCAAGTTATGAATGTACAGGGTATCACCCCACCCATGTAAAACTCTGTACACATCAAGCTGTCTGGACAAACCCCTCTCAAAGCAAAAGGCAAACAAACACGAGAAGAGATGAACCTAGAATTCCCTTACCAATGGCAACTGGCAGTTTGATGGGTTTTGGATGTGACTTTTGAGTGTAGCACTTCAGGATATGATTAGGCCTCCAGATATCTGTCTGTGCTTCACAACAAATATTCTTCTCAGTACTGCTGTTACCCCTGCCGTTTTCTGAGAAAGATGAAAGGTAAAAAAGTTTTGATTATAAATATGGATCATGTAGAAAATCCCCAGTGAAGGGCTAAAGATGTTGAAGAGGTTTAAAGATTAAAAAAGTGGATCATGTTGCACAAAATGTTGGCCATTGATAGCAATGAGTTAGGGATGTTTCATTCCCGAACAGTCCAAATCAATCATTGCCATTAGATTTCTTTCTCACTAAAGCTGATGAGTTGTTCTGGGAATCAAGAATGGAAATAGTTGAAGAAGGTAAGAAAGTTTTCACATGCAATTAAGAATAGCAAGACATCTTGTAAAAAGCTTATCATTACCTTTATGCAATAAAAATATATTCAAAAATTTTGCCGTTTACCCACAAGAACCAAAGAAGAGGAACAAGCAAGTCCAGTAGCTGAGTAAATCTCTAAGACCTTGGAGTGCATCTCCTATCAACCCTGCATCCCCCTGTGGCATTATAGAGCTTATTCTTCTCCTAAGAGAATCTGGAAAACTCCCTCCTACCTTCACCTGTACATCCACCCCTTCCTCTCTCAAGGGCTACAGACATCCCTGTCTACAGCAACTTCCAGATTTCACTGTGGGTGTTTCAGTGTCACCAGAATTTTACACAGTAGTGACAGCATGTAGATATTTTGCAGTGGTGGGCATAAATACAGGAGAGAAATGTTTTGTGGTGGCCAGAAATTAAATACAGGAGGAATTGTTAGGCTAAATAAAGGCACACAAAGGGGAGAACTCTTTTTCTTTGTTTTCTTCTGTCAGCAAGAAAATTAGAAAGGATGCTCTGACTCCAACAGGAGAGGTGATAAAAGGTGCTCTCAGAGCCCCAACTACAGACAGAAATGTCACTGACTTGGATGGAGCTCAACTAAGTCACACCCCTGCAACCTGAGCCACCATGAGGTTTTGCCTTTGTGGAGCCACTTGCTCCATGTACTGTCAGGTGTTTGAGTCCCTGATTTTGGCAGTTTTGTGTGGAAGCCATAAAGATGCTCCTGGGTGTTTATTGAATTGGACAGAAGAGTAGCACAGAGCATCTCTTGAGGCTGGACCAGGGTCTGGGTGTGTTCTGGCTGAAGCAGGTGGGACTCATACATTGCAACATGGCACAGAATTTCACCATGGGAATTGCTGTTGCCAAAAAAACCACCCTAAATTAAAAACATATCTTTATAAATCAGAGTAACATGTTTATCTGAATCTCTCCTAGTGTAGCTTTAAACAGTGTTTGACCTGAAAGAACTGAATTTACTTTTGTGAATTACTTTATGACTTTTTTCACAGAAGAAACCCATTCCTTCCAGTTTATTCACTCATAAGCCTTGCTGTCTGGCCAAATAGAGAACTGTTCAGTTTCCTACCCAGAAATATGTTTTCCATCAGTTAATAGCCAGGCTCCCAGCACAGCATACCTCCAGAATTCAGGATGCCACATGAGATCCCTGCTCCCCCAGCTCTCTTCCAGAAGATACCATAAATTCCTTCAACATAGGAATTTGCCTGCTCAAAGCAAATAGTGACGTGCGTTTCGTTGGTCACCACATCAAGAAATGTCTTGTGCGTTTCAGCGATTTTGTCAAATTTTTCAAAAGAGCATGGGCTGAGCTCGCAGTCCTTACAGTGGTAGACTGTCACATTTGTGTTGCCAGAGGAAGAGTTTGGTGTCCCTTCAGCAGAGCCAACAGTGGACATGGCAATATCTAAATCAGAAAACAGAGCAAAAAAACATTTTCTACCAATTTTTTACCCAGAGGTTTAGTGTCAGAGAACAGGATGGGTTCTGGTGGATAAGCTCAGTCATGGCTTTGGAGACATTGTCTGCCAATGGGCAAATTTTATACAGTATAGGGGCCAGTTCACAGGATCATTTTTGGGGTAGAAACATGATAGAATTCCCCCACTGTGGAAAACTTCTTCCACTGTTTTATTGACTGGGAAGCTGGCAGCTTGGGAAGTGAGTCGAAAGATGTTTCTCTTGCTGAGCTTATCTGTTCTTGTCCTCTTTCCTTCCCCAGCTCCTTGGCACAATCCCACCAGGTCTCCCTCCAACACACTGCCAGATCCCAAGACCACTGAAGTTTAGAGCTGAGCTGCCAGATTGCCCACTCTGGGTGCAGTGTCCCAGGTTTCCTCCCTCAGACTTTCCTGGGAAAGTCAGTCCTTTGGGAGAGGACTCACCTCATCTGACATCAGACAGACCCCAACAGTCACCCCTCCCAGAAGAGGTGATTGTGACAGGTCAGACACATCAACCTTCACCTCCGTAATTTCTCTTCTCACCTTAGAGGTTTTGTGGTCTTGGTTTTAACTGGGCACAGCTGAGCTTTCTCCTAACAGTCCAGAGGTTCTGAGCTATGGAAGTGCAGGGAAAAGCACCCAGGTCAAACACAGAGACTCACTTGGATGGGAAGCAGCCAGAGCCAGGAGCAGGAAACCCAAGTGCAGGAGATGGGGAGAGTCCATGAGGCTGCCCAGGGGGCTCAGCTCCAGCAGGGCTGGAGCTCTCCCAGATCCTCCACAGTGCTAGGGCAGGCTCCTCACTCAGTCTTCTCCCTATTGGGAATGAAAGGCAGTGCTTAGCACCCAAATTTCTCTGTTCTCTTTGTCCAGACAAAAAGAAAACAGCTCACAGACCAAATGCCAGCTGCCTCCAGCTCACAGCAATGGGAGCAAGGCAGGGGAACCCTCACACTGCTCAGGGCTACTGCACCCTACAAGGGCTTTTGCAAGGGACAAACTCAGCTCTTTCCACCTCTGCCTCAACCACAGCAGTAGGAGACACGAGGTCCTTCTGCAGGGAGAGGGGAACCCCTGCTGAGCCTGTTGGGCAGGAGGCTCTGTGTCCTCTGGGCACCTCCAGGCAGTGACCCTGCACACAGCCCTCAGTAGGAACAGCAAATAACAGCTTGAAGTGCTGTCACTTCCAAAACACACCAGAAAATTAACTAAGGAAGATGGATTATGCTGAATGAATGTTTCACTTGGCCTAAGATGAAATATTTCTTTTTAATTTTGGAGATCTGATAGGAAATATCCATTCAAGTAAAATGAGCAAACAAACAATAACCTGGTGTTTCTTTTCAAAATGTCCTTGGATTTAGTCAGAAGTTAATTTTCAACCATTTAGATAAAAGTGTCACAACTTTGTGATGTATGTTTTGCAAAGTACTTGCCAAATAAGAAAAGAAATTATAGAAAATTCACCTAACTTTCCTCATCAGACTAGCTCTGGAAAACACAAACTGCTTTGTTCCTGGGTGCTCTTCATCCAAAGCTTTCATTAGAAGAACTTTCTTGCTGTCACTACCTGAGAAGTACCTTGAGGAAATTTCCAAATTAGTTATACACTAATTCTTAATTGTACATACAACAAAAGTTAATAAATGCTTATCTCTCATGGTCTGTGCTGATCCAGATCTGCTGAGAGTTCAACCCCACGTCCCAGAAACAGGTGATCCAGGACAAACACAACCCATGGGACATGCCCATTCCGGCTGCCAGCAGGTGCAGACCCAGTTCTTCAGACCAGCTGCAAAATTTCCCATGGAAATTTCCTGGGACACCTTAGGCTCTTGCCACCCCTTATGCAGGATACAACTCCACGGACTGCTGGACAGAGCCAGCCCCTGGCACTGCTACACCCTCTCCAAGGAGTGATCCATCCTCTTCCACCACCACATGAGGGAACCGTTTGCACTTTATGCACAGAACTCCTGCTCACCTGGACAGTCCTGCAAGGATTTCCTCTGGCCACACCAAGTATTAAAAACACTCTCTTCTCATCCTCTTCCCATACATCAAAAAATTGAATCTGTCTTTTGAATTTTTTTTCCTGATCATCTATATTGCACATAATACTTTATCCCATTTCCTGATTCACAAAACAGTCAACAATGCCTGTCCCTCCTACCCTGCAGATGAGCAGAGTTCCAAGGGATTGACACCAATCTTGGAATCATACAACCACAAGTTTGGAAAGACCCTCATGACTATCAGGTCCAGCTGCAAACACAGCACTGCCAAATCTACCACTTAGATCATGTCCCTAAGTGCCATCTCTTTTTGTCTTTTTAATTCCTCCAGAGGATTTATACCCTAGAGCATGTTCACTGCACAGAACAGCTGCAGCACATCTGGCAGTTATTTACCCAGAGGTTAAGATTTGGGGTTTCCCCAGTAGCTCTCAGCCTGAGGTTTGTATCTTGTATACTCAATTCATTTGGTCCTCTCTTATGTGGTCTTCTTGCCCCTCTCCTCATTCTGGTCAAAGGACATCTCCCTTCCTCCTCTCTCTGGTGACATTTCCTCCTTCCCCGCCTCTTCCCTTCAGTTTCAACAGCCAGAACTCTATCCACCAAATCTCTGTTTCTCTCCACTGATCTGCCTTAAGACCTGGAAACTCTCCAGCTGTCTTGGCCAGCTCCTGCCATCAATAAAACACTCAAATCTAAAGTGAAACACATTCTTTGGACAGAAAATATTTTTCATCCAGTTTTTTTCGCCTGCTTCCCTTTCTGTTTCAAAGCAATACAAATTTTCACTTTTCAGAGCTATTGGAGTTGTCTGCAGAGTTGTAACAGAGCAAAGCCAGATCCTAAAAGCAGAACAAGCAGTAGGTGAATAAAAGAACAAACAGGAAGAGCTGGAATTCCTTCAGCAAACACCAGCCACTCACACTCAGCTTCCCCCCAGGTCAGATCTGACCCACAAACCAGCTCACCTGAGATGACCAGCAGGAGAAAATGGATTTGACAGGAAATCTGCAGAGCCCAAACAAAGTTCTTTGGTTCTGTTTTCAAAAGGATCTACTCGAGGAAATATTACTACCTGAAATTCACAGGCTTTTCCTTCTCCCATAACAAACAAGACAATAAACAACTCCAGTGTTTGCCAAGGGAAGAAGGAAATTTAGTCTCCAATGCAATGGTAACTCGTCAAGCAGAGCAAAGGTTCTCTCACAAAGTTAAAATCTGATGACCTGGAGTACTCTGACCCATTTTTCCTCCTACTCCAGCACAAGTTTGACCAGCTCACTGCCTTTCCAGTGTGTGTCCTCAGGTTTTCTGCCTCTGGCACAGGTTCAGTGGGACCCCCAAAGTGACCAGAGTCCCCCCAACATCCCCCCAGGATCCAGCAGAGCAGAGCTGCTGCCCCAGGGTTTACATGTCCTCCCCCCTCCAACCAATCACTAAGCACAGTTAGGGACCCACAAAATCCAGTGCTCCTCTCCAGCTGTAAACACTGCATTTTCTCACCCCTTTTCTCTCTTCTAGCACATACCCTGGGCTCTGTAGCTTTAGGAGCAGTTTAGTCTGTGAGTTTTGTGGTCAGAAGCAGCTTTGTAGAACAAGACACACAGTCTCTGAAAGATTTATGTGACACCCTAGGGATCCCATGGAGAAGGCTTAAGTTGCAGTCAGTTTGGAGAAAATAATACTACAGAAGGAAGTAAGGCAGCAACAGAATAAAACTCAAGGAACTTCAGAAGATCCTACAGATTTCGTTTTTTACTCTAAGTTCTTTCCCAGAAAAGGCGAAGTATTTACATAAGATAACTTTGGTATCACTTTCTTTATCACTCTTCTCTCACTGGTCTGCTGTACACCACCGTCAACAAGCCTTTGCAAGAAAAACAAATAGACAAAACAAACAGACAAAACAAACAAAAAAATCATTTGAGGGGATAAAGCAGCTATTTCCTAAGTGAGTGTATGACTGCTGTTTGTATCCACAGCTCCAACAAGCCATTGCAGAGAGAGCAACCAGCAGGACATTGTGGTTGAGCTGAGAAACCTCTGCAAAAAATCCTAAGTGTAAAGCACACTTTGGCTTTCCTCTAGCTGCTCTGAAAAATTTTTTTCCACAGCAACCACTATGAAACATGGGTAACACTTTTTTTACTGCCTGCAGTGCATTAAGTAGAATGAAGTATTTCAGTGGTTTAACTTCTTCTATTTTAAAACCACTGTCTTCCTTAGTTACTAATGTTTTGTGTCTCAGTTCTGTTTTGTTTCATTGTGAACCCAGAGGCACCAGGTTGGATTATTCATTAGTCAGGATGGATGTGGGGGAATGCACACTCAGCACCAGCATTTCTCCTGCAACACTTCTGACAAATTCTCCCTTATTTGCAAACATGACAGGACGGCACATTTGGAAAAGAAGATACTAGCAAGATATACTAAGGAGTGATGAGGAAAAAAAGGTTAATGGATATGGGAAAAATTATTCCAGAATTACATGAACAGGAAAATGCTGTTAATACACTTACTATATTATTTCAGAGGTCACTCACACTTTTATATAAATGCACCAACAGGACGCTGTTGGGTTTCTGCATTCACACAGTCAGTGTGTTCACACAGAGCTCTCTGCAAGTTGCCAGTCTGGGCTACAGATGTGGTGTTATGTAGTTACAAAGATCAGCAGCACCAGTAACACATGTTCTTCCCAAAGGAGAAAATGTGCAGCACACTGATAATTCCCCTCCTGCCACAAATATTTCCGTGCCTGCTCCTGAATGTCTACTTCAAAACAAGAAAGCAAGAATTTGGAAGAGAACAGGGTGGAAGACAGGACCCTCTAAAGAAAAAGACAGTACCTCAGAAGCTGTGTGTGTCCAATGCAGTCTTCATGCCTCTTCCCTTCCCTTCCCTTCCCTTCCCTTCTGCAAGTGCCTGCACAGACTTTCCAGATCCCAACTCATTCAGCTCCTCTCCCAGAGGAAAGCAGAGCTCAATAGGATCGGAGATAAGAAGGCTCCACCTTCTATGATGTCACATTTTCACTTTCAGTTCAGAATTAAGTCAGCGGTGTCAGAACAATACAAGCAAGGTGAGCCCTGGAACAGCAGGAACTGAAGTTGGAAAACATGGAAAAAATGCAATCATACACCCAAAAACTTCTCAGGAGCCTGCTTAGAACTGGGCAGTCACCCTGTCCTGTAGGTACTGCTACAGTCATGGGAAGTGAGTGGATTTGAGATCTGCTCCCCAGCCTGGCACTGCCTGGCCATGCAAGGGCTCTGTAAGCACAGGGTACGGACGAGGGGAAGACCTGCTGCTTTCTTCTCTCCTTTTTGGGTGGGGTTTTTTGGGGGGGCATAAAGCAAATCAAACAATCACAGCAGATTTTAACTCTCAGCAAATGCAGCACGAGGTTACAATAGGAGGGTGACCTGAAGAGTGCCTGACCCTCTCCTTTCCCCTCTTCCCTACAACTCCATATCTCTCCACACAGCTATAAGATGTTTTCTCTTGACTTGACCCCTGCCTTTGACACACAGAACAACCACTCTTGGTTTTCTTTTTGTTGCCCTTTGTAAGCTGTTCCCTGGCCAGCCACAATCAGCAGTCCCAGCCCTGGGCTGACATAAGGCATAACTGGATCTAAGAAGAGCAATACTTTCTGCCAGACCACAGTTCACCCTTTCACCAAGCCTCTGTTTTATTGCCTTTTGCCACGATCCACATCTTTATCACGACTCTACATCCTAGAAAGTCCAAAGAGTTTCTGCTTGCAAATTTTACTCAGGGACCAAATGAGTATTCCTGGAAGGATTAACCTGCTTGGTTAATGCTGAGCACTGCAGCACCTGTGCCTTTGTAGTGGAGGCTGACCCTTAGGGAAACTCAGTTTCAGGGGTTTATTTAGCAGATGTCACATAGAACTAATCAGCCTTCAATTTAATCACTGTGCTGCACACCCACACTGCCCCTCCAGGGAACGTGGGTGGCTTGCTTTGCTCTCACAGCCCCAGCTCAGAGCAGCTGTGTGTTAGAAAAATGCTCCAAGACATTTGTCTACCATTTCACTCACGTGTTCCAGGCTAAGGACATTACCTAAGAGACATTTCCTCGGAAAAAAACCCAAACCACCACAACAACACACAGAGCTAAAGCCAAACGAGCCAGCAATAAAATCCTTCATAAAACCCCTTGTTTCCCTCATCTTATGCCCTTCCTTCAGGCAGAGTCTGTCCTGGTCACCTCCAGCATGAAAATAAGGTTTCCACATCTCTAGAGAAGTCAAATATGGGGAACAGTAAGTCATGAAGTGGGTAATCATTTACAGGAATGAAGCACAAGAGGATGTTGTCACTACTGCAGTAAGCCCCAAGCGTGCAGGTTTTTTCCGTCCAGGCACTTGGCTCTCACCAGTCTGTCTGACAGTGACTCCAAAGTAGGATTATTCTCCAAACAAACATTGTGCCACTCCCAGCCAGTCCCCAGTGCCACCTCACACCGAATTCATACCCTGAAACAACCCCTGGCAGCAGAGTCTCACTGGGTGCCTTGGGTTGGGCTGACCTGCTCAGCCAGGATTGCCTGCACGTGTTATAAAACGTGATGTGTATTGGGAGCTGCACTTCTGGAATGGAGCAGAAAAAATGCACTTTGGGGTCTTAGGGGCTTCCAGAAGATTGCTTGGTTTGAGGAATTGCTAACAGGGCAGAACCCTTCATTCAAACCCAGCCAACCTAAATAGCAGCTCTTCTAGTGCAAGCTAAAGATAAATATTATTCTTGTGTAACTAAAGACAGCAATATTCTGGGAATATGATGCAAAATTTTAATTTTTCTTTTGTCTTGATTCATTTTCCACAGAAAGTGTTAAGTCTCCAAGAAGAGGATTTGGTAATACCAAACCACACGAGTTGTTTCAGATTCGTCTCTTCCTCAGAGAAACAGCATTAAGTTCCCCTGGCCCTGGCATAATGTGATTTTTCATTTTCAGCATTCCTTCTGAGTGATACCAAATTTCTCAAACATCTGCTTTCTGCAAGCATAGGGCAGAAATTCAGGGGGAGCATATGCTGTCTAATTTAGAATTACCAGGATCAGGCAAAGATCTGTTCCCCAAAACTGTAGCAGTTTTAGTTTGTACAGAGTTTGCACTGCATGTTGTGACTATAAACACTGATAGACAGAAAAAACTATTAGTAATTTGTGTCTTCAGTAAGGAGTTTCTCCTTCTTGTTAATTAAATTGTATTTATGTTGCAATAATCCCAGAAACTCCACTCCTGAATAAGGCTTCATTTCAACTTCCAAGAGAGAGAACCTCCAACATGAACTTTCTCCTATGGCCAAGGAATCTTATACTTTGATCCATCCTGACAGCAGAAAATCCCTTCTAGCTGAATCCAGAATTACCAGCCCAGAGTATCACTGTTAACTTTAAGCAGAATTTTACCCAGAAACTCAACATGATAAATGAACCAGAAGGTATGAAAGTCAAACACTATGAACCTAGAAGTACCTGTTTTTCTTAGCTGCATGCATGATTAAAAGAAGTCTTTTGGGCTTCTATTCCTTTTTGTTTCAAGCAACTGTATTATCTTCTACATCTGATTTCATGTTCTGGGAAATTGAAAGTAATAAGGCAGCACGGGGATCTTTTCAAAGTCTCACTCTTAACAACCTTTGTCCCATTAGACTGTTGATTTCAGTGCATTTCATCATTGATTTTGGCTTACAAGTATCACTTATCTACAGAACCTTGGTGAGGAAATCCCCTGCTAATCTGGTACGTTAAGAAAATAGAACATGAGGCTGGAGCATAAAAAGTTTTATGGTGGGAGCATAAAAAGGAATACCCCAATGTTTTTTTACAGCCATTAAAAGGTCAGAAAATACTATTTTATTGCCGAGCCATTCACCAGTCAGGCGCCATAAGAAAAACCAAAGCTATTTTATGGCTTTGGTTAAAAAATTACCCTACAAATTTGAGCATACATATTCAGCCTTGCTCTGATGAGTGAGAAGAGAGGCTACTGTGAAAAACCACATCTCATATCTTGGCACGAGTGAATTACTGCAAAAGGAATCCGCAGCTACCCGAGATGCTGCAGGCAGAAAGAGCTCCTGCTAAGTCCCCATGGACACCTCATGAGGAAGTCCTTACTTCCAGGAGCTGCCCTGGAGGCAGAAGAGTGACCAAGGGCAGGAATGAGAAGAGATGAACTTCTTAACCCCAAGGACAGATAGACTGTAGACAATTTTGATCTTTTTCTTAGAATCACAGAATCATTAAGGTTGAAAAAGCCCTGCAAAATTATGAAGTCCAACATTTGACCAAATTTCTTTGACTTCAAGGCCATGGTCAGTAACAGACATGCAGCCACAGGGGTGAACCTTCTCTGCTACAGGAGATACTCTTCAATGTCCCATGGGGTCCTTCCAAGCTTGTCTTCCTGGCCAGCTCTGCTCTTCAGATCCCATAGAAACGAGTTATTCCTTTGGGTCCAGATTTCAGACAGAGACATGACTTAGCTTGGAAGAAAGGAGCAGCTCACACTTGGTGTTACTTAGGAAGGTGTTTTTCAGGGCGAAGGCTCAGGTTGTCTGAGCATGAGAGTGTGTGAGTCTTTTTGGCTCTTACTTCCCTTTATGAACAGGGGCGTTACTGATGGAAATGAGGGGGAGTGATTTAGGTACAGCGGGGTTTGACGTGGTCATTTTGGGGTAAAAGGGGTGGGGGGATACCTGAAGCCTTGGCTGAGACACCTGGTTCAGCCAAGGCCACCAAGCACTGGGGTGTGTCAATAGGTAAGATGCAATAGGGATACAATACACCGGGACAGGGCTATTGAGGAGATACAATGAAGAGGGGGAAGCCTATTATGTGGATTAATGACAGTGATTAAGGAAAGGGGGGTGTGGGGGTAGGAATGAACCATTACAGGAACTTAATAACAAAAATCACACAGAACTTTAGAAAACCCAAAATGCACATTGCAACATCATTGCAACAATGGGGTAGAACATCACAGGGATCCCCTCATGCTCTGGGCATGCAAATTCTATCATTTACATTTATGATGTAAATTATAGAATCACAGAATGCTTTGGGTTGGAAGAGAACTTGGAGGTGTAGTTAAAGATCTAGTCCCATCCCCTAGGGACACATTCCACTAGATCAGGTTGTCCAGAATCCCATCCAGCCTGGCCTTGGACACTTCCAGGGATGGGGCAGCCACAGCTTCTCTGGGGAACCTGTACCTGGGCCTCGCCACCTTCAGAGCAAAACAACTTCCTCTTAATCTCTCATCTAAGGCTACTCCATGAGTCTGAAGCCAATCCCCCTCACCCTGTCACTGCATGTGCTTGTAGATGGTCCCTCTCCATCTCCCCTGTAGGCTCCCTTTAGGCCTGCAATCCTTAGCCTTGTTAGTTCCCAGGGCTGCAGGGCCACACAGGGCAGGACCCCATTGCCAGGGCACAAAGCAGCTTTTCTTTTGATGACCATGGAAATGGTCTGATGTCCCCCGTGTGCTGTCCCTTCCTCTAGAAATCTGCAGGGTGCTGGATGAGTCAGCATCATTTTGATACCATAATGATGCCTTGGGAAGGCTGAGCTGGAACGGAGACTGGACAGAACTAGAGAAAAAAGTAGAGATTTATCAAAAGGCCTCCAGGATACACCTTGGGCAGGACAAGAGCCTGGCCAGGGCTACACCCAAGGTGGACCCAAAATGGGCACAAAATGGACAAACGGTCACCAGGTCTCACATTTTTGTAATTTTGCTTCATTTGCATATTGGGGTTTAATTGTCCAATTCCAGCTGCAAGTTGTGAGGTCCCATCCTGCTTGTTCCTCCCTCCAGCCACCCTTGTTTGTGCTTCTGGGCCTGAAAGTTGTCCTTGGTGTGCAGCAGGAAAAGGATTTGTTTTGTGTCCCTGCTCTGTGCAGAGCTGAGTGACACTGACTGTGAGCTCAGAGCTGCACCCCTAGGCAGCACAGAACCTGAAATACATGAAACCTGAATAACACTTCCTCCAGCAAAACTACCTGACAGCACAATTAAATGGATGGATGGGGCAAATTAAAGTGATCTTGACCATCACAGGGCCACAAGCCCAACCCAGCAACTGCCCACCAGACCTGTGCTGTGGGACACAGAGCAGCCCCTGCTGCCAAGAGCTTCTGCCCAGCCCAGCAGGTGTGTAGTCACCCCAAACTCCCTCATTCCTTCACTGCAGGATGATCCAATCAACTTCCCGAGTACTAGGCAGCTTCTCTTATGATTTTTTATTATTATTATTTAAGTGGTGGGAGGGTTATTTTGAGGCCTGGCAAGAAGCTGCTCTCCCTCCTAGACAAGATCATGCACTATTTGTGTTCGTGCTCTGTTTCACTGTCGACCTGTTTAGAGATGCAGATATTGGCTGAATCATCCCAAAACAGTCATCTTGGCTGTGGAGACAGCAAGTGTGAAATAAAGCACCTCTCTTCCGTAGCTGAGTCTTGGTTTTGTATTGTTGCCAATACCAGAGTCTGGAAAATTACTATATGGAATGCAACCAAGGTTGTCATGCAGGAAATACACACTGGCAGCTCCAGTGTCTGTGGCCATGCTCCAAAGCCTCTGTAAAAGCTGAAAATGAGCTTCCTCTAAAAGGCAGGCCACTTCCTAGAACACTCTCTTCCAAGAGTGCCAAACCAGGACCGTATTCACTGTTGTGACCCTCTGACCTCAAAATGCTTTGATATCTTTTTAGGAGAAACCAGCACCCTTTTCCAAGCGTTTGTGCACCCACTGTGCGTGTCCAAGGGAGCTGGTTTGGGCTGCTATGGCACAGTTAGTACCCAACAGCATCCCAGAGATCAGAATACACAGAAGCAGAGATCCAAAACTCCTCTGGTTTTGCAGAGACACAATGTAAGATCAGCTGAGTTGTCAGAGCAGGTGCTAATAATGCCAAGGTTTGGGGGTTAATCCCAAATGGGCCTTCACTTAAGACCTGGACTTGATGATCCTTCTGGGTCCCTTCCAACTCAGGCTATTCTGTGATTCTGTGAACCAACAATATTTTGGACAGAGCCGTTCCACCACAGTCTAAAACAAGATTCAAAGCCTTCCGTGAAAGGAAACTAAAACAATTTATCAGAATAAGTTGTTAACTTTCTGGGTAATACCAAAGTTAGCTGTAACAACTGTTCCTTTAATAAAAGAAAAGAAGGATCATAAAAGAGACAGCTGCAAATTAAATCCAAGATGGGGCTCACATTTTCTTTGATTACTCCGTGAAAACAAACACTACAGTGATCTGAAGAAGTCTTTGTTTCTCAACTGCTGAAGAGGACATAAGGAAATTTCATTTTTCATTAAATACCAGGTGTACTGAGCCCATGAGACAAAGCATACAAGTTATGTAGTGTTTGGTTTCCAAATCTCACTTATCTGCAGAACCTCCCCCTTCTTGTTTGCAAGGGGCTCTCCTGCTAATCTGGTACATCATTAAAATAGTGCATGGAGTATTTTATGACTGAAATATGAGGACCATCATTTTTTATGGACATGAAAGCGGTATCATAAAAATTATTTTTATAATTCAAGTGATCAAATAATTCACCAGTCAAACAAATACCTGTGTACCACCCAGCAGCTGCTCACACAAGGGAGCTGTTGTCAGGCTTGGTTTTCCCAGATTCACCAGGTGCAGTTCTCTGAGAGGTCTTTTTGGCATGGTTTTCCCAGATGCACCAAATGCAGTTCACTGAGGTTTCTGTATCACCAGATCAGCAATTTGGCTGCAAAGTTCAGGGCTGCAGGTTCCCTCTTAGAGAGTTGCTCCAGCCAACACCAGGACATTTGGCTGCCATTACACTCATGTGTCAGGCTCAGGGCATCAAACACAGAATGGTTGCGACCCCAGGTAATAATAATTACACTCAGAGTTGAATTAACATCACTCCCCAATATATTCTTACACCTACCCTGAGCTTTACTCCAGGTGCTGCCTTCTTTCCAACATTCCTAGAGGTTTTGGCTCAGACTTTTCTGCTTCCTACCCCATTCCCTCTCCCTTCAGATCAAAAATCAGCTGAGCATGATCCAAAGGCAGGTGGAGGAAACTGCCGTCTGCAAAGGGATGCTGGATAATTATAAACATTTTAGGGCAGCAGAGCACACTGCATCCTTCCCAGCCCCATCCAGCCAGGGATCCTCACTGTGTGGCAGATGTGATACCCAAGGTTTCTGATTGACAGACAAATGTCTAACCATTGTCCAAGTTTCTTTTAAGGTAACAGCTTGGTAAGTGATCTTATAAATGTTCTTCAATGGTGACATAAGTTTGTAAGTTTTAATGGATCATTTCCCTGCCCTTTCCTCTCACCCCTAACAAAGCCGTGGTTTAATGTCTTACAAGCCCCGGTGGCACATTGGGCTATCCAGTGGGCTGTAAAACACCTCCTCAGCTGAAAAACTGCTGTTGTATTAAATTTTTCAATTGCCAGCACTCTGACTTCTTTCTAACAACACAATCACATGCCTTGTCTTGCATTAACTAATCATCTTCAGGCTTTAAAAAGTGAGTCCTCTGAGCAGCCTGGAAAAGGAGACACACAGCTTCTTTCAAAACCATCTTAAAGAAGTTTGATATTTCTCTAGCCATCTTGTCTTAAGACACAGGGATGTGCAGAGAGGGCCTAATGCCCTTTGGGATAAGCTACTCCTACCTGCAGATTTGTCCTACAGCCAAGAACTCCACAAGGTTTCTGCACTGGAGCCCAAAGCAGCCATCCTGCAGTGCAGACAGACAGACTCATGGACAGACACACAGACAGACAGGCAGCCTTCCCACAGGCTCATTGGCTGAGCTCACACATGTCAACCCCTCCAGCTTGCCCTAGAAATGGAAATCACAACCCATAGACCAAGGCCAGGGCCAGAACTGACGCGGTGCCAGGGATGGCACAGAGCTGCTGGTAACAGGGAACCAGGGACCACTGGGGGGTCCCAGCACCTCTTGGTACGTCTGACTCCCTCGGGGCCAAGGAGCTCCAGATAATGCAATTAATTAATTACTCGTCCTCTTCAGTCACTCCAGTTGTTTTTCTTCTCAATGTTTGCTTTCTGTTGCAACACAGGCACGAGTTTATCTTTGAGTTTGTGATTGCGGGGGAGATTTACAGCCTGGGTCATTCTGCGTAATCTGATCGTGAGGACACAACTCTCTCCTCGTGCCCTGCAACAGTAGCTGTGTCTTGGCTATCCTCAACTCACCCGTTTCCAACCTGCACCCTGCCCACTCAATTCTGTGATTTTATTTCCAGGCCCAGCCTTGTTCCTACTTCCACCAACCTGCTCTCTCTGACAAGAGGGAAATTTAATTTCTCTGCTTTTTTAGAGCCTATGACAGTCAATAGCCTAATTTGAGCACTCCTTGGAAAAGTCACTGCTGAGGAATATTTGCAACCAGCCTCATCCTCCTTCATCTATTTGTTGTATTCTGAACTGGACAAATAAGGTTTAGTGCAGAGCACGAGTTGTTTTCATTGCTTTACCACTGTCCCACGACTGGACGTGATCCATGCAGCCACGCCAGAGCTGAACCCCAGCCAACTACCACAGGGATGACCCAAATGCAAATGTATTGCTGCCACAACCTGCATCAGCTCATAAAAATAGCTAATGCACTGATATCACACACAAAAATGGCCTAGAGGTAATTTTTCAGTCTCTGGAAAAGTTGAAGGTAGTACATTTGGGAGCATAATTGAAAGCACTTCCCGCTTGAAGTGAGTCACGAGCAGCTGCCTGTGGGAGAAAAAGCAATGAGCAAATCATTTCAGTTCTCCAAAGCAGACGCCTCTACAATGTGAGACAGGATGGGGCACAGGAGGAGACAGCTCCAAACGACTGATACCCCAACTTCAGATTAATTGGTTTTTAGAACCCCATTTATTGGTTTTTAGAACCCGGTTTCTGTAAGAGACTGGATCTCACCAAAAGATTCACAGGTCTGAGAAAACAGTGTTGCAGTCCTTTTAACCCCAGTACAAAGGGATTCATTCACCATCAGCCAGCTAAAAGTCACTGCTGTTCTGCACATCCCTGCCCTGCCAGAGGCCAAGCAAACACAGCGCTGCCTGCAGCAGCAGGATGGGATCTTCCTCTCGCAAGGGGAAATGCTCAAGAAGGGCAAAATCAGCTTTAAGCTGTCAAGCTGTCTCCATCAGTGTTTCATCAGGGAAAGAACATGTTTCTCAGAAGAGGAACAGCAGCAGCAGCTCTTGGAACTGGCAACACCAGCTCAGGCCACATATTTTAGTCTTATTCCCTTCCTCCAGTCCATATCCTGGAAATAATCTGCTACAAATTCCCTTGAGACCATTTATTGGACAGTGAAGGCTTGGCAGCCTTGTATATTTGCATATGGTTGTGTGTTAATTTTTTGAGTCTGCAACACCCAAGAGGCCTGCAAGCCTAAAAGGTGAGATCACCCAATGGCACATCCCAGCTTCAAGAGGATCACTCAGTGTGATGTGGAACATCCTGCCCTTCCTGTATTCCAGTTTATCCTCCCTTAGCAAAAACACCTTTGGGATTTAGAGGGAAAGCTGCCACCAGGAGAGCTACTAAGTGCTCCAGCTTGCTCCTAGGCCAGTGTGCCTGACAGGTACTTCACTGCCTCCTCAGTCACCTTCTTTCTAGAAGCCAAGAAACTTGTTCATATTCATGTCTCCATCTACAGGTTACAGATTCTATGGATTTGGGCATTCCTGTCTCAAAACTGAACGAAAGGAATTGCAGAGCATGTCTACTTCTGTAGACACAAACAGTTCTGTTATTGCCCTGAAGCAAAGAGCACAACTGAAAACTTGACAATGACCTATCTGACATGTTCCTTGGTATGTCAGGGCAGCTCATATTTAAATCCAGGTGTTGCCCAGAGAATAACAAAATCCAAAAGGCAACAAACATGACAGGAGACATCTTTCCCAGACACATCTGGTAAAATCCAGGGAGCAGATTGCTGGCTGAGGGGAGGGAGCACTGCTCAAATAGCAAACGAGGGAAACCAGCTCAAGACGCCATAGAGAGTTTTAATCCTGTTGTCTCTGATATTCAGTCCTAGTCCCAGCACTACAGACCTCCCAGCAACAGCTCAGAAGCCAAAGCCACAGCCCCAGGAGTTCAGTTTGAAATAAGTTGTTAAATCATTTCTCCCAACACAAAACCCAGGAGTTTTTACACCTGTATTCCCTTGCAGGTGTCCTACTGCAGGCTAACAAAAAGCCAAGTGTGCTGCTCAGCAGCACCAAGCAAATCTTCCAGTGGGAATTAAAGTCTGCAAAATGCAGCGGGAGCAGCAAAAGGCAATCTCAGCATCACAGACAGCAGAAGAGAAGTTTGCAAGATCTTGTGAGGCTGAAACAGACTGTTCCCATGTTACAGTCTACTGCCCTGTGCAAAACCAGAGAAGAACATACACAGATGGTCAGGTTAGAGTGAAAAGCAATTAACAGTGGAAAGTTATGGTAGAGGGAAAAGTAATTAACAGTGGAAAGTTATCTCCTTCAGTATTCTGCCTTGTATGATTCAGGCTTTGCACGTAATTCCACTGCTCTTAATTTGGCTACTTATAAGTTTGGTTTGTGATGCAGATATTTTTCTTGGAGGAAATTATTTCAGCCCTGGCATGAGAGACCAGGGAATTTTCATCTATCTCCTATCTCACATGAGAGCTCTGTGACATGGGGGACTTTCATCCCGGCCTGAGATAAATTACTGCTTCCAGCTGGAAAGGAAGAACCAGTGTGTCACTTTCCATGTGTGTGTTCCAAAGGGTAAACATTCATAGGGTCTAATGCTATTGATATCTGACACCTTGACCTGTCTGACACCACTGGGCCTGTCTTGTGCTCCCCAAGTCTACAAATTGCATCAGACCAGGAATCTGGAGATTTTGAATCCTTTTTCCTTTTCCAAAAGGGATATTTAATCACAAGCCTGTGACTTCATTGTATTTCCTGCACACTGAGGAGACAGAAGGTGTTGACGTCACTGCAGCCCAAGGCCTTTGGTGGCTGTAGCAGATGGAGAATCGCGTGGGGAACACCCAACAATGCAGGGCAGTTGTGAGTCCTCTGCAGTGCAATTCCCCTACAGACACTGCAGCAAGGCTCATGGGTTCCTCTGCTTGAGGCAAGGCAATAAAACCAAGAAGAAATTCTCTTTGCAGCTCTGTGTTTCCCTCTCTGCTGTGTTCACTCCTAACCCTCCCACCTGGACCATGCGGCTCTTGAGGTCTCCTTTCCAGCTATGGAGCAATTTCAGCTCATGGTGTAAAAGGATCTTGCAGATGGCAACACCATTTCTGAAACATCCGTGGGTTTTTTGGTTTGCAACCAAGGGCTTCCTTATCTGAGCATAGCTTCTCTTTCCCACCCAACACAAAGATGACTTGAAGCTGTTTATCCAGACAAATTCTAGTTGTTCTAAACTGACTCTTTCCTCCCAAAGCCTGACTCTTGCCTAGGGCACAATTCTATTAATTTTTCCAACTCCATTTGATGTAACTGTTGCTTTCTGAGGACTCACACCATTTCCTCCAACACTGGCTTTCAGTCTTCTCTAGAGATATTTTTCTTCCATGAGCCAGATGCTGGCAGGCTGCAGACCTCTGAATGCTCATTGATTGATGCACCACGGATATTCCTCCTTACTGCAAACATTTTGCAGTTGAAGCCCTGTCAGTTGTGCAACACAGAGCAGATCTGTTTCAGAGAGAAACATGACTTCAGGCAGTACAACCCTGGCAGCTCACAGCTCCATTATTCCCCAAGACTGCTTATCCAGCAGGAATTGTACAAACTGAATTGGGGGACAAATGAAGCCTTTCACATTTTCATTCCCATTTAGAAACTGATATAGATATACAGCAGCCTTTACTGGGGTTTTTCCTTCTATTAACGTGGTAGAAAATTCATTATTCAGATGTGAAGGCACAAACAGGAAGGGAGTTTTTCCTTAAGAGAAGTGAATTGAGGAAGTGTGGTCAATCAGCTCAGTGTATGACCACCACAGCAGTGAACTCACAATCAGTTCTTCAGGCAGAGACATCAGGATTATGGCACATGTGCCAAAAGTAGCTCAGTGCCACTGCAGTTATCATGGAATCCTGGAATCATTTCAGTTGGAAAAGACCTGGATCATCGAGTCCAGCCTGTGCCCAATGCCCACCTTGTCAGCCAGCCCAGAGCACTGAATTCCTTGGACACCTCCAGGGATATGACTCCACCACCTCCCAAACCCTGGCAGCCTGTTCAGTGATATAATTCTTCCAGATGTCCAAATTAAACATCCCCTGGTACGGTTTGAGGCCATTTCCTCTTGTCTTGTCAAAGCGAAACAGAACATCAGGAAGTATTAGGAAGGAAACAGAGATCAGAACAACTAAAGCCACAGCATATCCACATTGCATTAGTTCATACTCCAACAATATAAATTAGCTCATTCTGCAATAATATAAACTGGATCTGAAAAATACCTGAATGTGGGAAACAGGCAATGTGGGAAATACAGGCTGCAGGAGCAAGGGCACAGGGGACAACAAAGATGTGCAAGAGATGGCCATGAAGATATAAATGACCCTGAGAAACAAGGAATGTCACCTCCCCTGTCCTTGCAGGACGACAAAGTGGGGTTCACAAAAGCCATCATTGTCCTTTGTGTGATCAAGAGAAGGGCCCTTTGCTCGAGGACCAGGTGCCAGCCCAGAAACATTTGGGATTAGACAGATCCATGGGAGGAAGGTCCAGCAACCAGGGATCTTCAACACTTTGGCTCTGATGTGAACTCCAGCTCAGGGAGTGTCCAGCACCTTCCTGTCCAGCAGGTCCATCCCAAGGGAATTCCAGCTACCTGCAGGTTGTTGGTCACCCTTGGAGATGGGATGTTGGGATCCAGCCCAGGCCAGCAGAGCTGGCTCTCCCTCCACAAGTGTCAAGTCAAGATGTTCTTTGTCTCTGAAATAAACACAAATATAAGTGGGCCTGGAGTTTTAACTTCTTTTTCTGCTCAGAAGAGTATGAGGGAGATTGGATGAAACAGGTGAGGCAGTAGGTGCTGAATCCAAACAGCTCTGAGTTTTTTGAGGATTATGGATGGAGCAGAATGAGTTAACCAAGAGCCACTGTATCTGGATTTTTCCAGCCATAAACACACATAAGTGTAATTGAGTAATTAAAAATACTTGTGAAACATCCAAATCACATGCACATTGTGTTTATTTCAACACAATGCTGCTTCAAATCCAAATCATTGAAACTTTTAACACAAAACTGCAGCAAAACACTGGCAAGAGACATTCAGTCAGGAGCTATGTCAGCATCTCACACCCCACATTTCCTTTAGCTTAATTCCCAGAAAGGCTATGAGTTTATATCAGATCAAGCTCAGTTCTCCTCAGGGTTTCTTTACACCTTCCCTTCCATTTGCACAACTCTGACGTGCTGCAGACATCCCCAAACAAGATCTGCTTTTACACAGATGCTCCAAGGAAGGAAAGATCTAGGAAAATGTTTCATAACAAGACATTCTCATCCTTTTCTATGCTAAACATTCCCCTACTCCACCCAGGAATAATACAACTTTTTCTCACCAGTCTGTGACCTATTGCCCCATGCAAAGGGAACCAAACTCATGCAGACCTGTAGGGGTGGACAGTGGCACCAAGCACTGCCTTCAGGTGATCAGGAAATCATCCTTTTACAACTGCTGAGAACCAATCCAGAGGTGAGCACATCACAAACTGGAGCACAGTTGCAAAGGATTAAAGTTCCCAGGATGAAAAGCACTTGGTCTTTTCTTGAGAAAGTTACGTGAGACTGTAGATGGACACAGAACTGTTCTGCAACAGCTCAAACTGGCCAGTGCAACAAAGAAATATCACTGTTTTCTTTTGCTGAAAGATTTCCATTTTTATTGGAGGGCTGGGGGAGAGAAAAAAAATTAAAAATCAAGCAGCCAAAAAAACCTATCTGCTCCAAAATGTTCAGTGCCTGTTTTCAGGCACGTAGCCTCACCTGGGAGAGCTCAGATCTGTGCTGAGGAAGCTGATTGTTGTTCTAGCAATGAAATAGGAAACCCATGCAATAGATGACATGACAGATAGATAGAGGACATAACCGTAGCATCAACACAGCTTGTTGATGTCAATAATGTTAAAATAATAAAAGAAGAGATGAATCAATCGTGTTGACATCATAAAATAGTGAGAAAACATGTTTGACATGATGTGATAAGATCTCTAAAAGTGCATGGGAGAATGCAGCTCCCTGAATTTTCAAGAGACGCTTTCCTTTTGTTCTATTATGTTGGGGAATTAGGCTGTTTTCCTATAAAAAGCCTTGGACCTGTCACCTCTCCACTACTGGAGCTCCAGGAAGAGAAACTGGGAGGAAAGTTCCTGGGCTGGATCTGCTCCCAGTGGCCTCCCAGTCCCATAGATAAGAAGAAAGAAAGGTAGAGGTTGATTGTGCAAGATGAAACCCTCAGGACAGCTGAGGGAGAAGTCACTGCTGTTCATTCAGAGTTGAGTTTCAGATTTCTCTCACACATGTTTAGAGTATTCATTTTGTCTCTTCAGTCTCCAGCCATTTAACTCACACTTCTTAAACTTCCATTTCCTTCTATTGTGCTGACTCCTGGGAGGACAAAAGCTCTACAGTGGATGTTTATTCTCAGAGAGTCCAAACTAATCTACAATTACCATCCTGTTGCAGAACTGATATACCCTTCAAAAACTTCTGCTTCCAATATTTTGTTTATTACTTTAAAATTATGTTTATGACCAAGCACAAACTCCTTCTCTAAGAGAAAAACTCATTAACAACCCTAACAGCAAATGCACTGAAGCTTTTTAAGTCTGAAAGGTCACCTTCTAAAAGCAACTCCCAATCTGGGCATCTCTGCCCCAGAATTCCAGCAGTAATTACAGCAGAGAAGGAAAACTTCAGGAGCTCAACACCCTACCATGTGCCAGACCCCAGAGGAGTCCTGGCCTGGATTAGCCCATGTGTCACTGTCACACGGAGAGAGGCTGAGCTGGGGGCTGTGACTCAAAACCAATCGTAGAGGGAGGGCAGTGGAGATGGAGCTGCTTCAAAAAGCCCTGGAAAGAGCTCCACCAACAGTTCCCACTCACCAGGCAGACAAGAGACATGATATGTGCTTTGGAAAATATTATCTATCCCTTCATCCATATCTTTAATGAAGATATGAAATAGTCCCTCTAAGGGACACCACTGGTCACTGATGTCCATTGGGACTCTGAGCCATTGGCCACAGCCCTGTGGAAGTGACCATCCAACCACTTTCTTATCCAACTTACAGTCCACCCATCAAGTCCATCTCTGTCCAATTTAGAGTAACTTTAGGGTCAAGCACCCCTAGCAGGGTGATCCTTTGAGAACTCTGTGCTCCCACTTGCAGGTTATTTTTTAGTGTTGCTCTCCAACAGCTGATTTCCTGCAAGCCTGGAAAAGCCTGGAGGGCAAAGCATCAAACTCCCTTAGTGTGGGATTTGGTTTGGGGTTTTTTAAAGGTTAAACTGTGGTCTCTTTTCCCATAGAAAACAATAAACTGATTGGAGCAAATCCAGTTCAGGGTTCTGTGTCCAGGCACAGACAGAACATCAGCTTCCCTGGGGTGGCAGAGAAGCCATGGCAGAGCCCTGCCTGCCAAATATGTGCCTGGTGCTCTGCCACCTCACAGAGATCATTTATTAATCATACAGCCTTGGGCAGAGGGTCAGGACATGTATATGCCTCCCAGGGGCTGGCAAGAGAATAAATCCAAATATTGCAAAATCTGTGTCAATTAGAACCAACTGCAGCCTCACAATGCCTTCAGAGCCCAAGCATTGCAGCCTGTGGGTCTGTATTCCTCATCCTGGCGGGAAACAATGCTTCTTCTGAGACCAGATTAGCACCAGAAGGTGTCATTGTCACCAGGGTGGAGCAGACACTCCTTCAGGACCAGCAGAGGTCCTGTGGCTCTCTGCAGCTTTTGGTAGCCAGCTCACAGGAATAATTTACTCACCAAGTGTGAGACCCCTGTCAGATTTCCCCTGGTGATTGATAACATGAGGTGACAACAGGGAAAGGAAAACCAAAGCAGGTGAGTCCCTCTAGCAAAGAAAAACAGGACCCTCATTCTGCTGTTTCTATTTTATCACTTATTTCTTCTTTTCCAGAACAAAATTAAATAGACAAATGTCTGTTTCCTGCAGAGTAAGATAATAAATTCATAAAAAACCAATATCAACATTCATCAAGAGCCTAGGGTGTCTGTACAGTGCCTGACATTCCCAGAGAGAGTCTGTAAATTGATTGTTTTGGAGAAAGGATAGACAAAGTTTGTGTTTTCCTTTCCAAGGAGTAAGTGCCCTTGACAACATTTTTGTCACAACAGAAGTTTCTTTAATATAAACAGAAGCAGCAACACTTCCAAAGCTGAGAAACAAGTTAGCTGAAGGACTAAAATAAAGCTTCCCACTCCTGAGACATCAGAGCTGCTGAGCAGGTCCCCACATGGGACCATTTCTATTCTTTGTAGAGACAGCCCAGAGCCTGAGAACCATAATATGCTCATGTCCCAGATCCAAACACCTAATTCAGGCAGAGCAGGAGCAAAGCTGTGGCTTTGGACTTCAACCATCACTAGAACCTCACTTTCAAACCCTCCCACTCCTTTTTTTCCTCACCCCAAGCCATCAGCCACATCCATCTCCTTCCCAAATCTCCCAAGCCACAAACCATCATTCCAGCAGCACCAGTATTGCTGTCAGAGAAGCACAGATCATCTCGCTGGAAAACTCAGGGGATTGTGCCAGGCTGGTTCTCCAACATCCAGATAATGGATTTGCAATCTCAGTGTTCAATATCTAAGATACAGACCTAGGAAAGACACAGAGCAGCCACTTTCAACTCAGATCCAAACCAGCTACTCAAAAGCTTATTCCCAGGTGGAGCTGTCTATTCTCTTTTTCAGTTCTCCTTGACCTCTTTCTACCTCACTCCAGAAGGGCAGAAGATCACTCACACTCTGCTTATTTACAGAAAAAGAATTTCTTTTATTTACACAAATCCAGGCACTGAAATTTTTCCTGCAGTTCCAGCTGGTTTTCCTGCAGTTCCAGAATGTTTTGAAGCAGGGCTAGGTGGGCTGTAAAAACATTTGTAGACAAAAATACCTGGACACAAGATAGTTTTTAATTCCTTTTCCACAAATATGCTTGCAAGGGATCAATTCCTTTTATCCTTTTTTTCAAAAGGGTCCAAAATGTGAAAAGGAATTTGGTGAAATGGTGTTTGCATGCAGGGTTTGGGAGAAAGCTCCTACCTGGTCTGTGTGTCACAGTAGCAGTCCCAGTCCCATCACAGGATCACAGTAGATACAGAACTGTGCTAATTAAAAATTACTTTGCTTAGTCTTTTGTTTCTATATTTAACAACCTTGAAATCAGTACAACTTACTTCAAACAAACCAAAAGCAGCAGAAAGGGACAATGTCCTCTGAACCTCACATGAGGAAGCAATCCTACCAGAGCCAGAGATGGTGTTCCCTGGGGAAGTCACACATTTCCTCTGGGAGAAAGGCTAAATACTCAGCAGATAGGAAGTGTCAGTACAAAAGAAATCACAGAAGTTGTTCATTAAGGCTTTTTCTGCCTCAAATCATGCACTGTCCAACACAAACCTGTGCTGCATTTCCATTAAATGCCCGCACTAATTCATGGTATTAATTGGACTAATACCAAGCGTCTCTTCAGTGGCAGCTATCACCTACACATCCACCTGAGGGCTGTCCCCTGAGCTCATCTCCCACCTCCCAGCCTCACCCTTGTCCCTGCAATGCTTCTGTGCCACTTCAGTGCTCAGTGTCTGATCCCGAGCACAGAGCAGCCACAGCCTCAGCCTGGGATCTCACCCCTTAGCCAGGACGGAACAGAGAGAAGCTGTGTGGCCCCAGATTGTGCCACAAGTGGATTTTCTTCCTCCAGCTGCTGTTTTGCAGCCTTTCCCCCCATCCCCAGCCTTCCATTCCCCTGCTGCACTCACTGAGAGGTTTCACAGTCCAGAGGCTCTGAGGAGCCTGAGCTGCAGCTCCCCTGTGTCTGTGCAATCCAAACTCCAGCCAGCAACTTGCTCAGTGTCTTTGTGCCTTCCAGCCCTTCAACCTGTGGTATAAGAAGTGTCTTCTTCTGGAGAAGATCCTCAGCTTGAAGATGGAAACCTGGTTGTAGGTCATGTTACTACCACATGTAAACAGCATACTCAAAGCCTATTGCTTCCCCAGAGCAGCCAGACATCAGCCTGCTCCATGCAGCAGCCCAGCATCTGCTCCAAAGCCACTGACAGAAATGTTTGTGGGCTGCTGTTGGAGGCATGATTGCCTTAGGAAGGGCAATCATGCTCTTCCTGAAGCTTCCTTCCTGTTCTGCCTGTGGTTGGCCTGAATAAACAGCAACGCTTAGAAAACCCCCAAAACATGAAATTGTTCTGGTGAAAATATTCGGGAGAATAAACCTGTCCAGCATAAAAGCTTTACACAAGTCACTTTGTTCTCGTTGCAGAGCATGGTGGACAAGGCTCAACTTTAAAGTGCCATTAAAATGAAAAACACTTTTGCAGGCAAACAGAGGGGAATGACAAGGTTCACTGGTCAGGCCACTGCCCAGACAGGGCACCAAGGCACAGATCCCAACAGAAAAACATGGGACAGGGCAAGAAAAGAATGAAGAAAGAAATGAAAGAAATTAATAATATCAAGCAAATATTGTTAAGGTTTTCCCCCAATTATATAGATAGATATACATAGAGATAGATAGATAGATAGATAGATAGATAGATAGATAGATAGATATGAATCAATCATTTGAGCTGATGGAAATCCCTAGCAGCTCAGCTCCAGCACAGCTGATCTCCAGAGCAGGCAACATGCTCAGGGCAGGGATTGTTCTCTCTTTGCTTTGCCCCTGGAGCAGCAGCTTTCCTGGGCAAGCACAGGAGAGGAAAAACCAAATGAACCCTCAGCTATTAATCTGAGTTTGGCCCAGTGATTGGGGTAGAAGCAGCCCTTCGCTGGTCTGACACTCCAGAACAGGACTGGGATTTTTCCTGCTCTCCTAGAGCAGTCTGGGATAAAAAGCTCCTGTGCCAGTCCCAGCACCAGCCACTTGATGGCCATCCTGCTCTGCAGGAGAGGGACAGCAAGGCTCTGCCAGGGGCTGGGGACCTGCCAGGGACCCCTGGACTGACCAGCCGGGAGCAGAGCGGTCCCTGACACCCCCAGTGCTGCCCCTCACCTCGGTGCTATGAACCAGAGAGTCGAGATCACTTTAAAAAATCACTGGCAAGGGTATGAGCTAAAGTCAGATTTAATATTAAACTACAAAGCATGACAACTCACTTATAGGAGAGCTGAGGCAGAGCAAGGGAAAACAATCATCAAGAAATATACAGGAGAAGAAGGCCTGGAAAGGTGGCGACTCCCCATCCAAGAAAAAGAGGATTAAAGGATGAAAAAATGTGTTGCAAAGTAGCATGAAGAGTGAAAAATCAATAACCAGTAGAGGATAGAATACAACTTAATTAAGCAAATTATGTGACCTAGAAACAATGAGCATTAATTTATTTTTTTTTTAAGGGGAAATAATTGGAAAATCCTGTATTGTCATCAATGTGGAGGCCAGAATTTGTCAGCCACCTCTCTTGGCCAATAATAAAGCAATGCCTTACTCTCTAACACTCAAGGGCAGTGTTAGAGGGAGACTTTACTTTCGGTAACAGCAGCACTGGTGAAAAGACCCCAAACTCCGCAGCCTGCACACGTTCTGGCCCCCTAAAAAAACCAGAGCAGGGCTCACTGGTTCCTCCCCGAGGTGCCCCATTTCCTGCTCTCTCTTCAAACCCTGGTGCTGTTTTTCCCGGCGCCTGGGGATGGCATCACCTCCTCACTGTTCAGGATGTTTGGGGGGGAGCCGGAGACTTTCCCTGGAGTGTGTGGGGGAAGCTGGTTTGGGTGGAAAACAAAGATTCACACCAGAGTGCTTCACTCATGTCCAGCTTCGAGCCCCTGACACTGCCCAGGGAGCTCTGGGACCCACTGAGGTTCACTCAGGGATGCACATTCCCTCATGATCCCACACCTGGTGGGGCTGCCAGAGCCCATTTGGGGCCCACAGCTGCACTCCAGGACTTGGTGGGGCATTTGGGAATACATGGAATGGAATCTGGAGTCTGCCAAGGGCACTGTGGGGCTCTGCAGGGACAATTCAAGGTCCATGGGAACATTTTGGGAGAGCAAGGGAGCAATTTGAGGCCTCAGCACAAAATCTGGAGCCCTGTGACTGCAATTTGGGGCCAATTGGGGCATTTTGGGATGGCAGGGGTGTGAGGAGGAAACATCCCACCGCGGGAAGGACACAGTCTGCTCAGCACACTCAGGGCACTACACATGTGAGGGATTCCACGGGCTGGGTGTGTTTCTCCACCTTTATTAATGCACAGAAAGCTGCAGCTGTGCTGAGCTCACCGGCACCGGCAGCACAGCACCTGCAGAATGGTCCACGACCGCCGCCGCTCCCGCGGGGATCTCAGGAGCAGGCCCGTGTGGGCTGCCAGGGAACTGACTGAGATGTCCCTGTCTGTCTCCAGGGGCTGAAGGGCTGTCACCAAAAGAAGCAGAGCCAAGATGAAACCGTGTCCCTCCAGAGCCCCTCCGGGTTCCCCACAGAGCCACTCACCACTGAGGATATGAGCCTGAGTCTCCAAGTCGTGGTCCCTCATGTGCCTCGTGGCGATCCCTGGGCACAGAACTGCATCATTCCCTGCTCCCAGAGTGCTCCCAGCAGGGTGACCCCAGCCCTGCCACCCTCCCACTGCTCAGGGCTGGCCCAGGGGCCACCAGCAGCCACGGGGAGTGGGACTGAGTGAGGTGACCACGGGGAGTGGGACTGAGCGAGTGGCCACAGAGAGTGGGACTGAGAGAGGTGGCCACAGGGAGTGGGACTGAGAGAGGTGACCACAGGGAGTG